>NC_072440.2:39888000-41289000 GCF_028878055.3 Symphalangus syndactylus | reverse complement strand
TAAGGATGGATGCCATTTCCTGGGAAGACACCAGGGGGAGCACAGAGTCGGGAATCAAGAAAGGAGGAAAGGGAGGAATCTAGAAATTTTCCAGAAATTGTAATATTTTGAGGATAAATTAATGAGGAGACTCTGGTAAAGGTGGTCGAGAAAGAGTGGCCAGTGAGGAGATCTCTATATGGCATCATTGAGCTGATATTAGCCATCAAAAGCCTAACTGCAGGTTCCTTGTTAGGTGAAATGAATGGACTATCAGTGTCCAAGCCCACAGAGTGTAGTTTTCTATCATTGACAGCTCAACTCATTCTTAACACAGCCTCCAAAACTGTTCCTTCTCTAAGTCTTCCTCATCTCTGTAAAGCACTTTGCAATTATCCCTGTATACTCTTGTCTTTCCCACACTCCCAGTCTTACCCCTTCCCTACCAAACACACACACTGAGTTCATCAGTAAGTCCTGCGCCATTTCCTTGAAGAATGGGCAGCATTGTCAATGTGTTTATCTGCACTACAGCCACTCCAGTCTAATGTAAATGTAAAAGCTTAAATGTAAAAGAAGTAAACTCCTATGATCTCTAAGAATAGTGGTTTATGTTGTAAAATATGTGATATATTGACATTTGTCCATTATAATTGATTATCCAAAGTGCCAAAAGATCAAATTTCAATAGATTAAGTTTAAAGATTGAGCTAGTTTTACTAGCAATTCATAAATCTGGCAGCATCCCATTTAAAGGTTTAAACAGGTACTCCATTGGGCTTGGCAGAAGAGTCCGTTTTTATAAGGCAACTTAAGCAAGGATGATAAAACAGTATAATACAAAAAGAGGATTGGTTAACATCAGGTTACTTTAGGTTACTTTTCTTGCGATTACTGAAGCACAGGGGACTTCCTTATCATGCAGGCTAAAAAGGGTCTGTTTGGGGATTTGGCTATTACCTCTCTCCTGATGTCTCAGAAAGTCAGATAAACAAGTTTCAGTTCGGTGGGATGGAGCTTTGGCCTGAGTGACTCCATTTAGATTTGGTCTGTTGGAATCTAGTGCAGAAGCTCGCTAATCTAATCAATGGACTCGCATAAATTTTATTTAACAAGAGGTGTAGTGAATATTTGACCTTTGTTTACTCTCTTTGACCAGAAAAGATAGTAAAAGAAGTATTTAGTCAATGGTTCTTTACCTAATTCTTACCTTGACTTCCTATTTAAATTAATTGTAAGTTCTTTATCAGTTGCTGAGGGGAATAAAGAAATACATCATTCAAGTTTCTCTTTTTACTATACATACCCTCCATTATTCACCCCCTCTCCTATCCTGTCTTCTCGTCTTCTCTCCCTCCCTCTCTCATTTCTCCTCCTTCATCAATATGCTTCCTCCTCCTCTTTCTTCCCATTCTTTCTAACTCTATCTTTCTCTCGCCTTCAAATTCCTATCTCTTATCTGCATTCTTTATTACAGCATTTCTTTGCCTTCTCAAAATCTCAAAAGTAAAGTTTGTTCACAAGAAATAAAGATGATAAAGTCTGTCTGCATCAGTTGAAAGCAGCAGTTCATGTTTGGGTTATACCATTTAAAAAAGGAACCACATGCAAACAATGTAAAAGGAAGGATGTTGGGGGTGGGGGAAAAGAGACAGTAGCATCGAATATACTGAGTATGACTTTGTTACAGACACACTTAGGTGTGTTCACATTCCATGACTTACAGCCAGTCCAAGACTGGCCAGCATCCAGCAACAATGAGCACCTGATGTCTTGACCTTGCTTTCAGCCTCCAACATGAAACATTTTACTGCAATTTGCCTTATACTTCACTTCTCACCCTATTATTGATCTCCACAACAATTGGACCCCTGACAAGCCCACTGAAAGCCTTGCTTTACAACCTCTCTGTTACTGCTTTGACCAGGGCCTGTGGGGAGATTAAGATATTGGGCTCCAAGGAGGAGAGCTCAAAGAAGGAAATCAAAAAGGGGAGGTGATGGCTGTATCCACACTGTTACGGGCTGGACGTTTGTGTTCTCTGAAATTCACACGTTGAAGCCTTACTTCCCAACGTGATGGTATTTGGAGGTGGGGCTTTGAGAGGAATTAATAATTAGGTTTAGATGAGGTCATCAGTGTGCAGCCCTCATGATGGAATTAGTACTCTTATAAGAGAACAGAGTTCTGTCTCTTTCTCTCTCTCTCTTCCTCCCTTTGTTCCACCACCCCCTGCCCCCACCTCCCCGCACCATGTGAGGACACAACAAGAAAACGGTCATCTGCAAGCCAGGAAGTGGGTTCTTACCAAGAAACAAATCAGCCAGCACCTTGACCTTGAACTTCTCAGACCCCAGAACTGTAATAAATAAATGTCTATGGTTTTAGGCACCCAATCCATGGTCTTTTGTTATAGCATTCCAAGCAGATACATGTTAAACTGCTATTCTAAGCCATAATAACTTTTTCTTTAAATTCAGAGAGTGACAAGTCTAATATTTACTTTTTAGTGCTTACCTTACATGATCACTTTCTGGCATTGTACTCTTGCTCCCTCTTTTTCCCCACTTAGCATCCTTTGAAGCTTCCTTTTCTCTTGTACAACCTTCAGTGGAGTGGTTCTTCATGATCTTTCCTTGGTTCCCAGCTCCTTTTCCTATTCCTCTTTCCCTCAGTGATCAAGACATTTGTACTTGAACTCTTCTGCTCCAATATTTTTTTGAAGCATTTAACCATATAGCTCAGCATCTACTACTTATTTTTACCTGATATCCTGCAGACATCTGAAAACCAACATGGGCCAAACTAATGGATTCGGGTCAAGATTGGAGTGTCACTCAGAAATAGAGATGGAACTGTGATGGAATAGACTCAGAGATAAAGAGAGGATATCCATTGCATAGCTTACTTAATAACAATTTAAAAAATTTAACCATTCAAAATGTTCAAGTGTCATAAACATCAACCTCAAAATATCGTGGTATCAGTATACCAAGTATGGTAGTCTCCCTTATTAATGGGGAAAATGTTACTGCACCTCCAGTGGATGTGTATATACACTATTTTTTTATATGTTTGTATCTATGATAAAGTTTAATTTATAAACTAGGCATAGTAATAAATTAACAACAATAATAAAATGGAACAATTATGACAATACCCTGTTCAAAACTTCACAGATAGAAATTCATTTTTACCATCGACTTTAGCTAACTCAGGATACAAGTTTTTTCTTCCTTAAGTCAAGAACTTTTACCTTTCACTGAAAAAAAGCACTTTACAGCTTCTCTTTGCCATATCCGAATTGCCAGCATCACTCTTCTTGCGCATTAGGTGATTTTAAAGTAAAATAAGGGTGAATTGAACACCAACACTGTGAAACTGTGACAGTCGATCTGGTAACCAAGCCTGTCACTCACTGACAAAGAGACAGGGAGCATCTATGGCATGGAGATGCTCGACGCAGGAATGATTCACATCCCAGGCAGGACAAAGTGAGATGAGGCAAGATTTCATCACATAACTTAGCACAGCACACAATTGAGAACTTATTAAATTGTTTATTTGAAAATTTCCACTTAATACATATGGATCATTGTTGACCACTGAAAACTGAAACCTAGGAACGTGAAACCACAGGCGAGAGGGGACTGCTGTCCTGAGTAGCGGCATCTTCAACATCAATACCTGACTCAAACAAACAGTGTGTGACTGCGATTCCCAGTCCCTGAAGCCAGGTAGTGTCACATTTGGAAAACAGTGTGTCTTTCCTATTCCCTGGCTTCTGAGTGAGGGGCTCTAAAATGCACCACTGTGTATGTAGTAGCAAGAAGGGGTCCAGGGCCTGCTAGGCAGCAGGCTAGAGGACTTGTTTGACAACTGCAGGTGCATGGCTTAGTAATGCCATTTATTTTATTGAACTCAACACTTTCATTTACTGCTTGTTTTTAAATCTTCTTAGGATTGTTGTATTAAACAGAACCTAAAAATTGATGTTCAATGGAATATGTCATGAAAAAGAAAACAATCAAGAATTTTGGAATTTTTTCATTTGAGTATCAGTGAATATCTAAGATATCAGTAAAAAATAGGAAGACTGCAAATACATCTTGAATCAAAAGCACATTCTAGTGGACACCCATAATGGGATGGAAAGGAGGTTGCAGAATATCAAGACTAGGAGACTTCCAGCAAATGGCTTAGATGATCTAGCAGGGAAAAGTGCTTTCAGTCATGTAACAAATGTTTATCAAATGCCTATGACGTAGCAAGGCCTAGGAGGGCACTGGGGATTCAGGAGTGGGGTTGTTGGGTGAAGGGTGGAGAAATGGACGCTGCCCCAATACTCAGAATGCTCACAAACTACAAAAGAGGTATGCTATTTACAGGGGTTACTGAAGTACAATAATGGTACAATAAGGAAGCACATGGTGTAACGAAAGACCAAAGCCAGGGTGTAGGAAAGCTTTCCCATGGAAAGTGACACCTAAACTGATATCTGAAGGACAAACAGGAGATAGCCAGGTAGAGGCTGAGGGAATGGTCCTCCAATAAGGGAGGAAAACATGCAAGGGTCCAGAGCATAGGGCGTGTTCAAGAATCTGAAAGAAAGTAAACACTTGAGCATCATGTGTAAAAGAAGGGTAAGAGGAAGGCAGTAAGCTGTGAGAAAAGCTCAGATGATTCAGGGCTTTAAATAAGAGGTTAAGGAATTTGGACTTTATCCTAGTAATTGTGACATTCATGATATCAGAATATGGTCTGAGAAGGCAGAAATGCTGCTGATTTTTCCAAAAAAACCCACAAGGCATTGCAAACAAAGAATTTCCAAGCTGCAATAGAATATGGGAAGCAAGATTTTGAAGTTGAGGACATAAGACTTGATATCAAGAAGCACACGTCAATGAGTTATAAGATAAATAGTGCTCTCCAGAGGTGTGTTTCTTTAAGCCCCTGCAGCTTCTAGTTTAAATTCAGCTCCTGTAGTTTTGCATTTTAAGATTCTCCCAATAGAGAAGGGAATTAAGCAAATGAGAGAGGCTCAAACAAAAGGAAGCACAGAAGATGGTAAATTGCCAAATGCAATCAAGGCTGGTGAAGGTGTAACTGCAGCTATTGACCCACATTGTTGCCATGGAAACCAAAGCTCAGTGGTCCTGGAGTGCTTTCCCTTTGAAAGGACAGATTGGCTTTAGAGAATAGTTAAGACTCTGCAAATTATGGATGTTGGATCATCCATTGTCACATGTATTCTAAATTCTTGTTAGTGACGGAGACAATGGCTACCTGGGTCTAAGGTGAACTCCCCAGCAGCCAAGAGGCTGTCAAAAGCGTAAGAGCGAGACTCAGTAAGGGGCAGAGTTTAGCTGTTGCCTCAGGCTCACTTCCCCAGCTCCACCCTAGACTAAACTGGACTGACATAGAAGAGGGATAAAATGAGGTAGGTTTGATCTGTCAACAAATGAGTTTTAAAATGTCATATTAGGAGATATGAAACTCATTTAAAAAAATACAAATTTATGTTTGGTGTTTTTCTTCCTAGGTACTTCCAAGAAGACCATAGTTCACATTAAATGTCTAGCATTGGAGTGCCTTCTGTGCACCAGCACCGTATTTAGGCTTTATGTGAAGTATCTGTCTTAATTCACCAACAATTCCATCTCGCAGATACTGTTAATACTCCCATTTTACAGGTGAGATGATTTGAACTGAAAGAAGTTAAAATTGGACCAAAGATCTTGGAGTGAATAAGAAATAGAGGCAATATTTCAACCCAGGCATTCTGATGGGATTGACTTACTCGAGTTTTTTTTTTATAGTATTATTAGTAGATGATAATATCTTTTGTCTTCGCATCATGGAATTTTGAATCTAGAAAATAACTTGGAAATCATCTAGACTGACTTTCTTATTTTGAAAATGATAACACTGAGTGCCAGAAAGTTTATGTGACTTTCCTAAGTTCACACACTGAATCAATGACTAACCCAGATCAGAATTCAGGGCTCCTGGAAAAAGGAATGCCGATACACTATTGGTGGGAATGTAAATTAATTCAATCTCTATGGGAAACAGTATGGAACTAAATATAGAACTACCATTTGACCCAGCAATCCCACTAATGAGTAATTACCTAAAAAGAAGAAGAATTCAGGGCTCCTGGCTCCAAGGTAATTTTCAGTACATCTTGCTGCTATTCTGTTGACTGTAAAAATACAAAATGTATTTGTTTTGTTTTGTTTGTTTGTTGTTTTTAAACTCAAGTCTTCCTCATAGCATCCCTTTGAATCCCATTTCTTAGGACCTTTGTTTTTTATCTACTCTATTTTAGCTGGACGTTTTCTTCCCTGCACCTAGAAATGATGCTGATTTTTCCAAATGTTAAGTAAAGATAGTCGTAAGAGAGCAGAGTATACAGATTTCTTAGTGCATGTGGCTTTCGTGTTGCTGGAGCTATGTAATGAAGGCAATCAATCAGGAGTGGAGTGGTGTACAATGTGTCCTCTTCTGGTCATTATTTCTTAAAATGTACTCCTTTGTCATCTTGTCTCATCTGGCAGTATTTGTCTAGACTATATACACTTTAAACTCAATTATCTGATAAGAGAAAAACATAACCAACAGAAGAGGAACATTCCTGGTGAGAGGAAGAGAGAGGGATGCAAATATATTTATAACAACTGCATTGCAATAAGAACACTGAAGAGCATATTTGAATGAACAATTAGTGACAAAGTAAATATCTTCTCCAAGCTGGCATGAAGAGGGTCTGAAAGCTATCTTCAGTCTCTTTGTTCCAGACAAAAATCAAGGCGAATATTGTGAGATGCCCAGGTGAGTCTCCTTTTAAAATGAAATGATGAAAATGCTATAGCAAAGCAATAATTTCTGTTTAATTTACTAGAACAGCCAATTAAAGCTTAGAGCAAAAGTTTGAAGGATGATAAGAAAAGTGAATGGGAGGGTGAAAATTTAGAAAAGGACAAATGAAGAGATGTACAAATAAAGAAGGCTTTGATGGAGTCATATAATCTCTTTGATTGTAATCAAAAGAGAACATTCTGTCAAAAATTAAAAACTCAGACATCTACAAGGGCTAGGCAGGGGACATATAGTCATGAAAGAGGCCTGCTGAAAGGCAGTGTTGCAAAGAGTCTTGCATGTTGAGCAAGTGAAACAGCTGCCCTAGTTGTATTATCTTTTCAGACATTATGCAAGCCAAACAATAATCAAGCAAATATGTACCTCAGCTCTAACCAAAATGTACTTAATTGTTTCCTCCATTCCTAATGCACCATGCACGTCTGTAGAGAGAGTAAATATGGGTTGGGCAAGGTGCCTCACACCTGTAATCTCAGTGCTTTGGGAGGCAGACGAGGGAGGATTGTTTGAGGCCAGGAGTCTGAGACCAGACTGGGCAACAGAGAGAGACTCTCTCTCTACAAAAACAAACAAATTAGCGGGGCACCATGGCTCATGCCTGTAATCCCAGTACTTTGAGAGGCCAAGGCAGGAGGGTCACTTGAGGCCAGGAGTTCTAGACCAATTTGGGCAACATAGAGAGAGCATATCTCTACAAAAAATAAAAAACTTAGCCAAGCATGATGAAGCATGCCAGTAGTCCTAGCTACTTGGGAGGCTGAGATGGGGGGAATGCTTGAGCCCAGGAGTTTAAGGCTGCTGTGAGCAGTGATCATGCCACTGCACTCCAGCTTGGATGATAGAATGAGGCTCCGCGTCTCTCTCTAAAAAAAGAAAAAAAAAAGAACAAAGAAAAGAAAGAAAGCAAACACAGAAAGGGTAAATACAGTCTTAATTTAACTTTCTAGTAAAAGTCATTTGTAATAGAACATTTTATAGTTCAAAGATACACAGTGTTAAAGGAAACCAGAGGGGAAGTGAGAGGTTCATTTAAGAATGATTTTCATTTCCTCTTTTAATTAGCTGCATTGCTTAATATAGCAATACCTTCTTCCACATATGTTTAAAAAGAAAGCTTTGAGGCTTAATTTAGAATGCATTTTCTTGGTTGCACTTAGTGGAAAAAAATGAAAACCACAATAAAGATTGTATATTTTCAACATGTGTATTGAGGTCTTACTCTTGCTTCCTCTTCAAGGTCCAGATTAAATCCCAGCTCATTTATGATGGGTTCTGCAAAACAGCGGTACAAATAACCTATTCATTTTCTGATTTCTTTTTTTAATCTAAATATCCATTTTTTTCCATGTATCTAGCCATACACTCACCAAACAAATATTCATTGAGGACCTATTTGCTGTCAGACATTGTGACAGGGACTGAGGGCTCAAAGGTAAATAAGAACACCTCATGCCAACAGCCTAGATAAAATATATATTTAAAAAATCACACAGATAAATGCATAATTAGAAGCAGAAGTTAATGCTGTGAAGAAAATAAACCTGGTGGTTTGAAAGCTTTTAATTGAAGAATTTAAACTTGACTTATTCAAGCAGTCAGGGCAGGCTATTTAAACTGGATTATTAATGTATTAGTTATATAAACAGAATTTACCTAGAAAGAAAACAAAAATTAGTGACTGCTTGCTACGGGAGAAGCCCATTGTTATAGAACTTTATCACCTGTGTTGGTTTGTTTATTTAAAAGACAGGGCAAAATCTCAAATTGCTTTGAAGGGTTTATAAACTGCTACTAATAATAATTTGAAAGAATCAAAAATATTGGTTGAGAAAATTTCATAGAGACTAGTTTTCTTTAAAGGTCTGATCTGGTGTGAACTTAGATATGCTGAGGCAGTGTTAACAGAGTGCAAAAAATAAATGAATAACATATAGCAGACCTATATTTGAATCACACTCCTGACAGATACTAGCTATGTGGCCTTGCAAAAGTTATTTATCCTCTCTGAACCTGGAAATCCACATCTAAGAAATGGTAATAATAAGAACCTTGCCAGGTTACTGTAAAAATTGAATGAGATAACATACGAAAATGCCTTAAACATTAACGTTATTCATAACTGAGATGCATGTGAAACATTAATTTCCTGTATTACTTGACGCAGTTACATTACCTACCTACTGTTGGACTTTTCACCACTAACGACTACCTTTTAAGATTTTATTCTTCAAAGATTTTTTGCTTTCAAACATTTTGCTTAATAAAATTGTGAGAAATATGCCCACCTGTCCAAACCCAAAGAATGGACTTAGAGGTATGAAGAACAGTGAAGGTGAGACTTTTAATAACGTCCTTGCAAGATCAGGTGTCTGGAAGATACGCACACCTTGGCAATTACAACAGGTAATTTATCTCCTAGCACACAAGTCCCTCCCACAGTTCCTCACTGGTCGAGTACTATGGGGTTACAGTCTTCCCAGCTGTCGCCTAAGTTTCATTATCCCCCTTCCCTGCTTCAATTTCGACTTCCCAATAATGAAACTTTCTTCCCTTTTGTGGGCTGACCCCTCCTCTACATTCTGTTCATTTATTGTGACCTTCTAAGGGCAGGAGCCATGTGGTTTGTTACATTTGCAGGCTGGCTGCCAGTGCTTAGATTTATCATGTCTTGAAAATGGATCATTTACAATGTTTTCTTACAAATTGAACTTTAATATGTAATATATTTCAAACATTTTTTATAATTATGTAATTTTAACCCACAACCAGAGCTTCTCATCAACATGATTACATTGACTTTATACATTTTCACATTAAAAACAGAAAGAACTACTTTTACTATTTTCATTTTTAAAAAATTCAAAAAAACTACTCATGTTAACAGTCCCTTCAAAGCAGGTCTTGTCCAAATTCCTTTCCAGGAAAAACATCAAGGATGCTGATGCCAGGGCAAAGTTAAGGGGTGCTGGGTTGGAGATTGATGAGACAGGTGCTATTCCAATAGCACTGAGGGCCTCAGTTGAGTTCCAATGCACAGTAGAGATCAGCTAAATCCCTAGTTTCAATATGTGTCAAAGGAAAATCATATGCATTTGAACTCAAAACCGTATTCTTTGTTGTTTCTGAGGTTTCTGTTGATTCTACTGTTAGGTCATTGACTCAAATGTTTGGCCTGATTCTGTTACAACAATGAACCCTCATTTTCTGAAAATTGTCACATATTATTTTATGAATTCCAACACAAACTATATCAAAAATATTCACAGTTAGGTCTATATTTCTACTCAAAAATCATCATCTTTTTGTGTGCCTTGCTGCCTCTCCTTGGCTGTTACATTATGTAAGCTTCTCTTCTTGGAGCATTACTGAGTGCCTTGAGAATTTCTCTTGATGGATGTAGAAATAATAAGTAAAGAGAAAATAACCTTAAAAATTGTATCTGCCAACCCACAGAATGGGATAAAATATTTGCAAACTATGCATCTGATACAGGACTACTATACAGAATCTACAAGGAATTCAAACAAATCAGCAAGAAAGAAAACAAATAATCCCCTCAAAAAGTGGACAAAGGACATGAAGAGACACTTCTCAAAAGAAGACATACAAACTGTCAACAAACATTTAAAAATGTGCAACATCACTAATCATCAGGGAAGTGCAAATTAAAACCACAATGAGATACCATCATACTCCTGCAAGAATGGCTATTATGAAAAAGTCAAAAAACAAGAGATGTTGGCATGGATGTGAATAAAGGGGAACACTTATACACTGCTGGTGGGAATGTAAATTAGTATAAACTCTATGGAAAACAGTATGGAGATTCCTTAAAAAACTAAAAGTAGATCTACCATTTGATCCAGCAATCCCACCACTAAGTACCTACCCAGAGGAAAATAAGTCATTTTATGGAAAAGACACTCGCATGTGTATGTTTATAGTAGCATAATTCACAATTGCAAAGATGTGGAACCAACCTAAGTGCCCATAGACTACTGAGTGGATAAAGAAAATGTGGTACCTATACACCATGGAATGCTACTCAGCCACAATAAGGAATAAAATGATGTCTTTTGCAGCAACTTGAATGGAGCTGGAGGCCATTATTCTAAGTGAAGTAACACAGGAGTAAAAAAACAAAAACTATATGTTCTCACTTATAAGTGGGAGCTAAGCTATGAGTACACAGAGGCATACAGAGCGGTGTAGTGGATTTTAGAGACTTAGAAGCAGGAGAGTGGGGGGAGGATAGGGATTAAAAAAACTATACATTAAGTACTAAGTACACTACTCTGGTGACAAGTCCACTAAAATCTCAGAATTCGCCACTATGTAATTCATCTATATAACATAAAACACTTGTATCCCAAAAGCTATTGAAATAGCAATTTGAAAAAATGTATCTGCCTTTATTTGGGTCACAACATGATGGCATGAGACTTTTTTCAATTATCAAAACTGGTAATAATCTATTTTCCCCCTTGCTGACTTGCTACTGTGAGTGTGTGTGCTTGCCTATGAATAAGATTGGCAGAAGAGGTTGTTGGCTGAGTCTAGGTAATTTAGGGTGTCAAAAGTCCCACTTACTCATCCCTACTGCCTATCACAGAGTCTGACACCCACGCCATTACAGAGTTTTTCTCCACTGCCAGGAGTCTCCAGTATTTCCTTATTCAAATATACATATCCTCATATGATGTGCTTTTTGAGTATTATTCACAACCTATTACTTTGAAGAGTTAATGTTTCAGGTAAGTTACAAGGATTTGGACAAGCAGTATCAACCATTTGAGAAATAATTAACTGCTTTTTTTTTAAGGTAACAATTATTTTATTTCCTTGGCCTGATGGCATTGACTTCATTATACAAGAACTTGCAGCTGACAGAACTGATACACAGATTTCCCCCAAGAGGAAGGACCCTTTTCATTAGCAGAGATGAATCGAAATGTCATGTCTGAGTGCAATTCCTGCTCCCCACTCCCACCCCACAAAACCCCAAAAGTGAAAATAAATCAATAAAATCCCCATGATTTACTACGTCATCCTTCCAAACCTTTCTAACTAGCAGCTGCAGTGGATGATAACCAAGGAGGGAAGCAGCTGGCCATCATATAGCATTCCTGTGCATGTAAACCTGAAGGGACAGCAGCATGGGAGCAAGAATCCTGAATGCGAGTAGTATATAATTACCTTACTTCATACTTGCCCCCTCCCTACATAAGACATCTCTATCCTGATACATGGAAAATACTAGAGGAGATGCTAAGAGTGGTTTTAGTCTACAATTGGAAATGCCTGAGACTTACTAAATTCCAAGGAAGGAGTGAGATAAGGGGCACCAAAGAGAAAGAGCAGGTTAGACAGAGATGCTCAACACTCTTGTCAATTCCAGTTTAATGCTATTTAATAACAAAACAATCTTCTTAATCATAACCACCTTCATGCCTAACCCCTACTTTCCAAAGGTAAGAGATCCCTGTCTAAATTTCTGGGTTGTTGTCTGCTGCCACCCCTGGGGTGGTACTGTGATGTTTGAGTGAGATTGCAACCGGGATGGGAGAAAAGAAGTGTGAGACAGGGAAGATCAGGGGCCACAATGCATCAATTACAGTGGGTCTCTTTTGGTCCCCAGGCATGGTCCACTACCACAGGTCCCCTTTCCCTACCTGTCTTGTGCAAATGTCAAAAATAGAATCTCTGCCCAAAGAGAACGGAGCACAGGGAGTTGCTGCTGGACTGCCATCATCTCTGGCCCCAACTTGTCCACCTCCTGACCCTTCTATGAAACTGCACAAAAGTTAAATTTCAGGAATGCTGTAAAATTACATCATCCCCATTCCTCTATCAAAGCCAATCCAACAGCTCTGTCCTGACATGCTTTCTCCCTGGGCTGAGGAAGCAGCAAAAAGTATCAATTGAGCATGTGAAAATGTGATGACAGTGTGTACAGTGTAATGTTTCTAGATGTCTTCACCTTCTGTCTCCTTGCAATGGGAGCCACCCTCTTTCCCCAAGTCGCACACACACCCCTCCCCTACCCCCAAGTCCAGGTGCTCCCATCTGCTGGGCTTCCAACCACTCATTTCCCATAGACACTCTCATCACTGTAGGCCACATACAGAAAATAGTCTTCCTCATGATTGTCCTCATACAGTTGGCCCATGGTAGCACTGGTGGGAGGGATGGTGTTGTTGACAAAGAAGAATAAGGCGTCTTCAGGTCTCAGGTGGATTCTCTTCCGGATTAAGAAGTAGAACTGGCCAATGGTAAGGTCAGAGGGCACTAGGTACTTCCTCTTGTCCAGATCAGGCACCCTGGCTTTTGGAGCCTTCTCTACAATCACCTGAAGATAAAGAGCACAATTTTAAAATCTCTGCTCCTCCATTTCCAAAACCCAACAGCTGCTGGTCCCCCTACCACTTGTCATATTCTGCCCTAACTTCTTTTTTTTCTAAGACAAATGGTAGCTTAGTGCAGGGTTTCTGGGAGTCTGGTCTTAGTTCAAGGGGAGAATCCTATACAAGATTAGATAATTTGAAGTAAAAATATACTATTAAGGGATTTAGCCAAATGTCCTCATACTGCTTTGAAATTCTTGCCAGGGATTTTTTTTTAAATCCCTGACTTTAGTCATTATGTCTTCCTAATTCACAGCATTCACCCTTTCAATTCCTCAGCATGGTATTAAGCTAAGAACACAGACAGGTGAAGGGCAAATCTCTGTTCTTGAGGGTTTACAGTCTACTCAACCTTATATGATATACTAATATTGCCACCCATCATCTGATTTGCACTGTTAAGCCTGTAAACTCTTGGAGCCCAATAGCATTCTAGTAGAACATCCATACAAATGTGCATATGCCAAGAACCATTCTAGGCTATAGTCACACAAAGATAATCTCAAATAACTCATAGATGTCTGCAAATATCATATAAATAAACCAACAATTTTAGTACAATGTAATAAATAATGTTGTTAGTAGGAGTGCAAACTCATAGCTTCATGAGCAAAGATGAGGAAATCTAATGCTGTCTGAAGAGTAAAACATGTCTACAGAAAGAAATTCATGTTGAGCTGAGTTTGGGGCACAACACAAAACTTATTACCTTGGAACTTTCTGAAAAAATTAAGTAAAAGATACACATCTTTTTTTTTTTTTGTGATGCAATCTTGCTCTGTTGCCCAGACTGGAGTGCAGTGGTGCCATCTCTGCTCATTGCAGCCTCCGCCTCCTGGGTTCAAGAGATCGTCCTGCCTCAGCCTAAGATACACATCTTTTGATATGAAAGATAATATGAGCATGGGAACTATGGACTCCCATTAAGGCATCATGAGCAAATACGGAGTATGATAATAAATTCTGGGCAGCTGGAGATCAGAGGGCGTTTTGAGGTTTGGAGAACACTGAAAGTGGGAAAGAGATTCAAGAAGAAGATGTGGGAAGCTGGCAAAATAAACGTTAATGCACCTTTTTTCTTAGTCTTTTTGTAGAAGATGTACATGAAAGTGAATATAGGCATTTTAAATGGAGGGAATTTGATAAAGGAATTGGTTACTAAGGTGTTGGAGAATTGATGGAACTAAAAGGAGAAGGTGAGTTTATTCAAAATATCAGGGACTGAAAAAATCTATTCTCTTCTATACAGCAGCAAGGAGAGCTCAAGCAAAGTGGACATGATCAGAGTCTACAGTTACCATGATCCTGAGACAAGCTCATAAAAGCAAGCCTTATGAGCAGGAACCCAAGAAGTGACAGGCACCAGCCACTACTATTGCTGCCATCACCACAGGGAATTCCAACAGAAAGCAGAGGTAATGGTTTCTTGCTTCATCCCACCTTCTAATCTAACAAAAAGCCAACTGTCAAAGGAGTTTGAGAAACATAGTTTGTAGGCTCCCATCTCCAGTGGTAGAGAAGAAGACATAGAAAAATGATTGTAGAGCCAAGAGATAATAGGCACAATGTAGCAGCCACATGTCCTGCCTTAAGAATCCACTTCCCTTGCCTCCCTTCTCACCTCCCTCCAGGTATCCATCAACAAAGAGCAAGACGGAGGACACACACACACACTGGTTTTTATTTTCATCATTATCTACCTGCATAGTCATGTCCACTTGTGAGAAATAGAAATCCTTCTAAGTATGTACTGGAAACAAGTAAGGAAAAGTTTAAATAAATAGGAGAGATGCCGTTAAAGAGTAAACCTTTAAAAACAAGTAAAGAAGGCTAGTAAAAATTATCTTAGAAAGATAATGGTCTCCTCCATTCCCAATCTGTTTACCAAAACAAATAAAACACCAGTTTGCTTATTTTATAAATTTATGTTCTCTTTTTCATTTTTCTAGGTCATTATATCTGCTTAGCTTCCACCATTAAAAATTTGCATAGAAAATAAGTTGTATTTTTCCAACCCAACTATCTCTGATAATAAAATGTGACAAAGTTAAACCTAATAAGCAGCTATACAGGTTGTTCAAGTATGCTTGATTGTACATATTGAGATAGAAAAATAAGATGCATTTGTTTCAAAAGAAGATTAAATGGCTAATGATTAGAGCATAATAACAACTGAAAAACTCAGTTGGAGAACAATATAGATTATGCAGCCAAAAAAAGAAGTTTGAATTTTCAATTTAATTTATGAAAGAGTTCTGCTTTTAAAACAAATAATTACATTTGTTGCTATTTAAAAGATTAATTTTAAAAATTAAGCTGAAAACAGTAAAAAAAAATTGTGCTTTTGTATTATGTTTCTATTTCCTTGGTGTGACATAATTTTTTTAAAAGTGACAGCACACTAATGGTACACACTATACAATATTCTTTTGGGCATTTTAAAAATGACAATTGGTGCCACTTGACTGGAAGTTGAGTTTGAGAAATCAAGTGATGAAAGGACTTAGAGAATAAAGCAAAAGTACTTACTTTACATTACTTTGCAATGTTATAAAATCTTCCTATTGGATACTTGGGTAGCAATCTGCATGACACTGACTTTTAATGGACATTTGATATGGTTTGGCTGTGTCTCTGCCCAAATCTCAACCTGAATTGTATCTCCCAGAATTCCCACATGTTGTAGGAGGGACCCAGGGGTAGGTAATTGAATCATGGGGGCCGGTCTTTCTCATGCTACTCTCATGATTGTGAATAAGTCTCACAAGATCTGATGGGTTTATCAGGGGTTTCTGCTTTTGTTTCTTCCACATTTTTCTCTTGCTACCACCATGTAAGAAGCGCCTTTCACCTCTTGCCATGATTCTGAGGCTTCCCCAGTCATGTGGAACTATTTAAGTCCAATTAAACCTCTTTTTATTCCCAGTTTGGGGTATGTCTTTATCAACAGTGTGTAAACAAACTGATACAACATTTTTAATGAACTCACCATAATCTCATTTCTAAAAGTGACTTCACACATTGAAGAATAGTGTCTTTCAGACCTTTTAACTAATTATTTCCTCTTCCTGGAATGTTCTGCCCCAGATATCTGTTTAGACTATTCTGTCACTTTCTTCAAGGCCAGTGCCCCATTGGCCAGACTACTTCATTCACTTCATAATAATAACTAACACTTATGTAACATGACAAGAATCATTATAATTGTCTAAATGTGCTTTTGTATTAGGTTTCTATTTCCTTGGTGTGACATAATTTTTTTAAAAGTGACAGCACACTAATGGTACACGCTATACAATATTCTTTCGGGCATTTTAAAATTGACTAATTTCAATTGACTAAAAAGTGATATTTTAAGAGATTAAATTTTAAATTTTAATTGTTATATACTGTTGCAGGAAGCCAGGGACCCCAAACAGAGGGACCGGCTGGAGCTGCAGCAGAGGAACATAAATTGTGAAGATTTCATGGACATTTATCACTTCCCAAATAATACTCTTATAATTTCTTACACCTGTCTTACTTTAATCTCTTAATCCTGTTACCTTCGTAAGCTGAGAATGTATGTCACCTCAGGACCCTGTGATAATTGTGTTAACTGTACAAATAGATTGTAAAATATGTGTGCTCGAACAATATGAAATCAGTGCACCTTAAAAAAGAACAGAATAACAGCGATTTTAGGGAACAAGGGAAAACAACCGTAAGGTCTGACTGCCTGTGGGGTCAGGGAAAAAGAGCCATATTTTTCTTCTTGCAGAGAGCCTATAAACGGACGTGCAAGTAGGGAAGATATTGCTAAATTCTTTTCCTAGCAAGGAATATTGATATTAATACTCTGGGAAAAGAATTGCATTCCTGGAGGGAGGTCTATAAACGGCCACTCTGGGAATGTCTGTCCTTTGCAGTTGACATAAGGACTGAGATACACCCTGGTCTCCTGCAGTACCCTCAGACTTAGTAGGATTGGGAAACTCCAGCCTGGTAAATTTTTGGTCAGACTGGTTCTCTGCTCTCAAACCCTGTTTTCTGTTAAGATGTTTATCAAGACAATACGTGCACCACTGAACATAGACCCTTAGGAGTTTCTGATTTTGCCCTTTGAAGCATGTGATCTTTGTGACCTACTCCCTGTTCTTACACCCCTTCCCCTTTTGAAATCCTTAAAAAAAACCTGCTGGTTTTGTGGGTCAGGTGGGCATCACAGTCCTACCAATATGTGATGTCACCCCCGGTGGCCCAGCTGTAAAATTCCTCTCTTTGTGCTCTTTTTCTTTATTTCTCAGACCGGCCGACACTTATGGAAAATAGAAAGAACCTACATTGAAATATTGGGGGCGTCTTCCCCCAATAATATACTTATATGGCTCAAAATTCAAAAGGTACAATAGAATTTATACTGAAGTTTTTCTTTTAGCCCCATTCCATATTCCCACTTTCAGCTCTTAACACCAGAAAGAACATAACTCACACATTAGTGGCAAATCACATTAGTAGAAGATGAAGCTCACAGATTGTTACTCTTTTAATAAAAATACAAAGAGTTTACATTATTATATGCACTTGTAAACTGTCACACAATTTAATGGACTGCGATATTTCATTTTCTGTCTCATGTGGATAATCAGTGAAAAAAAATCTCTAGAGCATGAAGATGGTACATTGTGATGTAACCTTTTAATTATTTAAAATTTATTTAGGAGATTTATTTACAAGATGGCCAATCAGAAGCAGCTGTGGTCTGCAGCAATCATGGAGAGGAATGAAAGTGGTGAGTAAATTTATCACCTTCAACTGAAATATCCAGGTTCTTGCATTGGGACTTACTAGGCAATCAACTGAATCCAAGGAGAATAAAGAAAAGCAGGATAGGGCAATGGTTTACCTGGAAGCAGCACAGAGCCCTCCAGCCAAGGGTAGTGGTAAATGATTGTGTGACCTTGCCTGGGAAACCACGCTTCTCCCATGGATCTTTGCAATCAATGGATGAGGAGATCCCCTCCTGAGCCCACACCACCAGGGCCTTGGGTCTGATACACAGAGCTGTGTGGAGTTTTGGCAGAGCATCTGCTCAGGCACACACAGAGACCCAGGAGTTTTACATACTCTGACCTCAGATTCCCAGCAAGGTGGCAGATTCATCTGCACATTCCCCTAGGAAGGTGGCTGAATCCAGGGAGCCAAGCAGCATTGTTCTGTGGGCCCACTTCCACAGCACCTTAAGTTAAGACCCACTGGCTTGGACTTCCAGTCAGCTAATGGCAAAAGGCTGAGTCTGCCTGATATGGGAGGGAGTTCCCGGGGGAAGGGTGGCCACCATTTCTGTGGTTCAGTGGACTCAGCATTAAGTCCAGGTAGTCCCGATGAGGAGGAGTCCCCCACAATGCAGCACACCTGCTTTGCCAGATTATCCTCCGCCTGCTTCTTTAAGCAGGACCCCAATCCATTCCTCCTCATTGGGAGGGGCCTCCCTGTGGTGGGGCCTTTAGTTACTAGTCAGACTTATGTGGACAGAACTCTCATCTCTCCTGAAACTGAGCTCCCAGTGGGAGAGGCAGCCACCATCTCTGCAGTTCAGTCAACTCAACTGTTCCAACTTGCTGGCTCTGGAGAGTCCAGGTGGTCTGGGTGAGGAAGGGTCCCCCCAGTGCAGCACAGCTGCTCTACTGAAAGCAGCCAGACTGCTTCTGTAAGAGGGTCCCTCTTCCATTCCTCCCGATTGGGTGAGACCTCCCAAACAGGAGTTTCCAGACATCTACAGCCAACAACAGGTCAGTTACACCCCTGGGATGGAGCTTCCAGAGGAAACAGGTGGCTACCATCTTTACTGTTTCTCAGGCTTCACTGGTGATACCTCCAGGTATCAGAAAAACCAAGGCAACTAGGGTCTGAAGTGGAACCTCCAGAAAACCACAGCAGCCCTATGGTTGCTAACAGTCAGTGACCTTACTGTTAAAAGAAAAAAAAAAAACAACAGAAAACAACAACAACAACAAAGACCCCACAAAAACCCCATTCAAAAGTCAGCAACATCAAAGACTGAAAGTGGATAAGCCCACGAAGATGAGAAGATATCAAAACAAAAACACTGAAAACTCAAACAACCAGAGTGCCTTTTCTCCACAAATGACCACAACACCTCTCTAGCAAGGGCACAGAACTGGGCTGAGGCAGAGATGGCTGAACTGACAAAAGTAGGCTTCAGAGGGTGGTAATAATGAATTTTGCTGAGCTAAAGAAGCACGTTGTAACCCAAGGGAAAGAAGCTAAGAATCATGATAAAACAATACAGGAGCTGATAACCATAATAGCTAGTTTAGAGAGGAACATAACTGACCTGATGGAGCTCAAAGCACAACACAAGAACTTTACAATGCAATCACAAGTATCAATAGCAGAACAGAGCTAGCAGAGGAAAGAATCTCAGAGCTTAAAGACTGTCTTTCTGAAATAAGACAGGCAGACAAGAATAGAGAAAAAAGAATAAAAATCAATGAACAAAACCTCTGAGAAATGTGGGATTATGAAAAAAGACCGAATCTGTATATTGGTCTGATTGGGGTACCTGAAAGAGATGGGGAGAACAGAACCAAGTTGGAAAACGTACTTTAGGATATCATCCAGGAAAACTTCCCCAAACTAGCAAGAAAGACCAACATTCAAATTTAGGAAATCCAGAGAACCCTAGTAAGATACTCCATGAGATGACCAACTCCAAGACACATAATCATCAGATTCTCAAGGTCAAAATGAAAGAAAAAATGTTAAGGGAAGCCACAGAAAAAGGCCAGGTCACCCACAAAGGGAAACCCATCAGACTAACAGTGGACCCCTCAGCAGAAACCATACAAGCCAGAAGAGATTGGGGACCAATATTCAACATTCTTAAAGAAAAGGATTTCCAACCAATAATTTCATGCCCAGCCAAACTAAGCTTCAAAACAAAGAAGAAATAAGATCCTTTTCACACAACAAGTGCTGAGGGAATTCATCACCAAGCCTGACTTGCAAGAGCTCCTGAAGGAAGCACCAAATATAGGAAGGAGAAATCAAATCATTATCAGCCACTACAAAAACACACTTAAGTATACAGATCAGTGACACTATAAAGCAACCACATAAACAAGTCTGCAAAATAACCAGACAGCATCATGATGACAGGATCAAATTCACACATAACAATATTAATCTTCAATGTCAATGGTCTAAATGCCCCAATAAAAAGACACAGAATGGCAGGCTGGATAAGGAGCCAAGACCCATTGGTATGCTGTGTTCAAGAGACACATCTCACATGCAGAGACACACATAGGTTCCAAATAAATAGGTGGAGAAAAATTTACCAAGCAAATGGCAAACAAGAAAAAGCAGTGGTTGCAAAACTAGTTTCTGACAAAACAGACTTTAAACTAATGAATATCAAAAAAGAAAAAGAAGGGCATTACATAATTGAAAAAGTTTCAATTCAACAACAAGCACTAACTATCATAAATATATATGAACCCAGATTCATAAAACAAGTTCTTAGAGACCTGCACAGAGACTTAGACTGCAACACAATAATAGTGAGAGACTTTAACACTCCACTGACAATATTAGACAGAACATAGAGACAGAAAATTAACAAAGATATTCAGGACCTAAACTTAGCTCTAGATCAAGCAGAACTGATAGATATCTACAGAACTCTTCACCCCAAAGCAACAGAATATACATTCTTCTTGGCATCACATGGCACTTACTCAAAAATCGATCACATAATTAAAAGTAAAACACTCCTCAGCTAATGCAAAGCAACTGAAATTATAACAGTCTCTCAGATCATAGTGCAATCAAATTGGAACTCAAGATTAAGAAATTCACCCAAGACCATACAGCTACATGGAAATTAAACAACCAATAAAATTAATTAAGAAATCAAAAGATTCTTTGAAACTAATGAGAACAAAGAGACAATTCACCAGAATCTCTGAGATGCAGGGAAAGTGGTGTTAAGAGGGAGATTTATAGCACTAAATGCCCATGTCAAAAACTTAGAAAGATCTCAAGATAACAACCTAACACCATGTCTAAGAGAACTACAGAACCAAGAGCAAACAAACCCCAAAGCTATCAGAAGACAAGAAATAACCAGGATCAGAGTTGAACTGAAGGAGATAGAGACACAAAAATCTCTTCAAAAAATCAATGAATCCAGGAGCTGGTTTTTTGAAAAAATTAATAAAATAGATGGCTAGCTAGACTAATAAAGAAGAAAAGAAAGAAGAATCAAATAGACATGATCAGAAATGATAAGGGGGATATCACCACTGTCCCAACAGAAATACAAACAACCATCAGAGAATACTATAAATACCTCTATGCACATAAACTAAAAAATCTAGAAGAAATGGGTAATTCCTGGACATGTTCACTCACCCAAGACTGAACTAGAAAGAAATTGAGTCCTTAAATAAACCAATAATGAGTTCTGAAATTGAGGTGGTAATAAATAGCCTACTGACCAAAAAAAAAAAACAAAAACAAACAAAAAAAAACAAACCTAGGACAAGATAGATTTACAGCTGAATTCTACCAGATGTACAAAGAAGAGCTGGCACCATTACTACTGAAACTATTTCAAAAAGGTGAAAAGGAGGGACTCTTCCCTAACTCATTTAATGAGGCCAGCATCATCCTGATACCAAAACTTGGCAGAGATACAACAACAACAAAAAACTTCAGGCCAATATCCACGATGAACATCAATGCAAAAATCCTCAATAAAATACTGGTAAACTGAATCCAGCAGCACATCAAAAACCTTATCCTCCATGACGAAGCTGGCTTTATCCCTGGGATGCAAGGTTGGTTCAACATACACAAATCAACAAATGTGATTCATCACATAAACAGAACTAAAGACAAAAACCACATGATTATCTTAATAGATGCAGAAAAGGCCTTCAATAAAATTGAACATCCCTTCATGTTAAAAACTCTCAGTAAACTAAATATTGAAGGAACATACTTCAAAATAATAAGAGCCATATATGACAAACCCACAGTCAATATCCTACTGAATGGGCAAAAGTTGGAAGCATTCCCCTTGAAAACCAGCACAAGAAAAGGATGCCCTCTTTCACCACTCCTATTCAACATAGTATTGGAAGTTCTGGCCAGGGCAATCAGGCAAGAGAAAGAAATAAAAGGTATTCCCATAGAAAGAGAGGAAGTCAAATTATCTTTGCAGATGACATAATCCTATATCTAGAAAATCCCATTGTCTCAATCCAAAAACTTCTTAAGCTGATGAGCAATTTCAGCAAAGTCTCAGGATGCAAAATCAATGTGCAAAAGTTTCTAGCATTCCTATACACCAACAACAGGCAAACAGAGAGCCAAATCATGAATGAAATCCCATTCACAATCGCTGCAAAAAAGAATAAATTACTTAGGAATACAGCTAACAAGACAAGTGAAGGACCTCTTCAAGGAGAACTGTAAACCACTGCTCAAAGAAATCACAGAGGACACAAACAAATGGAAAAGTATTTTATGCTTATGAATAGAAAAATTAATATTGTGAAAATGATCACTCTGCCCAAAGTAATTTATAGATTCAAAGATATTTCCATTAAACTACCACTGACATTCTTCACAGAATTAGAAGAAACAATTTTAAAATTCATATGGAACCAAAAAAGTGCCCGAATGGCCAAGACAAGCCTAAGCAAAAAGAACAAAGCTGGAGGCATCAGGTTACCTGACTTCAAACTATACTACAAGGCTATGGTAACCAAAACAGCATCGTACTGGTACCAAAACAGATATAAAGACCCATGAAAAAGAATAGAAAACTCAGAAACAAGACTGCACACCTACAACCATCTGTTCTTTGACAAACTAGACAAAAACAAGGGATGAGGAAAGGATTCCCTATTTAATAAATGGTGCTGGGAGAACTGGCTAGCCATATGCAGAAAATTGAAACCAAAACCCTTCCTTACACTTTACACAAAAATTAGCTCAAGATGAATTAAAGACTGAAATGTAAAACCCCAAACTATATAAACCCTAGAAGAAAATCTAGACAATACCATTCAGGACATAGGCATGGGCAAAGATTTCTTGACAAAAACGCCAAAATCAATTGCAGCAGAAGCAAAAGTTGATGAATGGCATCTACATAAACTAAAGAGCTTCTGCACAGCAAAAGAAACTATCATCAGAGTGAACAGACAACCTATAGAATGGGAGAAAATTTTTGCAATCTATCAATCTGACAAAGGTCTAATATCCAGAGTCTACAAGGAACTTAAACAAGTTTGCAAGAAAAAAAAAACATTAAAAAGTAGGCAAAGGACATGAACAGACACTTCGTAAAAGAACACCAACAAACATGAAAACAAAGCTCAACATCACTGATGATTAGATAAATGCAAATCAAAAGCACAATGAGATACCATTTCATGACAGTCAGAATGGTGATTATTAAAACGTCAAAAAACAACAGATGCTGGTAAGGTTGCAGAGAAAAAGGACCACTTTTACATTCTTGGTGGGAGTGTAAATTAGTTCAACTATTGTGGAAGACAGTGTGGTGATTACTCAAAGATCTAGAGGCAGAAATACCAGTTGAGCAAGCAATCCCATTACTGGGTATATACCCAAAGGAATATAAATCATTCTTGTATAAAGACACATGTATGCATATGTTCATTTCAGCACTATTCACAATAGCAGACATGGAATCAACCCAAAAGCCCATAAATGACAGACTGGATAAAGAAAATATGGTACATATACACCATGAGATACTGTGCAGCCATAAAAAGGAATGAGATCATGTTTTTTGCAGGGACATGGGTGGAACTGGAAGCTGTTATCTTCAGCAAATTAACACAGGAACAGAAAACCCCACACTGCATGTTCTCACCTATAAGTGGGAACTGAATGATGAGAACACATGGACACATCATGGGGATCAGCACACACTGGATCTGTCTGGGGTGGCATGGGAGAAGAGAGAGTATCAGGAAAAATAGCTAATGAATGCTGGGCTTGATACTTAGGTGATGAGATGATGTATGCAGCAGACCACCATTGCACATGTTTACCTACGTAACAAACCTGCACACCCTGCACATGTATCCCTGAATTTAAAAGAAAAGTTGAAGATAAAAATAAATAAATCAATAAAATAAAATAAAATTTATTTTAGGAAACTTGCCATACCAGCCAGCACACACAGATCTGTCTCATTCTTAAAACAAACAAACAAACAAACAAACAAACAAACAAACAAAAACTTGCATTTAAGTTAAAGGGTACATGTGTAGCTCTATTATATAGGTAAATTACACGTCATGGGTGTTTGGTCTACAGATTATTTTGTCACCCAAATAATATGCATAGTACCCGATAGGTAGTTTTTCAATCCTCACACTCCTCCAACCTTCCACCCTCAATTAGGCCCCAGTGAATGACTGAAGGGAACACCTTATGGAGAAGGACACCCATGACTACTTATAGTTGGTTTAACTGTCAATTTATAAAACATATATTTAATGAACAAAAATTTTAAAAATTTCATAAATATGAGAATATAAATAACACAAATAATTACATTTCTTTTCAATTTAAACTAGAAATTCAAATTTACTGTGACTGATTCTTTTCGATACTTCAAACTAAAAAGACAAAATTTACACACACACACAGACTCTCAGCACATTTATTATTTGACTAACTCTTAAACCTATTCTCCAGCTTCAATACTATGGGCGTAATTCATTCCTTTATTGTTTTGCCCTTGATGTTAATATATTCCTAGGGGTATAGCTATACCAATTTCATTAGATACCTAGAGCTGTGGTCATATTATTTTGATAACTTCTTGGGGTAGAGTAATTTTACCAGAGCCAAAAGAAAAATAATACCTTTTCAGACCAGCCAAAGATTTTCATTATCATGAAATGGGACAAAGAAGTTGGCTAACTTTTCCCAAAGTGAGGTTCCTCTGTGGGCATATTTTGTTTGTAATTTCAATACCTCTTTTTAAGTCATCATTTCTGGTATAGATATTATTATTACCATTATTTTGTCTCCTAATGTCTTCCCCAGACATAATACACTTTAAAACACTCACTTAGCTAACATTATACAACCCACTATCTTGTCACTGTGATACATAGACCTGTCTGTTCTGATGTATTCCTTGCTAGAATTTTATTATTTTCAATGGTGCTATTTGGGGGCTTCACTTCTAGGAGATAAGGGATTAACTCTAGGTAATCAGCTCCCCTTATTAAGAACATTGATTTATTTATTGTCCTGAAACAATGTTAATATCGCTCTTTACCTGGGGTTTTTTGTGACCACTGATTTTGACTACCTGTTTCGTTCCCTTTCCACCTAATTTTTGAGTTGGTTCACATGTACTGCTCTTTCCTTCCTAGTTGCAGTACAGATTCAAATTTTTTTCCAGAGCTTCTTGGCTTTACCCAGGCTTTTCTCCTTATTCTTTTCGTTATGCACTGATGGAAGAAAAATCCAGTCTATTCCTTAGAAACAGACATAAAGAATTGTTAAGTAAGAAAACACAGGAAGCTGAGTACCTTTACACATAGTAGTAACTTTTCTGTACTTGTTAAAATAAATGTGAAACTTATACTCTACTATATTCACTGTCTTTATACTCTGAGCATCTTTTTATAAAGGTTATACAGATTGTTCTTTTTGGAATGGCATTAAGAACTCATTGAATTTCACAGCAAACCTTGTTCAAATTAACACAATAGCGACTATTATTATTATTTAAAGTTCAAATGATCACAACTTGACCAGAGAAACCCCTTTATGCAGGTACTTTGCCCTTTAGCACTGTCCTGCTTTTCGATAATAATTGGACATATGCAGATAGCTCTCTTCTCTAAGACAGGAAATCCATTACCTTCCAATAATATCCCTTGACTCTTAGCTGAGAATGGTAACAGAATGAAAAAACTGGGCAGTAGGATTGTACAAGAGTGTTGGTGGTTGGCAAAACTGTTTCTTCTTCATATGATTCATTTTCATTAGTGAAACAGATAAAATATGTGTGTATGGGTTTATATGTGTGTATACATATATGTACACACATGTATATTTCTTTTTAATGCATGATTTCACACTGATTTTTCTAATTAAACATACAAAGTTTTATCAACAGCTAAAACATTCTTCTACATTAACACAAAGGACATTTTGATGTTCAAAAACCCTGATAGGTATTATATATTAGAGAA
Organism: Symphalangus syndactylus; assembly: GCF_028878055.3. Lineage (NCBI taxonomy): Eukaryota > Metazoa > Chordata > Mammalia > Primates > Hylobatidae > Symphalangus > Symphalangus syndactylus. The sequence goes on along the minus strand of NC_072440.2, from coordinate 41,262,467 downwards.
AAAAATGCTTAGGCTAATGATAATGTTCAGCATTTTACACTGTCCCCGCTAAATGATTAAGTTTAACCTTAATCCTAAGCAATTCAATTGTTGATGCTGATGACTATATTTACAGAATGCATTTTTTCCCAGCATCTTGATCTCACCACTGGGGCACTCATGGGTGACCTCTGTGCACTTGTTCCAGGCCTTATAATCAGAAGAGCCTCACACTAGGTTTAAGGCTCTGTTGTTGTTATCCTGGAAGTTTCAATCATTTTATTTTTTAGTTTTTTAGAGATGAAGGTCTCACTCTTTCACCAGGCTGGCTGGAGTGAGGTGACACGATCATAGCCCATTGCAGTTTCAAACTCCTAGGCTCAAGTGATCCTCCTGTCTCAGCCTCTCTGAGTAGCTGGGACTATAGGCATATGCCACCATGCCCAGCTAATAATCATTTTTAAACAAGAGGTTTCACATTTTCATTTTGCACTGCACTCTGCACATTATATAGCTGGTCCTGCCTATAATGCATAAGCTGTTAGATTAGAGTTTAAGGTCATGATTCCTTTACCCTTTTATTCTTAGCATGTGCCCTGCCAAATAATAACACATTATATTAAATTCCAGAGGCTCACGATTTCCCAGTGTGATTCAGATCCTGTACAAAATGTCTCATCACACACAGATAAACCAGCCTATCATGAATTCTTTAAATATTTGCCTGCTCACTAAAAGTCCCTGGGAAACTTAAAACTACAAATTTCTGAGCTACTCCTCAGACTGAATCCAAATCTTCTGGGCTGAAACAGAAATCTGTATTTTTAAAAAATCTCTTTTCCCTTTGTCTGTTTGTTTGTTTTTAAATGGTTGGGAGCGTGAAGCAAGAGACTTCATTAGGCTGTTGAAATGTATGATGTGAGAGGCTCGTGATACCAAATTTAGCTCCCATTAGGTATTAACCGGATGTAGTTTCTGCCTGTTTCCAATCCACCAGCAGTGTACCTATGAAGAAGGTTAATAGCTACTATTCCCATTTACTGTGGATGTGAGACCTCTTAGCTCTTATAATCATGCTTAGCTAAAACTTCTAGGAAAATATTGGCAGAATAAATCATTTCTAATTTCTAATTTTATCACCCCTCCCATTTATTTCTCTATTTCCTGTGGTAATTATATGGGCTTAATTTGTTATAATTTATTTCCCTTTCTCTTTCCTGAATCTGGTCTTAATTACAGCTGTTACTTTCTTTTGTTCTGCCTTGTCATTTTTGTGGGGGAAAAAGAACAGAAGACCCTAGCCAAGAAGAAACAGAAGTAGCATTTCATATGGACACCTGTGAAGTTCTTGATTCCCTGCTGACATTTATTCTGCATGCTTACCACACAAGGGGTGGATTATTTCCTCCTGTGAACTTTCATTTAGGTAGAGAGCTTAGGGTCTATGAGCTTTGCAAGGAACCAGGACCTTAGACAAACAACAAAGGAAAGAAATATTGACTCTAAAATGCGCCAAATAAAACTGCAAAATACAAATTAATAAGAACTAACTAAATATATATTAAATTTACTTGTTATTACTAATAATCACAAATCGCATTATATTTGAATGTGATTTGTAATTTGTAGCTTAGCTTTTCCTCATTTTGCAAAAATTTTAGAGTATACATGATGATTACTGAGAAATCATAGCCAAATGTTAATTAAATGCATTACCTATAGCCAAATCATTTCAAAAACAAAGTCTTGAAATTCACTTCATTTTTTTTAATGCAAAAAAATATATTTAAGGCATAGCAACTAACCTGAAAGAACTCCCAGTGGCAAAAACAAGTTGAACAACAAGATAAAATAGTATTAGATTATAATCTAAAGTATAAAATAAATATCCATGAGTCCATACTGACATAAATAAGTCATTTATAAAAAATTAAAATATATTTAACATGGCAAATGGATAATTTTAATATGTGTCATATAACATGTGGACACCATCAAACTTAAGAATGCCAAAGTCTACTAATGTCCTCAAACATCCCCATTAGGGTAAGCTTCCATTAGGTTCACATCAGGGCTTTAAAACGAGTTTGGAAAGTCAGATTACTGTTATAAACAATTACCACAACCTGCTATGTGGTCATGGTAATTTCAAATATTTTGCTCAAACAAAATCTTATGCAGTACCCCAATATTAAAAATATGTAAGCCCTGGTAACACAGTAAGACCTTGTCTCTACAAAAAATAAGAAAAAAAATAGCCAGGTGTGTGGGTGCACACTTGTAGTCCCAGGTATTCAGGAAGATGAGGTGGGAGGATTGCATGAGCCCAAGAGTTAGAGGCTGCAGTAAGCCATGGTTGCACCACGGAACTCCAGCCAGGGTCACAGAGTGAGACCTTACCTTAAAAATAAATAAAATAAAACTAAATACGTAAATGGATAGATAGATCAACATACAGAGAGAGAGAGAGAGAGAGAGAGACAGAGACAGAGAGACAGGAAAGATGGAAGGTAGCAGAAATGCTCTGCCTCTTACCCACCTCAGCACCTCAGAGCAGTGCTGCAGAACTTGGATGCTCTGTGGAACTCAACTTGTAATTTTTTGACACAGTGAGAAAAGCTGAATCTTTGAAGGCAAGCTACTGAGTTGGAGAAAATAAATAAAATATACTCATCTGATAAAGGGCGGCGCCCAGAACATAAAATAAACTCTTACAACTCAATAAGAAGACAAAAATTACAATTAAAACAATGTCAAAAGATGTGAAGAAACACTTCACCAGAGAAGATATGTGGATGACAAATAAGCACATGAAAAATTTCACAACATTATTAGATTTTAGGGAAATACAAATTAAAACAAGTTACCCTACATGCTCACTAGAATGGATACAACTAAAAGGACTCCATACCAAGTGTTGGTGATACTGCTTCTCCCAACGAACTTTATTCTGATTAACATTTCTGATTTCCTGCCTAAATAATTAACCTTGGTGGCTTTGAGGGTCTCAAAAAGATTGAAAGTGTATTATTTTACAGACATATCCAAATATCTTATGCAAAATTATGAAAAGAAGCAAGCAGTTTTATATTTTCTATTTCGTATCTTCCCTTTCAGCATCAATATCTTTTTCCTTCCTCTCTAACTTTATGTTCCCATCTCTTTTCCATCTCTAACTCCTGGGCCTAAATGCTAACTACCTCTGTATCAAATGTGTTTGTTTGCCACCAGGAAAGACAGTCTGCATTTGAAAAGGATTTAAACAACCAGTTGTGGAATTTGGACATCTTTGACAACTTGGTAGCTGCTGCTTCAGGTGGACTCAACCCATATGGGCATGGATGACAGGTTTTTGATCTTTGGTACAAAGAAAACATGTCTGATATGGTTTGGATATTTGTCCCTGCCAAAATCTCATGTTGAAATGTACTCCTCAAAGTTGGAGGTCACGCCTTGAATTAGTCCATTCTCACATTGCTATAAGGAAATACCAGAGACTGGGTGATTTATAAAGAAAAGAGTTTTAATTGACTCACAGTTCCACATGGCTGGAGAGGCCTCAGAAAACTTACAATCATGGTGGAAGGCACCTCTTCTCAGGGCAGCAGGAGAGAGAATGAGTGCCAGCAGGGGAAATGCCAGCTACTTATAAAACCATCAGATCTTGTGAGAACTTACTCATCATGAGAATAGCATGAGGAAACCCCCTCTGTGATTCAATTATCTCCCACCAGGTCCCTCCCATGACATGTGGGGATCATGGGGATTACAATTCAAGATGATATTTGGGTGTGGACAAAGCCAAACCATATTAGGCCTGGTAGGAGGTGTTTGGGTCATAGAGGCAGACCCCTCATGGCTTGGTGCTCTCCTCATGATAGTGAGTGAGTTCTCATGAAACCTGGTTGTTTTAAGTGTATGGCACCTGTACCCCCTCTCTGTCTTGCTCTCAGTTTTGCCATTTGAGATTCCTGCTCCCCCTTCACCTTCCACCATGATTGTAAACTTTCTGAGACCTCCCCCGAAGTGGATGTCAGTGCTATGTTTCCTCTACAGGTTGCAGAACAGTGAGCCAATTAAACCTCTTTTCTTATAAATTACCCAGCCTCAGGTATTTCTATATAGAAATAAAAGAATGGCCTAATGCAGAAAGTTGCTATCAAAGAGTGAGATATTGCTATAAAAATACCTAAAAATATGGACATCACTTTGGAACTGGGTAATGGATAGAAGTTGGAAGAGTTTGGATGGCTTAGGAGAAGACAGGAAGGTGAGGCAAAGTTTGAAACGTCTTAGAAACTGGTTAAATTGTTGTGACCAAAATGCTGATGGTGATATGAACAATGAAGTCCAGGCTGATGAAATCTCAGATGGAAATTAGGAACTTATTGGGAACTGGAGCAAAAGTCATGCATGTCATGCCTTAGCAAAAATTTTGTTGCATTGTCTTCATGCCCTGGGGGTCTGTGAAAATTTGAGCTTTAGAGTGATGATTTATGGTATCTGGTGGAAGAAATTTCTAAGCTGAAAAGTGTTAAAGATGTAACCTGACTGCTTCTAACAGTCTATGCTCAGATGCAGGAGCAAATAAATGATTTAAATTTGGAATTTATATTTAAACATGAAGCAGAGCATAAAAGTTTGGAAAATTTGCAGCCTAGTCATGTGGCAAAGAAAGAAAAAGCTTTTTCAGGACATAAATTCAAGGAGGCTGTGATGCAACCCCTTGCTTGTGGTATTGGCATAACTAAAAGGGAGCCAAGTACGAATATCCAAGACAATGAGAAAAAGACCTCAAGGGCATTTCAGAGACCTTTATAGCACCCCCTTATATTACAGGCCCAGAGGTCTAGGAAGGAAGAATTGTTTTATGGGCCAGGCCCAGGGCCCCACTGCCCTACACAGCCTTGAGACACCACTTTCCACATTCTGACTAGTAGCTCCTGTTCCCACCAAGGTCAAAGGGACCCAGGTGCAGCTCAAGCTGCCATTTTGGAGAACACAGGCTGTAAGCTTTGGTGGTTTCCATGTGGTATTAAGCCTGCAGCCATGCAGACTGGCAGAGTGAAGGCTTGGCTTGGCTTCACACTTTATCAAATGTACTTCATTTTTTAACTTCTACATTCTCCTTTGTAAACATCATCATTTGTGTTTTGTATAGGGGTTAAATGTTAATGCAAAACATTTACATTACTACACCAATGCATCATTCACCACAGGAAAACAAATTATGACTATATATCCTTTCTTTTGTAGAGCTTTCTGTTTCCCCAAAATTGCCATTTTTAATTTTTATTTTCTCCCTCTCTTCCTTTCTTCTTCTCATTTGGAGCTCTCTAGCCCTTGCTTCAAGCTAGACTAATTGATCTTGGCACCTGCTGCATGTGGGTTTTTTTTTTTTTCTAATTGTTTTCTTAGGTTGAAGCCTTATTTCCTGGATCCCAAGTCTTTTTGTTTTTAATTTACTGTCTGGTTTTGCCAGGTTGGAACAGAGCCTCACGTAGCTACTCACCAGAAGAGATGAAGTTTCTCATTTCTTACACATTTAAACTGTGTCCTCTTTACCTTCAAATTTCACTTTTATAATTTGGCTGAGAACAGAATTCCAGATTGAACACCACTCCTCTCAGAATCTTAAGTCTGGCTTCACTGTCTTCTAGCATCCACTACAGTAGATGTGATGTTTATTCTGTCAAGTCTTATTTTATCTGTTTTTTTCCTACCTTGTTCCATCATCATTCCTCTACCATCAACAGAAATTTTAATAATTCTCTTTCTTTTTTTGCTTTAAAATTTCACAATGGTAAGTTGAGATGTCTTTTTAAAAATCAGCTTTGGATATGGTTTGACTCTGTGTCTGCACCCGAATTTCATCTCAAATTGTAATCCCTATGTGTTGAGTGAGGGACCTGTAACTCCCAGCTATTGAGAGACAAAAGTGACTGGATCATGGGAGTGGTTTCCCTCATGCTCTTCTTGTGATAGTGAGTGAGTTCTCACGAGATCTGATGGTTCTACAAGTATTTGAAAATTCTTCCTTTGCTCTTCTCTCCCTTGTTTCCCTGTGAGGAGGATGCCTGCTTCCCCTTCTGCCATGATCAGTTTCCTGAGGCCTCCCCAGATGTGCAGAACTGTGAGCAAATTAAACTTTTTGTTTATAAATTATCCAGTCTTGGGTAGTATCTTTATAGCACTGTGGAAATGGACTATTACAGCTTCCATGGTATTCTAGTAAGCTTTCTCAATATGAAATTTTTGTCGTCCTTTAACTTGGGACCTTTTCTTATAAAATTTATTTGATGATTTCTTCACCTCTATTTTATCTGCTCTTTCTGAAACTACTCTAAGACAGATATTAAATGGCATGGTTACATACCATATCTTATCTTTCCTTTCATATTTTTATCCCCTTGCATTTTAGGTAACATAATAGATTCTGAAACAAGACTTCATGGGCCAAATCCTGTCTCCCCACTTATCATATATAGACCCATGGTGGCTTCTTCTTGCTTACGTTTCCTCATCTGTAGAATGGACTAATGGTGATGTCTACTCATTGTATTGTTCAGAGGACTAAATGAGTTACTTTATTTATAACAGTACCTATCACAGAGTAATCACTTAATACAAGTTAGCTATTGTAATATTACTAGAAATAGTATTGCAAAGCAGTTAAGCTCATGGACTCTAGAGCCAGACTGGCTTTTAATTTTGGCTACTTAGCTAAGTGTTCTTGGGAAAGTTGCTTAATTTCTCTGTACCTCAGCTATAAAGGAAGAACCTCATACCATTTATACAATAGGCTTGCTGTGTCACTAAAGTACTTAGAACTGTTCCTGGCTATTTGGAAAATTTAAGCTATTTGGAAAAGTTTTTGACCTTGTCTTAAAAAGCCGCTAATGACTTGGAATTTTTGAATCATATTTTAATTTTTATGATCTCTTCATGTTCTCTTATGGTTTCTTCTTCATTGCATACTGTTCATGCTTTGTGAATACATATCTTCTCAAATTTCTCTGAAGACACCAAGTTGACATTCTATTCCCTGAATAATCTTAATTTCTTTCTGAGCGATTCTTAAAATGTGTTTATTGTCTACTTTTGCCTTCATTTAGAAATCTTTCCTAAAAGTCCTGGTAAGCTTTGATTGGTCATTCTGTATTTCAGAACCAGGTCATATAATGTCTAACCTGGGATTCAGTGAACTGGAGTGCTATATGTTAATAATTATTATTGCTTTAGGGGTAATGGGCAAGAAGCTGGTCATTATGTTTTATAGCCCCCAAATTCCAGGTGACTGTGTACTTTCCTTTAGTATGACAATAGTCACATGGGCTGCTGTGGTTCTCCCAGATAATTTTTGTTCAGTGTCTTAAGGGAAGAGCCCTCGTGTCTCCCCTCTGAGATAAATGCCTATTTTCTGGCTGTCAGGATGAATAGGGTGGGGAAGCCAGCTACTCTATTCTCAGACCTTCCACTAGTCCCACATGTTTTACTCCTTCCATGGGGCCTTGAGTCTGAAGTCTTGCCAATGTCCCCTGGGAAAAGTCATGGGCTTCTTTGGTGGCTGCACATATAGCCTGGATTCTAGGCTGCAGCTTCCTCCCACACGGTCTCCGCAGTCAACATCACCTCTATCTTTCTGCCTTCCAGAAACATTGAAATTGCTCTTCCATTAATAGTCTCTCTTCTATCTGTTGTTATGGACAAATACATTTTTTTATTCCTGTCCTACTGATTGAATGGAGACTTGGGAGGAAGAAAGGATAAATATAGAAGTCCACTCTGCCATCTTTAATGGGCACTGTTGGAGATGTATTTTAAAAGGATCCCTTGGTTTGCCTCAGCCTCATGTTGACATATTTTGGTTTTAATGAGCTAGTCTCACAACATTCCCAGTAATAAAGTATGATATGTAAAAAGGAATATTAAACTGTAAAGGCATTTGTTCTGAGTTTGTGACTACTAAGGAATATAGTGACCCCTTGTTGTTTTTTGGTAGCTTGAAGTTCATGCCTCCTAGGTATCAGGAAGCTCTTCCTTGTTGGCCTCAGGCTTTATTCAGTATCCTTTTGATTATTATAGCATCCCCCCAAAATTATAATTCTTGTGCAATTGGTAATGTGTGTATGTCTATTGCTAACTATCATAAGCCCTAAAGGCTTATCTAGTCTCTTACCCTGGTGATATGGGCCATATAACAAAGAAATTTCTAGAAATACCATTCCATATAGCCTAGAACTGAGCTAGTTCTAAGAAACTCACTTAGTAGTTTTTCATTCTTTTACTGGAAAAAAATGTTTTGGATATTTTCTATATGTGAGTTATAGGAGATACAGTGAACAGGACAAACATGGACCCTTTCATTGTAGAGCTTTGTTCTACAGGATTCTTTTTAGTCCAGGCTCACCTAGTTCTTGTCAGCTTTTCTCACTTGAGCACCTCTCAGCAGAATGCACCTCCAGTCCCACCTTCTATTCTGAAAGAGAAAAGGAGATAGTAAGAGTCAAATAGGAGAAAGCTTGGATTCACTTTGCTGCTCCCACCAAAAGCTGTGTTATTTGCTCTTTAAGTTCTTAGGGCTCTCTGGGTGTGCAATGGATGAGAAGTAGGCAGATAATGTAATTAACTAAATTAAATGTACTTAAAAGACTTTTAAACACTTACCCAGCATATTATGTTGTGAATGAGAGAATGATAGAATTATATTTTCTGGAGCATTGTATGCTGATCATCTTTTATTTTCAGCAAAATATCTCCTGTGTTACTAACACAATAACATATACAAATAAAGTCAAGAAGTACCAGTATTGTCATTTCTCTGTTATAGAATCCACTCATATTTTAGTTATTCCAAAACTCTTTAACTGCCACAAAAGAGGGCAATCTTAGAGATGTCACATTTTAAATTCCAGGCACAAAACCCTTCAGATGACATAGCAGTTGTTCCTTCTTTTCCTAATGAGGCTGGCAGCCACCAGAGGCCCTCCAACTCCAGAACTCAACAACAGAACTGGAATGCTAACCAGCTCTCAACAGTGCCTCAGCCCAGAGGTAAATCTGGAGGTGATCAATCATTCAGAAAGCATATATTTGCCAATCATGTCCACAACTGGTATGTTAAGCACCTGCAATCTGTTCCATGTCTATATAGGCTTCTTTTTATGGAGTACTGTCTAACGTCAACAACCATTTCTAGGTTAATCTGTTCACTTGTTATTCCTTCCCTGAAATTATTTTCTCAATATTCTTCTGCCTCAAAACAAATTCTCAATGTTCACTGTCTCTTGTGAGGGAAATCACTTACTGGCAAAGATGACTCTGCTTTTTTGGTGCTGATAATACTCATTGTTATTCAACAAAAGATTTTACTTTATCCCATGAATAATAATGCTGAGCCTTTGATTTACTGAGTCGGATGAGTGGTTGAGGTTGAGAGGCCTGGGTTATACCTCCACAGTCTACTTTTGTGAGTATCTGGGTACTCAGAGATCTAGTTATGGAAGAGTCCAGGAAAGAACTTAATGGTCTGCCTTGTTCTCCACAGAGGCACCAACAACAGAAGACCATTTTGTATGGCTTGATCCTTCCAAGGTTGGGAGCCAAACAACCTGCTGAACATGCCAATGTGGCATAACTATGAACTAAAGAAACATCCTCCACCCAAATCTCCCAGGCCAGGAATAAGGAGGGCTAAAGACCTATCTACAGTCTGCCACCTCAGTGTTTCATGTTTATATTGTCAAGTTGCTCCTCAATAAAATTCATCCCATTTCCAGAATGTCTCAGAGCAGACAGATCACTCAGCTGGGAGTCAACTCCCCTTCAACTCATCTTCATCATGACACCATATTATCCTCCTTAAAAGGGCATTATCGGCCAGGTGTGGTGGCACAGGCCTATAGTTCCAGCTACTGGGGAGGCTGAGGTGGGAGGATCACTCAAGACCAGGAGGTCAAGGCTGCAGTGATCTGTGATTGTGCCACTGCATTCCAGCCTGGGTGACACAGCAAAACCCTGTCTCAGAAAAAAAAAAAAAAGCATTATCTCATCATTCCTCTGCCATAGGTACTTTGATCATTCTCTATTATCATTTGGATAAGGCGGCCTTCCTCAGTATCATATTCAAGGTTCTCCATTATTTTTCCCCAGTCAATACTTTTCTAGTATACTTTCCACTTCTCTTCTTTTCATTGGCATTTCTATCCAAAGCTTATCTTTGTTGATGCAGTTCACCCACTTGAAATTCTCTCACAGTTTTCAACAACAAGGACTCTACTCAGCTACAGAATGAGTGTCTCTTGGAGTGGGAACACAAGAGGAGAAATTTTTGGTCATTGAGAGTGATTTTATTCTTAACCTATTTTCCCAGTGAGACTCTAAAAGCCCAAGAGGGTAGATACACTTGCCTTCCAGGGACCTGAGCTGCCACATTTAGTTAAGGTTATTTGTCTTTTGCAAGATACTCTAGAGCACTGAAACATTTCACAATGTTTTGTTACAGAGGAAGTGAGGATTATGGCATGTAAATTTTAATGTTGAGAAATTCCGTTTTCCACAGTTATTTTAACTTCCCTAAAAGCATATACAACTGTAATCATCTCAAAAAAGGAGAGTTCTGGTAGATATCTACTTCTTTGCCATTAATTCAACCTATTCATTCTATGATTAAACACATCCTTTACATTGTGTTTTGGATTTGCCCAACTGTCTAAGTTGTTTGAGAGAATATGTTCAGAGGTCTTCAAGAAAAAAAGTGTTTTTAGATTTTTGATCATACTAGTCTGGTTCATGACAAGATATCAAAATATTGAGAACTTACTTCATCCTAGGAAAAACTTTGGAAGCACCCGGTTCAGATGTTTTAAAACCTTCTTTCTATTTCTCGTAAGACATTTTACAAGTTCAGAGAAGCAGTTGTTTTCAGGATTTTGACCTTGATTTGTATAGAATCGACCCAGCCATTGTAACTTCCTAAATCTTAAATAACATGTCTTGCACATTAACTTTGATGAACTGCTCCCTGAAATTGATTCCTTGGACCTTAATTTAGTGGGCCATTGGCCACTTGCTTTATAAGAATGTTTATTTTTATTCTAGAAGTCAAAGATCAAAATGAGCTATTCCTTACCACATTCAGACATGGTAATTTTAACAGGGCATAGAAGTTTGTTTCTATTGTACAACCTCTGATGCTGCACAATTAATGACCACTGAAAGAACCTGAGGGAAAAAAAATTATCATTAATACTGGCTGCTGTTTTTGTGAGGTGGTAGTTGCTACTGCTGGGAAATTAAGTGGAAGAAAAAGGAAAAAATGAAAAATTTTACATTTGCAGATTTAACATATGTGGAGGGACGACTTGTTTCAAGGCACTTGCATACTGACTTTTAACAGTAGGAGCAACATTAAGTGATATTTTAGTTCAAGATTTATATTTGGTGCTAATAATCTGAGGAATCATTTAGAGAACTACACACACAGAGATACACACACACACACACACACACACACACACAGACACATAGTGTGAGATCTAAAACATGTAGCATTTGCCAGAAAGTAGGGCTATAACTCAGTAAAATGATGTTGGCTACCAAGCATGAAAAGGCCTGCTTACATATGCTGGGATGCACTTATAAATCAAAAGAAGCCCTGAGGTGAACAAATCATTTAAGCAAAACTTTTGCTTTTGCCTACATAAGTGATTTGCTTTAATTCAGTGCTTTTTTAAGCCTGATAGCTCTTTTTTTTTTATTTAGTAAGAGTCCTTACAATTTTATCAGATGATTTGCTAAAAACCACTGATGCCGTAGATTAATTTACATTTAAGGATAAGTGACATTGTTTCGAAAGCTTTCTACCTCCCCAGTACATACACCTTTTGCCGTCTCTTTAATTAGAGCTCATTTGGAGCCCAAAATAGAATCTCTTAGTAATGTAATTGTGCTTGAAAATGGTTAAAAGGGTAAATTTTATGTTATATATATTTTACCACAATAAATAAATAATTTTAAAAATCACCATTAAAACAAGTAAAACTTAACTACCCCACCTTTACCTCCGGATGATATTGTTTAATTGCTCCTGCCCGGAAGGCATAGGTATTTATTAAACATCCTACAGATGACTCGGATGTCCCCAGGGTTACTAACCTCTGACCCAGCTGACTCCTGTCTCTGTTAGCCACTTTGTCTTGCAAGATCTCCTGCACATTGACATCCTGTTAAAGTCCCAAAAACTTTTATCACATCACTCTCCTGTTCAGCTCCTTCACTTGCTCCCCATGACTGGACCATTATCAACTGTTTAAGCAGTAACTTCTATAAGTGAGGAAGGTGTCATTGAGTATAATAGACAGCACTTAATATTAATTTTAATACTAAGGGAATATTTTAAATCTTAAAAACTGATACATAGCAAAACATATATGAGCCTAGATTTCCAGGGTTAGAGCCAGGTCCGTAGTTTGTAAACTATGTGGCTACCCAAGTGGGATTAAAAACTTCTCACTTGGTGGTTCATGTCTAGAAAACTGAGATTCCAAAATCAAGGCTTCATTTCGTTGGGTTAAAGAAGCAAAGAGTATTAAAATGCAAATGTCCCCAAGAGGGAAGTCTGACATGGGATTGCCTTTCCTTTCTAGCTGGACTATTAACTGAAGGGAAGATCTGATGGGGAATTGGTAGAGAGATCAAGAACACTGGGAATCTCCAGAGACTCTCAGCATTAGGAGAAGCCCACATGAAAAAAAGGAGTAAAAATGCTGAAAAGCAGCTCTCTTTACTTCACTATTTTCCTTTAATAGCTCTGCCTTAAGGTGTGTGCATGTGTGTGCACTTGCACAGTCTGTATAAGACAGTGAGGGAAATATTTAAAATTACAGCTATCTTCTAAGATTAGATAGTTGTGATTTAAATAATAACAATTCTTTAGCCGGAAATTTTAAAAATGAGCAATGAGAAGGTACTTGCTCAATCAAACATTAAAAAGTAGAACAAAGTTACAAAAACTAAAGTATCATGGGAGTAGCATTGGAATACACAGAGAGATAAAGGAATAGAAAAAAATCAATAGACATATTCAAGTACACACACATTTATGTATGGATTATATATTATTTAGCAGATGATAAAGATGACATAAAATCATGAGGCCATTAAAATGTAGAAACAGGCCGGGTGTGGTGGCTCACACGTGTAATCCCAGCACTTTGGGAGGCCGAGGAGGGCAGATAACTTGAGGTTGGGAGTTCAGTTCGAGACCAGCCTGGCCAACATGGAGAAACACCCTCTCTACTGAAAATACAAAATTAGCCGGGCGGGGTGGCACATGCCTGTAATCCCAGCTACTCGGGAGGCTGAGGCAGAAGAATCGCTTGAACGCAGGAGGCAGAGGTTGCGGTGAGCCGAGATTGAGCCATTGCACTCCAGCCTAGGCAACAAGAGCGAAACTCCGTCTCAAAATAATAATAATAATAATAATAATAATAATAATAATAATAATAATAAAATAAAATAAAACAAAATGTAGCAACATATTTATTGGCATAAGAAGTTAAGGTAAGACACTCTTGTTTTACACATAGATAGACATACAGGTAATTACGGAAAAAAACAATGATAAAAGGGGTTATCATCAGGTGGTGGCACTTCAGGTCACTTTAATTTTTTCCTGTTGTTTATCTGAATGTTTAAAATATAAGTTATACTCATGTAACTTGTATAAAAATGCTTTATCATTTACAAAAGGCTGAAACTGAAGAGGTTTTTTATATCAGAAGCTTATAACACAGTGATAATTTATTCTGATACTATTTTATAATTACCGCAGGGTTTGCAGAAGCTTAGACTGCTTATAAAAATAGAAGCCCAAGAAATACAGATCCACATCTAAAAAAATGGGTCTCTAAAATCTCAAAGGAAGATTCTATAAATGAAGTAAATACTAGGTTTATAGAATAGTATGAAATAAAGAATTATTTTCCAGTAGAGTGGGCACAGTAGGTGAAACGTATAAAACTTACTGAGGCATGGGAAGTATGAGTTAGGCTGGAAGAACTTATTTTATATTTCAGCCTGAAAGAGATCAGAAAAAAAGAAAAATAAGATCTTTTTTCTTTTGCCTGTAATTCTTTTTGTCCTTTTCCAGGAGCAATCTAGCAAAGATTAAAGATGTGCACAGAATAATATTGTTGAGGGTAGTGGCAAGGTGTCCACAGGAGTGACATGACCTGAGAGTCCACACAAGGATTGAGGCAGCAATATTTTCCAGCAAGCCTGTGCTTCTATTGCTAAAAGGGCTGTGTAAGTCAGATAAATGCCAAACTCGTAATTCACCCAGACACAGCTTTTATACCGGCTAGGTCAATCCAATTATCTCAGAGCAGGGACAATGGGGAAAGTGCATGAAGATGTATTAGGCAGCTTTCCACTAGCAAAATGAGGTTAAAAAATATGGAAACTTCCCACTACCACCTATAGGGCGACCACATAGCTTATTGATGTACAGAGCTTCTAGCTCCTGTCCCCTCAGCCCAAACCCACCTTCCCAAGACTATAGGACCACTATCCTACAGTGAGACCAAACTCTAGTTAAGTTTTATATATACTATATTTTTACTCAAAATAAAAGCCTTCCCATGTGTCAAAATGGCTCTAAGTAATCAACACTTATTAAGAGTTTGCAATATACCAGGCACTGCTCTAAGCCATTTACAATTATGAATGAACTTATTTAATGTTCATAGCCCAAGGCTGTAGGTACTGTTTTCTTCCCCATTGCACCTATAAGGACTTACAGACACAGAGATATTAGGTAACTTGATCAAGATCACACAGCTAGTAAGTGCAGAGCTGGGATACTAACAGACAAAGCCTTCTCTTTTAACTTTCACATTGTATTTTGAGAGAAATAAACGGCTTAGTATAAGTTTATATCTATCCACAAATCTCCAACCACAAAAGAGGGTCAAATAAGAATCCTCAAATCTAACCAAAGAGAAGAGTACTTCATCTCCTTGAGGGTAGAGATGGAGATGAGTAGGAAGGAAAAAGAAGAAAGGATTGAGGAAGAGTGAAGGAAAGAATGAAGGATCGAGTAATCAGAAGCAGGGCCCACAATGAGGATAAAGAAACTATGATGCATCCACACAGTAGAATACTACTCAGCAAACACGGATGAAATCTCAAGTGCATTCTGCCAAGTGATAGAAGCGAGACACAAAAGACTACCTTCTTTATGACTCAATTTACATGAAATTCTGGAAGAAGCAAAACCTTAAGGATGGAAAACGCCTGTTGCCAGGGTTTGAGTTGGCAGGGATAGGAGGTGTGACTATAAAGGTGGATTAGGTAATTTTTTAGGTAATTAACCACTCAATACATTTGTCAGAAGTCTCAGAAGCGTACATTAAAAAGAGTGAATTTTACTGTATCTAAATTATACCTTAATTTTTAAAAAACACATCACTCGCAACACCCAGAACAGCTTCGAAAATAACTGTTTCTCGGCCGGGCGCGGTGGCTCACGCGTGTAATCCCAGCACTTCGCGAGGCCAAGGCGGGCAGTTCACGAGGTAGGAGATCCAGACTGTCCTGGCTAACACGGTGAAACCCTGTCTCTACTAAAAATACAAAACACTAGCCGTGCGTGGTGTCGGGCGCTTGTAGTCCCAGCTACTGGGGATGCTGAGTCAGGAGAATGGCTGAACCCGGGAGGCGGATCTTGCAGTGAGCCAAGATCGCGCCACTGCACTCCAGCCTGGGTGACAGAGCGAGAGTCTGTGTTAACAAACAAACAAACAAAAATCTGTTTCTCTCACTTGGCATTCAGTAACCATTTAGCTTAGATAGGGCACTTGTCCTATGAGCACAATCCCGTTTGTGATGTATAGTGGGATGATATTTCTTCTGTCTTAAACTGGGTTAGTTAAGAAATTTCCTTTCAGCAGGCACAGTGGCTCCTGCCTGTAATCCCAGCACTTGGGAGGCCAAGGTGGAAGGATCACTTGAGCCCAGGAATTTGAGGTGGAAGTGAGCTATGATCACATCACTGTCCTGCAGCATAGGTGACAGAGTGAGACCCTGTCTCAAAAAGATAAAGAAGTTTCCTTTGGAAATTACGATCCTGAAAATTGATTCCAGGTTAAGGGATATTAAAGTTAATAATAATAATAATATAACTAATTGAATAAAATAAGAATACTAAGTTCATACTAATATTAAATATCTAAATGGGGACAAGAGAAAGCTTTCTTACAATAGAATACGACTAATAAATGTAGGTGTAATAATAGAGTTTTTTAAAGAAAAATCATCATTTTGAAAAAAACTACCATTTTGCTTCTACCATAGTTATAATTGATCCAGCAAGAATTATCAATGGATTCTAAACCTGGTTGGTGAATATTTGATGAGAATCACGATAGCTCCACATATTCAAAAAAGTATATTGGCTAGTATTACTTATTAATTACAAAGGGGAGAATAGTAACTGTAAGATGTAAAAAGCTTAATCAATGATCAAAGTTAACATCAACAATTCTGAAATAAATTAAATTCTCATGCCCCCTGATGTGATGTCCTGAGTACATATCACTAGGTACCATTCCTGCCCAAAATGCCTAACCTGAGTATAATTTTAAGGAAACCTCAGACAAACTCAAACTGAGGAACATTTTACAAAATAATTGGCCGGTACTCTTCAAAAATGTCAAGTTCAAAAAAGTTAATGAAAATCAAATTCAAGAAGATGAAAGAGTCTTGACAATTAAATAAAATGTGTGAATCTTGTGATTAGATTTAGGACTGGGAAAAAGGCAATAAAGGGCATTATTAGGACAACTGGTGAATTTCGAATATGGCCTTGGTAATAGAATTATATCTATGCTAAATTTCCTAAATTTGATAAATGTACTCTAGTTATATAAGAGAATATTCTTATCTACTCTCAAATGATTCAGAAAAAAATCTATAAGTATACACACACACACACACACATATATATATACACACACACACAGAATTATAAAGCAAATGTGAAAGTGTTAACAATAAATGAATTGAGGTGAAGAACACGAGATTTCTTTGTATCCTTCTTGCAACTTTCCTGTGAGTTCAAAATTATACAAATCAAAAAAATTACCCCCCAAATTAGGACTCAGAGAACTGAAATACTTTCCCCAGGGTCAGAAAGCTAGTGCATGCATAGAATAAGGATTCCAATGGGTGGTCTGATTACAAAAATCACACTCTTTTCACTGACTTGGGCTGCACCACTAGCCTGTCTCTTGCCTCAAGTGTCACTCTTAAGGGTAAGCAGCAAAAATAATGCTGTAGATAGTTAATATAACTGTTCTTCTAATGAAAGCAGCTCAGGCAACACTGGAAAAATGCTACAAAAATAATGAGAATTCAGAGGCTAAGAGGGAGGCAATAATAATAATATGCTATTATCATAGTAATGGCTTCAAATGAATTCATCTTCTGAGTTCCTAGCAGGGAATAGCACAATAGCAGATACCTGCAACAGGAGTTGTTCTGTTGGAGGAAGCCAGTGTTTCTTCATTAGTCTGTATACTTGGAGGTTACAGTGGCAACATCAGAAAAGAAAAAAAGAATTTCCTTGAAGTTCTTCAACCTCTCTGAGAATCAATAGTAACACTAAAAAAAAAGCTGGCATTTATTGGCACATACTATATGTATCAGACACTTTCTAAGCACATTACCCACGTAGACTCATTGCCTCATCATGTACCATGAGTAGCACTATTGTAATCTCCATTTTCCGGCTGCAGAAACCAAGGCACAGAGAGATTAGTTAACTTGCAGCTAGAAAGGAAGAACCAAGATTTGTCGATCAGGCTATAAGGTCTACACTCTAGACCACCGCTCTTTATAGCCTCCCAGGAAAGAAAAATTCATGTGAATCATCCTGAAACAAAATGCACCTTCAGTGTTATGGATAAGTTTATGGTCTAGAAACATTTTTATTTTACTTCAAAGGTAAAATGATAGATCACTTGGAAATTAATTAAAACACATGGGAGCTCACCCATCAATATAGAAAAATATAATGACCAGATGATGAACATAATTTGATGATGACTGAGTTTGCTTTTTTGTTCTCCTCTGGAAAAAATGAAACAGATACCTGATCACCACCCTGATGGGGCATGGTTACTACTAATCAGGATAACACATCACATTTAATCAATTCTGAGATGCGGTTTTTAAATTTTTTTTTCACATTGTAACTTATCTGAACTTGGGATGCAATTTATAACTGATAGTGAGGAGTCATGGTTGATTGACACAGATTTTTCTTTTGTTCTTAATGGTAAATAAAATAATGATGTATCTCATAATCAATTGATGACATCTTAGAATTGATAAAATATGCTAAACTTCCTTCCTCCTTCCTCTGATCAAGTCACATAATATGTAATCTTAAAAACATTTTTTGTTTTAGCTGATTTTGATAAGCATCACATTGTGTTCATACTATTGTTCACATATATATAATGTTTACATTAAACATTATTTCACATTTATTAATTATAACATGTAATCTTATATTGCATTGATGCTGGAGAAAAAAATCTTTCATTTACTCCCAAATGTATATTCTCACTTCTTTTAAGGCATTTCTTATAATGCTCCAAGATCAATTGCAAGTATTTATAAATGCAATATGAAATGCTATAAATTGATCGTTTAAAGAAATCTTAGTAGGTTTAGTTTTTTACAACAGAGCTGCATTGAACAGTTACTGCACACATACACTGTGGTAAGGCTGAGAGAGCACACAAATGTTAACACACAGCCCCGACCTCAAGAAGCTCAACATTTGTCACATTTAATGACATGAATTGATACGGATTCTTTTTTGGTTTTGTAAGAGAAAAGGTCTTCTTCTGTCATCCAGGCTGGAGTACAGTGGCACAATCATAGCTTACTGTAACCTCAAACTCCTGGGCTCAAGTGATCCTCCCATCTCAGCCTCCCAAAATGTTGGGATTACAGGTGTGAGTCACTGCACCTGGCCTGAATGTATTCTTTCTAAGGAAATCTGAGGGGTCATAAATAGCATGGGGCATGTAATTTTCTTTCCTTCAGATGTACCAAGAGGAAAAAAAAATCACAAACTTTGATAAGTAAAAGACATGAAAAATATGATAGTGCTGCATTAAGTAGTACAAAGTGGAACACTTCAGATGTACCCAGGATATGCCCTTGTTGAACAAAATATTCTGGGTGTCTGTTCATTTCACACATAATTACTGAGTGCCCACTCTATACTAAATATGAAGATGTGATGATTAGTTTTATTTGTCAACTTGGCTAGACCACAGTCCCCAATTGTTCAATCAAATGTTAATCCAAGTGTTGCCATGAAGGCATTTTGTTTGTTATTAAAGTCCACAATCGATTTTAAGTAAGGGAGATTATACTAAATAATCTGAGTGGGGTTGATTTATTCAGTCCATTGAAAGGCCCTGAGAGCAAAGCTAAGGCTTCCCTGACGAAGAAAAGCAAGCCCTATGAGGTAGCTATTAGCATTATTCCTATTTTA
The DNA here is from genome assembly GCF_028878055.3 of Symphalangus syndactylus. NCBI lineage: Eukaryota > Metazoa > Chordata > Mammalia > Primates > Hylobatidae > Symphalangus > Symphalangus syndactylus. Next base: position 41,242,912 of record NC_072440.2, on the reverse strand, counting down.
CAGACTAGGACACTGAGGCTTAGAGTCCAATATCTGCAGACTTCAGTTCAACTCATGCCCGAGTTCCAACCTGTCCTTCCTGATATCCAGCCCTACAGATTTCAGACTTGTCCAGCCAGTCCCCAAAATCACTTAGGTCTATTTCTTGCAATAAATCACTTAACATCTATTTCTTACTGGTTCCGTTACTCTAGTTGAACCCTGACTTAATATATGAGAAGCAAGGGATACATAAGACAGACTCAGGCCTTGTTCCTACCAATTGTATGTTTTAGTGGAAATGTTACAGGAGAAGCTAAGTGATTACAAGACAGCCTTATGAAGGTAAAAGTACAGATACCTAGCTTAGACTTCAGAGTGCTACGAGTAAGAAAAGTTTCCTGGAAGACTGAAGTTTAACTTGAGAGTTGAAAAACCGAGTATGAATTAAGAAAGTAAAGCGTGTGTGTGTGCACATGCGTATTGGAGGCAGAACAGTGATAAAGCATTTCTAGCAGAATACCTACCCTGTGCTAAAGGCTAGAGGTAAGAGGGAGTACGGTACAATGGAAGACTGGTAGAAACTTCTGCAAAACTGGTGCACAGAGAGTGAAGGTGGAGTGCTGAGAGATAGAATCTATGGGAATGAGCAGAAGCTAGATCATGAAGGCCTGTAAGTCATGTTAAGTTGCTGGGCACACAGAAGCCACTTAAGGGTTTTTAGTATAGATAACACATGATCACTTTTAGAACGCAATGTGGAGAATTGATTGGGAGAAAATAAAGATTGGGAACTAGAAGAAATAATTCAAATGACTAATCATGGTGACCTAGTTTGGGTGAAAGCAGTGGGAATGGAGAGAATTCCATTGGAGAGATATTTAGACAGTGGAGTGAACAATACTTGGTGATTGATTGAATTTGAGGAATGATGGAGATTGAAAGCCATTGTCAAAACATGATTTCTCACCTAAATAAGTAGGTGGATGATGGGACCATTCACAAAGATGAGAAATAGAGAAGAAGGATTAGGTGTGGAGCAGAGGAAGACTATGTTTGAGGTACTTACGGGCATACTGTTGGAGATCACCAGTCAGCAGTTAGCTATGACAGTTTAAAGGAGAGGAGATGATCTAGGTTCAAAATATGGATCTAAGAGGCATCACTGTGTCAGTGGAAATTGAAGCTAGGATGCAGATGAGATTGCCTAGGGAGGTAGCAGAGAGAGGGCAGGAAAAAGACCGGCGTATACCCTGGAACAACCCCAACATGTCCAATGTGAAAAGAAGATCCCTCATAATAGGAGGCAGTAGTTTTAAAATCAGGTTAAAAGCATGACTTAGAAGATGGCCTTCCTTAGGATTGTTTTTCTCCACAATTCACTGGTGAATATGAAAATTTATTAAGATCCAAAGACAGCACAATGTTTTCAGTTGTAGATTCACTCGCTTTCTATACTAACGTGATCTGGCTAGCATGTGTTTTACAGGTTGAAAAGCATTTCCACGTACATTCATTTCTTCATTCAATTCTGCAAAAATAATGGTAATACCTATGAAGTAGTTATTAGCATTACTCATATTTTACAGACAAGGACACTGAGGCTTACAGAAGTTCAATATTTTCAACTTGTCCAAGCTCACTCAGCTCCATCCTAGTGCCTCTGACCATCAATCCCTTTAGTATGGCCCTTTATAGTGAGCATACATTCAAAAATAGCCCTGAAGCTATGGCTGACCCTCTATTACAGGTAGGAACATAAAGGTTTACAGGAGCCAAGAGGTGAATCAAAATTTCTGCTCTAAAAATGGAGTAGCTGAAATTGCATGTAGGTCTTTTGTTGCCATAGAATCAGCTCTCAGTACCTGCTGACTCATAGTAACTACGTAGTAAATTTTTATGGTCTATGACTTTAATAACATTTTGTTTTTTTATATTGCTTGGTCTTAATATGAAATTGGTCCTCTGTCTATCCACAGCAAGCATCATAATTGTTCTAGGAACTCACTAACATTTTGCCAGAAGGTGTACAGTTCCTTCTGAAAACAAAGCAATAAATAAGTATTAACCCTAATAATTATTTTTCTTCTTCAGTTCCAGACTCTCTGGTACCATAAAATTAAAATATGGGGATATTATTTTGGAACCTGCAAGCTACTAAAATTTGCCACCAGGATTCTAATAATCAGTTTCAAGGGGATTGATAAGGAACAACAGTATAATTCAAAATTTAATGCAATAATACTGAAAGACCTTTGTAATTTTTTATATATAAATTTATGAATCATTGCAGGACAGATCCACCTTCAAATGTCTTACTAGCCCACCCTCGACCAAAGAAGTACAGAATAAGATTGAAAACAGCATATCCTCCACTTGAAAGATTGTCTGGAGATCAATGACCTAATCAATATGAAAGTGATTAGTAAATAGCAAATACCCACATGATAAGTTATTCTTATTATTTTATTAATGATAATAATCTAGGTTCTACTTCAGTGTGGCAGGACCATCTTGTCACAAAATGTATCACTGCTTCAAAATTCTACATGAGCAATGTTTTTTTATCCAGATGAATTTAATCAACCCAGAGTAATTCCGGCATCAATGAAAACAACATCCAGATTTAGGATTTGTACAGAAGGCTGATGTAACTGGAGAAAGAAACTCGGGGCCTTGCTGAATGCTTAGGGTTACGTGATTGACTTCCTTTTAGTGGTGATATTTATTTCTCCAAGTCTAACTGCTCAATTTTCCTAGCAGTGTAAGTGCTGGAGTGATGACCCAGGGAATCACCCTGTATTTCCTTGGATGGCTATTATGTCCCATGTAAACCATTGCTTCTTTTGAAAAACTGGGTTCCAGTTTTTGGTCTCCAATTTGGTTGACATGTGACACTTGGCAATTCACTTTACCTTTAGCTTTGTTTCCTCACCTATAAAATGGGATTATAATAATAATTCTTACATCACAGTTATCATCAAGATATAAAAAATTATTACTCTATTACTTTACTTTTTCTTCTGAGGTTTTATGATACATCTTTCAAAGTTGTTTTAATGTAATGTTACAGGATTATTAAAAGGAAAATATTTTATTGGGTATAAAGAACATAATGAGAAAAAGAAACAGGGGATTTGTGTATAAGACCACGAGCCTAATGAATCTCAGAAAATAGTAACTTTTTAAATTAATAAATGTTTTCCTCCCTCAAAGTGTTTATCTCATATTACGTTTCTATTTTCATTATCGTTTCATTGATTATTTCCTAAACTCAAAATTTAGATTGTGGAAGCTAGGACTGAGATTCTTGGCAGAAAAGCTGCCAGATTTGATTTCTGAGTATGAATCTAATTAGGACAATTGACAATTTGTGTACTAGCTTGGGAATAATTTTTTTTAATTCATAAACTGAGAAATTCTAAAGTTACAAACAAAGGGTAAAAACCTACCCCTTTGATACTATGAGGAATTATCTAAGAACTGGAGACCATTTCTCTTTATAAAAGGGTAAGGAGGCCAGGTGTGGTGGCTTGTGCCTGTAATCCCAACACTTTGGGAGGCCAAGGCAAGTGGATGGCTAGAGCCCAAGAGTTTGAGACCAGCCTGGACAACATGGCAAAACCCTGTCTCTACCAAAAATAAAAATAAAAAAAAGGGGTGTGTATGTGTATGTGTGTGTGTGTGTGTGTGTGTATATACTTACCCTTTTTTAAAAATCTTTTTTGAGACAGAATCTCGCTCTGTCTCTCAGGCTTGAGTGCAGTAGTGCAATCATAGCTCTCTGTAACCTTTGCCTCCCAGGCTCAATCAGTCCTTCCACTTCAGCCTCCAGAGTAGCTGGAACTACAGGAGCATGCCACCATATCCAGCTAATTTTGTGTGTGTGTGTGTGTGTGTATATATATACATATATATATACACACACACACACATATAGAATATATATATGCTACTGCACTCCAACCTGAGAGACAGAGCGAGATTCTGTCTCAAAAAGAGAAAAAAAAAAGGGTAAGTATACACGTTCACATCTATGCAAGTCCTGGCATGGTAAATAAGCATGTAGCTCTGGGGTCAGATCACCTGGATTGGAACACCTATCTATGTCTTTGCTTACAAAAAAGCAAGCTTCTTAAACTTTCCACTCCTCAATTGATTTTCTCTTGTAAACAAGAACCATCATAATATCTACCTTGTAGATTTTATGTGGGAAGAAAATGATAAACAGCACATGTAAAAAGCTTCATGCATGCTCCTGAGAAGCCAGCTATTAAATGCACTTGCTGACTTCTGCCTAAAAGGATTGACCTAGATTTGCCTTCGTCTGATACGTACCTGTGATCTGTGAGAATGAGACAACAAATAAATGAGCAATCTAAGCCCCAATCATTCATGAGGCTATAAAACATAAAGTACACAGAGAGCAAAATTTTTTCTTGTGTGTCCTTATCTTATCCCTGATGTTCCAGAAAATCATTTGAGCTATGTAAGTTAAATTGATAACCATTCTATGGCTTCCAAGCTAATGAAAGTGCCAAGCAGCTGCCCCCTCCTGGCTTTGAGTGTTAGACTGCAAAGTACTTCCAATACTATATATATGTTCCATCCACCTTATTTCCTGAATAAGAAAATCAATTCCTTAAAATCTTGTATTACTTTTTATCTTTGTTCTATCACCCACCAACTCCTTTTACTACAGCCAAAAACAAGGAACACAATAAGGAAATAATGGAAAGAGTTGAACAAGAATTAAATTCATTGTGGTTTAATCCAAATAGTGCTGAAGTGCTCCAGTATGAATGCTGTGTTCCAACCCAGTATCTCCTCTTGAGGGATGACAGTAATTCTCTCTCAAGGAGCTTCTGAGAGTTAAGAACAACCAACAACCACAAAAATGATTTCCTGTGAATTCATCTGTAATAAAACATCTAAAGGGAAAGCTCTCTACTTGAGAGTTCTTCCAGTCAGTTATAGCACAAGGCATAAAGGGTGACTTTGAGAGAACCAATTATTGTGGTATGCTAAAAGCAACATAAATTGACAAAGTCTATGAATTCTCTGTCTCAACTCACTATGCACAGGGTGAGTGCTTTCCTACCAAGACATAATGTTCCATTACTCAAGGGATGAAAAATTGAGATCAGAAATTAAATTTTGCAGCACTAAACATAACCTTGGCTAGTATTTATAGACATAGCATAGTGCACAGAGGAAGCTTATTATTATTTGTTTTTTATTTTCCAATATGGTGGAACCAATTTGCCCTGGTTTTCCTGGGACTTTCTAGGATTTAGCACTGAAAATCCCCAAGTCCCAAAAACCCTTGAGTCCTGGTTAAACCAAGATAATTGGCAATCGTATTTCTCAAATCAAGTTAGTCCTATTTCTTGGTATAACTACAAAGTAATTTTCAGGGTTCCCAAAACTCCTTCACCAAGAAAAGCACCTTTATCAGCATGAAATACAGCATTTGAGAAGAGATAAGTAAAATTATATTCATAAAATGATTGAAAATCCTCCCTATGGTTTATTGGGTAGACATAGTTGTTCATACATCACATGACAACAGCAAGACAGTCCCAGACTTCTTCCGCCTTCCTTCAGAGAAAGGGGTTGCGATACAAACCGCTTCAATACATCCTAATAATTTCTGTCATGGCAGAAGCTATGAGCATTATAGGAGGACATAGTGGAATATACCTGGAAGGGTTGGGAAAAACTTCCCATAGGAGTGATAGCGAAACTGAAATCTTAAAACAAAAAAATACATTCTTAGTGTAGTGGTAGAAGTCACTAAACAAAGCCATATGCTGAGAGGGACAGCTGGGCAAGTTGGGCAGGTGTTTTTTTGTTTTTGTTTTTGTTTTTTTGTATCGTGCAACTTAAAACAGCAGATATTGCTGAGGAAAGGAGGTGCTGCAGAGTGGCAGGAGCAGAGACAACGAGAAAGAGACCAATGAATGCACCAGAAGGGGTATAGTTGGTTCCTCCAGGACAAACTTTACCCTTTTATCACATTTGTCTTGATTTCCTCTGGGAAAAATCTGGTTGCCTGAGCCATTTCCTCTTAAGCTTATTTCAAGGGATCTTCAAAAAGTTTATGGAAAATAAGTGTTATGAAAAAACTATGAATAAACTTCAAAATTTTTTTGCACCAAGCCAAACTCATACTAACTTGTTTAACATGTTTGAACAAGGTCTAGTTTGAGGCACTAAGAAGGATAAAACATTAATTTTTTTAAAGCCCCTATAGAAGCAACATGAATTCTGCTAAAATTGAAGCAAGAACATTGAATTTTTGGTAAAGCTTGGGTGGAAGAATGGTGAAATCACTGTGGCTTTATGAAAACTTTATGGGGACAATGTCCCAAAGAAACCAGCAGTTTACAAATGGATAACCCTTTTTAAGAAGGAGAAAGACAATGTTGAAGATAAGGCACAAGACGGTGTTGGAGATGAACAGCAGACCATTCACATCAGTTGGCAAAAAAAAAATTAATCTTGTTTGTGCCCTAGTTGAAGGAGATCAACGATTAACAACAGAAACAATAGCGAACACCATAGACATCTCACTTGGCTAAAATTGACATCTCAATGGCTACCTCTTGGTAGCCATTGGACCAGTCAAGAGCAAAGATCATGGCAAAAGTGAACCAAGAGCAGAGGTCGTGGCAACAGGTTCTGGGGATGCTCAAGGCATTTTGTTTGTTGACTTTCTGGAGGGCCAAAGAACAATAACAACTGCTTATTATGAGAGTGTTTTGAGAAAGATAGCCAAAACTTTAGCAGAAGAACACCTGGAAACGCTTCACCAAATAGTCCTTCTCCATTACAACAATGCTCCTACTCATTCTGTCATCAAACAAGGGCAATTTTATAAGAGTCTGAATGTGAAATCATTAGGCATTCATATTGCAGTCCTAATATGATCTCCTGACTACTTCGTATCTCGTAATCTTAAAAAAAGCTTTAAAAGGCACCCATTTTAGTTAATAATGTAAAAATGATTGCATTAACATGGTTAGATTTCCAGGAACGTTAGTTCTTAAGGGATGAACTAAATGGCTGGTATCGTAGCTTACAAAAGTTTATTGAATTTGATGAAGTTGATGTTGATAAAAGAATTTTATATTTTTTATTTTTATCTCTTAATCCCATATTTCCATGAACGTTTTGAAGTCTTCTCTCATATATCTATTAAATTCAATTCACCCTTCAATGCTCCTCTGGGTATCTCCATTTTCAACAAACCTTCCTCTGTCTTTGTAATTATTCCTGGCCTTCATCTTCCTGTGCCTCCAAACTCCTCACTATGTGTGTCACATATTTATGAGTTTCATCACATTTGATTTCCAGTATTTTAAAACTATTATTCATTAGGCCAACAATATTTTTTGAGCATTTACTGTGTGCTAGGCACTCTTCCAGGTACTGCTAAAAAGTAGCAAACAAGTCGGAAATGATCCCTGGTCTCCTGGAGCATATAGTGCTTTAAAAAGAAAGAAAAAAGAAACAAAAAAACAGAAACAAGAGTATAACCAATTAAAGGTAGAGACCATGTCTATATAGACATCAGTTGTATCCTCTACAGTGTCAAAAAAAATAGCTGTGGTACATATTAGGCAGTTAATATCTGTTGACAATTAATTAAAACACTTAGTAGTGGAATTGTTCGTATTAAGAAATAAAAGCAGTGTAAGAGGAATGGTATTAAATATAGAGGTTATTCAAGGGTCCCATTAAAATGTGATGATAAACATAACCATCCCTCACTGGGTAGTCCTGCTGATGATATGGATGTGGAAGTTAAAGGCGGGGGGAATTGGATTGGAAAATACTCTTTATGATGAATATATATACATATTTTCTCTTTACCAAACTCAATAGTGTAGTGAACACATATTATTCAAAGAGAACAAGAAAGATCTGATTTTACATTCTGTTTTACCTTGGTGACCTCCTGAAGCTATTTTCTTTGACTCTCAACTTGCTCATCTTTAAAATGGGGGGATACAGGGGAAATATGCTGATGTCTCCTGGTTTGCCTCCTTCTCCCTTCTCCACACAGCTCTGTCTTAGGAGGCTCAGTGCCTGGACTGCATCAATAGGCTCCAAGGCTCTGGATTCTGATTGGGTTCAGCCAATGAGGAGCTAGCGGGAGACAGAGGGTGGGAGTGTTGGTAATTTCCTTCTACTGTAGACTCCATTTTCAACAGCCTTTTCAGTAGATTCTGTTTTTCATGGCCTTGACCCTTCTGGCTAGAACTTCTCACTAGTTCTCTGCTGCTTATATTCCCAGAGTACTCTACTCGTCCTCTGTGTTTCCACTAACGCTGCTCATGGTAAATAGTCTCTTTATTAAATTCTCTACAAATTACCCAGTTTGACCATGCCCTCTTTTCCTGTTAATACAGAAGGCAATCATAATTACTTCTTGCTAGTGTAAACATTAATTTAAACCATATGAAGTGTGTAGCACAGCCCCTAGTATAAAGTAAATCTTAGATAAACACAACTTTCACACTCTCCTTCTCCTTCTCCTCTGTCCTTCTTAAAGACATGATATTCATCTATGGTACTAGGGAATTTGTGTTTAGTGTGACTTTTAAGAGTTTAATAAGCTTCTATGTGAAGAGGCTTTTGTTACTATAAAGGAAAACTATTTTTTATGTAGGGTTCATTACGTAATAAATCAAGAAAATGCATGTTCCAAAAGTCATGGCAATATAAAGAAAAGTGTACTTCAACTATAATTGTTTGAACTAGAATTAAATGTCTGCTTTATAATGATATGCTATCCTTCTCTAAGGAACACATATATACTCAGACTATAAACAAGCTAAAGGAAAAGATAGAAAAAAATAAGTTGGGAGTGTTCATATTTATTTGACATAGATAATGCCTTTGTGGACAAAATATTGCTTACAAAAATTTGTTTTGAGAATGACTGATAATTCTAACTCATGTTTCTTTTCTTTTCTTTTTTTTTTTTTTTTTGAGACGGAGTCTCGCTCTTTCACCCATGCCGGACTGCAGTGGCACTATCTGGGCCCACTGCAAGCTCCGCCTCCCGGGTTCACGCCATTCTCCTGCCTCAGCCTCCTGAGTAGCTGGGACTACTACAGGCGTCTGCCACCACGGCCGGCTAATTTTTTGTATTTTTAGTAGAGACAGGGTTTCACCGTGCTAGCCAAGATAGTCTTGATCTCCTGAACTCATGATCTGCCCACCTCAGCCTCCCAAAGTGCTGGGATTACAGGCGTGAGCCACTGTGTCTGGCCCTAACTCATGTTTCTTATAAGTTTTGTGCCAAGAAGATTAAATGAAAATATACTGTGACAGAATGGCTATTGAGAAATGACCGAGTCTTTTTTTTTTCTGTAGGGGGGTCATGGAAGAATGAAAGATATTCTCTTTTTGCAGTAATGATGACCAGGCTTCTGATCCTTCTGTCCAGGAATACTTACCTTCCTGATGTAGCTAACAGCCAGAAAGAGAAGTAATCCACTGTGAATGGTATGCTGGAGGGAATTTCCCACATACATCTTTGCTACTAAAGGTTTAGGTCCACGTAAATAATTAAACTGTATTTCTCAAGGACAAAATTAATCAGCAGAAGTACTGTGATTAAAGAGGTGCCCTATGAGGTTGATAGAACCCCTGAAACCAGGAAGGTGGTGAGATTTATGGTTTTCAGAACAGCAGAGGCAGGGGCTCATCAGAATGCATAGCCTCTGAAGTGGCAGAGCCTCCATGGGGATGCCTGCCTGGGTGTGGTAGGTTGCAACAATGGCCACATTCTCCATACCTTCCTGTATCCAAGTTTTTTTGGAATGTGATTTTGAAGCTTCTTCCATCAAGAATTGAAGTCTATTGTTCCATCTTTTGAATCTGAGCTGAGTTATGACTTCTTTTGGCCAAAATAATGCAGCAGAAATTATGCTCTGCTGGTTCTGAATCTAGGCTCTAAGAGGCCTCGTATGTCTCTTATTTTTCTCATGCAACCCTACAAAGCTACCATGTATGCAAACCTGAGATACCCTGCTGGAAGATCAGAGACATGTATAACTGTTCCTGTTCTATTCCCTAGCCAACAGCCAGACAATCTGCAAGAAGCAGAGCTGTTTCGCTGACTTCTAGCTGACTACAGATGCATACATGACACAAATCAAGGCAGAAAGAGCTGCTCGGCAAAGCCCAGGCCCAATTGTCAACCCACAGAATCATGAACTAAAAATGTGGTTGTTTAAATCATTAAGTTTTGAGGTTGCTTGTTGCACAGCAAAGCTAACTGATACACTATGTGCCTGTGGTCTTGGGACTTCGATCAGGATCTCCGTGGCTTAGCTTTGCATGAGGAGAATGGAGCTACCCGCATGCAAATGAGAGATGTTGACCTGAAAAGAGCCATATTAACAACCATCAAAGATGAGAGAGATGCCTGGCATCTACCGTTTTCCCATCTAGCCTATGCTTCAGGGTTCTTGTGCCATCTAAGGAGAAAGAAAAGACAAACTCCTATGTTACTTCTGCCAAATCAGTTGACACTGGACTTTATGACCATCTTAACATGTGGATAGTAGGGTTAAATTTAATTTTAATTAGAAAAATAATAAAACTTTGGTTCTATAGCTGAATTAATTTGTTGAAATTTTTAAATAATAAAATTTAAAATATTTTCCAACACCTTATTTGAAGAAGAAAGTATAATCAATTATCCTTAGATCTTATATCCTGTTTCTCAGCCAGCAAAGGAGAGATAACTATCAGATTGCATATCTTTCTGAATGAGGTATTTGACTTATAATTTAATGTTTGGTAATTTTAATGATTTCTTAGTAAAAGTATGGTCAAGTTACGAGACAGCAAATAAGTGTTCATGTCCAAAGTAGGGATTGTTGAAATATTATATATTTACAAAGAACTCTGGACTGGAAGTCACATGAATTGTATATTAGTTCTGTCTCTGTTGGTAATTAGTGTGATGCTATGTGAGTCATTACTCATCTTTGGGTCTTTATTTCTTTATCTGCAAATTAAGAAAGAAGAACAAAATGATCTTTAGGTTCCTTTGAAGATCTTCTAGTCAATGTCTCTCATTCTACATTTATAATCAGATGATCTTTTTAAACATATTTAGGGGTACAATGTACTTTCCCAGAGAATATCATTGATCTGATTACTCTTTCCTATAACTCTTTAAAGCAGTTACTGATAAGAGTGGACAGGCAGTTAATCAGGCACTGTTCTGCCACTGATGTTTTTTATTATTGTTACGTTACCTATTTATCTATCTGGTCTCCAGAATTAGTTTGTAGTCCCCTTAAGGATGAAGATGGTGTCTTGACTTTTTGACCCTCCTCATTTGAAATTATAATAGATAAACCTAACTATAATGAAAATAGTTGATACACTTAAAATTTGATTATATTAATAAATTGCAATATACTCTCAAAATAGTTGTCTTTTTCCAATATTTGTAACAGCACTGGAAGAATTGAGCTACATTATCTGTAAGATCCCTTCTTAGTGTACTAGTCTTTCTAAAATGCTATGGAAGGGCCAAGTGCGGTGGCTCATGCCTGTAATCCCGGCACTTTGGGAGGCCGAGGCGGGGGGATCACTTGTGGCCAGGAGTTTGAGACCAGCCTGGCCAACGCAGTGAAAACCCGTTTGTAACAGAATTTGTGATTTTCAACTGGGCACATGCTCAATCAGAATAAAGATTACATTTTTCAGCCTCCTTTGTAAAAGGTATGGTCATAAGATTAAGTTCTAGGAACTGGAATATAAGAGCTGTGGCGTACATAAAGTGATGGAGAAATGCCCTTCACCTTTCCTCCTTCCTGCTAGCTGGAATGTGGATGAAGAGTTGGAGCTCAAGCAGCCATTTAATGACCTTAGGAATGAAATTCATGGATAGTGGCCTGATTTCAAGCAAAGCTACAGTGCTCCTGCTCTGATTTTAGATAGTCAGCTTCAGTCTACTTTTCTTGGTTTATCTGACTCCTGACTGGATTTTTTTTCCTCTTTGCACACCTAAAATTCTCAACTAAGGCACTATGAACAGGACAAAAGTAAGCTCCCCCCAATGTTTTTTAAAAATTCCAGCTTTAAACTAAACTTTCATGGGTTCTTCCACAAATAAAAGACATACTAAAAAATCTGAACATATATATAATTTTAGTGAAATGTTGAGAAGGGATAAACGTCTCAAAGAACAGTAATTTTGCAAGATAAATATTTGTAATGTTTAAATATGTTCTATATCAGACTGAATTCTGAGAATTTCAGAAAGTGATGATAGTACAAAAAACATAGGAAGTTGTTCTGAAGAAAGGCAGGCTCTAAGTAGCTAAGCAAATATTATTAAATGCCAAACAATTCTATACATTTAAATGTCAGGATTATTTTGCTGGCATTTCTCTTGAAAACAATTTTTAAAGAGATGCATCTTCAGATACATCTTAATTTTAAAAATTGCAGAAGTCATACTTCTAATAAGTTGCTACTGTGATACATGTTGGTATTGGATTTCCTTTTAACTTTCCATTTTGTTATTAGCTAATTTACACGAAACTTCTCTAAGCATCACACTACTCTCAACTCTGAGGTTTACGTATGTTTTTAAATGTATGCCTTTTCTTTTTTCTTTTTCAGATGGGGGTGTCTCATTATGTTGCCTGGGCTGGCCTCGAATTTCTAGGTTCAAATGATCCTCCCGACTCAGCCTTTAGGGTAACTATAACTGCAGGCACACTCCACCACACCTGGCTTAAATGTATTTTCTGAATAGTTATAAAAACTGCTTACCTAGGTGATATCGCATTACATTCTCACTAACTGCAAGATTAGAAGACAGATTATAGAGTTGTTAAATAATACAATCAACTAAAATTAATGGAAATATTGAATATGGTAGGTTCCCAATATGAGACTGTTGCACTATTGAGTCCAGACCGTGACATTTTTGAGGTTTGCACCTTTGAAAAAGTGTTACACATAGATTCTTTTAAGACAATGTTTCTCAAATTATGGCAATGGAACCACTTGCATCAGAATTGCTGGAGTGTTTATTTAAAATGCTAATTTCCAGACCTCTCAAAAGCTCTAGTGAATCGATCTCTACCTGTGGCTTAAAAATTTTAACTTTAATTAAAACTTAAAAATCTGTTTAACCTCCGTCTCAACAGATTTTCAAGTACATTTAAGTTTCAGAACCTCTGTTCTACTGCTGCAATGAAGTTTAAAGCTGATTCAAGTTATTCTTTCCATACCTCCATGCCAATATCGCAATCATTCCTTTTTCACTCTGCCTCCGTTATAATTTTGACTTCATGCCAAGGCAGGGCTCATTTGCTGGATGATCAACATTTACTTTTAAGTAGAGAGGGCTGTCTCTAAATAGTTACAGAGGACATGGATAGTCATACCTATCAGTCAACTGACAGGAAAAGGATAAGTCTAACAAAAGTACAGTTCCTAGATTTCAAAACCATTTTTTGAACTAATCTGGGAGGAGTATAGTTGTGATATAAGGAATGACTTTGTGTTAAAGAAAGGACAGGATAACTTAATAGAGGTCTCCCATCTCATTCTGTGACGGTGCTTTTGGGTTCCGGTGATGAATGTGTTCATTTTATGTGGCTTGCTCCGGGTAAATAACCCAGTGCCCTATCAGCTCTGCAGCCCGCGGCCAGCGGCTGTGTGTGCGCGCTAAAGACGGCGGAAGGTGCCTGGGGGAGGGCCTGGGGAGGGGCTGGCCAGCGCTATCACGCCCCTGGCTCTTCCTAAGAGATTCAGCCCTTTCTCTGCAGCTGCCGCTTGAAGATTCCACGCTTTCCCTCCAGAGGAAAGAAGCCCTCCATCTAAATCAGCTGTCTTCTCCACAGCCCTCCTTTTTCTCTTCGCCAGACGCCACCCCTACCCCTTCTATTGTGTTGTGCCTTTTCATTTTAGCCCCGCTTCCCACGTAGAGCCCTAACCTCCTTTGTAGCGAGGGCACTTGAAAATTTCCGAACCTCGAGTTGTAATGGAGCTGTATGGAAAGGTAAGCAGGCGAAAGGAGTTCCTTGGGGTGCTTAGCCAGAAATCTCGCTTTCACGCACTTCGCTGTGCGGGTTGTGTGTGTGACTGTACGCGCGCGCGACTTCTCAATGCAATTATGCGGATAAACCACTTTCCTTATGTGTGTACAATTCATCGTCTTTCTCCCCCACGTTTGCTGAATGAGATTGTAAAACTGCCCCACTCTGCCTGAGGAAACGTAGAAACTTTCTCGATTCGGATGGGGAGGGGGTAGGGCGGAGAGTCCCAGAGACCAGCTCTGGCTTCGTTTGCATTGGAAATTAGCACGAGGTAGTGTTGTTTCCTAATCAGAAAATCACAATCTACTGCCGAAGGCGATAGTTAGCAAAGAAAAATCTCCAGCTGAGATAAGCCGGGTCACGTTCGCCTGCCCCTGGCGAGGAAAAGAGCAGGGGAAACTGGGAGAGGTAACCCAGGAGCGTTTCGAAAGGAGTAGGGAGGCTCCGCGGCCGAGCCCGACTGGCGGATCGAGCCTGTTTAAGGGTTTGCTTGCTTGCCGGGAGTTGTAGTTCACCGCTCGCCTTTTTGCCGGGAACACCCGGAGGGCGAGACTACAACTCCCAGGAGCGCACGGGGCTCCCCGGCAGTACGCGTGTGCGGAGCCAGGAGAGGACAGCTCCAGTGCTGATGTTGGAGCCGGTTAGCGAACCCCAAGAGTGCAGAGTGTGGAGCGTGGAGCGCGCGGACTGTGCACGCTTGACCGGAAGCCCAGACCAGTGCGGTCCTAGCCAGAGAGAAAGGACATTTGCCAACAATGAGACACGAAGCGCCCATGCAGGTGGGTCCATAAAGAAAGAGTGGCCTCGGGAGGAATTGAAAGAGATGCTTTTCCCCTTGCTCCGCGCACAAACAGTTCAACGTGAGGAAAGGTCTAGGCGGTCACCCGCAGAGATGCGGCTCTGTGACATGACCCTGGGAACAGAGTTGGGTTTCATTACGCTCTGTGTGGCTGTGATTGGGGCTGTCTTGATGAGGGATCGGGCTATTCGCAATTTTTCTAGGCTCTGTAATGAGGATAAGAGTGTCTGTCTAAAATGAAAACCCAAGCAAACAAAAGTCAGAGGAGCATGCAATCTCGTGTTGGCATTGATCTCCTCTCTTGGCATCCGGGGTTTGAGATCGCGGTGAAAACTCACGGATTTAAGGCAGATAGGTCAGATTCGGGGTTGAAGGCTCCCCACTGGAGTCGGCATAGAGAGAATTCCGCTTGGTTAAGGGCGCATTAAATGAAGAAAAGCCAATGTTAGGCTCCTCAAAGTCCCCTTTCTTCAGTTAGGCTCCCAGTATCAGCAAAAAATAGCAAACACATCGGGGCTTGGCATATCCCTGAGCTATGCCAGCATCACTGTCCACACAACTGGTTTACTCTGTGTTGGAGACAGCCCCCTCTGAGCTTTGCTGTGTTATGTGCCCATTTGTTCTCCGATTCCCCATTTCAATCACATTCTTAGATGTTTCCTTTGAGAAATGCAAAGGACTCCGGTGCAGAAGTACCTCTGCCTAAGCATCTCGCTTAAGTTTTGTTTTTAAGTAAAGATGAGTGATAATTCTCGTCTATGTACTACCAGTTAACGTTAAACATCAGCTTGTGTTTCTTAATCAAGCAGTGATCCTACTGTGTAACAGAAAGGCATTTTATGAATGGGGTTGAGAGGAGAATAGAAAACATCATTTGGAATGTGCTGTCTCTCCTGAGAACCCACCTCTGCTGCCAAACCCAACATTATAAATATTTGACATTAATTTGGACTTCAGCGTTTTCCAACTGGTTTCTTCATGAATCAAGGACTTTAAACATATGCTTTGATTTACTTTTAATTTATTTTATGGGTTATGTATATTAAGAAACCCTTACTGGACTGTTAGATGAAAAATCTATAGAATTTAATTGTTTGTTGGGGGATTATATAAGGGAAGTCCTCAAATTACCTATGAGTTATTGAAAATTTAATTTGTTCCAGGGAACAGTAGCCCCTTTGTGTGTGTTCTAATACCTCTACTTGTGACTTAGCTTTTCATTATAGACCTGATGTGAAAAGAATCTGAACAGACAATAAAGGTACAGGCTGTTGCAATCAAGATATATTGGTTTATGATAATTTTCTATTACTGGAGATACTACCAGGAGCCAACTGGCTAAATTAATCATATTTAATTATAAGTAAACATTAATCGTAGACTTTAAAAATAGATCATTATACTTCACTATGTATATGTATATGAAAACATTTACATCTTAAATTTACACAATAAAAAAGATTTCCAAGAATTTTTGAAAAATAAAGTAGATTGTTAATATTTAAAGTAAACTATATATGCACTGATATTTTTCAATCAAAATAAATTACGAAAAATTTAACCACACTGTGTATCAATTTTGCTTTCTTACAAGAATTGCTTAGAATGTTCAGAAAGGTCATTAAAATATTACAGAACTGTATTAATGTTTTCAGGAAACAGTTAAAATTATTTTTTGTGTTCACCAACTATGTAGTAGGCACTGTGATTTTCTTAGTCAAAACTTTAGTGAAGAACTAAAATAAAAATAAGGTAAAATGAAATTAATTTGCTTGTGGATGAAGTTATTGTCATATTTATAATGTATTTTTAGCCATTGGACTGTTTTTGAAATTTAAAATTTCCAAATGCTGTCATGAGTAATGTACATTTTAGGAAATCAAAGACTTTTTAAGCATATTTAATTGAAGCACATACATTAATTCAATTTAACTAATAAATTGTTGTTATGGTGACCCCATCTCCATTATTATCAATTTTCAAAAATATGTAATAATAGGATAAAAACTATAAGCTTACTCTGAATATTTTAAAGTAACAAGTAATGTTTCAGCACCAATATTTCTGAATTGTAATCACATTTCACGTGACTTGGATATATGACAATGCAACAAGATAAGTAATTGACTTTTTTTTTCATTTAAAGACTGAACCACATCATCATTTTAAATATATGCCCCAAATATTTTTTTACTTAGGTCTATAGAAGACTCACAAGCAAAACTTCATCTTGTGGTTTCATAAAATAAGAGATTTCTTCTCTGCTTTTAAAAAATATTTAGTTCATTTGTTGATAAAGAAAATGAGCTTTTTAATGTATTTGCTTATTTCCCAATTTACTTCTTGTATTTTCTTAAATCAAAGAAGCCTTTTAAAAATCATGTAAGGTCTTTTAAAAAGCATTTGGTGTATCTATATAAATAAGTTAGTGTTCTGTTCAAGGTAGTTATCTTTGATATGTGCGTATTTTATGAAGAGTATTTCTTTCTGAATTGAGGGAAAATGAGGGATAATTGTTTTTTGTAGTAACTACTAAAATAATATACAATGATAATCTCTTACATCTTTATTTCCTTTCTAACCTAAATAACCAGGAATAGCATTTGGTAAGTGTCCCAAGTGATAGGCTTAGAATTCTAATGCAGGAGATGGTCATTTGTGTCTTCTCATTCAGTGTATACATCAATCCTGGGGGACAAATGAGATGAGAAATAACAGTTCTCATGACTTGAGGACAAGACTCTGGTTAACAAATTGTCATTTGATTCAGGAGCCACATTGAACAAATTCTAGTTTATCTAGTGCCTTGCCTGTGCTGAGCCCTGTGACTTAGATTTCATTATATTTGTGTGTATGTGTAAAACAATTTTTATATGTATATATACTATATAACAATCATACGTGTCTATGGATATATTTTACAAAAGTATTTACAAATATATTTAAAAATCCTAGCGGTCACTATTACCCTAATTATAGGCATGATCACTTGAACTTATTAAGACTAAATAACTTTCCTACTAGGATAGAGTAAAATTTCTGCCAGCTCTCTCTGTCTGGAAAACCCATGTTCTTTCCTCTGTTACTTTTGAGTCCCCAAGAAGGCATAAATTGGTGGTGTAAAGAATGAGACAATCATTGATATAATTTGAATCATTCATTTGGTTCAGAAGAAAGAAAAATTGGCCCTATCTTCTTCTTATAAAATAAACTTGCATAAACTAAACCGAATATTTGAAAAGGGCCAATGTTTTAAAAATGGTTTGCTTCTATCTATTATAATTTCTGGCAGGTTCACGTACTCTCTTACAGGACCAAAGTGGAATTCATTGTCTCTGACTAAATGCTTACTTTTCCATTTTGTTATCTACAAGCTTTTGGGGTCACTTCATAAATGCAGTCTTCTGACTATTGAGGAAAATTCAAAGAAATATATCTACCCAAAACATGGAGCAGAGTGCCAAAAAAAAATGTTTGGCTAAAGATGAGGAGGATTGAAGAAGGACTATAGATGTAGGCTGAAGATGAAGTGGAGCTAAAAACCATTAGTTATATATTAAAGTTAGCCATGCTGTACACAACACCAAATTACAAAGAATTAAAGTCTAAATATCACCGTTTTATTTGGCTATGGAAAGTACGTGGCATTTTTGCACTTCATTATTGTTGAATTCCTAACCATATCCATCCTCAGTGATCCTCCCTCTATCTTTCTGAGAAATGGACATGTAGTCCTCATCCTTTACAGAAACAGAAAATCCCTAATTGACTTTAGAGAAATGAGAAATTCTTCCTTACTCCATCTGGGCTACTTGCTCAAGTATCTACTTTTCTTCTGTAAAAGGAAGTGGAGGATAGCAAGAAAACTTAACCTATAGCAAAAATTCACTTTTGTGGTATAAGAATGCTTTTCCATTGAAACTGCAAAATTATCATAATTTTCTGCCACCATCCTAAGCTTATACTAGAATTGGCAAGTCCTTTCTTCACCATCATATTCCAGGAAGGAAGTATATGTTTATGCTGAGGAATAGGTTTTCTTGAAACTACTCTCGCCCACTCAACTCGCTAAATACAAGCAGCTGGGCCACCTCAAAAAAATGTTCTTTTATAGATTAAAGGTTTTCCAACCATTTTTCCCTTTTTTAAATTAATGTGGCTCAGAGGTTCTGTGGGAATCATCTTAGTAGGTCAGTCTATTACCAAGGATACTACAGCCTGCGAAGATTAAATCTTTGAGAGTTATTCAGAATAACACAGATCTTTAGCATTTTTCGTTCATTAGTTTATAGATTTTTAGATAATGTTTATATACATTGAAATGCACAAATCTTAAATGAACAATTTGATGAATTTTGACAAATGTATAAATCTGTGTAACACACACCACTATAAAGATATATAACATTTCTAATCATCCCTGAGCGTTCCTTCTTGGTTTTTCCTAATTAATCTACCTAGGCAGTAAACTTTTTTAAGTGAGACTTGAGCTTGAGATCTCTGGGTTCTCCTGGACAGACTGACCAGTCACAGCTTAGCTGTGGGATTTTCCTGTGTCTCCTCTCTCCCTGGGAAGGTTCAAAAGTCACTCAGCCCTGCAGAGTGACTTAACCATAAAAGAGTTTGATTTGTTCTAGAACTTTATATAGTTCTGTAGAACATGCAGTATGAACATACTGTAGAACAAAAAAATATGTTCTTGTTTGAGTCTGGCTTATTTCGTTCAGCATGATGTGTATGAGATTCATCCATGTTGTTGCATGTTTCGATAATTCATCCCATTTTATTGCTGAATATTATACTTTTAAAATCAATTTACTATACTTTTAAAATTCATTATCCTGTTTATGAACTTGGAGGTAATTTCTAGTTTGGGGATACTAAGAATAAGGCTATAAATGTTTTTTCTATTGTTCTTTTTTATGATAATATCTTTTCACTTCTCTTGAGTAAATACCTAAAAGTAAAATTGCTGGGATAAATGGTAAGTATATATTAAGCTTTATAAGAAACAATCAAATCTTTTGCCAAAGTGGGAGGACCCGCAATTCTCACCAGCAATGTATGAGAGAGTTTTAGTGGCTCCACATCTTCAACAACATGTAGTGTCAATGGTCTTTTTAGTTTTGGCCACTTGGTAATGAGTGTTTTCTGGTATCTCATTATGATTTAAATTTGAATTTTCCTAATAATGAATGGTTTTTAGTATATTTTTATGTGCTTATTGGCCACTTATATATCTTCTCTTGTGAATCATGGGTTTTAACCTTTTATCCATCTAGGGGGTTTGTTTTTGTTGTTTAGTTGCAAGAGATCTTTCATCTTCAGTTTAGTCCTTTGTCAAGTCAGGTAGATATATAAATAAAGGTTTCTCCCATTTGGCGACTTGTATATTCATATTCTAAATAGTGCCTTTTGATGAGGATTTTTTTGAATTTTGATGAAATTTAGGTTAATTAATTATACCTGGGGTCTGTATCCAGACTCTGATCTGTTTGTCCTGACTCTGTGTCCAGAGGCCTTGCTATATTTATTTCTAGTTATCTTTAAGATTCCATAAGAATTTCAACATAAACTATCATATTATTTGCAAATAGAGACAGTTTATTTCTTCCTTCCCAAAGACTCTCTTTTTTCCCCCATATCTTATTGAATAGAATAGAACAACCAGTACAATGTTGAATAGACGTGATGACAGCGGACATCCTTATCTTGTTCCCCGTTTTAGGAGGGAAGGCCTTCTGTTTTTTATCATTAAGTGTGAAATTAGCTATAGGGTTTTGTTACTATGTTTTTTCGTTTTGGTATAGATATTATTTATTGTATTGAACAAATATGATTTCTCGTTTGATGAGAAAATTTGTTTTTAACATAAATGGGTGTTGAATATTGTCAAATGCTTGTTCTACATCTATTGATGTGATTGTGTGGTTTATCTACTTTATTTTGTTGGATTTCATGGATTTATTTTTTAGCTAATCTGGCATTCCTTAGATAAACCCTATTGGTCATGATATATTGTCCTTTCTATATATAGCTGGATTAAGCTTGATTATATTTTGTTAAGTATTTTTTTGCATTAGTCACGATGGATATTGGGCTATGATTTTCTCTTAATGCCTTCATGAAGTTATAGTATTGGAATTATGCTTATGAAACAAGCTGAGACGTACTCTTTGCCCCTCAGTTTTCTGAATAATTTTGTTGCATAAGATTAGCATAGTTTGGTTTGTTAAATGTCTACTAGAGTTCACCAGTGAAGCCAGCGGAGCCTGGAGTTTTCTTTCTGAAAATTTTAAATAAGAGTTTTAATTTTTAAAGATTTAATTGATATACTAATATCTCTATTATTTATCTATCTATCTATCTCCCTTTAGTATATTGTATTAGGCAGAATAGCATCCCTCCCAAAATTCTCCATGGTCTAACCCTGTAACGTGTGAATAGGTTGCATTTGGTAACAGAATGGACTCTGCAGGTATAATTAATATTATAAACTTTCAAATAGGGAGATTAACCTGCATTATCAGGTTGGTCCAATCTAATTACAATACCTCTTAAAAGTAGAGAACTTTCTCTCATTGAAGTCAGAGTGATGTGGCAGAAGTCAGTTTCAAAACATGAAAAGAATTGTTGGGGTGAAGATGAAGAAGGCTCTGTGTCAAGGAAGCAGGGACCTCAGTCCTACAACCACCAGCAACTGGATTATGCTGACAATCTGAATGAGTTTGGAAGGGGAATCTTTCCTAGACTGTCCAGATCAAAACCCAGTCCGGCCAACACACCGATTTTAGCTGGGTGGACCTGAGCAAAGTGGGCAGAGGACCTATTTGAGATTTCTGGCTCAGAAAACAATAAGTGGGTGTGGTTTTAAATATCCATTATAGCTGCAATAGGAAACTAAATATGCATATAAAAATTTTTCTATTTCATTGTGAATCAGTTTTGGTAAACTGTGTTTTTCACTTCATTTTTCCAATTTATTAACACAAAGTTGTTAAAAATATTTTTATTACCTTTTAAATCTCTCTAGGATCTGTAGTGATATCCCCTTCCTTTCCTATTACTGATCATCTGAGTTTTCTCCGTCTCTCTCATGCCAGTCTTACTAAATGTTTATATCAGTATTAATGTCAACTTTTACCTTTGTTAATTTTATTTAGTTTGTATTTTATTGATTTTAGCTGTTGTTTTAAAAACTATATTTGTGTTTCTTATACTTACTTAGTAGAACCTTTTATTTAGATTCTTAAGGTATAAATTTGGTTCACTTATTTCTTTCTTTCTTTCTTTATTTTGAAGGCAGAGTCTCACTCTGTTGCCCAGGCTGGAGTGCAATGGCTGGATCTCAGCTCACTGCAATCTCTACCTCCCGGGTTCAAGCTATTCTCCTGCCTCAGCCTCCTGAGTAGCTGGGAACACAGGTGCCCATGACCACACCCAGCTAATTTTTGCATTTTTTAGTAGAGACACAGGGTTTCACCATGTTGGCCAGGCTGGTCTTGAACTCCTGGCCTCAAGTGATCAGCCTCCCAAAGTGCTGGGATTACAGGTGTGAGCCACCGCACCTGGCAGGTCACTGATTTTAAATATTTCTTTTCTTCTAATAAATATAAGCGCTAGAAATCATAAATTTCCCTCTAAGTACTGCTTAAGCTGACAAGCACAAATTTCTGAATGCAGTATTTACATTATATTTTATTTCAAACTATTTGGCACTTATGATGTTTTTGTTTAATCCATGGGTTTAAAAGGGTATTTAATTTCCAAATACTTGAGTATTTTTACAGATATTTTATTGATACTGATGACTAGTTAAATTCTATTGCTACTATGGAAGATATTCTTTAAGATTTTAATTTTCTAAATTTGTTGACTTGTTTTTAGTTCAGCATGTGGTCTGACTTTATGAACATTCCATGTGTGCTTGTGTGTGCTGTAGTTGTGCAGTGTAGTAGTCTCTAAATACCATTTGGGTTATGGCATTGTGTGGTGTTGCTAAGACCTTTTATATCCTTATCAATTTTTGGTCTATTTATACTATCAATTACTGTTAAAGAGGTTTCCAAATCTCCAGCTATTATTGTCAATTTGCCTACTTATCCTTTTAGTTCTTTTGAGTTTTTTTCATATATTTTGAGACTCTGTTATTAGGTATACACACATATTTTTAAATGTGTCTGCCTGAGTAATTTTTCCTTTTATATTATGAAATGTCCCACTTTATCTCCAGCAACACTCCTTGTCTTAAAGTCTATCTTGTCTGATATTAATAGAGAATGCAGACACTCTTGCTTTCTTAATAGTATTTTCATGCTATATATATATATATATATATAATTTTATTTATTTTCAACTTATATGTGTCTTTATATTTCAAGAGTGAATCTTGTGGTCAGTATAGAGTTGGGCTTTTCATTTTTTTCCAGTTTGAAAAATCAACGCCTTTTTCTTGGTCCATTTTCATATATTGCAATTATCAGTATGATTGAATTTAAGTCTACCATTTTGTTTTTTTAAATTTATTCTGTTTCTTTTTCTTTCTGTTTTGTTTTTATATTCTTTTTTGCTTAATTACATATTTTTAGGTATTCCAATTCCTGTATTGGCTTTTCTTTTCTTTTTCTATTTTTTTTTTTTTTTTTTTTGAGTTGGAGTTTTACACTCGTTGCCCAGGCTGGAGTGCAGTGGCACGATCACTGCAACCTCTGCCTCCCAGGTTCAAGCGATTCTCCTGCCTCAGCTTTCTGAGTAGCTGAAATTACAGGCACGTGCAACCACACCCAGCTAATTTTTGTATTTTTAGTAGAGACAGGGTTTCACCATGTTGGCCAGGCTGATCTCGAACTCCTGACCTCAGGTGATCCACCTGTCTCGGCCTCCTAAAGTGCTGGGATTACAGGCGTGAGCCACTGCACCCAGCCCTCTATGCTGGCTTTTCAACTGTATATCTTTGTGTATTTTTGGTGTTTATCCTACGGATTACAATATGCATATTTAACTTATTATATAGTCTACTTAGAGTTAATATTGTATTACTTCTCATAAAATATAGTAATTTTGCTATGATATAATGTCATTTACCTCATTCTTTGTGAAATTGCTGTCATACATTACATCTATATTTGTTATAAATTCCCAATAAAGTTTTATAATTTTAGCTTTCAACAGCAATATGTATTTTTTAAATTAAGAGAAGAAAAAATGTATATTTATTTATGTTTGTCTTTCACCTATGTACCATTTCTGGTACTCTGCTTAGTTATTTAAGTTTCTATCTGGTATCATTTTTCTTCAGCCTGAACAACCTGCATTAGCATTTCCTATAGTATAGATCTGCTGGCAATTCATTCTCTTAGTTTTGTTCATCTGATAATGGTTTTTTAAAATTTTGTCTTCAGTTTTGAATAAGAGTTTTGCCCGCATATAAAATTTCTTATTGATTTTTTTCAGTAATTTAAATATGCTCTTTCATTGTCTGCTGATCTCCTTTACAATGTGAGTTCAGCTGTTCTTCATATTATTGTGCCCTTGTATGTAAGTCATTTTTTTCATCTGACTGTTTTCAAGATTTTCTATTTAACTTTGAGTTTAAACAATTTGACTATAACGTGCCTAGATGTCCTTTTATTTATATTTAGACAGATTGGAGAATTGGATAAGCTTCTCAGATACATAAGTTTATATTTTTCACCTAATTGGAAATATATTTAGCCATTACATCTTTAAGTATTTTTTCATCCAATTATTCTCTTCTTTTTACTTTTGATATTGCCAATTACATGTATGTTAGAATTCTGATATTATCCCACAACTAACTGAGGCTTAGTTCATTAAAAAACTTTTCCTTTATATTCATCAGATTGTATGATTTCTATTGATTTATTTCAAGTTCAATGACTCTTTCTTCTGTCATCTTCAGTCTTTTGTTAAGCCTATCCAGGAAATGTTCATTTTAGTTATTGTACTTTTCCTTTTAGGCTCAGTAGTGTCTCTTTTTACACTAGTAACTTGTTTCCAAGTGAAAATAGATATTAACTCTTGGGATGAGGTACTCGAGTATTGAAAGAGGTTAATAAGATTAATTTATAATAGCGTGCGGAAACTAAGGAAGCACAGTAATTAACTGAGCTTCTTATAAAAAAGGTGATAGAGAAATGTAAATAATAATATTAGTGCTTTATCTTTTGTAGATATTTTTGGAAAAATACTTATGTTTACATTTTCATGTGTATCATTTAATTGTATTTCTATTGAGCATTGTTCTTGTGATACTATACTTTTTTGTGTGTTTTTCAAATTAAATTGTGGGCTTCAAGATACTTTTTGAAATTTTAACAAGGTGCAAAATTGTAAAAATAAAATAACTTTAAGAATTACTTTCTTTTGCCAACTTATGTATTCCTTAATGGTGTCAACTCTGCAGAAACAAAATGCCTTTTCGAACACCAACATGTTTCAGATTGGTTTGAAGTATGCTGTCAATTCTGTTGAGATAATGAAGTATTTTTGCATTCACTAAACAATGAAGCCATAGGAGTAAGTATTCTAGGTCTTCAGTCCTCTAGTGAATGGTGAAAAGAAAGGGTCAGTAGTTCCTTGCTGCACTCTCCAGCAAGCTGGTTGGCTTGGGGATAGTATTAGTAACTTAGGTCTAGCGACCTTCAAAAAAACCACATTTTATGCCTCCTTGGCCTCCTATCTGAGAAAAACATGGAATCATAGCCACTTAGCTCCTACACTCTTAGCTTTTTATGTCTGGCTACTCGAATAATAATCTAATGGTAAGAGGTAAGGTCATCAGCCTCTCATCACTTGTCTGCTGCCACTTGTTTAACTCTAGCTCATCAAAGATCAATGGGCGTTACTTGCTAGCCACCAAGTGGCTTGGATGATAGAGAAACTTACAAGCCAACACTGATGAATAATTTCTGTTCAAGTGGCCATAGCTCAAGGGATACTAAAGAGCAGGAAGAACAGATATGTTTACCAACTGGCAAATTATGACTCTCCTGTGACTCTCACCTATGGGTGTTAGCTTTAATAGGAGATAGTTTTTCTTTAGAATGTTTGATCCACTGAACACTTGTCTGAGTGGCAGGACTGATGAAAAAGAATAACAGAAACACAGCACACCTGTGATGTGAACATTCTTTTATGAATGTGCATGGGTAGGTTTGTTCTTTGTAGTAAATAATAGTAGCAGTAGCTTTTGAATGGAAAGCAGGGATGATTATGACTATGAAAGTGGCTTTGTAAGTCATCCTAATTGGTACAGTTATACAGTTTGGAAACAAAAACATGTACATTGTGAATACACCAAGTTTTTCACAGATAATCCAGATAGTCCTTTGTCTCGTAAGTGCGTGGACAACAAGGTGCTTGTTCCTACACATGACCTACCTTGATGGATGAAATAAGGGAGGCAAGATATCAAGATCTAGAACCAATATTTATAGCAAATCTCAGGAGGAATTTTTCAATGGCTCTTTTTCTAATGTTTTGATATTTTTTAAATGTTTAGTGTTTTTAATAATGTTTAATGATGAAAACTTATTGGGAAACAAATGTATTAATATTAACACGTAGGCTTTTTTTTTTTTTTTTTTTTTACCCCAGTGGGAATTTTTAGAGTACCTTACTAGATATTTTTAGGAGAGGTTTTCCTTATACCACATAGCACTGGATATGTCCATTCTGTTTATTCTTTCTCCTCAGGAAGAGGTATTCTTGTAAGAGCTGTTCCTCATTTTGTGTTCTCCATTTGGACACAGGTCTCCTTTAGCTGTCAGCGCTTTCTAAGGGAGTGAGGGGAAAGTAAAGCCCGATTGTGTTTATTTTTAAAAGTGACTGATGGAGAAAGTCAAGGCCTTCTTCCACAGAGTTTAGCAGAGCAGAGTTGCATAGCTTTGAGAACATATTTACTGCTTCCTACTAGGTTGTCCCTCCTCCAAGTCTAGTAGGGTGCTTGCAATGAGTTATATCACTGGTCCTCAGAAGGTTCTGGCTTTTACCAGGGCAGAGATAATTGATGAAACACATTTCTCAGAATTCAGCTTGTCTGGGCAGACTGGGCATTGTAGGGTGTAGACCCTTCTCTGCAAGAGTCAACATCATGATTGTGAGATCTGCTGAGCTGTATCACCAAGAGGGGTGTCTGGTGAAGACAACAGCTGGTGGAGAACTCTAGGATCATATTTCCGTGTTCTCAGGGATCTTGGCCTAAATGTCAGATTACTCAGTCACCTTGTAGTATATCCCTGAGGCCTTGACAACATATGTGTGTCCTGGCTTCCATATGAACATTTGTTAATCCAATGATTTCTAAACCTGACTGATGAAAAGAACATATGAAGTGTTTTAAAAAATGACAGATTTCTGGCCTCATTCTAAATATTCTAATTCTCCAGAATTTCAGTGGAGTTCTGCATGTCTGAGAATTTTGGATCTAGTGTACCCTAAAAGGATTTCGTTTTGTATTCCTAAATAAAAACGTATCCAACTGGAGAGAACAGGTATTTGAAAACACGATGTCTAGTGTTTTTTGCTGCCAAGAAATGATGGAAAACTTATGTATATTTTGTCATATCCACCAGAAAAGTTTTGAAGGATTCTTTACATTTTGTTGCTAAGAGAGAGGCCCTTTCATTTTTACAAATTGACATCTGCATATAGAAAGTGTGAATGTCAAGAATGTTTGATGAGTTTTTTTTATGTTTTAAACTTACTTTTGTTTTATCTAAGTTGTATAAGGGGAAGATGGTTGCTTGGGTATTGGGAGGGATGTGGGGTTTGGACTTTCAACCAATTCTCTTGTTTACATGCCCCAGCCACAACTAGGGTGATCCACCACCTAGCCGGCTGGTTTTAGCACTGAAAGTTCTGCTGTGTACCATGAAACTCCTCATTCCCAGGCAAACCAGGACAATTAGTAACCCCACCATACCCTATAATCAAGACACTTGGTATCTCCAATTCCAAGGCCTTGGCAGAATCTGCCAGGCAAGAGTTCTTGTGAGGTTTTTCAGCAGGCTTAGGATTCTGCTTTCTCCAGTCTATTCACTTCCAGATTCCAAACTTTTGTTGACCTCTCTTTTCTACTCTTGTCTCCTGTCTACTTCCCTCTGTCTATAAAGATTTTGCTTTTGTGAAATCCCTTTACTATTATTTTAGAGGAGTTTAGGGTTTTGAAAGGATGGTGATCATCACCACATATGCAAGATTTTACATATATAGTAAATATATATATAAATATATAATATATAATACACAATATATTATATAAAAATATATATAAATATATAATATATAATACACAATATATTATATTATATAAAATATATAAACATATAATATATAATACATAATATATTATATTATATATAAGTGTATAATATATAATATATGATATATAATATATCATATATTATATTATATATAAGTATATGATATATAATACATAATATATTATCTATAAGTATATAATATATGATACATAATATATTATATTATCTATAATATATGATATATAATACATAATATATTATATTATATATAAATATATAATATATAATACATAATATATTATATTATATATAAATATATAATACATAATACATAATATATTATATTATATATAAATATATAATACATAATACATAATATATTATATATAAATATATAATACATAATACATAATATATTATATATAAATATATAATATATAATACATAATATATTATATTATATATAAATATATAATATATAATACATAATATATTATATACAAATATATAATATATAATACATAATATATTATATACAAATATATAATATATAATACATAATATATTATATACAAATATATAATATATAATACATAATATATTATATACAAATATATAATATATAATACATAATATATTATATACAAATATATAATATATAATACATAATATATTATATTATATACAAATATATAATACATAATATATTATATACAAATATATAATACATAATATATTATATACAAATATATAATACATAATATATTATATTATATACAAATATATAATACATAATATATTATATTATATAAAAATATATTATACAATATATTATATACAAATATATAATACATAATATATACAAATATATAATATATAATACATAATATATTATATACAAATATATAATATATAATACATAATATATTATATACAAATATATAATATATAATACATAATATATTATATACAAATATATAATATATAATACATAATATATTGTATACAAATATATAATATATAATACATAATATATTGTATACAAATATATAATATATAATACATAATATATACAAATATATAATATATAATACATAATATATTATATTATATACAAATATATAATATATAATACCTAATATATTATATACAAATATGTGATATATAATACATAATATACTATAAACAAATATGTAATATATAATAAATATTATATACAAATATATAATATATAATACATAATATATTATATTATATACAAATACATAATATATTATATTATATACAACTATATAATATATTATACATAATATATTATATACAAATATATAATATATTATACATAATATATTATATACAAATATATAATATATAATACATAATACATTATATACAAATATATAATATATAATACAGAATATATTATATTATATATAAATATATATATATAGCTGAAGGCCTTTTAATGATTCCCAATATTGAAATAATGATCTTGTGGACTTTGGTGATTTTCCAAATTCAGTATCAGAGGTTAACTTAAACTTTACCCAAACACACTTCAAAGCTGTAGGAGAGGACAGTTTTCCTACAGTGCTGTGAGTTCCTGGGGCTCCCTTTCTTATCTTTTCTTACCACTTGGATTCTTCCCCTTATTAGTC
Source organism: Symphalangus syndactylus (assembly GCF_028878055.3). Lineage (NCBI taxonomy): Eukaryota > Metazoa > Chordata > Mammalia > Primates > Hylobatidae > Symphalangus > Symphalangus syndactylus. Next base: position 41,213,100 of record NC_072440.2, on the reverse strand, counting down.
TATACCTGAAACTCAGCTCTCTCCAAGTTTCTGCAAAATTCCATTTGCTCTTAAGGATTTCATGAGTTTAGCAGATTTTTAGAAGTTACTCAGTGGCAGGCAGTGTTCTAGGACAGGTCCTATCATAGGGAATATGGCCTTTGGCCACGTTCTCCTCTCTGCAGTTTGTCTGGACCACAGAACACTCCTATCTACACACAGATGCCTCAGTGTCTTAGCTTCTACCCCATGAGGTATATTGATAAATGTTTTTTGTTGCATGTCATAACAATTGAAAATAGGGAGAAAATTTAAGTCATCTATTTCAGAAATTATGAAAGTCTCAGGAAAGTGTTGGGTGTTAAAACCTCTTGCCCTCTGAAGTTAGGTAATAAGAGAAAGCATATTCTGTAAAACTGACCATTTTCATTTCAGAGAATAGCATTTGTGGGAATTCAACAAGAAGAATATCAAAGATAATGATGGAAGCTTCACTTGAGCATTTAACACATACCAACACTTTTCCTTTGCTCATCTCACTATTCCTGTTATATAGATGAGGAAACTGCAGCTTAGGATAGGTAAAAACAAAACAAAGCAAAAACCTTGCCCAAATGTTCATGAGTAGTGCAGGAGCAAATAGCAGAGCTGGGATTCCTTCTTTGGCAGCCTGACTCAGGGCACGTGCTCTTATCCATACTCACATCCCACTAAGAATGTGGAATGCTCTTTTTCACAGATGCATCTGCATGCACATAATTTTGGAAATAGAAAATAGGTGGAATGGTATTTTCCTACTTTTCATCACACTGTGATTAATAAGGCCTGGATTACCAGTAGCTGGGTCCTCTCTGGCATCCCAGGACTGCAAAGCTTCCATATTTCTGAGTATGTGCAGGAGCTTCAGGGACCAGGGCCTGAGCTTCAGGACTAGGTCTGAATCTAGTCCTGAGCTTCAGGACCACATCATTGCAGCTGTCAGGATTGCATTGTCAGAGTCTAGGGGCTCTCCTAGCCACTGTCATTCCTGTCCCAGCAGACCTTGCTTACAATCTTCTCTCTGTGGTCTGGGGTTGTCCTTTACTCTGCTGCTGCCAAGACCCAATGTGGGCTATCTCCGCTCTGGGAAACCTCTGGAACCAAACTATATAGTATGGGCTGAGAGAAGAACACTGGCCTTTGATACTAGTATGAACAGTTTTCACATGGTTTGATAAAATTCATTTCCTTTTACTTAATACTCTGTCAATAAACATCTACAAATTTCAAAGCGAAGTCAAAAACCATTACAATACATATACATGTATAGTATATATCAGTTGGGATCATATATGTATTTATACACATACATATGTGTGTGTATATATATATATATATATGTATATATATCTATGTACATATAAAATCAAGTTTAGGTCATATTCCTCTTCAACAAAGAAATAAATGCTTTCTAGAAGCAAAGAGAAGTTACCATACCTGTTCCAGTATCCTCCTCTGTGATTGAAGTTTCAGACTCGTTAGTTTGGTGAAGGACAGAATGAACCACCTGGGTCTGCATGTCGCTAGCTGTTGAAGAACACATTTGGCCCAGGCATTGAGAACTCATTGCACAGGCTGAGAGAAATCAGGATAACCTGTTGAAAAACAAGAACCATTCCACTTTAACTTTCTCTCAGATTCTTTCTTTCTTTCTTTTTCTTTCTTTCTTGCTTTCTTTCCTTTCCTTTCCTTTCTTTCCTTTTCTTTTTTCTCTTTTCTTTCTCTCTCTTTTCCATTTTATTTTATTTTATTTTTCCGTAAGTTATTGGGGTACAGTGGTATTTGGTTACATGAATGAGTTCTTTGGTGGTGGTTTGTGAGATTTTGGTGCACCCCTCACCCAAGCAGAATACAGTGCACCCTATTTGTAGTCTTTTATCTCCCACTCTTCTCCCCAAGTTCCCAAAGTCCATTGTATCGTTCTTATGCCTTTGTGTCCTCACAGCTTAGCTCCCATATATCAGAGAGAACATACGATGTTTGGTTTTCCATTCCTGAGTTACTTCACTTAGAATAGTAGTCTCCAATCTCATCTTAGTCACTGCAAATGCTGTTAATCCATTCCTTTTTATGGCTGAGTAGTATTCCATCACATATATTTAAGTTTGCTGAAAGTGTATATATATATATACACACACACACAGCACAGTTTCTTTATCCACTCGTTGATTGATGAGTATTTGGGTTGGTTCCATGATTTTGCAATTGTGATTTGTGCTGCTATAAACATGTGTGTGCAAGTATCTTTTTTGAATAATGACTTCTTTTATTCTGGGTAGATACCCAGTAGTGGGATTGCTGGATCAAATGGTAGTTCTACTTTTAGTTCTTTAAGGAATCTCCACACTGTTTTCCATAGTGGCTGTACTAGTTTACATTCCCACCAGCAGTGTAGAAGCGTTCCCTGATCACTGCATCTACGCCAGCGTCTGCTGTTTTTTTATTACGGCTATTCTTGCGGGAGTAAGGTGGTATTGCATTGTGGTTTTGATTTGCATTTCCATGATCATTAGTGATGTTGAGCATTTTTTAATGTGTTTGTTGGCCATTTGTATATCTTTTGAGAATTGTCTATTCATGTCCTTAGACCATTTTTTGATGGGATTTTTTTTCTTACTGATTTATTTCAGTTTTGTGTAGATTCTGAGCATTAGTCCTTTGTCAGATGTATAGATTGTGAAGGTTTTCTCCCACTCTATGGGTTGTCTGCTTGCTGACTGTTCCCTTTTGATGTGCAAAAGCTCTTTAGTTTAATTAGGTGCCAGCTATTTATCTTTGTTTTTATTGCATTTGCTTTTGGGTTCTTGGTCATGAAATCCTTGCCTAAGCCAACGTCTAGAAGGGTTTTTCCAACGTTATCTTCTAAATTTTTATAGTTTCATGTCTTAGGTTTAAGTCCTTAATCCATCTTCAGTTGATTTTTGTTTAAGGTGAGAGATGAGGATCCAGTTTCATTCTTCTACATGTGGCTAGCCAATTATCCCAGCACCAGTTGTTGAAAAGGGGGGACTTTGTGTTTTTGTTTGCTTTGTCGAAAATCAGTTGGCTGTAAGTATTTGTGTTTATTTCTGGGTTCTCTATTCTGTTCCATTGGTCTATGGACCAATTTTTATATCAGTACCATGCTGTTTTGGTGACTATGGCCTTATAGTTTAGTTTGAAATCAGGTAGCATGATGCCTCCAGATTTGTTCTTTTTGCTTAATCTTGCTTTGGCTCTGAAGGCTCTTTTTGGTTTCATATGAGTTTTAGAATTTTTTTTTCTAATTCTGTGAAGAATGATGGTGATATTTTTATGGGGATTGTGTTGAATTTGCAGATTGCTTTTGGCAGTACAGTCATTTTCACAATATTGATTCTACCCATCTGTGAGCATGGGATGTGTTTCCATTTGTTTGTGTCATCTATGATTTCTTTCAGTAATGTTTTGTAGTCTTCCCCGTAGAGGTCTTTTGCCTCCTCAGTTAGGTATATTTGTAAGTATTTTTATATATTTATTTATTTATTTTTGCAGCTAATGTAAAAGGGGTTGAGTTTTTTATTTGACTCTCTGCTTAGTTGCTGTTGGTGTATAGAAGAGGTACTGATTTGTGTACATTAATCTTGTATCTGGAAACTTTGCTGAATTCTTTTATCAGTTCTAGGAGCTTTGTGGAGGAGTCTTTAGGGTTTTTGAGGTAAACTGTCATATCATCAGGAAACAGTGACAGTTTGACTTCCTCTTTCCTGATCTGGATGCCGTTTATTTCTTTCTCTTGTCTGATTACTTTGGGATCAGGCTTTCAGTACTATGTTGAAGAGGAGTGGTGAGTGTGGGCATCCTTGTCTTATTCTAGTTCTCAGAGGGAATGCTTTCAACTTTTCCCCATTCGGTGTTATGTTGGCTGTGGGTTTGTCATAGATGGCTTTTATTGCATTGAGGTATGTCCCTTGTATGCCAATTTTGCTGAAGGTTTTAATCATAAAGGAATGCTGGATTTTGTTGAATGCTTTTCCTTCATCTATTGAGATGATCATGTGATTTTTGTTTTTAATTCTGTTATTTGGTGTATCACATTTATTGACTTGTGTGTGTTAAACTATCCCTGCATATCTGGTATGAGACCCACTTGATCATGGTGGATTATTTTTTAATATGTTGTTGGATTCAGTTAGCTAGTATTCTGTTAAGGATTTTAGCATCTATGTTCTTCAGGGATATCAGTCTGTAGTTTTCTTTATTGGTTGTGTCCTTTCTTGGTTTTGGTATTAAGGTGATGCTGGCTTCACAGAATGAAGTAGGGAGGGTTCCTTCTTTCTCTATCTTGTGGAATAGTGTCAAAAGGATTGGTGCCAATTCTTCTTTGAATATCTAGTAGAATTCTGCTGTGAATCTGTCTGTTCCTGGACTTTTTTATGTTGTTAATTTTTTAATTACCATTTCAGTCTCACTGCTTGTTTTTGGTCTGTTCAGGGTATCTAATTCTTCCTGATTTAAGCTAGGAGGGTTGTATTTTTTCCAAGAATTTATCCATCTCTTCTAAGTTTTCCAGTTTACGCCCATAAACGTGTTTATAGAGCCTTGACTGATATTTTGTATTTGAGTGGTGTCAGCTGTAATATCACCTGTTTCGTTTCTTAGTGAGGTTATTTGGATTTTCTCTCTTCTTTTCTTGGTTAATCTTGCTAATGGTCTATCAATTTTATTTATCTTTTCAAAGAACCAGCTTTTTGTTTTATTTATCTTTTGTATTGTTTGTTTCTTTCAATTTCATTTGGTTCTGCTCTGATCTTGGTTATTTCCTTCCTTCTGCTGGTTTTGGGTTTGTTTTTTTCTTGTTGCTCTAGTTCCTTGAGGTGCAACCTTAGATTGTCTGTTTGCGCTCTTCATACTTTCTGATGTGACTGTTTAAGGCTATGAACTTTCCTCTTAGCACTGCCTTAGCTGTATCCCAGCAGTTTAGATATGTTGTGTCATTATTGTCATTCAGTTCGAAGAATTTTTAAATTTCCATCTTGATTTTGTTTTTGACCCAGTGTTCATTCAGGAGCAGGTTATTTAATTTCCATGTATTTGCATGGTTTTGAAGGTTCCTTTTGGAATTGATTTCCAGTTTTATTCCACTGTGGTCTAAGAGAATGTTTGAAATAATTTTAATTTTCTTAAATTTATTGAGGCTTCTTTTATGGCCTGTCATATGGGCTATCTTGGAGAAAGTTCCATGTGCTGTTGAATAGAACATGTATTCTGCGGTTGTTGGATGAAATGTTCTGTATATATCTGTTAAGTCCATTTGTTCCAAGGTATAGTTTAAATGCATTGCTTCTTTATCGATTTTCTGTCTTGATGACCTGTCTAGTGCTGTCAGTGGAGTACTGATGTCCCCCACTAGTACTGTGTTGCTGTGTATCTCATTTCTTAGGTCTACTAATAATTGTTTTATAAATTTGGGAGCTCCTGTGTTAGGTTCATATGTTTAGGATTGTGATATTTTCCTGTTGGATAAGGCCTTTTACCATTATATAATGTCCCTTTTTGTCTCTGTTAAACATGGTTGCTTTAAAGTTTGTTTTGTTTGATATATAAATAGCTATCCCTGCTCACTTTTGGTGTCCATTTGCATGAAATGCCTTTTTCCAACTCTTTAAGTTTATGTGAGTCCTTATGTTTTAGGTGAGTCTCCTGAAGGCCAGCAGATAGTTGGTTGGTGAATTCTTATCCATTCTGCGATTCTGTATCTTTTAAGTGGAGCATTTAGGCCATTTACATTCAATGTTAGTATTGAAATATGAGGTACCATTGCATTCGTCATGCAATGCTATTTTTGTTTTATAGGTCCTGTGTGATTTATGCTTTAATGAGGTTCTGTTTTGATGTGTTTCCAGGATTTGTTTCAAGGTTTAGAGCTCCTTTTAGCAGTTTTTTAGTGGTGGCTTGGTAATGGTAAATTCTCTCAGCATTTGCTTGTCTGAATATGACTGTATCTTTCCTTCATATATGATGCTTAGTTTTGCTGCATACAAAATTCTTGGCTGATAATTGTTTTGTTTGAGGAAGCTGAAGATATGGCCCCAATCCCTTCTAGCTCATAGGGTTTCTTCTGAGAAATATGGTGTTAATCTGATAGGTTTTTCTTTATAGGTTACCTGGTGCTTCTGTCTTACAGCTCTTAAGATTCTTTCCTTCGTCTTAACTTTGGATAACCTGAAGACAATGTGCCTAGGTGAAGATCTTTTTGTGATACATTTCCCAGGTGTTCCTTGTGCTTCTTGTATTTGGATGTCTCGATCTCTAGCAAGGCTGGGGAAGTTTTCCTTGATTATTGCCCCAAATATGTTTTCCAAGCTTTTAGAATTGTCTTATTCTTCAAGAACACTGATTATTCTAAGGTTTGGTTCGTTTAACATAATCCTAGACTCCTTGGAGACTTTGTTCATATTTTCTTATTCTTCTTTATTTGTCTTTGTTGTATTGAGTTAATTCAAAGACCTTGTCTTCGAGCTCTGAATTTCTTTCTTCTACTTGTTCAGTTCTATTGCTGAGATTTTCCTGAGCATTTCACATTTCTAAAAGTGTGTCCAAAGCTTTCTGAATTTTTTATTGCTTTTTCTTTAAGCCATCTATTTCCTTGAATATTTCTCCCTTCACTTCTTGTATCATTTTTTGGATTTCCTTACATTGGGCTTCACCTTTCTCTGGTCCCTCCCTGATTAGCTTAATAACTAACCTCCTTAATTCTTTTTCAGGCAAATCAGGGATTTCTTCTTGATTTGGATTCATTGCTGGTGAACGAGTGTGATTTTTGAGGGTGTTGAAGAGCCTTGTTTTGTCATATTACCGGGGTTGATTTTCTGGTTCCATCTCATTTGGGTAGGCTCTGTCAGAGGGAAGGTCTAGGGCTGAAGGCTGTTGTCAGATTTCTTTTTTGTCCCACAGGGTATTCCCTTGGTGTAGTACTCTCCCCCTTTTCCTGTGGATGTGGCTTCCTGTGAGACAAACTGCAGTGATTGTTGTCTGTCTTCTGGGTCTAGCCACCCAGCCAGTCTACCTGGCTCCGGGCTGGTACTGGAGGTTGTCTGCACAGAGTCTTGTGATGTGAACCGTCTACGGGTCTCTCAGGTGTGGATATCAGTGCCTATTCCACTGGAGGTGGCAGAGGATGCAATGGATTCCGTGAGAGTCCTTAGCTTTGATGGTTTAATGCTGTATTTTTGTGCTGGTTGGGCTTCTGCCAAGAGGTGGCACTTTGCAGAAAGCATCAGCTGTAGTAGTGTGGAGAGGCACCGGCAGTAGGTGGGGCCCTAGACCTCCCAAGATTATATGCCCTTTGTCTTCCACTACTAGAAAGGTGGGTAGGTAGGGAAGGACTATGGGGAGTGGGACTAGGCCTGTCTGAGCTCAGACTCTCTTTGGCTGGGTCTTGCTTCAGCTGCTGTGGGGGATGAGGGTGAGATTTCTAGGACACTCGAGTTGTGAAAGTATTATGGCTGCCTCTGCTGAGTCATGGAGGTTGTCAGGAAAGTATGGGAAAGCTGGTAGCCACAGGCCTCACCCAGCTCCTATGCAAACCGAAGGGCTGGTCTCACTCACACTGTGACCCCAACAACAGCCCTGATTCTGTTTCCAGGTGGAGGGCAAGATGGGCTTGAAAACTTGCCCGAGGCTTTCTGCCTCCCAGCTGCGAAAGAAAAAGGCTTTAGTTCTTCCCCAGCCTATGAAGTCTGCAAGCTGGATTCAGATTTGTGTTCTCCCACGAGTTCTGGCCAGGAGGATTCTTGCCCTGTTCAAATTGTTACAAAGTTCACCTAGAGAATTCCTTCTCCCTGTGGAGTTTTACCCCCTGCTCCTCTGGCCACCCTCCAGATGGATCCTTGTGGTGCCAGGCAGGAATGGGCTGCTTGGGGACCCAGAGAGCTCGCAGGGCCTTTCTGCTGCTTGCTCTACCCCTGTATTTCTCTTGGCTCAGCTCTCTAACTTGACTCAGCTCCAGGTGAAGTCTGAAACTTCTCCCACAAACAAACCTTCAACTTCTCCAGTAGGGGCGTGTGTTCAGGAGAGGAGGGCCTCCCTTTCCCAGTTCCGCAGCTGGGGCACTCACAGTATTTGGGGTGTCTCCTGGGTCCTGCAGGAACAGTCTGCTTCCTTCAGAGGGTCTGTGGGTCCTCTCAGGATTGCTGGTTTTTTCTTGCAGTCAATCTGGAGCTAAAATTCACAGTGCAAGCCTCCATACGCTGCTCTGTACAGAGCACAATCTAGTCCTGCCTCCCATCCACCATGATTCTCCCTCCTCTCAGATTCCCTTAATTTCATCTTTAAAATGGAGATGATTTTGGTTCTGCATGTGAGGAGCTTAGAAGTTGTCACTTCCATCTTCACACTAGAAAAAAACGTAACAGACTAAAAATCAACAACTCTTCTTGTATCTATCAGAGAAATGAAGTCATAGGGCAAATCACTGCCCCTCATAACTGGAGTGACAGACAGGCAGATACAGAAAATCACAACAGAGTAGAAACTTCTGTGGGAACTAGCACTGAAGTAGAAAAACCTGAACTGGCCAGGCGCAGTGGCTCACACGTGTAATCCTAGCACTTTGGGAGGCTGAGGCAGGCAGAACTCTTGAGGTCAGGAGTTTGAGATCATCTTGGCCAACATAGTGAAACCTTGTTTCTACTAAAAGTATAAAAATTAGCCGAATGTGGTAGGCACCGAGCGCCTGTAATCCCTGCTACTTGGGAGGCTGAGGCAGGAGAATTGCTTACACCCGGGAGGTGGAGGTTGCAGTGAGCCAAGATTGTGCCATTGCACTCCAACCTGGGTGACAAGAGTGAAACTCCGTCTCAAGAAATAAAAAAAAGAGGGCTTCTGTTCCAAGATGGCTGAATAGGAACAGGTCTGGTCTGCAGCTCCCAGGATGATCGACACAGAAGATGGGTGATTTCTGCATTTCCAACTGAGGTACCTGGTTCATCTCATTGGGACTGGTTGGACAGTGGGTGCAGCCCACGAAGGGTGAGCTGAAGCAGGGCGGGGCATTGCCTCACCTGGGAAGCACAAGGGGTCAGGGGATTTCCCTTTCCTAGCCAAGAGAAGCCGTGGCAGACTGTTTCTGGAAAAATGGGACACTCTGCCTAAATACTGCACTTCTCCCACTGTCTTAGCAACCGGCAGACCAGGAAATTCTCTCCCATGTGTGGCTTGGCAGGTCCCACACCAACAGAGCCTTGCTTACTGATAGCACAGCAATCTGAGATCGACCTGCAAGGTGGCAGCCTGGTGGGGGAGGGGGCGTCTGCCATTGCTGAGGCTTGAATAGGTAAACAAAGTGGCTGAGAAGCATGAACTGGGTGGAGCCCACTGCAGCTCAGCAACTCCTACTGCCTTTATAGACTCCCCCTCTGTGGGCAGGGCATAGCTGAACAAAAGGCAGCAGAAACTTCTGCAGACTTAAACGTCCCTGTGTGACAGCTCTGAAGAGAGCAGTGGTTCTCCCAGCATGGGGTTTGAGCTCTGAGAATGGACAGACTGCCTCTTCAAGTGGGTCCCTGAGCCCCGTGTAGCCTAACTGGGAGACACCTCCCACTAGGGGCCAACAGACCTCATATAGGTGGGTGCCCCTCTGGGATGAAGCTTCCAGAGAAAGGATCAGGCAGCAATATATGCTGTTCTGCAATATTTGCTGTTCTGCAGCCTCCGCTGGTAATACCCAGGCAAACGGGGTCTGGAGTGGACCTCCAGCAAACTCCAACAGACCTGCAGCAGCGATCTGTTGAAGGAAAACTAACCAACAGAAAGGAATAGCATCAACATCAACAAAAAGGACATCCACACCTAAACCCCATCTGTAGGTCACCAACATCAAAGACCAAAGGTAGATAAAACCACAGATGGGGAGAAACCAGAGCAGAAAAGCTGAAAATTCCAAAAACCAGAGCGCCTCTTCTCCTCCAAAAGATCACAGCTCCTCGCCAGCAACAGAACAAAGCCGGACAGAGAATGACTTTGACGAGTTGACAGAAGTAGGCTTCAGAAGGTCAGTAATAACAAACATCTCCGAGCTAAACAAGCGTGGTCTAACCCGTTGCAAGGAAGTTCAAAACCTTGAAAAAAGGTTAGATTAACGGCTAACTAGAATAAACAGTGTAGAAAAGACTTTAAATGACCTGATGGAGTTGAAAACCATGGCACGAGAACTTCGTGATGCATGCACAAGCTTCAATAGCCAATTCGATCTAGTGGAAGAAAGGAGATCAGTGATTGAGGATCAAATTAATGAAATAAAGCAAGAACACAAGATTAGAGAAAAAAGAGTAAAAAGAAATGAACAAAAAGCCTCCAAGAAATATAGGACTATGGGAAAAGACCAAATATACATTTGATTGGTGTACCTGAAAGTGACGGGGAGAAGGGAACCAAGTTGGAAAACACTCTTCAGGATATTATCCAGGAGAACTTCCCCAACCTAGCAAGGCAGGCCAACATTCAGATTCAGGAAATACAGAGAATGCCACAAAGATACTCCTCGAGAACAGCAACCCCAAGACACATAATTGTCAGATTCATCAAGGTTGAAATGAAGGGAAAAATGTTAAGGGCAGCCAGAGAGAAAGGTTGGGTTACCCACAAAGGAAAGCCCATCAGACTAACAGCTGATCTCTCGGCAGAAACCCTACAAGTCAGAAGAGAATGGGGGCCAATATTCAACATTCTTAAAGAAAAGAATTTTCATCCCAGAATCTCATATCCAGCCAAACTAAGCTTCATAAGTGAAGGAGAAATAAAATCCTTTACAGACAAGCAAATGCTGAGAGATTTTTGTCACCAGCAGGCTTGCCTTACAAGAGCTCTTAAAGGAAGCACTAAACATGGAAGGAGACAACCAGTACCAGCCACTGCAAGAACATCCCAAATTGTAAAGACCATTGATGCTATGAAGAAACTGCATCAATTAACGGGCAAAATAACCAGCTAACATCATAATGACAGGATCAAATTCACACATAACAATGTTAACCTTACATGTAAATAGGCTAAATACCCCAATTAGAAGACACAAACTGGCAAATTGGATAAAGAGTCCAAACCCATCAGTGTGCTGTATTCAGGAGACCCATCTTACTTGCAGAGACACATGTAGGCTCAAAATAAAGGGATGGAGGAAGATCTACCAAGCAAATGGAAAGCAAAAAAAGAGTAGGGGTTGCATCTTGCAAAGGGCTAATATCCAAAATCTACAAAGAATCCACAAAGAACTTAAACAAATTTACAAGAAAAAAACAAACAACCCCATCAAAAATTGGGCAAAGGATATGAACAGACACCTCTCAAAAGAAGACATTTATGCAGCCAACAGACACATGAAAAAATGCTCATCGTCACTTGTCATCAGAGAAATGCAAATCAAAACCACAATGAGATACTATCTCATGCTAGTTAGAATGGCGATCATTAAAAAGTCAGGAAACAACAGATGCTGGAGAGGATGTGCAGAAATAGGAACACTTTTACACTGTTGGTGGGAGCGTGAATTAGTTCAACCATTGTGCAAGACAGTGTGGCAATTCCTCAAGGATCTAGAACTAGAAATACCACTTGACCCAGAGATCCCGTTACTGGGTATATACCTAAAGGATTATAAATCATGCTACTATAAAGACACATGCACACGTATGTTGATTGCAGCACTATTCACAATAGCAAAGACTTGGAACCAACCCAAATGTGCATCAATGATAGACTGGATGAAGAAAATGTGGCACATATACACCGTGGAATACTATGCAGCAATAAAAAATGGTGAGTTCATGTCCTTTGTAGGGACATGGATGAGGCTGGAAACCATCATTCTCAGCAAACTATCACACAAGGACAGAAAACCAAACACCGCATGTTCTCACTTTTAGGTGGGAATTGAACAGTGAGAACACTTGGACTTAGGGCAGGGAACATCACACACTGGGACCTGTCATGAGGTGGGGGGCAGGGGGAGGGATAGCATTAGGAGAAATACCTAATGTAAATGACGTGTTGATGGGTGCAGCAAACCATCATGGCACATGTGTACCTATGTAACAAACCTGCATGTTGTGCACATGTACCTAGAACTTAAAGTATAATAAAGAAAAGAAAAAGAAAAGAAAAACCTGAACTATAATTTCATTGCTGGAGGCTCAGTGTGGACCAGTCAGAGAGAAGAATTCCAGGGGGTGCCAGTCTTAGAGGGCCCCTTCACGCTTTTTATATTTTACCTTCAGGAGCCCTAGCAGGTCCTCCAGTGAAGAACAGAGAAAAATGTCTCATTTTTCCAGCAGGGGAAAGGGGAAAGTAGCCTTTGAAATGTACCAGAAGGTTCTGTTCCTGTAAAAAGGGGATGCTAATGGTTGAACTAGTTACACCTTCCAGGGATAGTGCAAACATTAGGTGTCATAATAGATGTAAAGCACATAGAACATGTAAGACTTGTGCTGCTGTTATTGTTTAGCCATATTCCTGTACATAAGCTGAGAGTTATCCACATCTACTAAAGAAGATACACATGAGTTGGAGATCCAGAGAAAGGCTGAAAGGAGAAAGGTGAAATTTAGCTTGAGGCATGCCTTTATACCTTTAAAATGTATAATGGTTTGCATCTTGAAAGCATTACCATAATTTGGCGTACTATTTTATACATTATCCTATGAGTCCCATAAAATAGTTATTCATTCCCTGCTAAGGTAAAGAAAAAAGATAAATAAAATTTCTGAATCTGACCTTTTCCGGGCCCCTTTACTTCAGAAGCCAGGATTAGGATTTAAACCTTCCAGCGCCTTGGCCACTTCCTGTTCCCTGGGCAGCCCTTTCAGCTTGATGATGAGTTGTAAGCAGTGAACTGGCTCCTACAAGAGCAAACAGTAGCAGATCCATGGAGAAATTGCTGGCCAGAGATTGCAAAGCACATCACAATTCTAATCGATTCTGAGAGACAAACATGGAGACCTGCAAACCTGTGCAAACCTGTGCGCAGATGAGGACTTTCACCAGGAGAAATAGCCTGGAGTCCAGATGACAGACGTTTGGAAATGCTAACTTTAAATATTTTCTTTCTTGGCTTAAAAAATTTAGCCTTTACTTTGAAGCTGTCAGAAAATAATGATTTTTGTTTTTTGGGGTGTGTGTGTGTGTGTGTGTGTGTGTGTGTGTATACATACGTTTTTATTTCTCTTGGGCAAATCCCTAGGAGTGGGATTGTTAGGTCATATGGTAAATACAATTTAACTTCATGAGAAACTGCTAAACTGTTTGTCAGAGAGGCTGTGCCATTTTAAACAGTCTCAGCAGCAATTTATGAGGATTCCAGTTGCTCCACGTCCTTGCCAGCAATTGTTGTCAGGTTTTAATTTTTTTTTTCTAATTGTAGCTGTTATAATAGGTATACACTGGTATCTCACTGGGGTCTTAATTTGCATTTTCTAATATGAAAAATGTTGAGTATGTTTTTCTGTTTGCAATTTGCCATTTTCTTTTCTTTTTTCACAGGTGACAACGATTGAGGTTTCAATCTACTTTATGTATTTCTACACTTCCAATACATATATCCCATCCTTATTTTTAGCCTTCTAATTTCAAAGAAGAATTGCATTTTTTTTTTTGGATAGTTTACCCTAGTTCCTCCTTCCATCCTTTACCTTAGCAGGGAATGACTCAGACTATTATCAATAGTAGTAGCTGGAATATAGTAACTTTATTTTATTTAACTTTTATTTTAAGTTTAGGGGTACATGTGCAGGTTTGTACGTAGGTAAATTTGTGTCATGGGGTTTGTTGTACAGATTATTCCGTCATCCAGGTATTAAGCCCAGCACCCCTTAGTTATTTTTCCTAATCCTCTCCCTCCTCCCCCACTTCACTGTCCGATAGGCCCCAATGTGTTTTGTTCCCCTCTATGTGTCCGTGTGTTCTCATCATTTAGCTACCACTTATAAGTGAGAACATGAAGTATTTGGTTTTCTGTTCCTGAGTTAGTTTGCCAAGAATAATTGCCTCCAGCTCCATCCCATGTTCCTGCAAAAGACATTTTTATGGCTGCATAGGATTCCATGGTATATGTATCACATTTTCTTTATCCAGTCTACCATTGGTGGGCATTTAGGTTGATTCCATATCTTTGCTATTGTGAATAGGGTGATAATGAACATATATGTGCATGTGTCTTTATAATAGAACAATGTCTGGTCCTTTGGGTATATACCCAGTGGTGAGATTGCTGGGTCTAATGGCATTTCTGTTTTTAGGTCTTTGGGGAATTGCCACACTGTCTTCCACAATGGTTGGACTAATTTACACTCCTACCGACAGTATATAAGCATTCCTTTTTCTCTGCAACCTTGCCAGAATCTGTTATTTTTTGATTTTTTAGTAATAGCCATTCTGACTGGTGTGAAATGGTATCTCATTGTGGTTTTGATTTGCATTTCTGTAATGATCAGTGATGTTGACCTTTTTTTCGTATGTTTGTTGGCTGCATGTATGTCTGCATTTGAAAAGTGTCTGTTCATGCACTTTGCCTACTTTTTAATGGGGTTTTTTTTATTGTTCTCTTGTAAATTTGTTTATGTTCCTTATAGATGCAGTATATTAGACATTCGTTAGAGGCATAGCTTGCAAAAAATTTCTCCCATTCTGTAGGTTGTCTGTTCACTCTGTTGATAGTTTCTTTTGCTGTACAGAAGCTCTTTAGTTTAATTAGAACCTATTTGCCAATTTTTGCTTTTGTTGCGGTTGGTTTTGGCATCTTTGTCATGAAATCTTTGCCTGCTGCTACATCAATAATGGTATTGCCTAGGTTGTCTTCTGGGGTTTTTATAGTTGTGTTTTATGTTTAAATCTTTAATCCATCTTGAGTTAGTTTTTGTGTACCATGTAAGGAAGGGGTCCAGTTTCAATCTTCTGCATACTGCTAGCCAGTTCTCCCAGCAGCATTTATTGAATAGGGAGTCCTTTCCCCATTGCTTGTTTTTGTCAGGTTTGTTGAAGATCAGATAGTTGTAGGTGCGTGGTCTTATTTCTGGGTTTTCTATTCTGTTCCATTGGTCTATGTGTCTTGTTTTCGTACCAGTATCATTCTGTTTTGGTTATTGTAGCCCTGTAGTATAGTTTGAAGTTGGGTAGCATGATGCCTCCAGCTTTGTTCTTTTTGCTTAAGATTGCCTTGGCTATTCATGCTCTTTTTTGGCTCAATATGAATTTTAAAATAGTTTTTTCTAGTTCTGTGAAGAATGTCATTGGTAGTTTAATAGGAATATCATTGAATCTATAAATTGCTTTGGGCAGTATACCCATTTTAATGATATTGCTTCTTCCTATCCATCAGCATGGACTATTTTTCCATTTGTTTGTGTCATCTCTGATTTCTTTGAGCAGTGTTTTGTAGTTGTTTTTGTAGAGATCTTTCACTTCCTTGGTTACCTGGTTAGCTGTGTTCCTAGGTGTGTGTGTATATATATATATTTGTGGCAGTTGTGAATGGAATTGCATTCCTGATTTAGCTTTTCAGCTTGACCGCTGTTGGTGTATAGGAATGCTAGTGATTTTTGCACATTAATATTTTTGTATCACGAGACTTTGCTGAAGTTGTTTATCAGCTTAAGGAGCTTTTGGGCCAAGGCTATGGGGTTTTCTAAATATAGGATCATGTAGTCTGCAAACAGGGATAGTTTGACTCCCTGTCTTCCTATTTGGATGACTTTCATTTCTTCCTCTTGCCTGATTGCCCTGACTAGGACTTCCAATACTATGTTGAATAGGAGTGGTGAAAGAGGGCATCCTTGTCTTGTGCTGGTTTTCAAGGCGAATGCTTCCAGCTTTTGCCCATTCAGTATGAAACGTAATAACTTTGAAACAACTTATTTTTGTTTTTAATGGCTTAGTACAGTTTAGATTTGTGAGTGGCCAAGTGAATTCCTGTAAATAATTTCTTTTTCCTGTGTTATTTGAAAAACAAATGTGAACAACTCTGAAGGAGGCTGCGGTTACATGTTTTAATCAGAGGTAACCGATTTGGTTCCTAGTCAGTAGAACTTCTGGGAAAACAATAGTTAAAATTTAAAATGACACAACAACTAAATCCATGATCTATTCACTGCTATTGAACCAAGGCCTACCTGGACCAACAACACAGTGGCTTTCCAAGACACCATCTTTTAAAGATGAAGAATTTGCTTCTCATTTTGAATTCCTTAATGACATTCTGTTGAGGTCTCACCCATAGATTTATATATTCAACAGGCTAAAAAGTTAATTGTTATTTGTCCAAAAAGTGATTACCATTTTGATGAGGGCCTTAGATGAACACATAAAATACATACTGATCAAATTTAGGAATGACACAAATCTGAAAAAGATAACTAATATTTTTGATGAAGGGATTGTCAGATCACAATTGAATTGTAAATCAAAGCAAACAAGAGTAAATTTAACAGACTACACATAAAGGTTGACACTTCCATAAAAAAATAAGTTGTCAAGTATAGAATGGGAATAGAAGAAACCTATATTCATAACAGTTAATGTGAAAATAGTGATGAGCATTTTAAGTCAAGTGTGATAATATATAATGGTTTCATTCTACTTTGGACTAAGTAGATAAATATCTAGAATATTGTGACCAATTATGAAAGCCACACATAGGACTTTGAAAATATGAAGAGGTGTCAGTTTTAACCTAGCAGGATGTGTTCGATTTTTCAGACACGTCCTATGTGGAAGAGAGGCTAAATCAGTTGGGATCATCCAAGCAGGAGGAGAGAAAGCTTATGGAGCCCGAGGGTTCCTTCAGATACCTGAAGTTCTCTCTATGCTGTAAAGGCTGCTTCACAGCATAGTGAACATCTTGTTGCTCAGTGTGAAGGATGAAGCTAGGACAACAACCTCAGAAGATGGATGCCATGAAAGGGACATGGGATGGGTGGGAAGTTGCACGGCCTTTGAAGATTCTTTCCGACTCTATGATTATTTGTTATTTGAAGTTCAAGATTAATGCCATTTGAAGAGTTATTTTTGTATATCTTTTATGAAATTTGATGTGCCCCTTGCCTGTTCCTGTTTTCAAATTTCAGCTATGTTTCCCCATGAAAATTTTGAGAATGTTCACATGACTTTAGTATTTAGAGATATCAGTAAACTTACATAGTGCCTGTCTGTAAGCCTCTTTGACATTCGTGTGCTGTCAAATTGCTTCACTTGTGGTCTCAGCAAGATTAGGGCTGTTTCTTTCTTCATCCTCTGAGCTAGGATTTATTTCATTATTCTAAAGTTATACAAAAACACACATACATTCCAAATGCATATCTTTTTGGCTCTTTGTGGAATCTTATTAGGTGTGTTAAATTAGGAAATAGTAAAAAAAAAAAAAAAAAGAAACCATAAACAGTCTTCAAGAGTAAGTGAGTTAATAACTTTTTCTAATTAATTCTTTAGAGGCTGTTCCTGAGAAGAATTTTGCTGGGTACACATGTCCACCAGCTCTGTGTCCCTCCTAGACACCCTCTTTTGCCCCCATTACCTTCTTTGCTGCTAACACAACAAGGTATATTAGCCCTTGAAATTAAAGATATTGCTGTCCCAGTTGTGCTTGTCTTCATCTAAATGCATACAGTCATATTCCAAAAGACTATATGTTAGTGATATCTATATAGTTCACCCTTCGTATCCATGAGTTCCCATGTGTGGAGTGAACTAGTTGCAGATAGAAAATATTTGGGAAAAAATTTCATGTGTACTGAACATGTATAGACTTTTTTTTCTTGTTATCATTTCCTAAATAATACAGAATAATAACCACGGTTTACATAGCATTTACATTGTGTTAGGTATTGTAAATAATCTGTAAATAATTTAAACTGTACAGGAGAATATGCATAAGTTGTATGTGAATACCACACCATTTTATATCAAGTACTTGAGCATCTGCAGATTGTGGTGTCCATGGGAGGTACTGGAACCAACCCCTATAGATACTGAGGGACAATTATGTTTCTTCAGGTTTTGAAACCAACTTAATTTTGGAATGGGACCTGAAATTGGTAGCAGCAGTCTTCATTACAACTTTTGAGGTATCCTAGAGATCCTCAGGCCTCAGTTTGAATGCCACCGTAGGGTTATGGGGCTGCAACAGATAGTAAGCTATCAGGCCAAGTAAGTGAGCAGCTCTAGGAAATATATAGCATCTCTTTTCTGGGTGTGGCTTAGCTGATCATTCTTACCAGACCCCCAAATCCAGTCTGGTTCATATGAAAAAAGGTAAAATGATCTTCTTAATGAAGGCCATTTTTAGGCCTGTTTGAATTTAGCAGCTCATATAGGAGATGAATTTAGCAGCTCATATAGGAGAGGAGCATTAAATGATGAAAGGGCAATGTCTGCAGGAATAGCACTGCCAAATAAAACAGTTAACTGGCTTTCTGGGGAACCAGAAATCATCATGGCAAGAGAGCATTGTTCAAACTAGTGGTCAAGACATGCAATCCTACTTTTGCCCTTGGCCGGCATGTGTTGGGGAAAGTTGACCTTAGCATGTGGGCTGGTGGGCCAAAAAAGAAAGTGATGCTATCTGCCTGTTTTAGAGGCCGACCTCTGCCCACTGGGAAGCGTTTGTTATAGGTTTTCACAATTTCTAAATATATTTGTGTGGCTGTATAGACTTAAAAAGAGAAATGCTTAAGCTTATGTTTAATAAGAAAATGTAAAATGCAATCTGAGTCTTTTTTATCCTTAACTTTCATGAAATACACACGGGTGTTTTGTTTGTCCTTATTCTTATACATAAAATTGCATTATCTTGCTGGTATTAAGTATTTGTAGAAGAGGAATACACGATCCCACCATTTCCCTTTTTCCTTAGTTTTCTGTAAACATACGTGTACACACACACAGACACACACACACACACACACACACACCCCTGACTTCAGGTAACCAATATTGTTCTAGATGAGGCTGAGCACTGTTTACTGTTTCTAACATTTTTCCGTCTCTTGGAGCCTCTCCCTTTTCCTCCCCCTACCCCAAAGAGAAACAAGTAACTATTAATCAACTTTTATGGGAAATGGAAAATAGACTGTCTAGCCTAGCATTGTACAATAGAGCTTTCTGCAATTATGCCAATGTTCTGTATTTGCACTGTCCAGTAAAGTAGCCATTAGTCATATGTTGCTATTTTGCACTTGAAATGTGGCTAGTATGATTGAGGAACTGAATTTCTAATTTTGTTACATATTAATGTAAATTTAAATCACCATATGTGACTAGTGGCTACCATATTAAACAGAATAACAATTGCCAAATAATTTATAGCATCAGAAAATGTGCTGAGCAAATGTACTAATCAGTGGCATGCAACATTCTAAATGCCTCTTTTCTATATTGAGCTAAATGGTACTTAGAAGTAATGCAATATCATTTTTGATAGATGTCAAGATGATCAAAAAAGATGAATAAAAGCCAATATCTACCTAAAGCATTTGTAATTGATTGTAGAGACCATTTTCTATTTTATGCTAGATGCTTTACATATCTGCTTTACAGCTGTATCATCTATTATTTTCACAAGAATTCCAAGTTAAATATTATATTTTCCCATTTCATCTAAGGCAGGAAACTGCAGCACACCAATTTAAAATAACAAACCAAGGTCACACAGCCAGTAAGTAGTGGAGCCAAGTTTTGAACCCAGGTCAGGCTCTCCTTTGATGCATTTCACAATGAATATTTCCGACATGATCTTCTAGGGCAGTAGTGCATGCCTCCCTAGTCGTCATTTGGAAGTAGGGCAGGTGTCAAGAACATGAGCCCTGGCACCACACTGCTTTGTTTGAATCCTGCCTCTACTATTAATACCTGTATGAAGCTGAGCAAGTTACTTAATATCTCTGGGCCTCAATTTTCTCATTTTAAAAGTACCCATCTCATTGGGTTACTGTGAGGGATTAAATAAGTTAGTATCCGGCACATTGTTTGAACTATATATATTTGCCATCATAATTATTTTTAATTTAAAAGACACGGCCATTTATGTTAGGATGTTGATTTGATGCGATAATAAATGAGGTAGAGATAGGCTTTGGGTGTGCTTCCCTATGAAATAAGAGAGATTCGAATCATTCAGGTAATTCAGGAAGAAATACCCTGCTGTTCAGCCACTTTGGTGTCTCCGTCAGTAGGATTATAAAGTTTCAGAGCCCACATGCCCTGGCCAATTTCTCATCTCTTTGCTTGTCATGTTACCCTTATAGACATCCCCTTTGTTGTCTTTGATTGGTTCTGAATGCTGAGCAGTGACATGCACCAACACAGCTGGAAAGGCCTGTAAGATTTGCTATTCTGTCTTCCAGCAGGGAATTATTGCCATGGATACCAATATCAGAGGAAGACTGGGGAGCACTCTCCACTCACCTCCTGAGTGTCTGACATCTGTTTCTGGCAAGGCCAATAATGAGTATGCTGCTAGCTTCATATCAAATGAGAGTCTGATCCACACCTATTTTGTTTTTGTTTTGTTTTGTTTTTATCACAGATGGCCTCTGCCCAAGATGCCAGGTATGGCCAGAAAGACTCCTCTGATCAGAACTTTGACTACATGTTCAAATTACTCATCATCGGCAATAGCAGTGTGGGGAAGACATCTTTTCTATTCCGTTATGCAGATGACTCCTTTACATCTGCATTCGTCAGCACAGTTGGGATCGATTTCAAAGTAAAAACTGTATTCAAAAATGAAAAGAGAATCAAGCTTCAGATTTGGGTAAGTGGCTTTGAACTGGCAGTGTTCATCAGGCTGGGGTGTTGAACATATCCATTTGTAAGGGAGAAACTTTCTGCCTTGTTCTATCCCCAGGGCATCCACAAGCCTCAATTTCCAGCTTCTTTGCTGCAGAACATTCTGTTTCAAAGAAAGTAGTGGTGATGCCTCTGTAAGATATGAAGGGTGGATTATTATGCCTTGTCATGTGGTGCTCCTTAAGAGTCTTCAGAATTAAAACAAGAAAACCCAAACCTCTATCTTGTTGGTGGTGGAAGGAACACTTTAAGTCTGGCTTTGCCTTTGATGATCTCTGTAACCTTGAGAAAGTCTGTGACTCCTTCTCTGACATTTTTGTAATCTATAGAATAGGCTAAGTAGATCTGGGCTTTTAGGTCACAGAAAGCAGCCTTTCCTGGGCATTTTAAAGAAGAAGATAAACAACCAAATATAGGAAAAGTATAGGTTTAGACCCTTCATAAAGCTCCAGATAGAATTTCAAAGATGGTCTATTTATACTGTGCAAACTGTTTTCAACTCTAAGAGCTATGTTTATATAGGCAAATAAAACAAATGAAATATTTATTTGAAACAGGGTCTTTCCAAAGTAGAAGGTTCTCCCAAAGTTTTGAGACCATTTGGCTAGCTTTTTGCCTCTCCTTACCTCTAGAAGAAGATCAGAGGTAGCTTAGCCAAACTGGTGGGATAAATTTAGGAGACCAGTGAGCAAAAAACAGAGGAAAATCTATGTGGATAGCAGGTCCAAGGCAATATAAAAGATGAAGCAGCCAATTAAAAAAAATTGTTACACCAAAAAAGACTGATGTAGTAAATATTTTATGGACATCATAATATGTACACAGGAAGAATGTTTCTACAGTAAGTTTTGGCACCTTTTTCCTATTCCTTTGTACCTCTGCCACTCAAATTGATTTGATCCGTAATCAGGCATTTCCCAAGAGGTGTTTTCTACCTCCTCCTGAGACATTTACAACAGCTACTACCATTTGGTGCTGGTGCCAGGATTGATCGGCAGGACTGACAATAACCCTCCCTTCATAAATATGGAAAGCTAAAAACAAAAAACAAACAAATCCCAGAGTAGAGGATTTTAACTTTTTTAAAAAAGAAAACAACCCTTTATTTAAAAATCTGTATAAACTGAATGACCTTTAAACATCCTAAAGGTCTTATTAAAGTAGAAATTTAAAGTAATATTTAAAGATGCAGGTATATACACAGGTACCTTCTTCTCTAGCTTACAATAGGCCGTTACTATTTTACTTATTCTAACTCTAGAGTCTTTCAAATCTAATTATAATTCACATAAGAAGTTGTACAAGTAGACCTTAGGCTGGGCATATTCCCTGCTCCATCATTTCCCAAAGCCATTTTTACTAGGAGTGTTCCTTTTCAGAAACTTGACCTCAATTAATGTAGATACCAGTCACACACTCCTCTGTATGGAGACAGAAAAAGCTTTGTCCATTGCTTCAAGTGTGGGTCCTGATTCATTCTCTTCCTTCTGAATTGCAGGCAATCCAATTGTTATATGATACATTTCATATTAAGTTTTAAGAAAGGTTGCTTAATTCTCAGGGGCTTTGGTGAATGGAAAATTAAATTAATTTGGAAACTATACATCCCTTAACTCCATGACAATGTTCTTTTTACTAATATGAAGGAACAATCATTCCTCTGGTTGATAGCTCCGCTTTTTCCTCTCTTCTTTCTGTCGTAGAGATAATTAAAAATAGTGGTTAGAATCATTTAGATAAAACAGCAACATGGTGTGTTAAGCCAGTCTTATAATTTCTGGCAAATTTTCAATGTAGGTTTTTGACAAATTCTTTGTTGAGGTACAAAATTATCTATCTTTAATGTAAATCAGATATATTTCAAATAATATAAATTATTTTTCACACTTAAAAATTATTTTCTTTAAAACAATGCTGGCACCAGGCCAGTGCTAATTCACTCACCTTTTTTTTGGCATTGAAATAAGTTATTTATGTCTACATCTCACTTCTGGATGAATATAGCTCTTCTCTGAGCCAACCAAAGCTCAGATCCCTGAGCTGCTTCTGCTCTAATACCTCCTCATGCTGCTCAGTTTCCATAAGTTCATGAAAAAGTCTCTGAAATATTATTCTCTCCAGATTTGTCTCTAATCTTCCACAATCTACTAGTTTCTTAAAAAAAAAAAAAAACCCTTTAAGTCTATAGACAGGCCTGGGGCCTCATTCTAGGGCCTCCATTCTCCTGCTCTGTGGATGCCCACACTCCCATCAGGGTTCAGCCACTTGGGAATCCTTCACCTTTCCCCCCTCGTCAGTCACAATAGTAGATTAATGGCCATTACTATCATTGCAATTAAAACATAATCCAATTTCTTCCTCTTTAGGTACATTAGGGGCTCTTAAGGCATATCTGATTCTAGGAGTGTGAAAATTAGTTTTACAATAGTGTGTACAATACTGTATACTATTATATATACTATCGTGGTCTATTAGATTGTGAAACATTTAAAAGAAGTACAATACAAAGATTTTGTGCTTATGGAACTTGTAGTATAGTTAGAAAGGGAAATTAATACTCATTGGATAATTATGTACTTCTATAAGCAAATACCAAATTGTATAAATATTATGCATAGCTAGTATTTATTGAATACATACCATATGTTAGGCATTATCTATGCCTTATTTCTAATTCTGACAACCCAACTTTTAATTTATTACTATCCTATTTTACCTGAGAAATCTGCATGTAGGACAGTTAAATAAGTGAAATAACTTGTTCAGGGTTACACATGGTGAATGGCTAAGAGGGGATTCCAAGCTAGGTCTGTCACATTCTATCACTGCTCTAATTAAGCGTCTTCTTGACTATAGTGGTGGTTGTTTTTTTTGAAGATGCCCGTCTTGAGCGATGCTTGTGGGATGGTGAAATGTTTTTGAAAGGGTTCATATTGGAGGCATGCAGGAGAAGAAATAGTGAGGAGCAGCAGTGTACGCTTAAGTATACGCATTCCTACAATAATTCCAGGAATCCCTGCGTTATGCTATAATATGTGTGCTGGAAAATATTTAGTTGTAGGTAGTTATGATTGTTTAACAACTCTCACAAATCACTTATTTGGAAATATATTTAGCACGGATGGCTTGTCATCTCACTGTGCTTTAATAACCAAGCAGTGAACTGCTCTTCCCAACTTAGAGTATTTTTATGCATTTATATTATGTGTAAATAATTCATTAAGATCCACATCATCTTAGTCTATTATATATTTCAAAGAAAAGAGGCAAAATGGTTTCATAGTATGAAAGCCATCGTGGGTTAAAACACTATACCATTTTCTCTACCAAGACAGCTTTCAGATATTGATTTAATTTGGATCACTCTATTCATTTTAAACTGCCCCCAAATAGAACTGTTTCCAAGTTAGGAAACCAAGATATAGAGAGGCTAAGTGATTTGACCTTACCTTAAAGTTAGTACCAGAGCAGAGTCTAAAATCCAGGTCTCCTGCGAGCTGGGCTAGTCTGGTTTCTACTACATTATACTTCTTCTCAAGGTAAGTGTTTTATGACAAAAATTGTAATAAATCTCAACCTGGTTGTCAGTAGAATCCTCCAGCTATAGAAAAAAATCAAACTTGAGGCTAGGTTTCAAGTATCATTTTTGTTTTTATTTTTATTTTTTTGAGAAGGAGTCTCACTCTCTTGCCCAGCCTGGAGTGCAGTGGCGCAATCTCGGCCCACTGCAACCTCTGCCTCCCAGGTTCAAGCAATTCTCCACCCTGAGCCTCCAGAGTAGCTGGGATTTTAGGTGTGTGCCACCACACCTGGTTAATTTTTATATTTTTAGGGGAGATGCGGTTTCACCATGTTGGCCAGGCTGGTCTCAAACTGCTGACATCAAGTGATCCACCCACCTCAGCCTCCCAAAGTGCTGGGATTACAGGCATGAGCCACCACCCCCGGCCTCAAGTGGCATTTTTACTGTGTCAGGAAGGAAGAGCCTGAGTGGGAAAGCACTCCTCGTTTTCTACTTGATGGTTTGCTTTCTTGTCATGTGTTGCATAGGGATTTTCTGATTCTTCAAACTGGATTAGTAGATTTGCAACAGTCCACATTCAAATAAAGCATTTTAACAAGTAATAGACACATTTATACTTCCTGAATGTGTTACACCTCCTCTCTGTGGAAGCAGGAAAGAATGGGAGGGTCAGAGTACACAGGGTTCGGATTAGCTAGTTTGAACAATTTCAAGGACTCTGGGACACAGGAGCGATCCCCCAGTTGCCTGGCACTTAATAAGTCCTGGAGCAATTAGGGCAGGTGGATGGTGGCCCGGAGTGTGAAAGCCCTGTAGTGGAGGTGGTTGGGAGTGTGTGCTCTGGATTGGTTGGTTTGCCTTTGAAAAGAGTGCTCCAGTAAGTTGTTTACTATCTCTAGAAACTGGCTAATCCTGAGAGGGTCAGTCCCTCCAGAATGAGTGAGGCCCCAGATGTCAAAGCATCAGAATACAAAAAATAAAAAATCTAAAAATAAAAGACACGGTTAATATGGAGGGAAAGTTCTTGGGGCCTCAGGGGCGGTCTCTGTCACTAATTTCACTCTGACAAATGCTGTGATTCCCAACTCTTTCACTACAGGATTGGTATAGTTTTGGGTCTTAGTATTTGGAGACCTAGTACATTGAGTCAGGAAAAGATCTGACAGATTTTCTGGCTCAACCTCCTCATTTGATGATACTACTAATAATAGCAACATTTATCAAGCCCAGTGCTGACCCATAAAGTAAGCCCTTTATGTTTCTATGCATTTTAAAATTTATTTTTTGCAACAACCAAATAAACCAAGGTGGTATTATTAGCTCTCTTTTATAGCAAGGAAACAGAAAACCAGAAAGACAAAGTGATTTGCCCAAGGTTATATCACAAGCAGGATTCCAACCTGGGCACCGAGTGCAAAGCCCATGTACTTGAGCACATGGTAGAAGAGATCCAGGAAGGCCAAGTGATTGGTCAGAAATTTCAGATCTGATATTAAATTCCACATATTTTAATTCATAGCAAGTACTTTTTCCATGCTGTATAATTATTCAGTATCTTTCAGTAGTTTCTTATGACCTGTCCAAGATATTATTTATAGTTGCAGAAAAGAATCAGTTGTTTTGCTTGGAACTTACTATCTGGCAGCATGAGCACTTTGTGCATTATCTGTTTTGTGTTTAAAACACATAGATATGCACAGAAGGAGGGACTGGAACACATTCAACTAACTTCTTCCTGCACATTTCTGGAATGCTGTTTCCGCTGCTGGAGAAAGTGCACATAAAGAAAAGGGCATGAAAGAAGGAGTCTAATGGCATAAATACCTACAGGAAAATATTTCTGCCTATAATCTTTGCATTTGGTGCTCAGGTGGCCTAGTCACCCTACCCATTGATTCCAGGATAACAATCAGGTCCTCTAGTCTATTTATAAGGAAACAACACTTTCTGCCCAGGCGAGCTTCTTAAGAAACCACCAAAGCCAGTGACAGCTGCCAAGACCATTCTTGGTGCTGCCATTTGTATGCTCTTTTCCACCATCACATTTCTTCTAACTTAGCATCTGCTTTTCCTGAGAGATTGAGAAAGGCAAGATTTAGTTTTACTCTTGAGAGGAAGCTGATACTGTGTCTGAAATGTCAAGATGCCTGAAAACATTCACTCTGTCAGGCAGCTGAATGCAGGAGCTCCTACATCCCACTGTGTTTAACCACTTTTCTCAGCATTGACAAAATACAAAGGATGGTACAGACGTTGTTCCTGGCTTAATAGAGTTTACCAGCTACATGGGAAGATAGGAAAACAAACATAGAAGAAAGGATCAACCTGTGGATCAGTAACTGTGTTCTGCCAAGGGGTAGAGTGGCCTAGTGGCTTGAGCAGGGACTTTGGAGTCTGCTGACCCAGGGTTCAAATGTTGCCTCTGATTCTCACTAGGGTGTGACCTCAAGCCCTGACTTCTCTGTGCTTCCATTTCTTCATTTATGAAGTGGGGGAAAATAACACCTACCCCTGAGCTGTTAAGTATTTGCTATTGTAAATTATACTTAGTTCAATACTGGGCACAAAACAGGCACTCACAAATGTTAGTTTTCTTCTTTTCTAAAAATAGTGTACCAAAATTCAGACTTTTGTATTCAGTTAAGTAATTTAATTGAATCCAACACTTGTTGGTGCCTACTGTGTGCCAGGCACTGTGCTAGGCATTGGACACATAATAGTAGAGCATGCCAAGGATCTGCCAGTTGGAGCCATAAGGAGATGGAATTCCACTGCTGCTGTAAATGGTCCAAAAGGCCTGAGCACAGCACACACAGGGAGGATGCCCAGCACCGTCCTGGGGACTCAGGAAGGTTTCCTGGGTGTATCTATATCTGAGCTGAGAACTGACAAATGGAAAAGAATCATTTGTTGATTGATTGATTGATTCATTCATTCACTCACTCACTCAGTATTTACTGAGTTTTTACTATGTGCCAGATACCATGGAGGAATTAAGGATTGAAAGCAAAAATACACAAGAAATACAGAGTGTGATAAGTGCTGTGGAGAACTAAGCAGAGCTCTCTGATAAATGAAAAACAACAATGGGAAGGGGAAGCGTATTTTAGGTGATCAGTGCGGATTGATACAAGACGCTAACTGAGCTAACAAAGCCTGATTTTCCTCCCATTTTGCCCCCATTTGAGCAGAGGTGGATTGATACTGTTGGGGCTTGACACTTTTACACTTTGCCAGTCCTCTTTAAGGAAAAAGATACACAATGTCTTTCTTATGAAGAAGTGACAGAAAGCAGGTGACCATACAAACACATTGCTAAAGCCCACTTGGAAGGTACCCAAAGCCTAATCTTTAATCAGCTTCATGGAAATCCACCTCTACTTTTGTAGAAAATTTACCTGTGTGTCTATAGGGACTGAAAGACACATGTGGGAGATGGGAAACATCGACAACTAGTACCAAAGAGCAATGTACAGTGGAACATGCAGGCAAAGATGTGTGAAGACAGTGGGATAAAGAAGAGGCATCGGGGCAGGAGACTGGATTTGAGACCTCTCTGTGTAACCTTGGGACAAATGACTTCACCTTTCTGGGAAGCAGTTATCTGATCTGTAAAATGAAGAGGGTCCACTCAACTGAAAAAAAAAAAAAAAAAAAAAAAAAAACTAACCCCAAATTGGCATTCAGTGATCCCTAATGTGCCAGGTACAGCTGTGTGTGCTTTATAGGTAGTGAGTTATCTAATCCTCACAAAAATCCTGTGAGATAGATGCTATTCTTCTCTTTAGTTTACAGATGAGTAAACTGAGGTACAGAGTGTGTGAATACCTTGCCCAGGGTCACATAGACAAGAAGTGGCTAGCAGATCTGAGTGTGGACCACCTAGCTTTGGAGCTTTTTCTCTTAATCCATTCTGCTGCACCCTTTCTCTATAAGTACAACATTTGAGTAATTGCTCTTGACCAGCCACTGTGCATATTTTATTTGTAATGCTCGAAATTTTATTTGTAACCTTGAAATGTTGGTATTAATATTGCTCTTTATAAGATAAAAGGAAACCAAGACTCAGAGAGTTTAAATAATTCGCCCCTGGTCACATAACTCTTTCTACTGCTTATGGAGTAGCTTCAAACCTTATAACTGATTAAAATAATAAATCAAATGGTAGCCAACAATCAATGGAGGAAAAAGTTTTTCCAGGAATATGTAAGCTACAGATGGACAAATCATGACATATTCCATCCAGATTGATCTCTTTCATGATCCTCTAGTCAGCCCAATTCCTACAGGACTTCTATCCCAAGACTGCTAAGCAGCTCTCAAATCTTCTAAAAATTCAAATACTGGCCGGGCACGGTGGCTTATGCCTGTAATCCCAGCACTTTGGGAGGCCGAGGTGGGTGGATCACGAGGTCAGGAGTTTGAGACCAGCCTGAGCAACATGGTGAAACCCGGTCTCTACTAAAAATACAAAAATTAGCGGGGCGTGGTTGTGCACGCCTGTAATCCCAGCTACTCAGGAGGCTGAGACAGGAGAATCCCTTGAATCCGGGAGGTGGAGGTTGCAGTGAGCCAAGATCGTGCCATTGCACTCCAGCCTGGGTGACAGAGTGAGACTCTGTCTCAAAAAAAAAAAAAAAAAAAAAAAAAAAAAAAAAAAATTGGAATACCATAGTTTTGGTAGCAGAGAACGGCAGTTCTGTGTAACTGAAGTTTCAGATAAGAAAAACTTCACAATGTGAGAACTTTAAGCAAATTAAATCTTTTAATGAAAATTCTCCTAATATGTGCTGCACATTTGTTTATCATAAGGGAAAAAAAGAACATGAAAGATAAGCCAACTTGACACTCAGGATTATCAGTATCTGATGATGTTTTCTGTATACTTGGTTCTACTTAGTATGTTTTCTTCTCTTCAGTGTCAAACTGTCCATCTTCATGTTTCTAGCTGCTTTCCTTTCTCGTTCTAATTTTTAACTTTCATTATGTTTCTTTTTTCTTATAAACCATGTTCATTGTCATTTGTTAGCCAAGTTGAAAGTGGCTCAATACATACGTATGAAGATCTTTTAAATTAGTATGCATGAGCTTTGTAGTAAGGGCACTGGGGAGAACTAATTTAATCTCACAGAAGCCTCCCTTTGCACTGTTTTGTAATCTTCATAAATTTACCAACCAAAATGTTTAACCTGCCTGAACACATTGGTGTTACTTTTATATTAGGCCTATTCTAGACTTACTTGGTTCCAAATCCACCTAAGACAAAAATATCACACAGTGGTTTTGTGATCAAGAATGGGCTCCAAAGCCAGGCTGTCTGAGTTCAAATTATGGTTGTAAGATTTTTGGATATTATGACCTTGGGCAAGTTAATTAACTTCTCCATGCCAGTGTTTTCATCTGTAAACAGGGGACAATAATAATACTTTGCTTATAGTCTTATTGTAAAGATGAAATAAAATGCTGTTTACAAAGTTCTTAGCACAATACCTGGCATGTAGTAAATACTCAAGAAACAAATCATTATTATTCCTCTCAACAGCCTTTATTTTATGGGCCAAACCTATTTAATGCCATACTTTCTGAAACAGCAAGTAGTAGTACTTTTTTTGGTAAATAAATTGCCAGTTTGCAGGCAGGTATTTATATGAAGAACTTCAATTTTGGTGTCCTGAAGTAATGATATATACAAGCATATTGACAAGGTGTCATATCTTCTGGACACCTGGATTGCTCTCACCAACCGCTGGTAAATTTTAATATGCCCAAGTGCAGTGAGCTGTGTTGTTGAGGTGTTTCCTGGTGTTTTGGAGCCATCTATGCATCTAAATAGAGTCATCAACTGCACAGGAAAGGCAAACCCATACAGCTTATTTATTAAATGCTCATAAAATTGATGTCCTGCCCTAGAACAAAACAATTATAAATCATTGGATCCACAGAGAGCTGTAATTCACATACTGGGATATGATTTCCTCAGGATATTGCCTAGTGATGTCAGCAGCTTCTGGTCTAAGATGTGAGCTGTGTCCATGCCACCAGGTCACCTGTAGTTATTTTTCTGTTGATTGATTTACAGTTATACTGAACTGACCAGTTGTTCTGGCATTAAACACAGCTTAAATTCGGTGCAAATTAAGCATTTAATTACCCCATATTTATTTTTCAAGCCAGACTTAAGAAAAAAGTACAGCATTTTCCTAGTTGGATAGTCCTTATTTTCAGTAGTAGTAGGCATATTCTTCTTTTTCCTTCTGCTTTCACTTTCCTAACACTAATTTTGCTAGTCCTGAACATTGCTACTGTGGCAGCTAAACAGCGAGGTAAGAGATAGCAAATGTGAGCATCACTTGATACAAATCACTTTGCTGAAGGTGCTGATGCATATGAAGAGAGGGAAAGCAAGGTCTCCATCTTGTTTTACAATCTCTGGAAGCAACTAAATCAATTTAAAACATGTTTACAGAGCATCGGGGCCAGGCGCAATGGCTCACGCATGTAATCCTAGCACTTTGGGAAGCTGAGGCAGGCAGACCACGAGGTCAGGAGATTGAGACCATCCTGGCTAACACGGTGAAACCCCGTCTCTACTAAAAATACAAAAAGTTAGCTGGGCGTGGTGGCAGGTGCCTGTAGTCCCAGCTACTTGGGAGGCTGAGGCAGGAGAATCGCTTGAACCTGGGAGGCAGGGGTTGCAGTGAGCCAAGATCGTACCACTGCACTCCAGCCTGGGCGACAAGGCGAGACTCCGTCTCAAAAAAAAAAAAAAGGCTTACAAAGCATCATGTGAAAAACAATAGAGAAACAATAAAAAAGTACAAAGGAGACATAAAATAAAAAAGAGTTGAAGTAGGTAAAGTATGAGAGGGTTTTGGAGAAAAACAAAGAGGATAATTTAAGGGAGTTTAATGATTTTACAAACGTGTGTGCAGGCTTAGGGAAGTAATAAGGGAAGATGCGGACTCCAGAGCTAGCATCAGAGAGTCATTACCACCCCCTTGGACTGAAGGGAACAGAGAAAGAGCAGTTAGGAAAGAACTGCAGCTGTAGTAATAGGAGAAGGACATCACATTAGAGCCTTGGCCTTTTAGAACACAGCCAGTGCCAATCAGTAGCTCATGATGGAAGGGGCCACAGATGCCCTGGACCTCTCATTCATCCCACCTTCTGATCTCTTGCCTGTGCCTCTCATGGGCTGAACCCACCTTGAGGTTAGTGGAACAGGGTGGCAACTGCTCTGTTTTAGCAGTTTACAAAAGTTAGTCTCCAGGAGCACAGGGTAGGGTGAGATTTGGTAAGGAGTGGATCTGGAAGGCAAAGAAACATATCCAGCACAACAAAGAAGGGCTGGGATTCAGAGGGGGCCTTCCGCCTTGCCAGGCTGAGTGCACTCCCTGCTGCCTGAGCAAGGTTCCCACACAACAACAGCCGACCCACACTGGCCTCTGACAAACATGTTTCCCCCAAAAGATCAAGTCAATGTGTTTTTTATAAAGGGCTGGGCCTGGTGGCTCATGCCTGTAATCCTGACACTTTGGGAGGTGGAGGCGAGAGGATTGCTTGAGTACCTGGAAGTTCAAGACCAGCCTGGGCAACATAGTGAGATCTCACTTCTAAAAAAAAAAAAAAAAAAAAAAGAGTCAAATTTATTTAATTTTTAAAAACACTTGAAAATAATATTACTTGTTATAATTAAATTCTTCTCGCTCTTTTGGTAATCTGGTGGATGGTAGATTTTTTTTTAATGTTTTTTTGTTGGAGATGGCAATCGTCCGTCAGTTACCCATTTGTATTTATTTATTAACATTATTTTGGTTTTGGAAGCCCAAATATCTGGGATTCAGTGATGTGGAGGGTACTATAGACGCCCCTGGGCTATGTATAGCTGGACAGTATAAAGGAAGCAGCTGGAGAGCCAGGCAGGGGCTGTATTTTAGTCAAACAACTCCTGGTGCAGCTTAAAGCACCAGACATTTATGAATGACTGCAGTGTGCTACACAAAGTGCTAGGCCATGGAGGAGAGGGAGCCAAGAGTTGTTTTTTTTTTTTTTTTTTGAGACGGAGTCTCGCTCTGTCGCCCAGGCTGGAGTGCAGTGGCGCAATCTCGGAAGCCAAGAGTTTTTAAGCTTCCTATCTTCTAGTAACTTACTAAATAATGACACAGAAACAGGCATGGAAATAAACAAAAGACCAGCCAAATGAGAACAGGCTTAGCTATAGCAAAGGGATCAGCCACCATCACTTGCATTTTGGCAGAGACTCAAAGGCAAGCAGAGGAGTGGGAAAGCTTTATAGCGGAAGAAAGGAGAGCCTTCGGGTATGCCCTGGTTGCAGGCTGTTAGCATGGGGAAGCTGTAGGCATGCTAACATGAAGTGAGACATCCTCTGTGATTGGCTGGTGGTGCATATTTTGCTTTCTTTGATTGATCCTAAATTGGAAGCAGGGACAAAAATTGGGGAAGCTGTCAGTTATTAATCAAGTCCTGGCCCTTTTGGGAAAATTATTACAAAAGTTTTTGCTAAGCCTCCAAGATTATCACTAATTAGAGCAGTGTGGCTTCCCGCAAGTCTGACTTCTAACAGGCTGGCTTTCCTGGTGTTTATTGTAGATAAGGAGGTTGGTTTCCTGGGAAGGTTGCTGCAGGTTGTGGGTCAAAGTTCTGCTTTTACATGTGTTCTGAGTGTTGTCTATCTGTACATTCAGTCTCACAAATACACCTAACTCAGAATCAACTTTAAGAAGAGCAGCAAGAGAGATAGCACAAGAAAAAGTAAAGGGTTTTGGATGTCTGATAGTTTGGCTCTAGGCAAATTATTAAACTCTTTAATGCATTGGTTTTAATTTTCTGTAAATTAAGGATAATAATATTTGCCTTGTAGGCAAAATATATTTGGCTTGTAGGGCTGTTTTAAGGAATAGTCTAACGTGTGTATTGTGCCTCTTATGGTGTTCTCATATTTTTTGAACTCATTTCACCCTTAAAAATTATTGAGGTCACCTTAATGGGTACAGCACACCAACATGGCACATGTATACATATGTAACAAACCTGCACATTGTGCACATGTATCCTAGAAATTAAAGTATAATAAAATATATATATATATATATAATTATTGAGGTCACCAATGACCTTGTTTGTATGTGGGTTATATCGATATTTAATGTCTTATAAATTAAAATGAAGAAAATTAAAAATATTTATTTTCATTTTAAAATAACAATAAGCCCATTGTATGTACACATAAAGAACATATTTTAATGAAAAATAACTACATTTTGAAAGACAACACAATTAGTCAGAAAAGTGGCATTTAAAAAAATCTCATTATATCTGGCTTAATCAAAGACAGCTGATTTTTCATATCTGTTTCCTTATTCAACCTGTTGCTTTATCACACATCATATAACCTCTGGAAAACTCCACTGTACACTCATGGGAGAAAGACAATGAAAAAGGCAAATAAAAACGTAGTATTATTGTGAGAGTAGTTTTCAATTCAGAGACCCTCTGAAAGACTTTAGGAAACTTCAGACCACATTTTCAATACCACTGCTCTAGACCATAGAAGGCACTCATATAAATCATTAATAACATTAGCAGAAGACTACATCAATGTTGGCGTATATCACTAGGGGCACTTCTTTATGGAGGTGCATCTTGATCAAGAGGCCTTGTTGTCAATGATTGGAAAACTCCCATATGCTGGCAGATTAAAGGCAGGAGATCTTCTGACAATAGGTGGCTTCCCTGGAAGCCAGGTCTGAGGCTCAGGACAAAGAGTGCAGGTCTTGCAAATGAAGACTAAACCAGAGAGAGGTTTTTATTTCTCAGCAGTATCTGAGTGAGAGAATGAGTAAATGAAAACACAAATACACACTGTTTATATCAGCTATTTTCAACAATATGGCAACAGCAAGTGCAAAGGACTGGAAAATAGGTCCTGTGGCCCCACCTCACTGCTCACATCTGGCTCACTGGAGCAACAGTCTTCCCAGTTCTGAGAAGAGAGGCAGGTGACAAATATGATGAATCTTCCTTCCTCCATCCTCCATTTGCTTTACAAACTGGGCAACTGAATGGAGAAGCCATTGGGTTTTCTGGCAAAATTCTGAAAAAGGGAGGATAGCTGGTGAAAACAAGCTCCTGGAATCTGAAATCCGAGTCTTTCAAAGTTTATCAGAAGCTAAATGTTCAGTTACATGAAGTTATACATGACTGATAGGCTAATGTCTCAAATATTTAATGGTCTTTAAATTTTAAAATAGTAGTTTGTGAAGGAAAGGAATGAATGAGCTTTTAGCAACAAGTTGAATTGTGGGTCATCTTCCCTGGCCTCTTCAGATTAGAGTCCCTGTGTGAAGGCTGACTCAGACTCACAAGGCATATTATTGACACTTTACTGTAATTGAGAGGGAGAAATGGACTGTTATAAATTATTTCATTTTAGTTAAACAATAGATCTGTCCTCCTACTATAAGAAAGGAAAAACATAATAGTTTTGTTTTTTGGAGTTTTTCCTCTCTTCAAATTTTGCAAAGCAATTAACCTTCAGGTTAAGACAAAATTCAGAATATTTTATCTCTACCACTTAATTTGTCACAAATTTACAGTCAGTTGGAAATATAATAAAAGAGTGAGAATTGAATTGAAAGCATTTTTCTTCCTTTGCTGTATGGCTAGCTTCTGCAAATGCTGTAGCAAGGTCTGTACATGTGGTTTTGAGAATGAAATTCTAAATTGAGTTTTGTAATGACATAAAGGCTGAAAGCAGAGATTAAAGGAGAGAGGTTTCTTACTCAGAGACGTGAAAATCCAGATCTGCTGAGACCTTTCAGCCTGGCCTTGATGATGACACATGAAAGTGATTCTACAGTTGGGAGGCATTCAAGTTTGCAGATGGTCTGATCTCAGAATATGAGAGAGATTCACATATGAAAGCAACCAGACAAAGAAGGCTGTAGAAACTAGAAGCCTGGGTGAACGGTTTTTTACACTGGGGTTTATCAGAACTGTTGTCTCCCAGAGGACTGTCGGTCAATAATTTTAACATAGAAACCGTGGTCTCTACAGACCTCAAAGTGTGGTCCCAGAGTCAGTCCCTTGTCAGAATCACTTGTGGAATTTGTTAAAACTGTAGATTTTGAACCCCATGTTAAGCCTACTGAATCCAAATCTCTCTGTAAACAGAACCATGGAATATGGATTTCTAATAAACTTCCCAGGTGATAACTGCCATTCTGAGAAACAGTTCATCCTGTTATATTGTGTCTATTCACGGAGGGCTTAAGGGAGGTCTACTTTAGTCTATAAACACTGATGTTGGATCGGGGAAGGGGCAGACTAAGGTCCTTTTCTCAGACCTCCTTCTGTTTTCTAGAGCCAGATAACAGTCTTAGATTGGCCCAAATATGGCAGCAGGCTGGGGGCCTATTCTTGGAGTGGCTGCACACAGAGGGTTTATGTGCCTGGAGAATAGCATCAAAGCTTAAGAGCTTCTGACATACTGTATTTGACAATGGTTCTATTCGCTCCTTCATCCCCTTCTCTGCTTTCCCTACCAGCCTATTATTATTCCCTTCCCTCTCTCCATGACCGAATACAGTCCCACTTCTGTCTGGTTGCTAACTTTGCTTTGGATTCTTTCTTTTTCCTCCTATTCACTGCATTCTTAGATATTGAAGTTTAGAAGCATTTTCTCTCCATTCACCTTCATCTCAGTTTTCTATTCTAGTGTCTGAACTGGACATGAAGCAAAATGGGAGGTTCTAGTACTATCTCTGTCTCAACCAAAGAGAGGTTTGTCTCCTTAAGCTTTTTGGCATTTCCCACAGTGATTTGCAAATTTCTTTTTATGTCATGGAGTCATGTCTTTAAAGGAAGGCATATGGAAAATTCCAATGACTAGAGGGAACTGACCTGTTTTCACCAGGCTAGGAAGCATAGGGTTTCATTTCTTCAACTTCCCAGCCCCTTACCTAGAGGAAGACAGAGAGGGCTCATCCTGGAAAACCATTGCTCTACAACACCTTTTAGAACCAGGGCAGAAGAACATACAGACACATCTCTGGCAGACTCCATCCATGGGGTAAGCCCCTTTAGAGATGGCAGGTCTTATGGAAAGAGCCCATAATGTCTCTTAAAACTAGACTATAGCAAGGAAAGTGGAGGGAGAGGCACAAACGTAAAGACATCTAGCCCACAGGGAATCTGCTGTAACTCTGATATAACTTGTGTATTTGTGTGATAAGGATTCAATAGTAAATAATGCCAGGAAAAACATTTAATATGGACATTCTTTCCAGATAGAGAAGAGTAAAAAATCGAGATGAGACCAACAGTTAAAACTTTCCATATCTGAATGAAAGTCATATTATTAACAGATACATGAATAATCTATCATTCAGATTTTGATTTTTCTTATCTGCCTCTTCCACTAAGTTATATGGGCTTCTATGGATTATGGGCTGGATATTATTTAATTCAGGAGTCTCAGCATCTAGCATTATTGGCCCACAGGAGATCTCAGTACATGTTGAATTCATGAATGGGTATAGGAATATCTAACAGAGTTATGATCATGCTCGTTTACCCTATACATATTTACTTGTTAAATTTGTTTGTTTGGGCCAGGTGCGGTGGCTCACACCTGTAATCCCAGCACTTTGGGAGGCCAAGGTGGGCGGATCATGAGGTCCGGAGATTGAGACCATTCTGGCTAACACGGTGAAACCCCATCTCTCTACTAAAAAATACAAAAATAAAAATAAAAAATTAGCCGGGCATGGTGGCTGGTGCCTGTAGTCCCAGCTACTCGGGAGGCTGAGGCAGGAGAATGGCGTCAACCCAGGGGGCAGAGCTTGCAGTGAGCTGAGATCGCGCCACTGCACTCCAGCTTGGGTGACAGAACAAGACTCCATCTCAAAAAAAAAAAAAAAAAAAAAAAAAAAAAAATTGTTTGTTTGTAATCCTAAATTTTATTTAGATATTTTTAGTTCTTATAATCATCACTGTTCTTCTTTCCCATTATTTCAGGAGTTCAGGTTGAGGGATATTTACTCACACCATTGAAAAGTTTAAAGAAATATTATACAGGGAAATAAGATCACTTGGGAGAACTCTGCCTCCCAGAAGCAAGTGTAGCATTCTGGTTAGGAGCACAGGCCCTGATGTCAAACTGTCTGGGTTCAAATCCTGAATCAGCTCCATTCTAGAGGCTTCCTAACTTCTCTCAAT
The DNA here is from genome assembly GCF_028878055.3 of Symphalangus syndactylus. Lineage (NCBI taxonomy): Eukaryota > Metazoa > Chordata > Mammalia > Primates > Hylobatidae > Symphalangus > Symphalangus syndactylus. The sequence continues at coordinate 41,175,530 of NC_072440.2, read as the reverse complement.
TCTAGTTTCTTTATCTGTAAAATGGGCATATTAGAATATCTCCCTTATAGTATGGTTATGAGGAATAATCAGGATGAAACATGTAATTCATTTAACACAGAACCTCATAAATGGTAAGACTCAAGAAATATTAGTTCTTGTTATTATTTGTGGCTTAGACCAAGAAAAAATTCAATATCCAATCTCAGAAAGTTGTGTTTTGCCATTTTGAAACTTTCCCTTGTTAATATAAAACTACTAAATCAGAGTGCCCCACCATCACCACCTCAGTTCACACCTCCCTGACTCTCTCCTTGAGAAAAATGGCAAGTTGTGCAAGATGCCTCCCAAATATTACGAACTCCGGACCCCACAGAAGCTGAGTCTATGGCAGTTCCCAAGTCAGTTGGGGAGAAAAGCTGAAGCAGTGTAGTAACAATATATTGGAGGTTGTTGATCCTCTTTGCAGAAGAAGATGAAGACTTATTCAAGATGAAGACTTATAATTGGACTAAAAGAAGCTGATAGAGATAGTGAGGAAAAGACAGAATGCGAGATAATATATGCAAAAAGCAACACTTTTTGATACAAGTGCATTATTGAATTCAGTTAAGTAAAGGTACCACAGTAAGGTGGACGTTTGTTGTAAAAACACTCAAAGAGGTGACAAGAATACTTTCTGTCCAGTGTTCAGTGAGTTGAAGGGATGAGTCATCAGAGCTATCACGTGTCCAGAGTCACAACACTGGAATACCCATCTAGATGTAAAAGTTATCAGCTCTCCTCTGTTTTTCTTGAAGACAGAGTGGGAAGAGATGTGCTAAAATGGCAAATGAAAAGTTTAAGATCAAATGCATAAGGAAGACTGTCTTGTTTTGTCAAACATGGGAAGTTACATGGGGAGGTTGCTGTGCATTCTTAATGGGAGCTTTCCAAAGGAATGCATTTTAATCTGGGTGCAACGGTTTAAGGAAAGAAAGCAGTGAATTGGCGACTTATAAAGGCTCCTGCCTCCAAAAAACCCCTTTTTAAATTAAAGTGGTGTCATCTGGCAAACGGAGTAGTTTCCTGAGCTTACAGGAATGATTTCTACAGCTATTTTTTAGCCAGATGGAGAATTGTGCTCCTGGGAATCAAAATCAGACTAATTTTGTCCAGACCTAGTAACCTCCTGGGACTTGGCTAGTGCAGGTGCCTGTCAGGACCAGGGTTTGTACCTTGTCAGATTGTTTCTTCCTCCTCTAGCCCCAGAGGCTGTGCTCTAGAGCATACTTTACCTCTAGAGCAGTTGTCCCCTGAGTGTTTGTTTTCTTTCCTGACACAGGAAGGAAGATAAATACCGTTCTGTCACAGTTTGAGAAGGCAGTCCGTGATCATGAGATAGCTAATAAGGTGCTCAGGAGGGAGAGTTCACTAGATGGTGGACAGTGCATGGTGTTTGGTAATGGAAGGAGATGTATGCAAAATTTGTGTTAACATGTTATTTAATTCTGGTTACTGATTTATACCTGCATTTGGGAAGTAGAGAAAAGAAGACATTGAAAATCATTGAGTATATTAAAAATAAAATGCTGTCAAATTAGGAAAGTTAAAGAATGGGCCAAAAAGAATATAGTATTACATTAATTACCTGTTTGACTCATTGCGCTCAAGCCTGCAAACTTGAGGCAGCTGAAATAATTACTGTATTTATTATTTTGGATCCACTCCAGCTTGAAAAACAATCCTTCTTGGATGAAGAGAATATATAAAACCAAAACATACTTGTTCCCCTGCTCAGTTTCAAAGAGATCTTCTGTCTGGTCTTCCTGGCATCCCAATTTCCTAGAAACTGGCTTCCTTGTTCTTCTATCCCAGCTCTCTAGTAGATGGGTTCCTGCCCAAATGTGCTTCCCTAGTATCCCAGTCCTTTTAGAAACTACATTCCCGATGTGAATGCTAGTCTCTGTATTCAGTTTGGGTTCTGGTCAAGTATCCATCACAACTGGAACATTGAATCCTGTTTTTTGACTCATGTCCTACTGTGGATGCCTCTTGATTAGCCATCACCTCGCTTGTGCATTTCTGCCCCTTTATTTACTTTTGCCTTATTTATCTGCCTGCACTTGTGTTCTTGAGTTTTCTGATTTGGCTCCCTATATCCCAGTCCATTGTTTGGATTTTATATCCACCAAATGCTTTCTCCAGTCTATTTTCAATTATGTTACTATCATTTTGCCAGCCTCCTCTAATTAGAAAAGAACAAATAAAGAGAAACAAAATGTGCCAGACCAGGATGAAAAATAAATCACCCAGAAAGTGGTGAATCATAAGCCTTGGAATTGTGTCCTTTTCAGTTCCCGAAGAACACTGTTGCAATGAGAAGGCAATAACGGACCACCAAAAAGATAGGGCATATGAGAATTTCAATCTCCTTATTTTTGTGATGTCAAGGCCTTTCATATGTGTCCTTAAAGTTCCCGCATTTGTAAAATTTTTGCATATTCAATACATCACATAAAAAATTTTGGAAAACCTGATAAGGAGCATATGGAAATTGGAAGCATGAATAGGAAAGAAACTTTTAATAATAGGTTAGGTTATTTGTTGCTGTTGTTGTTAAATTCACAATTAGTGGAAAGTAACCATGGAAAGAATGGGCATGTTGAGAGAGCATTATCATCTTTTTTTTTAATTCAAAGGACTTTCTTTTTTTTTTTTTTTTTTTTTTTTTACTTTTCAGTTTGGTTTGAATGGTTTAATACTCTCTTCCAATTCCCCATCCCTGCTGTCATATTTGGAAAACCAAGAGGTTTAATAATCTTTTAATAAGCCTTTCTGGCTTCCTGAACTCAAGAAAGAAAATCAAACAAAACAAGTGTTGAACATTCAAGCTGTATTCTGTAATTTTTTACCTGCTTTTCTTCTTCTTCCTTTGTTCTTCTGTCTTCCTCTTTCCCTTTGTCTCTCCTGCTATCACTCTCTCTCTAAATGACTAGATATTCATTATCTGGATATATTCTGTTGCTGGAACGGTAAAAGATCTGTGATTTCTATCCCCGATGACTCCAAATTTTTTCTGGGATTTTCCTCTGAAAAGACTTAACTGAAGAAGAATAGACAGGATTTAGAGTAACTCTTTAAATTTTGGATATACTGTAAGTTCCAAAATTAATATATTCCTTTAAAAGATTAAAATTTTTAAAAGGAAAGGTGGAAAGACAGAAAAAGTAGTTGGAGCTACCCACTCAAGGCTTAGTCATAATTAACTTTAATACTGAAGTAGATTTTTTGGAAAGATGATTAGCTTTCATTAGTGTTTTAAAAGTGCATATGTTCATTGTAGAAAATGTGCAAATACAAAAAGTAGAAAGAAAAAGACATCACTGGAAATCTTACTACCCAAAGGTAACTATTTGGCATACAGCTTTCCAATTTTTCCCTATATATATGTTCCATATTTTAAAGAAAATATACATATGATATCACCAACTGTGTTTTCACATATATGTTATGAATCTTTTCTAAAATATTTAAATATACGTTGAAATCCTGGTTATAAGTAGCAACACAGGAATAATTTATTTAAGCAATACTTTATTACTGGCTTTTCTTTTTTCCTGATTATTTTTGTCATTATAAATAATGATAATTTTCAATGGTATAAATACCTCTTTGTGTGGATAAGTCCCAGAAAATAGAATTTTGAGGTTCTTACAGTTATGTTGCCTAGTTGACATCCTAATTGCTGTGATTTTACACTTCCAACAAGAGGGCATGAGATGCCTATTTCTTTGAACCCTGCAATGCTTGTCATGATCACTCTTTTGATTGCCAATTTTGAATTCATTATATTTTCCCTTTCTTTGAGGTGTCTTTTCATTTGCATTTTTTTCTTTATAAGTTACTAACTTTTCTATTGTTCTGTGCATCTTTATTTTTATTGATTTGTGAGGCTTTTTCCTCTTATAAATAAGCTTGTTTTTCCTGAAAATAGGCTTTTCTAATTCTTTGCATTTTGTTTATGGCATGTTTTGGTCATGCTTAATTTTTTGGAGTTATATTTATCAATTATTTTCTTAAAAATAAATGTATCCAAAAGACAAGCCATACTAATGTTAAAACCATTATAACATTTTCTAAAGTCCTTGTTGTTTTATAATTATAACCCACTTTACAACTCACATAGATATATGTTAGGTGTGAATATAATAGAAACCTCAGCAGACTAAGAACCTGTAGAAAAACAATGTCAGAACAGAGAAACAAAGTTCAGAATTGAAAATAGCAGGAAACAGACATTATGTGGCACCTCTGGCATTGAATGTATGCAAGCTGTGTATGGATCACTGTTAGAAGCTCTTGAAGCAGTTGACATCAACACTAGGAAATGATCTTTCTTTGTTCAGTAGATCAAAGTGTAGTAACAGGTGTGTAGCAGGTGCCTCTGAGTTCCCTACAAGGTTCCTTGGCCTGCTTCTGACCTTAGCCCCAACGGCAGAGTGGGCAGGTCTGTGCACAGTCAGCATCCCACCTCAAGCACACCATGCCTGCCTTTCTGCATCTGCCAAGGCTTTTCTGACGGCACAGCTCCCTAGATCTACACTTGCAAGTATGGCCTGGAAGTGCAGTGCCTTGAAACACTGCCATTCTCACACTAACCCTCATCTGATAGAAGACCAGAGCCAGGAGATAAGTTATTGAGCCTTCCCTCTTTCTTTTTTTGAGACGGAGTCTCGCTGCGTCACCCAGGCTGGAGTGCAGTGGCGCGATCTCGGCTCACTGCAAGCTCCGCCCCGCCTCCCGGGTTCACACCATTCTCCTGCCTCAGCCTGTCCGAGTAGCTGGGACTACAGGCGCCCGCCACCACGCCCGGCTAATTTTTTTTTGTATTTTTAGTAGAGACGGGGTTTCACCGTGGTCTTGATCGCCTGACCTCGTGATCCGCCCGCCTCGGCCTCCCAAAGTGCTGGGATTACAAGCCTGAGCCACCGCGCCCGGCCTGAGCCTTCTCTCTTTCTAATGGACTATTCTGGAAAGCTTTCTGTATGCTTTTCAGATAATAGCTGTATTGACACACCCTTGCTCATTGAAATGGGTGAGATAGGAAAGGAGAAAAAGACAATATAAAGATACGTTATCGATGACCTTGATATTTTTTTAAAGATACGTTATGGAGGTGTGCATGATCTATCTTTACATTGTCTTTTTCTTCTTTCCTGTCTCACCCTCCTGTCTTAGTCGGCTTGGGCTGCTGTAGGAAAATACTATAAACAAGGTGCTCAAACAACAAAAATTATTTTCTCACAGTTCTGAAGGCTGGGAAGTCCAGGATACCTGTGCCAGCAGATTCGGTTTCTGGTGAAGGCTCTCTTCCTGGTTTGTAGGCAGCTGCCTTTCTCTGAGTCCTCACATGGCAGAGAGAGGAGAGAGAGCCCTGATCTCTCTTCTTTTAGGGACAGTAATCCCATCGTGGGGACCACCTCCTCATGACTTCATCTAAGCCTGTTTACCTTCCACAGGCCTCGCCTCCAAATGTCATCACGCTGGGGATTAGGGCTTCAATATATGAATTTGGGGGGAACACAGACTTTCAGTCTCCTCAGTCTTGCTCCCTGTTGCTTCACTCCTTTTTCCCAGAATCACCTCCCAAGTAAACCACCTGCTCACCACAAGTTCCCTCCTCAGGCTCCACTTTTAAAGGAACTCAAATTCAAATAGTGTCTTCTCTAAAACATATCTGTTTACTGTGCTTGGATGATATAAAATCATTTTTTTTTCAAAGATCTGTTTTATAATTGTAAAGATGTTACCCTTCCTTCCCCAGTGATGTTTCATTGTCATGAATTCCTAACGTTTCCAGTCTCTTTCTTTATCCACGGATTCTGTCAACTAATCAATGATTTTTGAAATGTACCAGAGAAGCTTACTACACAAAGGGAATCTACTGCACACAGGGGCATAATATAAAAGTGCAGTCATGCTGGGTATTCCCAGTGCCTTTTTAAAGTGTGGGCTTGATTTCTTTCCCAGCCTCTCTCCAGCCAACAAAGACTAAAGAGAGAGAAAGGGAAGCAGCCTCTCCTGGTTCCTTTCCTGAAGTCAAGCTCATTCTGGCCTCTTGGAAAGGAGGAACTTCCAGCTGCTGGCAGCCAATGTGTCTGCTTGCTTTGGAGCTATTTTCCATGACCTATATCTCTGCCAGGAAAATGAATGTCAGGAGTGTACATCAGAACTTGCAAAGTAGGATAGCCTTCCCCTCTGCCTTTCCCCGAAACCTTACGCATTTAAAATAACTCGGAGTGTGGAATGAGGAAGGGAAGATTCAGGCTGACTATGCAATTATTCAGACTATATTATTTCTATTTGGATAAACATTGATCCCACAAATGCCAGGAAAGTTGGCAATCACCATTGCAGAGAGTGCTCCATTAAAATTTATGAGCCAAGATACTGTGAGGACATAATTATTATTTATAATTACTTCCATGATGCTCAGTGCTGGTTTTGAGACTATCTCGCGTCAGGTGGTATATAAGATGCCACTGAAATATCTGACCCTAAAAATCCTCTCATAAGTGTGGCCAAAGGATACTGAAATGAAACAGCAGAATAGAAAATCAGATGTCTTTCAGAGACAGTGTTGTCAGAGAAGGTGTCTTCTGTAGGATGCTAATCACACTTAACATCATTTTATAAAGAGGACAGCAATTCTTCTGCTGTTAACTGGTACTCTAGTGCAATATTGTAATTATACTAACTTTCCGATCATCTGACAACAGAGGCTTCCAAAAGACAGTTTTAGTTGAGTTACCTTTTGGTATTTTGTACTCTTGTTTTAGGAATAAAGAAATACATATTTTTTCTTAATCAGATCATTCCTTGGATTGTGATTTATCCCATCAAACCAACCATCCTGGAGCCATGTTCATAAATAAACTGCTTTAGCTGCTTTTGATCTCTCCTGCAGGCTGTCATCACCTGTGGGCAACTTCATATAATAAGATCTGGTGTGCTCTGTCAGTTTGTATCAGAGCAAAGTTAATGTGTGAGTGCAAAAATAGTTGACCCCTAAAAGAATGGAGGTGTGCTATGTGCTGGTGCAGGCTGTACTCAGTAGTCAATAGAATGTAGAGTCTCTGTAAATGTGGTGTTTAAGGAACAGGCTGTTTTCACTGTGTACCGTTGTTTAGTTTTTCCAATCCTCCTGCTGTGGCCCACTTATGAAGGGGAAAACGAGAGAGTGCACAGAAGCCTGCCACCATGGTAGCTTCACTAGTGCGCATGGTGACAATTTATTTTCATATTGGTCAAAATGTTCTAAATAGTTTTAACACCAGAAATAGCATGGAAATGGGGAACTAAATTATAAATGAAAAACCAGGAGAAATGGTAAGGATGGGACATTTGTTCTCCATTTCTGATTTTTTCTTTCCAACTGGCACCCGTGATGGGAGCACTCTGGCCTCTCTTCTACTCCTTACTCAGCATTACCCAGAGTGGCACATCTGACTAGTGAGTCGGGAGAGAAAACAAAACAAGCAAACAAACCTGCAGGAGTTTGCTGTCTGCTGCGTTCCTCAGGGCTGCAGGTTTCAGGAAGACCTGCCCCTTCAGCACCATCTAGGTGGACCAGTAACTTCTATGACTGGGGAGAAGTCTGTCTACCTCTAGGGTTTTCATACCTAAGCCCTTGTCTCCAATATCAGCCTCATCTATTAACTTTTTTGTTCTTTTTCTCCACTTTTTGTTTTAAAAAAGAGTTATTATTTATGTTTTTTGTGTTGTAAAATTTCTGGAATAGGTCTGACCAATATTGGCTTGTGGGAAGTGTAGTTGTTAAGAGCACAGGCTCCTTGGGCACCTAACGTAACTCCCCTGTGTCTCAGTTCTCCTCTAGAAAATAAGGAAAATAATAGTAACACCTGTGCATAGGGCTGGCTATTGTGGGTATACTGCGCCTTGTCTAGCCTTACTTCCTTTCTATGAGCCATTTCTATTATCAAGCCATGCCATTTGCATGATGAGATGCATTTGCTGTCAGCCTAATGTTGATTCTAAACATGGTGAACTGTTTTGAACCATTACTGAACCATAGAACTCTAGAATCAAGTGAGACTTAAGCAATCTTAGCTTTAGGTTCTAGTTCAATGAAGATAAAACTAAGGCACCCAGAACTGAAATAATTCATGGGAAGTTGTACATGGTAGCACCAAAGCTGGACATTCCATCTGACCAGACTCCAGATCTATTGATTTTTCTTCTGCCTGAGCTTTCTTTCTCTCTTATTTCTGTCGACTACTGTCTCACATTCACTCTGCCAATTTAATACATTTACAAAGTCTAGTCACCACCCACATTCTACCTACAAGGGATTCTATACCAGGCCTCAATAAAATTTTAAACATTATAAAACAACAACAATAATAATAGATAGTGCTCCCTGAGATTCACAGTATATTTTTCCTGTTAGAGAAAGCTGAGTTGTGACTTGCCTGAAATAATGTAAGAAAAGCCTACTAGAAAAACAGTGCTATTGACTTACTAACATCCCTTGTGATGGTTTTTCCTTTATAACCAAGAACATTTTTAAAGTCACATATGTGTTTCTTGATTGCTCTTTTAACCCCACTTCTTCCTCCCTAGAGAACTCACTCTTCTGTTTGAAACATCCCAGGGAGTGCAAACTAAATATAGTATTGAAGTAAAATTCCTGCAAAGCTAATGAACTATTTTATGGAAAGTAAGGCAGGAAGCCATTTCAGTAGTGGTGGTGTAATTAATTGGTTGTGGCCACACAGAGGCATGATTTTAGAAATGGGCAATTTATAATAGGGATTTTAGAAGGTCACGTGATGACTTGAAAGGTAGAAAATCATTACTTTCAATCATGCATCAACCTGGAAGCCAAATCAGACTCTTTAATGTATGTTTTCAACTGAGAGCAGTTTGCCTAAATTTCAAAAAGGAAAATGTGATACATTTGCCAACAACCTGCCTGTATAGCTAATTACGAATTACATATCATAAAGAATCTGATACCTGTCATGTTGTAACAGAGTTCCCAAGTACGGGGCATGTGGCTGAGCATACCAGCAGATAATTAGAATCCTAACAGCTAAAAGAACAATGTCCTTTTAAAATCCTCAATCTCTTATTTCAATATGGAATAATCCTTTTTCAGTGAATTTAGGATAAATGACACAAGTATCAGTTGGCCAGCTTATTTTTATGCATGTTCAGCTATTCTGATTCTGGTGACACCTGTGGCATTTATTTTTAGGACCCTAGTAAACTATAAGTTTTTTTTTCTTTCTACATAGCTTAGATTTATTCTTCTATTTAGTTATGTATAGAAGTTGGAATCCATTAGCTGGGCATGGTGGTGGACACCTGTAATCCCAGCTGCTCGGGAGGCTCAGGCATGAGAATCATTTGAACCTGGGAGGTGAAGGTTGCACTGAGCCGAGATTGCAATACTGCACTCCAACATGGGCGACAGAGTGAGAGACTCTGTCTCAAAAAAAATTGGAATCCAGGTTAAATTGGTCACAATGTTACCAAGTCAGAAAGCTCACAATGCAGATTGCAAAATACTAATGAGGACATCACTGATTTTCATCTATATCAAAGTGTGTTTAAATTGCTAAAGCAATACTGTTTTAGTTTTAGTTTTTGTTTTTGAGATGGAGTCTCACTCTGCTGCCCAGGCTGGAGTGCAGGGGTGTGATCTCAGCTCACTGCAACCTCCGCCTCCTGGGTTCAAGAGATTCTCCTGCTTCAGCCCCCGAGGAGCTGGGATTACAGGCACCTGCCACGATGCCTGACTAATTTTTGTACTTTTTGTAGAGTTGGAGTTTCACCAAGTGGGCCAGGGTAGTCTTGAACTCCTGACCTCAGGTGATCCACTGCCTCGGCCTCCCAAAGTGCTGAATTACAGGCATGAACCACTGCACCCAGCCGAGCAATACTGTTTTTATTTTCCACAAATACTGGCCCTCTATGACATAATATTTGTGGAATAAAAGAACAACAAAACATTCTATTAATTATTTTATGAGAAATTGAGTCAGATAGTAGCCTAAGATTAAGAATATGGATTCTATGAATTGGATTTCAATTCTAGCTCTGCCACGTATTAGCTGGATGACTGTAAGGGAATTACTTCTCTGAGCTTCAGTTGTTTCTTCTAGGGATAATGATAATGATATCGACTTTACAGAGTGCTGAGAGGATTTGATGGCATAATTTGTGTAAGATGCCTAGCGCCGTGCCTCCGTGGTAGGTGGAAGATACAAATAACTCATAATTATGATATCTGAGACGTCAGGCACAGGGAGGAAAAGCCAGTCATTTTTAAGGAAACTCAGTTCCATTTTAGACTGTAAAGTTTGAGACTCTATGGAGTGGAGTTGTCAGTGGGTCCCAAGCCTGGCCTAGAGGTAAAGATTAAAGATTAAGATTTTGGAGCTATAAATAGGTAAAAGAGAGAATCAAGAAGAAATGTTCCCATCCTAACTATTTCTCCTGGTTCTTCATTTAAAGTTTAGCTCCTTATTTTCATGCCATTTCTGGTATAAAAATTATTTAAAATATTTTGTCCAATATAAAAAGAAAGCGTTACCATGCACACTTGCAGAGCTACCATGATGGCAGGCTTCTCTGCACTCTATCTTTTTCCCATCCGTAAGTGGGCCACAGCAGGAGGACTGAAAAAGCTAAACAGGAGCACACAGTGAGAACAGCCTGTCCCTTAAGTACTGCATTTACAGAGAACAAATGAAGTTCTGATTTGGCTATTTCTTGGTTAATAACCAAGCCGAGTAATTCAAGAATCAAGTAATATTAATGAGAAAGTGATTTATGACCAAAGCAGCTATCATTTGGGAAACAGAATTTCCCAGAGTGTGTCTGAGATAGTGGAGACACTAGGAAGGGAAAGGGGATATGATTCAGACGAAGGCTCCTGAATATGGCTACAAGGTAGTCAGTAGACATATTAGGATCATTCAGGGTCAAATGAGACTGAACACATTTCCCTCTGTAAGGTTTATTAGGCTGCAGTGCATCAGCAAGTGCCAAGGGCTGATTATTAGCATCACAGTATATAAATTGAGAGATCACCAGATTCTAATTTTCTCTTGTACCTCTCCTAAATGAACGTGTAGAGCATGTATTTCCATGACCAATCATATGTCTCACTTCTAATAGAAGAAAATACGCTTCAGATTTACAAAGATGCATGAAATACAACTAGCTGGAAATACAGAAGAAATGTAGCACCAATTACTCTTTGAGTAAGATAATTATTGGAAGTTTTAAGAGTGATAAAAAGTAAGGGCACGATATTCATTCATCCACCTACCCACCTACCCACCGTTATGAACATCCACCCTTTGCCAGGCATCGTGTTCAAAGAGGAAGAAGATAAAGATCTGCCTTTTCAAAATCAGACAAGTGAAAATATAAGACAGCGTCATTAGTGCAATTTGTGAAAGACTGGAAGTAACTAAGCAGTGGATATCATAGCATTTTCGTGGAAGAGTGCAGGAATGCTTTCTGGAAAAACTGATAACTTCCCCGAGCCCTGAGGTCAAGAACGAATTAATTGAAGAGTGAAGGAGTGGTGTTGAGGGTCAGGAATTTCCAGGCAGAGGGAGCAGAATGAGATGGAGGTGGGCCTGGGGCCCACAGATGACTGGGACCTGACTGATCAGGTAGGGCCTGGAGGTGAGTAACTAAGGACACTCCCACTTTAGGAGAGGAGAGAGTGATTCCAGAAACAAATGTCATTCACCTTCAGTGTTGCCTATTAGGATTTGGACAGGGCCGTAAGTGGGCTCTGGAGTGTGAGGGACATTCTACTCGCACTGAACCTCATTATTGACCCTTGGTTAGAGGTTTCACAAAAGGAGCGAAGTCAAATGATTTTCCCCTTTTGGGGTATGCCTGATTTCTATTTTGGCTTCGTTCTTTGAGTGATAGGAAGCCTCTGGAGCACCACCCATCCTCATCCCAAGGCTGGCTTAGGGGCCCCCTTTCTGTTCTCATAGCGTCTTCTCTCACTGCACCTAGCATAGTGTGTCGTAGCTGACACAAACAGCTTCTATCTCAGTCTCTTGAGAAGCATAAAACAATGTGTTTATTTAATACCTTTGCATTCTTAATGCTTGGCACAGTGCCTGACACACTAAGCATTGATAAAGGTTCATTGAAACAATTAGTCTACAAATATATGAGTTAGATATTCTGGTGAATTTTAAGAAAACCTATTATACATAAGGTTTTCTCTGTGAAAAAAAAAAAAAAGAAAACATTAACAGAGCAAGCTTCACACCAGTAACCCATCGAGCAAAGTACAATGTTCTCTCTAGGCACTTGACAGACTCCCAGGCCTGCTGTGGGGTTAGAGTGAGAAGGAAGAACAAACCTTTCACTGGTGTACACTAAGCTCCTTCAGATGGGGGGGGAGTGCTGTACATGGAGGGCAGGGCACGCAGTGAAAATAGAGGTATTGAAATCAATTTTGCCTGCTGCCCAGTTTTGCCTCCAGCTTTCTGTGATCACACTCCCTCACCACTTGTGGGCGCAGGGAAAGCCGGCCCCATGCATCTCTAGTGTGGGTTTTAGTGCATTCATTAAATGGCAAGACCAGTGATCAGTCATAGCCGACATATTCAATTAGGAGTCGTGCAAATAATTCTCCTCAAGCTGCCCCTTGACACCTTCTGCTGTATCATTTTAAAGTGTACAGAATCAGCTAAGGAGAATAGTAATCACACTCTATATTGCTCATCCTGTGTTGCAGGCTGGAATTATTAATTCTAGATCCACCTATAAAGCATCCAGATATAGAGGCACAGTATTGCTTGATCCAATATTCCTCTTTCGAAACTGTACCTCAAATCAAATGTAGATCCTCTGTTTTGAAGAGCTACTGGATAAGGCACTTAAGCCAATTAAAAGTAAAGTCAGCTCTCGGGATGATAAAAATCCCAACATAACAGCTTTGTAGCTACAAAGATACTGTATTAGTCCATTCTCACACTGCTATAAAGAACTTCCCGAGACTGGGTAATTTTATTAAGGAAAAAGGTTTAATTGTCTCACAGTTCTGCATGGCTGGGGAGCCCGCAGGAAACTTACAATTATGGTGGAAGGTGAAGGGGAGGCAAGTTTAGACCTTCTCACGTGGGAGCAGGAGAGAGAAGAGTGAGAAAAGGAGGAACTTGCCAAACTTATAAAACCATCAGATTTCGTGAGAACTCACTCATTATCATGAGAACAGCATGGGGGAAACCACCCCCATGATCCAACCACCTCCCTACCACTGGGTCCCCCTCTCGACATGTGGGGATTATGGGGATTACAATTCAAGAGGAGATTTCAGTGGGGACATAGCCAAATCATATCAGATACTTTAGCTATTTTTTAATAAACCGAATAATCATTTTCTCACTCCAAAACTTTGAGATGTATACTTTGGCTGACAATCTGTGCCTTCAGGCAACCTCACAAGAATATCTGAGAACAGACGGTATTGTGTTGCATCCAGGGTGAGTAACCACCATAGAATTTTTTAAATGACACATTGAAGTTAACAATAATCCTAACCCTTGGATGTAATCATGCACACAATCTCACATGAACCTGAATTAACTAACCAGGTCTCCATAGTGAAAGGATCCGCGTTCCTTTGATAACGAGTATGATGTAGCACTTTAACACTCTTGTTCTCTTTACAACAACTGTTTGGGATTAAATCAATGTGGTTATCATGTTTTGAAGATGGAAAACAGCTGAATTAAGAAAAGTGACATAGTATAGGGAATAGAATATCATTTTTAGATTATAAAAACCACAGTTTTTATCTAAGTTTTGAAATGAAATAATTCCATGGGTATAAGCTGATGACTTTGCTTCCCTGGGCCACAGTTCCCTCACTGGAAAATGAGAGCTAAAACTAAAAAGTCATGAAAGTCCTTCTAAGAAATAAAGTCCACTGGAGAATTCTACATCCTAAAGTTAATTAACAGACGACCCCAGCTTGGCCTCCCTAATTGCGTTTCAATTTACTTTTTCTCGGCATATTGCTTTTCTAGTAGTAATGATTTTGTTTATTTACCCATCCACCCATCCATGCATTCAACACTTATTCGATGAGTCCCGTAGATTCTGTGCTGTGTGTGCAAAGATGGACAAGACTCCCTGCTTAGTGTCTTCTATTAGAGAGATCACAATCTAATATGTGATTGCTTGGGTTTTGAGTTTGTGAAATGAGCTTCTCAATATAAATGTAAATCTCTTATAGTTTTCTGTAACATAAAGGGAAATCATGCTTCAAAATGTAATGAAGTAGAAAATAAAAACAAAATATTCTCCTGTTTCTGGAAAAGATTTTACCACAAGATCTGGAAACTTGTTTCTTGAAAAGAACCTAAAGGTCTTTGTGGAATATTTCATAGCCTCTAAGAGAGACAAGTGTGAACTTAGAATTTGCTCATCTTTAACAGTGTAAAATAGATGCATTAAAATACTGAAGTATTTTATGCCATATTTTTATCAGAGCAAGCTGTAAAAGATACAAAAGATCTTAAAAGATGCTATAAAACCTCCAAATCTAAGGAGGTTAATGCAATAAAATTTAATTCTGAGTCATGTAAAGTCCAATTCTGATTTTCTCCTGGGGAACAGTTCTCAGCAGCCCCAGGGGGCTTCTGTCTTATGGCTTGTGGCTATCTCATGGCTTCATCATCCTGTAGCTTCAAGATTTCCCTGTTGTTGGGAAAATGATCTCACACCCAACGCTTAATCACCAAGGTTGTAAACCAAACATCAGTTTCCTTCACATTCCTTTGGCAAGAACTGGTCACATGGTCCCACCGTGCTGAAAAGGAAGCCTAGAAATGTCCTGGCTAGACAGCCACTTCCCAGTAAACATCTTAGTTGGTCATGTTATGGTAAAGGGTGCTGTCTCAAGTTCCCCAAGTGCTCTACCACCTGCTGGTCCACTGGGAGCTCCTGAACCTCCCTACAGTCTGGTGACCAAATGCCCAAAACTAAGTAGGATCTAAGACATTGTTTCAAAGTTCTGCTTGGAATCCCTTCTGATTAGTTGATGCCTATTCAGTACTGATTGTTAAATATTTGACATATCACATCAGCATCTAGTATCTTTGCAAGCTCCATTTTCCAAACTCTCTGGCACTAACTTGCTTGCTGTGGTCACTGACCTCTAATCTCTTCCTTTGGACTTGATGATTGGTACCTTCCTGAAATGCTTCATCTTTCCTTGCCAGGATACAGACCTACTTCTCTCAAACTCTCACTTAGTAACCATGACCCATCTCTACCTTACTGTCTGTCCATTTCCCCTCCCAGGTCTCTTAACCACCCCAGAGGAGCCCCACATTCTCTTAACCACCCCAGTGGAGGCTCCAAGGCACCCAGAATCTTCATAATTTCCCTTTCTGGGTCTCTCACTGTCACGCTTCACCAAGCCTGACAAGCTCCTGCCTCTCCCTGCTTACCGTTTCCCTCTCAGTCTTCCTCCCACAAAGAGAGATTTTCGTCTGCACCACATCGAAATCTGGGTGACCAATATTATGTTTCCAGGAAACTCAACTCTATTAGCCAAAGCAGTGAACACATCTCTGCTAATGTTTTAATGGTCTGCCCATCACAGGCAGCACATTTGCCTGACATCTGGAGACTGCTGAAGATAAAGCCTTAGCTCAAACAGCAGCACTCTGTTTTTTTTTCAGGCACTACAGCAGCATCAAACTGCACTTTTCCTCCCCTGTCTATGGTGACCTCTAATTTATTCTTTCTTCCCTGCATTTCTGACTTTCTGCCTTTCTGTTTATAATGTACAATTTATATGGAAAGAATTTTCAACATCTGACCATTACAAACTGAAAGAAATTGCATAATATTGTTCTTGGACCTAGAATTAAGTGGGTTTATAAATCCCAACTCATGTAGCCAGGGACCTTTTAAATAAATAAACATTAAATATTGGCTTTGTACCAGTTCACATTTTCTTAAATATGATATGAGGGTTTCTAACTCTGGTCTCCATTCAAATTTAAGGTGCAAGATATATGTTTGGGGCTAGTGATTTAGTAACATCAGGTAAGAGATCAGGGTCTATGAAGAAGGAGAGGAAATAAGAGAAATGAAGTGATACAGTAAAAAAGAGGGAAGGGAGAGAGAAGGCTGGCATATAGAAAAGAGTAGCAGTCAAGAAACTTGAAAAGAACAAAATGTAAAATTCTTGTTTTTGAATAATGAATGACAAATAATAATGGATGAATTTGCAAGTAATACAGTTTAACTGGTTGAATAAGGAGAACCCCTCAGAATTTCTGATACATGTGATAATTGGCATATGTGTGCTAGGCATTATCAATAGAGCATGATGGAGTCCTTTCATACCTCAGTTTATCAGCTTTCATAATTATAGTTGTAAATTATAACTAAGGAAACTACTCCTGTATAAATACATATGGTCATACTTGCTAAGCCTCTTTTATCATCTCTAAAGGTGTATCTGCAGATGGTTTGAGTCCAGGCTTTAACAGCCATGATTCCCCCTATGAATTACTGAGAATTGGCTAGGAAATTTCTGAGACTCATTTGGTAAATAACTTCCACAACATTCTTGTACATTCCAGTAAGAAAATGTACAAGTCTAAAAGACCAGTCTCAAGGGCAAAGAGAAAGGGAAAACTAGGAACTGAAATAGAGAACAGCTTTGAATGTTTTTATCAAGCAGGATCACTCATTATTCAGAGAAATCGCTTTCTCTGAGCCGAGATTAAACTAGGCATTTGGATCCATAGGAGCTAGGTAATGTCTTTGCAACATTTGGAGCCTGTAATGTGTCACTGACATGAGAATATTGAACTTGGGCAAATTAGACCCTATTTAAAATCAGGTTGTTTCTATTCACTATGCAACCTGCAGGATCAGCAATAGAAGTAGCAACCCCAGTGCTTTCACATAAACTATGTCACATTACAGAGTTGTGAGGTAGAAATGCTGATCTGCACTAGCTGTGGCCACAGTACCATTGACCACTTGCTTAATCATGACTGACACTGAGTGTTTTTCTAGCTTCCTATCTCTTTTTCATGTTTTCTGTCACCATTAAATAAGTCAATATTTGAAACTGTTAGTGGTTCTTTAGATCAGTTGTCTAAAGTGACAAGGATGGTGGAGGTGATGGTAATGGTAGAGGTGATGTTCACTCCAGGGGGTGCACGAGATAATACACTAGCATGAAATGTTAGAAAATCTATTTATACTATTAAAATCTATTTTTATGTATGTTTTCCTTTGTTTGCACATATTTCTGATATTAGTACAGTAGTGGTATATAATTTATTATGTATGCATGTGTATGCAATCCAAATAAGACTAAGCATTATGTGGACTTGATTTCAACCTCAATGAATTTATTTAATTATTCATTCATCCAACAAACATCGTTTAGCACCTATTTTGTTCCAAGCACTATGCTAGGCATTGAGAATATGATCGTAATCAAGATAAACCCAAGTCCTACATTCAGCAGTAGAGTCGGTATCCACTGAGGACTGGTTCCAGGACCACCCCCATCCCTATATAAAAATCGCCTGATGCTCAAGTCTCTTAGAAAAAATGGTGTAGTGTTTGCATATAACCTACGCACATCCTCTGCATACTTTAAATCGTCTCTAGATTTCTTATAATACCTAATACAATGTAAATGCTGTGTAAATAATTATAATGTATTGTTATTTGTATTCTATTTTATTGTTGTATTGTTATCTTTTATTGGTTTCTTTGTCCTGAATATTTTCCATACTTGGTTGTTTGAATCCGTGTTTGCAGAACTGATGGATCCGGAGGGCAGACTGTAATTCTAAGGGTGATAAGTGCTATGTAAGCTTATAATAGGGGCACTTGGCCTAGTCTGCGATTGGGAGCTGTCAAGGAAGGCTTCTGACTTATTATTCTTTTATAGTTTTCTTTTCAAGTTGGAAAATATTTTACAATATTCTCTAAGGAATTGTCCCATAAAGTATAGCATCTACAATCAATTTATATTCTCTAAGTATATGGAGCGTCTATATACTTAGAGAATATAAATTCATTATAGATGCTATATTTAGAGAATATTAATGATCACCATTAATATAGTGTCTACAATCAATTTATATTCTCCAAGGAGGAGAAACTTATTTTTTCCTTAAAACTTATTTTTTTTCTTAAAATGTAATGAGTTATATTTTTTCTTTTCTCCATTATCTACTATAAAGATGAAATCATTATTGCATGAACTGTACAGTCAGAAGTATTATTATATCTAAGCTTAGAACAGGTTGCCCAGAGGCTGCTATTATTCCACCAGGGTATAAAAGGAGAGATGCAGTTAATTATACAATGCAACTTGCAGTTTCAAACCTCTGGTACTGGTACATACACATATACACATCTATATATTTAGACGTTTAGGGATTTTTATCTTGATAAAGGGAAAAAAAAAACAAGAGGAAAGATGAAATAAATGTGTTGATGACAGTTTGTTAATTCTGTGCCAGTACCTTGGCTTTAATTACTGTAGCTTTATAATAGTTTCAACATTTGGAAGGATACTATTTCTCTCCATGTTGTTTATTCTTAGAAATTTTCCTCTATTACTTTTCCAGATAAACTTTAGAAAAATTCTGATAACTTCCAAAATAAAAATCTACTGGGTTTTTTAAAAAAATCATGTTGAATTTGCAACACAATTTAGGGAAAAAAAAGCTATTTTTTTATTATTATACTTTAAGTTCTAGGATAAAAGTGCAGAACGTGCAGGTTTGTTACATAGGTATACATGTGCCATGGTGGTTTGCTGCACCCATCAACCCGTCATCTACTAATGTAGATGTTTCTCCTAATGCTATCCCTCCCCTTGCCCCTCACCCTATGACAGGCCCCAGTGTGTGATGTTCCCCTCCCTGTGCCCATATGTTCTCATTGTTCAACTCCCACTTATGAGTGAGAACATGCAGTGTTTGGTTTTCTGTTCCTGTGTTAGTCCCATCTCACACCAGTTAGAATGGTGATCATTAAAAAGTCAGGAAACAACAGATGCTGGAGAGGATGTGGAAAAATAGGAATGCTTTTACACTGTTGGCGGGAGTGTAAATTAGATCAACCATTATAGAAGACAGTGTGGCGATTCCTCAAAGATCTAGAACCAGAAATACCATTTGACCCAGCAATCCCATTACTGGGTATATACCCAAAGGATTATAAATCATTCTACTATAAAAACACATGCACACATATGTTTATTGCAGCAGTAGTCACAATAGCAAAGACTTGGAATCAACCCAAATGCTCATCAATTATAGACTGGATAAAGAAAATGGGGCACATATACACCATGGAATACTATGGAGTCACAAAAAAGAATGAGTTCGTGTCCTTTGCAGGAATATGGATGAAGCTGGAAACCATCATTCTCAGCAAAAAATCTCTATTTTCACAATATTGTGATGAGGTGTTGGTAAGACATTGATTTGGTGATGGCCATTGAAGCACATGAGAGATACAGCAACTAGTAACAAATATCTGGACATCATTAGTATTTTTTTTCTTTTTTTTTTATTATTATACTTTAGGTTTTAGGGTACATGTGCACAATGTGCAGGTTTGTTACATATGTATCCATGTGCCATGTTGTTTTGCTGCACCCATTAACTCGTCATTTAGCATTAGGTATATCTCCTAATGCTGTCCCTCCCCCCTCCCCCCACCACACAATAGTCCCCCGAGTGTGATGTTCCCCTTCCTGTGTCCATGAGTTATCATTGTTCAATTCCCACCTATGAGTGGGAAACATGCGGTATTTGGTTTTTTGTCCTTGCGATAGTTTACTGAGAATGATGTTTTCCAGTTTCATCCATGTCCCTACAAAGGACATGAACTCATCATTTCTTATGGCTGCATAGTATTCCATGGTGTATATGTGCCACATTTTCTTAATCCAGTCTATCGTTGTTGGACATTTGGGTTGGTTCCAACTCTGCTATTGTCAATAGTGCCACAATAAACATACGTGCGCATGTGTCTTTATAGCAGCATGATTTATAGTCCTTTGGGTGTATACCCAGTAATGGGATGGCTGGGTCAAATGGTGTTTCTAGTTCTAGATCCCTGAGGAATCGCCACACTGACTTCCACAATGGTTGAACTAGTTTACAGTCCCACCAACAGTGTAAAAGTGTTCCTATTTCTCCACATCCTCTCTAGCACCTGTTGTTTCCTGACTTTTTAATGATGGCCATTCTAACTGGTGTGAGATGGTATCTCACTGTGGTTTTGATTTGCATTTCTCTGATGGCCAGTGATGATGAGCATTTTTTCATGCGTTTTTTGGCTGCATAAATGTCTTCTTTTGAGAAGTGTTTGTTCATGTCCTTCACCCACTTTTTGATGGGGTTGTTTGTTTTTTTCTTGTAAATGTGTTTGAGTTCATTGTAGATTCTGGATATTAGCCCTTTGTCAGATGAGTAGATTGCGAAAATTTTCTCCCATTTTGTAGGCTGCCTGTTCACTCTGATGGTAGTTTCTTTTGCTGTGCAGAAGCTCTTTAGTTTAATTAGATCCCATTTGTCAATTTTGGCTTTTGTTGCCATTGCTTTTGGTGTTTTAGACATGAAGTCCTTGCCCATCCCTATGTCCTGAATGGTGTTGCCTAGGTTTTCTTTTAGGGTTTTTATGGTTTTAGGTCTAACATGTAAGTCTTTAAGCCATCTTGAATTAATTTTTGTATAAGGTGTAAGGAAGGGATCCAGTTTCAGCTTTCTACATATGGCTAGCCAGTTTTCCCAGCACCATTTATTAAATAGGGAATCCTTTCCCCATTTCTTGTTTTTGTCAGGTTTGTCAAAGATCAGATAGTTGTAGATATGCGGCATCATTTCTGAGGACTCTGTTCTGTTCCATTGATCTATGTCTCTGTTGTGGTACCAGTACCATGCTGTTTTGGTTACTGTAGCCTTGTAGTATAGTTTGAAGTCAGGTAGCGTGATGCCTCCAGCTTTGTTCTTTTGGCTTAGGATTGACTTGGTGATGCGGGCTCTTTTTTGGTTCCATATGAACTTTAAAGTAGTTTTTTCCAATTCTGTGAAGAAAGTCATTGGTAGCTTGATGGGGATGGCATTGAATCTATAAATTACCTTGGGCAGTATGGCCATTTTCACGATATTGATTCTTCCAACCCATGAGCATGGAATGTTCTTCCATTTGTTTGTATCCTCTTTTATTTCATTGAGCAGTGGTTTGTAGTTCTCCTTGAAGAGGTCCTTCACATCCCTTGTAAGTTGGATTCCTAGGTATTTTATTCTCTTTGAAGCAATTGTGAATGGGAGTTCACTCATGATTTGGCTCTCTGTTTGTCTGTGATTGGTGTACAAGAATGCTTGTGATTTTTGTACATTGATTTTGTATCCTGAGACTTTGCTGAAGTTGCTAATCAGCTTAAGGAGATTTTGGGCTGAGACAATGGGGTTTTCTAGATATACAATCATGTCATCTGCAAACAGGGACAGTTTGAGTTCCTCTTTTCCTAATTGAATACCCTTTATTTCCTTCTCCTGCCTGATTGCCCTGGCCAGAACTTCCAGCACTATGTTGAATAGGAGTGGTGAGAGAGGGCATACCTGTCTTGTGCCAGTTTTCAAAGGGAATGCTTCCAGTTTTTGCCCATTCAGTATGATATTGGCTGTGGGTTTGTCATAGATAGCTCTTATTATTTTGAGATACGTCCCATCAATACCTAATTTATTGAGAGTTTTTAGCATGAAGCGTTGTTGAATTTTGTCAAAGGCCTTTTCTGCATCTATTGAGATAATCATGTGGTTTTTGTCTTTGGTTCTGTTTATATGCTGGAGTACAATTATTGATTTGTGTATGTTGAACCAGCCTTGCATCCCAGGGATGAAGCCCACTTGATTATGGTGGATAAGCTTTTTGATGTGCTGCTGGATTCGGTTTGCCAGTATTTTATTGAGGATTTTTGCATCAATGTTCATCAAGGATATTGGTCTGAAATTCCCTTTTTTGGTTGTGTCTCTGCCAGGCTTTGGTATCAGGATGATGCTGGCTTCATAAAATGTGTTAGGGAGGATTCCCTCTTTTTCTATCGATTGGAATAGTTTCAGAAGGAACGGTACCAGTTCCTCCTTGTACCTCTGGTAGAATTCGGCTGTGAATCCATCAGGTCCTGGACTCTTTTTGGTTGGTAAGCTATTGATTATTGCCTGTTACTGGTGTATTCAGAGATTCAACTTCTTCCTGGTTTAGTCTTGGGAGGGTGTATTTGTCGAGGAATTTATCCATTTCTTCTAGATTTTCTAGTTTATTTGCACAGAGGTGTTTGTAGTATTCTCTGATGGTAGATTGTATTTCTGTGGGATTGGTGGTTATATCCCCTTTTTCATTTTTTATTGCATCTGTTTCATTCTTCTCTCTTTTCTTCTTTATTAGTCTTGCTAGCAGTCTATCAATTTTATTGATCTTTTCAAAAAACCGGCTCCTGGATTCATTAATTTTTTGAAGCGTTTTTTGTGTCTCTATTTCCTTCAGTTCTGCTCTGATTTTAGTTATTTCTAGCCTTCTGCTAGCTTTTGAATGTGTTTGCTCTTGCTTTTCTAGTTCTTTTAATTGTGATGTTAGGGTGTCAATTCTGGATCTTTCCTGCTTTCTCTTGTGGGCATTTAGTGCTATAAATTTCCCTCTGCACACTGCTTTGAATGTGTCCCAGAGATTCTGGTATGTTGTGTCTTTGTTCTCGTTGGTTTCAAAGAACATCTTTATTTCTGCCTTCATTTCATTATGTACCCAATAGACATTCAGGAGCAGGTTGTTCAGTTTCCATGTAGTTGAGCAGTTTTGAGTGAGTTTCTTAATCCTGAGTTCTAGTTTGATTGCACTGTGGTCTGAGAGACAGTTTGTTATAATTTCTGTTCTTTCACTTTTGCTGAGGACAGCTTTACTTCCAACTATGTGGTCAATTTTGGAATAGGTGTGGTGTGGTGCTGAAAAAAATGTATATTCTGTTGATTTGGGGTGGAGAGTTCTGTAGATGTCTATTAGGTCCACTTTATGCAGAGCTGAGTTCAATTCTTGGATATCCTTGTTAACTTTCTGTCTCGTTGATCTATCTAATGTTGACAGTGGGGTGTTAAAATCTCCCATTATTATTGTGTGGGAGTTTAAGTCCCTTTGTAGGTCACTCAGGACTTGCTTTATGAATCTGGGTGCTCCTGTGTTGGGTGCATATATATTTAGGATAGTTAGCTCTTCTTGTTGAATTGATCCCTTTACCATTATGTAATGGCCTTCTTTGTCTCTTTTGATCTTTGTTGGTTTAAAGTCTATTTTATCAGAGACTAGGATTGCAACCCCTGACTTTTTTTGTTTTCCATTTGCGTGATAGATCTTCCTCCATCCCTTTATTTTGAGTCCGTGTGTGTCTCTGCACGTGAGATGGGTTTCCTGAATACAGCACACTGATGGGTCCTGACTCCTTATCCAATTTGCCAGTCTGTGTCTTTTAATTGGAGCATTTAGCCCATTTACATTTAAAGTTAATATTGTTATGTGTGAATTTGATCCTGTCATTATGATGTTAGTTGGTTATTTTGCTCGTTAGTTGATGCAGTTTCTTCCTAGCTTCAATGGTCTTTACAATTTGGCATGTTTTTGCAGGGGCTGGTACCGGTTGTTCCTTTCCATGTTTAGTGCTTCCTTCAGGAGCTCTTTTAGGGCAGGCCTGGTGGTGACAAAATCACTCAGCGTTTGCTTGTCTGTAAAGTATTTTATTTCTCTTTCACTTATGAAGCTTAGTTTGGCTGGATATGAAATTCTGGGTTGAAAATTCGTTTCTTTAAGAATGTTGAATATCGGCCCACACTCTCTTCTGGCTTTTAGAGTTTCTGCGGAGAGATCAGCTGTTAGTCTGATGGGCTTCCCTTTGTGTGTATCCCGACCTTTCTCTCTGGCTGCTCTTAGCATTTTTTCCTCCATTTCAACTTCGGTGAATCTGACAATTATGTGTCTTGGAGTTGCTCTTCTTGAGGAGTATCTTTGTGGCGTTCTCTGTATTTCCTGAATCTGAAAGTTGGCCTGCCTTGCTAGATTGGGGAAGTCCTCCTGGATAATACCTTGCAGAGTGTTTTCCAACTTGGTTCCATTCTCCCCGTCATTTTCAGGTACACCAATCAGACGTAGGTTTGGTCTTTTCACATAGTCCCAAATTTCTTGGAGGCTTTGTTCATTTCTTTTTGTTCTTTTTTCTCTAAACTTCCCTTCTCGCTTCATTTCATTCATTTCATCTTCCATCAGCGATACCCTTTCTTCCAGTTGATCGCATCAGCTACCAAGGCTTCTGCAATCTTCACGTAGTTCTCGATACTTGGCTTTCAGCTCCATCAGCTCCTTTAAGCCCTTCTCTCCATTGGTT
Source organism: Symphalangus syndactylus (assembly GCF_028878055.3). Taxonomy (NCBI): domain Eukaryota; kingdom Metazoa; phylum Chordata; class Mammalia; order Primates; family Hylobatidae; genus Symphalangus; species Symphalangus syndactylus. Next base: position 41,151,064 of record NC_072440.2, on the reverse strand, counting down.
ATTCTAGTTATCCATTTGTCTAATTTTTTTTCAAAGTTTTTAACTTCTTTGCTATTGTTTTGAATTTCCTCCCATAGCTCGGAGTAGCTTGATCGTCTGAAGCCTTCTTCTCTCAATTCGTCAAAGTCCTCCTCCATCCAGCTTTGTTCCATTGCTGGTGAGGAACTGCGTTCCTTTGGAGGAGGAGAGGTGCTCTGCGTTTTAGAGTTTCCAGTTTTTCTGCTCTGTTTTTTCCCCATCTTTGTGGTTTTATCTACTTTTGGTCTTTGATGATGGTGATGTACAGATGGATTTTTGATGTGGATGTCCTTTCTGTTTGTTAGTTTTCCTTCTACCAGACAGGACCCTCAGCTGCAGGTCTGTTGGAATTTACTAGAGGTCCACTCCAGACCCTGTTTGGCTGGGTGTCAGCAGCGGTGGCTGCAGAACAGCAGATTTTCGTGAGACCACAAATCCAGCTGTCTGATGGTTCCTCTGGAAGTTTTGTCTCAGAGGAGTGTCAGGCCGAGTGAGGTGTCAGTCTGTCCCTACTTGGGGGTGCCTCCCAGTTAGGCTGCTCGGGGGTGAGGGACCTACTTTAGGAGGCAGTCTGTCCATTCTCAGATCTCTATCTGCGTGCTGGGAGAACCACTACTCTCCTCAAAGCTGTCAGTCAGACAGGGACATTTAAGTCTGCAGAGGTTCTTGCTGAATTTTTGTTTGTCTGTGCCCTGCCCCCAGAGGTGGATCCTACAGAGGCAGGAAGGCCTCCTGGAGCTGGGGTGGGCTCCACCCAGTTCGAGCTTCCTGGCTGCTTTGTTTACCTAAGCAAGCCTGGGCAATGGTGGGCGCCCCTCCCCCAGCCTCGCTGCCGCCTTGCAGTTTGATCTCAGACTGTGTGCTAGCAATCAACGAGACTCTGTGGGCATAGGACCCTCCGAGCCAGGTGCGGGACACAATCTCCTAGTGTGCCGTTTTCCAGGCCCGTTGGAAAAGCGCAGTATTAGGGTGGTACTGAGCCGATTTTCCAGGTCTGTTACCCCTTTCTTTGACTAGGAAAGGGAACTCCCTGACCCCTTGCGCTTCCCAAGTGAGGCAATGCCTTGCCCTGCTTCGCCTTGCGCACAGTGTACTTCACCGACTGTCCTGCACCCATTGTTTGGCACTCCCTAGTGAGATGAAACCGGTACCTCAAACAGAAATGCAGAAATCACCCGTCTTCTATGTCGCTCAGGCTGGGAGCTGTAGACCAGAGCTGTTCCTATTCAGCCATCTTGGCTCCACCCTCCGCATCATTAGTCTTGAGCTGACAGTTGAAGTCATAGAAAGATACATTTTATCTCAACTTAAACACAATTATCATCAAGTTTTGTGCATCCTAATTCCCACAATCTTCCATTTACATGTAATCCACTTATGGTGCCCATTATTCATATCATAACAGCAGCCTTAAGAATATACCAAGTGTTTTACATTAAATAACCCCAGAACTGAATCCCAAAACTATAAAACTTTATATTTTCTGACTTTCTGACTAATTTAATGTTTTCTGCATTTTCATTTTCTTCATCATCACCTTGCTGGCCTAATTTCTTCAAGTGACACTTTTTGTTAGATGAGCTGGCTTAGTCTAAGCATTTGATTTTAAAGTTTAGAGCAGTCTAAGGGTTTCTAAAGCATTCTTAGGTCCACTACTGGACTATAATATATCACGTAGGTAATGAAGTATTGCTTGGAGTGTGCAGTGTACCCAAAGGAAATCATTTTTATAGGCAGATATTAAAAGGTTTTCTTGGTAGAGGATTTATGGATTCTTTCCAAAGAGCTTAGCAAGTTAAGTTATATTTTAAATGGGGAAATAAGAAACAATTACAAAACAATTTTACTTTACACTGGAAGATTCGAATCCAACTTCTCAACTAGATTCTATGACAGAGTATATATGTGATTATGCCATTTAATTATAATTTAAATGTTTTTAAGTCACAGGAACAATCTCTATTACAAAGAGGTTACTTAAATATATACTTATACAATTACTTTTCCCATCTTTAAATGAAATCTTCATATTTAGATGAGAAAAATTTCAGGAAATTCTCATTGTGATAAAAAGTCATTATAAGGTTTGTGTAAAGCAAGCAGCAGTGAAGTCCTTTCATATCATGCTCTCACTCTCTCTCCTCCTCTTTTTCCCTCTCTCTCTCTCCAATGTATCCCAAAATTGCATTTGAAAATCTTTTACTGTATAGCTGTCTTTCCAAAAATGCTTAAACATGTTTGATAGTGATGATTCAGACTCATTTGTTCATGTATTCCTTCATTTAACATTTATTAGGTGCCTATTATGTCCCAGGCGGTATCCCAGGTGGTGGGGATATAATGTACAAATGCCTCAGAAAGCTTACATTTCTGTAGGTGAGACAAACAGTAAGTGATGAAATATAAATTATGCACGTATAATTTTAGGTAGTGATAAGCAAATTACATATATACATACTCTTTTTCTCTGTACTTATAATTTTATTTACGATAGGTATTATACAGAAAATAAAGCAGGATACAAGGGACAAAGATAGACCTATATGATCAGGGTTACTAAATACACAGCTTTGCTCTCATGCTTCCAAAGTTATGCAGATCAGTAAGAAGAACAAATAAAACCATCTACAACTTAAGTTCTCATCATAATTAAGATAGCAAGATACAAAACCTCAGGGAATACTTTAGTCAAGTTTTCTTCCTGTGGCACCAACTAAAAATGAGCCTCATCCAGTCAAGAGATGAATGAAGAGTCTTTGGCAAAAGGTTTTGCAGTGACCAATGAAATACATTAAAAACAAAGGTGGGACAAGTGTGGAAGAATGGTATAAAAGGACATGTTTTGACTATCTAGAAATAGCAAACTTAAGAAATGGAGGAGACAGAGAAAGATAAAACCGGAATATGCTCTTTGATTGCCGAGTAGTAGTTGGGAGGCAAAGGCTCTAGTTTAAGGCTGACAAACCAAATAGTAGAATGTTAATGGAAATAAGAACTAGGTCATTATGAAAGGTAAAGAGTAAAACTAATGACTGCAACAAGTCCTCTTAATTAACAAAATTTTTTTTTTTTTTTAAAAAGAGCAAGGAAACATTATTTGGAGAATTAAATATGGTGAATACAATGCCATGGTAAATATGACCCAAAATATTATGACAGATTTGAGATCAAGCATATTTGCCATATCAATACTATATGGTCACATCACCTGTTAAAAAGAATAGGGTTTCAGAATGGCTGACAAAGTAAAACCTAACTCTTACATGGTTGATAAGAGGCACACCAAACAAAGAGACTTAGAAAGGCTAAAATAAAGGTGTCAACAGACATACGTAAGGCAGATGCTGACAAAAAACCAACTAGAAGTTTGGATCTAGTTTACACACAAAGTAGACTTAAAGCCCAAACCTACAGAATGGGATAAAGAAAACATTTTATAATACTAAAGGCCTCTATTTTTCAGCATGGTGACTATAACTAATCATAATGTACTTTGTATTTGGCAGTTGCTAAGAGAGGAATCTTAAATGTTCTCACCACACACACAAAAAATAAGTATGTGAGGTGATGGATATGTTAATTATCTTGAGTTAATCATTCCATAATGTATACATATATCAAAACACCATATTGTATGCCCAAAATGTATACATTTGTATCTGGCAATTAAAAACATTTTAAAAAATAAAAATAAAAATGTAATGCTAAAGTCAATAAGTCACAATAAAGTTATAGCAGTTTTTAATATCTCTGCCTCAAATAACACATTTTTATAAAGTAGAGATAGGCAGAAACATACTAGTAATAGTCTAAAAGATAGGTTAAGTGGATAAAAATGAAGTAAGCATATACATTATAAGAGGAAATGACACAAAGGTGAGGAGATGGGGCAGAGGGTGACTGTGGGAGTCCCTTTAGAATGAGTGGTCAGGGCTCGACTCGTGGGAACATAAACTAGTACAACTACTATGGAAAACAGTGTGGATATTCCTTAAAGAACTAGAAGTAGAACCCTCATTTGATCCAACAGTCCCACTACTGGGTATCTACCCAGAGGAAAAGAAGTCATTACACCAAAAAGATACTTGCACACACATGTTTATAGCAGCACAGTTCACAATTGCAAAATCGTGGAACCAACTCAAATGCCCATCAAACAACTAGTGGATAAAGAAACTGTGGTATATTTATAAGATGAAATACTACTCCGCCATAAAAAGGAATGAATTAACAATGTTTTCAGCAAATTAGATTGGAGACTATTATTCTGAGTGAAGTAACTCAGGAATGGAAAGCCAAACATTGTATGTTCTCACTGATAATGTGTGAGCTAAGCTATGAGGACACAAAGGCGTAAGACTGATACAATGGACTTTGAGGACTTTGGGGGAAGAATGGGAAGGGGCGAGGTTTATCTAAAAGACTACAAATAGGGTGCAGTGTATACTGCTCGGGTGATGGGTGCACCAAAATCTCACAAATCACCACTAAAGAACTTACTTATGTAACCAAATACCACCTATACTCCAATAATTTATAGAAAAAAAAAAAAGGCAAGAGTGGTCAGGGAAGGACTTTCCAAAAAGATGACATTTGAGAGAGATCTGAATGACGATGTGTGCATCATGTGAAGATTGGAAGAAGAACATTTGGACTTAGAGAGCAGCAGTACAATAGCTCTTAGTAGAGAAAAGGCGTGGAGTTCTCACAGATCCTCAGGAAGGTCACTAGCATTTAAGCAAAGTCGGAAAGGGGAAGATGGCAGATGGTGAGGTGGGAGAAGCAGACAAGGGCCAGACCATAATGGGCCTTATATATAGGCTGTGCTGAAAAGGTCTGATTTTATTCTAAGTGCCAAAGGAAGCCTCTGGAGGATTTCAAGGAGAAGAGTGACATGATCTCACAGAATGTACCTTCACACAAGTTAGACTTTTATTCTATTTTTCTCTTAGTTTTATCCCCCCTAAAATTGCTGTTGTTTGTCCATGCTATGCTTTTTCTTTAATTGCTAGTTTTATCCTTAACATAAATTATGGAAAGTATTCAATGCAATAAATCTAGTTTGTGAAAAGGCCCATGAAAAATATATTTTTAAATGCAAAAAGTAAGTCACCAGAATAAAAATTAGCTACGTTTTTTTGTTTGTTTGTTTTTTTGAGACGGAGTCTCGCTCTGTCGCCCATGCTGGAGTGCAGTGGTGCAATCTCGGCTCACTGCAAGCTCCGCCTCCCAGGTTCACACCATTCTCCTGCCTCAGCCTCTCCGAGTAGCTGGGACTACAGGCGCCCGCCACCACGCCCAGCTAATTTTTTTGTATTTTTAGTAGAGACAGGGTTTCACCGTGGTCTCGATTTCCTGACCTCGTGATCCGCCCGCCTCGGCCTCCCAAAGTGCTGGGATTACAAGCCTGAGCCACTGCACTACGTTTTTATCTCAGAGTGATGATAGCTCCAAAACTAGTTAGTGAAAGAAGGGGACACTGTATATCACTGCACACTTAAAGATACAGAGAAAGGAAAAGAAAGTTTGGGAAGAATAAAACTACTTCATACGTGTCTATTATGTTGCAGGTATAGTATTAGACAATTTGCCTATATCGGGTCGTTTAATCCTCCCAAAAATATTCTGTGAGATTACATTATCCCTATCTTATAGTAGGACAAACTAAAACCTAAACCCGCCCAGCGACTTTCACAATATTCATCTGCTAAAGAAGTGGGAAATTTGGGATTTAAACCCAGGCCTGCTTCCGTATTCACCAAGGTAAGTATGGGAGGAAAGGATTGTGGTTTAGAAATGAGGAAGGAGGGCTGGGCGCGGTGGCTCACGCTTGTAATCCCAGCACTTTGGGAGGCCGAGGTGGGCGGATCATGAGGTCAGGAGATCGAGACCACGGTGAAACCCCGTCTCTACTAAAAAATACAAAAAATTAGCCGGGCGTGGTGGCGGGCGCCTGTAGTCCCAGCTACAAGGAGAGGCTGAGGCAGGAGAATGGCATGAACCCAGGAGGCGGAGCTTGCAGTGAGCTGAGATTGCGCCACTGCACTCCAGCCTGGGCGACAGAGCGAGACTCCGTCTCAAAAAAAAAAAAAAAAAAAAAAAAAAAAAAGAAATGAGGAAGGAGAACTTTACTTTTAAACAATCAGTAGATTATGATTTAGCAGCCTACTGGAAATTATGCCATGGTTAATGCAAAGATAAAAACATTCCTTATTGTTTGCATCAGTTATCTCTTACAGCCTAACCGTGGTAAGGTTTAGTGGCGTAAAATAATAATTTCCTTAGCCTACTATTCTGTGGGTCAGCAATTTGGACTGGGTTTAGCTGGGTGGCTCTTCTGGTCCTGATTAGATTCTCTAATCATGATGCATCTGTGATCAGCAGCAGGGTAGCACTACTTCTGAGAGTTAATTGGCTGTTGTCTGGGCAGTGGAGCAATAAGGCAATGGGGCTGCTGAGCCAAGTGTATTTCATCATCTAGCAGACCACCCTGGGTTTGTCTAGATGAAGACTTGCCAAAATTTTGAGAGAGGGAGGAAGCATGCAAGGCTTCTTAAGATCTAGACTCAGAACTGGAACATTATCACTGTAGTCATGTGTATTGGCTGGAGCAAGTCACAAGTCCAGCCCAAATTCAAAGGAGTAGAGAAGTAGCTGTCACTTCTATGAGAGGAGAGATGGGAGAAGCCACAAAGTCACATCATAAAAGGGGAATGAAGATGGGTAGGTTTTGAAAATCATGGCTATTTTCGCAATCTACCATGTTAGGCAAAAAAACTTTTATAATCACATAGTGAATTAATCACATAGGAAAACAATTCTCAATACTGCTGTTTGAGATATATACATACGCACATGCATGTGCAGATATGGAGGTATATACATATATACACATGCATAAATATAAATTATATGTCCAAATTATGTGTTTTTATTTCAAATTTTAAAATATACTGAATTGAAATTATATGTCTTCTGCTGAAAGAGGTAATGCCTTCACTATATGCTTTTTCTTTGGTCCCTTTGAGAATATGCCTGGCACACAATAAACTCTCAGCAGAGATTGGATGACCAGTTATTTGCAGACATCATGTAATCTTTTTCTCCCTTTCACCCCAGAGGAAAAATAAGCAATCCTTTTTATTTTTATATCACTCATTTGCCAATGAAAGGAATAGACTTGATTGCTTTTCTAAATGGCAGATACTGTATCCCTCCAGAATCTGAAGTAAGTAGAATATTCAGTTATGCTCGTGTTTATACCAAGAAAACAATTAGTTTTCTACTTTCCTCCAATAGAACCAAGCTTCATTTCCCCCACTGATTTTCTTGTAGAAAAGAAAAGTCTGAAAACTTGTCAATATTAAACTTTCAAAGAAATAATAAAATTAATTTTTTCTCAAGCAGCTGAAAAATGGTTGTAATCCCCTGACCATCAGTCTTATGATGATCACTTTTTGTCTTAAGCTTGTTATGTTTTGAGACAAGGTCTGGCTCTATGGCCCAGGCTGGAATGCAGTGACATGATCTCGGCTCACTGCAACCTCTGCCTCCTGGGCTCAAGCCATCCTCCCACCTCGGGCTTCTGAGTAGATGGGACTACAGGCAATTGCCACCACACCTGGCTAATTTTTATGTTTTTTGCAGAGACAGCGATTTGGTCATGTTGCCCAGCCTAGTCTTGAATTCTTGAACTCAAGTGATCCACCTGCCTCGGCCTCCCAAAGTGCTGGGATTACAGGCGTGAGCCACCACACCTGACTTTTCTTAAATTCCTAATACAGCAATTACCTTGGGATGAAGAAATAAAACAAAACAAAGCAAACAAACAAAAAATTTAATACTCCCTATCTATGCCAGGTAGATAGATGTGAACCTTATTAGATGATTGCCTAAGCCCATGATATTTTAGCAGTGCATTATAGAAATTCTAATTGTTGTGTCTTGCCTGGGATTTGAAAAGTAAAAGATGAAATAGTCCCTGAGACTGACAGTTACTATGTGGTATAAACTTCCATCATGAGAAGTATAATATTTATTCTTCTTCCCATTCATTCCCACCCCAAGCCGTGCAGAAACATGAGAGGAGGACATAAATAGACTTGCAAAGATGTCTCATCCTGTTGCCTGGAGTTGGAGGGATATATCTCATATATTTTCCATACCATATTGTATTTTTTAAGAACAAAAATTTGGCAAATATTCTTTATTTTGATCTGCCAATGGCAGCCCCATTTTATCACATGAATCAGATGAGAGAAGGAGCCCACATTAGTCAGTGTAATTAATGCCAACAAGATAGACCAACCCCGATTAGTGACTTAAAGGAATATATGGTTATTTCTTTGTCTGAAGCAGGTTGGGTAGCTCTTTTGTGTGGTCTTCCTTGAAGCTTAAGGCTGCAGGCTACTTCCATCTTTCAAGCCTGCCATTTTAGATTCCTTTATTTTAACCATAAGGAAAGAAGAGACAGCATGGAGAGGGCACACTCTTACCTGGCATGGACTGAAAGTATGACCTTACTATTGTCAAATCCCATTGGCAAGAGTGAGTCATAGGACCCATCTACCATGGATGCTTGAAGCTGGGGGAATGCAGAGGAGCACATGGAAATTAGGTGGGAACTAACAGCCTCTCTCACACAGAGAGGTATGCAGATAAGCTTGATTAACACGGACTCTATCAAAATCAAAACATGATAATGTTCCTGCCTCCCCAAAATTCATCTCTTATTTTAAGGTCCTATTAAAGTATTAATTGTGGGTATTTCATTCCTTTCAGGAAATAAACATGGGATATTCATTATGTGAAAAAAAAGAAACTAGAATATATCTTAAAGTATAGTCATGTCTCATGGGCTTTTCATTAGAATTTTGTGACCTACTGCAGGTATTATTATACTCAGTAAAATAAGCAAGCTCAGGAATTATAAATGAATGCATCAAAATATTACTTGAAATCATGTGCCCATATCTTACTTTTTTTCTGCCATGGTATTTCTAATATACATTTCCATGTTAATAATATGCCATTCATAGCAGACAGTTTGTAGCAACCCAAAGGAATTGTTAATTTCCTGGAACCGAACATTGGCTGCTTAAAGATATTCTTTGTTTACATTTTTTTTTCATATTTGCTATTGCATGCCTGACTAAGTGGCTCCAATAATTTAAGAGTTAAAGACCCGTTGGAGCAAATGACGATGCAGCTGATTGATTAGAGAAGTCCTAGATGAAATAGATCTAGGTTTGATCAAACACACAAGATCTGTCTCTCAATTGATGACCTGCCTGTATCTAGTGTGGTGGCAATGCTTGAGAGCAGGGACACTGCAAGATAGGTCTTAAAGGTTAGACAAGGCTAGTTTACTGAATCCATTAACCCTATTTCTAAGAGCTGCTAATTGCTGGAACTATTGGCCCTGTCTTACCTCCCCTTCCCTTAGCTTCCTCTGAAGCTCACATTATATTATTATGTATGCACCCTGAGGAGGAGATGGACAGAGGGGTTAGAGAACGCATGCAAAACATAATGAACAGTTGTAAAAGCAAAAAGGAACTAGAATATCAATCATTTTTAGTGTGAGCAGGAAAAGACTTGGCAGAGGTAAATACTCAGGGAAGAGATACTTAATCCTTCTCACTGCTCATTCTCTCCCACATCCCAGGTCCTTATTTGATGGAATCAGGTCAGGAGTGATGAGATCTTTTTTAGAAGGGAAGTCCTGTTTAATTTAGTCTTTTACATCAGCTCTTGTGGGAGGTCTCCTTTAGGTCTTAGATCCTGCTCACTCTCTCTGTTTCTGGGTAGTGGGGAAGAGGATATTGTGCCCTTTTCTTGGAAATTATTAGACTCTGGAAGGGGCAAAATTGTAGATAGAGCAGAGAAAGCAGAGCTGACTGCTGCCAATTTGTCAGAGCCCATGGAGACAGGAAAGGAGGCGGCAGAAATAGAGGGGTGTGCTGTTGTTCAATAATACAAAATTATGATTGTAGGGTTTTCTTCATGCTGATTCCTTTCACAGAACATGCTGAACTTGAATAAGCCTTACAGCAGATTCTTCCTCTGGTGAGAAGGAGGGGTTGAAGGAAAAAATCATAGTCATATAAATTATATTATTTATATCCATAGTTATTAAACATCAAGCCAAGTATATTAAAATTAATTCTTACAGCAACCACATGGGGAAGGTATTAATAAGACCATTTATCAGCTAAGAAAGCAGAAGATAAATAATTGGCCCAAATGTCATATATCTTATAAAAAAGGTCTGAGATTCAAATCCATTGAGCTGGATGAATCTCAGAAACATGCAAAGCAAAGAAAGCCAGACACAAAAGAGAATATACCACATGATAGCATTCACATGAAATTCAAGGACAGACAAAAACTAAGCTGTGGTGATAGAAACCAGATCAGCAGTTGATTGGGTGAGGAGTAGGAGGGGATTGATTTCAAAGGGGTATGAGGGAACTCTTTTTGGATGATGGATATGCTCTATTTCTTAATTGTGGTAGTTCAATTATGTTTGTCAGAACTCGTTGAACTGTATGTAAAAATGGATGTCTTTTATTGTATGTAAGTTTTAACACAATGAAGCCAATGATCCTATCAATATTGTATCTTCTTTCCTCGAGGAAAATATAAGCACTGAATTGCTTGCCATTGAAGAAAGAGCTGTTTATGTTTCTTTCGTGTCAATAATATAAATAGTACTTCTGCATTTTTCTAGTTAACTACTGAACGTTTCATTGTATTTAATTAATAGGGACAGAAAAGTTATGTCTAAATATACAAAGAATCCAGGCATTCCTTTGCTTCTTTTTTTTTCAAATTAAAAAGAAATCATGTTTTAGAGAATTAAAATATTCAAATGATTGCTTTAATTTTTGCTTTTATCTGTAGACATTATATATGTAAAGATAAGGCTTTGTTGACCACTGCCTAGGTGACCCCACTGGCAAATGTGTATTATAAAATTCATACCAATTCATATCAAAGGGATAGAATTAGTAGACCCATCCTTGGGACAGACATTCTGTCCTGTAAACACATTTCAAAAAGTGATTTTGGATAAAAATTTCTTTATCATTCATTGAAAAATTAATTTTGAAAAAGATCAGTCATCTTCCTGCTAAGAATTTCAAGTTTAAAACATTAAAATGTAACTAAATTCATTTGGATGAAATAGAAAGGGAAAGATTTATTCAAATGTAACTATTAGCTAAAAGTAAATGTTACTTGGGCAAAAGAGCTGAACAGACACTTGACCAAAGATGACATTCAGATGGCCAATAAGGGTAAGAAAAGTTGCTTATCATCATTAGTTATTAGGGAAATTCAAATTAAACCATAGTGGGATAACACCACACACATATTAGAATGGATGAAGTAGAAAACAAAAATTAAAAAATGAAAACAAACAAAAAATGGCAAAAAGCTGAAAATGATAAGTGCTGACAAACTTGCAAAGCAATTGATGGCAGGAGTGTGAAATAGTACGGCCATCCTGAGAAACCCTTTGGCAGTTTCTTATAAAACTAAGCAAGTGCATGTTTTATATCTTCGTAGTATCATAATAGTGCTTTGCCTGTGATAGGCTTTCCATAGATGTATTTTAGAATAACGAAATGAATACATGGCATTTCATTCTATTTTACATATTTAGGAATAGAGACCTTTGATAAGTTTATTTTTCCTAAAACCCCATGAAGTCATGGAATTACACTTCTAGAAATTCAGTGCAGTCCAGCAATCAATTGCTAAACATTTATCCCAGAGGAATGAAAACTTATATTTTCATAGAAATCTGTACATACATATTTATAACAGCATTATTTTTAAAACTGGAAACAACCTAGATTTCCTTCAATAGATGAATCATTAAATAAATGTGGCAAATCTATACTATCGAATACAACTGACCAATAAAGAGAAATGCACTATTGATACACACAGTAACCTGGATCAATCTCCAGGGAATTATGTTGAGTGAAAAGGCCAATCTCCAAAGGTCATATTATATGATTCCATTAATATAATATTCTTGAAATGATAAAATTATAGAAATGGAGAACCATTTCAGAATAGCAGTTGCTAGGGTTCAGGACAGAGGAGCAGGTAGGCAGTGGAGGTGGTTATAAAAGGGCAACATGAGGAATCAACATGAGGGTGATGGGAATGCTCTGTAACATTTGACTGTATCAATGTCCATATCCAGGTTGTGATACTGTACTATAGATTTGTAAGATGTTACCATTAGGGTACACTAGGTAAGGGGTACACAGGATCTCTTTATATCATTTCTTAAAACTGCATGTGAATCTTCATTTAATTCAAAATAAAACATTTAATTTTGAAAAAGTGCATTAAATCATGTACTCCTGCAAACCATCCAGTAGCTTCCCATAATATAGTAAGAATCCAAAACTCCTCAATGTTGCCTAATAGGGCTTGCAGGAGCTGGCTCCTGACGTTCCTTCCCAGCTCATTTCCTATTATTCTCCCTCTGGCTGACTTTGCTCCTAACCACACTTGGCTTCTTTTTGTTTCTCAAATACTCCAAAGGTGTTTCCACCTTAGAATCTTGGTGCTGGATACCTCCAGCCTCTGAAATATGTTTCTCCCAGATCATAGCCTAGTTTACTCCCTCCCTTAATATAGTTGCTCTAATGTCACCTCCTTAATCTCAGTTCCTTAATGTTATTTGCTAAAATATCACTTCCTGAAAGAGGACTTCCCTGACCAGTTTGTCTAAAACAGCACACATATTTCTGTATTTTCTGTTGAGCAAAAATAAGTTGGAAAAGTATACATATCTTTATGAGAATATTTGTGTGTAAAATTTAATGCACAAAAAAATCATTATATATTGTTTAATCCTACCAGGCAGGTAAGTGGATAAGGCTTTTATGGGGGAATACTGCATCATGAGTAAGATAAGAGATAAGGAATACCTGATAGCCATTAGTGTTTTTGCAGAAAATGTGAGTGTGTGACCTAAGAAAAATGTTTTGTGTGCAAATTTGGTAGCAACTTCTTTCAGTTGCAATACAGTTTCTATTTATTTAAGTTGTCCTACTGAGAAATGAGCTGCTATGTGCCTGTCCTTATCAGAAAACACTAAAGCTTGGGCTCTACCAGGAAACAGAAGACTATTTATTAGTACCAAAGAATGGTACTAATGATTCCAAATTGAAGTAGTACAGTAAGTGGTCCATTAAATACTCTTGAATTTATGTGCTTTCATTTTATTTCTGTTATTTCATTAACTCCTTGATGTTTTGGAAAAATCACCTTCTCAATGCAAATCCTGGGACTGCTTCTCCTTGGGATCATTCAAACTCCGTGTTACTCATTTTCTATCTTCATGGTAGCATCATAGTGCCTTGCATGTTAAAGGTATCCCATACATGTATTTTAGAACAAAGAAATGAATAAACAAAGGACATTTAATCTTATTTTACATATTTAGGAATAGGGATCTCTGATAAGTTTATTTTCTCTGAAACTCAGTGAAGTCATGGAATACTACACTTCTAGAAATCCTTTAATGTGGGAGTCAGTGGGAAACGTACATACCTACTGAGGATCATGAAGGCCAATACACTGCACTAAAATATTGAGGGACACAAAGAACCCTTTTATTGCCTGCACTGCAAATTCATCTGTTTCTGCAATAGATTTCTGTGAATAGATGATGAGCTGTACTATATTTTAATTCCTTGCTTCTGGCAGGTTCCAACACACAGGGATAAGAGGATGAAACAATAGTAGACAGCTATAATTATTTGGTTAGGGATTGCATAGGGTAATATTCAACGTCCCTCAGGAAATTGGCACAGCACAATATAGTGGGCTTTATTTTATTATGTTTGTAATGTTCATGTTTCCCCAAGTCAGCTATGCTTTATTTGATTGTATTGAGACCAAAAATACTTAAAGTATTTGTTGACAGAGAAGGTGAACAAGCTATTACTCTGTATGAGTGGGTAGCTTGAAGTGTTCACATCTCTAGTTTTGCCAAGTGTTTATATCACAGATATGCTGAAAACCACGGGGGGACAAGGACAGTCTTTCTCAGATTTGAGCATAAATGAGAATCACTTGGAGTATTTGTTAAAATTCAAGATTCTTAGGCCTTATTTCCATAGATTCTGATTCCAGAGGATCAAAGCATGCACAAGATATTGAATCTCTAACAAGCTCCCAAACAATGGTGGTTCACAGACCACAGTCTTTGTTAACACCACACTAGGCTGACCAGTTAGTAGAGATAGGGGCTGCTGGTCACACATGTGGATGAAGTTAGGTGGAAATTAGCTGGAAGCCTGAGCCGCGGTCAGAGCAGGAAGGCCTGCATCTTCCCCAGGAAGAAACTGCAACTTCTCTGAAGACAGATGATGAATGTGAAGCTAATTATATGGGAGTTGACTCAGGATAATGGAGATGATTTATGGAAAGTTGTGCTACAAAACTGAGTGGAAATATGAAAACAGCAGTGAGGTGATGACGTGCGTGGGACGTCAGACCAGAGCCAAAAATTTCTTTTATTGGATCTGAACGTTTGAGCATTTTGTCCTGGGGAGACAACCAATTACCATTAATGTTGGAAAACAAAATTATCTGATGCTTTTAGACAGACTACGTGAAGTGTAAATGAATCATGGTGATAGTTGTGGCAGACTCTCCAAGTTGCTTTCCCAATGTCTTTTCACCCCTTTACCAACAGAACCACCATATCATATCAATTGGGAACAAATGAGAATTGGTTTTACGCACTGATGGCACTAACAATGGGGGTAGGCCTTACTGAGCTTGGCAATGTGCCCAGTTATAAAATTTGATTCCTCAGCCTCCTTTAAAGCTGCATAGATCTGCATGACTGAGTTCTAGCAAGTGACAGATAACCAGAGCTCTACTAACCAGGCTTCTGGGAATCCTATTGTTTTCCTGACTTAAGGAAATGAAAGGGTAGACTTAGCTGCATCGCACCCTTTGCTATTTCCTCTCCCTCCTTTCCTGGAATGTGGTTGTAAGGCCTGGGTGTGTAGGAGCCATCCTGAAAGCATTAGGACCAAAGCCAATTGAAAAGATGGAGGGAACCTGGGACTTCCATACTAGCCCCGGGCTGCCTACCCCAGACTCCTGTTGCCTAGGAAGAGTATATTAATTTGCTTAAGCAGCTGCTTTTGTGTGCCTAATTATATGGAGCCATACAAAATTCCTAACAGATGAAATGGATATGATTTGTTAAGAATTTACTACATGCTAGCCACTTTTCTAAAAATTGTGTATATATCATATATCATTGAATTCTGACAGTGGCCCCATGAGATATATTGTTTTATTTTACCAAAAGCTCTAAGAAGAATCAATAGCATTTTAAAATGGACTTTTAATAATGCCAGGGTAAATTTCTGTGGGTAAATTTAAATTTTATTTACTTTAACCTGACTTAACTCATCTCCTAAGATAGTCTCTTGACACTTATTTTACACATAATGTATTTTATGGTGATTATATTCTATGCCTATCATATGGACTTGAAATTATTAATATTCATCCTCCATCACCAAAAACAGGTGAAGTTTACTACCAAAAACAAAGAAACAAACAAAACCCAGTTTTGATTCTTGTAACTTGGGTGTAAACTATGGAGAGAATCTGGGTTGAGTAGACTTGACCTCATTGTAGGTGCTGTATATAACATAGCTTACCCATGCATGTCCTGAAATTAATATTATATTCTAGTGATCTGGACAGTTTCATTATTTTTGTATTGCAATTGCCCGTGTTAAAAATCTGTCTGTGCTGTCATGTTCTTTCCTTTCCTCTTCAGAGAAAAGTGATTAGAACATTAAGTGGAGCAAATTGACCTGACTCTCAGAGATAAATAAAGGAATAAATTAGCTTGCAAAGAAATGGTTCACACTGTCTAGAATTTATTTGCAGCTTAAATATGAGGGTGGGAGGTTAGGGTCTTGGGAGACAAATTGAGTATCTAGCTTTAAATTAGATTTAATATCAGACTGAAATTCTAGTCAATTATCCTCAAAATAACTGAAAATTTCTGTGGCACTCAGTGTTCCACAAAATCATTATTAAAGCCCAACCAACGGTTTTCGTGAGTCTCACAGCCTAGTCCCCTATATGGAGATCACAGGGTTTACAAATCCTGTCTTCTGAGTCCACATTAGGTATATTTGAGGCATAATCAGGGTCAAATCAGAGAATCACCAAAATTTAAAGACCTCATAGTATCTAGTTTAAGGTAATAATTTAGAAATGAAAATAATATAGCTGAGAGGTAGAAGTCACCCCTCCACTTAATGTTCTAATCACTTTTTTTTTCTAATACCTAAGCCAGAAATAGAGTTAGGGGCTACTACATCTTAATTTCTAGTCACTCATGGTCTCCCGTGAAAGATTCCTGCCATAGTCAGTTTGGCTGCTACAACAAAATACCATAGACTGGGTGACTTATGCAACAGACATTTATTGCTCACAGTTCTAGGGACTTGGAAGTCCAAGATCAAGGTGCCAGCTGATTCACTTCCTGGAAAGGACTCTCTTCCTCGAGATGGCCATCTTCTTGCTGCATACAGAGGAAGAGGGAGAGAGCCATCTCATGTCTCTTCTTACAAGGGCACTAATCCCATCATGAGGGCTCCACCCCCACAACCTAATTACCTCCTGAAGGCCTCCAAATACTATCACATTGAGAGTTAGGGCTCAAAATATGAATTTTGGGGGGACATAATTTAGCCATAGCAATTTCCCTAGTATTTTTTTCATATTCTAAGTCTCACTAGATGGGTATAATTACAAGCAATGAATAACTTTCAAACGTGTCCTGTGTTTTTGCTAAAACCAAATCCCTATCCCAAATGTGGTCACATATGGTATCATTTTCCCTCAAGAAAAATGTAGAAAATACCCCTGTTGAGATGCAACCTCATGTTCAAAGAGCCTGCTGCCCAGGTCATACCAGACCACACCTAGAGACTACTACAACATGGAAAAGAGTGAGCCCAGAGGGATGGGTTACGCTTACATCCAACCCACTTCTCAACAACCTCCGTCAGCCTCAAATTCAAGGTAACACTAACAGTGATGGTGTGAATCCCAGTTCCAAGGTCAGCCAGTGGCTCCTTAGAGGCAGTAGACAGAAGGCAGTAGTTTAGGTGTGCACTGGTGCAGCTGAGGTCACATGCTGGCTCCACTAGTAACTCGTTTTTAAATTTATTTTGAGAAAGTCACTTATTGTCTCTGTGCTTTGGCTTTTTTCATCTGTAAAACAGATCTAACAATATTGACTCCATAGAGTTTAAAAGGATCAAATGAATGACTCATGTAAGTGTGATCCAAGCTTGATACTAGCACTGAGTCTGTTAGAATCCTAAATGCAGGCAAGACCAAGGCTCAAGCCAACCAAAAACTCATCATCCAGTTCCCATCAAAGATGAACTCTTCACATTTCTTTTCCCTAACCAATGCTTTTTCCATGGATGGATTTGGTGACTTCTGAATAGTTTAATCTTGTTTTGCTCTCATTCCTGATTGTTTTGAAGATCTGGAGAGTAGGCAATATTCAACCATTTTCACCATCTGCATGAATATTTTCTTATTGATGCACATGTCTATAAATCATTCTGTGTGCCTTTCTCCATATTCTGAGAATTGCCTGTAGTTGAGGGTAGAGGTCATTGAGTCTTTGGGGAATCTGATAGTAGCAGTTCTTATTCTCTCTCCCACCAACACTACTACCACATACATATCTGAACAATTGACATATGATCTTAGAGGCCCAGCACTTCCTGATGCCTTCACAGACCCTCTGGAAAAGTCTGTAGTGATAAAGTCTTCTATTCTATGCCTACATACGCTTCTTAAAATAAAGACGGTTTCCAAAGGATAGTTTTTTTTTTTTTTTTTAATTTAAGCTTTGGCTCATATATAATTTAAGAAAAAAATTTGTGAAAGAACATAAGTGATTTGTGCTCAACATCTAAAGAAAAGACACATTTCTCTTCAGCTATCTTTTCCTTTTTGGTGATTTTGGACTTCCTGGGCTATGCTGAATGTGATAATATTCTAAGCTAGCCAAATCTCTCTTAAGGACCTGCCAATTTTCAAAGCAAAGTTATGTAATTATGCATTTCCAACAGAAGAAAAAGTTAAGGTGCATATGAAAACATGCTGAAAAGTGTGGAAATGTTATCAAAGACAAATTACGCATTTATCACTTCAAAATCCAGATAGTATAGAACTCCAGTGCTTATTTGTTTAAATTGTCCGCCTGATGTGTAACTGTTAAAGTACATTAAGCAAGAGGCCTTATGTTTGCTTTGGGTGACAACTGGGACATTTTTATTTCATAGACTGCATAGCAGAACCTGGCCAACTTCAAGGTCAAAGTCAGAAATCATGATCTCATTTCCACTATTGACTCAGACTTGCCCTTATGACTTACAGAGCTCACTCCATGTGCCATATCTAGTCAGTATGCAATGAGATCTGTGAAATCAAACTCATGTCAAAGCCCTGGCCATCATATGTTTTTCGGGTAGGCAGTTGGAGTAGGGGATAACTGGATTCTTGTTTATATTTGGGCAAGTCACAACTTCTGTGGGCTCCAGTTTATTTTTCTGTAAAGTGGCCAGATTGAATCACTTACCTCTTAGGTCCCAGTTGATGCTCTTCCTGATCTTCCTAATGATTGATCATCAGCGGCTGATGATTGATTGCATGTTGTTTCTTTTCCCAAAGATAATAATAATTGTCAAAAGCCTGAGATGTATCAATACCAGGCACTGATCAAAGCATGCTATGTTTTTAAAAAAATTCTCACAACAACCTTATGTCATAGGTGCTCTCATTCTCTCCCCACTTTGAAAGATGAAAAAACCTGCAGATCAGGAAAGTTCAATAATTTGCTCAAGGTCATACAGTTGGCAAGAGGCACAGTGAGGCTTCAAACAAAGGCTCTCTGGTTCCAAAGCCAGCACAAATAATGACTCTACTGTTGGAGCAAAGCAATAATTGTTTCTAGTTAGGATTCTTACATCAAGTTGCTTATTTTCCAGTGTATTTTCTTGGATTTGAGACATTTAACCAAAATTTACACACTTTGGACTGGAACCATAAAAAAAAATTGTGCCCCTAAAAATCACCTGATATAATTAATTCCCCTGTCAAGCATATCTGCTTTTAACTAAGTCCTTCCCATGTCTCCGTATCAGCTTTCTGTTACAGATACATTGATTGCCGGCTGTATAGGGTTTCAAAATAAAATATAATTTGAACTGGAAAGTTTTGGTTGTTATTTATGTGACCAAACTTTGAGGTTGCACTTTTCATTCAGCTTTTAGGTGTGCTGATAGCCAAGATCTTTACCAGTTCATTTTTTATAAGAAATAGGCTACTAGCAAAATACAATTGTTATTTAGAAATACTGAGAATATACTGCTTCCACCAGGAGAAAGGCTAAGATATTAAATGGAATTAAAATACATGTAAACAATGACATAATACATAAGAAAAGTTCTAGGAAAAAACCTTTAATTTTAAATAAGAATTACTTATATACCAATCAGATACTCTTCATTTATCTTTTCAGCTTGGCTTATTATACACTAGGGGCCATCATCCCAGAATTTTATAGTAAATATACTTTTAAGATGTCTCACTATAGAGCTTTGAAGAGGGGTTACTAATGAAAACAAAACATACTAAAAGTAGACTGTTTCAATGTTTTCGGGATAATGGGATAAAGTAAAAACAGCATTTGGATGAGGGGTCAGCAGTATGATGTCTCTCTTTGGAAGGGCCCAAGAACTGCAGAAAACTGCACACTAAGCAAGAGGCACAGGTGATCCCTTGGGGTTAGGCAAACACGGGAACCACTGCCCTGCTCCACAGCACTCTCTCCTTTAGACTCTGAGCTCTTCAACGGGGTCATGGACCTCTAATGCAGTGGAATACACAACAGTTTAGTCAACTTCATACCTGCACTGTTCAGTTGCCAAACTATTTCCTTGAGGCTCACTTATCTCACCTATAAAATGAGGAGATGGGGCTGGGTGGTTCTTGAAGGTAATATCTATGTCCAGCATTCCAGTCTTCAGTCTAAAATTATGTGAGGAATTAAACTCTGAAAGGTGACTTTGGCGTGTATCATTCTAACTCATGCCTCTTGTTGAAGGACTTCTGGTTGGTTGGTTGTTTTTTCCAGCTGTATTGAGATATAATTGACAAATAAAAGTTGTATATATTCAAGGTATACATGATAATAGGAGATACATAAGCCTTGTGAAATGATTATTCAGCAATAAAAAGGAAGAAAATTCTGACATTTGTGACAACCCAGAGAATCTTTGTTTTGACCATTAGCTCTCTTTTAAGTCAGTGGGTGCTCTGGGAAAACATAACCCACTTAGTTTTGAATAATGCTCTGTGGGTCTTCTATCCTGCACCAGCCACATTTATATGCTAGGAGAAGAATAAGCTACATATAATGGTTGTCATTTGTTAAAGTCTACCCCATTTCAGTTATTTAGTTGTTCTTGTCTTTACTTTTCTCTCTAAGGATATTCCAAAAATATATGTTAGGATTCAATTCTGGTAAACAGATCATATTCTTGGAGTTGGGTTTTGTTGGGGTGAGGGGAATTGGCAGGGCAGGGAGGATTACTAAAATAAAATATACACTTTCAAAAGTGTTTATTGTGTTCTAGGCATTAGGCAAGGTGCTGTGCATGAAGAAACCTATTTAGTGAGTAGACTAGCCTTGGAAAAACCCATAACCCTTAAAACATGTTCTATGGGTTCCCCCTGTCCTGCTCCTATGTCAATCAGCACCACAGATTCTTTGAGTAATTTTAGATGTTACAGTAATTTCACTTTAAGGTGTTAAAAAGTCCAACCTGATCCAAAACAAAATTTTCATCAGAGACTCAATTCAAAGTTTCTTCCCCATCAAGCCTGGTCCAATTTGGAAACGTAGGGGGAAAGTGGGGAGTGGTTCCTTTCTTCTTCTCAACGAACTAGTTATACACACACACACACACACACACACACACGGTTTTAAATATATATATGTATAAACACACACGCACATAAAATTTTCAATCCTCATTTATGACAATCTCTTAAAGTAGGCTTGACTATTCCCATTTTATAGAAACTACAACTGAAAAGACATAATGCATTTTACAGGGTTTGACTCAAGGATTTTAAAGCAGACTGTTTCCACTGTCCTTTTACCTCTCAAAATGTCACTTACCCATATGGTTGAAGTGTGTGGTGTGTATGTGGTGGTTGGATTTGCTTCTCTTAAATTATGTTTCCACATGAAAGAGGATCAAATAGTTCAGTTATGTTGAAATACTTTTTGTGTATCTGCATGTGTTTGACGAGGCACAAGGCTGTTGCACCCTGAACATGCCTCTCTTAACTCAGAGGTATCCAGGATTGATGCAGAGGGTGGCTGTGACTCCTGCCGTAAAATGTAGATACTTTGTCCAGCACCAGCACATGCACATGAGAAACACAGGATCCAAGAAATATATGTCATATATAGAAATCATTTTGTAGATGCCATAAATCAATCAATAATTGTTAAAGTACCTTTAGTGGATTAGGAAGCAGCACAATGATAGTACAGGCAAGTTGCAGAATAGATAAGAGTAAGTTTGGGAGGATACAAAGTGTTGGCATTTTTCAGAATAAAATCCCACTCATAGATATTTGAGGGACTCTAGAAAGGGAATATAGAAATGGTATATTGGGATCAGAATTGAAAGTGAGGTAATTTCATGTGTGTGATGTGTATTATTTAGTAAGAGCAATGAGTATTTGAATGTTCTATGTGAATCATCCCTGTGAATATTACACAAAGATTTAGACTTTGAGGCATCATTTCTCTCACTCTTCAGGAAATAGATTTAGAGCTTGAGTCGTTGCTTTGTCTTTTTGAAGTATATATTAATATGTTTTTTAGTAAATCCAGTGATTCCTGGGTTTTTAATTGAAAGCTAAGTATTATGGTGGGATATAAACCAACCAATTTCTAATGGATGCCACTTGGAAAGTTTTTCTTTCTCCTACAGAAGAGAAAGCAGTGGGAAATGGCGTATAATGCCAAGAAATCATGTTTCCTGCTTAATCCATGTGAAAAGTATATGGATGACAGTCAAAAGGTCTCTTCAACTACAAATAGAGTACAGAAGACCATGTGGTCAATACAATACAATAATGCAATATTTAACATTGTAATACAGTTTCCAATAGTATGAAGTTGAAATAGGTGTTGAGATGCTTTAAATTGAATAATACAGTGTATTTTAAGTGCATAGAGGTCTTTCTTACAAAGAAAGTGCACGGAAAACTTTAGAAAGTAAAGACACAAAATATAAGGTTTATTTTGTGTTGGTCTTTAGAAATTTGAATTCTCTTTCAAGCTAGGACAAGTCTTGAGATGAAACACATACATTTAAAAAAAAGGTCTTTATAAACCTGAAGTCTAACTCAATCCTGAGTCACATGATAGACAACCAAAAGCACCATGACTTTATGCACCTCCATTTGTTTCTCTGAAGCTCAGAGGATCCCTCTGAATGCATTCCTCAGACCTCGTGGTGAATCCAGCACCTTGAGGATCATATTGAAGTTTTTAAACTGAGCCTAAAAACTCTATCACTACAGCTTAGGCTTTGCTTTTCTTAAGTACTTTTCTCATGCTCCCCCCAGGCAAGATTTGCTACAACACAAACCTGTCTCAGGCTCAATACCTACCTTTCTGAAAAACATATTTTATGAAAATGGCTTTGTGTCCATCTCATATCCTATTATTTTCAGCTCATTGAGACATGGCATTGGATATATCTCTTACATGGCATTGCATGTATCTCTAAAAAGAGAAATATTTTTTCTCCACACCTAATTTTCTTCACCTCTATCAATTCTTCCTTGGCTATACCTTTACTTAACTCCTATGTCTGTAAGGCTTTTAAAGTTCCTTTGTAAAGACACATTTTAAACTTTCTGTATATTGCAATTTAAGTTTTCTGTTTCTTTCTCCCATCTGCTAGTCAAATTTTCTTCTCAGCAGAAAACCTCACCGTTGCTTCATTTCCACACATGGCAGGCATTCAAGCATAGCAACTGGGAGTCACAGTTGTACTGAAATGAGAAGGAAATGTGCTTCCCAACACAGCGTCAGCATCTCCCACCAGAGGCCATTTGTCTTTTTTTTTTTTTTTTTTGGCTTTTCAGCAAATGACTGCTAAAGGAAAGTCTCTCAAAACCCAAATCAGTAGCACTCCAACCCTTGTTGCACAAAGCATTACACTGGATCATGGAAGGGTTAAGATTTCTATTAAAAATGTTTCTCATGGTGAATCTGATATGAATGTATCTTCTAAGCTTGCTGTGATTCTTCCCCAGCCTTCTCATTTCCTACTTATTGACTCCTCTGTTAGCATCAGCTTTCCCCTCTGGTCTCTTGGGTGGGTTCCTTTCCATTCTGCTCAAGTCTAGCTCTTTCAGCAGGCCCCAGCTGGCCCACCAAATTCCTTGTGCAGCCTTACCCTGTGGCACTGTGGAAGGACAGGGCTTTCCTGGCACAGCTTGGCTCTTTGCTGCACCAGGCAGCTTCCTCCCATCAGCCTTTTGCCCTTAGACTCATTTCGAAGAAAAAGTCCCTGTATTTCCCCAAGCCCCAGAGGACATAAGTCACTCTTTCTGAGGGTTTCTCTGAAGCCTCCCTTATTCAAACTCTGTCAAGGACCAAGGAAATTCCGTAACATTCAGACAACCTTCTCTCTAAACTCTAAAGAACCTATAGCTGGGTCAGGCGCCGTGGCCCACACCTGTAATCCCAGAACTTTGGGAGGCCGAGGCGGTGGATCACTTGAGGTCAGGAGTTCGAGACCAGCCTGGCCAACTTGGTGAAACCCTGTCTCTACTAAAAATGCAAAAATTAGCCAGGTGTGGTGGCAGGCGCTTGTAATTCCAGCTACTTGGGAGGCTGAGGCACGAGAATCGCTTGAACCTGGGAGGCGGAGGTTGCGGTGAGCCCAGATCATGCCATTGCACTCCAGTGTGGGCAACAGAGCAAGACTCTGTAGCAAAAAAAATAACAAAAAAGAACCTATTGCCACCCCAAATTCTCAACACATGCTAGACTGGACTGGCAAGGGTTGAGAATTCAGACTGGAGGTGTGGGGTGGTAGGGGAGATGGGTTGATCTTGGCAGAGTTCAGTTTTGATCACCCCCTTAGCAGGTCCTACATTGATGACCCGGCAGCTTCATTAGCATGTGAGGATATTTGACACCTGTTTTCCTCAGCTTTGGGACCTCAGCTGAAATTCCAAAACAGGAAGTTTTTGTTTTGTTTGTTTTGTTTTACGTTGTTTTGTTTTGTTTTCCTTTGTCATGCAGACTTTTTTAAAAAAAGTTTTAGGTACTCAAAATTATCAATGTATTTTATGGCTTCTAGATTTTATGTTTACTTAGAATGGCCTTTCCCACTCTATTTTAGTTTACTGGGGTTATTGTTAAAAAGTACCATGAACTGGGTGACTTAAACAACAGAAATTTATTGCCTCACTGTTCTGGAGGCCAGAATCTGAAATTATGGGGTTATCAGGGGCATGCTCCCTCTTAAGCCTTTAGGGAAGGATCTCTTCCAGGCCTGTCTCCTCGCTTCTGTTATTTTGTGGCTTGAGGCAGCATAACTCCAGTCTTCATGTGGTGTTCTCCCAGTGTGCGTGTCTGTGTCTAAATTTCCTTTTTTTATAAAGACACTAGTCATACTGGATTAAGGACCCATCCTACTTAGATATGACATCATTCTAACTTAACAAATTATATTCATAACGACCTCACTTCCAAATAGGGTTATATTCTGAGGCACTGGGAACTAGGATTTAAGCATATAAATTTGGGGGAGTGGGCACAAGACAATCTATACACGCTCTACTAAACACACTGTCCTGGCTTTCTTATAAGTCTTTCGGATAGCTAGCTAACTAGATAGATAATTTTTGTCGTTTTAGTTATTTATTTTTCTCCTCTGAGGTTCACCTGAAATTTATTTTGGTCTAAGGAATAAGACAGGGGTAAGGATGCACATGGATATTTTACTGAATGGTTAGTGCTAATTATAGTGTTTTACCCATTATATTATTCTATTCAGAGCCTAGCGAAATGATTGATAATAAATAAATACAAAAGTATTGACACCAATGCTCAATAAATTTCCTTAAAATTGAATCACATCACTTACCAGGTAACTGCATTGTTAAGTTTATAACTAGAAGATAGCTTATTTATTTGAACTGATGGGGGCTATCTAGAAATTTGATCACAGGTAGTGAAGATATCCTAGAAAATTGACAAAGCCTATAGCTGCAGTGATCCGAAAGGATATTGGGTTAAAAAAATACTAACATTTTCTGGTTGTTGAAGGAAATGAACACAGTTCCTGTGACATATCTTTTGTACCAGCATAGAGGACAGGGTAATGACCTAGAATCAAAGAATGGTCTATAAAACAGATCTCTTCTTTTACTGGCAGGTAGTAGCTAGATTATTGTGTGTGTATGTGTGTGTGTGTTTGTGTGTGTGTGTTCAAGATACATATGTTGGGGGAGTGGGCAAGGAAAATAATCCTAGGAACAGCCATGGAAGCTCATGAAAATATTTAGAAGCAACATTTTAGAGCAATAATAGTAAATGAGTGATTGGGGTCTATTCCAAATTTTAAGTTTTAGAGAACAATCTCCTACTTTATGATGCTAAATTCCTAAGTATTTTTCATATAAGACATGAAAGATATTAAAAATATTGAAAACTAAGTCTTGGTGGCTAGGAATGAAACTTATGTAGGTCCATGTTTGGTATTTGATAACAGATAGATATGTACTTGGATATTATGCTACAAATAGCTGAAATTTTTACATTTAATTTATATTTATGTTCAGAGTGATTACAGATAGTAATTTGTATTTTGAGGGGAGCACATGGAGTCTGCCTGACCATTGGTTAGTGTCAAGTGAAGATATTTCATGTGACAAGATGGCAAGATAAGTCACTGACATCAGGAAAGTCATTAGAAAAAAATATTTCAAGAGTTTATCTCTCAGCAAAACACTATATATTGTTTGTATTTTAACATAGTCTTCCCTGCATGTTTCAGAGAAAAGTATTAATATGCTAGCTTTTAGAAAAAAATATTTTTTGAATTGCTAAGAAATATTTTTTGCAACTCTGCCTAAGACATTTATTTTAAACTGAATAAAAATTTAAATTCACCCATTCTCTATTTTCTCTACATTTTAACAATAACCCAACTGCAAGTCATTCCAATTCCCGTATAATTGTAACTTCTTTTTGAAAAGCTTAGAATTATATGAATCATGCTAAGCTCTTTTATTATTGACTAAAAGGGCTTATTCTAATCTTTTACTATCTTTGCTGGATGTAGGGTGTAAATAGAAAAACCCTATTTCACCAGGGAAAGGCTATTAGGTGTCCAAAAAGCGTTTTTTTTTTTTTTTTTTTTCCAGCTTAGGGAACATTCACATTTTAGATGGCGGCTAGTGTATGTTTCCTGAGCTGATGGACTGTAAGCTGGTTGTATTTGGCCCCTGTCATCTTCTTCCACCCCAATGATGCAAGCCAGAACAGAGACACAGTGTCAAGTCCTATGAACAAGAATACGATGTGGTAGTGTAAAGCAAGGAGACAGTGTGGAGTGGAGGAAACAGTGAGGAAAATTATGAAGGAGGAGCAGCAGGGTGGGGGTATGAGGAAGGAGAGAGATTGAGGGTTCTGTGAATGTCATGGTCCAGGACTTGGGACTTGGCTCATTTTTTTTGGTGGTTCTCAGTAGATTCCTTGATCACTGTGAGACTCATTGCACAATTTGAACTACATCTTCTCTAGAGCCCCTTTCATTTCTAGGATGCTAGGCTTCTCTTAAGCTTAATTGTGAATACCCTGAAAGGAGAATCTTTGTTTTTACTGAAGACACAATATTTGGAGCGCTTCAATCTCAATTTTTTTGAGGCAGACAATTCTGTTGTAGTACGAGCCTGTGTCTTTATCTAGAACATGGTAATTCTGTAGATTATGGGCCTTTACCTTATGGTTTTTCCACATGGAATGATACGTTTCACTTCTTTATCGTCTCATAGCATGCTGTTTATCTGACCAAAGGCAGTTTTTTTCTTTGTTTGTTTAACATATTTTCTGTAGCTTTCCCTGAAAATTATGCCTTCATATATCTTTGCTGTATTTGAATGTTTTTAACCTCAAATTAAGCTAGTTAATACTGTTATTTGGTTCAAAAATCAGAATCAGAATCAGAGAATCCAAATGTTAATTATTCAGCAAATTCATGCAGGCTTTTCTTTGCACAGTAAAATAAGCAGACGCAATATTTTCTTCAGAATCAGTGAGCAGCACACATATCCTTTAGGTAATGTACTGTTTGATTTTCAGTGCAGAAATGTGTGCTATGCTCTTTCTTTTAGAGGTTCAGTTTGTCAGCAGATTTTTGTGTCATTCTAATTTTTGCTTGTTTCTTTGGGAATCTGAAATTTCTCCATCTGTATATTTTAAATGATTGGGGGCCAAAATTTATAAACTGAAATAAACAGGGAAATTAACCTTGTTAATGAATGTAGTAAGGGAAATGTGGCACTAATTTACAACAAATAAAAGAATCAAAGAAAGGGAAGGATTTCATTTTTGAATGAGGATTCAGAAGTTTCCCTTTTAAAAAAAAATGAGATACCCCATAAACAATACCAACACTTTAGCTACTTGTTAATTAGGCCATTGAACTTTCCTTTGAGATCCTAGAATCTGAAAAAATAATTAGCTTTGCAAGGCCATTAGCGAAGGAGAAAAACTTATATTGCCTAGAAACCAGATCAAGAATGATTCAGAAAGCTATGCTTCTTGCATGTGGCATTATTGAAGGGAATTGTAAAAATAAAATCACCTGGACACTTGTATGTTAAACAAAACAAAAACAAAAAACTGCTCAGCAACTTATTAGGAAAAACATTTAGTTATCCTCTGTATTCATTTCCTACTAGTATAACAAATCACCACAAACTTATGGCATACAATACACAAATATATTATCTTATAGTTCTGAAGTTAGAAGTCCAAAATCAGTCCCACTGGACCAAAGTTAGGGTGTTGGCAGGGCTTCTTTCCGGCTGGAGGATCTAGAAGTGAATAGGTTTCCTTGTGTTTACCCAGCTTGTAGAGATTTTCTGCATTACTAGGCTCACGGCCGCTTCCTCCCTCCATCAGCACATCTTCTCTTCTGACCTTCTGGTACCCTTCTTATAAGGATTTGTGATTACTGTGGGCCCATTCAGATAATCCCAGATAGTCTCCTCATCTCAAGACCCTTAATCACATCTTCTAAAGACCTTTTGCCCTATAAGTTAACACATTCACAGATTCAGGGGATTTGGATTTGGACTTCACTAAAGGGCTATTATTCAGCCTACCACATCACCCTTGCTTCACTCAGCTGTTTAAACAGCAAGTACATAAATCTTAATGGAATAAGGGCTAATTTTTAAATTTATTTAAAATTTTTTTTAAAAAAAATTTTTGTGGGCTGGGTGCGGTGGCTCACACTTGTAATCCCAGCACTTTGGGAGGCCGAGGCGGGTGGATCACGAGGTCAGGAGATCGAGACCACGGTGAAACCCTGTCTCTACTAAAAATACAAAAAATTAGCCGGGCGTGGTGGCGGGCGCCTGTAGTCCCAGCTACTTGGAGAGGCTGAGGCAGGAGAATGGCGTGAACCCGGGAAGCGGAGCTTGCAGTGAGCCGAGATCGCGCCACTGCACTCCAGCCTGGGTGAGAGAGCGAGACTCCGTCTCAAAAAAAAAAAAAAAAAAAAAAAAAATTTTGTGGGAAAATGGGTCCATCAATAGAGAACTGATTATCTTCATGAAGAAAATATATGCTGTTTATGCAAATATTGTTTATATCAAGGCTTGTTTCTAATCCTTAAAGCAGATTAAAAGTATCAGAAAAGACATGACCAAAGAAGGAAATAGTGAGGCACTGCTTCCCATGTTTATTTTATTTCATTAAAAAAATTTAATAGACAAATAAAAGCTGCATCTATTCAAGGTGCACAACATGATAAATCAAGGACATCCACAACCATTACAGATGAATATTGGGGTATTGCCAATGTGAAGATCTGCCTTATCCTTGAAAAGGAGGAAATGAAACTGATACTAAACTAGAATGTCATTTTGGAAAATCGGACAGGCAATTACGCCAGAGGAAAATTTGTATTGTGATGAAGTACTTCTTGTTCCCATGAGAGAAATTAACATTTAAATGGCTACTATTAAGCAATCTCACAAAAATTAAGATGAAGTGTCATAGAACACCTGAGTGAATACTTTTTACTTTTGCTGTTCTGTTACCTGCAGGAATAAGTTTATAATTGTCAGAACAAATCTTTAGTATGAATTGCCTTGAGCCACAGTGAAGAGAGAGGAATCATTTGTATTTGGGAATAGTGGCTGGAGTTGAGGATACATAAAAAGCTAGAGATGGAACATGAAGCCATAGCATGGGGCCTATAAATACTAGACTAGAAAAGAATTCTTAGTTCAATAGGAAATGGTAGGGTGGTGACTGGGGATTTTAAGCAAGATTGGGATATTTTAGGAAGATTCATCTGACCATTCTTTTAGAGGCAGGTTGATTAGGAAAATAAGTTAATGAAAAAGTGAGCAAATTGTAGCTGAGATAATGCTGGAAGAAGGGAAGGAACAGATTTGAGGCTGTGCAAAGGAAGCACCTTTGTGATTTATCAGCTGATTAGCTGTGGGTCGAAGGGGTGACTCAAAGAGGAAAACAGGGTTTCCAAATTCAAGCTTTTGTAACTGATGTTGTCATTATCAAGAAGTGATGTGTCATGAAGAGAAACATTTGTATGGTTGAGGTGAGGCACGTGAAGGTTCAGTTTGGAAGATATTGAGTGTAGGGTGACTGCAGACATGACAGTGGTGATGTCAAGTGAGCTAGACAGAAAGCTCAGGAAGACAGGTCAAAGTTAGAAAGAAAACATGAGTCAACTCACTTAGAGGTTATATGCTTATGTGACTGAACATGAGAGTGGCAGTAAGGTCGACTCTTATTCATTATATTGTCAAATAGCTTTTTTGTATGTAGGTCATTTTGCCACTGCCACTATGTTAAAATAGAATGAAAAAGACATTCTTGAGGCATTATTACTTAAAGACAGTTTTTGGCTGGGCGCGGTGGCTCACGCCTGTAATCCCAGCACTTTGGGAGGCCGAGGCAGGTGGATCATGGGGTCAGGAGATCGAGACCATCCTGGCTAACATGGTGAAACCCCATCTGTATTACAAATACAAAAAATTAGCCAGGTGTGGTGGCAGGTGCCTATAGTCCCAGCTACTGGGGAGGCTGAGGCAGGAGGATGGTGTGAACCCGGGAGGTAGAGCTTGCAGTGAGCCGAGATCGTGCCACTGTACTCCAGCCTGGGCGACAGAGCGAGACTGTCTCAAAAAGAAAAAAAACAAAAAGACAGTTTTTAAGATGATTTCAGAAATACTAAGAAACCCAAAGGTTGTTGATTCCTGCTACACTGAATTATAATTCTCTGCAAATCAAGCTGCATACTGTATGGTATATAACTATTATGAGGGAAGTGTAAGAGAGGGAATTTAAATGACTGAGAGCATTTGAAATTATTCCAGGATCACCTTTCCATGAGTCCATATATTTTCTCAAGATTTAAGGATTGAGTCAAAATATTCCTGACAGTTTACAAGTTTGCAAAATTATAACACAAAAGACTGTATTATCAACTAGTACTTTTCTTAGCTCTATAGTGTTCTGTACATCATTAAACATGCAACAAATGATGTTTCCTTGCCTAAAGTGGGTATTTTTTCCCTTTGCTTTTACTGAATTATCTTTTTTATACTTTCAGCCTACTTTGAGAAATGAGGATTTACTGGAGGAATATCTCTGTTCTCAGCACCGGGAATATGTGATTCTCATAAACATGGTTTATTATTTTATGACCCAAATATTGAATATTGTATAGCTTTACACCATGTATATCTCTTTGCATTAGCCACAGAAAAGCATAGAGACAAATTTATGCCCACTTTTATAAATTTTAAAGCTTGAAAATATGTGATTTGGATAATAATTTAAATTTGAATTCCTGGCTTCATTCTTCTTATATACTTTTCCTCCTGGTCTGCAATTCTTTTTTGTTATTTTTCTGTTTAAAAATAAAATTATCTTTTTAATATACATTTTTGTAAACCACTTAGAATTGTTTTTTTTATTTTATTTTATTATTATACTTTAGGTTTTAGGGTACATGTGCACAACGTGCAGGTTTGTTACATATGTATCCATGTGCCGTGTTGGTTTGCTGCACCCATTAACTCATCATTTAGCATTAGGTATATCTCCTAATGCTGTCCCTCCCCTCTCCCCCAAACCCACAACAGTCGCCGGAGTGTGATGTTCACCTTCCTGTGTCCCAAGTATTCTCGTTCAATTCCCACCTATGAGTGAGAACACGCGGTGTTTGGTTTTCGGTCCTTGAGATAGTTTACTGAGAATGGTGTTTTCCAGATTCATCCATGTCCCTACAAAGGACATGAACTCATCATTTTTTATGGCTGCATAGTATTCCATGGTGTATATGTGCCACATTTTCTTAATCCAGTCTATCGTTGTTGGACATTTGGGTTGGTTCCAAGTCTTTCCTATTGTGAATAGTGCCGCAATAAACATACGTGTGCATGTGTCTTTATAGCAGCATGATTTATAGTCCTTTGGGTATATACCCAGTAATGGGATGGCTGGGTCAAATGGTATTTCTAGTTCTAGATCCCTGAGGAATCACCACACTGACTTCCACAATGGTTGAACTAGTTTACAGTCCCACCAACAGTGTAAAAGTGTTCCTATTTCTCCACATCCTCTCCAGCACCTGTTGTTTCCTGACTTTTTAATGATGGCCATTCTAACTGGTGTGAGATGGTATCTCATTGTGGTTTTGATTTGCATTTCTCTGATGGCCAGTGATGATGAGCATTTCTTCATGTGTTTTTTGGCTGCATAAATGTCTTCTTTTGAGAAGTGCCTGCTCATGTCCTTCGCCCACTTTTTGATGGGGTTGTTTGTTTTTTTCTTGTAAATTTGTTTGAGTTCATTGTAGATTCTGGATATTAGCCCTTTGTCAGATGAGCAGGTTGCAAAAATTTTCTCCCATTCTATAGGTTGCCTGTTCACTCTGATGGTAGTTTCTTTTGCTGTGCAGAAGCTCTTTAGTTTAATTAGATCCCATTTGTCAATTTTGGCTTTTGTTGCCATTGCTTTTGGTGTTTTAGACATGAAGTCCTTGCACATGCCTATGTCCTGAATGGTATTGCCTAGGTTTTCTTCTAGGGTTTTTATGGTTTTAGGTCTAACATTTAAGTCTTTAATCCATCTTGAATTAATTTTTGTATAAGGTGTAAGGAAGGGATCCAGTTTCAGCTTTCTACATATGGCTAGCCAGTTTTCCCAGCACCATTTCTTAAATAGGGAATCCTTTCCCCATTTCTTGTTTTTGTCAGGTTTGTCAAAGATCAGATAGTTGTAGATATGCGGCATTATTTCTGAGGGCTCTGTTCTGTTCCATTGATCTATGTCTCTGTTGTGGTACCAGTACCATGCTGTTTAGGTTACTGTAGCCTTGTAGTATAGTTTGAAGTCAGGTAGCGTGATGCCTCCAGCTTTGTTCTTTTGGCTTAGGATTGACTTGGCGATGCAGGCTCTTTTTTGGTTCCATATGAACTTTGAAGTAGTTTTTTCCAATTCTGTGAAGAAAGTCATTGGTAGCTTGATGGGGATGGCATTGAATCTATAAATTACCTTGGGTAGTATGGCCATTTTCATGACATTGATTCTTCCAACCCATGAGCATGGAATGTTCTTCCATTTGTTTGTATCCTTTTATTTCATTGAGCAGTGGTTTGTAGTTCTCCTTGAAGAGGTCCTTCACATCCCTTGTGAGTTGGATTCCTAGGTATTTTATTCTCTTTGAAGCAATTGTGAATGGGAGTTCACTCATGATTTGGCTCTCTGTTTGTCTGTGATTGGTGTACAAGAATGCTTGTGATTTTTGTACACTGATTTTGTATGCTGAGACTTTGCTGAAGTTGCTAATCAGCTTAAGGAGATTTTGGGCTGAGACGATGGGGTTTTCTAGATATACAATCATGTCATCTGCAAACAGGGACAGTTTGACTTCCTCTTTTCCTAATTGAATACCCTTTATTTCCTTCTCCTGCCTGATTGCCCTGGCCAGAACTTCCAGCACTATGTTGAATAGGAGTGGTGAGAGAGGGCATCCCTGTCTTGTGCCAGTTTTCAAAGGGAATGCTTCCAGTTTTTGCCCATTCAGTATGATATTGGCTGTGGGTTTGTCATAGATAGCTCTTATTATTTCTAGATACGTCCCATCAATATCTAATTTATTGAGAGTTTTTAGCATGAAGGGTTGTTGAATTTTGTCAAAGGCCTTTTCTGCATCTATTGAGATAATCACGTGAGTTTTGTCTTTGGTTCTGTTTATATGCTGGATTACATTTATTGATTTGCATATGTTGAACCAGCCTTGCATCCCAGGGATGAAGCCCACTTGGTCATGGTGTATAAGCTTTTTGATGTGCTGCTGGATTCGGTTTGCCAGTATTTTATTGAAGATTTTTGCATCAATGTTCATCAAGGATATTGGTCTGAAATTCCCTTTTTTGGTTGTGTCTCTGCCAGGCTTTGGTATCAGGACGATGCTGGCTTCATAAAATGTGTTAGGGAGGATTCCCTCTTTTTCTATCGATTGGAGTAGTTTCAGAAGGAATGGTACCAGTTCCTCCTTGTACCTCTGGTAGAATTTGGCTGTGAATCCATCAGGTCCTGGACTCTTTTTGGTTGGTAAGCTATTGATTATTGCCACAATTTCAGAGCCTGTTATTGGTCTATTCAGAGATTCAACTTCTCCCTGGTTTAGTCTTGGGAGGGTGTATTTGTTGAGGAATTTATCCATTTCTTCTAGATTCTCTAGTTTATTTGCATAGAGGTGTTTGTAGTATTCTCTGATGGTAGATTGTATTCTCTGTGGAATCGGTGGTGATATCCCCTTTTTCATTTTTTATTGCATCTGTTTGATTCTTCTCTCTTTTCTTCATTAGTCTTGCTAGCGGTCTATCAATTTTGTTGATCTTTTAAAAAAACCAGCTCCTGGATTCATTAATTTTTTGAAGGGTTTTTTGTGTCTCTATTTCCTTCAGTTCTGCTCTGATTTTAGTTATTTCTAGCCTTCTGCTAGCTTTTGAATGTGTTTGCTCTTGCTTTTCTAGTTCTTTTAATTGTGATGTTAGTGTGTCAATTTTGGATCTTTCCTGCTTTCTCTTGTGGGCATTTAGTGCTATAAATTTCCCTGTACACACTGCTTTGAATGTGTCCCAGAGATTCTATTATGTTGTGTCTTTGTTTTCGTTGGTTTCAAAGAACATCTTTATTTCTGCCTTCATTTCATTATGTACCCAATAGTCATTCAGGAGCAGGTTGTTCAGTTTCCATGTAGTTGAGTGGTTTTGAGTGAGTTTCTTAATCCTGAGTTCTAGTTTGATTGCACTGTGGTCTGAGAGACAGTCTGTTACAATTTCTGTTCTTTCACATCTGCTGACCAGTTGTGTAAATGTCTACATTTTGATTATATCTGCATACAGGCACATGAATACTGGGAATACGGGGATGATGTATTGGTTTCCTATTGCGGCTGTAACAGGGTACCACAAGCTTAATGGCTTAAAACAACACAAATGTATAGTTGTTCCCCCTTATCCATGGTTGCACTTTTTATAGTTTCAGTTACCTGTGGTCCACCATGGTTAAAAAATTGTAAATGGAAAATTCCAGAAATAAACAATTCATACATCTAAAATTGCATCCCATTCTGAGTAGTGTGACGAAATCTCACACTGTTCCACTCCACCCTGTCTAGGACATGAGTCATCTCTTTGTCCATACCATCCACACTGCATACACTACCCTCCTGTTAGTAATATAGTGCCCACCTTGGTTATCAGATCAACTGTCCCAATACCGCAGTGCTTGCATTTGAGTAACTCTTACTTGACTTAATAATCTAATGGTACCAAAGCACAGGAGTATTGATGCTGACATTTTTTATAATTGTTCTATTTTATTATTGTTGTTCATCTCTTACTACGCTCAACTTATAAATTAAACTTTATCATCGATATGTATAGGAAAAGTGTAGTACAGCCAGCCCTCCATATTTGTGCATTCCACGTCCATGACTCCAACCAACCATGAACTGAAAATATCCAGAAAAACATGCATCTGCACAGAACACGTACAGACTTTTTACCGTTATCATTATTCTCTAAACAATACCATATAACAACTATTTACATAGCATTTACATTGTATTAGGTATTGTAAGTAATCTAGAGGTAATTTAAAGTATCCAGGAGGATCTGCATAAGTTATATGCGAATACTATGCCATTTTATACCAGAGACTTGAGCCTGTACAGATTCCAGTGTTTGTACATCATTAAACATGCAACTGTGTTTCTTCAGGTTTTGGAATCAACCTAATTTTGGAACAGGACCTGGGATTGACAGAAGCAGTCTTTATCACTTCTTTTGAGGCAGCCTAGAGATCCGCAGGCCTCATTTGGAATGCCAACTTAGGTTATGGGGTGCAACAGATAGCAGGCTATCAGGCCAAGTAAGTGAGCAGCTGTAGGAAGTGTATAGTGTCTTTTTTTCTGGCTGTGGCTTAGCTGAACATTCTTACCTGACCCCCAAATCCACGCTGGTTCATAGGAGAAAGGTAAAGGATCTTCTTAATGAAGGCCCTTTTCAGGCCTGTTTCAATTTAGCAGCTCATATAGGAGGGGAGTATTAATTAATGAAAGGGCAATGTCTGCAGGAATAGCACTGCCAAATAAAACCGTTACGTGGCTTTCTGGGGGATCAGAAGTCATCACAGCAAGATACCATTGTTCAAATTGGTGACCAGGAGTTGCAATCCTACTTTTGCCCTTGGCTGGCATTAGGGAAGATTTTACCTTGCCATGTGGGTTCCTGGGTCAAAAAAGACAGTCATGCTATCTGCTTGTTTTAGAGGCCCAGTTCTGCCCACTGGGAAACATTTGTTACAGATTATCACAGTGCATTACTGAGAATATATGACTGAATATATTGCAATATGTTACTGGTAATATATTACTGAAGATATTGGTGTGGCAGTTTGTACTTAAAAAGAGAAATCCTTAAGCTTATGTTTAACAAGAAAATGTGATAGAATCTTTATTGACCCTAACTTTCATGAGACACATGCAGATACATGCTAATCCCTCACAGATACCAAAGGATGACTGTCTATATAGGGTTTGGTACTATCCATGGTTTCAGGCATCCACTGGGGAGTCTTGGAACATATTTCCCTCAGATAAGGGACAACTACTGTATTATCTTATGTTCTTGGGGTTAGATGTCTAAAATTAATTAGCTCTCTTAATCAAATGGAAGTAAAAGAGAGGACAGACTCTTATCAATAACTTTAATTTTGAAATAAATTTGTAGGTAGCAGGGTCTCCTCTTGGCCCTTCCAGTTGTCCAGCCCATTGGCCACTAACACAGTCCCTTGGAGGAAAGTAGAAGCCTTTGCCTATTTAACAACATCTCCCCAACATTACCAATTTTGATACAAACCCAATTACCCTCCAAATAGAGTTGAAAAAAAAAAAAAAAAAACCTTTCAATTTTAAAACCTCGAAGTGAGTTCACTCAGTGACCTAGAGCTCAAGGACTTTTTCCTTTGCTAAGAACTCCAACCACCCAGCTCCCCCAGTGAATTATAAAGACAATGTAATCATCTTTGTTTCTTTTAGTGGTTAATTGGGAACAGGATCATTTTATCCATCTTCGTGAGTTGAAGCCCTTCTAGAAATGATTGTGGTTTGTTTTGCCCACCCACGAGATACCAAAATAACCTGCTATCTTCGCAAAATGTGCATCTATTCCCCAAATCATATTTTGTGCCAAGTTTTAAAAGAGAGGGAACCATGCCAGCATTCATTTTAAACCAAGTTTTATTTGCTATTTCTAGTGCTAGTGCATGGTAGACAGCCGGAGGTTAGTTCCATTTAAGTTGATTTCTTCCTTGACACTGTTTCTTTTCAGATATGAATTAGCTAGAATAGTGCTAAAAATGAAGGTAACTAATTGTGGACTAAAAACAACAACAACAGAAGTAATTGCAATTAAAAATAACCCAGTAAAAGTTTCAGTAATAATTTGCTTGGTGGGGGAGTGGACATTTTTTTGCTTGTGCTTAGGAACTATTAATTATATGAATGTTAGCAAATCACACCTAATAAATTTTGGCCTATATGAATGTGGCATAAATTGAGATACAAGGCAAAAAATAAGAAGACCCAATCTACCTAGAGAGAAGGTAGCTTAATATTGGCATAAATTTCATTTAATATAATGAGCCTAATCTAAACATTAGTGCAGTTGATCCTCCATGTAAGATGCATTCAAAATATACTAAAGAAATAATATGACTCGGCATTTAGATACACTAGTATCCTTTCCAGTCACTACTGTATTATTTTGTGTTCTTCAGTTTATGAAGCCTTGGACTTAGACCATCAAAAATTTGTGAGCTACGTCCCTGAATGTACTTGCTAAAATTTTGTTTGGTTTATTCCACATTTCCTTCTCTATCAACCTCCGTTAACCATCTTAGACACTAGATGAATATGATATTTCCAACATAAGAACTATTTTAATTAATTCTGGTAAATGCTTTAGAGAGTCCAAAATGTTTGTTTCTATATAATACCAAAAATCATTTTACTTGGTGCCAAGAGGTATGGATGTTTAATAACCTGTTTATTGTTCTAATGATTTCTCCAGAGCACCCATAAGGAAGGAATCTCATAAAGATGTTGTTGACTTTGTTGACTTTTCCCCACTCACTTCTTTTCCATCTTCTACATAGGAGATGCTCCTCATAGCTCAAGCCTGGCTGGCTGAAGGTTTTTGACCCAAGATCATGTTGTTTATGGCAGCCATGTGTACCCTGGCATAACCTTACCTCTCCCTGTCTTACTGTTTGATGTAAATAGTAGCATTTCCAGGACCCAGAATAGGTCAAAGACAA
This sequence comes from Symphalangus syndactylus, assembly GCF_028878055.3. Taxonomy (NCBI): domain Eukaryota; kingdom Metazoa; phylum Chordata; class Mammalia; order Primates; family Hylobatidae; genus Symphalangus; species Symphalangus syndactylus. The sequence continues at coordinate 41,112,738 of NC_072440.2, read as the reverse complement.
CTCTAAATTGCATACTTAAATTTTTGACAATGAGTTGACCTCCATCAGATCTGTAGACAATCTTCTCTTCTGATTCTATTCAGGGCATAGTCTATCCCACTTTTTGAAAGCCAACCGTTTTATGCCACTACATTATGAAGCCTTTACATAAAGTAACAATCCGCTCAAAAGGTTTAGCTCAACTCTCCTAAGACATGTCAATTCTACTGTCTTCTCAGGCCGTAGGTTCTACAGAAAGATCAGGAAAGATTTGTGTTGTTTATCACTTTGCAATCCATTTTAATTACTTTGTGTAATTTATTGATATTTCTTTGGCCTTTGAATCTGTGAATAGGAGTTGATTACAGATTCAACTCTATAAGGATATTGTGTATCTTTGATTATTAATACTGACACCTTAATACTACTTAGAAAATCAGTAGAAGTGATCTCTTGATGGATCCAATAGTAATTTCTGTGAAGTCAAACATGTATTTGATTTGATTTTGCCTTTTTTGTAATTTTTACCTTAATAATTTGTTAACACTTGGTAGTGAGTTGGATATATATCCTCCATAATAGGGACTAGAAATAGCTGACATTTGTTGACCTTTTACTCTGTGCCAGGTATTAGGCTAAGCATTCTACAAAGTTTATTCTCATTTAATCCCCACAGAAGCTCTATGAAATTGATGCAATTTTTATTTCCATTTTTCCAAACAGACAGCTGAAGCCTAGAGAGATAGAAGTAACTTTTCATAGGTAGCAGGGCTACTATGAGTTGAGACCAGAATTCAAGTCAGAAAATCTGACTCCAGAACCTGAACTCTTAATCATTACTATATACTACCTCTTATGCGAAGATAATATTGTTTTCTTAATTGAGATTTGGTATGGACAACTTATCCTGCTCCCTGGTGCCAACACGATATTTCACAACAGACAATAAAACTAAAGGTAATTTTCACAATGAATTCCTAACTTTTAACTAGCTTAGGGATGAGATCCTACAGCAATTTAAATATTTCAGTTATGTAGATGTCTGTTTTGTAACCAGATAATTTAGAGGGCATCCCATGAAGTAATTCTGCTCAAGATAAGTTTTTTTTATTTTTATTTTATTTACTGTAGATGTTTTGTTGAAGAAAAACAAGTGTATGGCCTAAGTTAATTTCTGATTGTGACCGTTCCAAAATTTGGATTGTGGAGGTGGTTAAAATCAGTGTTGCCATGCCTGATGGTGAAGACAGTGAGGCTTGATTATCCATTTGTCTAGTGGGAGAGCAGATCCAAAATTACTTCTTACAGAGAATCATGGCCTTTCCTCCTTCCATTCATTCCCTTGACACAAGTTAAGTGGGGTGGAAATGTCCTCTGTTCAGGCTGTTATTCCTGACAGCCTCCTCAACTTCTCAAAACCCTGAGAGGATACAACTCTTCTCCTTGTTCAGATGACTATTAAAGTACACTGCTTAGTGTTAAGTGGTATAATAGACAAACTGCACTCCAGATCAAATTCTTGTCTAATATTCTGTCACTCAATATTTAGCAAAAGCCCAGTGTGTGAAGCAATACTTAGGGGAGATATCTTGAAGTTTATATCGCTCACTAATTCCTCTAAACTGCTTTACAATTTATACCTAGAGTTATGCATACTGGCATCCATCCAAACTGCCTCCTCCTATGAGAATGACTTTTTAAAATTTATACCCTTCTCTAGAGGCAGAAATAAGATTATCGAGATGCAACAGGAAAAGCTATATAGACCTGAATGACCCAGTTTTGGCCTTAAAAATAGGTGCTTCTAGTTAAGAATTCTGTAGCCATTTGAGATGGTCTTAATGTTTTCCAATTTTAAAATATTTTCAAAACTGAAGCAATGGTAACTGAATTCATTCCTGTTTCAGTTATTTATTACTGTGTAACAAACTATACCAAAACTAAGTGGTTTAAAATATTTTGTTACTTCTCATGGTTTCCTGTGTAAAAAAACTGGACAGGACATAGTGTGGAGAATTCATCTCTCTCCACATGATGTCTGCTGGAGTGAAATGTGCAAAATGGCTTCTGTACTCACGTGTCTGATATCTCAGCTGGGGTGGCTTGGACAGCTGGTGTTGGCTGGAGTAACCTAACTGGGGTTGTATGTTTGGGGCCACAGATTTCTGTCAGCTGGATTCTTTAATTTTCCTCCACGTGGTCTCTAGGTCTTTCTGTCTCTCTGTATCTTTTCATGTAGTCTCTCCAACAGGGCACTCCAGCTTCTTACACAGCAGCTTAGGCCTCTGGAAAGTAAAAAACTTGAAACTGTCAGGTCTACTTTCTGCTTAGGCTGAGAAATGGCTCAAGGTTCTTTGCTGCCTTTGTAGTTAAAGAAAAAAGAAAGCAGACTATACAAAGGCATGAAAGATGAAAGCAGGATGTATAGTTAAGTGGAGATCATTAATATTTCTTATTACCATAGTTCTATTAGGTTATATGGTGATATAACTAATAAGATTTGTAATAACAAATAAATCCAGTTACCACATTTAAAAAGTATAGCAATTGATCATAAGATAAGAGGCTATCATTGATGATAGCTTACAGAAGATTTTCATGTTTCATGGTAAGTTGCTCTTAAGCCACTTTTGTATCTGCTTATTACTAAGAACTATATATTTAAGTCACCAAAAACACATACATTATGATAGTTCACACAATTTCCATTTAAAAAAAATGGATAAATTGCTTTATTTCTTTCAAGCCACTAGTTCATTTTTAGAATGAGGTCCACAGTGCACCTACATCAGAATTTCCCGTAGGGCTACTAAAAGTACAGATTCCCACACCCACTCCTGTCTTACTGAATCTAGTCTTTAGGCTGTGGGGGAGTGTATAATGAAGTTTCTTCTGCATTTGTTCATAAGTGGGCTGAGTTTTCTTTCTCCAAATGGAGAAGAGATTAACAACCAGAGAGTGTTGGAGACATATAGATGGGGTGTCTTCTGGATAAATATTGGTTTAATTAACAGGAAATGAAAAGCCGAGGAAAGAAGCAAGAAAGGGAAGAGATGTTTCTTTCTTAGCATTGACACAGACGTAAGGAGAAACCAGCCAGAACACTTTTACAGTCTTGAAATCCACTAATTAAAATATCTATTTGGAAGGATAAAATGTGGGTAATTACCAGGTGTAATAGATTGTCTGAGAGACACTGGGATTGAGACAGAACAGTCTTGGTACCAAATGTCTTTTCAGAGAATATACATAATAATGTCATATTACTGAAAGCTTCTGGTACAGTGCCTGTACCTAGAACCCAGACGTGCAATAAATACAAGTGAGTGTTTGGTCTCAAAAGGTATATTTTTTTGCATAAGGCACTTTTGGACTAGAGTTTATCTATTTTCTGCTCACCTGTGATGTCACTGAAGAAACACACCAGATAAATCACATTTATACCATGATTCGATTAGTGTGTGGAACTTGTCTTCTCGTTCTTTAATCATAAGTGAATCTTCCATTCTTGCCTTCACAAAATGTGATTGTGTTCTGAAGATTCATGGACCTAAGCATATTTTAGACCAGGGGATCACAGTCTAGACTTCAGCTAAAGCAATAAATGATGCTTTTTCTTCAAGGTCAGAGCACCCAACGATGAGTAAGCCTGCTGTACAATGGTTCTTTTCTGATACATCTGGCATGAAAATAGCTCCAAATGGTTGGACACTTAAAATCTCAAAGTATGTATAGTCACAGCAATGAAAGAATAAGGTTGTATATGCAATTTAAATAGATCTTAAAATGTAGCCACATCCATTTTTATCTCAGTGTTTTATAAACTCAAAGTTTGGCTAATGGAATATTCACTGTTTGTTCAAACGTTTCGATAATGCATTTGTTTAAAAAACACAATGAATTAGTATACTATTAGCCAGAAATGCAAACACATATTTGCTAGGAAGAAAATAATGTTCAGAAAAAAAAAGAATAGACTGACCTCATATTTATAAATGAATAGGAAGGATAGGTAGTGATATCTTTTGTCAGTAGTTGGGATTTTATTTTGATGTTAAGCATAAAGTTTAGCCTACTACCACCAAGATACATTAAATTTAAGTGGGAAAAACATTATGACAGTTAGAACGTTACATATTCTCTTGAGTTTTGGCCCATATGCATCATTTTTACTGTAAACATTGAGGTGATAATAGACTTCATTTAAATAGAAGTAAGCATCAATATCCACCACCCCCACCCCCAGATAGTTCCCTATCAATGCCCTGTGTTTGAGGGTTCTTCTTGGGCCAACTTTTCTGGCATTGCTTTTCAATTTCTATTCCTTTTTCAATTGCTTTCTCCAAAATAAAGTATTTAGACAATGGTTGTAAGTCCTTGGCACCTATAATTTTATAATCCTTTAGAGATTCAAAATATAATTTCTTGGCTGGGCACGGTGGCTCACGCCTGTAATCCCAGCACTTTGGGAGGCCGAGGTGGGTGGATCACCTGAGGTTGGGAGTTTGAGTCCAGCCTGACCAACATGGAGAAACCCCTTCTCTACTAAAAATACAAAATTAGCCAGGAGTGTTGGCACATGCCTGTAATCCCAGCTACTTGGGAGGCTGAGACAGGAGAATCAAACCCAGGAGGCAGAGGTTGCAGTGAGCCAAGATCGTGCTATTGCACTCCAGCCTGGGCAACAAGAGTGAAACTCCGTCTCAAAATATTTATATAAATATAAAAATATATATATAAATTATATTTGTATAATTATATAAATTATATTTGTATAATTATATAAATTATACAAATATAATTAAGATAAATTTATAATTATATAAATTTAATTATATAAATATAATTAAGATAAAGTTATAATTATATAAATTTAATTATATAAATATAATTAAGAAATTATTTATATTTTTATATATATATAAAATTTCTTAAAACCTTGCAATTCACCTGGACTGGGAATTTAAATTATAATATAACCTGGGAATAAACATTTTTGGTTTCAAACTACGAGAGATAGGTCATAATATATCTTGTTTAATACAAACCATTAAGTTTTTTTCTTCTTTTTACCCAAATGTAACAAAACACTGCAATATTTTGTTTACTGTTCTTTGATTAAAATAGATATTAATTCAACCAAGAGGTAGAGCTAAGAAATTGAAAAGTGACTCCAAGTGACTACTTCTATTCAGCAAAAGCTACCATAGATGGTCCAACATAAATCGCCCCACACATTCCTCTATTAGACTCTAAGCCCTTGAGTACAGTACCTTTTCATATACATATGTCTCTATAAACCCACTACCTAACCCAGTGACCAGAATATGCAGGGCTCAATAAATATTTGCCTGATGGCATGCCAATTCTAGTCTATGCATGGACAGTACCTCTGAATGAAAAGCCAGAGTCACAGGCATCTGGAGGCTTTCCTGGATTGCTCGACACCCCAGTCCATCCAACTATCCCATAAGTTCCCATCTGTTCAACTTTTTTTAATTTGTATTTTTTATTATACTTTAAGTTCTAGGGTACATGTGCACAACATGCAGGTTTGCCACATAGGTAGACATGTGCCATGGTGGTTTGCAGCACCCATTAAGTCATCATTGACATTAGGTATTTCTCTTAATGCTATCCCTCCCCCAGCCCCTCTGCCCCCAACAGGCCCCGGTGTGTGACGTTCCCTGCCCTGTGTCCAAGTGATCTCATTGTTCAATTCCCACCTATGAGTGAGAACTTGCAGTCTTTGGTTTCCTGTCCTTGTGATAGTTTGCTGAGAATGATGGTTTCCAGCTTCATCCATGTCCCTGCAAAGGACATGAACTCATCCTTTTTTATGGCTGCATAGTATTCCATGGTGTATATGTGCCACATTTTCTTAATCCAGTCTATCATTGATGGAAATTTGGGTTGGTTCCAAGTCTTTGCTATTGTGAATAGTGCCACAATAAACATACATGTGCATGTGTCTTTATAGTAGCATTATTTATAATCCTTTGGGTATATACCCAGAAACGGGATTGCTGGGTCAAATGGTAATTCTAGCTCTAGATCCTTGAGGTATTGCCACACTGTCTTCCCTGATGGTTGAACTAATTTACACTCCCAGCAACAGTGCAAAAGTGTTCCTATTTCTCCACATCCTCTCCAGCATCTGTTATTTCCTGACTTTTTAGTGATTGCCATTCTAACTGGCGTGAGATGGTATCTCATTGTGGTTTTGATTTGCATTTCTCTGATGACCAGTGATGATGAGCATTTTTTCTTGTGTCTGTTGGCTGCATAGATATCTTCTTTTGAGAAGTGTCTGTTCATATCCTTTGCCCACTTTTTGATGGGGTTGTTTGTTTTTTTCTTGTAAATTTGTTTGAGTTCTTTGTAGATTCTGGATATTAGCCCTTTGTCAGATGGGTAGATTGCAAAAATTTTCTCCCATTCTGTAGGTTGCCTGTTCACTCTGATGGTAGTTTCTTTTGCCGTGCAGAGGCTCTTTAGTTTAATTAGATCTCATTTGTCTATTTTGGCTTTTGTCGCCATTGCTTTTGGTGTTTTAGTCATGAAGTCCTTGCCCATGTTTATGTCCTGAATGGTATTGCCTAGGTTTTCTTCTAGGGTTTTTATGGTTTTAGGTCTAACATTTAAGTCTTTAATCCATCTTGAATTAATTTTTATGTAAGGTGTAGGGAAGGGATCCAGTTTCAGCTTTCTACATATGGCTAGCCAGTTTTCCCAGCACCATTTATTAAATAGGGAATCCATTTCTTGTTTTTGTCAGATTTGTCAAAGATCAGATGATTGTAGATGTGTGGTGTTATTTCCGAGGCCTCTGTTCTGTGTCATTGGTCTATATCTCTGTTTTGGTACTGTACTATGCTGTTTTGGTCACTGTAGCTTTGTAGTATAATTTGAAGTCAGGTAGCATGATGCCTCCAGCTTTGTCCTTTTTGCTTAGGATTGTTTTGGCAATGCAGGCTCTTTGTTGGTTCCATATGAACTTTAAAGTAGGTTTTTCCAATTCTGTGAAGAAAGTCATTGGTAGCTTGATGGGGATGGCATTGAGTCTATAAATTACCTTGGGCAGTATGGCCATTTTCATGATATTGATTCTTTCTATACATGAGCACGGAATATTCTTCCATTTGTTTGTGTCCTCTTTTATTTCGTTGAGCAGTGGTTTGTAATTCTCCTTGAAGAGGTCCTTCACATCCCTTGTAAGTTGGATTCCTAGGTATTTTATTCTCTTTGAAGCAATTGTGAATGGGAATTCACTCATGATTTGGCTCTCTGTTTGTCTGTTATTGGTGTATAGGAATGCTTGTGATTTTTGCACATTGATTTTGTATCCTGAGACTTTGCTAAAGTTGCTTATGAGCTTAAGGAGATTTTGCGCTGAGACGATAGGATTTTCTAAATATATAATCATGTCCTCTGCAAAAAGGGACAATTTGACTTTCTCATTTCCTAATTGAATACCCTTTATTTGCTTCTCTTGCCTGATTGCCCTGGCCAGAATTTCCAACACTATGTTGAATAGGAGTGGTGAGAGAGGGCCTCCTTGTCTTGTGCCAGTTTTCAAAGGGAATGCTTCCAGTTTTTGTCCATTCAGTATGATATTGGCTGTGGGTTTGTCATAAATAACTCGTTATTTTGAGATACGTTCCATCAATAGTTTATTGAGAATTTTTAGCAGGAAGAGCTGTTGAATTTTGTTGAAGGCCTTTTCTGCATCTATTGAGATACTTACATGGTTTTTGTCTTTGGTTCTGTTTATGTGATGGATTATGTTTATTGATTTTCATATGTTGAACCAGCCTTGCATTCCAGGGATAAAGCCAACTTGATTGTGGTGGATAAGCTTTTTGATGTGCTGCTGGATTCGATTTGCCAGTATTTTATTGAGGATTTTTGCATCGATATTTATCAGGGATATTGGTCTAAAATTCTCTTTTTTTGTTGTGTCTCTGCCAGACCTTGGTATCAGGATGATGTTGGTCTCATAAAATGAGTTAGGGAGGATTCCCTCTTTTTCTGTTGATTGGAAGTTTCAGAAGGAATAGTGCCAGCTCCTCTTTATACCTCTGGTAGAATTCAGCTGTGAATCCATCTGGTCCTGGACTCTTTTTGTTTGGTAGGCTATTAATTATTGTCTCAATTTCAGAACAGAACCTGTTATTGGTCTATTGAGAGGTTCAAGTTCTTCCTGGCTTAATCTTGGGAGGTTGTATGTGTCCAGGAATTTATCTATTTCTTCTCGATTTTCTAGTTTATTTGCACAAAGATGTTTATAGTATTCTCTGATGGTAGTTTGTATTTCTATGGGATTGGTGGTGATATCCCCTTTATCATTTTTTATTGCATCTATTTGATTCTTCTCTCTTTCTTTCTTTATTAGTCTTTCTAGCAGTCTATCTATTTTGTTGGTCTTTTCAAAAAACCAGCTCCTGGATTCATTGATTTTTTGAAGGGTTTTTTATGTCTCTATCTCTTTCAGTTCTGCTCTGATCTTAGTTATTTCTTGCCTTCTGCTAGCTTTTGAATTTGTTTGCTCTTACTTCTCTAGTTCTTTTCATTGTGATGTTAGGGTGTCGATTTTAGATCTTTCCTGCTTTCTCTTGTGGGCATTTAGTGCTATAAATTTCCCTCTACACGCTGCTTTAAATGTGTCCCAGAGGTTCTGGTATGTTGTGTCTTTGTTCTCATTGGTTTCAAAGAACATCTTTATTTCTGCCTTCATTTCGTTATGTACCCAGTAGTCATTCAGGAGCAGGTTGTTCACTTTCCATGTAGTTGAATGGTTTTGAGTGAGTTTCTTAATCCTGAGATTTAATTTGATTGCACCATGGTCTGAGAGACACTTTGTTGTGATTTCCGTTCTTTTACAATTGCTGAGGAGTGCTTTACTTCCAATTATGTGGTCAATTTTAGAATAAGTGTGATGTGGTGCTGAGAAGAGTGTATATTCTGTTGATTTGGGGTGCAGAGTTTTGTAGATATCTATTAGGTCTGCTCGTTGTGGAACTGAGTTCAGGTCCTGGATATCCTTGTTAACCATCTGTCTCGTTGATCTGCCTAATATTGGCAGTAGGGTGTTAAACTCTCCCATTATTATTGTGTGGGAGTCTAAGTTTCTTTGTAGGTCTCTAAGTACTTGCTTTATGAATCTGAGTGCTCCTGTATTGGGTGCATATATATTTAGGATAGTTAGCTCTTCTTATTGAATTAATCCCTTAACCATTATGTAATGGCCTTCTTTGTCTCTTTTAATCTTTGTTGGTTTAATGTCTGTTATCAGAGACTAGGATTGCAACCCCTAGTATTTTTTGCTTTCCATTTGCTTGGTAGATCTTCCTCCATCCCTTTATTTTGAGCCTATGTGTGTCTTCGCATGTGAGATGGATCTTCTGAATAAGCACACTGATGGGTCTTGACTCTATCCAATTTGCCAGTCCATGTCTTTTAATTAGGGCATTTAGCCCATTTACACTTAAGGTTAATATTTTTATGTGTGAATTTGATCATGTCATTATGATGTTAGCTGGTTATTTTGTCCTTTAATTGATGCAGTTTCTTCATAGCATCAATGGTCTTTACAATTTGGGATGTTTTTGCAGTGGCTGGTACTGGTTGTTTCCTTCCATGTTTAGTGCTTCCTTCCTTCAGGAGCTCTTGTAAGGCAGGCCTGTTGGTGACAAAATCTCTCAGCATTTGCTTCTCTGTAAAGGATTTTATTTATCCTTCACTTATGAAGCTAATTTTGGCTGGATATGAGATTTTGGGTTGAAAATTCTTTTCTTTAAGAATGTTGAATATCGGCCCCCACTCTCTTCTGGCTTGTAGGGTTTCTGCCGAGAGATCTGCTGTTAGTCTGATGGGCTTCCATTTGTGGGTAACTCGACCTTTCTCTCCGGCTGCCCTTAACACTTTTTCCTTCATTTCAACCTTGGTGAATCTGAAAATTTTGTGTCTTGGGGTTGCTCTTCTCGAGGAGTATCTTTGTGGTGTTCTCTGTATTTCCTGAATTTGAATGTTGGCCTGCCTTGCTAGGTTGGGGAAGTTCTCCTGGATAATGTCCTCAAGTGTGTTTTCCAACTTGGTTCCATCTTCCCCATCACTTTCAGGTCCACAATCAAATGTAGATTTGGTCTTTTCACATAATCCCATATTTCTTGGAGGCTTTGTTCATTTCTTTCTACTCTTTTTTCTCTAAACTTCTCTTCTCACTTTATTTCATTAATTTGGTCTTCAATCACTGATACCCTTTCTTCCACTTGATCAAGTTGGCTATTGAAGCTTGTGCATGCATCACAAAGTTCTCATGCCATGGTTTTCAGCTCCATCAGGTCATTTAAGGTCTTCTCTACGCTGTTTATTCTAGTTAGCCATTCTACACTGTTTATTCTAGTTAGCCATTCGCCTAATCTTTTTTCAATGTTTTTAACTTCCTTGTGATGGGTTCGAGCATCCATCTTTAGCTCAGAGAAGTTTGTTATTACCAACCTTCTGAAGCCTACTTCTCTCAACTTGTCAAAGTCATTCTCCATCCAGCTTTGTTCCATTACTCACAAGGAGCTGCGATCCTTTGGAGGAGAAGAGGCACTCTGATTTTTAGAATTTTCAGCTTTGCTGCTCTGGTTTCTCCCCATCTTTGTGGTTTTATCTATCTTTGGTCTTTGATGTTGGTGACCTACAGATGGGGTTTTGGTGTAGATGACCTTTTTGTTGATGTTGATGCTATTCCTTCCTGTTTGTTAGTTTTCCTTATAACAGTCAGGTTCCTCAGCTGCAGGTCTGTTGGAGTTTGCTGGAGTTCCACTGTAGACCCTGTTTTCCTGGGTAGCATCAGCAGAGGCTGCAGAACAGCAAATATTACAGAACAACAAATATTGCTGCCTGATCCTTCCTCTGGAAGCTTCTTCCCAGAGGAAGAGCCACCTATATGAGGTTTCTGTCAGCCCCTACTGGGAAGTGTCCTCCAGTTAGGCTACGTGGGGGTCAGGGACCCACTTGAGGAAGCAGTCTGTCCATTCTCAACGCTCAAACGCTGTGCTGGGAGAACTACTGCTCTCTTCAGAGCTGTCAAACAGGGAAGCTTATGTCTGCAGAGGTTGTCTGCTGCCTTTTGTTCACCTAAGCCCTGCCCATACAGGTGTTGTCTGGAGGCAGTAGGCCTTGTTGAGCTGAGGTGGGCTCCGTCCAGTTAGAGCTTCCCTGCCACTTTGTTTACCTACTCAAGCCTCAGTTATGGTGGACGCCCCTCCCCCAACCAGGCTGCTGTCTTACAGTTTGATCTCAGACTGCTGTGCTAGCAGTGAGGAAGGCCCTGTGGGCGTGGGACCCACTAAGCCAGTCACACAAGAGAATCACCTTGTCTGCCATTCTAAGACCTTTGGAAAAGTGCAGTATTTAGGCAGGAGTGTCCCATTTTTCCAAGTAGTTTGTCACGGCTTCCCTTGGCTAGGAAAGGGAAATCCCCTGACCCCCAGTGCTTCCTGGGTGAGGTGATGCCCCGCCCTGCTTCGGCTCACCCTCTGTGGGCTGCACCCTCTGTCCAACCAGTCCCAATGAGATGAACCAGGCACCTCAGTTGGAAATGCAGAAATCACCCGTCTTCTGTGTAGATCATGCTGGGAGCTGCAGACCAGAGCTGTTCCTATTCAGCTATCTTGGAACATCCCCAATCTGTTCAGTTTTTGAATTAAATTGAAAGATAGACCCCATCTATTCAATTTTTAAATGAGTCAGCATGGCACATGACACTTGGTAGTAAGTGCTCAGGAAATGTTTTATGAATATTATCTTACAAGTTAATATAAATGCTTTAAAAGACAAAAGCAGTGCTTTACATGTGTTTCATATGATTTAGTTTTATGAAACTTCCAGGTAATATTAAAATCCAAAGCATCCTGATTCTCTACATGTTCATGTTTTGTGATGAGGGGGATGGCAAGAAGCAAAGTGCATTTTGTGTGTGTGCGTGATATTAATTCCATGAATTGAGTTTGAATTCTATTAAAATACTGAATAGGTAACATTCAGTTTAAGACTTTTATTTCTGTTTAGAATCACAATTAACTTATGGATCTAATGGATAAGCTTGAGAATGTCCTCCCAACTCAGAGCCCTAAGGTGCTTATCTGCAAAGCAAAGATAATAATCATTGTGTGTTCCCTTGCAAAGTTTGTCTAAGATCAAGTGAGGTGATAATGTGATTGTACTTTATAACCACTTTGCAAAACATCATCATTATTTCCCTGTGAAGTTTTTAAATATGATTATTTGATGCATAGGTGTGTATATAAAGTATGTAACATGTATTTAAAAATAGATATTCCTGTCTGTTCCAGTTGGCTAGGAAATCGACTCGAGGTCTTGAACCATTTCACAAACATGCTACTGAGGAAAAAAATTGAGAGCACTTGGTTTGGTGAGCCTGGCAAGAAGAAATGCTATGGTAACATTTTCATTAATTCCTCCTTAATGGATAGACCTCCAAATAGTTGAAAGGAGGTAGCTTTTGAGGTACTCCAGTTTAAAAATCTTTTATTTATTTATTTATTTGAGATGGAGTCTCGCCCTGTCACCCAGGCTGGAGTGCAGTGGTGCGATCTCGGCTCACTGCAAGCTCCGCCTCCCGGGTTCACAACATTCTCCCGCCTCAGCCTCCAGAGTAGCTGGGACTACAGGCGCCTGCCACCACGCCCGGCTAATTTTTTGATTTTGTATTTTTAGTAGAGACGGGGTTTCACCGTGTTAGCCAGGATGGTCTTGATCTCCTGACCTCGTGATCCACCTGCCTTGGCGTCCCAAAGTGCTGGGGTTACAGGCGTGAGCCACTGCACTCAGCCTAGTTCATTTTTTAATCACATTCCAAATTCTGTTATTCTTCAGGTGTTACCAATTTTACCTTTGAAATGCCTTCAGAATCTTTCTCATTCTGAAGATGAGTTTCCTTTCCAATTATACTTTAGTTTACTTATCTCTCCCCAGGATATTGCAATTGCCTCTCTTTATTTTTAAGCTTCTAGCTTCCTGGTAGCAAATCCATTCCTATTGAACATGTATTTGTTTCCTACTACTGTAACAAATTACCAAAAATTTAGTGGCTTGAAACCACACAAATGTATTATCTTACAGTTCTGGAAGTCAGAAGTCCAAAATGGGTCTTCAGGGCTGTGTTCCTTCTGGAAGCTCTAGGGGAGCATCCACTTCCTTGCCTTCTCTGGCATTCAGAGGCCACCTGCATTCCTGGGCTCATGACCCCTTCTTCTACCTTCATAGCCAACAGCATAGAACCTCATCAAATCTCTTTCTCACCTTTGCTTTTGTTGTCACCTCTTCTCTGACTCTCTTGCCTCCTCCTTTCCCTTATAAAAACCTTTGTGATTACATTGAGCCCACGCAGAAATTGTAGGATAATCCCCTTATTGTGAGATCATTAATTTAATCATGCCTATGAAATTCCTTTGGCCATGTAAAATAATATTCACAGGTTTGGAGACTGGAAAGTAGACCCCATGGAGAGCCATCATTCAGAACTCAAGTGCTGTCTTTTAGTGAGATGCAAATCTGGTCCTGCCATTTTCCTGCATGGAGCACTCATGACTTCCCAGGCCTTGGCAACAGCTTCAAACTTTTCTGATCTCAACCTACAATTAAAAATATATATTTTACATCATTATCTAATTTACACACACACTCACAGACACACATGAAAATCTTCACAAAATTTGGCACTTACTCTTATGTGTAATTCACTTTCATAGTTTCTGTTATAGCCTATTAATTTGTAAAATGCTGTCCATGACCCACTTCACAGAGTTTCTGGCCTGTTAGTGCGTTTCAAGCTACAGTTTAAACATCATATAGGCTGTGTGTGCTTCATCCATGCAAACTACTTTTAGATCCCAAACAGGCCATTTTCTTTCATGCCTCATGCACTGTAGGCTATTCTTGCCCTACAAAGCTGACATGCCATTTCTGCTGACAGGCTCAACACAAAACATTACTTTCTTTAGAAAGACTGCATTGATTTCCTCCAGGCACCTTGCCAGCCTCCCGTATTGTCTCTGTTATAGCACTTGCCAGGTAGTCCCTCGTTCTCCTTTCTCTCTCTCTCTTTCTTTCTCTCTGTCTCTCTCCTGCACACACACATCCTTCTCTTCCTCCTGCTCTTCCATCTCCTTCTTCTCCCTTCCTCCTTCCTTTCCAGTTTTCCTCTCTTTCTCTTTTCTTTTTATTTCGTTCTAAAAGAAAGATGATAACAGATACAATAGGCTTTGTATAAAAATTTGAAAATACAGAAGAATAAACAGAAAGCTAAACCTACCTCTAAACAAACCCTCCAGAGAGAACTAATAATATTTACACATTTTCAGTTTATCTTTTGGTATCTAGAGCTACACATTTTACTGAACAAAAATAGGTTCATGATGTAAAATTTTGGAACCTGTTGGGATGGACTTGACGTTAACCTGGATAGTGGGTATAAGTTATAACCAGCAATTTTTGATGGAAAAATACAAGGCAACCTATATATTGGTTTAATGAATATTCAGGATATATAGTAATTAAAGATGACTTCCATGCAAAGAAATGTAAATAACTTTGAATAAAAGAAGTAAGGGATTCTTCCAAAATTATATGTGGCAGCCAAAATTATATTTGGCAGCAAAATTTGGACTCTCCTGATGAATAAGATCTTGTTTATTCTTTTTTTTTTTTTTTTTTCTGAGACGGAGTTTTGTTCTCGTTGCCCAGGCTGGAGTGCAATGGTGCAATCTCAGCTCACCGCAACCTCTGCCTCCCGGATTCAAGCGATTTTCCTGCCTCAGCCTCCCAAGTAGCTGGGATTACAGGCATGTGCCACCACATCCACCTAATTTTGTATTTTTTTGTAGAGATGGGGTTTCTCCTTGTTGGTCAGGCTGGTCTTGAACTCCCGACCTCAGGTGATCCACCCGCCTTGGCCTCCCAAAGCACTGGGATTACAGGCGTGAGCCACCACGCCTGGCCATGTTTATTCTTTTGTAATCATATTTCTGATGAAAAACAAGTTTTTATTTGGAATTATTATTGTGCCTTAATACCCTATTAAGACAGTTTACCAGGGATGAAACCAGAATTTGGAGAAATTGTTTTACTTTTTTCAAGCTACTAGTCCATTCTCAAAGTGAGGTCCACCATGCAACTACATGAGAATCACTTTGAGGGCCACTAAAAGCTCAGATTCCCATGCCCACCCTGTCCTACTGAATATGTCTTATTCATGGAGCCCAGGAATGTCCCCCTTTTAACAAGTTTTGATGCATAATAAAATTTGAGCATCACTACACTAAACTTATAAAACTGTAAATATCAATGTTCTAAACAGCTATTTGGGAGGACTAATAGTTTGTGTTAATGTAAATTCTCCCTAGAAATCAGTTCCTTTAAAAAGGCTTAACCTCAGGAGTCTTTAGAACCAAACGAGACCTTAAAGTATGTAATTTAATCACATCTTTGTGCAAATGAGGAAACTAAAAAGATGAAATGACCTCTCACAAGTCACTGAGCAGGTTTGTAGAAGAATTGAACCTTTTACCCAGAAAGAATCTCTGATTCCAAGTCCTAAGCCCTCTCCCCTATTCCAGACTGGAGCAAACTTTACTATATCTGCTGGCTTACCTATTTTAGGCCACTATTTCATCACAGTAAATGCCACTTTAATCTTTGCTTATTTACTTTCTAATGACAAATCCTGAAATCAATTTCTTTATAAAAACACATTTTGGTGTGTGAAGAGAAACATTCCTGGCTTTAATGTAATTATGAAAACTAGAGAGCCATGAAATCTCCTTTGCTAACTGCATACTGCTTGGAGTTTGCATGTAATTTGCGGTTCATAATGCTCAAGTTTGCCTGCTGGTGTGCTCAGATAAGAGGGAGCAGCTAGACTTCCAAATTAAAGGACTCTGATAGAATAAACTGCATCAATATCTCTATTTCCTGAAAAGGAAAAAATTCTGCTTGTTTAGTGAGGTGAAAAGTAACCTAAATCGCTGAATATAATCGCAAACAGAATTCTTGAAAGTACTGAGAATTTTTTAGTAAAGATACATAAAAGAAATGCTATACAAATGATCTGTGCTGAATGTATCTGGGGTTGAGATTCTATTCCATTTCAGAGCAACAGTCGTTAAAAGGTCATAAAAAACATGATGAGCAGGTAAAATGACTTTTCCTTTATCTGAATTATTTTGGTTGCCATATTTTCAGAAGTTTAAAGGGGTCCTAGCTTTTTCTTTCTTTTTTTTTTAAATTTCTGTAACTTTCATTCATTCTCTGGTTGAACATTTAGTTCCAGTTTGAGTTAGGGGTGGTGATCTTATAGCTAGACACCAGAAAGGCTGATTCTTCTTCACCATTAATTAGCGCAATAAGAAACTCAAGTTACCAAATCAGAGAGCACTTCCAGCATTAACTATTAATAATTGTATGAGTTTCCTTTTACTTTAAAATTTATGAATGGTAAATTCAAAGTGAGTGATAATGCAATGTTATATTCAGAGACGATTTCACTGAAGCAAACAGGATAATAATTTATTATTTTTAAAAATCACTGTGATTATTTTTTTCCTGGATCTCTGATAATTTTTTTTAACCATCTGGTTATTTATGACATCACATTATATGTTATATGAAAGGAAGGTAGGAAGATACTTCTTCAGAGAATCTCTGCTTTCAACATACTTTTAGAATAAACAACTAGTAGAATAACTATACATCTGATATTTTTTAAGTTCTTATTTAATAAGTAGGCAAAGCAACCTTTACCTTCGGGAAGAAAACAGCTTCTCGCAAGCGAATTCCATTGCAGCAATTGGAAAGAAGTGCCTAGTCCAAATGTGAACTAGATTCTTCTGTCTTATGGTCAGGAGTTTTGCAATACTATTATTAAGTGATATTATGGAAAATCTACAAATAACTGGCTTTCTTTTATGAATTCTTATAAAATTTTGATGACAAATTTTGCATTATGGTATTTGCATTTGCTATTTATTAGGAAAGGAGTTAAGAGGTACTTACATTCAGAATCCAAGATAAACATATGTTTCAGTAAATATTAATAAGGTTAAAGAGAAATTTTCTTTTGAGGGAGAATATAAGTCTCTTGCAACTGTGTTTATGGAATAGAAGTAGATGATGCCCACATTTTTTATTGAAAGGACTCCTTGGTTACAATGACTTGTTCCCAAGCACTTTTGTCTTCCCCCTCCCCACTTGCACTCTCTCTCCCTCTCTTCATCCCTCCCTCTGTCTTTCTTTAGAAAGGAGCCCTTTTCTTCCTAACCTTATTTAACTTGTTTCTGGAAATGAAGCAAATTAAATTTTACTCATTAATGTGCTTATGCCTGGAGTATCCATCTTCTTATGTTGGGAGATAAGGCTGCACTTGATCCTGTGTTGCCCAGTCCACCGCCTCTTACTTTCATATTGCTCCTAGTACACTTGCGGTTCATTTAATCTTAGGAGATACTGGATATTACATTTTTGGTACATCCAGCATAAAATTATAATTTTATAATTCTCATGATGTTTTTCTGATGGTTTGAAAATTACTTGAGATGAATTTTTAAAAATGCAAATAAAAATAATCAAGTGCAAACAACCACTGGGTGATCTAGGAGTTAGTGCAAAGGAGATGGCAAATACAGAAACTTTTGTTGTTGTTGCTTAGGAATAGTTTATGGTGGCCATCTTGAATGATAAGCTTTACTATCCCACTAATTGAGAAGTGAGATCCATCAGTTACAGCTACAAGTTGTAGGACAGTAGCATTGGAAGTCAGAGTTTGAGCACCTCTGGATAAGCATCTTTTTCAGTGGCCACCTTGGGCATTCGTCTCAAATTCATATCTTTATTTAGAAATAAGTGGCTAGTCTCCCTCATGGACACATTGAAATTTATAGGATAGGAAAAGCAGAAAAGCAGTAATAACAGAGTTATTGGAAGAAAAGGTAGAGTTGTATTATAATGAGAATATATCCATTTATACATTTCTGGTTTTAGAATATCTCTGCTTAGAAGTTTTCATCTAGGATTAAAATAAAGCATCTCTAACATTCGAGCTTCTTATCTTTCCACAGACTTGCAGTAACTTCTCTACTTATTTGTATTGATTAATAACATTAGCCTTCTAATACCTCATTTTTGCAACCTCGATACCATCTGCAACTTGTCTCTTGGGTTCTCGTGGTTGTGTAATCTAACCTCTTACAGAATGCACAACTCTCTTCTACAACATCCTTAATGTTGTTCATTCGTAACATTCTTATGTTCAAACATCTCCTGTGATAAAGTACTCACCAATTTCTAATGCAGCCCATTTTTATTAGTTTCTCTCTATCTTGAGTCAAAATCTATAAGTATCCAATCATTTTTACCATTGAGACAAAGGGTTTTCATCCCATTGCCAAAGCCAGCTTGGAGAAAAGCCCAGACAACATTTTAGTAATTCTTTGCCTGCTTTTCTTTCCATGACAGTTTCCAGTTTTTATTTACTTGTCTCAATTTGTTGTTCGATTGCCTTGGACATTCCATATTGAAGTGGGTCCTCTGGCAGAAGTTTTAAAGCTCGTTGTTTTTTGCTTGTCAACTTTAAGCAAATTGGAAGGCCATAGCAGTAACCTTATTTCCATTTCTGGAAAAAAGATGATATTTGAGCAAAAAATGACAACCTGTATCTTCACTCCTTGTAAAATACAATTTTTTTCAAATAAGAGAGATTAACAGTAGTTTGTAATCACACCTTTTTTAAAAAGGACATCCAAAAATTAGATATCATACATAACATTTGGATAATTCTATAGAGATATAATAAACCCAAATCATGAACATGAAATATGTTGATGTATAAAACATTGCACATGAAAAAGAAACTTAGAAATAAAGAAAGAGCAGCTAGGAGTTATAACAGCTGACAGGTGTTGCATGCTTCCTGCATCTGAGATCCTATTCTAACCAAGTTATCTGTGTTAGCTCATTTGATTTTCATAGCAACCTTAGGTTTCCAGAGAAACTCATTTTACAGTTGAGAAAACTGGGGTGCAGAAAGGTTGATTGATTTGCCCAACATCACACAGCTAGTAAGGAGTGGAGCCAGAATGTGAACCCTAGGATCCCTGCTCTTAACAATTATCCCATATTGGTCAGACTGCTGGCATCAGAATGACCAAGGGTGCTTGGAGAAGGTACACATTCCCAGACTCAGCTGCCAAATCTACTGAGGGAGAACTTCTGAGAGGGCAGCACTATGTTAAATTGCCGAATGTAATTTATAAATAAATTCATTAGAAGGAATTGGTCTCCTAAAACTTCCCTGAAAATGAATGATAAGGAAACTCTTCACTCTGTTTGTCCCCCCAGTCAACTCTGTGCTTTATTAGAATTCACTGCTTGGTTCCAAAAGGGAAGAAACCCTGCCCCGCCTGGACATGTTCTACCGCAGCTTGCAACCGTCTTTGGGTACTAACAATCATCCCTTATCTTTCTTTCCTTTTTTTTTTTTCTTTTTGAGACAGGGTCTCTCTGTGTTGCCCAGGCTGGAATGCAGTGGTACAA
This sequence comes from Symphalangus syndactylus, assembly GCF_028878055.3. Classification (NCBI taxonomy): domain Eukaryota; kingdom Metazoa; phylum Chordata; class Mammalia; order Primates; family Hylobatidae; genus Symphalangus; species Symphalangus syndactylus. The sequence goes on along the minus strand of NC_072440.2, from coordinate 41,093,157 downwards.
TCATAGCTCACTGTAGCCTCAAAGTCCTGGGTTTAAGCGATCCTCCCACCTCAGCCTCCCAAGTTGCTGAGACCATAGGTTCACACCACCACACCTGGCTAATTTGTTTACATTTTGTAGAGAAAGGTCTTGTGACGTTGCCCAGGCTGGTCTCAAACTCCTGGGCTCAAGTGATCCTCTAGCCTTGGGCTCCCAAAGTGCTAGGATTACAGGAATAAGCCACCATGCCTGGCCCATTCCTTCATCCTTCTATGAACGATGATGGATCTGGGCAAATCTAGCGTTACACCCTTGCCCATCTGCCTGCTCTCACATTTGTGAAATAATTCACCAGGTTGAGCATATAGTTGGGCTGCTTGGAGCAGAGGGAAGAACACACAGGGATCAGACCCTGACCTTATTAGCACAGCATGATCATCATGCCTGGCATAATCCAGTCAGAGTGGCACCCAGCTGGAGAAGTTTCTGTCTTTCCTGTAGGAGAAGGATCAGTAGAGGCCAGTGCATCTGCTCTCCGACTCTGCTACAAAGCAATTCAAGCAGTAGAGTCTGTTTACAGGGTAAGAAAAATACATTTGTCTGGCACACAATCGTGAAAGAACTTTTTGCATTGAAATAGGAATTTGAATTATAGTCAGAATACTAATTCCCTTTCAGTTTTCTCATGCCAACAGTCATGTTGTCAGTGAAATTTAAATGTGGGAAAAATGCTTGTATGGACTGCCAGATTGTTTGGCAAATGATTTAGGTCTATTTGGTTTATTTGTGATGCAGTGATTTTTGTTAACTGCAAAATAATATGAAAATAAAGAATTAAATTTTTTTAATATGAAAAATAAAGAATTAAATTTTGCTGTATATATGGGTTTTATACACACTCGATCTTAGCCAAAAGGCCGAGAAGCGATACATGGGTTTTATTTCTCCAACAATAACATTCTTAGTCCTACCTCATCTTTCTTCTTAAATTTAAAATGTTAATGTACAGATGTATGCTAAATAGCATATATTTGCTTGTCTGCTTTCTTTTTCACACATAAATCAATATAGGTTCTTTCTCATTTGTGGCTTTTTACTCTTATTTTCTGTTATCTGGAAATAATACGGTTGTTATTTTGTAATAACTTCTGGAAATTTGTTCTCTGCCTTAGCAGAGAAATTAACCCCTAAAGAGAAGTCATATTGAATACATTCTGTAGATGTTATTCTATATTTAAATTGTGTCAAGTTGTAATAAGAGTTTGGCCTTAATTTTACATGTTGGTGTCTTTTGGCATTTCAGTCAAATTTTATCCTTTTCAAAAGCAGCACCCAAAGTGACAGTGTTAAAGTGGCCCTGGGTGCCCATGGGACTCACCCTCTGTACACCACCCAGGCCCTTCTACCTTCCAGAGGGGTAGCACCTCCTCCACAGAGGCGAGTCCACAATTCACAGTCCAGTCCTCAAACTGAGATGTCTGCCTTTCTAGCGTCTTAGTCCTTGCAGCTAATGATCAGGCCGCAGTTCTCCCCAATAAATTCCAGTTCTGTTTTGAATGAAGATGTATAAAATGAAAAAAGCCATTTCGCATGCTGTATGCTGTATCAGAAAGACTTCTATCCTCAAAGTTGGTAGGAAGTCACTCTTCAGACTTCGGAGGTTCATCAAGCCTGGCCCATAATTGTTGTTGAATTGTTTTCCATAGGTGCATCTCTCAATCCTTTCGTCTTCTTTGTATATGGCCTCTGACCCACGCCTCTGATTTCGTTTCCTCCAGTTATGGATCCGAGCGCTAGTCTCATTGGTGTCTGATCAGAACTAAACAGAAAAGAATTACTTTAACAGCGATTGAAGCCATTTCTGGATGGTTTCAACATATCCAAAAAAAAAAGTCAGTGAAAAGCCAGGGTTTGTCTCTAATTAGCTGTGTGATGGTGAAGCCTCATTTGCTGTTATCATTGATCTTAGGAGGCTGTAGGTAACTTTGTGCCTTGTAAAGTTTGATATTGTATAACCTCATACAGAAATGTGAGGTCACTAAATTCACACGTGAAAGTACACTAGGCTGTCTGAGGCCTTGGTCTGAGTATCATCATTTCCCAAATGCCAGACAAATAGGCTTAATATTTTTTACCAACTTAACCACTTGTGAGACAGTACTGGCCCACTCAAAATTGCTTTTGATGTTTAGATACTCCATTTGAATGTACTATCATCCCACTATGGTTTTAGAATTATTTAAGATGAAATATTATTTTAAAAGGAACTAATAAGTAAATTGGACCCACTTATAAAGAGAAATGTATATCATTATTAATAGTAGTACTATTTCAGATCAAATCAAGAAGCTTTTCCAGGCCAGGCATGGTGGCTCACACCTATAATCCCAGCACTTTGGGAGGCCAACCCGGGAGGATCATTTGAGGTCAGGAGTTCGAGACCAGCCTGGCCAACATTGCAAAACCCCATTTCTACTAAAAATACAAAAATTAGCCCAGCATGGTGGCATACACCTGTAATCTCAGCTACTCAAGAGGCTGAGGCAGGAGAATTGCCTGAGTCTGGGAGGCGGAGGTTGCAGTGAGCCAAGATCACGCCACTGCACTCTAGCCTTGGCAAAAGAGCAAGACTCTGTCTCAAAATAAATAAATAAATAAATAGAAATTTTAAAAAAGAGAAGCTTTTCCAAAGTTGGCACCCTTTCTCTGGTATCTTCCCCCTAGCTTTCCCCTGCTCTTCTGAGAGGCAGCCATTTTATCCTCTTGTTGTACATCTGTTGCACAGCCAGCTATGTTTTTGCTCTCCCTATGGCGTACATGATGAGAAGCTGCAGCAGCTTCTAGTTCTCTAGCATCATCTGATTTCTACATTTTCATTTCCCTTTTTCTTTCTATCTATTTTAGGGAGTTCATCACCAGACATAATACTTTTTGATTCTTATCACTCAAAGTAGTGTGAGATGCAGGAATCTGCTTTAATCTTGAAACACTCATATAATTCACTAGGCCCTTTGTTTCCATGAGGATCAAAACAATCATAAAAATAAGAATGTGCAGAAGACCTTAAAGAAATCAGCAAGCATAATCAGATGATAGTCATGAAAAGAATTTAATTGCGTATTTCATCTTTGCATTCCGTTCTCCTTTTATGTAAGGAGGCATGGAGAGAGAAAATGAGAGCATGTGGATTCTGGCTGATCCTGAAGGACAAATATCTTTATTTTCTCTTCTCCCCTGGGAGTGGGATGAGCAAGAAACAATGTTCCACTGTGCAATCCAGTTTTGTCTTAACAGACACTTTCCATTGGGATCTGACAGGCTGGCTTCGATTTTTTACTCTTATTAACACAATCAATAATGATGATGCTGCCTCTAGCATTTTATACTTTACAGAGAAGTTTTCTCATTTATGGCTTGCAATTCAACTCACTATTAGGTATTGATTTCATTTTGGAAATCAGGAAACATGCACAGAGAGGTTAGATGATATTTCTGAAGATACCCCGCATGTGAGTCTTAGAGCCAGGGTAGGAACCCAGGTGTTCTAACTCCAAAGCCCTTTCTTTGGGCCACACATTGCTATTACTGAATAAAAAAGCAGAGGGAGTCTCATTTATTGAGCACCTAGTATGCACAAGAAGCATTACATACATTACTTAATTCTCACAGTAATCTTGAGAAGATAGATAATATCATCATTATTTTAGCTAGAAAGCAAAAACTCAAAGGGGTTAATTACTTCCCCAGGGTCGTATAACTGATACCAAGTCAAATATTACATTTTCTTTCCTCCATTACAGATTGTGGATCCTCCTCTGGAATACACAAGAATTTGTTCTTGGTACCTTCCCTCCATCCCCACCATCCCCTCGGATACTATAGTTTAAAAGATAGGGAGGGCATGATCATCCTACTGCACATGTGCAGTGCCTGGTGAATTTTTCAATGCCAAACAGAAGCCTCTGCAATACCTAAATATTGTTTCAGTTCTTACAGTGTAAAAATGGTAGAAAATGCACAAAAAAATGAACATCAGTGTCAGCATTTTTCCCATGATTGTGATTTTCGTGTAGTAACAAACACCCCTCAGCCCATCAAAATCTACTCATCACTGGGAACCTGCACCAACCGTACCCGTTCCTGGAGCTTACTTCAGCTTACATTGATTTGTTTTTTCTCTGATTTCTCTGGTACTTACATCACACTATAAACACTTCACACGCAACCAGGCTCTCAGATTGCTTTACGTGCTTCATTTTGCCAGTTTATGGGAAATACAAATTTTCTGATTTCAAGGTTGTATCTCGTAGATGTTTACTTTGTATTTTTCTCAGTACTGCACACAATGCTAGGAATATAGATATTTAATGTTTGGTTGGTTTTCATTAAGAAGCTAGATTAAGAATATTGATTAAACAACATAATTTTTGCTTTGTATCAATTTTGAGTCCAAACATCAATTTCACCTAGGCACTAAATTGTTTGGGATAAGTTAATAACTAGTTTTATTCTTGGTTTAAAATGGTCTACAAAAAAAAGAATAGCCATTTGATAGATTTGTTTTTTCTTGAGACATAGTCTGGCTCTGTCACCCAGGCTGGAGTTCAGTGGAGCGATCTTGGCTCACTTCAACCTCTGCCTCCAGGGTTCAAGCGATTCTCCTGCCTCAGCTTCCCAAGTAGCTGGGATTACAGGCATGTGCCATGATGCCTGGCTAATTTTTGTATTTTTAGTAGAGACAGGGTTTCACCATGTTAGCCAGGCTGATCTCTAACTTATAACCTCCAGTGATCCACCCATCCCAGCCTCCCAAAATGCTGGGATTATAGGCATAAGCCACCGTGCCTGACCTAGAATATTTTTATTTTTATTTTTATTTTTGAAGATATATGTGGATTCTCTTGAACGTGAAAACACAAGGTCAAATGGGTGAGAAGAGTGTAGTCAATGAAGAAGACAAAGATAAGAAAACATAGGGACAGGCTGGGAAACGTGGCCAAATTCTGACATGAAGGGATCAAAAACAAAAGAATAAACACACATACTAAGTATAAATGTAAATATAAAATTGGATAGGGATCTTGGGGCCAAATAAAAAGTAGCCCAAGAAATTTGGACTTTATTCTGTGGCCAGTAGGAAGACATAGACTGTTTTTGAATAGGAGTGTGTGGTAGTACAGATGGTGATGGAGGTAGTGGGGTCATCTCTAAACTTCAATACCTCAGGGGCCAGTCAACAACATAAAGACAGACAGATAAGAGTACAAAAGTGGCAGCTGCTACTAACTGCATTCTTCCATGTCCACACAGCAAGGCAGGCACCATTTTTGCCATCTTTTGAAATTTTTCAAAACGAATTAGAAATCTGGGCTTTTGTGTAAAAAATTTACATTTTAAAATGTTAGCTTAAGGAATTTTAAACACAATGTTAATCAAACAGTCCACTTCTGTGAGGCAAATACCAGCCTGTGATCTTGACCTACATGAGTGACACAATCACTTTTCAAAATAGTTAACTTAAGAAAGTTGGTCAGAATCAGGGCAAGAACTGCACATGGCAGAGAAATATTCTTATTTTAGAAGCAAACTCACTGGTTTTATTTTAAAATGAACATGTTTACAGTGTGTAAATCAGCTGAGCTTTAGAACTTCTGCAAACATTCAACTCTTTAGAATTGACATTGGTAATATAACAAGAATGTTTAAAATACATCAGAAATTATGAACTTGCTTTATAAACCCTCACCTGGCTTTAAACATGAATTAAATTAAACAGGTGCTAGAGGACTTTTGAGACAATAATTAACTAAGTGTTCATTGATAAAACACAGGCATAAACCAGGACATTCTTGGGCAAACTAGGACGTATGGTTACCCTATCTACTTACATATCGTTGGAATTCTAAAATAAACACATTTTAAAAATGAGGTTAAAGTAGCTTGAAGGGTTAATAACTGAAATTTTCTTCTAGAATTGTTACAATAATCCTCAAAATTGGGAAGCACAGTGATTCCCCCAGCAGCACATGTAAAAAGAATGTAAATGTAGTGACATTACAGTGAAACTACAGAATACCAAAGATGAAAAGAAGCTCCCAAAAGTAGCTTCAGAGTAATGATAGTTCATATGTTGGGGACAAATGAAAAAGAGCCTAAGAAACTTGGACTTTATTTCCTAGCCAATAGGAAGACATAGCATGGTTTTGAACAAGAGGTGAATGGTAGTATGGATGGTGATGGAAGTCATGGGGTCTTTATCGCAATAAAGATAGTGATTAAAATGGAACAATAATTAGATTTACAGCAGACTTTTCAATGGTATCAACTGAAGCCTGAAGACAATGGAATAATGTGGTAAAGTGAAGATAGACTATAACTAGAATTATATACCCAGCTAAACATTATTCATAAGGAAGGGTTAAACAAAAATATATTTGGACATACAAAAGAAGTATTTATTACCGGCAGACCTTCCCCAATGGGGTTTCTAAAAAAATGCACTTCAAAAACATGAAAGGAGGATTTGAGATGCAAGAAAAACTTGTGAGCACAGAAACTGGAAAACACGTGGATAAATACAAATAAATAATGCCTGTGTTAAAAAGTGTCTGACTTAGGGAGTAAAAAATCAAGGTAGTTTAAAATATAAAACATTGTACAACATTATGATTTAAGATAGGAATGGATGACTGAAAAATTGAATTTTGGAGAATGAAGTTAAAGATATTGATTGCTTATTTTAAATATAAATTTTGACATTTTGATAATCACTTTATTATAGGCATAACTTCCAAATTAATAAAGAGATGAATGAGATTAGACAAAATAGAAAATTTTCAACCAAAGAGAAAGCAGGATGTGAAAAAAAGAAACATAACATAATCAGGCCAAATCCCATAGAATAAGATAGTAAATATACAAATAAATATAGTGGTTATCATAGAAAATATTAGTGGGCCAATTTCCTGATAAAAGGATTCTGATCCACCATATCAAAAATACTATGAGAAAGAAAAATATATTTTAATTCAGAGCTGAAAAGGACTTAGAAAATGTAGTTTCTCATTTATAAATGAGAACATCAAAGCCTAGAGAGTCCAGTGAGATAACCAAGGTCACTTTTCTAACAAGTACCAGAGATTCAACCAGAACCTAGGTTTCCTGGCTTCTAATACTATATGATCTATTAAATTATATTTTTGTCTTCTTTTCCACAAAAACGTATTTAATTCCACAGACTGAGTTTCCTGTGCATCTTTTTTTTTCTTCTTGAAGATACTACTAGCCTTGTCTCCAGGACTAAAAGTATTTTTTTTTCCCTAGAGGGTAGATAAGGCTGTGACTGGTGATGAGAGTAAAAATATTGCAATAAAGAAAAATCTTAGGTGATTTTTTTTCTTTTGCTTTGACTGACCTAAGCTTAAGGAAAGATAATATCTTGTCTAATTGTATCTTTAAAAGTATGGAGGGGAATTAATGAAGGAAGAAGAAGAAGAATATTGAATAGGTGGAACATTTTCAGCTTGTTAAAATTTGTGAGTTTTGATGTTGTGATTAAAGATTTTAAGTGCTGGTGACACAGTAGATTTTGGAGAATTTCATTGACTTTAGTTTTTTACACAAGTTAAATTCGAGGTATCTATGTGTCCCATGATGAAAATATGGTTCTGGAATACAGAAGTGTAGTCAAGGTTTCCTAGTAAGTGGAGCTATTATATTTATGGATTACATTTGAAACTGTGAAGACAGTGTAGTATCTGGTAGCATCATACAAGACGATGAGACAGAATGAAGATCAGAAGCCTGTATAGCACCTTTAAGAGGTGAGCAGAAAGGGAAGCTTGCCAATCAGGAAGAGGAGCTTGCCAAGTGAAGAAGAAAAAGAGACTAAAGAATCAGGAGAGCGTCATGCCCTGGAAGAGTGAATTTAAAGAAATAAGGGGTTATCATCTATACCATGTGTTTTAGAATAGACAAGTAAGATGAGAACCAAAAGTCAAACTGCTGGATATGGCCGTGATTAGGTCATTGATTATTTTAGCATGAACAATTTCAGTAGAGTCTTAGCACTGGACACAGCTACAATTGGTTGAAAAATGAATGGGGTTTGAAATAACGAAGCTGAAAAAGATCTCAAGCACATACATGAACAAAGGTTCGAAAGCGAGATGATAACATCAAATAGAAAGCCAAAGTAAAAAAACTATAACCTAAATTCTTCACTATTCAACCTAATATTCAGAAAGAGGACTAGACTTTGGATATTTGAGAAAAGCTGGTCTTTGGTATGACTTGTGTCGCTTCCCAGCACTGTGACTTAGAACTGGCACCTAACCTCTTTATTTCTCAGTTTCATCATCTAAAAAATGGTCTACTGCTTCAGAATAAATAAATGGCATGATATATATGAATGTGCATATATGTAACACCTTGTTTAAGTCTACATTCTTGATGTTGTTTTTGTAATATTTTATTGGTAGTTAGCTCGGTAAAAAGCCTAAACTTGTGGTATACTTTGATATTACTTTTATCTAAACCCTGTTTTTGATCATGCTCTGCCCAGTCACCTATACCCATCCCCAAACCATGACTTGAATAGATCTCATAGTATTTCCAGTCATTGTTCTCTTATTAAAAAAAAAAAAAAAAACTCAGGCAGAACACAGGGGACTTTCAGGGCAGTGAAACTACTCCATATGATACTATAATTGTGGATTCATGTCATTACAAATTTCTGCAAAACCACAGGATGTAAAGCACCATGAGGGAACCCTAATGTAAACTATGGACTTTGGGTGATAATGATGTGTTCATGTAGGTTCATCAGTTGTAACAAATGCACCACTTGGGTGGGGGATGTTGATAGTGGAGGAGCCTATGCATGTGTGGGGCTAGGGTGTTTATGAGATATCTCCGTATTTTGTTCAGTTTTGCGTGAACCTAAAACTGCTTTTAAAAAAGTTGATTATTAAGACAGAAAGAAATCTCAGTACTGTTGAGCCCAGTTTAAAAAGGCAAAATTGTCATATCTAGTTTAACAGTAATATTCTTCCCTTCCCATAAATCTGACTATATTCTCAGGGACTGGTAGTGCAATCAAAAGAGCAGTTTGATCCTCCCTTTCTATCCCTTCTTTTTGTAGCTCTTGCTGTTTCAAAATCAGGGATGAAGAAGAGCTGGGAGATGAAGGGAGGGCAGATGACTGTACATAACCTGATGTGCAATTACAATTCTTTCTTGGCTTCTTCAGTGAAGCCTGTCCTGCCACCCACAGGACAAGCTTCTGTGTGACAGACATCTAAATGCTGGTTCCCTTTTGGAGGACCTTCAGGGAGCCTGTTAGGGCTCTCTCACTGCATAGTGCCATGACATGGAAGATTTGCTCAGATTCCTTCTCTTTTAAAATTTCTTCAGCTGCCTTCTGCCCCTGTTAATATACATCATAGCTTTCCACACCTCATCCAGGAGACAGCTCTCTTGGAGATGGCTTAATGGCAAAATGTCTCAAGTGCAGCTACCTGCTGTAGTGTTTACTGATCCATGGGAAACCCACATAATCTAGCCATGCTAACCTGTGGGAAATCAGGCTTCTCCACTGCCTCCGCTTCCTCAACCCTACTATCTCTCTCCAGTTATCAAGTACTCTTGTACAAAAGCAGATCAAAATTTCATTATTTAAGCAGACACTATTCAATGAGCCCAATTGGCACATGGCTTTGTGTGCATGAAAGTGCCCATCCCTTTATAAAGAGTCTGGTTTGAGTCTTAGTTGCCTATTTTAGGACAATAGTAAAAGTCCCATTCAAAAGCCTGTTATCCTTTAAAACTCAATGCATTTGATCTAATGCAAGCATTTCTTATTGTGTTCTGTGAAGAAAAACAATTCTCAACCTTGACTAAAAGCTGTAAGCTGCCTGCATTTATGTATTTATCCTGCAGGTTTTGAAAAAATTGAGTGTAATCAAAATCCCACTGGGAAAAAGTATGTCAAAAAGATTAATTGGAAGGAAAGCAAGAATGATGTCTTCTCCTGCCTTTGTGTTAAACATTCTTAGAAAACAAGCACTGAAATAAAAGAAGTAAAGATGCCTTTATATACTTTGGGCTGTAAATTTTATTAAGGTCTTGAAGAGAGTTCCTCTGAGTGTTTAAATAGCATTTACTGAAAACCGTCTCCAACTTTCATGAGCAGAAACATACAATTGGTAGATATGTCAGGGTATTACTGAAAATGGAGTCAAAGGCCCCTTATAAAAAAGCTATCTATGGCTTTTCCTCTCTTCCAGGAAAGATGAATTGCCATGGTAACACTGCCGTGAAATAATAGGTCAGGTTTTATCCTTCTGCCTCAGGCTTATTCTATTAGGTTTTACTTAGAAGTGGATGCCATTGTAAAATGAAGGTTTTTGGTATTTCAAAACTAAACATCATGACAAGAAAAATCTGATCAATAAAATCTGCTGGTATGAAAAAGATGGATAAAGGACAATAGGTAGGGAGTTAAACTGATTGAAGAACTATTTAGAGGCTGGTTTATTAGTACTCTTCCAAAATGTGGGCTTGTTTCACAGATGCTTGTGTAACTGAATATGCATAAATGAAGCCAGGCTGACTGCACAAGATCAGTTGGGAAAAGTGGTTTGTAAATTTTATTTTAATGGAGGATTAACTGCTCTAAGGAAAAAGTTTCCATTTCATTCCAAATGAAACAAGAAAGCACAAAATATTTAAGCTTCCTATTTTTCTTACTATTTTTAAAAGACAAATTCAATACTGTTTTGCGCCTATTTATGGAAATTTCTAAAAATGCAACTTGGGAGCAAGTATTAATGACATTACACAAACAACATGGTGTGTAATAGTTGAAATTCTGTTGTTTCTGTTGTTTGGGGGAGTTGTGTCTCAGTATATGCATCATGACTTTACATTTTTCTGGAGCAGTATCTCAATCATTTTGGGATGAAATTCTAACAGAAACTAATATATAATTTTTGTCATACCAAGCAACATTGCTCTGTCCTTCTAATAGGACATATATTACAATAAGAAAGAAATAGATAGATATCTAGTTTTTAAAGTAATAAGATATATCAAACCAACTTTTTTGAAGAGTTTCATTTAATTTAACGTAAGTTAAATGTAGAACATGGTAGTGGATTTTAGCATAACGTCTTTCCTGAATTCACACAGTGAGACTATGTTTGACTTCTCCATAGACCACCTTGAATTTTCTGTAGTTTTTTTATTCTGTAAAGTACTAACAGTGTGTGTGGGTAGCTCTGAGATTTATATTGCCTTCAGTCAGATCATGAAGATTGCAAAGTGGGGTCAGTGACTGTGCTAGTTTCCTAGGGCTGCTATAACAAAGAGGCACAAACTGGGTGGCTTAACACAGCGGAAATTTATTGTCTCACAGTTCCAGAGGCTGGAAGTTCTAAATTAAGGTGTCAGCAGTGCCATGCTGTCTCTGAAGGCTCTAGGGGAGAATCCAGTTCTTGGCAGTCTTTGTCTTATAGATTCATCAGGCCAGTCTCTGCCTCTGCCTTTACATGGCTTTCTCCTTTGAGTGTTATGTCTCTAAAGTGTTATGTATATAAAGATTAGGGCCCATTTTAATCCGAAGTGACCTACCCATTGGGTACAGGGTATACTGCTCGGGTGATGGGTACACCAAAATCTCAGAAATAACCACTAAACAACTTAATTCATGTAACCAAACACCACCTGTTTCCCAAAAACCTATTGAAATAATTTAAAAAAAAGAAGACCTCATTTAACTTGGTTACATCTGCAATGACCCTTTTTCTAAATAAAGTCACCTTCATAGGTTCTAGGGTGAGGAATTCAGTGTGTATTTCTGGGGGACACAATACAACCCACAGCAGAAACTGAATTGAGGGACTTTGACACTAAATAAATTGTCTCTATTACAATTTTAAATTGCTATGCTGTCTAGTTCTTTAGGGAAATAAATGGTGATATTATTTGAGTTATGTTTCATTACTAATGGTTACTCTCATTTTCCCTTTCCCCTCAACTTTAAATTTTTGTAGATATATAGAGAATATCATATTCCTAATGAAATGCTCTCAATGTGTAGAATTTTAAAATGTACAAATATGGTTAGAATAGGTAAAATAAGTTTAATATATACCTATCACAGTTCCTAACTTGTAATAGGTGTTCACTAAATGTTAATTGAATGAATCAATCAGTGTTAACATTAAACTATACTGAGCATAATTTAATCTGTCTTTAATGATTCAAAACAATTTCTTTGGGCAAAAGGTAATTAGGTATGAATTAAGAGATCCCCACTTGCCTGAGTGCTCAATGACTAAGTATTTTTTCTATTTCACTTCTTTATGTCCATTTGGAAACTCATTAAGTTTTTTGTCTTGGATTACACTGTTCCCAGCCCCCATTTCTTTTGACTTCCCCTTTTAGGTTATCATATATTCTTTTCTATAGCTTAATTAAACTACTTTTGTTGAACAATTAACACCAGTGTGTTTTGATTTGGTTTCTCCACCTATAAAATGGTCTACTTTATCATGTATCAGGATTGTCTGTCCTTTGATCTATTTTTCTCTGTCTAGGTATCCAATAAATGTATTTTGATTGTGGTTATATTATTTGAGTTATATTTCTTTACTAATGGTTACTCCCATTTTCCCTTTAATTGAATACAAAGAGAAGTAACCACTAAAACAAAAAACAAATTACAGTACAACTCCTACCTTACAAATGACTGCTATTTCCTCAATTTTAAAACTGAATGTTATTTCTGCATGACCTTAGAAGGTTTTAAGAATTCAGTACATACAGTTTTAAAAAAGAAAGATTTCATTAGAAAAACATTCTAAGACAGAAACAAAGAGTGCCAAAATTCAAACCGAAAAAGTTTTAAGCTACTACTTATCAAGCTTTGAATGTTTTCCATTTTACAGTTTTTTCTTGACAGATATTCAAGTATTTATTAATCAAACTTGCCATTAGTGCCAAAACTCCCCTAAAAACATGATTAGGAAATCAAAATATTTAAGCTAACTGAAATGATTTTTTTTTTCAAAAAAGAAAGAGGAAAATGAAAGCTATATCACTCATGGAAGAAAGTTTTTATTTTTTAATCGCATTTTTGTCCCTCATTTTCTCTCTGATATTTCCAGTTGTGTTTTTCAGTCACGAGAAGCCTACATTTATGGAAAATCAGCAAGTATGCCCAGTTATTAGCGTCAGCTAGGGAGAGGAACAACACAAAGCCAGGATTTTGAGCCAGCTTCCTGGGCAAATTGGGAAGAGATACCATTTTAGTCAGTTACCTGAGACTGTTCAAGTTTAATTACATTAGTGGCACTTGACATTATAAAATGTTTTTTTCTTTCAGATATAACCTTCTTCCATCATTAGTAAATGTCAATTATAATGAAGTGTTTTTCCCACTTCCTTTTTTTCCTGATATAACGGAAGAAAATGCTAATGAGTTTATAATCCTGAAATTGTTTTCAAAGCCAAAACAAAGTCAACTTTGGTGTCTGTTTATTAGCTTAATTTTATCCTTCATATTTGGAGAATAAATTTTCTCATTTTATTTCTCACTATATTTTCCCTACTTAGTGCAATTTCTTATTCTCCCTGAGAGCTTTTAAATGATAAATATTATCAATTAGATCGTATTTCTGGGTTCAAATCAGAATGATGTTGAAGATCTTGCCCCTTGCTGTGACTTAAGTACTATCTGAAAGCTTCTACTTTTTTTTTCTTAAAAGCTGGTTTTTCCCTCTCTCTTTTTTGATTTTGATACATAATGACTATTCAACCCGTGATTTCTAACAGTTTCCTGTCACATTTCAATCAGAATATAATGGTGACTTGATTTCTTCTCTCTGAAAGATTAAATATATCCACAATATGAAATTGATGCATTTTATAACAAATAACAAATTTCTTTACTGTCAAAATGAAATTAACATCTTATGAAAAGGGGACACCATCACTGGAAGAGGTCAAGAAGGTAGAGAGAGATAAAGTCAGTTTTCCAACACAACATTATTCAGTGTCTGTGCTGAAAACATGCTTGACAGAAAAGGTCTGGGTCACCTTTTAGCAGTGTCTTGGTATACTGGTTGTTTTCCCCTACTGAGAAATTAGGGGGAAGCTGTCTATTGTAGTGCAGAGAAGGCAGCAGGTGTGGGGTCCCAACCTGTAAGAATGCTATGTAATCAATGCCGAAAAAAAAAGCGTGACCAAGAGAAAAAGAAAGCCATTTAAAGTTACTTTACAATAGGCAAAATAAAAATGGTAAATTACATTTATAGATAATATGTTCTGGAAAATATGAACCCAAGCCAAATGTGGGAAAATTTTAAAATAGACTGACTAGTTATAAGGGGTTATGCTCCCCAGAAAGCTTACACATATCACAAAAGCTTTGCTTATACTTTTCATTTTAAACAGTCTTTGGAAGTTTGGTTCTGGCATTTTATCCATGTTGTCTAACTTTTTTCTTTGTTTCACAGTTGGATATACTGCTAACTGAATTAAATCCAATGAATATACAAGAATATCCAAATAAGTTCAAGATTTGCTTCTTTCTGCCTAATTTGTATATTTGTCCCAATGAGATACACTTTACAACATCTATGTTTATCCCTAGCATCTACATTTTTATTTTAAAATATTTATAAAATAGTAAGCAAAGTACAATAAAATATTCAAGTAGTGGCCAAGTAATTTCTATTATATAGTCATGCAATTATGCAACATTGCATTTTTATTATTATGGCTGGGATTCAACTCTTAAATTCATTAACCATTTATTTACCTTTTCAATAATTTTTACTATTAGAATATTTAACTTTTTTAGTGATTTCTTAGCACCATTTTACGTATTAAATATATTAACCTTTGGTCTCTCTGGTCTAATGCAAATATACTTCCCAGTTTATCATTTGATGTTCTGTCGTTTTAATTTTACTTTTTTTATATTCAAGGGATCGACAGATTTTCATGTGGTGAAATCTTTATTTTCTTTTTTCTTTTCTGCCATTGATAGTATGTTCTGAAAGATCTTCCTCACCTGTTTTACATTATTTCTGCTATTTTGAGTACTATAATCTGTTTTCATCCTACTTTTGAAACTTTATTTTCTGTAAAATTACCAGATAAATACCTTGTAATCAGGCCAGTCTTACCCCTGATCCAAGAGTAGAATATAATTGTTGGCTTCACAAAAATTCACACTCTTAGCTAATTTTCAGTTCCATTTTATACCCTACATTCTTCCAGAATAATTCACTGATTCCCAGCCTCCTTTGATCACTCTTCTCTAAACTTTCAGGAGCCAAATAGGATATAACACACAAATTGGGAAAGAGTTGTAGGCAATCTTTAGTTTCACACTGCTGTTCATGGTGGGGTGTAAGCATATACGCAGAACAGCAAATTCAACATGAGCCCTTCCCAGTAGTGACCTTATGAGACATTAATTTCATTTTGATGGTAAAGGGAGCTCTTCCTGTGTGCAACACGTTAGTTTTGCCATCAAGGCCTGTTAAATCTTAGGGGTAGCTGGGATGCACTCTGCATCCAAAGGAGGCATCTCTGGGATAAGAGAGTCCAGATTGATGTCAGAAAGAAGATAATATTTCTGTTCAAAGTGCTAAGCATCTAAAGAGTACCAGGAAAGAGAAGTTAGATGCCAGTCTCCAGGGAAAGTGGCGAAGAGAGAAACTGAAGAGCATTTGAGTTATAAGTGATGCCCCAGGTCCTGAGGAGGGAGTTTGAATTGAGGAACAATTACTCTAATTACACTATAAGGTATATGTGATATATACAGGTCCATTTTGGTGATGTATCTGCCTCTGATTCCCAAATTTAACTGTTATATGCCATCTCTCTTTTGCAAGTGTCAAACTTCTGTACTTGTAAGCTGCTGTCTTTATCTTGTATTAGCCTTGCTGTCTCACATCTAAGTAATAAAAGCTAGTATTTGCCATTTATTGACCAATTTTTGTGTGCTGCTCTCTGTGGGAAGCACTTTACATGAATTACTTCATGGAACCCTAACAAGCATGCTAAATGTTAGAGGGATTTGGTTTACAGAGGTTCAGTAACTTGGCCACATTCCTCAGCTATCTAATGGCAGAGAAGGACCTCAAATCTGGATCTGTCTGACTCAAACATACATACAAAGCAGGTATTTTTATTCCCATTTTACAGTTAAATAAACTGAGACTGAATTGCAAGCTTCTTAAAAGCAGGAACTTTTTATAATCTTCCTTTTTTCCCCACAGTGGCTTGTACTTAGTAGATAGACGAATGCATAGTGGTAGAACTAATATACTCCTCTGATCTTAAACTGCAATAAAAAGCTCAGATTTTAAATAAATATGATCTATCTTTTTATTTTTTTTTCTATAGTCAGATGCCGCTTAATGAAAGTAAAGCGGTACTTTACTTTCATTAAGGTACTTTGAGCGGGTTCTTTACCAAAAAAAGGAATTTTTCAGAATATTGCAGAACTGCCATATAAAAATCATTAGGACATAAAAGTGGCTTAAAAGAAGTAGCAACTTATCCTAGATCACAAAGAAAAGAATAGAAACAAAGAAACAAATGAAAAAAAAAAAACCCTCTGCACTTTAACTCCATCCTCCCACATTCTGACTTTGTGTTATTACAATTTACATATATTTATATTGCCTTTCTCTTAACAGGTTGCTGTAACTACCGTTGTTTTGATAGATTTGTCTTTTGGGCTTCATACTAGAGTTATGAGGGGATTGCCACCACAATTATAGAGTATTGTCGGTTTGTCTATGCACTTAATTTTACTAGTGAGTTTTTTTTTTTTTTTTTTTGAGACGGAGTCTCGCTCTGTCGCCCAGGCTGGAGTGCAGTGGCGCAATCTCGGCTCACTGCAAGCTCCTCCTCTCGGGTTCACGCCATTCTCCTGCCTCAGCCTCTCCGAGTAGCTGGGACTACAGGCGCCCGCCACCACGCCCGGCTAATTTTTTGTATTTTTAGTAGAGACGGGGTTTCACCGTGGTCTCGATCTCCTGACCTCGTGATCCGCCCGCCTCGGCCTCCCAAAGTGCTGAGATTACAAGCGTGAGCCACCGCGCCCGGCCTACTAGTGAGTTTTATACCCTTAAGTGTCTTCTTTTTGCATATTAATGGAGTTTTTTTTCAAATTGAAGAACTCCCTTTAACATTTGTAGATGGGTCTGGTGGTGGTGAATTTTCTCAGCTTTTGTTTGCCTGAGAATGACTTCATCTCCTTCATAGATAAAGGATATTTTTGCTGGCTACAGTATTCTTGGATGGCAGGTTTTTTCAGCACTTTGAAAATGCAGTCCCACTCTCTCCTGGCCTTTATGGTTTTCATTGAGAAGCCTGTTGTCAGACAAATTGGAGCTCCTTTATATGTTATTTGCTTCTTTGTACTTTCTGCTTTTAGGATTCTCCATTTGTCCTTGACCTTTGAGAGTTTGACTATTATAAGCCTTGGGAATAGTCTTATTTGGGTCAGATCTGTTTGGTATTCCCTGACCTTGCTACATCTGGTTATTTATCTCTTTCTCAAGCTTTGGAAAGTTTTCTCTTATTATTTCTTTAAATAAGCTTTCTATCCCTTGCTCCTGCTCAGCTCTTTTGAACACCAATAATTTTTAAATTTGGTCATAGGAAGTACAAATATAGAGTTTGGTAGAAGAAATAAGATGTAGTGTTTGATAACTCAGTAGGGTGACTATAATTTACAATAATCTATTGTATATTTTAAAGTAGCCAGGAATGAATAATTTGAATGTTTCTGCATAAAGAAAAGACAAATATTTAAAGTGTTGTATATCTTAATTATACTGATTTGGTCTTTACAAATTATATAAATATATTAAATTATTACATGTACCCTGAAAATATCTACATCTATTATGTATCAGTAAAAAAATCATTTTTAAAAATCATTACGGGAAACAAGACTAAAAAAGACAGCTATACACAACAAGTACATTTTAGACTCTATTGTGACTCTTTTGGAATTACTAATCACTTCCTAAAAATGTATTGCCTTATTTCTGAGAGAGTATCATTTTTTTTTTATTCTTTAGGACACAGCAGGTCAGGAAAGATACAGGACTATCACCACAGCCTATTATCGTGGAGCCATGGGCTTTATTTTAATGTATGACATTACAAATGAAGAATCCTTCAATGCAGTACAAGATTGGTAAGTCAGAGCAAATACTCTTATTACTGATAATGATGGTTCTCCAGTCAACTCTGTCTTTCTCCCCAAAACAGTGACCATACTGCAATGTAATATATGTGTTTACATTCTACTGCAATCCCGCTTGTGCTTCATTTAAAAAAAAATGCTGTTTTTGCGCAGAAGCATTATTTAGGGATTGATAAGAAGTCATTCTGATGATTTTTCTGCATTTTATTCATTCCAGTGCTTTGCATTTTGTCATCATTGCTTCCATGGAAACTAGTGCATTGCTTTTGATTTTTTAAAATATAAATAACAAATGGTTTGGAAGTTTACTGATCTAAAATAGGGATCTAGAAACTATGGCTCGTGCGCCAAATCTGGCCCACTGCTTGTTTAGTAAATCAACTTTTATTAGAATACACTCCCTTCATTGTTGTCTTTGACTGCCTTAACACCACCACAGCGGTTAAGTAGTTGCAACAGAAACCATATTGCCGGTAAAGCCTAAAATATTTTCGATCTGGCCATTTATGAAAAAAATTGATGGACCCCTTATCCAAAAGATTTGTTAAACAGGTTATTTAAACTGAAAAATTTTGAAGGACTGAGATAAAGGATAAGATAAAACCAAAACTTTTTCTGACTCATAGCTGCATCAAACTATCTGAAAATACTTCTGATCCTGATGAGTGTTTACAGTGGGGGGTTATTCCTATGGCTACAGTATCCTTCATTGTATCCCACTAGCACCTTGAGAGGAGACACTGAAAAGCCAATGAGAATGGTCATGAGCTTAAGCACAGGGCTAAAGAGGACAGTTTTTCTGTGGAAAGAGCGAGGATCTAGGTAGGGCTTTGTGTGACATTAGGAAGGAAATGGAGCTCCCAAAATGGGAGTTCCCACTGGTGGTGGCTAGGACTGACTGAAGAAATACCACACTTTAACTGTAAATATAATCACATATTATCTTACGTAAGGAAAACTTTGACAATACATGGGCAAAACAGACAGCATTCTTTTTTTGTTTGTTTTCTATGATATTATCCAAAATGATTTTTATATGTATATCGGTTCAGTGAGGGTCAGATGCTATTAAAAATATTTCCATTTGCTTTTGTTTTTTTCTTTTCAATTTTAATTGTTCATCTAGGAAGACTTTTATTTACACGCACACACACACACAGTTACAATGCAAGAAATAATACTATTGGCAATAGCAATTCAAAAGAGAAATACAGGGTTATAAACTAAAAAAGACAAGTTTAAAATGTATAAGAAAACATAAGTATCTTCCACTGAGGAGTGCAGAAGAAAGCTTAAGTAACTATCCTTTTTGGTAAACTGAATATTGTAAAAATGCCAGTTTTTCTCAAATTAATTTACAAACTCAAGGCAATCTCAATTAAATACAGCAGATTTTGTACAAAATGAAATGAAATAGAAAATCCAGAGACAGGCATAAATCTATATGAGGATATATAGTTTATGATAAAGGTAGCATTCAAGTTAGTGACAAAAAGGTTGGTTCAATTAAGAGTGTTATGATATCTAGTTAATTGCCACATATATTGAAACACATATTGCTATGTAATATGGTAATTTTAACCTTGACTACTTCCTGTCTTAAAATGTTGAGATCCAGGGATCTCAGGCCAGAAGTGCTATTATAAGTTTTCCGAAAGAACAAGATCTTAAAAACATGGAAGACCTCTGCCCAAAATTCCTGCCTCATCAATGCCTGCTGAATTAATTAAAACTTCCTCAGCCTGACTTTCAGACATACCACATAATGGTGCCACTATATCTTCATGGCTTCATCTCTTACTATTCTAGAAGCAAACTAAACCATTCATTGTTTCTGAAGCCCAGCTTAAACTTTCCAACATTTGTGCTTCTTTTCTTCTATCCTTTTTTTCTCTGCTTTGCATGTCTCTTTCCTCAATCTGCTACTCCATCTGCCCCAAGGCATATAGATTTGTCAAAAACCAACAAAAGCCTCTTCTAGAAACAAACCCTTACCTACTTTTTTTCATCCGAAATTAGATGATCACTTGATTTATTAGGGTTTTTTAATTCATTCAACAAGCACTTATTGAGCACCTAACTTTGACAGCCAATCCGTCAGACATAGCGTTTAGTACCTGTGCCAGCATTTACTATCTCAGTTAATAGATCCACCATCACCCAGTTATGAGCACTGTCTTTTATTTCTTCCTCATTTACAAATAGAATCTCATTGAACACCAAGTCCAATCATTTTGACTTTCTAAATGCCTGTCCAATCTATTGCTCTTTTTTCTTCCTATTGCCAATGTCTTAATCCAAACCATTCATTTAGGAGTCTTTTATCTTGTCTCCTTATCTTCAGGTTCCACCCTCTACAGGTGATCGATCCATCTTATTGCCATCAGAGCTGCATAAGTGAACCTTAGTACATCTCGGGCCTTAACAGTAAAACTTCCAGTAATATCTTGTTATGTACAGTAGTGATTCTGGGAGCACATGTTAATCACCTGTAGAGCTTTGACAACATATACAAGCCCAGGCTCCACTCTGGATCTACTAAATCAAATCTCCCATGAGATACACGGACATATGAATTTTTCAAGGCTCCACAGGTGATTCTGAAGCCCATATCTGGTTAAGACCATTGATTTATAATGAAATCCAAACTCACTAACATAGTGGACAGTGCAACCTCCAGGAATCTATTTCACTGACATCATCTCCTACCACTCTCTTCCATACGCTCTATGTTTCATCTAAACAGAAATTTTCTCAGTTTACCTAAACTCCATCCTTTTACTACCTCTGTTTCTCTGCGTGAAATACTTTCTCTGTTATCTTTAAAAAGTCTATTTACTTTTCAAGGCTATCTCTTTTACAAAGCTTTAAAAGATATCTCTACCCCTTTTCCTACCTGCTCCCACCTTTATTCACAGCAGACAATACTATCCACACCCTCGTCTCTGCACCCACACTACCCTGGCACTTTCTGCAGATCATGTAAGACCTAGCGGACTCTGCTATTATTTCATTATATTTTCATTAATCATTTTTCCCCATTACAGAATACAATACAATACAATACAATACAATACAATACAATATAATACAGTACAGTACAGTACAGTACAATACAATACAATATATGCACTCTTATTTTTTTCTCATTTCTTTATCGTGGTAAAATATATATAACATAAAATTTACTGTCTTAACCATTTTTTCTGTATATAGTTCAGTAGTATTAAATACATTCAACCATCACCACCATCCAGCTCCAGAATTCTTATCATCTTGCAAAACTTATATTTAAACGGTAACTCCCCATCACTCTCTCCCTGCACCCCTCAGCAAACACCAACCTGCTTTCTGTCTCTACGATTTTAACTACTTTAAGTAGCTCATATAAGTGGAATCACGCAGTATTTGTCTTTTAGTGACTGGCTTACTTTACTTAACATACTACCCTGTCATCCATATTGTAGCATGTCAGACTGTCCTTCCATTTTATATTTTATTATATATAATAAAATATACATTATATATAACTTATATGTTACATATAATAAAATATACATACACACATACACACAATATATGTTACATAATGTACATTGCGGGTGTATGTATATATATACACACAAAAATATTGTATTTTATATTTATATTTATATTATATATACACATATACATATATGTATATTTATATTATATATACACATATACATATATGTATGTTTATATTATATATACACACATATACATACACTATATGTATATTTATATTATCTATATATACATATACATATACTATATTAATCCAATATATATTTTGAATGGATGATCTAAAGTACTAAACAGAATTACATTCTGATTTCCCAGCAAAAAATACAGAAATTACTTCAAACTGACATAGCCAGGAATTAATGATTCTATTCTTCCTCTCAACAATAGATTTAAGATTGTGTGTGTATTGCTGCTATGGCACCAATTATATTTATCTTTTTGTTTTTCTTAGGTGTATGCTTGTCTTAAGTTCCCACTAGATTAGAAACTATTTGTAGGGAAAGACTATCTTATTTATCTGTATTTCCTGTTTGACATAATAACTAGCACAAAATGGATGTTTTAAAAATTATTATTAATTTCAAAAGTAAAAAATCAGAAATCTTAAGAAATGTTTAAGGAATAAGAACAGAATTGTATAATAAAAGAAAAAAGCCCTTTGGGGCAAACCATTCCAGTGCAGCTATTAAAGCCTGCTCTACATGTACGGTATAATTGAATGGCGGTTGTGGGTGAGGAAGCTTGCTGATATTCAGTGATGGCCTTCTACAACAGGAAATAAGGTATTCTGAAAGAAATAAGGACAAAGAAACACATTCTTTAAATTACTGGTCTCCAAGTGCTGATCTTAAGTGTATAAAAAAATACAGAAAAACATATTTAGCAAAAAGAAAAATTAATTAAAGCTGAGCTGCAGCTAAAGTTTCAGCTACTCTTCCCAACAAAATGCACTTTGATTATACAGAAAGAAAAAAGCTTGCTAACTGTGATTTCTCTAAAATCCTAAAACTGTCTTACTATATAGGAAGAAGTAAAGTTCCCTTTTCAAAAAACATTTTATTACACACAAATTCTGGTCTGTTAAGGAGAAGGCAAGTGTATTAGTCTGTTCTCAAGCTGATAATAAAGACAGCCAAGACTGGGTAATTTATAAACGGAAAGAGGTTTAATTGACTCACGGTTCCACATGGCCAGGGAGGCCTCACAGTCATGGCAGAAGGTGAAGGAAGGGCAAAAATACATCTTACATGGCAGCAGGCAAGAGAGCATGTTCAGGGGAACTGCCCTTTATAAAAACCATCAGATCTTGTGAGACTTATTCACTATCATAAGAACAGCATGGGAAAAAACCCGCCCCGTGATTCAGTTACCTCCCACTAGGTTCCTCCCATGACACGTGGGAATTATTACAATTCAAGGTGAGATTTGGGTGGAGACACAGCCAAACCATATCAGCAAGCATAGAGATTTACAGAGAGTAGCAAGCAGCAAGCTAACAGATTATTTTGAGGAAATGGAAGCTATCTCTTTTTTGAGAACACATTAGACTGTACTTTGAATTTTCCAGTGGAATTTTATTTAAGGAGTTAAATTATCCTCTTTGGCCAAATTCCCCAGTTCTGTAAAATTAATACAAAATTAAGCTCACTGTAAGCCTATTTAGAATTTATGTAGAATCTATAAATTTTCAAAAAGAATGTGAGAAGCTCAACACAAAAAAATGCATACACTGTGGTTAGTAAAATATGAGTAGAAAGTAACTCCTAAGAATCAGGATGATGGTTGTAGCTGTCATTCCCTTGAAACAGAGAAGACAAAGCTTTATGTGCTAATAGTTTATTGGGACGTATGGGGCCTGGAAGCAGTAATGAGGAGAAAAGGGAGCATCAGGGAAGAGAGAGAACAAACATGGAGGGGGTTGGGATTTGCAAACTGATCTCTACTTGGTAGCAAGTATAACTGACCATTGATCTCACAAGAACGTCTTCAGAGGTGCCTTATGAATAATGCATCTCAGGACAGACTATCTGGTAGAAGGAAGGAAGAACTGACCCATTAGTTTTTTATTGGTCCGATGTTCACTTCTGGGACTTTAACTCTTCCACACTTCCCAGTCACACATATATGGGTGACTCATGGCTCAGCAGCAGCAGGGAAACTTCAGTGTGGGAGGCAAGGGGTCTGTGGCATTGGCCTGAGATGAGCTGCTTTGGGCTGTGCCCATGTCATGATAACACAGGTAATAGTCCAGAAGAGCCCTTGCAGAAGTGGTTAGCAGAAGGAATGAACAAGTGACCAAGAGCCCTTCAGACAGGTGAGTCCGGGAAGATCTGAGGGGTTGCAATAAAGGTGTCTTATAGAGAATTTTAAAGCTTATGAAAATCCAAAGGGTCAAACAGTTATTGTGCTTGAAATACAATTTGGTTATGAGACTGCTGAAAACCAAGGTTAATAACCAAGGCCAAAAATTTTTTTATATATTTTATTTATTAAACATGATATATAGCTCTCATTATAGGAAAGGAGAAAAAACATATCAATCTTACAGGGCAATAAGAAGCTTCAAAAAAGTTTCTGTTGAATTTGGATGGAAATGCTTTTTATTTGGGGCACATTGGGTTTATGTTAACAATAGCTTTTATAACTAGTACTAAAAAGGCCATGAGACTCGTTTTTGTCTTTCTTAAAGAAGACAGAATATTTGAGCACCTTCAGTGAAGGGCTCTGTGAGTGGCTGGGCAAATATAATCCACGCACGTAGAGTTCTTGTGGTCTCAAATGATCCAAGAACTGAATGGTAACCACTCAAGGGAATGAATGGATTACATGCTTCCTAGACTATCTTCTCTAAATGTCGTTTTGTACTTTATGCCTTTGATAGGAGCTGGACAGGCAGTTTGATATGTAAAGTTATGCTCTCTGAGGAAGACCTCAGGTGCTTATATTCCATCCAATATTTTGGAAACCAGATGCTGACCTTATATTAACATATTTGCTCAGTTCTTTCTAGTTTCTGTACTTCTTTCAGTCCCTTGAACTTCTCATACCTCTGGGTCTCTCTTCCCCTGGGCTCTGCCTTTCATAACAAACCATATTCTTCCAACCTTCACCCAGATCAAGCTAATTTATTGTCATCATTCAGATTTTAGCTAGATTCTCATTTCTTCTGAGAAACTTTTCTTAATCCCAGAGTAGGTTAGTTGCTTATGTAGTGAGCTCTAAAAACAATACTACCCAGTATATCTTACAACGTATAAAACTGCTTATTTGGTTGTCTTTTTTCCTGCTGGATTCTAACTTCCTCGAAGATAAAGAGTCTGTTTATCTTCCCCACTTTTACATCCCAGTGCCTACTCTAGTGCCTGGCACTTAGTGGCTGCTCAATATTCATGGAATGAGTGAGTAAAACTACATAGAAAACGCAGACCATATTCATGGAATGAGTGAGTAAAACTACATAGAAAATGCAGACCTAGTGAGGTTATCTTAATTAATTGGAGTGTTTTATAAAAATCACAGGGATTTAGATGGCTATAAACAATCACACTGGAAGCTGCAACGATGTTTACGATGTGCTTCAGACTTGTCCATGTGGTAAAAATGTGTGTCATCATGGTCCTTAACTAGGCTAATTTGCCAGATATCTATTTGCTTACATCTGCAGTTTGTTAAGGAGCTTAGAGTTGTAGAGGCAAAGGCAGCAATCTAGTGGCTCCATGGTTTTTGGAAAATAAAGGCTACTTCTTTTTTAAAAACACAGTATTCTGTGTCTGGATCCCCCATCAGAGTTTGATTTAAGAAATAAATTAATGAATGATTTATTAAAGAGATAGGTCCTAAATAGGCTTAAGTAAGTATAAAATACCAGATCACGGCTGAAAACTTCACTTCCTTCGAAGTGTTTCTCAAATGGGTTGTGACCAGAGAGTTTACTGGGTTTCAATTAGAACGTGATCTCAAGTACCTGGCCAGGCTCTTTCTAGCACTGTGGCTCAGGGTCTGCACCTATTGCAGTGCATTTGAACTTGATTTAAAATCTTCTCCATCCCCGATGTTAACATCTTTCTGTTCTAAGTCTGGCATGGCCACAGGCTGCTGTATTTCCTGTAGAAGAATATCGTTGGCTTATCTCCCCCTCTCTTATTTATTTACATTGTGCTTTTTATGATACAATGAGGAACTATAAATATAGAGGTTTTTTAAGAGCAGGAAATCTGGTAAGCAGATTGATATTTTTTTTACAAAATCAGAGGCTGAGGATAAAAGTCTAACACTCTCTTCCTATCCGTTTTAAATAATTCATTTCTGTGACGTTCAGGGTACCACTGCAGATATGCTGAAACTAGAATGAAATTTCACCTTCAAATGTTCCCTTCTGCAGTTTTGTTCTTTTTCTTTCCCCTCCAAAACTACATAATGGTCTTAAATTAAGGTTACTTCATGTTAAACA
The DNA here is from genome assembly GCF_028878055.3 of Symphalangus syndactylus. Lineage (NCBI taxonomy): Eukaryota > Metazoa > Chordata > Mammalia > Primates > Hylobatidae > Symphalangus > Symphalangus syndactylus. The sequence continues at coordinate 41,066,938 of NC_072440.2, read as the reverse complement.
TGGAAGTTAGCCTGCCAATAACAACTAAGGTGTGAGGAGCAATTGCTATGCGTCTGTTCAGAGCTTTCTAATCTGGCTCAAGGCTCCTATCAACTAAAAGGTCAGTTCTGTGTCACAGCTCAGAGGGGGCAGTGGTGGGATGAGAGCACAGAATTCTGCCCCCAGACTCTCCACCACCCTACACTGGACCACAGGGAGTCTCTTCTTTCTCCCTGGATGTTAATGATACATTTCTTATTGCTGGTCGGACCCAACCATAAAACATTATTTTTGTGCAGATAACCCAACTTAAACTCAAATTTATATTTAGAAGATAGAGGGCTCCTAATCCTCAGCCCCTTCAAAAACAAAAACTCAGAACACCCTGTTTCCTCCATTGCCTTTGCATCTCAATAGATGTCATCTCTATCTTTCTAGCTTATCAGGCTAAAATCTTTGGAGTTAATCTTAACTCCTCATTTTCTCAGACTGCACACCCAGTTCTTCAAAAAATACTGTTACATCTTGCGTCTGATTTCAAAACACAACCTATTCCCATTATCCATGGCAGTTATGCCCTATAAAGGTGCCACAGACACTGAATTAGCAAATACTGAATTATTGTCCCAGAAGGGAATTACAGGGCTGTGGTCCTGCAAGCCTCCATCACATTTTGCCGACTAATTAATACATAACTATGTTTTGTCTGAGTTTCTACAGAAATATACCTTATTTACTATATACAGTTGATTCATTAACATTGAACTCAGGACCAACTATTCTCTGACTCATGCCAGAAAGGTGCTTGTCTAACCCATGTTTATTCTATGCGAGGCCCATCACAGTTTTCCTGTGCCAGGAACAGCAGACAGCACTTCAGCACTCTACTTGAGGGCTATTTAAAGCAGCAAAGTGACCTACAACGAGCACAAAAATACGGAAAGCATGGCACTAAATACACTGTGAAAGGGCACTTGTTTACGGTGTGAGCAGGGCCTTGTTCAGCCTTAGCTGGAACATGTGTGTCAGACAATTCAGATTTCTCACTGCTCTGAGCATGTCTGCAACTATCCATGAAAGCATCACGGGTGCTGATTTTGAGGTTACAAATCAATTTTAGCAAGCAGGTGAATTTGCAAATTTGGAATTTGTGAGTAATGAGGACAAACTGTAGAATTATAATTCCCACCATTTTTCACCACGTCTACTGCATATTAGTTTGCTAGGGTTGTTGTAGCAAAATGCCACAAACTGGGTAGACTCAACAGCAAAAATATATACTATCTCACAGTTCTGAAGGCTAGAAGTCCCCAAAGTGTCCACAAGATTGATTCTTTTTTTTTTTTTTTTTTTGAGGCAGAGTCTCCCTTTCTTGCCCAAGCTGGAGTGCAGTGGCGCGATCTCCGCTCACTGCAAGCTCCGCCGCCTGGGTTCACGCCATTCTCCTGCCTCAGCCTCCCAAGTAGCTGGGACCACAGGCCCCCGCCACCATGCCCGGCTAATTTTTTGTATTTTTAGTAGAGACGGGGTTTCACTGTGTTAGCCAGGATGGTCTCGATCTCCTGGCCTCGTGATCCGCCCGCCTCGGCCTCCCAAAGTGCTGGGATTACAGGCGTGAGCCACGGCGCCTGGCCAAGATTGATTCATTCTGAGGGTTCTGAGGGAAAACTGTTCTGGGACTCTCTTCTAGCTTCTGGTAGCCTCAAGCAGTTCTTGGCTTGTAGAGTGCATTCTTCTTTTGTCTTTGAGGGAGGATAAGTAAGATTGGGAGGCCCTACTGACTTACCCCCTTGGGAAGCCCGGTGGGCCCCTTTCTCAGCAGGCTCCACACCCCTTGCACTCTCGTGCATCAGCACCTAACTCTTTTGCAAGGTAAGCAGTCCTAGAGGATCCCAGCAGACTGCCAGATTGTTATACATTCCTAATACCCAGTACAGCAAAGAGCACAAAAGCCCCTTATTCCTGATAGAGCTTTCCCAATCTCCAGCCAATCAGCACCGAAAGCCCAGGAAACTATTAGCTACAAATTCCTGCATTGTGAGGGCCAGGGGCTTCTCTGGGGTCCTGCATGTACACCTAGGCTCTTCATCAACATTTTTGAAGTTTCATGTTTCTATAGGAATTTACCATTTTTAGCTAAGTTTTCAAATGTGTTAGCACATAGCCCTTTGTAATCTGCGCCCTGTCCTTCCTGCTTTCCTCCAGCTCCTGCAGCATTGCACCATTCCTAGCCACAACCTTAACAGCATGCAGGGCCCCATGGTCTAGGCCTCATCTTGCTGCCTTCCTGTGTAGTCTCCAGGTTTAGCTCATAGTAACCTTTCCCTAATTTTAATAGTAAAAAGCACACCCCTAGGTGGAGATTTTATATGCTAATGATACATGCAATGTGTGTTCAAGCATGTAGATATTGAGCACATTCTCCAACTGCAGGTCCTCTGCATACTTGACCTCACCAGTATTTTATGAATATGTCCATGCAGCTCCCATAAAACGAATTCCTCTTAAGGCACTAGCTGCTGCCTCTCCCTCTGAGCAGCCCACTCTGCCTCAGAGTATACTTTGGCTTTGCAATAAACCTCTTCGCCCACTCTTACTTTGGACTTGCTCTCAAATTCTTTTGTGTGGCAAAGTCAAGAACATGAACCAGCGCAGCCCACCGAAAACATCTTCACATTATCTTTTCTATATGTAAGTATCTCTCTGTGTCCAACTTTCTTCTTTTTATAAGGACATAGTCATATTGGATTGGGGCCTACCCTAATAATCTCGTCTTAATTTCATCTGCAAAGACTATTTCCAAATAAGGTCACGTTCACCGGTCCTGGAGTTATAACATCAACATCTTTTGGGAGGACACAACTCAACCCACAATACACTGCTGGCACCTGGTTATGCCACCATCATCTCATCTGCATTGTTGGAACAGCTTAACAGGTCTTCCTGCATTTACTACTGCTCCAGCCCCCAGAATCTTCCCAGGACAGCAGCTGGAGTGAGCTTTTAAAACTGTAAATCAGATCTTGTCATCCCTCTGCTCCAAAACTTCACAGCATCCCACCTCTCTTGGATTAATGCCAAAGCCATTACAATAGCCTACCGGACCCCGTACAATTTGCCCGCTGCTTCTCTACCCTCATCTTCTGCTGCTCATCTTCTCCACATGCCACCAGTTTAGCCACACCGGCTTCTTTGCTATTCCTAGAACATTCAAGACATGCCTGTACCTAAGAACATTTGCATCTGCTATCCCACTGCCTGGAAGTTTTTTCTCTCAGATACCCTTATGGTAGCCCCCATACCTCCTTCTTGTCTGCACTGTAATGTCACCTTCTCATGAAGGGCCTTCTTTTGTTCCCCTACCCTATTTCATATTGCAACCTTCTGCAGTCCTTTCTATCCCCTTTCTCTATTTTATATCTTTTTCATGGCATTTATCACCCTATGAAATATATATATATATAATTTACTTATTTACTTTGTTTACTGGCTGTCTACCTAACAAGAATGCAAGCTTCTTGGGACGAGGATCTCTGTCCCTTCTATGCAGTTTTATATTCTCTGTGCCTAGAATAGTCCCTGGCATGTACTAGGTATTCTATAAATATTTCTTGAATGAATGACTGTATGAATGACAGAACGAGAATTATATAAGACAGGATCTTATTCACTTTGTATCTCCATAGTCTAGCATGGGTCCAGGCACATATCACTTATATGTTTTCTACAACAAAAAAAAAATGATGACTGAGAGCTGGAATAGTATCAGATTATTATGATGAAAACAAACCAATGCTCTCAATTCAAATCACATTATGGAGGCACTGCCTATTTTACCAGAGCTTTGTTTATATGAGACTCTTCTTCCCAGTAAGGTGGAGAGAATATCTGGGTAGGACTGATAAAGAGAAAAGAAAAGAAAAAAAAAAATGTCTCACCTTACATAGTGAGCAATGTGACTCAAAGTTATCTGATTAGTTACTGTAGCACATTCTTTCCCTAAAACAGCATTTTATTTTTTGGATGGGGGTATATCTGCAGATAAGTTAGTGCCAATGAAGTACAGCACAAATGTCAGACATCTGAAAAGAACCAAAGATGCCATGTAAACTGATGGGAAATGTCTGCTCATTTCTCACGGCCTCCGTTCAAAGTTTCTCTTACTGTTTTGGTTTCCAGTCAGGGTTCTCTTGTTTTTTTCCCACTCATACCTTCATTTGCTGCGTTTGGTTCTGGCTTGTCTCGATAAATTCCCCAGGCTGAACACTGAGAGAGAAAATAGCTCCATAAAGAATGAAGATATGTGAAAAAAAAATGTAAAGCCTTGAATTAAAGATGTCTTAATTAAGCATTTTGCTAAGTTTCTGTTCAGACCAAACAGACAAAGCTGGGCTTATATTCTGGTTTCAGAAAAGTGTGTGTGTGTGTGTGTGTGTGTGTGTGCATGTAACTCAGGAAATAGCAAATAGCTCGAAACACATGTTAGCAGTTAATGTGTTGATTATGTGTACAGAAGGAGCTAAGAGAATAGAGAGAGAGAGACACTTGTCCTCTGTGACTTTGTGTTTTGGTCAACTCAACTGTACTTTGGCCTCACTGAACTTTGGAAGTGGTAGTATTTCCATAAATATTGACAGTACAGGGAAGGCTAGAAGCTAAATTATGTAGATGCAGCCTTACCCAAGTCAGGCTATATAGGGAATTTACAGATTAAATAAAAGACTTAGACTCTTGAATAAAAGGTATTATGTAAATATGATTGCTATTTGTACTGTTCACTTGCACTCTGAAAATATACTCCCTCACAGCTCTTAATATGCAGTTTTGTGTTACAATATTTATTGCAAATACCAGCATTTTCTAACATTTTTCTTGGTCTCCCTCTATTGCAATATGCATATCCTCTTTTCTTTGAAATTATTTACTTGCCTTTGAGGGTAGATTTGTCTTAAAGGACAGTAATTACACCTGTCACATAACTCCTCAGAAGAAGTTGTGATAAGAGCCTATTTTCCAGTCCTAGATATTCAGCTGGGTTTTGGTTGGCATTATAATGATTGCTTTAAAGCAAATATTGTTGATTATTCTGTTTAGAAAACAGAGTTCTGGGCTTTAAAAAATAACAGTTACATTTGTGACTTACTTGAACCTTACAATTATTTTCAGGACCATCATGAATACACTGTCCATCAAGTCTGCTTCCTAACCTCAGCCAATGTGTTCTGTACCTCATGATACATGTTATTGACCCTCATTTTCTATTTGCCCAGTCAGCAAGAAATATGCACTCAATCACTGCATTGTGAATGAGTAGAAAGGCCAAATCTTCTGAGTCTAAATTGATACGACCCCAGTCTACTCTCTACGTATTTTCAAGTCTTTGATATCGTTTGCTAAATGTAGGATTCCTTTCTATAGCTGGAGAATTCTGGAGTCCTTATCTAGAATTTATCTTTGCAGTGCAGTAAATTAAGATAAATAACTAGTTATCAGTTATGAACCAACCTCGCCTATGTACCCCTTCTTAAAAACAAAAAAATAAAGAGGCATTAAAGGAAACTATTCCAAAAAAAATTAGAAAAAACAGCACAACATTAGACATGGGAGGTCACCAGAGAAGATAGGTCATGGTATATGATGTCTGATTCTGTTCATGTTAGACAGAGCCCATATTAAGTATTCTCACATACTGTTCCCTTTCTAGACCATCAATTTCAAAGCAAGGATAAAAATTATAGTGTAAGTACAAGAACTTACAAGTGGTCCAAGCATATGTCACAGTTTCTGTGGCCTCAATCTCATGATCTCTACTTACAGAGTAACAGTTGGTTCACATTTAAAGCCTATTGTATCCTACAACCTAATTTTTATTTATAAATACCAAATGATTCTTTTTTATACTTTTCCTTTCTACAGCATATTGAAAGCAATCATTAGTGAATGGTAGGAGAGGAAAGAGATGTAACAAGGCCTGAATGTATTTTTAGTTGGTTTCCAAACTTTGTTTTAAGCAAATACTCTCAGTAATTAAGACTTTTTTGGGCTTTAAGGCCCTTTGCCCTCTGGTTTTTGTTGCCTCCTGGTTTAGGGAGCATCTCACAATTGTTAGTATCTGGTTGTTGGGCCAGCCATGCCTCCTCAAGATCAGGAGTCAGGCCAGGCAGGGGCCATGTGTGGCCATGGGGGAGCACAAAGCAGTTCAGGAGTCCAGAGTCAGCTACTACAGGATTTTTGCTAAGTTTGGGGCTGTTGGCAGCATCCTGGACCTCATGCCTGGGCCTGAATGAGGCTCTTTCTTAAGAGTTTTTGCAAGTTCATGTTTTATTTATGGAGTGACTTATCCCTTCCATTCAGAGCAGCCCCACCCAGCCATCCCAGCCTCTGGGCTCTTAACGTCTTCAAAGCAGACCCACCTGGTTGGTCTCCACCCTGTGTTGGGAGCCCAGCCACCATGCTCATGGGTATTTTTCCTCATAAAGTTTATATCCAGTTATTTATATAAATCTTTGTTATGTCAACTTGTTTGTATTGCCTATTTTGATTATAAAATAAAATATCTTGGCCAGGCGTGGTGGCTCATGCCTGTAATCCCAGCACTTTGGGAGGCTGAGGTGGGTGGATCACGAGGTCAAGAGATAGAGATCAGCCTGGCCAACATGGTGAAACCCCATCTCTACTAAAAATACAAAAATTAGCTGGATGTGGTTGCACCCACCCATAGTCCCAGCTACTCAGGAGGCTGAGGCAGGGAAATCGCTTGAACCCGGGAGGCGGATATTGCAGTGAGCTGAGATCATGCCACTGCACTCCAGCCTGGGCAAGAGAGTAAGACTCCATCTCAGAAAAATATATATCTTAACAGAAAAAAAAATCATCAAATATGTGTCTACTCAAAGTTAACTAAACTCAAGTTTAAGGACACAGCCCTCCACAAGATTGGCTCAATTCTGACACCAGTTGCAAATTTGGGAGTCCTCAGGGCCACCCTCACTTCTGACCAGCTGTCTACAAATTTGGGGTTTTCTGTGACCCCTTTTAGGTTTGATAATCCACTAGAATGACTCACAGAACTCAAGAGAGCACTACAATTATGATTATAGTTTTGTTATGACAAACATATACAAAGTAGAACCAGCTGGAAAGATAGATAGGCAGGGCTAGATCTGGGAGTATTCCAGAGCAGAAGCTTCTAATGTCCTCAGAGATATTACCCTAATGGCACATGGCTGCATGACAATATGTATAGTATTGGCAACCAGGGAAGTTTCCCCAAGCTGTAGTGTCTAGAGAGGTTTTATTGGAGGTTCATTACATAGGCATGATTGATCAAATCCTTGCCCAAATGGTTGAACTCAATTTCCAATGCATCTTCTCTCCTTGGAAGTGGAACTGATGCCACCTGGCTCAAAGTTCCAACCATCTCATCATGTCTTTGGTCTTCCTAACATGGCCAGCTTCCATCCTGAGTCATCGCATTAGCATAAACCATCAAATATGCTCTATGGGGCCCACCTTGAAGAACAAAGACACTCCAATCACTTGGGAAACTCCATGGGTTTAAAGATTACCTCTCAAGAACCAGAAACAAAGGTCAGCCAAATTCTTTATCACATAATGTTTATTACACAATAATAAACAAATTATTCTTTATCTATAAATAGTAATCACATACCACTATGTCCATCTACAATGCACATTAGAAAACACTCACAGAAAACTAAATGTTAAAAAATGGAGGCCGGGCGCGGTGGCTCACGCTTGTAATCCCAGCACTTTGGGAGGCCGAGGCGGGCGGATCACGAGGTCAGGAGATCGAGACCACAGTGAAACCCCGTCTCTACTAAAAGTACAAAAAATTAGCTGGGCGTGGTGGCGGGCGCCTGTAGTCCCAGCTACTCGGAGAGGCTGAGGCAGGAGAATGGCGTGAACCCGGGAGGCGGAGCTTGCAGTGAGCCGAGATTGCGCCACTGCACTCTAGCCTGGGCGACAGAGCGAGACTCCGTCTCAAAAAAAAAAAAAAAAAAAAAAAAAATGGATAAGTTGGCCGGGTGCGGTGGCTCACACCTGTAATCCTAGCACTTTGGGAGGCCGAGGCAGGTGGATCACCTGAGGTCAGGAGTTCGAGACCAGCCAGGCCAACATGGCAAAACCCCGTCTCTACTAAAAATACAAAAATTAGCATGGTGTGGTAGCAGGTGCCTGTAATCCCAGCTACTCAGGAGGCTGAGTCAGAAGAATTGCTTGAACTGAGAGGCAGAGGTTGCAGTGAGCTGAGAAAGCGCCACCGCACTCCATCCTGGATGACACAGTGAGACTCCATCTAAAAAAAAAAAAAAAAAGGATAAGTTAAAGATAGAGTTTTTAGTATTGTTTTCAAGCACCCTTGTATAAAACCAGTGGAAAATTCTCCAGATACCTCATAAAGCTGACAAAAAATGGTGCACACCAACTGAAGCCATGCCCACCTGTCTCCCCTGGCCCTCTCAATAGTTTTATTGGCATCTCACTTTCCCCTTGACATTCCTTCCTTCTTTTGCCCTTATTGGCTCCCCAAATTTTGCTTTTCAAATCAGTGGCTTCATTGCCACTGAAGTTAAACGTAGTGCTAAGGCCAGTATGACAGGGTCATTTTTATATAGCCCTCATCAAAACACCCATGTCAAAATGTTCTTTTTTTTATTAGTAAGCAATAGAGCAACAAATATTTTGACCTCCTATTCTGTCCATAACCTTATCTCTGATCAAATTCCTTCGGTCAACTTTAGGCCCTCTCTGAATTTCACAGGATTTGATCTTAATCATGACATTTTTGATAGATTTGCTGCCTGGTATTCAAGGAGTTAAGTATAATAAAAACTAGCTGTGCTCTCCACCCCAAACCCAGAACTTCCTAATTGCATATCAAATATTTAAGCAACTTGAAAACATAGATGCTTTGTTATCATTTAAATTATTTCCTTATCATTCTGTTTTTTATAAACTGTGAATTTTAAATATGTGTATCAATATGGTAATTTATGTAAATCTTTGCCTTCATATTTTTGAATGCTTTCTGAATTGACAGAGCAGAGTTTTACATCCTATGACCCTATAAAATGCATCGAAAAGTACCAAATATGAGTTCATTTATGTAGCAGATTAGACAGCTTCTTGTAGGAAAAATTTCCTTAAGCTGGGAGGAAAATTTCTTTTTTTAATTTTTTTTTAATTCCCTTGATTTAAAGCCAACAAAGATAGGGATCTGGGAGGGAATGAAAAAGGCAGAAAGAAAGGAGTGCATGTGACAGCAGAGTTCTTAATTAAAGCTCCATTTTGAGAAGGAAAAGTGGCACCAGGCTGGGGATTCTGAGTCTGGTGAGGAGAGCTGAGAATGCTTTGCAGACCCTTAACCGGTGTCCCTTGCCTCAAAGTTAGAGAAATCTATCAGACCCAAATACTGTGCAACCTTGGAAATTTGACAGTACTTAACTTTTCTCAGCCTTAACTGACCATCTTAAAAATGAGAAAAGAATTCCTAACTTACAAGGTGGCCATGAGGAATAGAGGAGAAAAATCTAATGTACCTGGCATCATGGGGTAGGTACTGTTTTTTGTTTTTGTTTTTGTTTTAAGACACTAGTTCTCAATCCAGACCGTACATTAAAGTCTCCTGGAGATCTTTTAAAGGCATATTTATCTTCTATGCCAATTCAGTCACAATCTCTGCCATTGTGACCCCAGCATCAGGATTTTTTTTTTATTATTGTCATACTTTAAGTTCTGGGATACATGTGCAGAATGTGCAGGTTTGTTACATAGGTATACATGTGCCATGGTGGTTTGCTGCACCCATCAACCCATCATCTAGGTTTTAAGCCCGCATGCCCAAGGTATTTGTCCTAATGCTCTCCCTCCCCTTGGCCCCCAGCCCCCGACAGGCCCCAGTGTGTGATGTTCCCCTCCCTGTGTCCATGTGTTCTCATTGTTCAACTCCCACTTATGGGTGAGAACATGCGGTATTTGATTGTCTGTTCCTGTGTTCATTTGCTGAGAATGATGGTTTCTAGCTTCATCCATGTCCCTGCAAAAGACACAACATCAGGATTTTTAAAAAATCTCTCCAAGTGGATTGTAATATGAGGTCACATTGAAAAATGAGAGCTTTTCCCAAAGTAATTTTTTGGTCACATATTATTGGAATTGAACTTTCATGTCGAGTATTAACAAAACATTCTTGGAAAATACACAAATAGATCTTATATAGCTTCCTAACCTTTCATATAGATGGATTTTGCAGAACTATTTTCTTATGCCCTTACCTCTATGGCCAATACATTAAAATTTGGACTGGATCTTAATGTTAATTGTTTACCAGTGTGTTTTCAGAAATTTTGTAACTCAGATAGACACGTGGCATAGAGTCTGTGTATGGATCAGGAATTCAAACTGAAGTGTTTGGGCCAAAAGGATTCATATAACAAGTCCTGGTCATGTACAAGGACAAGACCTGCAGTGGAACCAGCTGCTTTCTGAGGCAGGGGTTTGTTGTAGACATTGTCTCAAGATGAGAAAGACAGACATCAACTCATGGGTCGAATCAAGTAGTGTCCCCTGGAAGAAATAACAAATGCAATGATGAGAAGTTGTTTCTATCAAAGATTTCTCATCAGTGCTGCCTCTGCAAAGGTTCCTGGGACCCCTTGACTATCTTATTAATGGAAGTAGACAAAGAAGGACTGATAGGGAGAAGGCTTCTGCATGCCTGGGGTAAATATATCTGCAAACATGCAGTCATCGTCACACGATTCATTGGCGGTGTGTGACATCTCCAGCTAATTCAGTCTAGGACACTTTCTCCTGAGCATGAGCAGCACCTGGGGCGGTCTTTTGAAAAGAAACCGCAGTGCATATGTGCCCCACTGCTGGCTTCATTTTTCTCTCTGATGACATAACTGCATAGAAAAGAGGCAAGGCCATAGTTTCTGAACTTTGAAAGCTTCTGAATTGGCATAGGGGAATGGTCATGTTTGCGGTTTTTCAAATATTATGTTTTTTAAAAAACATGGATATGAAGTCCACAGTATGTTGAAGATAGCATACAAGGTTCTGTTATGTTTCTCTCGAGAACAACAACAACAACAACAAAAGATTCTATTCAACCAACAATGGCTTTGTTTATTTGTTTGCTTGCAATTGAAGGGTTTTTCCATGGCAATCACTGTGAAAGACATCAAAATGAATTATATCCTATTCTCTCCAATTTCAGTTTTTTCAGGGGAAATAAGACATATAGTGCCCTGGTCACCAAGTCATTATTGGGAAATCAACCTTTGTCCCTAGGATTGCCTTTTTGGCCTATCTCTCAGCCCTTGCCTTTCCTCTCGGCCTTCCATGTTGCCAGGACTTTCATGTCACCCTCTGATTTTTAAAGCCCCCATTCCCCCAGACCAACTGTTTAGAAAGTAGATGGGGGCTGGGCGCGGTGGCTCATGACTGTAATCCCAGCACTTTGGGGGGCCGAGACAGGTGGATCACGAGGTCAGGAGATCGAGACCATCCTGGCTAACATGGTGAAACCCCGTCTCCACTAAAAATGCAAAAAAAAATTAGCCGGGCGTAGTGGCGGGCGCTTGTAGTACCAGCTACTGGGGAGGCTGAGGCAGGAGAATGGCGTGAACCCAGGAGGTGGAGCTTGCAGTGAGCCGAGATCGCGCCACTGCACTCCAGCCTGGGCTGAGCGAGACTCCGCTTCAAAAAAAAAAAAAAAAAAAAAAAAAAGAAAAGAAAAAAAGAAAATAGATGGGGTATAATAAGCCCAAGTACCTTTCTTCATACTGACCCACCAGACCACAAGCTGTTATTCAAATGCATGGTGCTCCCTGATACTTCCATTCTTCCATCAGAACAAAGGGCTCTTTTCCTCACTGCTGGCCTCTATAGTCCTCCTTGTCCCCTAAAGCTCACCTCAGACACATCTCCTTCTTGATAATGACAGTAAAATCTTGGCTGAGGCCAGCCACGAGGCAGGTATTTATTAAACGTTAGTTATCTTTCCATCTTTCTGATCTGCTGGCCAGGATCAATTGCCTCTTCAGGGCTCCCTCAGCACTGTCCGTTATATATCTTACAAACACTTACTTTATTCTACCTTGTATTATCAATGTTTACTTTTTCCTTTATTGTACATTGCTGTAAAGTTCTTGATAGTTGAATATGAATTAAATTTATCCTCATATTTCCCAAGGATATTTCAAAGAACCTCATACTTAGGCACTCAATTAATATTCAACTGACAAATGAATGAATGAATGAATGAGGAAAATGCCCAAGCCCAATCTTATCCTACATAAGTTCCCCTCCTACAGGGTTTTGTTCTTATCTAAACAGTCCCTTTTATCTGATTGTTTTGATACTTTCCAGAGACAAATCAAATTAAGACAATTCACAGAATGTGTAAGTTGATAATTTATTTGATAAGGTAGATGAGAACATTTGCACTTTCAAAGGAGTTTTATATCCTCAAAGTAATCTCCAATTTCTTTAGGATTGATGATGACTATAAACAGAAGAGTCTTTTTGTTCCTTGCTGAAGCAAAGGAACAAAACAAAAACCACCTCTCACTCCAGGCAAAGTCCAGAACCTCCCTGTAACTAGTCTGTGAGGGAGCCAACATTGTTCTGTGCATTATCAGGTAGTCTACGCTTTTTATCACCTTTCCAAAGAGCTCTACCAGTATTTGGGGCTTCAGGACAACAAAGAACATCACTCAGCGGGGAGAGAATGGGTGATATGCTGAATAATTTGACGGAGAATGAGGCAGCAGCTAACGGAGAGGGTCTTGCACATATGTGCACACACACGTAGCCATCCTTATGATATTCTAGAGAACTACATGTGGGAGCTTGAGCTTAACGTTAAGGACTTTGATTTATGACTTCTCATTAGCAGCCAGTACACATCGATGTGATTCGGCTTCATCTTGCATAATCGTTAACTCATCCATAAAGTGCATGTTTGACAGCTAGACTGGAAAGCAGTTATTTGTTTCATGCTACTGCTGCAGCTGCAGAGAGAATTCACATGATTTTTCTAAAATCAAGAATCTCATGTGTATCTTTCTGAAATAGGAAACAGTTTCACAAAGTTGTTTTGCAAATCAGATGTGCTAACATATTCTGAAAATGTTTGAAGCTCAAACACCTTGCAAATGTAAAGATGTTTATTATTTTAATAATTACTGTTGATATTTTATTGATTCATATTTCTAGATCAGAAAATTGCTCGATTGGTTCCTCGAGCTTGATAGCTAAGTTGTCCATCAGGAGACACATTCCAAACCTAGCTAGAAGGCTGTGGAAACTAGGACTGAAGCAGCAGACTTTTAACATTCTTAATTATTCTGCCAGAAACTTTAAGTTCCCTCATTCCTCTCAGGAATTAAAACATACCCTGAATATAGACAGCTTTTACTGATCCAGAACCAACAACAAAAGCTTCTATATTTTTTTCTAACATTATTTCTGACCAAATCTGTTTTTATTACAATTTTAAAACAACAATAAACATAGATTATGATAATATTTGAAGGATCTTTAATAGATCTTTTAGTAAGGTTGCTAGATATAGCAAATAAAACCATAAACTGTCCAGTTAAATGTTAATTTCAGATAAATGATGAATAAATTTTTGGTATAAGTATCCCATGCTATATGTGGGACCATATACTAAAAATTATTTATAGTTCATCTAAAATTCAGATGTAACTGAGTGTCCTCTATTTTATTTGGTTATCCTACTTTTTAGGATATACACAACCTGAGAATAGTAGAACATTTGTGAAAGCACTCACATTCTAACATTCTCCATTAAACTTCCCTTTCACTTCTTTCTACCATCTGCCTCTTTCCTTTTCTGCAGGTCACAGATGGTAACCAAAAACATGCTATTATTTAGTCACAATATTTATTATTTCGGGCAAAAGCAAGTGAGCTTCCAAAGGCTGTGGTGAGAAACTCTTACAAAGAAAATTGCACAATATGGGTTCATTGCTGTCTATACCAGGGCGCCAAACCACCTACATTATTATTATTCTTTCTGTCTCTCTCTCTCTGGAGACATGATTTTATATATATATATGTTATATATATGTAATATATTGTAAATATTCAGTCAATATTTATTTTCCATAACAGCAAGGATTACAATTAAGACCTTAAAATAAGGGAAAAAAATACCTAGGGTTTAAATGATTCTAAATGAGATTTTATATTGCCTATGCCCAATCCCCCTCCTTATTAAATAAACACTTTAATTCTTAGGCATTTAAATAGTACATTTAGAGTCATCTTTGGGGAAAAGGAAAAAGAGTCTATGCTTTCGTGCAGGTGGCCGTGAAGATAACTGCTGTATGAATGGCAGAATGTAACAATAATAACAAAATGTGTGTCCGGGATTTGGAGAACCTTTCTGCTATGTTTTTTACTCGCATCCTCAATACTTGTTGTTAATATAGTGGAAATGAAAGAATTCTTAAAAGGCACATAAGCCATTCTACGTTACCCAGAAAGAATTTCAAGGGGGGGAAATGATCTATCAATCTAGAGAAAATACAGGCAAAACACAAGAACAAGAAAGATAACTGACCCTTTAAAGCTGAAAACTGTGAGTATTTTCTCATTGTGTTTATCCCTGATATTTTAATTATGTACCTGCCTTTGTGTCTTTCTTTTCACTAGGCTGAAAATTCCCATGAGGTCATAAGAACCTTCCCTCATTTTTGTTTGTTGCTATTGTCTAGCATATTCCCTGATTCATTGTGTGTGCAGTAATTATCTCAAAAAGTCTGAGAACCGTTGTCATAAAATAGAATATAATTGAATTGGGAGATAAAACTACTCAACTCTTTAATTTGGGCAAGAATCATACCTCTCATTTCATTGGCTTGCTTGTAGCTCCAACCTTGAATTTCTTAAAGTCCCATGGGTGGGTGTATGTGTGTGTGTGTGCACGTGCGTGCATGTGCATTCGTATCTCTCTTCCAGAAATGAAATATATACATATGAAATAATATGTCCTAGATATTCCTTTAGGAAGAATTTAGAACAAAGTATAGGTAATCATTATGAGGTAGAGATGTCTAACTGTCCATCAAGTTTTTGCTCCTCCTTCGATAACATAGTTACTGGGAAGTGGTTGCAGTCAGTGGCTACATTTCTCAGCTTCTCTTGCACATAGGTAGGCCATGGGATTAGTTCTCACCAACAATGCCAGCCAAAGTAAGTATGCCGTTATTTCCAGACCATGGCAGTTAAGAAGTGAATTTGCTTTCTCCATCCCTGTTTTCCTCTTTTAATGAGCTTGGTGCAGAATGAGGCCATATAGTAAAGACAGTAGGGCCAGAAAATTGAAAAAAACCTTGATTTCTAGAATCACCCCTGAAAAGAGAGCCTCCCCCAATGCCATCAAACATAAACATTAATTTGGGACACTATGAACACAAGGAGTAAACTTCTATCATGCCCTCACTCCTAATTATACTTTATGAGTAGAATTTTACTTTGCACCTATTCCCTTTTCTTCTATTGTCTAATCTCCAGAAGCAGTAGTTTAGACTGTGTATTCTTATAGTCTGCCCTTCACCATTTTTCTTTCACAGTGTTTAGAAAAGTCCTCATATTAAGAAATTGTGATTTTTAAAAAATTTTCAATGTGGTTGGTTCTGTGTGAATTTTGTTTTCACTTAACATTTATCCAATATCAATTATGTGAAGCACACATTCTGCTAGGCCTTGGGAATGAAAATTGATTAGCTGATGAATTCACAAAAGAAAAAGACATATAAAGGATAAATTACAAGAGAATGCAATAAAAATGTTAACAACAATATGAATATGTCTCTAGGAGCAAGTAGAGAATATCGTTGTCTTTACTTGAAGCAGAAAATAAAGGCTTCACAGGGAAGGTGACATTGAGTTAGGTCTTACAGGATAAATATGGGGTTTGTCAAAGGATGTGAATAACTGTTTACAACTTTTAAATATTTGTACAAAGAAGATAGAATATTGCTTTTAATATAAATGTAATGGTTTGTCATATTAAAGTTTGACATATTCATCAAAATAACTTTCCATTGTTTTAGCCTTTTGCTGAATCAAGTTTTCAGTTATTAACTTTGTTATTAATTTTTTTGTTTCAATAACATGCTTAAGCCTTACAGCTATTTTAGTAAAACAAACAACAACAACAACAACAAAACATGATCTAAATCACATCCTAATTTTTATTAAGTTTGAGAATGTTTTTGAAAAATCATTCTTTAGTCTATCCAGAATTTATGGTTGTATGTGATTACAAACAAACCAGTATTTATTTACAGTATGAGATGTCATTCATTATTAATTTATGTGTTAGCCATTTCTTATTTATTTATTATTCTATTTCATACTGTATTATAATTTATTAAACTTATAGTATATTCATTTTCATCATTCTAGTCTTCTATTTTTAACCTGTATCAAACAATTTTGAAACTAGGGTTTTATAATATATTTTTCTATACTACAGGGCAATCTCCTTAGTCTTAGTCTTCTCTCTGACTCTTCTCAACTAATACAGTGTTCACTTTGGCAAGGGACCAATTCTCAAAAGCCAGAAGTTTAAAAACAAATAAAATAAACAAGAAGGAATTGAGAGGTTTTAAAAATAAGGCAATAGTAAGATATATGGTTGGTACTTCTTATTTGCTATTGTGAGTGCTTCAAGGGCAGCTATCTCATTTTTCTTCTTAATTCTCTTTAAGACTTTGGAAAATAAATGCATGATATATGTGTTGAATTGAATCATTGCCTGGCCTTGGCCCATTTCTTTGAGTGGCAGTAACTCTGCTTAAGAATCAGCTGAGGAAGAGTTGCATTCAGCCACTGTTTAAAATAGATATAGAAACTCTAAGAAATAGTCATTAGAAAACATTGAAACTCTTAGATTAATAAGGTTTTGAAATAGAAGAAAAGAAATTAGGTCTCTGACTCTTGAAAACTATTGAGTATCAGATTTCACTCTAGATTCTTTCTATATATATAGAAATGATTCCCCCAGTCAGTAGAGTTTTATTAATCAGATTGCAAATGTTTCACTTTTTACCTTATGTAGTTTATTGTAATTTATTTCTTCATTTTAAAAGAAAAGATGTGCCATCATGTATATTCTTTCCTTCCTTCCTTCTTTCCTTCCTTCCTTCCTTCCTTCCTTCCTTCCTTCCTTCCTTCCTTCCTTCCTTCCTTCCTTCCTTCCTTCCTTCCTTTTATTCATTTTGAGATGGAGCCTTGCTCTGTTAGCCAGGCTGGAATGCAGTGGCGTGATCTTGGGTCTCTGTAACCTCCACCTCCCGGGTTCAAGCGATTCTCATGCCGCAGCCTCCAGAGTAGCTGGGACTACAGGTGCCCGTCACCACACCCAGCTAATTTTTGTATTTTAGTGGAGACGGAGTTTCACCACGTTGGCCAGGCTGGTCTTGAACTCCCGGCCTCAAGTGATCCACTCGGCTCAGCCTCGCAAAGTGCTGGGATTACAGGCATGAGCCACCGTGCCGGGCCCCATCATGTATTATTCTTGACCATTTACTCTGTTTTTACATCTGCTACTAGAACCATGCATAACCAAGAAAAATAAAGATTTGAATCATAGTTATCACAGTTGAGACAGAAATCCAGAGGTAGAATTGAGAAGTATTGTTTTTGTTCACTGCCATGTCTCCAGTACCAGAGCAGTGCTTGAAGACACATAGTAGGCACTTAGTAAACATTTGTCAAGTGATCGAAGTTGAGTCAAGCATGAGTCACAGCCAGCAGAGCAGCTCACTGAGGAGCAATCATGGGTCTAAGTCAGGGAGGCTGAGAGGAAGTCAGAAAGCAGATTGTAGATAGATTAGGGTCAGAGGCTTGGACGGAGCCATGAACATGGTATGTGAAGGAGAGGGAGATAGATCCCTGGCTTTATAAAGACTGGCAGGATAACATCTGCATTAGATACAAAGACTATTTGTGATTTCTATTGTCATTTGGCTAAAGTCCATTTTTTAAAAGTACATTGACATCATAAAATAACTGTTTAGTGGTAACGACTTCTAGTCATGTTAGTCATATTACTTGAATGAAGAGTATATTTTGACTGAGCTGACTTTTTATTTGATAAAATATTTCATTGTTTTTCAGAATGCTGAATTAAATCTGCTGTTTCAGTAGTTTTAAATAAAGTTGTGAATTCATGACTTAAATGTAGGTCAGAGAATTGTTGATTTTCCTTCATTTGAAGCCTCTCAAACACTGCCTTTTAAGCTATACATAAAAAAGCGGGGGCAGAGTTCAGCACAATACAGAATGCAAGTGGATACAGAAATCAACTTTTCAGACTCAGTAGGATTTTTTCTGACTTGGGGAGATAAATGAATTTAGAATTCCAGACTTGCCTAAGCTGTTAACAAAATTATTACAGAGATGCAAAAAAAATTATTCTTTAACTTATACTATGGCACGTAAGCTAAATTCAAGATAACTACATACTGAAATCACTTCTTGAAACTATTTAGTAATTTTCAATTTCCTGAACTCTATAATTATTTGGCAACAAATCTGTTGACTAAGCAGTATCCCCTACCAGAAGAAATATTGGCCCTAATTCACAAAATACTACTTCTATAATTTAATGATAGAACTGCAATTCAGTTCTTGGAAAAGACCAAGCTATCAGCCCCTAATTATATATAAGGGATTTAGGAATACAGCCAACCGTGAAAACTCCCAGCAAGACTGTGTCCCAAAGGAATATCCTTGAATACAAATTCTAGGATTGCTTTGGGCAGAATAGATTAAGAACTACAGTATGGAAAACTTATTGAGTCAATGACAGAAAAAAAAAATATCTGCAAAGAGAAAGACATATTCTGTGTTAAACATTTGAATAAGTTCATCTTGAACTCTTTCGGGTTCAAGGTTTTGTGGTGTATTATCAGTGATTTGAGTCAATGGAAATTCTCAATAGTTGGCCTTTTTGCTTGATTACAAATGGCAATCTGATTGCTGATGGACTTCCTCCAGCTATTAAGTGAAGTACCAAATAAATAGATATTGCAACTTTGGGGGAAATATAGAGATCTGAAATTCCTTTACTTTGCTCAATTTTATTACTTTTCATCTACTACCTAAAATGCAGATTTATTCATCAGTTTAAAATAGAGCATGCTATTTGAATAATGTAATCATACTCCAGCTTGCCTAAAGGATTAAATTATGGAAATTCACTCTCAATCTCAAAATACTTATTGATGATCTAACTACTTGTAATGAATTAGGCTTATGACTGCTTTATGACAGTTGGAATGAGAGCCATTCTTTCAGGATCCCAGGCAGGGTCAGTTTTAGCAGAGACCTTAAAGAATGAAAAAGAATCATTAAAAAAAAAATCTACACTGCTATCAGAAAAATGGTTAATAGGATGTTTTGAGCCTGTTTAAACTTCCTCCAAGATTCGTAAATATTCATTGAATCAATTAGTTATTTGAAGCTTAATGTTTTGCTGCTGAATGAAAATAATTATCTGCTAAGGTGGGTGTCCTGTCTGGAGCCTGCATTTATTTTTAAATGTGTTGAGGAAATTAATGGGGATTATCAGCTTGATCTTTCTCTATGTAGAGGGATTATTTAGCTGAATTAACTTTCTCTGACCCCCCAAAACCAAGAGATCTCAATGAGATATATGCTGTTTCCTTATTCTCAAATTATAGATCTTAAGAAGCAGTTATTTCTTAGAAGTAAATTTTAAGAAATGCCAAGTCAATCCCCCTCATTTATAAATACATAAGTAACCCCTCAGTTATCCAGAATCTGGACTTCTAAAACTTCCAGTTTCCCTGAACTTGATCAGGAAGTAATCCTGCACCATAATCTACCTCCCTCAACTATAGTAGTCTTTCAAGTCAAAAAGAAACTCCGGGCTGGGCGCGGTGGCTCACGCTTGTAATCCCAGCACTTAGGGAGGCCGAGGCGGGCGGATCACGAGGTCAGGAGATCGAGACCACGGTGAAACTCCGTCTCTACTAAAAATACAAAAAAATTAGCCGGGCGTGGTGGCGGGTGCCTGTAGTCCCAGCTACTCGGAGAGGCTGAGGCAGGAGAATGGCGTGAACCCGGGAGGCGGAGCTTGCAGTGAGCCGAGATTGCGCCACTGCACTCCAGCCTGGGCGACAGAGCGAGACTCCGTCTCAAAAAAAAATAAATAAATAAATAAAAATAAAACTCCGGAGCATCTGGAAAGGTCAGCGTTAAGGAGGAGGAGAGGCCAACTGGAAAGAAATGCCTGCAGTTAGTTCCACAGCTGTCTTCGCAGGAAGAGGAGGGAAAGGAGAGCCCCCACCTACCAGCCCTGTCCATGAAAGATACAAAGGCAAGTAGCATGGGAGAAGTTACAAGAGACAAGAACAGAACCAAGGGAATGGCAGACAAGCAGCAGTTCTATAGGCTGGTGGTGTCTGGGATGAAATGGCTGTCTCAGGGCAGACGGGACAGTTGTATACAAGGGGACCTGGAGGCAAGAACCACTTAGCCTGCGGTGCGCAGGACCCTTGCCTTCTCATGTCTGCAAACAGTAGCCCTTTAAATATTGCAACCTGTAAAGGTTTGATTTTCTGTGTTGAGGGGAAGGGAAGAATAATCGCCTGCCAACATTAGTGGGCCTAGACGTGTCAGATGATGCTTTCAGCTTGGGGTCCGGGGGTTGGAGGTCAGAGACAGGAATAGGTGGAAGTGGGAGATTCTTCTATTTGAGAGGGGAGAGAAGTGTACAGACATTTTAGAAAGCTTTCCATCACAAAAGGGTTAAATTTTGGCACTTATAGGGTTACCCTCATTTCTGTTATGTGAAGTGAACTGTATAATTCACTCTCTCTCCCTGGTTGAGACTTGTGCTTTACAACACAATTATTATACTGCTTGTGTCATTAACAAAGGTCTTGTGGAAACTGTCACTAAATAATATATGTAAGCAAAACAATACAATGATTGTGGTCTGGATGTCATTGTCAGAAGGGCACGCTCCTTACTTTGGGGGCTGAGTCTTGTTTTTGTTTCTAGTTCAGCCTTTCCTAACCCAGGTACCTTGCATATATTAGGCATTAGGTAAATGCTTGCCAACATGAAAAGAGGTCAAGGTCAGCGTCACACTCAGCGTGAATATGGATACAGCCCAGGGCCAGTTTAGTAAGGAGGACAGGAAGAGAGGTAACTTTTGCCTTTGGGAGGCAACATCCACTCCCCAACACACTGAAAATGCGAATTACCCAATTACCCAATTACCGCAGACGAAGTATAGACAGGACAAAAACTCATGCAACTATACCAGACACAAAGAGCCACAGCACCAAAGAGGAACCACAAACAAATGTTTATATCATGCGCAATCTCTTCATACTTTATGCCTTCTTGAAATAAAGAAAACTGAGGCACAAAAAAGAGTAACAAATTTTATTTGCATACAGCATCCTATC
This sequence comes from Symphalangus syndactylus, assembly GCF_028878055.3. Classification (NCBI taxonomy): domain Eukaryota; kingdom Metazoa; phylum Chordata; class Mammalia; order Primates; family Hylobatidae; genus Symphalangus; species Symphalangus syndactylus. The sequence goes on along the minus strand of NC_072440.2, from coordinate 41,045,444 downwards.
TACCATTTATTAACTGCACACCTCGTTGTGACCACCTCCACGGCTTCAGCATGGTCCAGAGAGCTACATCTAAATCTCCTTATTCTCCTTTTTTTTTTTTCTTCTTCACAAATCAATAAAGCCTTTTCTGTCAGCCCCAGGTAAATTCCAATTCCAAGCAACATGGGCAAGGGAACAAACAAGTGAAAAAAAAAATCACATTGGCTTTAAGATGCTAAATTTAAGACATGCAACTGGAGCTGACAGCTGACAGGTTATCAACTGGAAATCATTCTCCCATCACTTATTCAACAACTCCAAAAGAATTGCAGCCACATGAGGCTTGTAACAAAGAGGGCTGTATTTCCAAGGAGGATAACAGAAGGGCACATGTGGATAATTTCCAGAAGACACTGAGAGACAGTGCTGGTTTCTGACTTCTTATTCTAGGGCAATGCCTTTTGATGTCCTGATTTAATGCGGTTGTAAGCCTGAACTAATCTGACGTAATAAAAGCTTAATTGTCTACTTCCAATTAACATTTCCCTTTAATCTGGTGATCTGTTTTTATTTGACATAGATTGCTGTTCTTTACAGTGGGATACACTTTGTGTAATGTGTATTGTGAAATGGCATTCATATTTTCGTACCATTATAAACTGTAAGTCACGCCTGATAATCTCATGTCTGAATACTGAAGTGAGTGTACCTCCATAGGCTACTGCAAGAGAGTACTAGGGGCTAGACAAGACTACACATCAGGACTTGGGGCAGGCAGGACCAGGCAAGGGTAGCTGATGGCATCTGCAAGATTGCAGCACTGGAAGAGGGGAATGGCTGCTGCCAGGGCATGTACTGCAGAAAGAAACCTGTTTCTCCTTAATGATGGTGTTGTCCAGGCAGGGGCAGGTCGGAGTCTCCCTCACTCTAAAAATGCCCACTGGACAGCATTTTGGATCCCAAAGAACTGGTTAAGTGTGGGGACTGCTGAATACTAGGCAATAGTTTGAAAACTTTTACATTATCACTGACTTTATTCTACTCTCAACTTTGAATTTAAACCAATTTTTAAGTATGCAAAAGAAGACAGTTTAAAAAACTTGCCATGCAAATTAACATAACATTCTTAAACAGATGAAATATTAAAACTCATACAAGTATTTTTAATGAAATAAGTTTTATTTGCTGTGATTATACATATTGACATTTGCACACTTTTTAAAACTTTTTATTTGGAAATAATTTAAATTTTATAGATAAGTTGCAAATATAAAAAGAGTGTAAAGAATACCCATACACCCTTTTCCCAGAAAGACTTATTGTTAGCATTTCACACAATTAGCTTTTTGGTTTATTTCTTTCCCCACCCACCTCACCCCATGGTTCTCTCTCTCCATACATGTTACATACACATCATTATATACTGAATTTTTTTCTTAGTAAATTGAAAGAGTCACATACATGATGGCCCTTTACTCCAAACATCAGTGCATATTTCCTAAGAATGTAGATATTCTCTTACTTAGCCCCACTAGTTAGAGATATATATAGAGAGATATATATATATATATTTTTCAATTTTACTTTAAGTTCTGGGATACATGTGCAGAACGTGCAGGTTTGTCGCATAGCTATACATGTGCCATGATGGTTTGCTCCACCTATTAACCCATCAGCTAGGTTCCCTCCCCTCGTCCCCCACCCCACAATAGGCACTGGTGTGTGTTGTTCCTCTCCCTGTGTCCGTGTGTTCTCATTGTTCAACTCTCACTTAGGAGTGAGAACATGTGGTGTTTGGTTTTCTGTTCCTGTGTTAGTTTGCCGAGGATGATGGCTTCCAGCTTCATCCATGTTACTGCAAAGGACATGATCTCATTCCTTTTTATGGCTGCAAGTATTCCACGGTGTATATGTGCAACATTTTCTTTATCTAGTTTATCATTGATGGGCATTTGGGTTGGTTCCATGTCTTTGCTATTGTAAATAGTCCTGCAATAAACATATGTTTGCATATGTCTTTATAGGAGAATGATTTATAATCCTTTGGGTGTATACCCAGTAATGGGATGGCTGGGTCAGATGGTATTTCTGGTTCTAGATCCTTGAGGAATAGCCACACTGTCTTCAGCAATGGTTGAACTAATTTACACTCCTACCAACAGTGTAAAAGTGTTCCTGTTTCTCCACGGCCTCGCCAGCATCTATTGTTTATTGACTTTTTAATAATTGCCATTCTGACTGGCATGAAATGGTATCTCATTGTGGTTTTGATTTGCATTTCTCCAACTTCAATATATTTAACATTGATAGAATACTTTTGTCTTATCTACCTTTCATACGTCAGTATTGTCATTTGATCCAGTAATGTTCTTTATAGCATTTTCCTCTCTGGTACAGGATCCAGTCTGTGATCAGGTATAGCATTTAAGTGCCATGTCTCTTTACCCACTTTCAATATGGAATACTTCTACAACCTTTCTTTTTATGTCCTGACATTGACTTTTTTTTTTCTGACGTTGACATTTTGGAAGAGTGGATTACCGCCACACCCGCCGCCAACTTTTTTTAACGGAACATTTCCCGTTTGGGGTTTTTTAGATAGCCTTTCATGATCACTTTCAAGTTATGCATTCTTCTTTGGAATGTTGCATAGGAGATATTGTGTCCTTCTCAGGCTATCACATCTGAAAACACATCGTGTCCATCTGTCCTTCATTGGTGATGTTAACTTTAATCAGCCATACAAGTGTTTTCTGATTTCCCTACTAGATAATTATTGTATAATTTTTTCCCCTGCAACTAATAAATAGTCTGAAATAGACAGTTTAAAGCATGCTAGTATCTAGTTTCTCATCAAGATTTCCCTCTAGATTTAGCATCCATTGATGAATCTTGCCTGATATGATCTTTAATAAAACAATTGCAAGATTATGATGTTCCAGTGTCAGCTCTCTCTTCACATCTGCCATCAGCTCTCAGAATTCTACTTCAAGCAAAAGCTCCCCTATTTATTTGTTTTTGTTGTTGTTGTTGTTTTGTTTTGTTTTGTTTTTGAGACGGAGTCTCACTCTGTCGCCCAGGCTGGAGTGCAGTGGTGCGATCTCAGCTCACTGCAAGCTCTGCCTCCCGGGTTCACGCCATTCTCCTGCCTCAGCCTCCCAAATAGCTGGGACTACAGGTGCCCACCACCATGCCCGGCTAATTTTTTGTATTTTTTTTTTTAGTAGAGATGGGGTTTCACCATGTTGGCCAGAATGGCCTCGGTCTCCTGACCTTGTGATCCACCCACCTCGGCCTCCCGAAGTGCTGGGATTACAGGCGTGAGCCACCGCGCCCAGCCTGTATTTGTTTATTATTGATATAGACCTATAAATTTTTTCCAATAGTTTATAATTGGAAATAAAATTTTAATTAAATGGTTTATTTACTCATTTATTTAGTGAATATTTGTTGAATACTTACAATATGCCACATACTCTATTCTGGCGATACAACTGTGGGCAAAACAGATGTAACCTGTTTTTCCTCATATATATAGACATATTGTTTATGTGTTATGTACAGAGATTTGAGGACTAGAGTCTAAAAGAATATTTTTTAATATGCCTGTTAAATCCTTAATTGATTTCTTCAATAGATTTATCAAACACTGGTGTGTTGAGAACCATTCTGGAAACTGAGAGTACAGAGTCCCTATCCTTAGGGAACTTGCAATCAAATGGGGAAGACAATAAAGAAATAAATACACTATCAGAAGAATTGCAGGTTTTGAAAAGTGTTATAAAAGGGAAAAAGTAAACATAAACACCAGAGCTAAGATAAAGGATGATGACCAAAGTAACATAGAGGCCAGTGATTACTAAAGTAAAATGAAATCTGGAAGGATCACTTCATCGTGATCTCTCAGAAACGTTTGAGTGGTACTTCACCGGGTAAATGTTCCTTGGACTTTTTTTTTTTTTTTTGGATACTTTTCCATGGTCCTTGACCAGTTGGTTTCCAGCAGCCTCATAACTAGGCACATGTCTGCTGTTGCCACCTGCATGGATCCAGCCTTTAGATTTGACATTTCCAAACCACATGTCAGTAACTTCTGCACCAGGATACAAATGATAACATAGCCAAATCAAACCACTTCATACTAAATGTTACCTCCCTCCAACATTCAACAAATATTTCATGGCTGGGCGCCGTGGCTCACGCTTGTAATCCCAGCACTTTGGGAGGCCGAGGCGGGCGGATCACGAGGTCAGGAGATCGAGACCACGATGAAACCCCGTCTCTACTAAAAATACAAAAAATTAGCCGGGCGTGGTGGCGGGCGCCTGTAGTCCCAGCTACTCGGAGAGGCTGAGGCAGGAGAATGGCATGAACCCGGGAGGCGGAGCTTGCAGTGAGCCGAGATTGCGCCACTGCACTCCAGCCTGGGCGACAGAGCGAGACTCCATCTCAAAAAAAAAAAAAAAAAAAAAAAAATATTTCATAAAAATGCACTGTGTCCCAGGACACTGGAACACTTGTCATTGGAATGTAGATTTCAGTGTAGGATACAAACAAGTAATTAGGCAAGATACTGTGGTCAGTGTAATCACAGTGGTTAGTACAGGGTCCTGAGGGAGATTATAGAAGGAGTTTCTAACCCAGATGGGGTGGGGTTGGGGCAAGTGGACAGAAAGCCTTTCTAGAGTCGAAGCTGATACTTAAAGAGAAATATAAGTTAGCCAGAGACCCCAAGCTGTTCCCTGCATCCAGGTGCATGCAATAGGTGCAACGTCACAAGGAAGTTAGGCACATATACCTGGATCCCCTAGTTCACCACTCTCTGCCTCCCCAGTGTCTGGCACATAATTGACACTCAGTGAGTATTTTGGAACAAGTGAGTAGGTACATGCCAAAGAGACATTTTGTCCTCAGAAGAGAAGATAACCATGACAAAATTTAATATCAAATTCTTTATAACATGTAGTATATGAGATTATTTCTGTCCTATCAAGTTTACATTCATACTGTAGCTTTAATTACATATTAGAAAGGAGGATGGAGCAGTTTTAGAATCTGCTAGTATTAAAACATTTTTGCTGATGCCTTTAACTAGATGAGTTGTAAAGCACATTATTTATACCTGGAAGAACTGGCTTCTCTTACCCATTTAATTTTTCCAATTAACTGAAAGGCAGGTTGACTTGGCTTTGGTTCACTCTGTGGTCAAAATTTAGCATCATGGGTATTGATTAATTAGTGATGAGTCATTTGGCCTATAAAAGCATAAACTACCTGATGGCAAATTTACAGGACGAAAATTAGGCCACAGAGTAAGTGTCGTTCTTCGTTACTAAAAATGAAACTAAAAATGTCACTGCCAAAGTGGAACTAATAGGAGCAACAGAGAGAATCAAGCCAAATGTTCTTTCCTTCCTCTTCTGTCTCCTTGACCTAGATAAGAAACTTTACCCAATCCTAACTCCTAGTTCCGTCCACCCTTATTTGAGACCCTGCCACTAAAGGACCATTGCCATTCACTAGATCATGATGGGTATGACCCAGTGAATGGCAACATAATGCATAAGATAAATGTGCAATGGATTTTTTTTTTGTTCCATCAGATTTGGGTGTGTGTTTGTATGAAAAATTTAGCCTCTTACTTGTTGTCTACCATGACCATATAGAAAAGTCATGAAAGTTTTGGAATATGAGCTCCCAGATGGAATGTGAGAGTATGAGTTCTGAAGTTAGGTGCTTGCATTCAGTTCCCAGCACCACTACTTAATGATTTGAATGCATCAGATTCTTCACTGTAAAATGGGAAGTTTAAAAGTGCCTACACCATAGGATTGTTGTGAGAATTAAATAAGCCCATGTATGTAAAGGACTTAGCATGGCGGCTCACTCTAAGCCTCATTTAGGCATCATGATGCTCAAAAAAGGGATCACCAAAACACTTAACTGAATATCACCCCAAAATCAAGTGCCAATTCGTGTAAGCAGTTGGTATTAAACAACTAGTCTGTTCTTTCTTCTTGTCTGATGTTTAGGACCTAGAATATCTTATATGATCAGCTAACGTACTCTGATAAAAATGAAAAATACTGATTATCGAGAAAGTATTTTTGAGAGCCCATGATGGTCAGATCTCTGTGCTAGATGCTATGGTGCACTTGAAAACAACTTCATTTCTGCCTGCAAGGAACTTACAGTCTAGTTAATGGAGACATGTCAGGAACACGTGTGTCTAAAAACATCAGTCATCAGTACAGGAGGTCAAATGATGAGCACTATAGGCAGTGGAGTCTATTTGCTGATGGCAAGACTTCCAGTTAAATAGATACGAGTGTCACTTAAACATTTTAATTTCCCAAAGGAAGACAATATTTGTGCGTTTTAAATGCAGTTTATAGAACATGAGTTATATATGATCACATTCCTTCTCTCTCTCTCTCTCTGTCACACACACACACACACACACACACAGAGCACAAACCATTTAGAAGACCATATACCACATACCACATTGTTTACTGTGGACATCTCTGACAAAAGCATTGGAACTGCAAATGGAAGGCTACTTTTCACATTTTATTCTTCAGTCTTTTGTATTGATTGAATTTTTTACAATTAAATCAGAAAAAACAATGGAATTATTTATTTTAGTAAAATATCTTGAAGATAATTCCCTGAAAAAGCTAAATTCATCTTCTGTTAATGACTTTTTACGCGATAGTTATATAATGTGTTCTTTCTTTACAAATAAGAATTATACAATTAATTAAAGTAAGCATTTGCTATCCCACAAATACTTTTTAAATTTAATTTGGGGATAATAAACATTTTAAATACATTATGTTACTGGCTCTGAAAAATATAGGTCAACTTCTAGGATCTTGTTTGATGTAAGAATTTGAACTGTTTCCAAGGTAACCAATCATATCTCTAGAAAGCTTAGCTAAGCTTGTATCTCTTCATTTTGAATGCTCAGCTCTTTTTATGTCCTCCTGGAAACCCTGAACTTTGACATACACACACATACCCACACACATACACACACTCACTCCAGACTTTGCTTGCCTTCCATCAGGGACACAAGGTACAACAAAACCAAATAAATGCTCATTGATTTTTAAATTGTTTAATGCAGCTGTTTCATTATCTTTTCTGCCTTTATATACTATAAGTGATGACGGTCAAATGTTGTGTGACTATTCATAAAAGAAAGCATATTAATTTTGTATGAATTCCCAGGTAACTGCTCTTCAATTTATGATCATTCTTTTCTCTTTATTTTATTTTTCTCTAGCGTAGATATGAAGCCTAAGAATATGTCAATAATGTTTAGTAAAATAATATTAAATTTTTTCACTTAATTTGCTAGTATGGAATTGACTAATAGAAACATCATCTGAGCCACATATGTTATTTTTGGTTCCCTGGCAGCCACATTTAGAAGCAAAAAAAAAAAAAAAAAAAAGGTAAAATTAAATGTATTTTATTTAACTCAATTTATCTAAAAAGCTATCATTTCAACATATAATCAATATAAAAATTAATGAGCTACTTTTTTGTACTAATTCTTCAATATCTGGTGTGTACTTTATATGTGCAGCACATTGCAATTTGGACAAATCACAGTGCAAACCCTCAGGAGCCATGAATGGCTGAAGGTGACCATATTGGACAGTGAAGATCTAGACAATGGTTGTTACTTCCTGTTACTATCATTTCATCAGTGGGATATTTAAAGATGCAATGTATTATTTTGCAGGATTTTCTTTTCTTCCTGAAATTTAATTAATAACATATTAAATTGGGCCTGGTGCTGTGGCTCACGCCTGTAATCCCAGCATTTTGGGAGGATGAGGCGAGTGGATCACCTGAGGTCAGGAGTTCAAAACTAGCCTGGCCAACATGGAGAAACCCCGTCTCTACTAAAAATACAAAAATTAGCTGGGCATCGCGGCTGGTGCCTGTAATCCCAGCTACTTGGGAGGCTGAGGCAGGAGAATCCTTTGAACCTGGGAGGTGGAGGTTACAGTGAGCTGAGAGCACCATTGCACTCCAGCCTGGGCGACAAGAGTGAAACTCCGTCTCAAAAAAATAAATAAATGACATATTAAATTGACTTGCTTAATTGAAAATATTTTATTTTCACTTTTCATAGGTGTCCATTTATCCTTTTTACAGGGTTTTCCTACTAATAACTAGCCATCTGAGGAAACTACAGTATGTTTTTTACTCAATATTTCCTAAAAGATAATTTTCAGAAAAAGGTAAAATCATGACTCTCATACAAATATACAATGAACATATGTTACAGAACTTTCTTTACTCCTGATATGAGAGAACTAGGTAGCTGTTATAACCAGTTCAAAAGAAAAGTCAAAACAGTATAAATTTACATGGAGTAGAGCAATGTTGAGATGAATTCCAAATGGGAACAAAACCTTTTTCTACAAGAGGGAAAAAGTAAATTAAATTACCACCAGGTAAGGAAGAACTTACTGAGCTACCAGTTACCTACAACTTACAAAGAATTACAAAATAGCTCAAAAACAGTGAGTAGGGCTGGAATCCTATAATCCAAAAGGGTATACTATATATGATGTATGGTTTTCCATTGGAACACAAAATATTTTGTACATAATCTGATAATCAACTTAGAGCCATATAAGCATCTAGTTTAAGCTTTGTCCCAGAATTTTAGAGTAATCATGGGCAGGTCAGAGAGATTACGCTTCATTTGTCTGCTGCTAAACCAAGGAGTGGTATTACATGTTCTCTAAGCTTCTTTCCAGTAATATGACTTTTTAAAAGGAAGATCTCCAAAAATGCTTTTTACCTGAACACTTTTCCCCATGGATATAAAGACACTAAGCAGAGAAGGTCCCATTCAGAAATCAGTCTCCCTACACTGGGTGAGTAGATCTGGTTCTTCTGAAGCAGTCTCCTCACCTGCTGATGATGTCATCAAATGCACATTATAAAAGTTTGCAGGTTGTCAGAAAGAAACAGGATGACCAAGTTCTCACACATCCTAGTGCTTACCACTCTTTCCACTCCCAGAAAAGAAGCAGTTTCCCCTTGCCTGGTTTGCAAGATAGATATATAATAAAATTTGCCTTCCCCACAACTTAGAAAAGAAGAGCATGGTGATTTAGAGTAAGAAAGTTATTTACTTTCACTCTAGCAAAGCAGAAAAGGTAATAGAGTAATATGGATATTGTAACACAGAGAGAATGACTGATGGCATCATAATAGGATGCAGTGGACTATTGAGAAATTCCTTGCAGGAGAGGGAGATATATAGAAGGGCAATGGATTAGAAGTCAGGATCTCAGGGTCTGCACCCACTTCTGGGAAGCCTTTCAACTTTTCCTAAATGAAGGTCATCATGTTCTTCTCATTTAATAAGGTTTATTTTAAATTATTTTCTTTTAAAAATAGAAGAAAAACATTCAGGCAGCATAAAACAAGTCTAATTTGGTATCATATATCAAATTTTGATATCTTTTTGTAGAACTCAACACACGAATCTGTGCTGTAAGGATGCAGAAATACAGTATCAAACTTCAGAGAGGGGGACAATTTCAGTTACTGCTTTATCCTGAGGTCAACATGTCTCACCTTTGTGTAAATTTAAAAAGACTAACCTGAGCGTGTTTCTTAATCTAGCCTCCATTCCTTGTGCCCACGGCTATGGCCTTTAAATCCTAATGCATGACGATGTACTCAGCTGGGCCAAGACATTTAGAAAGCAGTATGAACAGTGCTTTGTTCTAGAGGCAGGGAACCCACATGATCACTTGTGCAATTCCCAGTCCTGTGTTTGGGAGGTAACTACTGGAAGCCACACGAGGACTTGCTTTCTTCAGAATGAGTGGTTCTGACTCACTGAGAGACACTTCACTGCCAGTCCACAAGCCATTTTCAATTAAGCAAATAATTAATGTAGTATCCAGAATACTCTCTAACATTTAATGTTGAAGATTCACTTAGACTAGGAAAGTCTTCAGTTAAAAGGCATAAACTTCTCACTTTAAATGAGCATAAAATTTAGTTTGTCAATTTTGATAGCACTCACTATAAAATAGCAGTTCTATTGGACTGCTCTCTTGATTAAAAAAAAATCTGCCGATAATAACTTGGCACATTTAAGCTATTTTTGCTTCCACACCTGAGGCAAGTAGCTTATATCTGAAGCTATCAATTTGTATACTTTCACGAAGAACTGAACTATTTTCACGAACCGGTTAGATCAATGATCTTTATTCTCATAATACCACCTCCTGTTATCTATTACAATCTTTCTTCTAACAGAAGGAAACATTAAGGAGAATACTGGCCTTAAGACTTTTTTGCATGCATATCATGGTTATTATTTTCAGGCACTTGCTTTTTTAAAAGACTGATGTATTTGTGAAATATATCTTAATATTCTATTGTCTTTCTTCAAAACTGTCAAGAAAATCAACTAGAAAGCAGGAAACTTCTTACAGAAAATTAAAAAGAGAAATAGAATTGGATCGAACAACTGAGGATCATGCATTGTTTGGGAAAAGTAAGGTTAATAATGAATATACCCCTAACTTTCTAGCCAGCACCTCCTGCTCCCAAGGTGAGGACAGGCCCAGAGTCCCATTGTGCCTTTGGTAGTCTAAATCAATTAAAAATTGAGCTATGACTGGCCCAGTTGTTTCCATTTTCACCTCCCTCAGCTTACATTTTCTTTTGACTTGCTTTATGACAGATGAGAGAAGAAACAGTCATGTAATGAGTCCATACCACAAGACCTATCTTTCTTTTCTCTATTTAATTCTGTTGCCTATTTATGAAAATAAAACTCGCTCATTTTAGAAATGTAACAAACACATCATGTGTGAAGAGCAAAGTCCAAATACTCCTAATCTAACCACCATCAATATTTGCTGTGCAACCTTCCACTCCTCTTTTTATAAGTAAATATATAATCACATGTGAATGGAATCATATTAAGCATATTGTTTTGTAATCTTATATTGTTATGAAAGTTATATCATGGAGATGTTTCCATGTCAATATAGTCATACATCATCCTTTTAATGGACATATAATATTCCACTGTGTGGATGCATCATCCATCATTTATCTAATCCATCACATTGATACATGATATCAAGACATAATATGGTGATATGGTTTGGATTTGTGTCCCCGCCCGAATTTCATGGCAAATTATAATCCCCAGAGTTAGGGGAGGGGCCTGGTGGGAGGTGATTGGATCATGGGGGCAGATTTCCTCTTGCTGTTCTCATGAGAGCGAGTGAGTTCTCATGAGATCTGGTTGTTTGAAAGTGTGTAGCACCTCCCCCTGCCCACTCTTCTTCCTCCTGCTCTGGCTACGTAAGATGTACCTCCTTCCTTTTCACCTTCTGCCATAATTATGCATTTCCTCCCCATGATGCCTCCCCAGCCATGCTCGCTGTATGGCTTGTGGAACTGTGAGTCAATTAAACCTCTTTACAAATTACCCAGTCTCAGGTAGTTCTTTTTTTTGAGATGTAGTCTCGCTCTGTCACCCAGGCTGGAGGGCAGTGGCATGATCTCGGCTCACTGCAACCTCTACCTCCCAGGTTTAAGCAATTCTCTGCCTCAGCCTCCAGAGTAGCTGGGATTACAGGCGTGTGCCACCACGGCCAGCTAATTTTTTGTATTTGTGGTAGAGATGGGGTTTCACCATCTTGGCCAGGCTGTTCTTGAACTCCTGACCTCGTGATCCACCCACCTCGGCCCCCTAAAGTGCTGGGATTACAGGCATGAGCCACCGCACCCAGCCAGGTAGTTCTTTATAGCAATGTGAGAACAGATTAATACATACAGAAATAAAGTCCAGAAATAAGGCTGTATGTCCAAGACAGAAGTTCAGAGACAAAGCTGCCTCGTAGCACCTGAAATTTCTTGAAATTTGAGAAAGCATAATTAAGCCCTTTCAAGTCAGCAAATGGCCAAATGAGGAGGTGAAATCACCAGTGGTCCTGATGTTTCTAGAAGATGGGGTGTATTGCCACCATGACTATGTTAGTGAAGCTCAGGTGTGACCAGAGGTCGCTGGTGGGGTTCAGAGTCTGGTAGGTAGACAGAGCTCAGCTAAAGGTTTAATCAGAGCCTTCAAACTAGATAAAGGCGTGGTGCAGGGGCACAAAGGCACAAGAAATACTTGTTAGGGTGTAGAGAATAACACAGGCTAGCATGTAGAATCTGATATACCAAAGCCACAGCAGCCAGGAGACATCTGGCAGAAGCTGATTCCAAACATACAGGTGAGGAGTCTAAGTACCACTAAGTTAGAGGAAAGAAGTGAGAAATAGACTTCAAGAGACTGAGAACAGCGTCTCTGAATCTAAAGCACAAATGTATACCCACATAATCATATAGCCAGGGAGGGGACTCAGACAGGGGCTGTCAAACCTCTGCCATGAAAATCATCACCCTGTGGGCAGGCCAGTGCCAGTACATGTGTTCTGACACACAGGGAAAGCAAAATTCTGCTGATGCTGCTAATTTCAGATAAAAGCTGAGTTATCTTGGAGTCTTCACAGTTTCTATAACAGGCCAACACTTCGTAAAGAGGGTAAGCAGTTTTCTAGTGAGTTGAAGTGATGCAGGCAGCCAAACCTCAGAAATTTGGCCAAAGTAGTTCACTTGATAATTCTTAGCTCTGAAAGGTGGGCTGAAAACAGGCACTCTAGTTTTCTTCCATTATGCATTTCTGGCAGCCACCCAGCCACCAGATTCTTAGCTTTATTCTACACGCTCATTTCATTCATTCATTCTTTGCATAAATATTTATTAAGCACCTTCTCTGTGTCAGATACTCTGCTGTGTACCGCAAAGGGATAAATAAATCACAGTCCTTGCTCAGTTCAAAAAGAAGAAAAATAATACTGTACCACAGATGCAAGAAAAAGAGGCTGCAGAGGTATTTGGGGTAAAAGATAAACATTTCCTCTTTTTTTGGCAAAGATTCACATCATTTTACAAATCAGTTGAAGACTTGGTGAGGAGAGATAAGCATTCTTCTGATATTTCTACTAGCGTTTGTTAGGTACTTAGTGGATTGGAGGTACTAAGCTAGACAAAGGTCATATTCATATTCACCAAATATTTACTAATCACCTACTATTATGTCAGGCATTGTTCTAGGCTCAGGGGATAAAATAAAGAACACGAGAGACATGGAAGCTTATAGCCTACTAGTAGGAAAAGAGAATAGGCAAGAAAAATATGGGTGATAAGAGCTATGCAGAAAATTAAAATGATAATGATGTGATAGAGTGTCCAAGAGGCGGCTGTAGATTAAGTGGTCATGATGGCCTCTCTGACATCTAAGCTGAACTCTAAACGGTGAGAAAAAGCCAGCCCCTGACACAGTGGAGTCCAGCTCACATTTGTATTAAGACTTCCAAGGCTAGGCCATATGTAGTGAACCTCCAGAACAGCAAGAAGAGGAATGGGGCTGGAGTAAAAGAGTGGAAGAAGACAGGTCAGAGTGGAAGGCAGAGACCTGTCTTGAACATGCTGACTTTGAAATGCCTACAGGATCATGCAGCACCAAGCTAGAGAATGGGCAGGAAGCACCCTCAATCACCTAGGTGCTCAAAACAAAAGAAGTGACTCTTGATCCCAGCACTACTTTCCCCCATAGCAATCACAATGGCACCACTGAGAAAAGTTAAGTCCTGCTTTGAAGCTTATTTTATAAATTTATTTGCCATATTTCTTATATAGTTGAGTGGATCAGTTAATCACTCATTTAACAAATATTGTTGAGTGCCTACTATGTACCCACTACAAACAGGTGTAGCTGGGAGGCAGACAACAAAGAAGAAGGGTACAAACAACAGATAAAATATGTAGTATCAGATGGTGATATGTGCTTTGAAGAAAATAAAGCTGAATAAAGGAGTACAGCCCAGGGACTATTTTAGATCAGGGATTCTAGGAAGTGACACTTGAGCAGAGACCTGAATGATGAGAAGGAGGGGACCATATGAAAGAGGGGATCATATGAAGATTATGGGAGATGGAAGGAGCATCTCAGGTGAAGGGAACAGCAAGAACTGCCCCAGAAGCTTGCTGAGTCCAAGCAGCAGCAAAAAGGCCAGAGTGGCTGGAACACAGTAAGTAAGGGTGTGAATGTCAGAGGTAACCAGGGCTAGACCATGGGGTCCCTTTGAGCCACGGCTATTCTGTGTGTGATGGGAAGCTCAAGGAGTGTCATATTTTAATACTTGCATTTCAATAAATTCACTCCCACTGCTATGTGGAGATTAGATGGGGAATCTAAGAAAGAAAAGCTGGAAACCAACTAAGAGGCTGTGACTTGAACCTACACAAGATGTGGTGATGGTAGCTGGCCCAAAGCAGCAGCCTTGGAAGAAGGGAGAAGTGGGCAGAATCAGGCTACATATTGAAAGTAAACTGGGCAGGGTTTGATGACAGGGGAGACCAAGAAGAACCGAGGATTGCCGTTAGTTTTGGGGCCTGAGCTTCTCGGTAGATGATCGCAGCAGTAATTGAGGGAGGAGCAGCTTTGGATGGCAGGAAGAGTCCAGGGGTGAAGATAGAGGTAGCAGTGTGCAGGGTATATCCTGGACAGCTCACATTTGAAATTTCCATTGGATGTCCAAGCAGATATTTGAGTTGGCAGTTAGATATTTGAGTGTGTAGTTCAGGAAAGAGAGAAGGTTGAAGATAGGATGCAAGGAGTCATTGGCATTAAAGTATTAAAGTATGTGTACATTGGTGCTTCCTTCTTAGCATAGACTTGGGTACTGGGGCAGTGTGCACTGAACATGTGTTTGTTCTTTCCTCATGTATGTCCTTCTCTGGGACAGTAGATGATACTGGGAATGTTACATCTGCTTGAAAAAATAAAGAGAATCCTGACAACCATATCTTTAACAAAAGAATAGAAGCGCTGTCAGAATTTGACTTGATCTGAGGAAAGTTCTGAAATTCTGACAGTCTTTTAGTGTATAATTTTATTAGATTTGGACTTTTCATATCTTTCTTATTTTATGAACCTGCTATTCAACTGCATCCTCATATATAACTGCTACCGGGAGGTGAAATAGTTTATGCATGTTTCTTTAAGAGAAATGTAATCATCTGCAAGATTCTTCAAGATATAAATTTACATTTAATATTCTACACCAGGGAATATTGGCAATATACAATATTTTGATCAGATTCTTTCTGATAAAATATGAAGCTCTGAAGAGTGTTACTGAAAAACAGTAACTAAGTCATATGCAAAAATGTTCCTGAACCTTAAAATCACATTCCATGGGAATAAATCTAGTTGCATCTAGTTTAGAAAAGTGTAGTCCAGACAATGATGCTGCAATCCATTCCATCATGATCATTGTAATTATCTTTGCTGGGTTGTTTCTATGTAATTTAATTATTCACTTCAATACAGAATAGTATTATTAAAGAATAAGGATGGTAATTATTAATATGTTCTGCCCCAGGGTGACAGTAGGATGCTTAATTAATGAACCGCCCTCTCTCTTACCTTATGAATGGCTCAGTGATGTTGCAGTAGAGCAGGTTGTTAGGTATTCTTTCCTGCTAATGGGTTATCCACATCATTTTCTCAACTAGAGTAGAAAAGGAGTTACTATCTATAACCCAGAAATGATATTGGCAGAGAAACTGAATAATCACTGAAACAGCTTGAAATAGTGTTCATTCTGGAGGACTGACAAAATGCAACGGGGAAATATGGTTTTTCAGGGCTTTATGCAAGCCTAAGTCCAGTTCGGGTTTTCCTGGAGATGGCCTACTTCTTCCCCTCAGATGTTTCTTATCTTTGAGAGTTTCTAAAAGATAAACTTCCAAGAACCTGTTATAAGAAAATGTCAAAGGACTATAAATCATGCTGCTATAAAGACACATGCACACGTATGTTTATTGCGGCACTATTCACAATAGCAAAGAGTTGGAACCAACCCAAATGTCCAACAACGATAGACTGGATTAAGAAAATGTGGCACATATACACCATGGAATACTATGCAGCCATAAAAAATGATGAGTTCATGTCCTTTGTAGGGACATGGATGAAACTGGAAAACATCATTCTCAGTAAACTACCGCAAGGACAAAAAACCAAACACCGCATGTTCTCACTCATAGGTGGGAATTGAACAATGAGAACTCATGGACACAGGAAGGGGAACATCACACTCCGGGGACTGTTGTGGGGTGGGGGGAGGGGGGAGGGACAGCATTAGGAGATACACCTAATGCTAAATGATGAGTTAATGGGTGCAGGAAATCAACATGGCACATGGATACATATGTAACAAACCTGCACATTGTGCACATGTACCCTAAAACCCTAAAGTATAATAAAAAAAAAAAATAAATAAATAAGTAAATAAAAAAAAAAAAAAAAAAAAGAAAATGTCTCTAATGTCTAGCATCTTGTTATAGTTTGGACTACTTCTTCCCCTCCATGTTTCTTATTTTTGAGAGTTTCTAAAATATAAACTTCCCTGAACTTGTTATAAGAAACTATGTTTAACAGTGGCATCTTGTTATACTTTGCCTTCTTTAAAAACCTTGGGATCTCTTTAAACCTAAAACAGGAAGTGAAATTGGAAGGGCTAACATGAATTTTACTGTACTCCACAGTCTGGGCCAATAATTAATATTAATTATCATAATTAGTCATAATCTTTTTTTACTTTACATGTGTTATTTTATACCTTCTTATTTACATAAAATTCATGGGAAACAGGACAAAACTCAATAGGAAGAGATTGGATTCTGAAACACACACTCATATATACTCACACACGTAAAAACATGTACATTACAGAATACTTAATAAATTTACACTTTTGAATTAAATAAGAATGGCTTAAAAATATTTACAGAATACTTCAAGTGTTTCAGAAAAGACTAAGAATGCTTCACTATATTTGTAATTTGGCCCATAGAGCAGTAAATGTTTTCTTATTGTACCTGAACATATAGAGGCCAAACGCCCAACTTTAGCATCAGCAGCTCCTGCTCTACCAAGATCAAATAGACAATGAACATATGTCTTTAGAAGTATGAAAACCATGAGTAAGCTACCTAAAATTTTACGTAGCAACTGCTTGTTGGAGAAGGGACAATGCTAGATACCAGATGAATAATTATGATGAAGAATATGAATATATGTAATGATTTATATAAATATAGGTATACATACGTAAGAAGTCCTGCTTTAAAAGAGATTCTATTTTGTCAAGGAATAAATATTTAGCTAAATACTAGTAATTTCTTTTTTTTCTTTTTTTTTATTGTTATTATACTTTAGGTTTTAGGGTACATGTGCACAATGTGCAGGTTTGTTACATATGTATCCGTGTGCCATGTTGGTTTGCTGCAACCATTAACTCGTCATTTAGCATTAGGGATATCTCCTAATGCTGTCCCTCCCCGCTACCCCCACCCCACAACAGTCCCCAGAGTGCGGTGTTCCCCTTCCTGTGTCCATGAGTTCTCATTGTTCAATTCCCACCTATGAGTGAGAACATGCAGTGTTTGGTTTTTTTGTCCTTGCGATAGCTTATTGAGAATGATGATTTCCAGTTTCATCCATGTCCCTACAAAGGACATGAACTCATCATTTTTTATGGCTGCATAGTATTCCATGGTGTATATGTGCCACATTTTCTTAATCCAATCTGTCGTTGTTGGACATTTGCGTTGGTTCCAAGTCTTTGCTATTGTGAATAGTGCCGCATTAAACATACGTGTGCATGTGTCTTTATAGCAGCATGATTTATAGTCCTTTGGGTATATACCCAGTAATGGGATGGCTGGGTCAAATGGTATTTCTAGTTCTAGATCCCTGAGGAATCTCCACACTGACTTCCACAATGGTTGAACTACTTTACAGTCCCACCAACAGTGTAAAATTGTTCCTATTTCTCCACATCCTCTCCAGCACCTGTTGTTTCCTGACTTTTTAATGATGGCCATTCTAACTGGTGTGAGATGGTATCTCACTGTGGTTTTGATTTGCATTTCTCTGATGGTCAGTGATGATGAGCATTTTTTCATGTGTTTTTTGGCTGCATAAATGTCTTCGTTTGAGAACTGTCCGTTCATGTCCTTCGCCCACTTTTTGATGGGGTTGTTTGTTTTTTTCTTGTAAATTTGTTTGAGTTCATTGTAGATTCCGGATATTAGCCCTTTGTCAGATGAGTAGGTTGCAAAAATTCTGTAGGTTGCCTGTTCACTCTGATGGTAGTTTCTTTTGCTGTGCAGAAGCTCTTGAGTTTAATTAGATCCCATTTGTCAATTTTGGCTTTTGTTGCCATTGCTTTTGGTGTTTTAGACATGAAGTCCTTGCCCACGCCTATGTCTTGAATGGTATTGCCTAGGTTTTCTTGTAGGATTTTAATGGTTTTAGGTCTAACATGTAAGTCTTTAATCCATCTTGAATTAATTTTTGTATAAGGTGTAATGAAGGGATCCAGTTGCAGCTTTCTACATATGGCTAGCCAGTTTTCCCAGCACCATTTATGAAATAGGGACTCCTTTCCCCATTTCTTGTTTTTGTCAGGTTTGTGAAAGATCAGATAGTTGTAGATATGCGGCATTATTTCTGAGGACCCTGTTCTGTTCCATTGATCTACGTCTCTGTTGTGGTACCAATACCATGCTGTTTTGGTTACTGTAGCCTTGTAGTATAGTTTGAAGTCAGGTAGCGTGATGCCTCCAGCTTTGTTCTTTTGGATTAGGATTGACTTGGCGATGCGGGCTCTTTTTTGGTTCCATATGAACTTTAAAGTAGTTTTTTCCAATTCTGTGAAGAAAGTCATTGGTAGCTTGATGGGGATGGCATTGAATCTATAAATTACCTTGGGCAGTATGGCCATTTTCATGATATTGATTCTTCCAACCCATGAGCATGGAATGTTCTTCCATTTGTTTATATCCTCTTTTATTTCATTGAGCAGTGGTTTGTAGTTCTCCTTGAAGAGGTCCTTCACATCCCTTGTAAGTTGGATTCCTAGGTATTTTATTCTCTTTGAAGCAATTGTGAATGGGAGTTCACTCATCATTTGGCTCTCTGTTTGTCTGTGATTGGTGTACAAGAATGCTTGCGATTTTTGTACATTGATTTTGTATCCTGAGATTTTGCTGAAGTTGCCAATCAGCTTAAGGAGATTTTGGGCTGAGACAGTGGGGTTTTCTAGATATACAATCATGTCATCTGCAAACAGGGACAATTTGACTTCCTCTTTTCCTAATTGAATACCCTTTATTTCCTTCTCCTGCCTGATTGCCCTGGATAGAACTTCCAGCACTTTGTTGAATAGGAGTGGTGAGAGAGGGCATCCCTGTCTTGTGCCAGTTTTCAAAGGGAATACTTCCAGTTTTTGCCCATTCAGTCTGATATTGGCTGTGGGTTTGTCATAGATAGCTCTTATTATTTTGAGATATGTCCCATCAATACCTAATTTATTGAGAGTTTTTAGCATGAAGGGTTGTTGAATTTTGTCAAAGGCCTTTTCTGCATCTATTGAGATAATCATGTGGATTTTGTCTTTGGTTCTGTTTATATGCTGGATTACATTTATTGATTTGCATATGTTGAACCAGCCTTGCATCCCAGGGATGAAGCCCACTTGATCATGGCGTATAAGCTTTTTGATGTGCTGCTGGATTCGGTTTGCCAGTATTTTATTGAGGATTTTTGCATCAATGTTCATCAAGGATATTGGTCTGAAATTCTCTTTTTTGGTTATGTCTCTGCCAGGCTTTGGTATCAGGATGATGCTGGCTTCATAAAATGTGCTAGGGAGGATTCCCTCTTTTTCTATCGATTGGAATAGTTTCAGAAGGAATGGTACCAGTTCCTCCTTGTACCTCTGGTAGAATTCGGCTGTGAATCCATCAGGTCCTGGACTCTACTTGGTTGGTAAGCTATTGATTATTGCCACAATTTCAGAGCCTGTTATTGGTCTATTCAGAGATTCAACTTATTCCTGGTTTAGTCTTGGGAGGGTGTATTTGTGGAGGAATTTGTCCATTTCTTCTAGATTTTCTAGTTTATTTGCATAGAGGTGTTTGTAGTATTCTCTGATGGTAGATTGTATTTCTGTGGGATCGGTGGTGATATCCCCTTTTTGATTTTTTATTGCATCTATTTGATTCTTCTCTCTTTTCTTCTTTATTAGTCTTGCTAGCAGTCTATCAATTTTGTTGATCTTTTCAAAAAACCATCTCCTGCTTTCATTTATTTTTTGAAGGGTTTTTTGTGTCTCTATTTCCTTCAGTTCTGCTCTGATTTTAGTTATTTCTAGCCTTCTGCTAGCTTTTGAATGTGTTTGCTCTTGCTTTTCTAGTTCTTTTAATTGTGATGTTAGGGTGTCAATTTTGGATCTTTCCTGCCTTCTCTTGTGGGCATTTAGTGCTATAAATTTCCCTCTACACACTGCTTTGAATGTGTCCTAGAGATTCTGGTATGTTATGTCTTTGTTCTCGTTGGTTTCAAAGAACTTCTTTATTTCTGCCTTCATTTCATTATGTACCCAGTAGTCATTCAGGAGCAGGTTGTTCAGTTTCCATGTAGTTGAGCGGTTTTGAGTGAGTTTCTTAATCCTGAGTTCTAGTTTGATTGCACTGTGGTCTGAGAGACAGTTTGTTATAATTTCTGTTCTTTCACATTTGCTGAGGACAGCTTTACTTCCAACTATGTGGTCAATTTTGGAATAGGTGTGGTGTGGTGCTGAAAAAAATGTATATTCTGTTGATTTGGGGTGGAGAGTTCTGTAGATGTCTATTAGGTCCACTTTGTGCAGAGCTGAGTTCAATTCCTGGATATCCTTGTTAACTTTCTGTCTCGTTGATCTGTCTAATGTTGACAGTGGGGTGTTAAAATCTCCGATTATTATTGTGTGGGAGTTTAAGTCCCTTTGTAGGTCACTCAGGACTTGCTTTATGAATCTGGGTGCTCCTGTGTTGGGTGCATATATATTTAGGATAGTTAGCTCTTCTTGTTAAATTGATCCCGTTACCATTATGTAATGACCTTCTTTGTCTCTTTTGATCTTTGTTGGTTTAAAGTCTATTTTATCAGAGACTAGGATTGCAACCCCTGCCTTTTTTCGTTTTCCATTTGCTTGATAGATCTTCCTCCATCCCTTTATTTTGAGTCTATGTGTGTCTCTGCAGGTGAGATGGGTTTCCTGAATACAGCACACTGATGGATCTTGACTCCTTATCCAATTTGCCAGTCTGTGTCTTTTAATTGGAGCATTTAGCCCATTTACATTTAAAGTTAATATTGTTATGTGTGAATCTGATCCTGTCATTATGATGTTAGTTGGTTATTTTGCTCGTTAGTTGATGCAGTTTCTTCCTAGCCTCGATGGTCTTTACAATTTGGCATGTTTTTGCAGGGGCTGGTACCAGTTGTTCCTTTCCATGTTTAGTGCTTCCTTCAGGAGCTCTTTTAGGGCAGGCCTAGTGGTGACAAAATCACTCAGCATTTGCTTGTCTGTAAAGTATTTTATTTCTCCTTCACTTATGAAGCTTAGTTTGGCTGGATATGAAATTCTGGGTTGAAAATTCTTTTCTTTAAGAATGTTGAATATCGTCCCCCACTCTCTTCTGGCTTGTAGAGTTTCTGCCAAGAGATCAGCTGTTAGTCTGATGGGCTTCCCTTTGTGGGTAACCCGACCTTTCTCTCTGGCCGCCCTTAACATTTTTTCCTTCATTTCAACTTTGGTGAATCTGACAATTATGTGTCTTGGAGTTGCTCTTCTCAAGGAGTATCTTTGTGGCGTTCTCTGTATTTCCTGAATCTGAATGTTGGCCTGCCTTGCTAGATTGGGGAAGTTCTCCTGGATAATATCTTGCAGAGTGTTTTCCAACTTGGTTCCATTCTCCCCGTCACTTTCAGGTACACCAATCAGATGTAGGTTTGGTTTTTCCACATAGTCCCAAATTTCTTGGAGGCTTTGTTCATTTCTTTTTATTCTTTTTTCTCTAAACTTCCCTTCTCACTTCATTTCATTCATTTCATCTTCCATCGCTGATACCCTTTCTTCCAGTTGATTGCATCGACTACCAAGGCTTCTGCAATCTTCTCGTCGTTCTTCAAACTTGGCTTTCAGCTCCATCAGCTCCTTTAAGCCTTTCTCTCCATTGTTTATTCTAGTTATCCATTCGTCTAATTTTTTTTCAAAGTTTTTAACTTCTTTGCTATTGTTTTGAATTTCCTCCCGTAGCTCAGAGTACTTTGATTGTCTGAAGCCTTCTTCTCTCAACTCATCAAAGTCATCTTCCATCCAGCTTTGTTCTGTTGTTGGTGAGGAACTGCATTCATTTGGTGGAGGAGAGGTGCTCTGCTTTTTAGAGTTTCCAGTTTTTCTGCTCTGTTTTTTCCCCATCTTTGTGGTTTTATCTACTTTTGGTCTTTGATGATGGTGATGTACAGATGGGTTTTTGGTGTGGATGTCCTTTCTGTTTGTTAGTTTTCCTTCTACCAGACAGGACCCTCAGCTGCAGGTCTGTTGGAGTTTACTAGAGGTCCACTCCAGACCCTGTTTGGCTGGGTGTCAGCAGCGGTGGCTGCAGAACAGCGGATTTTCATGAGACCACAAATTCAGCTGTCTGATAGTTCCTCTGGAAGTTTTGTCTCAGAGGAGTACCTGGCCGAGTGAGGTGTCAGTCTGTCCCTACTGGGGGGTGCCTCCCAGTTAGGCTGCTCGGGGGTGAGGGACCCACGTCAGGAGGCAGTCTGTCTCTTCTCAGATCTCCAGCTGCGTGCTGGGAGAACCACTGCTCTCTTCAAAGCTGTCAGTCAGACAGGGACATTTAAGTCTGCAGAGATTCCTGCTGAATTTTTGTTTGTCTGTGCCCTGCCCCCAGAGGTGGAGCCTACAGTGGCAGGCAGGCCTCCTTGAGCTGTGGTGGGCTCCACCCAGTTCGAGCTTCCTGGCTGCTTTGTTTACCTAAGCAAGCCCAGGCAATGGCGGGCGCCCCTCCCTCAGCTTGCTGCCGCCTTGCAGTTTGATCTCAGACTGCTGTGCTAACAATCAGTGAGACTCCGTGGGCATAGGACCCTCTGAGCCAGGTTCGGGACACAATCTCCTGGTGTGCCGTTTTCCAGGCCCATTGGAAAAGCACAGTATTAGGGTGGGACTGACCTGATTTTCCAGGTGCCGTCTGTTTCCCCTTTCTTTGACTAGGAAAGGGAGCTCCCTGACCCCTTGCACTTCCTGGGTGAGTCAATGCCTCGCCCTGCTTGGGCTCACGCACAGTGTGCTGCACCGACTGTCCTGCACCCACTGTTATGCACTCCCTAGTGAGATGAACCCGGTACCTCAAGTGGAAATGCAGAAATCACCCGTCTTCTGTGTCGCTCACACTGGGAGCTGTAGACCGGAGCTGTTCCTGTTTGGCCATCTTGGCTCCACCCCCCAATACTAGTAATTTAAATGAGATAAAAAATAACCTCTTAAAACTCTTGGTTAACATAAAGAATCCATCAAAATCATGGGCTCATTGTACTTTAATACATGAAAGGAAAAATGGAAAATTCAAGAAGCTTGTTTTCTTGGTTGCTTAAAAAACTCACATATATTTATAAATTTTATATTATTTAGCAACAAATTAATAGACAAGGGAAGCAATTAGACATTTAAAGTTTCAGAAGTTAAAAGTTAAAATTTTTAGGACATAGCAATAATTTCCAGTGTCTAGGTATTGTCAGTAACTTTTTTGTAACCATTGCATGGACAAGTTTTAAAGTAGCAGAAATCAGAAAAGAATGGTTATAGTTATACAAGTCTCCAGAGTTAAGATCTAGACTGTTGTGAATGTCTCAAGTTCAAAATTTTTCTTTACAAAAAAAAAAAAAAAAAAAAATCTGAATATCTGTTTTTGCAGGAGACGTGAAAACATCTTTTTTTCTTTCTTTTTTCTTTTTCTTTCTTTGTTTTTGTTTTTGAGATTCTTTTTCCTGGCAGAGGTTAATGGCAAAGTCCACCTCAAGGCTAAGCACTACAATCTCATTTGTTAGCACTAAGAGATAAGAGAAGGCTTGGTAAACTCAAAGCATATAAAATGGAAATAGACAAGAGCAATGTTGAAATTTTACTGAGTAAAGCAGAAATCTGCTAGGTGGTTGCACTGGTAACTCCCAATAAAGCACGCCTCTAGGTATCCATACACTTCTATAGTTCTCTCAAGCTGACTCTGGGCTTGGCTATATGAAATGCACGGGCTAATACGACATGGATGTGAGCAGAGGCTTGATAAGTGCAGTCTTGAATGGCAGAACCAGGAGAATTGACTGTACTTGGTTAACAATAGGAAACTAGTGAAGGTTTTTCAGCAAGGGACTGACAGGATCAATGTAGTGCTTCAAGACTATGAACCTGATGATGGTGTTAAAATAAAGTCACATGGGATGGGGTGTTTGGAGATCCTGGTAGGGTGAACATTTGTGAGATTATTGTTCTTTAAGTGGGTCTCTCCATTAGAATAGAAGGGCAGAAAATCAATACTGAAAATAGTCTGTGTGTTAAGAAAGGACTGCAGGGAAGAAAGACTAACGCACCACAGTGATGCAGCAGCTTTCTCAGACCACTATGGACAGAGGTGGACAGCCTTAGCCAAGTCCCTGGAGAATGTTTTCCAAGGTTGAATAAATCTTTTCATTGTCATGAGAACAAAGAAGACAAGAGGGAAGGCTCATTGTGTTTGTCTTTTGATTTTTATCTTATTTCTGGGCATCCCATGAAAGCACACTCCAACTTATTTCCTTGAATTCTAAATTTCTAACTATTCCAGATGACTGCATTTCAGCATAATAATCTAAATCTTTGCATTCTTCTAATTTTCAGCATTCATAAGCCAAACATCTTAAATTGCTTAAAGATTATATATCAGGTAAGGAAATTATAGGTCTATTGTATAGAGAATCGTAAGAGTGGAGAAGTAAAATCTTTTTCAGTAACAAAGAAAAATCATGTTGCATTCACAGGGCCATGAAGCCAAGGGTGAGAGTATCAGGTTTTAGGTAGGAAGGAAGAACAACCCAAAAGAAGCAGGCATTTTATGCTTTTCATGCATCATTTGACCAACCTGACCTAGAAGCCTGCATAGATTCTCCCAGGAGAGCAATAGACACACACTATGTATCTGGGAAAAGTAGTCATAAAGATTTCAGATAAAGTCCTAAGGGGGCTAGGCCAACAGTGGGATAAGCCAACCTAGCTCAGCTTAGTGGCGTTTTGTAAACCAGTCACATGAAGAGATAAAGGCAAGGTAAGCCTAGGGCCAGGGGACTAACCACTATAGATGTGGCTTAGAATGGAGTACATACTGCTCCTACTTAGTATTCATTGTTAAGGCAACACAGACTCATACACAGAAAGAGGTGCAAGGAAGAACCCCTGTTAATAAAAGCATGTTTCTGAGAACCCAAATAAGGGACTGTCCTAAATGAACTTGGAATTGCATTCAAGTCACTCCCCATCACAGGACTGCAACTGCCTGTTTCAGAAGCAAAATAAGTAAAAATTCACCAAGGAGTGGGCCAGAAATGTCTAATGGATAGCAAAGAATCAGCTTTCAAGGTGTGTTTGTGTGGAAAGTAGGTGGATACTCCTCTTGAATAATTTATGAGGAGTGATAAGAGCCCTAATGAGTAAATATCAACATTTTGGTTATTCAGAGTTTGTGCAGCAATTCACACTGGGTACCTTGATTGAGGCTGATACTGATTCAAGAGCTCTGGGGGAAAGGAGGCACAGCTGTCAATCAGTGGCATGCCTCAAAATCAGGTGAACAGCATCAAGATGAAGACGCAGTGAACCATTAGGTTTAGGGGCCGATCAGTTGATCCCGTCACTCCCTAGTCCCCCTACAACATCCTCTTCTAGCAGTTCCCAGGACCAATTTATTCCAACCATCTGCTTTTTTTCTGCTTCTGCTCCCAAGTTGCAAATGCTGCTGGAGAAAATCGGATAACTCTGCCAGCTGGCACCAGGACAACCTCAGCTGGGCTCTCCATGCTACTCAGCAGTCTTTTCACGTGTCCTAACTACCTTCCATTAACAGTGCTCAGAGCAGCTGTTCCAAACTCTACACTCTTCACAAGCTTCCTGGAGCTCTCTTCCCTTTGCATTCTCAGCTACTGGCCTTGCTCTGACGTCACCGAGAAAATAGAGGGCATCAACTCTGTACCCCTACTCCCTAGTGTAGCACCTGAGACATAGTATGTTGCAATGGATCAATGAATGAATAAATTAATTCACTCATGAATGTAACTGGTAAGCGCCAGTTTCTCTTTCTTTCTTAGCTGGTTTCAGATCTATCCTTGCTTCCTGTTCACATACCTGGGAGGGAGGGAGAATTCTCTGCCTTTCCAAGGCCAGTGCTTCCACCTAAGCTCTTGATTCTATTAATATCTGCTCCCCTCTCCTCTGGGATCATTTATATACTCTTTCTTCTGTACCTCTCTTTCCATATTCTACATTTTAGCCCACAAACATGTTTAAGTCTCTGTCTCTGTCTCCTACAACTAGTATGTCCTGAGCAACTTTTATGTGTTAGGCACTGTTCCTAGCACTACAGAGATATTAGTGGGAGAAAACATATAGAACATCTGCACTTTAATGGAGGTGGGTGGATGCAGATAATAAGGTAATGAGGGACACAAATAAATGAATTTAAAATAGATGTTTATAAATTTCTTAGAAAAAATACAAACAGGGAATGGGGGCAGAGTCTAATAGGGAGGGAGAGGGAGTAGGGATGCTACTTTAAATAAAGCAGCCAGATATAGGTGACATTCAAGCCATGATATGAAGGAGGTAAAGAAGCCAAGTGAAGACTCTGCATTCAAAGCAGAGGAAACAGCCATGTGAACGTCCTGTGTCAGGGCAGAGTGTCCTTAGCACAAATCAAGAAGCAAAAGAGACCGTGTGGCTGGAGCTGAGTGAGAGGTGGAACTTTAGTAGGATACAAGTCAGGGGACCAGATCTTGAGGGCCTTGTGAAGCATTGTGACTAAGGACTTTGGCTTTTGCTCTGGGGAAATTGGGAAGCTCGTGGGAAGGTTTTGAGTAGAGGAGTGGCATGGTCCAATATATTTAAGAGGATCCCTCCAGCTTCTGTGTTATGAATTGGGTAGAGTGGGGTGGAGGAAGAAGCGGGAACCCTGGTTAAGAAGTGATTGCAATCATCTCAGAGAGAAGTACCGTGCACTATTGCATCCTCATTCGCCACCACTTTGTCAAAAGGACTGTTTCACTCATCGCCTCCATACTTTCTGTCCTCATCTAGTCCCATCTGGTTCATGCCCCCAGTGCTCTTCTGAAAATACTCTTGGCTGAGATCACAAATGACTTAAGTACCAAATGTCAAACCCAGGGGCTTCTCTTCAGTATCTGAGGCTCCTTTATGAAACCTCAGGGCCAAAGCAAGCCCAACTGTGTCTTGACCTATAAAAAGTAACACCACGTAAGAAGATCCCACCTGGCAGGTTTAGTGAAATCATGACAGCCACAGAGGCTTGAATTTCCTTTTCCAATTTCCTTCAAGCAGGGTTTGCAAACTGAAATCTGACAAAGGCTGACAGGTAATGGGAGTGAGTGAAGGTGGATGGAAATGGGATGACCCCTCTAAGGTGGTAAATGCTTCTCACTTACACATGATAAGTACCAGGTGAAAAAGTGGCTCAGGGTAGCCAGGCTTTGGAATTTTTCAAAAGAATCCTGAAATCTGAAGTTTTATGTGAGGTTTCTCCATTTGTAAAAGTCAATAACTAAAATTTTTTTAAAAAATACCTATAGACAAAACAGAACCTGTCTGTGAGTCATATAAAACTGCAGACTACCAGTTTTCAAATCCTCACAGAGGAACTGCTAAGTGCAGTGGTGAAGCCTCCGGGCTTTGGTCTGGTGCTCTGTGAATGCTGTGGATGTGCTGATGGTAAGTGTTACTCATCATTTCCCAATTCTCAGCCTTACATTCCTGCAGGCAACTCTAGGTTTTGACATTCTATTGCTCACATTTTCGTTTTGAGTTCCTGTTGCCTGTCCCACAAACTTGCATCTTCAATCACATACTGACCTTTTGGCCCATCACTCCCTGGCTGTGAATCTACCACACTTTTCTTCTTCTCACCCCACCTCTCACCAGACATACCAGATTCCTTCCTGGTTCTCTCTGCAGGAACTCACTCCCTCAGCCACTGTTTAGGTCATTTCTAGTTTCCTGGAGCAGATAGATCCAGATTCAAATCCCTGCTGACTTGCTTACTAGACATTCTAAGCTTAAGGATGTCATACAACCTCCTCATGCCTCAATTTTCTAGATCATCAATTGGATTTTTCCTCCACCCACTTCTCCCTCCCCTCTACCCCCACATACAAGTCTTTTCCAAACTCTTTTGATGAAACTTCTTTCTACACCTTAAATATTGGTGTTGCCCCCAGAGTTCTGCCTTTATGTTCTTATCTGAGCCTATGCATCAAGGGTGGTTCTTTTACTTTTTTAACTTCAGATAATATCTCTATTCCAAGGTCTTACAACAAAGCTAGTCTTAGCCTCTTTGTTAAGCTTCAAACTCCTTTTTCTAATGATCTCTTGACCACCTGGGTGCCCCTGTTTTACCTCAAATTCAACATAGATAAAACTAAGCCTATTATTTTCTTCTTAATCTTCCATCTTATTTATACCATTCCCCTTTTTTCTCTGCAGTATTCCTCACAGTAGTAACCCTCACTGCTTAAACAGATAAACCACAAATCTTAATGGCTTAGCACAATAAAACCTGGCTGCTTGCTCCCACTCCACTGGATATCACAGTCCATTGCAGTCCCACAGGAGTTGGGGAGGTTCTGCTCTATACACATTTTAGGGTCAAACTCCTTCCATCCTGTGATGTGGCCATTGTCAACACCTTACCCGGAAGTTTAGTGCAGATGGGGAAGAGAGAATGAATAGGGCCAGAAGTAGTATGTATATAACTTCTGCCCACATTCTATTGAGCAAAACTCAGATACATAATCCCAACTAATTGCAAAAGTTTGGGAAATCAAGTTTAGCTCTATGTTCAGAAAGAAAAGAAGAAATAAGAATATTGGACACTACTAGGATTCTCAGCCATGCTACTGAGTCTTCCAAAATAGAAACCTGAGGATAACCTCAACTTTAGGTTTGGGTCTTAGTAGTTCTGCCTCAGAAAAGTTCAGCATATTCTCTTTGCAATCCCTGTCCTTGTCACTTCTCACTGGCATTTTTGACACAGCCTCCCTCTCTTTACTGGATTCCTACTACTTGCATCCAGGAGAAAGTCCAAGTTTGCCCAAGCCGGCTCTGGCCTTTTCAGTTCTCTCCTTCAGTCCCTCCTGCAACTCACTGTATGCTCTGCACCAAACTTCCTTCTTTCTTCAAACAATTTGCTTCCAAGCTCTGTGTGTATGCCGGGGTGTTCTGTGTTCTAGAATGCCTAGTCCTGCCTTGGTCACTTCAAAAACCTTCTTTGAGCATCAAGATCCACCTCAAATACTACTTTTTTTAAGAAGCTTTACCAAATCCCTTAGGATTAATGTCCATAGCAGTTCATATAGCACTATAATATTTTGGCACATTTAGTTATAGATAATTTTATATGTCTATATCTCCCATAAGACTGGGAATTTCTTGAAAGGAAAGACCATGTTTTTTTTTTTTTTTTTTTTTGTACTTTAAGTTCTAGGGTACATGTGCACAACGTGCAGGTTTGTTACGTATGTATACATGCGCCATGTTGGTGTGCTGCACCCATTAACTCGTTATTTACATTAAGCATATCTCCGAATGCTATCCTTCCCCCCTCCCCCTACCCCATGACAAGCCCCGGTGTGTGATGTTCCCCTTTCTGTGTCCAAGTGTTCTCATTGTTCAGTTCCCACCTCTAAGTGAGAACATGTGGTGTTTGATTTTTTGTCCTTGTGATAGTTTGCTGAGAATGATGGTTTCCAGCTTCATCCATGTCCCTGCAAAGGACATGAACTCATCCCTTTTTATGGCTGCATAGTATTCCAAAGACCATGTTTTATATACAGTTCTACTGACCAGATTTGTAATCCCTGGGTCCTGTTCAAAGCTTGTACATTGTGGGTGCTCATTTGATGTTTGATGAATACATGTATCACTATAATGGAAATTAGAACACTATATTTTTATTTTTGGAAAAAAACTTAGACCATCATTTTTCTGTACTTCAGAGTTTTATTATTTGTCCTATAGGAGTTTTTAGCTCTAGATATCATTGGATTTAGGAGGAAACATTATCAAAAGCAGCACTCTTCATTAGCCAAGTTAGCAGATTTTTCTCTGAAGATTATATAGAATCTTACAATAAATCCTTAGCTACATCTCAACAAGAGGCAGGGTTTTCTAGGATTTTAACTTCTTGGTCTAATCAGTTTTACAAATTGTGAATCTTAAAATCCTTAAAAGCCTCCTAAAAGAGAGGCCATTTTGTTGGTTATCCGGGAGCTGGTTGTTTCTTCCACTTCCTCTTCTGTAGAGTCATGCCCATGCCCAATAAAAAAGGGAGCAAAGGCAGGGAAAAGCTGTGAATCTCAACTAATCCAGTGCTGCATGAGTTGAAAGAGTGGATAAAGGATAGAATGGGTTCTGGCACTGCCTAGTAATTTCAGACTTCCTTGCTTTTCTTGTCCTACTTATCATGAAGCCTTAGGAATGAGCCCATCATTGAATGAGATATGCCAAGAACACTATTTTGCTTCCCAGCTTCTCTACCTCTCCCACCCAAATGGAGTGTGAAGGTAGTGAATTAAAATTATATATGCCGTGGCCTCATCTATCATGCCTATGTAAATGACTCTCACATATGTGTCTTAAGTTTAGACTCCTCTTCCAAGTGCACTGTATCTGACTGACTCTTGCCATTTCCACTTAGATGACCCACAAGAATCTCTAATTCAGCATGTCAAAAACTGAATCACCTCCATTTCTTTTTTTTTTTTCTTTTTTATTTTTTATTATACTTTAGGGTTTTAGGGTACATGTGCACAATGTGCAGGTTTGTTACATATGTATCCATGTGCCATGTTGATTTCCTGCACCCATTAACTCGTCATTTAGCATTAGGTGTATCTCCTAATGCTGTCCCTCCCCCCTCCCCCCAACACACAACAGTCCCCGGAGTGTGATGTTCCCCTTCCTGTGTCCATGAGTTCTCATTGTTCAATTCCCACCTATGAGTGAGAACATGAGGTGTTTGGTTTTTTGTCCTTGCGATAGTTTACTGAGAATGATGTTTTCCAGTTTCATCCATGTCCCTACAAAGGACACGAACTCATCATTTTTTATGGCTGCATAGTATTCCATGGTGTATATGTGCCACATTTTCTTAATCCAGTCTATCGTTGTTGGACATTTGGGTTGGTTCCAAGTCTTTGCTATTGTGAATAGTGCCGCAATCAACATACGTGTGCATGTGTCTTTATAGCAGCATGATTTATAGTCCTTTGGGTATATACCCAGTAATGGGATGGCTGGGTCAAATGGTATTTCTAGTTCGAGATCCCTGAGGAATCGCCACACTGACTTCCACAATGGTTGAACTAGTTTACAGTCCCACCAACAGTGTAAAAGTGTTCCTATTTCTCCACATCCTCTCCAGCACCGGTTGTTTCCTGATTTTTTAATGATGGCCATTCTAACTGGTGTGAGATGGTATCTCACTGTGGTTTTGATTTGCATTTCTCTGATGGCCAGTGATGAGGAGCATTTCTTCATGTGTTTTTTGGCTGCATAAATGTCTTCTTTTGAGAAGTGTCTGTTCATGTCCTCTGCCCACTTTTTGATGGGGTTGTTTGTTTTTTTCTTGTAAATTTGTTTGAGTTCTTTATAGATTCTGGATATTAGCCCTTTGTCAGATGAGTAGGTTGCAAAAATTTTCTCCCATTCTGTAGGTTGCCTGTTCACTCTGATGATAGTTTCTTTTGCTGTGCAGAAGCTCTTGAGTTTAATGAGATCCCATTTGTCGATTTTGGCTTTTGTTGCCATTGCTTTTGGTGTTTTAGACATGAAGTCCTTGCCCACGCCTATGTCTTGAATGGTATTGCCTAGGTTTTCTTGTAGGATTTTAATGGTTTTAGGTCTAACATATAAGTCTTTAATCCATCTTGAATTAATTTTTGTATAAGGTGTAATGAAGGGATCCAGTTTCAGCTTTCTACATATGGCTAGCCAGTTTTCCCAGCACCATTTATTAAATAGGGAATCCTTTCCCCATTTCTTGTTTTTGTCAGGTTTGTCAAAGATCAGATAGTTGTAGCTATGCGGCATCATTTCTGAGGGCTCTGTTCTGTTCCATTGATCTATGTTTCTGTTGTGGTACCAGTACCATGCTGTTTTGGTTACTGTAGCCTTGTAGTATAGTTTAAAGTCAGGTAGCGTGATGCCTCCAGCTTTGTCCTTTTGTCTTAGGATTGACTTGGCGATGCGGGCTCTTTTTTGGTTCCATATGAACTTTAAAGTAGTTTTTTCCAATTCTGTGAAGAAAGTCATTGGTAGCTTGATGGGGATGGCATTGAATCTATAAATTACCTTGGGCAGTATGGCCATTTTCACGATATTGATTCTTCCAACCCATGAGCATGGAATGTTCTTCCATTTGTTTGTATCCTCTTTTATTTCATTGAGCAGTGGTTTGTAGTTCTCCTTGAAGAGGTCCTTCACATCCCTCATAAGTTGGATTCCTAGGTATTTTATTCTCTTTGAAGCAATTGTGAATGGGAGTTCACTCATGATTTGGCTCTCTGTTTGTCTGTGATTGGTGTACAAGAATGCTTGTGATTTTTGTACATTAATTTTGTATCCTGAGACTTTGCTTAAGTTGCTAATCAGCTTAAGGAGATTTTGGGCTGAGACAATGGGGTTTTCTAGATATACAATCATGTCATCTGGAAACAGGGACAATTTGACTTCCTCTTTTCCTAATTGAATACCCTTTATTTCCTTCTCCTGCCTGATTGCTCTGGCCAGAACTTCCAGCACTATGTTGAATAGGAGTGGTGAGAGAGGGCATCCCTGTCTTGTGCCAGTTTTCAGAGGGAATGCTTCCAGTTTTTGCCCATTCAGTATGATATTGGCTGTGGGTTTGTCATAGATAGCTCTTATTATTTTGAGATACGTCCCATCAATACCTAATTTATTGAGAGTTTTTAGCATGAAGTGTTGTTGAATTTTGTCAAAGGCCTTTTCTGCATCTATTGAGATAATCATGTGGTTTTTGTCTTTGGTTCTGTTTATATGCTGGATTACATTTATCGATTTGCGTATGTTGAACCAGCCTTGCATCCCAGGGATGAAGCCCACTTGATCATGGTGGATAAGCTTTTTGATGTGCTGCTGGATTCGGTTTGCCAGTATTTTATTGAGGATTTTTGCATCAATGTTCATCAAGGATATTGGTCTGAAATTCTCTTTTTTGGTTAAGTCTCTGCCAGGTTTTGGTATCAGGACGATGCTGGCTTCGTAAAATGTGTTAGGGAGGATTCCCTCTTTTTCTATCGATTGGAATAGTTTCAGAAGGAATGGTACCAGTTCCTCCTTGTACCTCTGGTAGAATTCGGCTGTGAATCCATCAGGTCCCGGGCTCTTTTTGGTTGGTAAGCTATTGATTATTGCCACAATTTCAGAGCCTGTTATTGGTCTATTCAGAGATTCAACTTCTTCCTGGTGTAGTCTTGGGAGGGTGTATTTGTCGAGGAATTTATCCATTTCTTCTAGATTTTCTAGTTTATTTGCATAGAGGTGTTTGTAGTATTCTCTGATGGTAGATTGTATTTCTGTGGGATCGGTGGTGATATCCCCTTTTTCGTTTTTTATTGCATCTATTTGATTCTTCTCTCTTTTCTTCTTTATTAGTCTTGCTAGCGGTCTATCAATTTTGTTGATCTTTTCAAAAAACCAGCTCCTGGATTCATTAATTTTTTGAAGGGTTTTTTGTGTCTCTATTTCCTTCAGTTCTGCTCTGATTTTAGTTATTTCTAGCCTTCTGCTAGCTTTTGAATGTGTTTGCTCTTGCTTTTCTAGTTCTTTTAATTGTGATGTTAGGGTGTCAATTTTGGATCTTTCCTGCTTTCTCTTGTGGGCATTTAGTGCTATAAATTTCCCTCTACACACTGCTTTGAATGTGTCCCAGAGATTCTGGTATGTTGTGTCTTTGTTCTTGTTGGTTTCAAAGAACATCTTTATTTCTGCCTTCATTTCATTATGTACCCAGTAGTCATTCAGGAGCAGGTTGTTCAGTTTCCATGTAGTTGAGTGGTTTTGAGTGAGTTTCTTAATCCTGAGTTCTAGTTTGATTGCACTGTGGTCTGAGAGACAGTTTGTTATAATTTCTGTTCTTTTACATTTGCTGAGGAGAGCTTTACTTCCAACTATGTGGTCAATTTTGGAATAGGTGTGCTGTGGTGCTGAAAAAAATGTATATTCTGTTGACTTGGGGTGGAGAGTTCTGTAGATGTCTATTAGGTCCACTTTATGTAGAGCTGAGTTCAATTCCTGGATATCCTTGTGAACTTTCTGTCTCGTTGATCTGTCTAATGCTGACAGTGGGGTGTTAAAATCTCCCATTATTATTGTGTGGGAGTTTAAGTCCCTTTGTAGGTCACTCAGGACTTGCTTTATGAATCTGGGTGCTCCTGTGTTGGGTGCATATATATTTAGGATAGTTAGCTCTGCTTGTTGAATTGATCCCTTTACCATTATGTAATGGCCTTCTTTGTCTCTTTTGATCTTTGTTGGTTTAAAGTCTATTTTATCAGAGACTAGGATTGCAACCCCTGCCTTTTTTTGATTTCCAGTTGCTTGATAGATCTTCCTCCATCCCTTTATTTTGAGTCTATGTGTGTCTCTGCACGTGAGATGGGTTTCCTGAATACAGCACACTGATGGGTCCTGACTCCTTATCCAGTTTGCCAGTCTGTGTCTTTTGATTGGAGCATTTAGCCCATTTATATTTAACGTGAATATTGTTATGTGTGAATCTGATCCTGTCATTATGATGTTAGTTGGTTATTTTGCTCGTTAGTTGCTATAGTTTCTTCCTAGCCTCGATGGTCTTTACAATTTGGCATGTTTTTGCAGGGGCTGGTACCGGTTGTTCCTTTCCATGTTTAGTACTTCCTTCAGGAGCTCTTTTAGGGCAGGCCTGGTGGTGACAAAATCACTCAGCGTTTGCTTGTCTGTAAAGTATTTTATTTCTCCTTCACTTATGAAGCTTAGTTTGGCGGGATAGGAAATTCTGGGTTGAAAATTCTTTTCTTTAAGAATGTTGAATATCGGCCCCCACTCTCTTCTGGCTTGTAGAGTTTCTGCTGAGAGATCAGCTGTTAGTCTGATGGGCTTCCCTTTGTGGGTAACCCGACCTTTCTCTCTGGCTGCCCTTAACAATTTTTCCTTCATTTCAACTTTGGTGAATCTGACAATTATGTGTCTTGGAGTTGCCCTTCTCGAGGAGTATCTTTGTGGCGTTCTCTGTATTTCCTGAATCTGAATGCTGGCCTGCCTTGCTAGATTGGGGAAGTTCTCCTGGATAATATCTTGCAGAGTATTTTCCAACTTGGTTCCATTCTCCCCATCATTTTCAGGTACACCAATCAGACGTAGGTTTGGTCTTTTCACATAGTCCCAAATTTCTTGGAGGCTTTGTTCATTTCTTTTTATTCTTTTTTCTCTAAACTTCCCTTCTCTCTTCATTTCATTCATTTCATCTTCCATCAGCGATACCCTTTCTTCCAGTTGATCACATCTGCTACTGAGGCTTCTGCAATCTTCACGTAGTTCTCGAAACTTGGCTTTCAGCTCCATCAGCTCCTTTAAGCCCTTCTCTCCATTGGTTATTCTAGTTATCCATTCTTCTAATTTTTTTTCAAAGTTTTTAACTTCTTTGCTATTGTTTTGAATTTCCTCTCGTAGCTCAGAGTAGTTTGATCGTCTGAAGCCTTCTTCTCTCAACTCATCAAAGTCATCCTCCATCCAGCTTTGTTCCGTTGCTGGTGAGGAACTGCATTCCTTTGGAGGAGGAGAGGTGCTCTGTTTTTTAGAGTTTCCAGTTTTTGTGCTCTGTTTTTTCCCCATCTTTGTGGTTTTATCTACTTTTTGTCTTTGATGATGGTGATGTACAGATGGGTTTTTGGTGTGGATGTCCTTTCTGTTTGTTAGTTTTCCTTCTACCAGACAGGACCCTCAGCTGCAGGTCTGTTGGAGTTTACTAGAGGTCCACTCCAGACCCTGTTTGGCTGGGTGTCAGCAGCGGTGGCTGCAGAGCAGCGGATTTTTGTGAGACCACAAATTCAGCTGTCTGATAGTTCCTCTGAAAGTTTTGTCTCAGAGGAGTACCCGGTTGAATGAGGTGTCAGTCTGTCCCTACTGGGGGAGTGCCTCCCAGTTAGGCTGCTCAGGGGTGAGGGACCCACTTTAGGAGGCAGTCTGTCCGTTCTCAGATCTCCAGCTGCGTGCTGGGAGAACCACTACTCTCTTCAAAGCTGTCAGTCAGACAGGGACATTTAAGTCTGTGGAGGTTCTTGCTGAGTTTTTGTTTGTCTGTGCCCTGCCCCCAGAGGTGGAGCCTACAGAGGCAGGAAGGCCTCCTTGAGCTGTGGTGGGCTCCACCCAGTTCGAGCTTCCTGGCTGCTTTGTTTACCTAAGCAAGCCTGGGCAATGGCGGGCGCCCCTCCCCCAGCCTCGCTGCCGCCTTGCAGCTTGATCTCAGACTGCTGTGCTAGCAATCAGCGAGACTCCGTGGGCATAGGACCCTCCGAGCCAGGTGCGGGACACAATCTCCTAGTGTGCCGTTTTCCAGGCCCGTTGGAAAAGCGCAGTATTAGGATGGGACTGACCCGATATTCCAGGTGCCGTCTGTTTCCCCTTTCTTTGACTAGGAAAGGGAACTCCCTGACCCCTTGCGCTTCCCGAGTGAGGCAATGCCTCGCCCTGCTTCGGCTCGCGCATAGTGCGCTTCACCGACTGTCCTGCACCCACTGTTAGGCACTCCCTAGTGAGATGAAACAGGTACCTCAAGCAGAATTGCAGAAATCACCGGTCTTCTGTGTCGCTGGGGCTGGGAGCTGGAGACCGGAGCTGTTCCTATTCGGCCATCTTGGCTCCACCGAATCACCTCCATTTCTAAGCCTACTGCAACTTCTCTCTTTTCTTGCTCAATTAATAATAGCATCATTCTCCCAGTGGGACAGGATTAAAAACACAAAATCATCTTTGACAGCTTATATATCCCATCAACAATCACTTAGTAAGCCACGTTCATTCTGTCTCTGCAAACTCACTTATAGTAAGATCTCATGTTACTCTTTTTAGAGAAACCTCTTCAACTACAGGCAGCCCAGAGCTGAACACTCATAGTGTCAGCCTCAAAAAGGAGAGTCCAGTCTAGTGCCAACAAGACAGAATCACAGCAACAAACTGACCCCATCCAAATTCTCACTCTGGCTTTTCACCCATGACTGTCTTGACTGTCAGCTCTAAGTATCTGTAACAACTCCAAAAAAGGAACTTGTGGACTTGTCAAGAATGAACGAACTCATTATAGATGGTTGGAAATATATATATATATATATATATATGATTTATATATATATATATATATATATGATTTATATATATATATGATTTTTTTCAGGCAGTGGCTCACTCCGTTGCCCAGGCAGGAGTGCAGTGGCACAGTCATGGCTCACTATAACTTCAAACTCTTGGGCTCAAGGGATCCTCCTGTCACAGTCTTCCAAGTAGCTAGGACTACAGGCACTCACCACAACACCCAGCTTATTTTTTAAAATTTCATTGTAGAGATGGGGTCTTATCATGTTGCCCAGGCTAGTCTTGAACTCCTGGCTTCAGGATATCCTCCCATCTTGGCCTCCCACACTGCTAGGATTATAGACATGAACCACTCTGCCCAGCCTTTACAATATAAAATTTTAAAGGGGTATTTAGAGGAGCCAGAACTGAATCACTGGTAGATGGTCTTTGTGTACTGGGCTATCCAGCTTCCTAATTATAGAATGTGTTTGGGAGAATTGAAGGGTTATAAAACGTTTGGGAAACACTAAAAAAGGTACTTAGTCACATTTCTTGAGATATATAGTGCCAGCAAGCAATGTGGACAAAAACTTGAGCCTAACTCACAGTTAGCGTCAAATATCTAAAGAGGCTCACCTGGTAGCACTTTGCACAGAGGAAGGGAGATGCTGTGGAAAAATGGAAAGAACTGTGACAGTTGGGCCCAAAAGCTTCGGGCACAGGGACCCCATCTTCATGATGGTCATGAACATCAGAAAGGTATTTCCTACTGGTCTAAAGCTGAAAAGCATTGGAGGGCAGAGGAATAAAAGGTTAGCAGTGTCGTGGGCATGC
The DNA here is from genome assembly GCF_028878055.3 of Symphalangus syndactylus. Lineage (NCBI taxonomy): Eukaryota > Metazoa > Chordata > Mammalia > Primates > Hylobatidae > Symphalangus > Symphalangus syndactylus. Next base: position 41,007,006 of record NC_072440.2, on the reverse strand, counting down.
TATGGGCAGCAAATTGTGGGCAGCACAGCAACAGTGGTCAAATAGCAAGGCCTGTATTGGTAAGGCCTGTAGACTCCAAAAAGATGAGACTGCAGAAGTGGAAGTATGAGCTCCAATTAAATGAGACATCCCCTCTCCTGGAGGGAGAATGAATTTTTAGAGTGAATAATTTTTACAAAGCTTCCAAATTTGGTTTCCTGAAAATCAAAGCACTGTGCCTCGCAATGCTGAAAGATAATAGGAGTGGCCCGGGGCTTAACAGTTTATGTATTTAAGTATAACAAATTATTAAAAGCACTCCTTGGTTACCAATATCTCTTCTGGTTCTCGTTTCTAAGGAAACATATTGGTCTGGTCTGGATCCTTCTTTCTAACTTACATGCAGTCTTTGTCCCCCAATCATCTAAGTCTAGATATCTTGTTTCTTACTCCAGGGACCTTAGTACCTAAGTTTTGTTGTTTGCTTATGCGCTGGCTCCAGGTATTACCTTTATGAACTGGGTGCTTCCAATGCATTCAGCAAAATTCAGACTGTGGCGGTGTGATGCTGCCACTCCGTCTCCCTAGACAGGATGAGCCTATGTCTGTTTCATGACCCTTTGTGGCCAACTTGTTGCTGGTATAATCAGTGTTCCGGAATATCCTGAGATCTTAGGTGGAGGTTTTCAAACCCTCCTTTGAAGGAAGTATGGCTTCTTTCTTAACGATGGGGCTAATAAAAAATATTAAATAGATCATAGTAGTCACAATTTCTTTCTCCATTGTAAAGAAATTGTGACTACTATGATGTATTTAATATTTTATTATTAATTACCTGTCTTGTAATCTGTAACTATGTACCAGCTATAATTTCATTCAGATCCTCTTCCCTTCTCTCTAGGATTCCATATGTGTTTTGTTTTTCCTGAATTAGACTCTAGCCCTATCTCTGGATAGTAACTAGAACTGCATCATTTCTCAAGGCAAGAAGAAACCCCTCTAAAAATGAATGAATGAATGAATGAATGAATGGGAAATCAGTCAAATAAAAAAAAATGTTAAGACCTCCAGCAAAAATACTCATAGATGCTCATCAGTGTCCCACCTGACTCCACACAGTATGGCCCTCTAGGATTTCATGTTTGCATATAACCTTTTGGGTGAGAGAATGATCTGCTGCTAGGTAGATATGATTGGTTAAAATTAATACTTGTATATGTCTTTCCCTACTATTACTTTAGTTTCTTTTATTAAAACTTGTAAAAGTCTTCTAATTTGGCTTCTGTATTTCTAAGCATTTCCTTTCTTAACCAGGGTTCTTCATCTGAATATGATTTAAGTAACTGGTTTCTTAGTTCTCCTAAGCATGGTTCCTAACTACAGTGGCACCATTCTAGATGCACAGGGAACAAGTTAATTTATTATGTAAAATACATACTTTGAAAGCATTAAGGCTTAATTCTTAGTTGAAAAAAAAAAAAAGTAGGGTTGGGATGGAAACTCTATGTTAATCTTCTTAAATTACTCTTTTGTTCATGTTTCACATCATCAGCCTGCTCAGAAGCTACCAGTGGCTCCCTGGTACCTATACAATTAGGTTTAAACCCTTAGCATGTAGAGCTCCCTAAAATTGGGACTCAACCTACACCGTATCTCTTCCCTCTCTTTATCTGGGCCACTGGGCTTCACTCTAGTTCTCCAGCCCACCCTGGACCAAACCAGAATGTACTCTTCCAACTTCCTCCTCCCTCTGCACCACCCCAGTCCCTGACTTTCATCTCTGTGTGTCTCATTTTACTCATTTTTCAAGGTCAAGCTTAGATTTTATATTCTACATAAATTATTTTTATTCTCCCTTCTACCGAATCTCTACATTTTTCTTTTTAAAAATTTTTGTAATACTTTTCACTATCTTTTGAGTGCACATCTTATCAACTGCTCCAGTCTGAAAGCTTCCTGAGTAAAACTGTGTTTTAGGTATATTTGCATCCTCTTTTACCCCTTATCCCCATGACTAAAAGATGTAAGGTCAATAAAGCTTTAGAGAGAGAATGAATGAATGAATGAATGGGAAGTGGAATACATTGGCACTTGTCTACTGGTATACCACAGGTTCAGACTTCAACAGGTTAAACAGGGGAGGCTTGGAAGATAAAGCATCCTTGACATAAGTGAGCCTTCTCTCTCTACATGCTTGTGTGTTACCTGACATGGTATGATGCCTTAAACTCCTATCGAAAATCTACGTGCCCCCCCACTTCCTCAGCCTTAAACCAAATCTTTTTTTTTTATTTATTTTTTTTTTTATTATACTTTAGAGTTTTAGGGTACATGTGCACAATGTGCAGGTTTGTTACATATGTATCCATGTGCCATGTTGATTTCCTGCACCCATTAACTCTTCATTTAGCATTAGGTGTATCTCCTAATGCTGTCCCTCCCCCCTCCCCCCACCCCACAACAGTCCCCGGAGCGTGATGTTCCCCTTCCTGTGTCCATGAGTTCTCATTGTTCAATTCCCACCTATGAGTGAGAACATGCGGTGTTTGGTTTTTTGTCCTTGCGATAGTTTACTGAGAATGATGTTTTCCAGTTTCATCCATGTCCCTACAAAGGACACGAACTCATCATTTTTTATGGCTGCATAGTATTCCATGGTGTATATGTGCCACATTTTCTTAATCCAGTCTATCGTTGTTGGACATTTGGGTTGGTTCCAACTCTTTGCTATTGTGAATAGTGCCGCAATCAACATACGTGTGCATGTGTCTTTATAGCAGCATGATTTATAGTCCTTTGGGTATATACCCAGTAATGGGATGGCTGGGTCAAATGGTATTTCTAGTTCTAGATCCCTGAGGAATCGCCACACTGACTTCCACAATGGTTGAACTAGTTTACAGTCCCACCAACAGTGTAAAAGTGTTCCTATTTCTCCACATCCTCTCCAGCACCTGTTGTTTCCTGATTTTTTAATGATGGCCATTCTAACTGGTGTGAGATGGTATCTCACTGTGGTTTTGATTTGCATTTCTCTGATGGCCAGTGATGAGGAGCATTTCTTCATGTGTTTTTTGGCTGCATAAATGTCTTCTTTTGAGAAGTGTCTGTTCATGTCCTCTGCCCACTTTTTGATGGGGTTGTTTGTTTTTTTCTTGTAAATTTGTTTGAGTTCATTGTAGATTCTGGATATTAGCCCTTTGTCAGATGAGTAGGTTGCAAAAATTTTCTCCCATTGTGTAGGTTGCCTGTTCACTCTGATGATAGTTTCTTTGGCGGTGCAGAAGCTCTTTAGTTTAATGAGATCCCATTTGTCGATTTTGGCTTTTGTTGCCATTGCTTTTGGTGTTTTAGATATGAAGTCCTTGCCCACACCTATGTCCTGAATGGTATTGCCTAGGTTTTCTTGTAGGATTTTAATGGTTTTAGGTATAACATATAAGTCTTTAATCCATCTTGAATTAATTTTTGTATAAGGTGTAAGGAAGGGATCCAGTTTCAGCTTTCTACATATGGCTAGCCAGTTTTCCCAGCACCATTTCTTAAATAGGGAATCCTTTCCCCATTTCTTGTTTTTGTCAGGTTTGTCAAAGATCAGATAGTTGTAGCTATGTGGCATCATTTCTGAGGGCTCTGTTCTGTTCCATTGATCTATGTCTCTGTGGTGGTACCAGTACCATGCTGTTTAGGTTACTGTAGCCTTGTAGTATAGTTTGAAGTCAGGTAGCGTGATGCCTCCAGCTTTGTTCTTTTGGCTTAGGATTGACTTGGCGATGCGGGCTCTTTTTTGGTTCCATATGAACTTTAAAGTAGTTTTTTCCAATTCTGTGAAGAAAGTCATTGGTAGCTTGATGGGGATGGCATTGAATCTATAAATTACCTTGGGCAGTATGGCCATTTTCACGATATTGATTCTTCCAACCCATGAGCATGGAATGTTCTTCCATTTGTTTGTATCCTCTTTTATTTCATTGAGCAGTGGTTTGTAGTTCTCCTTGAAGAGGTCCTTCACATCCCTTGTAAGTTGGATTCCTAGGTATTTTATTCTCTTTGAAGCAATTGTGAATGGGAGTTCACTCATGATTTGGCTCTCTGTTTGTCTGTTATTGGTGTACAAGAATGCTTGTGATTTTTGTACATTAATTTTGTATCCTGAGACTTTGCTGAAGTTGCTAATCAGCTTAAGGAGATTTTGGGCTGAGACAATGGGGTTTTCTAGATATACAATCATGTCATCTGCAAACAGGGACAATTTGACTTCCTCTTTTCCTAATTGAATACCCTTTATTTCCTTCTCCTGCCTGATTGCTCTGGCCAGAACTTCCAGCACTATGTTGAATAGGAGTGGTGAGAGAGGGCATCCCTGTCTTGTGCCAGTTTTCAGAGGGAATGCTTCCAGTTTTTGCCCATTCAGTATGATATTGGCTGTGGGTTTGTTGTAGATAGCTCTTATTATTTTGAGATACGTCCCATCAATACCTAATTTATTGAGAGTTTTTAGCATGAAGCGTTGTTGAATTTTGTCAAAGGCCTTTTCTGCATCTATTGAGATAATCATGTGGTTTTTGTCTTTGGTTCTGTTTATATGCTGGATTACATTTATCGATTTGCGTATGTTGAACCAGCCTTGCATCCCAGGGATGAAGCCCACTTGATCATGGTGGATAAGCTTTTTGATGTGCTGCTGGATTCGGTTTGCCAGTATTTTATTGAGGATTTTTGCATCAATGTTCATCAAGGATATTGGTCTGAAATTCTCTTTTTTGGTTATGTCTCTGCCAGGTTTTGGTATCAGGACGATGCTGGCTTCGTAAAATGTTTTAGGGAGGATTCCCTCTTTTTCTATCGATTGGAATAGTTTCAGAAGGAATGGTACCAGTTCCTCCTTGTACCTCTGGTAGAATTCAGCTGTGAATCCATCAGGTCCTGGACTCTTTTTGGTTGGTAAGCTATTGATTATTGCCACAATTTCAGAAACTGTTATTGGTCTATTCAGAGATTCAACTTCTTCCTGGTTTAGTCTTGGGAGGGTGTATTTGTCGAGGAATTTATCCATTTCTTCTAGATTTTCTAGTTTATTTGCATAGAGGTGTTTGTAGTATTCTCTGATGGTAGATTGTATTTCTGTGGGATCGGTGGTGATATCCCCTTTTTCGTTTTTTATTGCATCTATTTGATTCTTCTCTTTTTTCTTCTTTATTAGTCTTGCTAGCGGTACATCAATTTTGTTGATCTTTTCAAAAATCCAGCTCCTGGATTGATTAATTTTTTGAAGAGTTTTTTGTGTCTCTATTTCCTTCAGTTCTGCTCCGATTTTAGTTATTTCTAGCCTTCTGCTAGCTTTTGAATGTGTTTGCTCTTGCTTTTCTAGTTCTTTTAATTGTGATGTTAGGGTGTCAATTTTGGATCTTTCCTGCTTTCTCTTGTGGGCATTTAGTGCTATAAATTTCCCTCTACACACTGCTTTGAACGTGTCCCAGAGATTCTGGTATGTTGTGTCTTTGTTCTCGTTGGTTTCAAAGAACATCTTTATTTCTGCCTTCATTTCATTATGTACCCAGTAGTCATTCAGGAGCAGGTTGTTCAGTTTCCATGTAGTTGAGCGGTTTTGACTGAGTTTCTTAATCCTGAGTTCTAGTTTGATTGCACTGTGGTCTGAGAGACAGTTTGTTATAATCTCTGTTCTTTTACATTTGCTGAGAAGAGCTTTACTTCCAACTATGTGGTCAATTTTGGAATAGGTGTGCTGTGGTGCTGAAAAAAATGTATATTCTGTTGATTTGGGGTGGAGAGTTCTGTAGATGTCTATTAGGTCCACTTTATGTAGAGCTGAGTTCAATTCCTGGATATCCTTGTTAACTTTCTGTCTCGTTGATCTGTCTAATGCTGACAGTGGGGTGTTAAAATCTCCCATTATTATTGTGTGGGAGTTTAAGTCCCTTTGTAGGTCACTGAGGACTTGCTTTATGAATCTGGGTGCTCCTGTGTTGGGTGCATATATATTTAGGATAGTTAGCTCTTCTTGTTGAATTGATCCCTTTACCATTATGTAATGGCCTTCTTTGTCTCTTTTGATCTTTGTTGGTTTAAAGTCTATTTTATCAGAGACTAGGATTGCAACCCCTGCATTTTTTTGTTTTCCAGTTGCTTGATAGATCTTACTCCATCCCTTTATTTTGAGTCTATGTGTGTCTCTGCACGTGAGATGGGTTTCCTGAATACAGCACACTGATGGGTCCTGACTCCTTATCCAGTTTGCCAGTCTGTGTCTTTTGATTGGAGCATTTAGCCCATTTACATTTAACGTGAATATTGTTATGTGTGAATCTGATCCTGTCATTATGATGTTAGTTGGTTATTTTGCTCGTTAGTTGCTATAGTTTCTTCCTAGCCTCGATGGTCTTTACAATTTGGCATGTTTTTGCAGGGGCTGGTACCGGTTGTTCCTTTCCATGTTTAGTGCTTCCTTCAGGAGCTCTTTTAGGGCAGGCCTGGTGGTGACAAAATCACTCAGCGTTTGCTTGTCTGTAAAGTATTTTATTTCTCCTTCACTTATGAAGCTTAGTTTGGCGGGATAGGAAATTCTGGGTTGAAAATTCTTTTCTTTAAGAATGTTGAATATCGGCCCCCACTCTCTTCTGGCTTGTAGAGTTTCTGCTGAGAGATCAGCTGTTATTCTGATGGGCTTCCCTTTGTGGGTAACCCGACCTTTCTCTCTGGCTGCCCTTAACATTTTTTCCTTCATTTCAACTTTGGTGAATCTGACAATTATGTGTCTTGGAGTTGCCCTTCTCGAGGAGTATCTTTGTGGCGTTCTCTGTATTTCCTGAATCTGAATGCTGGCCTGCCTTGCTAGATTGGGGAAGTTCTCCTGGATAATATCTTGCAGAGTGTTTTCCAACTTGGTTCCATTCTCCCCATCATTTTCAGGTACACCAATCAGACGTAGGTTTGGTCTTTTCACATAGTCCCAAATTTCTTGGAGGCTTTGTTCATTTCTTTTTATTCTTTTTTCTCTAAACTTCCCTTCTCTCTTCATTTCATTCATTTCATCTTCTATCAGTGATACCCTTTCTTCCAGTTGATCGCATCTGCTACTGAGGCTTCTGCATTCTTCGCGTAGTTCTCGAAACTTGGCTTTCAGCTCCATCATCTCCTTTAAGCCCTTCTCTCCATTGGTTATTCTAGTTATCCATTCTTCTAATTTTTTTTCAAAGTTTTTAACTTCTTTGCTATTGTTTTGAATTTCCTCTCGTAGCTCAGAGTAGTTTGATCGTCTGAAGCCTTCTTCTCTCAACTCATCAAAGTCATCCTCCATCCAGCTTTGTTCTGTTGCTGGTGAGGAACTGCGTTCCTTTGGAGGAGGAGAGGTGCTCTGTTTTTTAGAGTTTCCAGTTTTTTTGGTCTGTTTTTTCCCCATCTTTGTGGTTTTGTCTACTTTTTGTCTTCGATGATGGTGATGTACAGATGGGTTTTTGGTGTGGATGTCCTTTCTGTTTGTTAATTTTCCTTCTACCAGACAAGACCCTCAGCTGCAGGTCTGTTGGAGTTTACTAGAGGTCCACTCCAGACCCTGTTTGGCTGGGTGTCAGCAGCGGTGGCTGCAGAACAGCGGATTTTCTTGAGACCACAAATTCAGCTGTCTGATAGTTCCTCTGAAAGTTTTGTCTCAGGGGAGTACCCGGTTGAATGAGGTGTCAGTCTGTCCCTACTGGGGGAGTGCCTCCCAGTTAGGCTGCTCAGGGGTGAGGGACCCACTTTAGGAGGCAGTCTGTCTGTTCTCAGATCTCCAGCTGCGTGCTGGGAGAACCACTACTCTCTTCAAAGCTGTCAGTCAGACAGGGACATTTAAGGCTGTGGAGGTTCTCGCTGAGTTTTTGGTTGTCTGTGCCCTGCCCCCAGAGGTGGATCCTACAGAGGCAGGAAGGCCTCCTGGAGCTGGGGTGGGCTCCACCCAGTTCGAGCTTCCTGGCTGCTTTGTTTACCTAAGCAAGCCTGGGCAATGGCGGGCGCCCCTCCCCCAGCCTCGTTGCCGCCTTGCAGCGTGATCTCAGACTGCTGTGCTAGCAATCAGCAAGACTCTGTGGGCGTAAGACCCTCCGAGCCAGGTGCGGGACACAATCTCCTAGTGTGCCGTTTTCCAGGCCCTTTGGAAAAGCGCAGTATTAGGACGGGAGTGACCCGATATTCCAGGTGCCATCTGTTTCCCCTTTCTTTGACTAGGAAAGGGAACTCCCTGACCCCTTGCGCTTCCCGAGTGAGGCAATGCCTCGCCCTGCTTCGGCTCGTGCACAGTGCGCTTCACCGACTGTCCTGAACCCACTGTTAGGCACTCCCTAGTGAGATGAAACCGGTACCTCAAGCAGAAATGCAGAAATCACCGGTCTTCTGTGTCGCTGGGGCTGGGAGCTGGAGACCAGAGCTGTTCCTATTCGGCCATCTTGGCTCCACCTGGGAAAAATCAAACCAAATCTTTTCTCTTAGGTTGTCCTCCAGAATTTCTCACCGCATGCTTTAACACCTTGTACACAGTATATAAGTAGCATCTCCAAATGGGAATACTCATTATGCCCACCATTATATATATAATTACTCATCTTTGACAGTAAATGTTAAATATTTATTCCTATACATAAACATATCGCACAGGATTCCTTTTTAGTGACTGCTAATGAGTTACTTTTTTCTAAATCAGCCGAAACATGAAAATTAAGCATTTTTTTCCACTCAGAAATCATTTCAATGGTAATAGTGTTAAAACTTTGCATTTCTAAAGTACATTGTATTTGAGAATTCTATAGGATTGTTGGAACATAAGTCATGCAAAGGTATGAATCAGTCAGCACTTCACTAGGAATATTAGCTTTACACCCAGAAAGCACTTAACAGCTTTTGCCACCTGAAAAAAAGGTAGGATAAGAATACTTTCCCAAGAGCCAGGATCTAGGACCACATTTACCTTTCAAATTTAAAATATGAAGGCTTTTCATTTTTACAGCCTTTGATTGTACTATGTCCCATAATGTTATTTTTTTTTAATTGCTTCTATTCTTTCCTGGTAGGAGACTACCATGTAACCCCTTTTGATTTCCAAGAGATGTGGAATGCAGATCTGTAACACTGCATTTTCATAACTCTTCCTTTTTGCTTCAGATATATTTTTGTCATTAATATAGTACTGGCAGATCTGAATGTGTTTTCCTAACCTTATTCCATCCTCGTTTTGCTAGGAGTTAATTTAGTGAGAGCTCAACACACATAAATATACGTTTATAAGGCACAAATGCTCCCCAGTCATAAAGAAAATGCCCTATGAGATACTGATCAAGGGACATTTTTTTAGATTAAAGGCTAAAAGATACCTTTACATCAAGCTCAGCTGAGTAAAATGTTTATTTTCTTGTTCATGTATAGTGAGAAAATTTAAGTTGACATTTCAATCATTCAAAATAATACCTGAAGTGCAGGAATAAAGACAACATGTGTGTATCATTTAGAGCAGAAAGCTTTTCTTCTGTACCTGGTAAACCAAAAACAGATTTGTATTTTCTTCCAAAGAATTATAATCTTTTATTAGGATATATTCTAGGTAAGTAATTTGTGTTTCTGCTGAAGGGGACATAACACAGAAAACCATTATTGTATTTTAAGTAGTTGTCTCACAAAGTACCGAGCGAGCAAAGACCAAGTATTTTCCATATAGTACTTGTGCTGGATCAAATACTTTTAAAGTAAATGAACTGACAAGCTTGGATCGCATGAAGGTGCTTATCCTACAGGCAGTTTTGGGCACATGGCCAGTCGTGACCTGAGAATGCACTGAGGTATTCAACATCAAACATTCTCCCTTCTTCTTTCCTGCCCCTTTATCCACTAACAACATTGTTTTTAAGATTTCCTGAGCAAACCAGGAACCTTGAGAAGTTATTGTTTTTGACTTAAATGTTGGCTGACTTCAATTGTTTCATGGTAAACAAGTATTTTCATGCCCCTATAACCATATAAAAGTCCGTTGGGAGACCCAGAAGTTGAAATGGTAACTATATTCTGTTGTGAGCCAGGAGTCTCTGGGTGAGCATATGGGAAGTCACTTTTATTAGCAGCCCTGGAATATTGTGCCTGGTTCTCATCCTGAGATAAGTGATGAAGGATGCATAGAATCCAGAGTGATATTCTTGATTGGTTGAAGGCCCACCTTCCCCTCTCCTGTTTGAAAACATAGCTTAAAAATAAATGGGTCAGAAAGCCTCACCCAGCGAAAAGTGAGGAATATAATATATAGTCCTCCACATTTTCATTTTGGAGACCCTGGGTGTATTAGTCTGTTCTCATGCTGCTAGTACATACCTGAGACTGGGTAATTTATAAAGGAAAGAGGTTTAATTGACTCACAGTTCCACATGGCTGGGAAGGCCTCACAATCATGGCGGAAGACGAATAAGGAGCAAAGTCAGAACTCCCCTTTATAAAACCATCAGATCTTGTGAGACATATTATCATAAGAACAACATGGGACAGATCCACGCCCATGATTTAATTACCTCCTACTGGGTCCCTCCTATGACACATGGAAATTATGGAAGCTACAAATCAAGATGAGATTTGGGAACACAGCGCGATATCACTTGGTTTACATGTACTGCTGCTTTTTCATTAAAGAAAAAATGTGTTACAAGCCAACTAATAACCAATAAATGATCTTGCTCTTATTACCAAATACGTTTCCTAAGGAGGGAATGCTGGAAGGGAGGGAGGAGTCAAAAAGACTAAAGGGTAAGTGTAAGGAAAGAGAAATCATCTACCTTTGTTCTTCTTCCCATGACCTCATCACCATGCTTGAAAAGAGTCAATGAGCTTTTCAGGATCATTAGCATACTTCCATAGGCTGTGGGAGATGCAGATCTAAGAGCAGACCTCAGTTCTTTTTTTTTTTATTATTATACTTTAAGTTGTAGGGTACATGTGCACAATGTGCAGGTTTGTTACATACGTATCCATGTGCCATGTTGTTTTGCTGCACCCATTAACTCATCATTTAACATTAGGTATATCTCCTAATGCTGTCCCTCCCCCCTCCCCCCACCCCACAACAGTCCCCGGAGTGTGATGTTCCCGTTCCTGTGTCCATGAGTTCTCATTGTTCAATTCCCACCTATGAGTGAGAACATGCAGTGTTTGGTTTTTTGTCCTTGCAACAGTTTACTGAGAATGATGTTTTCCAGTTTCATCCATGTCCCTACAAAGGACATGAACTCATCATTTTTTATGGCTGCATAGTCTTCCATGGTGTATATGTGCCACATTTTCTTAATGCAGTCTATCGTTGTTGGACATTTGGGTTGGATCCAAGTCTTTGCTATTGTGAATAGTGCCGCATTAAACATACGTGTGCATGTGTCTTTATAGCAGCATGATTTATAGTCCTTTGGGTATATACCCAGTAATGGGATGGCTGGGTCAAATGGTATTTCTAGTTCTAGATCCCTGAGGAATCGCCACACTGACTTCCACACTGAACTAGTTTACAGTCCCACCAACAGTGTAAAAGTGTTCCTATTTCTCCACATCCTCTCCAGCACCTGTTGTTTCCTGACTTTTGAATGATGGCCATTCTAACTGGTGTGAGATGGTATCTCACTGTGGTTTTGATTTCCATTTCTCTGATGGTCAGTGATGATGAGCATTTTTTCACGTGTTTTTTGGCTACATAAATGTCTTCTTTTGAGAAGTGTCTGTTCGTCCTTCGCCCACTTTATGATGGGGTTGTTGGTTTTTTTCTTGTAAATTTGAGTTCATTGTAGATTCTGGATATTAGCCCTTTGTCAGATGAGTAGGTTGCAAAAATTTTCTCCCATTCTGTAGGTTGCCTGTTCATTCTGATGGTAGTTTCTTTGGCTGTGCAGAAGCTCTTTAGTTTAATTAGATCCCATTTGTCAATTTTGGCTTTTGTTGCCATTGCTTTTGGTGTTTTAGACATGAAGTCCTTGCCCACGCCTATGTCCTAAATGGTATTGCCTAGGTTTTCTTGTAGGATTTTAGTAGTTTTAGGTCTTACATTTAAGTCTTTAATCCATCGTGAATGAATTTTTGTGTAAGGTGTAAGGAAGGGATCCAGTTTCAGCTTTCTACATATGGCTAGCCAGTTTTCCCAGCACCATTTCTTAAATAGGGAATCCTTTCCCCATTTCTTGTTTCTGTCAGGTTTGTCAAAGATCAGATAGTTGTAGATACATGGCATTGTTTCTGAGGGCTCTATTCTGTTACATTGATCTATGTCTCTGTTGTGGTACCAGTACCATGCTGTTTTGGTTACTGTAGCCTTTTACTATAGATTGAAGTCAGGTAGCGTGATGCCTCCAGCTTTGTTCTTTTGGCTTAGGATTGACTTGGCGATGCGGGCTCTTTTTTGGTTCCATGTGAACTTTAAAGTAGTTTTTTCCAATTCTGTGAAGAAAGTCATTGGTAGCTTGATGGGGATGGCATTGAATCTATAAATTACCTTGGGCTGTATGGCCATTTTCACGATATTGATTCTTCCAACCCATGAGCATGGAATGTTCTTCCATTTGTTTGTATCCTTTTATTTCATTGAGCAGTGGTTTGTAGTTCTCCTTGAAGAGGTCCTTCACATCCCTTGTAAGTTGGATTTCTAGGTATTTTATTCTCTCTGAAGCAATTGTGAATGGGAGTTCACTCATGATTTGGCTCTCTGTTTGTCTGTGATTGGTGTACAAGAATGCTTGTGATTTTTGTACATTGATTTTGTATCCTGAGACTTTGCTGAAGTTGCTAATCAGCTTAAGGAGATTTTGGGCTGAGACAATGGGGTTTTCTAGATATACAATCATGTCATCTGGAAACAGGGACAATTTGACTTCCTCTTTTCCTAATTGAATACCCTTTATGTCCTTCTCCTGCCTGATTGCCCTGGCCAGAACTTCCAGCACTATGTTGAATAGGAGTGGTGAGAGAGGGCATCCCTGTCTTGTGCCAGTTTTCAAAGGGAATGCTTCCAGTTTTTGCCCATTGAGTATGATATTGGCTGTGGGCTTGTCATAGATAGCTCTTATTATTTTAAGATACGTCCCATCAATACCTAATTTATTGAGAGATTTTAGCATGAAGGTTGTTGAATTTTGTCAAAGGCCTTTTCTGCATCTATTGAGATAATCATGTGGATTTTGTCTTTGGTTCTGTTTATATGCTGGATTACATTTATTGATTTGCGTATGTTGAACCAGCCTTGCATCCCAGGGATGAAGCCCACTTGATCATGGTGGATAAGCTTTTTGATGTGCTGCTGGATTCGGTTTGCCAGTATTTTATTGAGGATTTTTGCATCAATGTTCATCAAGGATATTGGTCTGAAATTCTCTTTTTTGGTTATGTCTCTGCCAGGCTTTGGTATCAGGACGATGCTGGCCTCATAAAATGTGTTAGGGAGGATTCCCTCTTTTTCTATCGATTGGAATAGTTTCAGAAGGAATGGTATCAGTTCCTCCTTGTACCTCTGGTAGACTTCGGCTGTGAATCCATCAGGTCCTGGACTCTTTTTGGTTGGTAAGCTATTGATTATTGCCACAATTTCAGAACCTGTTATTGGTCTATTCAGAGATTCAACTTCTTCCTGGTTTAGTCTTGGGAGGTTGTATTTGTCGAGGAGTTTATCCATTTCTTCTAGATTTTCTAGTTTATTTGCATAGACGTGTTTGTAGTATTCTCTGATGGTAGATTGTATTTCTGTGGGATCGGTGGTGATATCCCCTTTTTCATTTTTTATTGCATCTATTTGATTCTTCTCTCTTTTCCTGTTTATTAGTCTTGCTAGCAGTCTATCAAAAAAAGCCAGCTCCTGGATTCATTAATTTTTTGAAGGGTTTTTTGTGTCTCTATTTCCTTCAGTTCTGTTCTGATTTTAGTTATTTCCAGCCTTCTTCTAGCTTTTGAATGTGTTTGCTCTTGCTTTTCTAGTTCTTTTAATTGTGATGTTAAGATGTCAATTTTGGATCTTTCCTGCTTTCTCTTGTGGGCATTTAGTGCTATAAATTTCCCTCTACACACTGCTTTGAATGTGTCCCAGAGATTCTGGTATGTTGTGTCTTTGTTCTCGTAGGTTTCAAAGAACATCTTTATTTCTGCCTTCATTTCATTATGTACCCAATAGTCATTCAGGAGCAGGTTGTTCAGTTTCCATGTAGTTGAGTGGTTTTGAGTGAGTTTCTGAATCCTGAGTTCTAGTTTGATTGCACTGTGGTCTGAGAGACAGTTTGTTATAATTTTTGTTCTTTTACATTTGCTGAGGAGAGCTTTACTTCCAACTATGTGGTAAATTTTGGAATAGTTGTGCTGTGGTGCTGAAAAAAATGTATATTCTGTTGATTTGGGGTGGAGAGTTCTGTAGATGTCTATTAGGTCCACTTTGTGCAGAGCTGAGTTCAATTCCTGGATATCCTTGTTAACTTTCTGTCTCGTTGATCTGTCTAATGTTGACAGTGGGGTGTTAAAATCTCCTATTATTATTGTGTGGTAATTTAAGTCCCTTTGTAGGTCACTCAGGACTTGCTTTATGAATCTGGGTGCTCCTGTGTTGGGTGCATATATATTTAGGACAGTTAGCTCTTTTTGTTGAATTGATCCCTTTACCATTATGTAATGGCCTTCTTTGTCTCTTTTGATCTTTGTTGGTTTAAAATCTATTTTATCAGAGACTTGGATTGCAACCCCTGCCTTTTTGTGTTTTCCATTTGCTTGATAGATCTTCCTCTATCCCTTTATTTTGAGTCTATGTGTGTCTCTGCACGTGAGATGGGTTTCCTGAATACAGCACACTGATGGATCTTGACTCCTTATCCAATTTGCCAGTCTGTGTCTTTTAATTGGAGCATTTAGCCCATTTACATTTAAAGTTAATATTGTTATGTGTGAATTTGATCCTGTCATTATGATGTTAGTTGGTTATTTTGCTCATTAGTTGATTCATTTTCTTCCTAGCCTCGATGGTCTTTACAATTTGGCATGTTTTTTTGGTGGCTGGTACCGATTGTTCCTTTCCGTGTTTAGTGCTTCCTTCAGGAGCTCTTTTAGGGCAGGCCTGGTAGTGACAAAATCACTCAGCATTTGCTTGTCTGTAAAGTATTTTATTTCTCCTTCACTTATGAAGCTTAGTTTGGCTGGATATGAAATTCTGGGTTGCAAATTCTTTTCTTTAAGAAGGTTGAATATTGGCCCCCACTCTCTTCTGGCTTGTAGAGTTTCTGCCGAGAGATCAGCTGTTAGTCTGATGGGCTTCCCTTTGTGTGTAACCCGACCTTTCCCTCTGGCTGCCCTTTACATTTTTTCCTTCATTTCAATTTTGGTGAATCTGACAATTATGTGTCTTGGAGTTGCTCTTCTCGAGGAGTATCTTTGTGGCGTTCTCTGTACTTCCTGAATCTGAATGTTGGCCTGCCTTGCTAGATTGGGGAAGTTCTCCTAGATAGTATCTTGCAGAGTGTTTTCCAACTTGGTTCCATTCTCCTCGTCATTTTCAGGTACACCAATCAGACGTAGGTTTGGTCTTTTCACATAGTCTCAAATTTCTTGGAGTCTTTGTTCGTTTCTTTTTATTCTTTTTTCTCTAAACTTCCCTTCTCTCTTCATTTCATTCATTTCATCTTCCATCGCTGATACCCTTTCTTCCAGTTGATCGCATCGGCTCCTGAGGCTTCTGCAATCTTCTCGTAGTTCTCGAAACTTGGCTTTCAGCTTCATCAGTTCCTTTAAGCCCTTCTCTCCATTGGTTATTCTAGTTATCCATTCATCTAATTTTTTTTCAAAGTTTTTAACTTCTTTGCTATTGTTTTGAATTTCCTCCCGTAGCTCGGAGTAGTTTGATCATCTGAAGCCTTCTTCTCTCTACTCGTCAAAGTCATTCTCCGTCCAGCTTTGTTCCATTGCTGGTGAGGAACTGCGTTCCTTTGGAGGAGGAGAGGTGCTCTGCTTTTTAGAGTTTCCAGTTTTTCTGCTCTGTTTTTTCCCCATCTTTGTGGTTTTATCTACTTTTGGTCTTTGATGATGGTGATGTACAGATGGTTTTTTGGTGTTGATGTCCTTTCTGTTTGGTAGCTTTCCTTCTACCAGACAGGACCCTCAGCTGCAGGTCTGTTGGAGTTTGCTAGAGGTCCACTCCGGACACTGTTTGGCTGGGTGTCAGCAGCGGTGGCTGCAGAACAGCAGATTTTCGTGAGACCGCAAATTCAGCTGTCTGATAGTTCCTCTGGAAGTTTTGTCTCAGGGGAGTACCCGGCCAAGTGGGGTGTCAGTCTTTCCCTACTGGGGGGTGCCTCCCAGTTAGGCTGCTCGGTGGTCAGGGACCCACTTTAGGAGGCAGTCTGTCCATTCTCAGATCTCCAGCTGCGTGCTGGGAGAACCACTACTCTCTTCAAAGCTGTCAGTCAGACAGGGACATTTAAGTCTTCAGAGGTTCCTGCTGAATTTTTGTTTGTCTGTGCCCTGCCCCCAGAGGTGGAGCCTACAGAGGCAGGCAGGCCTCCTTGAGCTGTGGTGGGCTCCACCCAGTTCGAGCTTCCTGGCTGCTTTGTTTACCTAAGCAAGCCTGGGCAATGGTGGGCGCTCCTCTCCCAGCCTCGCTGCCTCCTTGCAGTTTGATCTCAGACTGCTGTGCTAGCAATCAGCGAGACTCCGTGGGCATAGGACCCTCCGAGCCAGGTGCGGGACACAGTCTCCTGGTGTGCCGTTTTCCAGGCCTGTTGGAAAAGCGCAGTATTAGGGTGGGACTGACCTGATTTTCCAGGTGCTGTCTGTTACCCCTTTCTTTGACTAGGAAAGGGAACTCCCTGACCCCTTGCCCTTCCCGAGTGAGGCAATGCCTCACCCTGCTTCGGCTCGTGCACAGTGCACTTCACCGACTGTCCTGCACCCACTGTTTGGCACTCCCTAGTGAGATGAACCCGGTACCTCAAATGGAAATGCAGAAATCACCCGTCTTCTGTGTCGCTCAGGCTGGGAGCTGTAGACCAGAGCTGTTCCTATTCCGCCATCTTGGCTCCACCCCAGACCTCAGTTCTAAAGGAAAGCATGGTGTTATCTATCTCACCCACACAGTCAAAGCATTGTCTCCTTATGGCTTATCCATGTGTCTGGTGTGTATCCCACAGGAAAGCAGTGGAGAAGGTAATGATGAGAAGCTAAACTCAACATCATGCAGCAGTTGTGGTGGGCTGGAATTTACACCTGGGAACAAGGGTGCCTAACTGTCCCAGTTTGCACAGGACTGAGGGAAATTTCTAAGACACAGCATTTTATAGTTTTAAAACCAGAACATTCCTGGGTAAACCCAGACAATTGGTCATTCTGAAAACCTAGAATTTAGGTTCTCTTCACCATTAAAGTCTTCTAAAACCCATACTTTCAAAATTATCTGCACGATGGAAACATCTAGGGCATTTTAAAAGCAACTGATGGTGGTGTCCCACCCCCCATAGAATCTGACCTCATTGGTCTGGGATGCAGCCTGGCCCTTGGGAGTTCTTAAAGCTCCTCAGGATACCCAGCTAATTGTAATGTGCAGGACAAATTGGCAACCCCTGCACTAAGTGATTTTGCCAAATTACTTAACCTCTCTGAGCCTATTTTTCTTTTGGTAAAAATTTGCCCTACTTCTTTGCATATTACTTCTGTACAAATATTCAAGCTTCTAGTATTTGGAATGTTCTGAATCACTGCATAGGAATCAATCACCTAAGGGTCTTGTTCAGTGAAGATGCTGATTCAGTAGGTATGAGAGGAGGCTAGAGAACTCGCATTTCTAACAAGCTCCCAAGTGATGCTGATGCTATTGGTCCAGTGTGTAATTGGGTTTGTGGTAGGCAAAATAATGCCTCCCCACAAGGTGTTCACATCCTAATCTCTAGTACCTGTGAATGTGTTATGTTATTTGAAAAGGGGAATTAAGGTTGCAGATGGAATTACAGTTGCTAATCAGCTGACTTCAAAATAGATCAACTGACTTCAAAAATAGATTACTCTGGATTATTCATGTAGATCTAATATGATCACAAGGGTCCATGAAGTGGGGGAAATGATGTAGAATAGTCAGTTTCAGAGTGCTGCAATATGAGGAAGCCAGCCATTGCTGGCTTTGAAGATAGAAGGGAACCCAGCGGTAAGAAATTTGTGAAGCTTCTAGATGCTGGATATTGAAAAGAAACAGATTTTCTCCTAGAGCCTCCAGAAAGGAACTTGGCCCTGCTGAGGACACATTGATGTTTGCCCAGTGAAGCTTCTGTCAGACTTTTGACCTACAGAGATGTAAGATAATAGACTTGCAACATTTCAAGTCTTTATTGTTATTTGGAACAGCAGCAATAGGACAGTAATACAAGTATGATATTAATCCACAACTCAGGAGAGCAGTAAACACAGTTTCATTGTTCATTAAGCCAGTTTCTCACTCTGAGTCACTCTCCCAGACCTGAACCTCAGCCCTTCCTGGGGTTTTGAAACTCCACCACCCCTACCTTCAAATTTGGCTGTAGTTCTAGAGTCCAGCGTTTAGGGATGCATTGGAGGTAGCTGGCTGGTCCATCATCCTTTTCCCCAGTGGCACACTTATAGGTGCAATCTTGGTGGGGGCTGCCTGTAGTGGAACAGGCGACCCCAGACAGAGAGGAGGGGCGCACAGTTCCCTCCCACTCCCTTTCCTCGGCCTCTCCTTCCCGCCCCTTCAGCACAGCCCAGGAGAATATGGCTTGTCTCAGCTCTTCTCCCGCCCTGGTTCTTCCA
Organism: Symphalangus syndactylus; assembly: GCF_028878055.3. Classification (NCBI taxonomy): domain Eukaryota; kingdom Metazoa; phylum Chordata; class Mammalia; order Primates; family Hylobatidae; genus Symphalangus; species Symphalangus syndactylus. Next base: position 40,988,244 of record NC_072440.2, on the reverse strand, counting down.
TGCTCTGTGTATATCTCTATGAATACTCTAAATTCTCCCAAATGTTTGAGCTTTGGAAAACAAAGTTCAGGAAAATGTGCAGGTTATTTTTATTTTCTTTCGGACCGCACGGCTTGCCTGAGGCACTGAGCCCAGCTGGCTCCACCGCAAAGTAGGGGAAAAAGGGAACAGACCCAATCTAGGAAGTAAAGAACATGACTCACTTTGTCAAAAAAAAAATCTACTTATGTGTGAGAAGTGAGCACAATTAAGTTTCTTTTATACGCCCCCTCACCCCCCACCAGCCCCCGCATAGGAAAGCTCCTACTGCGGCACGTGTACCGGCGCGTCCAGAAGTTGAAAGGCATCGGGCTTCCTAAGGATATCCGCGGCCAGTTGAAAGGAGCACAGGAGGCTCCGAGATAAGACGACCAGGGCCAGAAAGTTTAATGCATCATTTCAAGATTCGATGTCTTGGAAACTAGACTCCTTCTCAAATGTTAAAGGTGAAACGAGTGGCCACTACTGGCAGCCCCACAGCAGCACACATTGGGCAACAGACCTGAGCCCCACACATCTCTGGATGATACACACCTACCCCATGGGAAGCCCTGGGAGCTCAGCTGAAAATACTTTTGTGTGGAGCTGCCGCTAGGCTGGCTTCCTTTCTGAACCTGACCACGGAGTTCCTTACGATTTCCACTGGAAAGAAATACTCTCTATGTAAATTGTAAGCATTTCTCTGTAGATTTCAGTTGTCGAGGACTACCTCATAAATTATAATAAAATCCAGTTTTATTAGGAGATTGAGACTCGTAAGAAGTCTCTTGAGAAGAACATACAGAAAAATGTTAAGGGATTAATTTGGGAGTAGAATTGTGGGAAATTTTTTTCTTTAAGTTTTTCTGTATTTTCTCATTTTCTAGAAGAATGTGTTTTGTTTATATATTTTGCAAAATAAGTTTTTAATTACTTAAGAAGAATTATGGAGAGTTTACACTCTTTGGCTTCAACTGGAGAGGGTAACAGTTTGGAGAAGGCTATTTTCCCTACATATAGACCTTAGAGGGATATACCTGCCAACCTCACCGAGCTGGGACTAGAATCTCCTTTAGATACCATGAATAATAAGCACAGTAAAAGTAACACTAATGACACCAGATGATGTTTGTGTTCTTTGGTGTGCACGGTCCCATTTGCATCTAAGGACCGTGGAGAGCTCTATGCCTAGGTCGGCGGGAACGACACCCTCATTCTTAAGGTTCTGATGTTCAAGTCAGTGCTATTAAATTCTCAGTTGTCCTAACTCCTTTTCCTGGGTGCAGAACACTCCCCTCCCTTCACTGTTGTTGGCTAGGGATACCAAACTAAACAGACGTCAAGACTTTTCTTTTTTGCACAAGAACAGGTGCTGTAGATAAAGCCCAAAATACAGAGAAAACCTTACCACAGAAATGCAGGTTGGAGGAACAGAGAGCGAGAGGGCTGGTGCAGTTCTTGCCTGCCTTCTGCCAGGCCCATGTCACCAGTTCACTGTTTATTTCTCCACCAAGCCTGCTATTAGCAGTAGGTCTGAAAGCTTTGAACTCAACCGATATACATAAAGCAAGCTGCTCATTTAATCTGCACACTTAATTCAGCTCTCTCTGCATGCTGCTTCAGTCTGGCTTCTTTCCATATAAGGAGTTCACCGTATCTTTCTGCAGCACCCCTACCTCTGTCTTGAAAAACAGCCAAAGATGGCTTTGTATTTAATGCACGTGCTGTAGGCCGAAAGCCCCAGCTGCACTGCCACCACTTTGCCCCCTACTCCTGCCAGGTAAGTCCTGTGTGGTCCATTTCCATCTCATCCTCAAATGAGAACCTGCTGAATTCTATTATTTTGAGACTTTTTTATGTAAATGAATGGAAAGAAAGTCAGTTTTAATTTTGCCTGTCTGACAGATTATAGCAGAAACAAATGCATTTATGTGTGTATAATTTCCTGTTCGTGAAAATGTTGCTGGACCCTGTTTTAGTGCGCCTTAAGGCAGATTTGGTGAAAGCTTTAGGCACACTTCTCAGTAAAATATGCATTTCAAATGCACTAATAAAGTATGTAGAATTGAACAGTGGGTGGGAGAGAAAGGAGGGACATTTTCTCACTTGTGTATAATGTTCTTATCTAAGTAAATACTGGTAAAGTCTATGTATAATCACAGTTTTATTGAAAGGTTAAGTAGGTGGCTCCATTTTGTTGTTATCATAAATAAGCAATATTTGCTACAGAAATCTTACATTTTGGATAATGATATGTAAATATATCATATTCCTTCTTTCCTAAGTGGTTTGCATGGCTTAATGCCTGTCAAGGTTTTGTGAAATATCTGCAAAACCGGATGATACCACTGGGACGAAGAGAAGAGTGAGGAGATTTAAAAATAGAGGCTAGCTTTAGGAGTCTATGCTAAGGAACATGGGCACGTGAATCTGGGAATGGGGGTGCATGAGTGCGTGCAGCTGGAAAGAAATAGTCATTGAAAGGCATGAGAGAAGGAAAATGCATTATAAATACAAAATTGGGAAAATAAAATTTAGATGCTAAGCCAGGCCTTGGTGGGGAGAAAAATGGAACCACTCTTATTTGGTTATGCCTTATCACCACTGTTCTGCTTGGGGTACCAGCTGCCTCATTTAGAGCCCGTTCTTCTCACAACATTAACCAAGGTGAAAATATTATAAAACCCTGACAGTGAATGACAGAAGCTTGAGATATAGTTTGTATATCTACTCAGGCATGGCTGTAGACCCCAAAACAGATTCCTTAAGCCTATTATCTGCAGAATAACAGACATTTGCTCCTATCATTATACATGTGAACTGTGTACCTTATTTCAACAGTTATTATCAATATATTAAACAGCTACAAAATAGCTGGCCCTGTGTTTTCTGTTTTATTGGAAGTATCTCATTTACCTAGAGTCTTCTGAAAGTCAATACTATCCCCATTTTTACAAATAAGAAAAATGTTAGGGCTCAAGGAAGTTAACTATCTCAGCCGGGGCCACACAGTTAACGAATGGAGGAGACAGGATTTGAACTCAGATCTATATACCTGGGAAAGTTTATGTTCTTTCCACTTTTAAGCAGCCTCTTTATTTAATTGGAAAATTTCATAGAATTATAAGATAGGAATAAGTGAGAAAATGGGCCTACAAATAAAACCATTTTCTTGGGAATAAGTAAATAATTCTATCCTGAAGTGTTTTGATTTGTTGCCTGAATTTTCCAGTAGTTGAAACATTAGCCAGACACACCAGGGCATTATTTCTCTATGTTGGCTGCACATTGTACCAACCTGAAGAGCTTTAAAAAATAGTTACATCTAATCTCCACTCCCAGAGCTTCTGATTAAATTGGTCTGAGATGTGGCCTGGACATTATGGGTTTTAAAATCTCCCCAGGTGATCCTAATATGTAGCCAAATAAGTATTCTCCCCTTAACGGCCTCTCCTAAAGTCTAGACCCATTAATTCAGCTAACTCTTAGCTATCTCTGCTTTAATATCCCATAGGCATCTCAAACTCAGCATGTGCAAAATGGGACTTTACATCTTTTCACTTAAACCTGACCCTCATCTTCATATATGATATTTTTAATGCCAAACACTATAACTAGACTTATTATTCTAAGTTAGTCATATTTTTACCTGAGTTCTGAAATTAAAATAGGCATGCCTGACCACTAGATGGCTGCTATATAAATTCATAAATATTTGCATCTGTGGGATGTCAAAAGAGTAGCAAATTCAAACGCCAATTGGTTTTAGAAATGTTGTAATAGCTCCCTCCTGAATGCCAAAGGAAGACAATGCTCAAATTAAATGCTCTACATCAGACAGTTAATTTAAATGAGCATGTGAGCCTTATTGTCCATAAGAAAGTGAGTGTGGAGCATTTATACCCCTGAGGAATGCCAGGTTCCACAGGGAAACAAGGACCACTAGCCCTGATATGCGTGCTCTACAATAAAAATCAAATCTAATATATTATGCGGGAAAAAAACAAACAAGGACCACTTGAGTCTACTCTCTGCTTCCCCGTTGATACAAGGGGATTGCACTTTTTCACAGGTTAACACTCTACGTGGCAAAGAATGGTACATGGCCTAAGAGAAGAAAAAATGATGTCTCTATAGTAACTGTGATCATTTCTATTATAATTATTTGATAAAAACCCAACTCAATTCTCCTGAAGGAAAAAAAATCAAGAAGCCATTGGCCCACATAACTGAAGAGTCCAGAGGTGATCTAGCATCAGGCATAAATAAATCCAGAAGGCCCGTGGTGACAACACAGGTCTATCTCGCTGGATCAGTTTCCCCCTTCCATTCTCCTGTTCCTCCTTTCTCACTCTGTCTGGTCCTGCTCTGCCTCAAATTTGGCTTTATTTTGATTTCAGAACTGAGATCAAAGTTATGAGTAATAAGTCTGGCTATATATAATTTTTGACATTTAAAAAAAAAACATATATGAAGAAGAAGCTTACTCTCAGTCAAGCCCTTTACCCCTGGCAGCTTCCACAAATCTCGATTTCTGTCCCTCCAGTTCTTAGCCCACCAAAGTAATTTTCTTTCTTACAGGAATCTCACAAAAAGTCTTGTGATTGAGGCTTACTGGACCCAGACCTGAACTGAGTTCTGTAGCCAAGAGGATTTCCTTGACTAGGCCTTTACCATGGGCTCATCCCAGGGAGAGTTGGCGTGCTCAAACCACCTGGGATTCACAATGGGAGAAGGGTGAATACGCAGGAGAAACGTGGGCTCCGTTACAACGTGAAGAGTTAGATGTTGGGCTGGACAAAGTAAGGAATCCCCAGTGCAAACTCTGCAGTGCAGAGAGAAAGAGATCTCACCCATCTGGGGATATAAGAGGATTTTCAAGAAGGTATGATTAGGGATGAGTCTTGGAGGATTGGCTAGTTAAGAGGAGATATAAAATAAATTTAATTTTGTTGAAACATAATTCATGTCCTCCAGGACCTCCTCCATTGTTGTGAATCTAAGAAGCTACTTAATCTATTTGGTACTTAAATAAAAATGATTTGATTTCATAAATAAAGATTTTGTTTATAATAAAAGAGACTGTATCATTCAGATACTCAGATAAGCAGGTCTCTACCATCACGTATAATGATATCTTTTAAAGTGAGAGCCTCCCAAACTTTAGTAATTATTTCCTTACATGAGCATTTCAGTATTTTCATGAAACTCCAAAAAGTGAGAATTTATGATACTTAGAAGCAGTTTGATGTTGGGAAAATATTTCTTTTTGGCACTGGCCTTCCATGTAACTGTAGGCAAGTCATTTAAGTGGTTTACTTATTTCTAAAATGGAGATGATATTGGCCAGTAATAACGATGACTGATAATAAGATTGTTGTAAATGGCAAAGGAAATAATGCAAATGAAATAGCAAATACTACACAAATAAGTGTGAGATGGTGTCATTGTACAGTTTTCAAAGTAATATCTTATATGAGGAAATTAGGTGATAATGGGAGTGTTTGTTTCTTTGCATGGCAAGCCATCTCCATTTTATGTTCTTTAAATTCACCATCAGAGCTTATTATAATAATTTAGCATTATGGGTAAAATTGTGTTAGTGTTTACTTTGGAAATATATAAACCTGGTAGCTTCTATATCTGGAATACTTCCAGGAATCAAGGAAAAGGTGAAGGGAGCAGCTTCCAGGCACCTAACAATAACAACCCTATGGCCATGGGGGCAAAACCTTTTCCTCATGTAGTGATGGGGATTACTCACAGGCTAGCAGAAATGGTCCAAACCAACCATCTGAAGAAGGAACCAAGTGCACAGAAAAAAGCAAGAAATTTTACAAAGGAAAAGGGAAAGTGGAAACAAAAGAGAGGAGAGCAACAGATACAAATGCAAGGGACTATTACAGTGCAGTGGAAATTAGAGCCAGAGGCAGAAGCTGGAAACCACACATGGAAACACTGATTTTGGTGAGGGAGGGAGGAGATGAGGGAGCGACAGGATACCTACTAGATTCGACTCCAGGGCAGAATGTTTCCCAACAACCCTTCCTATAGATGGCCAAGCTATTTTCATTAATAATTATGATGTGGAATGAATAATAATAGCCTGAAACAAACACAGTAAAAATCTTCTTTTACTGAACTCTGTGTGTGTGTATGTGTACATATAAAACCTTGTGTATGTACACACACACAAAGTTCAGTAAAAGATTTATATATATATAATCATTATATATGTAATTAATTGTCGGTAATTGTTAGAATTTACACTAAGAAAAGATTTTTTGAGGGCAGGAGTATTTTATCATTGACACTGTTTTGTTTCTCGTGTTTGCTAGCACATGGCAATAATAGAAAAATATTTAGAGTGTTTTATTATTGTTCTAAAATTCTCTATGTCCAATGCACATGCTTATTGCTTGTACCTGAGGGAGAACCCTGTCACCAATGGAGGGGAGTCAGCAGCCCAGACGGAAAAATATTTGGTTCACTCTGCAGAGAAGGGACAGACAGCCTCAAACCTCTCAGTGGACCCTAAGGGATTTGCTGAACTGTACAGCCTGTGGATAGAATACCAAAACAGAAATTTTCTTCAGAATTCCCTCAGAGGAAAAGCTTCTCTTATGTTTCCTACTTTAAGAATTCCTGGCCAGGCGCGGTGGCTCATGCCTGTAATCCCAGCACTTTGGGAGGCCAAGGTGGGCAGATCACGAGGTCAAGAGATCGAGACTATCCTGGCCAACATGGTGAAACCCTGTCTCTATAAAATACAAAAATTAGCTGGGCATGGTGGCACACACCTGTAGTCCCAGTTACTCAGGAGGCTGAGGCAGGAGAATCGCTTGAATCCAGGAGGCGGAGGTTGCAGTGAGCCAAGATCGTGCCACTGCACTACACCTCAAAAAAAAAAAAAAAATTCCTATTTATAAGTGTTACAGACTTCATTTTGCCATTTTTTTTTGCTTTGGCAGAGTACAGAATAAGTAAATGTACACACACACATATACACATGCACATATACATATAGTTTGTAGTCCCAGTGTGGGGAGCTTTTAAAAGTCTGATTTCTGAACCTTATCTCTGGAGAGACTCACCAAGTCTGGGATGAGGACCAGGAATCTACATTTTAAAAGCATCTGTGTATTTCTGATGGTCATCTAGGTGGAGGAATCATTGGTGATGAATTTGCATTTTTCTAGCTCTATGCTCATAATATTCCACTTCAATTAAATTTCTGTGGTCCTGATTACACATTTGTATTTTGTCAGTTTATTGTCTATGTTCTTACTTTATCTTGGAGATCACCTTAATATAGAATTGGAATTTAATTTTTTATTATGATTATACTTCAGGTTTTAGGGTACATGTGCACAATGTGTAGGCTTGTTACATATGTATCCATGTGCCATGTTGGTTTGCTGCACCCATTAACTCGTCATTTAGCATTAGGTATATCTCCTAATGCTGTCCCTCCCCCCTACCCCCACCCCACAACAGTCCCTGGAGTGTGATGTTCCCATTCCTGTGTCCACGAGTTCTTATTGTTCAATTCCCACCTATGAGTGACAACATGCAGTGTTTGGTTTTTTGTCCTTGCGATAGTTTACTGAGAATGATGGTTTCCAGTTTCATCCATGTCCCTACAAAGGACATGAACTCATCATTTTTTATGGCTGCATAGTATTCCATGGTGTATATGTGCCACATTTTCTTAATCCAGTCTATCGTTGTTGGACATTTGGGTTGGTTCCAACTCTTTGCTATTGTGAATAGTGTTGCAATAAACATCCGTGTGCATGTGTCTTTATAGCAGCATGATTTATAATCCTTTGGGTATATACCCAGTAATGGGATGGCTGGGTCAAATGGTATTTCTAGTTCTAGATCCCTGAGGAATCGCCACACTGACTTCCACAATGGTTGAACTAGTTTACAGTCCCACCAACAGTGTAAAAGTGTTCCTATTTCTCCACATCCTCTCCAGCACCTGTTGTTTCCTGACTTTTTAATGATGGCCATTCTAACTGGTGTGAGATGGTATCTCATTGTGTTTTTGATTTGCATTTCTCTGATGGCCAGTGATGATGAGCATTTTTTCATGTGTTTTTTTGGCTGCATAAATGTCTTCTTTTGAGAAGTGTCTGTTCATGTCCTTCACCCACTTTTTGATGGGGTTGTTTGTTTTTTTCTTGTAAATTTGTTTGAGTTCATTGTAGATTCTGGATATTAGCCCTTTGTCAGATGAGCAGGTTGCGAAAAGTTTCTCCCATTTTGTAGGTTGCCTGTTCACTCTGATGGTAGTTTCTTTTGCTGTGCAGAAGCTCTTTAGTTTAATTAGATCCCATTTGTCAATTTTGGCTTTTGTTGCCATTGCTTTTGGTGTTTTAGACATGAAGTCCTTGCCCATGCCTATGTCCTGAATGGTATTGCCTAGGTTTTCTTTTAGGATTTTTATGGTTTTAGGTCTAACATGTAAGTCTTTAACCCATCTTGAATTAATTTTTGTATAAGGTGTAAGGAAGGGATCCAGTTTCAGCTTTCTACATATGGCTAGCCAGTTTCCCAGCACCATTTATTAAATAGGGAATCCTTTCCCCATTTCTTGTTTTTGTAAGGTTTGTCAAAGATCAGATTGTTGTAGATATGCGGTATTATTTCTGAGGATTCTGTTCTGTTCCATTGATCTATGTCTCTGTTGTGGTACCAGTACCATGCTGTTTTGGTTACTGTAGCCTTGTAGTATAGTTTGAAGTCAGGTAGCATGATGCCTCCAGCTTTGTTCTTTTGGCTTAGGATTGACTTGGCGATGCAGGCTCTTTTCTGCTTCCATATGAACTTTAAAGTAGTTTTTTCCAATTCTGTGAAGAAAGTCATTGGTGGCTTGATGGGGATGGCATTGAATCTATAAATTACCTTGGGCAGTATGGCCATTTTCACGATATTGATTCTTCCAACCCATGAGCATGGAATGTTCTTCCATTTGTTCGTATCCTCTTTTATTTCATTGAGCAGTGGTTTGCAGTTCTCCTTGAAGAGGTCCTTCACATCTCTTGTAAGTTGGATTCCTAGGTATTTTATTCTCTTTGAAGCAATTGTGAATGGGAGTTCACTCATGATTTGGCTCTCTGTTTGTCTGTGATTGGTGTACAAGAATGCTTGTGATTTTAGTACATTGATTTTGTATCCTGAGACTTTGCTGAAGTTGCTATTCAGCTATTCGCTGTGCTTCGGCTCGTGCACAGTGTGCTTCACCAACCGTCCTGCACCCACTGTTTGGCACTCCCTAGTGAGATGTACCCGGTACCTCTAATGGAAATGCAGAAATCACCCATCTTCTGTGTCGCTCATGCTGGAAGCTGTAGACTGGAGCTGTTCCTATTCGGCCATCTTGGCTCCACCCTGGAATTTAATTGTTAGGAGAATAAAATCCTCTCTCTTCTTTCTTGAAACCATGATTTCTCCCAAGTATGAATGCACAATGCGAAGCCTCAGGTTTAAGAGGTCATAAATCAGCTGCAAGTTTCTCAGCAGGGTGTATATTAAAATGGAAGGCCTTCTGTTCTTGTAGCAAGTCACTAAAGAGCTTTTATACCAGCAAATGCAATGAAAATTCACAGTGCTTTTTACAGCCTTGTATATTACTAGATTCTCCCTTAGAAGTGTATAAAACTGTTTTCTCTACTTAAATAATGCCCCCCATTTTTTTCTTTTTCTTTTCTTCCCTTTTTTTTTTTTTTTTTGGTGGTTCTTCAGACAGAATTTACAATTTAAAAGAAAAGAGAGGAAGAAAAGTAGAAAAAAAGTAGGCATGACACAAAACAAAACACAGAAGCTTGTGGGAACCATGATAACTTACTGATTTTTCTGGCTGCAAGATTGTATGAAACAAAAAATAGCAATATATAACACTTCCAGTTCCCCCCAAAGCAGGCATGACCAAGCTCGTTGTGGTCCAGATTGTCTAACTGGTTATGCTTTTAAAAGAAAATCATTCTTTGTTGTCTGTGTCTTTACTAAACCTCAAATGCCAGTCGGTGTGAATATTCACCAATCTAGTCAGTTTCATCATGTAAGTATCACTGGTTTTAATTATTTATTAAAAAAACATTTATTAAGTGTTAACTATTATAGACAAAGGACTAAATGATGCTTTAATTCTCATAACATCTCTATGAAAGTAGTTCCCCCCCATTTTACAGATGGAGAAAGTGAGGCTCACAGGAGTTCAGTTACTTTCTCAAATGATTTGGCTAATGTAGTTCTTGTATTTTGATGTATGGCAGTATCTCCACTGCGAACTTGTTTAAAATGCTGATTCCTCCTAGGGATTCCCCTTCAGTAGGTTCTGTGGAGCCCACAAACCTGCATTGTTAACAAGCACCAGGTGAGCCTGATGCAGGTAGTTCATTTAGAAAAAGATTATTGATATGGTTTGGCTGTGTCCCCACCCTAATCTCATCTTGAATCATAGTTCCCATAACTCCCATGTGTTGTGGGAGACACCCAGTGGGAGGTATTTGAATCATGGGGGCGGGTTTTTCCCATGCTATTCTCAGGATAGTGAGTAAGTCTCCTGAGATCTGATGGTTTTGTAAAGGGGAGTTCCCCTACACGTGCTCTCTTTGCCTGTCACCATGTAAGATGTGACTTTGCTCCTCCTTTGCCTTTTGCCATGATTGTGGGGCCTCCCCAGCCATGTGGAACTGTTAATCAATTAAACCTCTTTCCTTTATAAATTACCCAGTTTCGGGTATGTCTTTATTAGCAGTATAAGAACGGACTAATATACTTATATAATACTATGAGTTTCCCACTCTGAAAGACAGCTCAGAGTTCAGGACATGAAGGAAGTCCCCACCCTGTTCCATTTCCATTCTATCACCTGGCATTTGTCCCCTCAGAACTCAGGCCACAGGAAGCCACAATACAGCCTACCCATCCTGGCCTGCTGTGTAACTTTCAACCAAAAGTTTTCTTAACTACAGTTGTGTAACTTAAAAAGAGGTTACTGAAACTGCATGTTGTACTTCATTCTGGGTGAAGGGCCAAAAGAGTTGTAAAAATTATTGAGAAAGTGGGAGCTGAGAGAAGAGGCTCAGGAGAAAAGAAGACAGGTATAGCTATCTGTCTCGCTGGGCCTCCCAACCCATAGGCCTTCCATTCCCTTCTAATGGTGATTTCCATTAAACAACAGCATGCTCACTCACTGGGAGCTGACGCAAAGAAATTCTACAGTGGTGGTAGAAAGAAAGATAGGAGGTAGGGCAGAAGTGTGGGCATAGGATATAAAGAAAGAGAAAAAAGCAGGAAAAAAGAAGTGAAAAAAAAAAAGGCAGTGGCTGTGGAGATGGGGGCATCTTGTTAATAGAGTGAACCATGGTTAAGGTTAACAGCACATCATTCAGACCACCAAAAGTTTGACTGTATTCTCTATAATTCCTAGGACAGCTGCAAATTACTAGCTCCAGCAAAATTACTCCTCTCAGATCTGCATCTCCTCCAATCAGGTTCACTGATATCATAGGTTTTCCCAACAGATGACCTTTCCCTGTGATTTTGAGATAAAGTGATTGGAAGGCAAGAAATAAAAATCCAACAGGGTCTAGGGTTCTCCAAAGCCTTTTAGTGTTAGATTTTATGGTGTTTGCTCCAAGTGGTATAAATACCTTTAGGAATCTCCTCACCTGTGAAATTAAAAACTTCTTGGACCATCTTTGAAGAAAGTGTTACACAGGTTACAAAAACACGGTATGTAGAAACACTATATGTAGCATTAGAGAAATGCTAAGTTGGGCTTTAACACCCATGGCAGATACATGACACTTGGCATGTCATGTAATTTTTCTGACCTTCAGTTTACCCAGCTGTAACGTGGTGGTTATAATCCACCACCCAGAGTGGTGGAGAAGACTTAAGTGAATAATTATTTAGTACAGAACCTGACAGATAGAAGGTATATCAGGGTGTAACAGGGTCCTGGCAGGAAACAGAAGCCATCCCACATGAGTCAAAGAAAGAGAATTGTAAAGAGATTATTTACGAAAGTGTTGGCAGGAATATAAAAATGGGATGGTGAGGCACCTGGAGACTGTCATGCAGGAAACCGTTCCTACTCATAGCTGAAGGCAAAGAAGATAGAAAGAATGTCTATCTCCGGTGAGTGCAGGAGCTGTGGAGGAGAAGCCTCTAAGAGCTATAGCCTGGAGAAACCCAGCTACTGCCAGAGAAGCAGCGGCAAGAGACCTTTTCCTCTTCCCAGCATGTGAGCTGCTGCTGGAGCTTCCCATGGCCAAACTCAACTGGAAGCCACATGAGAAAGAAGCCTAGATGGTAGAGTTCATAGCAGTCACCTTCCCTGGGCACAGAGATAGGCATGGAATGGATGGGAAGGAGGAGGTGCAGAGGGATTATTCAATAAAGTCATTTCTACCTTTCATTTCTGACCCACTACACACACACACACACACACACACACACACACACACACCTACCTTCCCTCATATTTCCAAACAAAACTGCATATGTAGTATTGGGAGAAGCAGGTGGTATTTAACTAATAATTCCACTAATGCTTATTTGCTAAGTCCAGTAATGAATTCAAGCTAAATATTGTTTCTTCTCCCAAAGTTCAGGGCCATTAGTGGCTATATGTACTTGGCAAGACATATTAACTCTTGGACTCAAATCCAGTTTTTTGGATACATAAATATCCTCTAGCTCACTGAGAGAGTTAATGTGCTTCCCAAAAGACCTTACTAACTTACTGGCAGTGAGTGAATTCAGCACCAAGGATATCAGACTCCCTAGAAGACAAAAAAAAAAAAAAGGGAGAGAGAAAGAAATTTAAAAATTAGCAAGCTCAATGTGTAGTGCTGCTGCCTCCACTTCCCACTCACTGTTCTTCCCCAGGACTCCTTCTTTAGGTAATGGCTTCTCAGCAACGGGAGCTGCCTCGCGTTGGAAAAGATAAACGTCCTCCTTCCCTCCATAGAGATAGAGAACAGTCAGGTTGGTGGAGACGGCTGGACCTTGTGAGCCTAGAGCAGGGACCAGCAAAGGAGTATTCATGCTGTGGGTCTTGAGATGGAAGCAGAGGCATAACTGGAAAACACGCACTGTGAATCATTCGGTCAGTCTTGAGGTATCATTTAGATCTCCAAGAAAGAGGGAAATCTTTTAACCACAGGCCTACAGGACATCTGGAAATTCTTTGGTCAAGGTAGCCCCATTATGGTTTCTCCCATAGGCATGATAAGATTTGGCGACTAATTTGTGCTCGACTACAACAACACTAAATTGACATTTTAACTTCTGGTGCACAGGATAAAATAATAATTAGCATTATAAATAATAGAGAGCACTTGTCAAATGCCTGGTGTAGTCCAGGCATGTGTCAAGAGTTTTTTTGTCCTAATTCTCACAACTCTTATGGCAGATACTATTAGATTATTATATTAGACTATTAGATTATAACACATTAAACTTAAAGAGTAATCATTCATAACATACTCAAGGGGGGGACTCCTCTTTACAGAAGAATGTCTGCTAATATAGGGAAAATGACACATAGAAAATTATAATTTTTCATCCATGATTGTAGTCATTGATTCTGGCAGAGGTCATCAATGGATGCTAAAACATCTTGGTTAAAAGGTTGCTAGAGGATAGAATATAAGAGGTACAATCTCAAAGCATCATGCCACAGGTTAGTTTTTAATTACAAAGGGAAAAAAAGATACTTTTACAATAGAAAAATCTGGCTGATGATATACTAACCAAGTGAGCAGAGTTAACATCAGTAGTAATGAGACAAACTGACCTATATGCCTCATGATGGTTTGTCATGGGAAGTGCTCAACATCATCATATATACAGGTTGAGCATCCTTAAACCAAAAATCCAAGATTCAAAATGCTCTGAAATCCAAGAGGACCAACAAGACATCACAGGTGGAAAATTCCACACCTGACCTCGTTTGATTGGTCATAGTCAAAACTGATTCAAACTTTGTTTCATGAACAAAAAGTACTTAAAATATTGTATAAAATTACCTTCGGGCTATGTGTATAAGGTGTGTATGAAACATAAATGAATTTCATGTTTACACTTGGGTCCCATCCTGAAAGTATCTCATTATATTTATGCAAATGTTTCAAAATCTGGAAAAACATTTGAAATCATAAACACTTCTGGTCCCCAGCAGTTTAGATAAGGTATACTAAACCTGTAGTATTCTTATTGAAATGTTTAACCTGAATCCAGTTATGAGGAAACAGACAAATTCATATTTGGGGACATTCTACAACTTGCCACAACTAGCTTGGACTATTAAAAAATATTAACATCATAAAAATGAAGAAGTTAGAGAGGAGTCTAAACTGAAAGACTGCAGAGACAATAGCTAAATGTAATGTGTGCTCCTTAACTGGATCCTGGGGGGAAAAACATCAGGTATGAAGACATTACTGGGATAATTGGGGAAATTTGAATATGGGGTACATATTCATGTTACAGTATTCAGAGTCAGAGTTTCCTGGTTGATTTAGTGCAACCGAAGTTATGGAGGAGACGGTTTTCTATTCTTAGGACATATTTGTGAAGTGTTTAAGGGTCATCAAGTCTGCAACTTACTTTGAAATAGATCAACAACCACTGCGAAGTGTTACATGAAAAGAGACAAAGCAAATGTGGCAAAATGTCCACAGCTGAGGAACTGAAGTGAAAACTAGACGTATGGCAACTTCTACTTGTCTACAGGCTTTAATTTTTTTTTTTTTTATAAAGAGTTGGGGAAGAAAGGGTAGTATTATTGATCCTACTTTTTCAAAATGTAAAGCAAGCTTGAGGTGTCCCAGCTAGTACATGCTAGAGCTGATATTCAAGTGCAGGTCTTTCTGACTCTACTAACCCCTTCAATACATTTTGGCCTTAGAATAATTAATGTGAACACAATCAACGTGAAATAGTCTTTAAAATGTACGTCATTCATTTCTGTAAGTCCCTCATGACTGAAACAAACAAGGACTTGGGTTTGGTTTGCAGGTGTGCTGTGCTCCCCTCCACACCCCCACACTCTCAGTCTCCTCACTCTGGGAAGGAGAAAGGCACTTCCCTCTTATATGAATATTACTGAATTCATTCCATGTCAATCATTAAGGCCTAATGTAAACTCTTGTAGCATGCTGGGATCTAAATGAATCCTGACTTTTCATCATCTCAGAACACAAAACCTAGGAGATAAGAAAAGAGAACTTTAAAAATAGCTTTAATAGAAGTCAACATAATATACAGTTGTAGTTACACTGATAACACCTGAACAAAAAAAGAGTGAGAAAAAGGGCATTTCTTCTAATCAGTTGACTTCCCTTCTTCAAAGACATTATCAGCTATTTATTGAAAACAATGATTTATTTTACCTGGTATATATGAAGTGATTAATCATATAACCTTATGGTATCCATCTTAGGTAATACCTGCTCCATGTCCATGAATTTAAACTAAGCTGCCTAGACTTCCCAGTGAGTGGTGTTTGGAAGTTTAAATTTTAACACCCTATGTTGCTACATAATACAATTCTTTGGCATTTGAGCCAGATTCTTATTTAAATGTCTTCAGTCAATATAACTAGTCATAAAGCAAACTCATTCTTTGGTGGTTATGAGAAGCAGCCTCACTTCTCTTACCCTCTGTCTGTACCCTACATTTAGTTTTCAAATTTTATAAATTGCTGACAAGAGCTAGATCTTTTTTTGGAAAGTGATTTAGTCAGGCAGGAGGGAAAAGCTCACAGTAGGCTAGTGGTGTCATTAGCAATTTTGTTCTTTATAGAGCAGGAAACTATAATCAGTGTTTTTAAGCTATTAATTCTATAGGCTAGTACTTCCCTCCCACTAGGAAAGGCTTATTTTCTCCACCCCTGAAGATGGGTGTTTTTAAATGTTTAAGCAAATCCCTGCCATGCCTTTGTCTCTGTAAGTATAATAGAAACGCTGTGCTTCTGTGCTGCCTGTGGCGCACGCATCAGGGCATCCAGGTATAGCTTTGTGCTGCCTGTCAGCTGCCACACATGGAGGGTGAAGGGCAGGGAAAATCACATTTTGTGGGGGACTGTCGACATTCTTCTGAATGGAATTCTTTGGCAAACTTGAGGAAAAGGAAAAAAATAATGTGGGAGACTGGACAGAGTCAGGGTCCCCAGGGTGCCAAGTGTAGCTCATAGTGACCATTGGTGAATCACTTCATCTCCATGTGGAACTAAATGCAACTAAGTGATTTCTTAGGCTTTCCCCAGTCATTCTTAGTGAAAATACGGACTTCCAATATCAATTATGAGTCACTTTCTTCCCACCTGGAATGATTACCATTTTTCTCATAGTCAGTGTATGCAGCAGCGTACACCCTCATTTGCCTTTGGGTACATTCCCGAGTCAAGATACACAACAGGATATCAATGGGGCTGAAGAAGCCCCCGCCCCAACAGAGACTTGGAAATATTATGCTCTTCATGAGGAACGTGGCTGTGCCTCTCTTCTCCCCAGACCTCTTCCTTCTTACCAGCTGGGGTGCTTTCTCTTTCTTGGACTCTAGACGGTTTCTAGCAAAGATACACGCAATTGAGGAACTGAGTTAAGAAGCAGAAAGGCTAGGACCAGAAGTCTCAAGCAGGGTTCCAAGGATTACCTCTACAGTCCTGAGCAAGGCCATGTTTGCATGAAATGATGAACGATGGGATGAGGAAATGACACCATGCAGTATTTCATCATAGTGTAATCCATGAAGCTACTGACACGTGGCAGGGTGAAGCATGAGGCACGAGACTACATGGCACCCGTATGACATGAGAACCAATGGAAGCATGTGAGCATCTGCGGCATCTCAGAGCCAAAGGTAAAATTAAAATCCAGCCAATCAGTAAAGACTAGGTTCCTATGCAGACTTTGAAATTTTAAAATCCTGAAATTCTTTATCATTGTACTACAGCATGGCATCATCCTGTACCCATGGTTGTGGATTAGTATGAAAATTATGAGATTTGAAATTTATAATTTAATCCCAGAAAGGGGATCTTCTATTTTCTGGCCAGAGGCCAACTCTCTGGAGATGTAATAAGGCCAACAGATTATGAGATCCTCATTGCTTTGCTTGAAGCAGAGCTCTTGAAATGTTGCAATGTAAATAAATTGTAATACCAGCACCACTTTGTCAGCAACCAGCAAAGGCTGCTTAGGGATATAGTGAATCTGCTCCTCAAGTAAATCCTGAGAAATTTAATGTCCTCCAAGCTTTCAGCTTTCTAGCTATGGCTCCTGTAGCAGCTGTTACTGACTTCATGCCACAACAACAAGAACAAAAATACGGAGCTGCGTTCTTTTCCATTCTCCATAAAACCAGCATCCAAACTGCAATTAATATGGATGTGTGAATATTTAGCACTGACATCCATTGTTCTTACTGAGGAAAGCATTAGACAAAATATTTTCTCAATGAATCATTAGAGTGATATAACTAAGAGAATATTATATACATTTAGAAGTTTTTTTAATCTAAAGCATGAGAAAATACTGTATTTGAAAGTTAGAAAACTGCATTTAGTTATACTAAATCAATCTGACTTTCACTCATCCTCACAAACCGCCTTTACCTTCATTATGAATTAGAGAGCTTCTTATTGTTATATTATTTATAATGGAACTGGTATTCCTGGCTGGCTAATGGGCCAGCACACATTAATTCCAGGTTCAAAGGAAGACAAAGACCCTCTGCCAGGGTTCTTTATTGTTTGTACATCTGAGAAAATGCATTTATAGTGCAGTGACTCTGTGTGCACACTCCCAAAGGACAGAGAAATCATGCAGAAACTTCACATGCAGAGTTTGCAGAAGGAAATGTCAGCTCATACCTAACGGCCATGGCTGCTGACATAAGAATGACAATAATTAGACTGGTACATATTAGAAGTTGCAACTGTTCTTAAAGTAGGTATTTAATTAATGGCTTGATTTCATCATTTACTAAGAGATGGGTCTAAAAGGTATTTTCTAGCCTTTTTTGATGGGCTAAGAATCTGTACAGAGGATTGCTCTAGGTGTGAAATATAGCAATAGGTGAGAGCACATAAGGGTATGTACTGAATTCACACAGGTTTAGATAAGAATCCTGAATTAGGTGATATAAAGTCTAAGCTACAACAATAAAAAGACCCTACAATACAAGGCTAAATGACACAAGACATTGCCTTCTATTTCACTTCATAGCACAACTGGACTAAGCTAGGAGACCGTCCACAAGATCATTCAGGGACACAAGTTCTTTCCAGCTTGCTACTGAAGTCTTCACTGGGATATTAACATCATCTGCATGGTGAAAGCTGGCCTGTAGCCTTAGCTACAAGGCTAGGGCACAGAGGCAGTCTAGGGCAAACACTTTCCTTTTAGGGTAGTAAGACAAAGGTAGTACCCATCTATTCTGCTCTCATTCCATTGACCAGAGCTTAGTCATATAGCCATATTGAGCTATGTAGAGGCTGGGAAATGGTGTCTGGCTGGTGTCCATGCCCCTAAGAAGAAGAAAACTAGTTTGGAAGAGACAAATAGCAGTCTACTGTCTGACTTGGACTTTTCACTATTGAGTCTTAGTATTATTTTCAACTGGGCTTCTGATGTCAGAAGCACTAAACTGGCAAGCTCCATTTCTGGGAAAAGCTGTTAATGAAGTAAAATAGATTTGCTGCACTAGGCTAAAAGTTTAGGTTTGTGGTTTTTACTGATGAGCTTAAAAATGCTTTTTTATTTTTATTTCGGAGACTATCAAAAGTGAAAGGTAGCTTTTGATATATGAGGATCAGTTAGACTTCCACTGAGGTATTCAACAAACTTACAAATATACTGCTCACTATCAGAAATAAATTAACTTTCTTACAAAACCAGCTCTATGTCCATAAAAATAAAAATAAATTCTGATTTTTCTATGCCAGTCCATTTTCTCATGAACAGCCTGTTCTGCAAATCATCCGGGACTTTGTTAGTGTCATATCTGCTGCACAGCCTGAGATGGGTGATTGATTGTGCAGTCAGGTTGAAAAGGACCAATCCTTGACAAAAGATAGCTAGGGGATCAGGAAGATAAAGGCATCTGGAACAATGAACTTTAAAAGAACTCAATCTGTTCTCTGGGCTTCTTAAAAATATGAAATTCTTGGCCGGGCACAGTGGCTCAAGCCTGTAATCCCAACACTTTGGGAGGCTGAGGTGGGTGGATCACAAGGTCAGGAGTTCGAGACCAGCCTGGCCAACATAGTGAAACCCCGTCTGTACTAAAAATACACAAAATTAGCCAGGTGTGGTGGCAGGCGCCTATAATCCCAGCTTCTCGGGAGGCTGAGGCAGGACAATCACTTGAACCCAGGAGGCAGGGGTTACAGTGAGCCAAGATCGTGTCATTGCACTCCAGCCCAGGTCACAGTGTGAGACTCCATCTTGAAAAAAAAAAAATGAAATTCTTATAAATTATCAGGATCTTTAGCTAATTATTCTTTCTCTAAATCCCTTTATCTGTAGGTAGATTTATTCAATAGAAATCATTGGTGGCATGTCTTAAGATGACCAACTTTCTTTTCCTTTCCTTTCTAGGATAGCTGGCAATAAGTAGTGACCAGCTATATTTTTTAATTGTCTCCACATTCAAATGCCAGGAGCCCCATGGATTTTAATCAGGTTTTAGAATCAGGCTGTTTTCTTTCTTGTGTGTTTTGCATTCCTATTGCCTCCCCCAGGCCTCTAATCTTGCAGGGTCCCCAGAAATTGCTCCATTCAGCAATGAATTGTTCCATTCAGATTTCTCCCTTCACAGGCATACTCTCAACCCAGGGAGGGACATGAGCAAGCCACTCAGGACTGAGCATTAAATCCAAGTTCACAGTTGCTTTCTTACACCCAGAGAGGTTTTTGTCTTGTTTAGCACCATTGCTAACACATCTTTAGCACCTTATTTGCAACACAGGCAAGTTTAGGAAAGAATGTTAATATAAAGCTGGTTTGGCCTGAATGCCAGGGAGAGAAAGTCACAGTACACAGTGGGGTGCGTGCGTGTGTGTGTGTGTGTGTGTATCATTAAAATAACAGCAGCTTCTCTCCAGAGCAATGTTCATACACACCATTAAACTAACATCCTTTCTTGCAAAAAGAACACCCACATATAGGAACCATGACTCCTCTATGAAAAACATAAAATAAAAATAAATCTAATCAATATTTTGTGCTAGTAAATGCCTAAAGATAATGTTTTTGTGTGGTCACTTTCCTTATTTTTTTAACACAACATCCATTGACCTATACTGAATGTTCCATGTTGTTTGTACATACTACATATTGCAGTAGTAAAAAGATCAAAACTGGGGAGAGGCAAAGGTATTTTTAAATTTATTTAAGCTTTAATTTATTCAGATATGTAAATTTTATTTCAGAGCTAGAATGTTTCATTTTCACCAAACTGTACTCATTCATTCATTCATTCAATTATAAACTAAATACTTATTAGGCACTGTTAAATACTTGAGAGACTACAAGCAAGTCTCCCTATTTTGAGGAATCTAACTCCATAACTCAGAAATTTTTTAAAATACTCACATATAATGCTTTTATAACAATACAAAATAATATTCTTTAGAACTAAGAGCCAAATGGGCAGTATAGATACCAAGAAGATGGGAAATAGCACTTGAACAAGGTGGAACTTGAGCTGGGAGTTGAAAGATGGACAGATTTTGAACTTGTAGAAAAGAAAGAACGAGCCTGGCCAACATGATGAAACCTCATCTCTACTAAAAATACAAAAATTAGCCAGGTGTGGTGGTGCGCGCCTATAATCCCATCTACACAGGGGGCTGAAGCATGAGAATCTCTTAAACCTGGGAGGCAGAGGTTGCTGTGAGCTGAGATCACGCCACTGCACTCCACTCCAGCCTGGGTGACAAAGCAAGACTCCATCTGAAAAAAAAAAAAAAAGAGAGAAAGAAAAGGAAAGAAAGAGATAGTATTCAAGGCAGAGAACATAGAAAAATGTGCCCAGATGATGAGTTGGGATTGTATGAGGAAGAGTGATTAACATAGAAAGCAGAGGAGCAGCATGAAGTATTCCTAGGAAGGTAGTGTGTGTTCAGCCTGAGTTGGCAAAGGTGAGGAGGTATAAGTGGTGTCCTACAAAGTATATCACCCTGAAAACTGGCTCCACCATGAGAAAGTATAGGAGGGAAGGGGTGTGGGGCAGGGAGTATACAAAGTCTGTATACATAACCAGGTTTCTAACATAAATATTTTCATTTCTAGTAAGTGGGTTATCTAGCACCCTTCTTTTTTTTTTTCCTGTTCCTTTAAGCATTCTGATGGGTAGACAGATTCTTTGTAGCCAAGAGAAATTTTGTAAGGGCAGGGGGAAAAAATATATAAAAGAGAAAGAGGAGGAGTATCTAATTCTCTGGACTGAACATTAGCCTAGAAGTAAAGGGTGCTGACATTGGAACCAGATTCCCTAGGTTTGTGCCCTGCACTTCCATTCACTGGCTTGCAATTTTACATAAGATGTTTAAACCTTTTGTTCCTTATTTTACTAAACAGTAAAATAATGATAACATTAGTCCCATCTCACAGGGCTGAATATTGAGACCAAATATGTAAAATTCTTAGAAAAGTTCCTAGTACATAGTAAGTGCTGCTGAATAAATGGTAGCTATTGTTATTCTAATGAGGAAGAAGGAACTCAGGCAACGAATACATCAATTTTAGGGTGAGAGGAGGAAGAAGAAACTGAATAAAAATCCGATTTTCTTGGATGCATTTAGTATTAAACAGTGCTTATCAAACTGTACTACTTCATACTAAGGGGAACCACAAGCTCCCTGGATACATGATTATTTAAGAAAAGAAAACCCTTGGTTCTGTTACAACTGAGTTTCTCAACTGTGACACTATGGACATTTGTTGGGAAAGAAAGGCAGATGTCCTGTGTATGGAAGGATATTTAATAGCATCTCTGGCCTCTATCTATGACATGCCAGTAGCCTCTCCTTCCCTCAGTCATCACTACCAAAAATGTTTTCAGTTTTATTCCCCAGATGTCACTGGGGAACAAAATCACCCCCACTCAAGAACTACTGTGTTAGAATAATCAGATGGAAACCCATTGCTTGAGTTTTTCAAACACAAGAATGTAGCCAAAATCAATACTGGTACCTTTAGCCTACACCCACTCAAACCAGACAGCTTTCATCACAATGGACCTCACTGAGCAGAAACCACCCATCCCATATGCCAGTGTCAAAGGAAGGTAAGTGGTAGAATGCAGAGGTACCAACAGGGAGGAGGAATTGGAAATGTGTTGGTGACTTAGCAAGATTTGAATAGTGGTATTTTCTAAGCAACCAGAATCGCCTGAGTAATATCATCATCTCCGTGCTTCTGTAGAATGGGAAAATAAAAATAACAAACAAGAAAGTGTTGCTTTAATCTGTATCTCATGTGAATCCATTAGACACTTGCTGCTTCTTGCTTTTCCTGGGATGATTTGCTTTTTAAAGCAGCAGGCAGCATGTCAGACAAAAGGACATCATGGCCTGGATGGTCTCTGCAGATGAGAAGCAAGACCTTTCTGACTGAAGGTGATCTGCCTCTGTCTAGAGAGTTAATATAACTAGAGTTTTTCCCATCATAATGTGTCAACTTTAGAAAGATTAATTTCAGCTAAATGGATATATGTTGTGAGCTCTGAGAACACTGAAAGCAGCATACTGAGTTGCAGCTACTATGCAGTAGGTCTCAGTCATCTCAGGCTGCTGTAACAAAATACCATAGACTGGGTGGCTTAAGCAACAGACATTTATTTCTCGCAGTTTGGAGTCTGGGAAGTCCAAGATCAAGGTGCCTGCTGAGTGAGTTCCTGGTGACAGCTGTCTTCCTGGTTTGCAGAGAAATGCCTTCTTGCATTCTCACATGGTAGAGAGAGAGTAGGAGATTTATGTCTCTTCTTATAAAGGCATTAAAACTATAATGGTGGGGGGGGGGGGCAAAACATATGACCTTGTCTAAACCTAATTACATCCCAGAGGCTTGACCTCCATATACCATCACATTGGGTATTATTAGGGCTCCAACATATGAATTTGGGGGAAGACACAAAATTCAGTCCATAGCACAGTAGGTACTCTTTAGTAAAATAAAAAAAAAAATTTAAGAAGAAATAAATAATAGTAAATGTAGAAAAATACAGACTCTGTTCAGCAAAACCAATGTATTCAAAATTCTAAAATTCTAGTGTTTACTGAGATATTTGAAATAACTTGCCAGGCGCGGTGGCTCACGTCTGTAATCCCAGCACTTTGGGAGGCCAAGTCAGGTGGATCACAAGGTCAGGAGACCAAGACCATCCTGCCTAAGACAGTGAAACCCCGTCTCTACTAAAAATACAAAAAATTAGCTAGGCGTAGTGGTGGGCACCTGTAGTCCCAGCTACTCGGGAGGCTGAGGCAGGAGAATGGCGTGAACCTGGGAGGCGGAGCTTGCAGTAAGCTGAGATCACGCCACTGCACTCCAGCCTGGGCCACAGAGCAAGACTGCATCTCAAAAAAAAAAAAAAAAAAGAAATAACTTTAGTTGGCTACAGGCAAAACAAATGAATTGTGAAATGACAAAATATGATACAGCATTTCTGGAGAATTTGACACAGTACACAGAAAAAAGTTGCAGAAAGAATAAATATTCTTTCCTGACTCCAAATGAGAAAAGGTACTTCTCAGAGATAAAATTAAGGACAAGAAAATTGGATATCTGTTTCAGGAAATAAAACTAACATTTTAAATCAGATTATTGAAGTATGCCCCAACCTTATTATTTTAGGTTGATCTGCTAAGTAAACCCATTGGGCAAATCTTATGCAGGCTAAATTAAGTGGCCCAAGAATTCTTTTCAATTTCCAATTTCTTTGACTTGTAACACAATTAAGAAATTTATAATGAGATGAATAATAGAATTACTTAGAAGGGATATTATCATATCTCATTTGTATTTGATTTAAACTTAAACCTAATCACTTTGAAAAGCTTTGTGCTGACTGAATTATTTTCTGCTACATGGTGGATGCTCTTTCTTATTTGTTCACCATGGTCTGCTTTTATTTGGAATATTATGGTATTTAATAACATGTCTAGCCAAAACCACAGTTTGTTACAGCTTTTAATATCAGCAACATAACTCTTCTACTCTCTTGACTTAGCATTTCAAAAGTGAGGTTCATAAAAATCCTATTTGCAGAGCAAACATCTAACTCCAATTTTATGTACCAAATTTGATATCCATGGATTTCTTTATCTTCAGTGCATTTGCATTAACATAAGATGATAATGTTGCTAGCTTTTCTACCAAATAACATTCTAGCATAAGCCACAGCAAGGGCGAAAGCCCAGCAAAATTCAAGCATGTGACATACCCAGAGAATGCTAATACTCAGTGTAACTGAAAAACTGTGTATGAATGAAAAGGAATATCAAATTCTTGTGTAAAATACTTATTTTGAGTTTGAAATACTTAATTGTGACCAAAAAATTGTTTCTTCTCATATAAAAATAGAAGGACATCCTGGAGAACTGTGGCTGTCTCTGGAAAAGGTACTTTTGACTTCAAAATGTCACTGAAGAATTTGTGCCTGAAGCCTCCTTGAAGGCACACTTTTGATGAAAGAAAAAAGGATTTCTCGTTTTGAAAGCTCTTTTTCTCAGAAAAAAAAAAAAAAAAAACCTTAGCAGAAGCACAAACTGAAAAATGTACAATATATGATCATTGAATCTTTTTAAAAGTTAGTGCTAGGCAAGAAAAGCAATGGAAGAATTTCAGACACTACAGGAAACTCCTCAAATTCATATTTCCCTCTTACTGGCCTTGAAACTTGAAAATGAATGCAGGTTTATGTGTCCCCACCCATCAAGTTCACACATTGAAGCCCCGGTACCCAATGTGATGGTATTTGGAGGTCAAGCCTCTGAGAGGTAATTAGTTTTAACCAAGGTCAGGTGGGTGCCCCCCGCCGACACACACCACTGTGGGATTAGTGCCCTTATAGGAAGAGACATAAGAGAAATCTCTCTGCACCAGAGAGAGATCCCTCACCAGGAACTGAATCAGCCTTACCTTGATCTTGGAATTCCCAGACTCCAAACTGAGAGAAATAAATGTCTGTTGCTGAAGCCACCCAGTCTGTGATATTTTGTTACAGCAGCCTGTGCTAAGACATACTGCAACCTAGTAGACAGCTAGAAAAGCTGATAGTTATATTCACTTTATTATTTACTGTTCTTCCATTTCACATTGTTTGTGGCAGATGAAGCTTGCAGAACAGTTGGAGCAATAAAGCAGCCCAGGTATTTGTGGTGTTCCTTGAGCCCACAGGCTAGGGCAGCCACCCAGCAGAAGTGGAACAATAGAGCTGTTGCCCCTCCTAGAGAAGCTGCTGAAAGCCGGAGAGAAACACTCAGCTTCACCCCACCTCCTTGTGTCCAGTCTCCTGCCAGTGTCTCCCATCAGAAACCAGCTGGCAAGGCAGCCAGGGAAACACAGACTGCAAGGATCAGCCTCTTACCGCACAGGACACAGCACAGGGAGGGCAAGCAACAGATTCAAGAGCAAACAAATGACAGGCGCACCTTGAAAATAGTGGTCAAGAGACAGAAGTGCTTCTACTGGTACAAAAGTACTCTGTGCTCTCTTTCTCTCTCTCTCTCTCTCTCTCTCTCTCTCTCTGTGTGTGTGTGTGTGTTTTCTTAGAAGTTACTTTGTTTTGTTGTGTTTTGAGATATGATCATTACTAGTTAATACGATCTTCTCAAGAAGGCCGGTAATATTGG
The DNA here is from genome assembly GCF_028878055.3 of Symphalangus syndactylus. Taxonomy (NCBI): domain Eukaryota; kingdom Metazoa; phylum Chordata; class Mammalia; order Primates; family Hylobatidae; genus Symphalangus; species Symphalangus syndactylus. The sequence continues at coordinate 40,962,341 of NC_072440.2, read as the reverse complement.
ACAGTTCCTTCTAAAGCAGTAATAGAAGGATACTGGTATACTTCAAGAATGGATAGTAATATATGCATGACATACATCTTTTAATTCATGTATTGCTCTTAGGCATCGGTTGTAGCTTGCCTTCTTTACTGTTTTTTTTTTGAGAAGGAGTCTCACTCTGTCACCCAGGCTGGCGTATAGTGGCGTGATCTTCACTCACTGCAACCTCCACCTCCAGGGTTCAAGCAATTCTCCTGCCTCAGCCTCCTCAGTAACTGGGACTACAGGCGTGCACCACCATGCCCAGCTCTTTTTTGTATTTTTAGTAGAGACAGGGTTTCGCCATGTTGGCCAGGCTGGTCTCGAACTCCTGACCTCAAGGGATCCGCCCGCCTTGGCCTCCCAAAGTGCTGGGATTACAGGCATGAGCCACTGTGCCCAGCCCGTTATTCACTTATTTTAATGGTGCACTTCTGAAATTTGCTCCCACCAAAACGGCGCAACAATGGCCTTGTCAGCCTCCAAGGAATGTGGTGTGAACATGGATCATTCTAACCATACCGAGGCACAGTAAGACCAGGACTTAATTTGAGCCTCTGAACTGAGCATAGGGTTTAATGAACCACTTCTCCACTGTGATAAAGTATTCTAGCAAAAGTGCTATGGTTTGTATGCACAGCCTGCAGCTGAACCCATTACAGGATGCATTATTTGATGGGAGGTCTAAAAGACTGAAGAGCAATTACTCTCTACAACCAAGGGCAAATGGCAACTGTGGAGCTTGGCCTTTTCTCATTTCTTGGTTTCCTGAGGCCAGAGTTCTCTACAATGACAAAACCTCTTTGCTCTGGCTCATTTGAAAAACAATGTCATTTTAAAGGTTAGATTTTGTGTGTGTATGTGTGTGTCTGTGTGTGTGTGTGTGTGTGTGTGTGTGTGTGTGTAAGAGAGAGAGAGAGGATTTTATAGTGATTTTTATGACAATCAATTAAAAAAATGATTTGGAAACATTTATTGAGAGGGGTCACAAAGGCAAATATAGTATTGAAAGGAAACAGATAGTTCTGGCTCTTCCAAATCTGTTTTACTAAAACCTACCAAGGCCTAGGAATGGGACAACAGTCTTCAATGAAGTCCCTTACTGGGCCCTGAGAATAATCTTTCCTTGCCTTCCTGCATATCATTTTCCTTTCCCCCCTCTCCCCTCCCCTTTCCCCAAGATACAGAGCTGGCTGGGAGGCCACCTTAAGTATGTCCTACCCCCTTTCTCTCACTTTGCTCCAGGACAGTCAGAGCTAAACTCACAAAGGTGAAGCACTGATAACAGGCCCCAGGACCAATCCCCAGACCCACCCTCCCTCCACTGCACCACAGGTTCCCACTGCCATTACCAAGCATGGTGCCCCCTGACCAGCCTTCACCCCTCAGTCCTTCTGAAAGCCCCCCAGCTCTTCACCCCAGAGACCCCAGCCCATTCAAGTACCCATGGTCCTCTGCTTCAGTCTAGGCATTTTCCTGACATGGAGGTTCAAGCTCACTTATGAATATTTAAAGACTCATGATATTTGTTAATCCTTGAAGGCTACTGATTTTCTGAGCCCAACATCATCAACAAATAGTAAGGGAGTCATAAAGAAAATGCTTTGCTCACCTTTCATCTTTCTTTTGTGGCAAGTAAGAAAAAAGAAAAACCCACTTCTCACAAAACCTAGCTGTGACTGTGTGTTCAGGAAAAAAGAAAGAGATGGGGGCTGGTGGGTGCAGGAGGGCAGATGACAAAGGACAGAGCCCAAGGTCATAAAAGGGGGTGGAAAGAGTTATATAGCCTATACTCCCACCTCTCCACTTCCCAGAGGTCCAGTCCCTGCTCCTCATTCCTCCCCATCCCATTCCTGGTGCTTGTTGGAAGAGCAGGATCTCAGGCCCCACCCCAGACCTCCTGAATCAGACGATCTAGAGGTGGAGCACAGGAGTAGGTTTTAGCAAACTTTCCAGGTGATTCTAATGCCTGCTAAAGTTGAAAAGCAATACCATATGGTGTAGACACCAGTGTCTTGTGCACGATTGTTTAATAAACAAACACTTGCTAATTTATTTGCAAGGACTTGGTGTGGAGCCAGACTGCAAGCTCCCTCAGAGCAGAGACCATATCTTTCTTCATGCCTGACAATGCATTTGTTGAAGGAAAATAGAATCGGTTAGTATTTTGCTTTTGTTTTTGTTTTCCACTTTAACCTTTTCTAATTAAAGGTTTCAAAACAGCAAGGAAAATCACAGTGAGTGTTGTTTAGAGAATGGTTTTGAGATAATATATCAATACCATGTGAATAGTTAATAACATCAGTTTACCAGTAATATTAATACCTTCCAGTCATATAGTGGCTCTGTGTTTTTGAAAACTCTTCCATGAACATTTTTCATTTGATCCTCAAGAAATTTTGGCAGGAAAATGTATAGGTTTCTTTCTTTCCTCTCATAGAAGAGGAAGCAGAAGTTCAGAAAAGCTGAGAAAATAGTCTTGGTTTTCCTAATTAGGTACAAAAACTGGAACCCAGGACTTTGAGCTCCTACTCCATTGGAAAGGTTTGTATTCCAGTTCTGTTCTATGTTATCTGAGTGTTTCCAGTAACTTACTCTTATAAGTCTTTATTTTTCAGTTTCTTCATCTGCAAAATGGGGAAAACAATGGTTTCTATTTTAAAGGGTTGTTTTAAGAATTAAATGAAATAATAAAGGTAAAGCACTTAGCATAGGGCCTGGCACAAAGTAAGAGTTTAATAAATGAAGCCACGGTTTTATTACTATTTCTTTATTGTTATATGTCTGAATTTACATATTATGCATATAATAATTATATATTTATGATTATTGCACCACACTGACTCCCACTAGAGTGACCAATATTCCATACGTGGGTTAGCAAGGCCGGGGTCTTCCTCATCTCAGAAGGTGTTCCTTGCTAACTTAACAGGACATTTAAGGCCTCCAGTCTGCCTTTCATGCCAGGAGTGTTTCTCACTGCTGCTCCCCAGTGGGTCTTTATGCATGCCGCAGGTTGGGTATCTGCTGTGGTCACAGTGCTTACCACCCTTTCTCATGGACAGGTTGCCTAGTCATTCCAAGCACACGCCTTCCTTAGCCATTGTATTGTTAAGTTGTTATGGTTAATTTATATATACACACACACACATATGGTAAAACCACAGCTTTTATCCAAATATAAAATAAACACATGTCAAAGATATTATTTAACTCTGGACTTAAAGACGGGACAAGTGAGATATTGCATAGGCTCAAGGGGATATTAGGTGAATGCACACATACAGGCAATCACGAATGCAGAAACGAATTTACCAAGTTACAAAATGGGTTAATACCCATGGAGCGAGAATCAGATGCATTCCACCAGACACAATTTATTGGCATTTCTTTCCATTTGCAAGAACTTGTATTATTATCGGTTTTCTACCACCTACAGAGCTATAAAATAGCTCAAAGATGATGAAAAACAGAGATAACCTGGAAAGGTGTGCTGAACAGGGCCCCCAGTCATCTTTTCTGCCCACTTGGAAGTCTTTCACAATCTTTCCTGACAGTGGGATCTCAAAAGAGTAGTTTAGTGTTGGAGGAAGGGAAGGTATCACTATATCCAGTTTCCTGCCTAGAAAAGAGGCTCCACAGTCCTGGGCTTCAAAAGGCCTGAGTGAGTTTTCTCCTTTGGTTCTCTTCTTCTCTTAATACCCTCTTCTCCTTTTCCTGAAGATTTCATCTCAAAGTTCTACAAAATCCACAGACTCATAGTCCCACTCCTTCTCCTTGGAAATCCCAACTCTCCCATAGGACTCCCTTGGTCCTGTCTTAATATCTCACAGACCTTGGTGTTCAGGCTTTGGCTGAATGTCTGTGAAGCTTCTTTTCTCAGCCACCAGGAATACAAAGTGGGAGGAGAAGGTTTTGGTACCTAAGTAGGTACTGGATTCTAAGTTTAGCTTCCCCTTCAGCAAGCCTGATTGCCTTCCCATTAACCTAAGAAGGAAGAATATCTTTCCAAAGATCACTAATTCCCCCAGGACAATATAAATCTTGTCTAATGTGAGAAAAGGATATTTATTTCTAACAACATGACTTTGGCTTTGCCCTGTGAAAGCATAACCCAGGCATTCTTGAGCTGAGGAACGTCTTACCCTTTTCCTAGGTCAGACTTTCATTCCTCTCCCTTTGTTGTCCAGAAGGGTAATCCTTGCTTCATCTAGTTACTGTTGTTTTTCTTCCTTGCATAGAAGAAAAGGAATGTCCAGTTGTTTCTACCACACATACGGTTTAAAAAATAGAATTTGACATTTTATAAAATTAGGAGATCAGAAGTTATAAGATGGGCATGATGGAAATAGGTCTAAGTTTAGATTTAGACTAATAAGGGGGAATTGGATGTGGTGCAAGGTAGTTCCAGGACTAGGTGGATGAAAAACACTGCTTCTTGAGCTCTCGAAATACGTTCTCAGTACTGGCTCTCTGCAACAGACTTACCACGGAGAGGTGGATCAAACAGATCCTTCCAGAACATCCAGTTCTGCTTGCTTCCACATGCAGCTGAATTGACACTCCTACATCTATGCAGATTCAAGCATTTTTGGTTTTCCCAGGAGATATATTATTTTCTACTTTAAAAGATAATCAAGCATATGAATTTCTTACCAAGTTCCACATTCAACACAATGTAGGCACTTTCCCTCCTGTGCAAGCAGACAGCACACTGAGGACGAGCATTCCCAGGAGCCTTGGGATATAGACCCACGTTGACCACTAAGTAGTTGAGACATCTCAGGCACTCACATTTGGAGTTTCAGCTTTGTCATCTCCAAAATGAAGGTGCTGGACTGGGGCCCTTCCAAAGCAGCTCTTCCACAATGTCAAGGTGCTAAGTAACTCCTAAGATATCCTCATCCTAACTGTGGGTTCTAGATCAGAAAGGAAAATGTGACTTCTCCAGACTGGGGATGAATAGCTAGTCACGCAGATGTCCTTTGCAGACTGTGATGGGGTGAACACTTGCCTTCCCTTACCACGGACAGTGTCAGGGTGTAAAAGGTTCTGTGGAAGAAGCTGCCAGCAACACATCCTAAAAGGGATGCATTGGGGCACTGGCATCACATAAGATGGTAATTCTTCTTTTATTTTGTGCTTATTCTGAGTCAGGCTTTTTTTGCCATATTCAGTCTATCATTTACTCATTCATTCAATCTCTAATTCTACATTATTGTTTGAGTACCTTCTATGTGCCATATATTTTGCTGAATGCTGGAGACTTAATGATCAACACACAGTTGAGGTCTCTGTCCTCATGGTACCTATAGTCAAGGGGGGATGTGAATAAGTGAAAAAGTTATAGTGAGTGATGTGCAAGGCATATGTGGGCCCGCATGAGTGGCAACTAACCCAGAGGAAGATGGAAGAGAGTAAGAGGGCCTGACACAGAAGCCATAGATGTGTTTTAGACAGATGGTACCTGTGATGGCTACAGGTGATTTCTTGCAAAACTAATGAAGCTTAAGTTTAGTGGTGTTCCCATAAACTGGCTCTTTGAAAAAAGGATGAAATTATTTAATAATCAGTGCTTTTGAGCCATACTGCCAGCTCCAGAACACAGCTAAACTTTGGGCCCCTTACTAAGACAAATCCCGTCTTAGTGTCTTAGTAATTCCCCCAGAGCAGGCTCTGAGACAGGGGTTTGCGCACAAGTAGTTTATGTGGGAAGTGCAAGAAATACCCGTAGTAGGAGGGTGAGTGGGCTGTGAAAGGGAAGACAGCCAATAAAAGATCTGTGTTCAAGCCAGCTACCATTATGGGTTACCAGAGCTTAATCTTTCTTAAAAATTCTGGAATCAGTATGGTAACAACCTGAGGAGAAAGGGAGCAGGGGTATTTATACTCCAACTTCTGTCAGTCATTGGCTCAGGTCTGCTCCTGAGTGTGTTATTTTCCTTTTATATTTTACCTTCCCTGATGGAGGGAGTGACCTTCCATTGCTTTGGTGAAAGCTATAAAGCAAAGAGATGCAGATACTGACAGTTGGAAGTCAGCCAACAAGCACAGAAGTGGTAAGGCCTGGGAGATATAGATAGTATCTGGTACAAAATATCCCATACTTAATTTTGTATTTGTAATTTGCATTTTACTTAAATTGGGCCCTCAAATTTTTATGAATTTTAGACCTCACAAAACCTGAAACCACCTATAGTGACAGGCCTAACTTGCTGAAAATACAGAATGTATGGGAAAATCAAAGAAATTAAAAAGTCCATATCAGAATTGGAAGGAAGACGGAGGGTAGCAAGAGATGAAACTAGAAGCTAGAAAGTTGAAGCTAGAAGCTAGAAAGTTGAAGCTAGAAGCTAGAAAGGTAAGCCAAGGCCATATGAAGGGTGCTATGTTAAACTGGGCTTTTCTAGATTTGGCTGACATTTGTTGGTGTCTGCAGAACTCAGCTGGGTTCCTTGGGGCATCTCATTTCTGGGACAAATTGACAGAGCAACCCCTTTCTGGGATGGGCTCTTCCCAAGATGAAGAATAAGAACCCAAGAGGGCTGATGGAAGCTCACCATGCCTCTGATGTCTGTTAATCACAGTGGCACAGGTCAAATCTCCTTATATTCCATTGGCCAGATCCAAAGTTAGTAGGGCAAGGCAATATAGTACACCTACAGGGAAGGAAATAATGACTAAGTAAGAACTGTAATACAACCTACTACTGGATTTTCACCAAAATGTTAATAGTGGAGATAGTGAGATTTCTGATCATTTTTCCTTTAGCATTTCACTATTGTTAGAATTTGTAATAAGAATGTAGCAATTGCACCAAAAAATATGAACCTATTCTTCTAAATAATAAAAGATTATATCAAATATTGAAGAGCATTTTTAAGGATATCTTTTTAAATTTTTCCTTTTTTAATGTATTATTTATAAATGAGTTAATATACATATAAAAGGCCTACCCCTTCAACTTCCTAAAACTACCTATTAGCATTTATAGCATGTGTAACTAATCAGACTTTATTATGTTCCTATTTCTGGTTTCTTAGTATTACTCTCATTAATTTTTTTTATTTTGTTTATGTCTTTGTAAATCACCTGCAAGCACTTTGTGGTGTTAGCTAGGAAACAAATAAATAGATTATTTAGAAACTAGAAAGAAAAGTAGTCGGGGGGAATCATCCCAGTAATACTCAGCCCTGATAGCATATACAAATCACCTGGAGATTTCTTTTTAATACCTCTGATGAAGACTCTAGAGGTTCTAATTTAATGTTTCTGAATTGGGCTAATTCTTAAAAGCTCTCTGAAGGTTGAGAAAAATTGAATAAATAAATGATTAAATTAAGTGAAAAAAATAACAAAAGGGCCAATTGTATGTGAAGAGCAAAAGCAGGTTGGGAAGTTTCTTTACAAACTTGAAGTAGGCTGTGATACTAAAAAGCCAAAGCTCCCAAATATTAAAAAGAATAAGGGAAATGGATGAAGTAGAGCAATATTAGCTTCCAGAATTAGAAAGGGCCTGCTATTAAGATCTGTTCGAGCTTCACTGGGTGAGGAAGAGTGAGTCATATTCTCTGTGATACCTTATATTCCCACATACATCCCAGATCAGACCCTAATCGACAATTGTTTCTGTGGGTCACTGAGGTGCATTTTGTGGACTGTTTTTCAGAACGTTGTGATTAAGCAAAAGTCTGTCATTCTCCATGAGAAGAGGCTGAACTCATAGGCAATTACTTACACACCCAGAACAGGAGAGAAGGAATACTAGAAATATTGTAGAAATGTGGTTTGTTCACTTGTTTATAGCTCTTCAGACTTAAATTATTCTGTGCAGAGTTCAGTTGTTTATGTGTGAAACATCATGATATCAAAAGCCCTTTTATCTTGATGTCTCATCCCAGCTTTTTTGAGACTCTACTTTAATATTTGATAAGAACTTAAATGGGGATAAATTATGCTTTCCTCCTCTCTTTCTCTTTTACGTTTATACATAAATGTTGAGAGAAAGCTTGAGGTATTTGTTTTGTTTTGTTTTAGCTAAATGGCAAGTAAATAACAGGCTTTTTAGTAACTATGATTTGGTACTGGTACGGTCTGAGTTAACTGCCATTTGCAGAGTAACCATGGTGACCAGCATATGGCTTCTGATTCCATTAATCTTGTTGAGATTAACAGGAAATCCCAAAGGATCTTTTGCAGTGATTCAGAAATAAATCATCTTTTCACATGTATACTGTTTGGTGACAGCCACTCGCTTTCAGTGTGTGTCTCTACCCAACAAATAAATAAGACAGTCTCTCTAATGAGATGATGGGAAATGCGTCCCTCAAATAAGAAATTTCACAGAATACATCCAGTGGTGAAAAGGTAAATACATATAAATACCATGTGAAAGGAAGATTTATTCAACAAACATGTGTCATACCCCTGATAGACACATAAGTGGAAGGTCATTTACTCCCCTTATGTGTCTATAAAGTTAGAAATTTATTTGTATAGAACCTCAGCCTGGAGATATGGACTGGAAACAAAATTTGAGACTCTTTAATGAAAAAAATCCAATTATTATTTCAATTATAGGAATTAGAAATGATGAATTAAGCTGGATTTGGGAAGAGGAGCAGCTGGCTGCCCAAGAGGAGACTAATAATGTGTTCTATGTGTAACGAGATGTTGCAACTTAAAAACTACAGTGTGGCCCTACCTAAAACCATATTTGGCCTACAACAGCCCCAGAGCATGTAAAATAATAGCCTCATTTTACAGGTGAAGATACTGAACTAAACAATTCAGAGTGACTTCCCCATACTCACTAAGTATTAGAGCTTTCTCAAACTGGCGGAATAAATTGTTGAGTCTGAGTTGGAAGGGATGGGAACTGAATTACTATCCCAACATTCTTCTGATGCTAATTCCTATTACAGTGTAGACAAAATATGCACAACTCTGGGTCTTTCTCAACTCATGGAGTTTATACTTCCTCATCTCTAAGTTTTCCTTGGTTAAAGGAATACTCTGAGCTCTTATTTCAACCTAGATCATCCTACATAAAAGAAATATCAAGAACACAATAGCATTTTACGAATTCTAAGATGCACAGTTTTTCTTACTTACCCATCTATGGCTGGGCACGGTGGCTTGCGCCTGTAATCCCAGCACTTTGGGAGGCCGAGGCAGGCAGATAACTTAAGGTCAGGAGTTCAAGACCAGCCTAGCCAACATGGTGAAATCCTGTCTCTACTTTAAAAAAATACAAAAATTAGCTGGGTGTTGTGGCGCTTGCCTGTAATCCTACCTACTGGGGAGGCTGCGGCATGAGAATCGCTTGAAACTGGAAGGCGAAGGTGCAGTGAGCCACTGCACTCCAACCTGGGCAACACAGCAAGACTCCGTCTCAAAAAAAAAAATCTGTGACATTGAAATATGCCTTTTCATCAATGGCTTCTTATGATCGCTATGCAGCAATACCAAATGTAGATTTCATTGCTCGTACATGCACTAACTTGATCATAGCTGCTTATATTGCCAAAGTCATACAGTTATTGGTACATGGATAGAAAGTTATTGTGTATGCAGAAAGAGGTATAAATTTCATTTTAGTGACATGAATACTCATTTTGGAGTAATGACCATCATTTTACATTTTCTTGCAAAGCAACAACATAGTGTTCTACAGGACCTAAGAAGGGAAGATACAAACAGATCTTGTATGTTAATCTACCGTGCACTAAGCACAGAAACTTAAAAAAAAAAAAAAGCTAAATCTTTCAGAATACATGAAAGGAATTTCAAAGCAACAAGAAGCTGACATAATTTAATTTGCTACATCCTTTTGTTCTTGGCCATTGTAAAATAGTTTTTATCTTATCATTTATGTTAGGTTTTATGATAGGTGGTAATTCACAAATCAGCCAGCATGGTATTGATCTCCTCTTGCTGATGGTGGGACTGTGCCTAAAGCTCCCTTCCCTGCTCTGCTGATGCAGAACAACATCAGGAAGTCCAAGTAGTCAAAACCAAAGCCAAACATTGAACATTTGCAACCCCAATTTCAATCATAAAATGAACCAACTCTAATGGCATATCAGTCTTTTGTTCATCTTAGCACAAATGCTCTAGACCACAATTTTTATTTCATTAAAAATAAAACTGGTCTCCTTTGGCTCTCTAATTGTTCAAAATAACGATTCTTTGTAATTCCCTAGTAATTGTAGAAAATATTCATTTTACATTATTTCCCTGACAATTTAGAACATTTGAGGTTACATTGAAATATTTCTTATATAAGAGCAAATGAAGAGGATGGATCTCATATAATCATGGCCAAATAAGTATATTCTTCTTGGTCATGTATTTTTATAAATCATTGAGGAGCAGGGAATGTTGTATATGCATAAATGTATAACCTATTACAGCAGCCCGAGACCCCATGAGTTATTACTATGTCAGCAGAACTGAGATACTCAGATGTATTTAGTGGTAGAAGCAAGCATTCCATTAATTTGGTTAAGGGACATGAATCAGCTAGTAGGTTGTGAGTTACGCACCTTCCTGACCTTCACAAAAGGACACCCGGACTTGAGTTTATACAGTCAGGGGTGCAGTAGGATGTACTGGCCCAGGTCAGAAGAGTGCCACATTTCCTCAAGCACTCATTTGTCCTCAGGAAACTCAGAAGCTGGGTCATTAACACCCTGGCCCCAGCTCCTTCCTTACACAACTGTGACACTCTATGGTGAACCCCTTGTCACTAATCTTACTCTGGGTTTCTGATTTCTAGCTTTACTAGAATTAAAAGGATTAGCACTTTTTCTGTTAACATAAGTGCTCTCTACCCAGGGCCTTTCCAAGCCCCTGGCTTACAAGACCCATAGGAACAAAGAGATCATTTCTTTTAATTACATAAAGAAATCTGATCAGATGTGAGATCCTTTAAAAGAAACTTTTGACTTCGTTTGTAAAAATATATTAGCATTTGTTACTTAAAGCGTTTCCAAGAGTGGAATTTATTTTACACCCTAATTCATTATGAATGCATCATTTTTCATATTCTCCATACACAAGATTAAGTGAGGAAAAAGTATAGAGTTTAGGAGTTCTGTCTTTATTTCTCCAGTCCTGCCAAATCTCACTGTTGCTAAGGGAATATATTATCAACTTAGGTGTCAGAATTAGAAAGGTCATATTGTTCTGATAAAATATGCTGTGACTCTGAGATGTCCAGGTGGAATCAAGGATATATTTCCCCAGATAATTTAATCTCATTTGAAAACATAGATGTACTCTTGGTTCAGGGAAATATGCTGAAATAAAACCCTATCTGCCTCTTCACTCTTTCCTTTCTTCTCAGGAAGGAGAAACAGTGATCATAGCTCATTGAAAACTCTCCTGCTGTAAAAAGCTCTAATATTTGCTTTTTATTCCCTCTTCAAGTTGAGAACAGCTCATTGCCATTTTCTATTCAATGATCCTTCACTTGACTATTGTTTGTAACACCATTCCCAAGCTTTACTTTTTGACATGTTACAAATCTGTTTTTTTTTCAAACTTTAATCATTTGTTTACGTTTCAACATTTCAATATTTCTCTCCTGACCACCACCAGGCAATATGTCTTTCCCACCTATCTTAGACTGTTCTCAAATAAAAATGTGGCTGATATAAAGGGAGAATTAAAAAACATAGCTTCCTCTCAGCTTCCTCTAGATAACAATAAATGCACTAGAACTTCAGTTTTTGAACTTTTAATGAGTATTATGGAAACATGTTTTAAAGCACAGGCTTGAGAGCCATACTGCCAGCATGTGACTCCCACATTTGCCACTTTACTGGCTGAGTGATCTTGGGCAATTAACTGTAAAATGGGCATAATAATATTCTCCTTAAGTTATTCTAAGGATTAAATTAATGCAACAGATATTGATATTAAGTGTTTAGAAAAATACCTGCGCTTTTTCTCTGCCTGGCATTGCTGGGCCTGCAGGTCTATGTCAAGCCATGGATGAGGGTCTTTGTTCTGCAGAATGGGGTTCGTTAAAGTTGTTAAGAATAAGGCCTATTTAAGAGATACCAAGTGAAATTTAGGAAATGACAAGAGGGTAGAACTGATTACTATACTCAGAGACACTCCATGATACAGGATAAAAATAAATACAACACACTCAAATACAGGGTGATAGTCTGTGTAACAAACAGAGATATGATTTGTCAGATCACTTATGCCCATATAGAAGGGGATATGGTAGTCTGCGCAGCATATGTACGTGGTACATGAACTACCAAAATAAGGTGTGAAGGTTGGCCTGACAAATTATGCTTTAGCACATTATACTGGCCTGCCGCTGTCCCACAGGCTTCTCAGTAGGTTTGGTATGGAGAGGATCTATGAAGGCCAAGGGGAGAGGACTGGAGATTAATGCGATGTGGAAAGCATTGATGGTCAGCCTGGTGCCTTCACCTGCTATTTGGATGTAGGCCTTGCCAGAACCATCACTGGCAATAAAGTTTTTGGGGCCTTGAAGGCAGCTATTGATGAAGGCTGTTCTGTCCCTCATAGTACCAGATGATTCCCTGCTTGTGATTCTGAAAGCAAGGAATTTAATGCAGAAGTACATGGGAAACACATCATGGGTCAGAATGACGTAGATTACATGCATTACCTAATGGAAGCAGATGAAGATGCTTACAAGAAACGGTTCTTTCCATTCATAAAGAACAGCGTAACTTCAGACCTGATGGAGGAGATATACAATAAAGCTCATATTGGCTGGGCACGGTTGCTCACAGTCCCAGCACTTTGGGAGGCTGAGGTGGGTGGATTGCTTGAGCCCAGGAGTTCGAGACCAGCCTGGACAACATGGCAAAACACTGTTTCTGCAAAAAAAATTTATAAAAATTACCCAGGCGTGGTGGTGTGCACCTGTTGTTCCAGCTACTCAGGGGGCTGAGGCGGGAGGATCGCTTGAGCCCAGGAGGTTGAGGCTGCAGTGAGCCAAGATCATGCCACTGCACTCCAGCCTGGGTGACAGTGTGAGACCTTGTCTCAAATAAATAAATTAATAAAACAAAAAATCTCATGTTGCTATACAAGAGAATCCAAACTATGAGAAGCCCAAGAAAGGAGATAAAAACAACAGGTGGAAACATCCCCAAATGTCCCATGCCCAGAAGAAAGATCAGGTAGCTCAAAAGAAGGGAAGCTTCCTCAGAGCTCAGGAGCGGGCTCTGAGAGCTAAAACAATGTTCTAGGTTGATTTTTCAGATAAAAACAATAAACTTATTGGCTAAGCAGGTTTAAAAAAACAATACCCTGCAGAAGCAAACTATTACATTTATTATCTAAGTTCCAAAATCAAAAGTTGGTTATTTGTGTCATGAATCATACTGGAGGCTTATTCTAAATTCTAAATATCCTGTTTATACCAACTTAAAATGCCAGCTCATTGTATTATAATTTTGACATTGATCAACCTGACATTTTTCTCTTATAAAGGTAAGGCATGAACATATTAGCTCTCATGATTCTTTTTTTTTTAAATTATCACTTCTCCCAGATTTCCTAAGCGCCATTGCTTTAGCTCTTTAAGTTGTTACTGTGATAAGGGAAAATACTCTTTTTGTGTGATGGGCTGTAGATAGGTTGGGCAGCCATCTCAGTTTGCCTGAAACGGAGGGGTTTCTCAGAACATGGGACTGTTACTGCTTAAACTGGGAAAGTCTTGGGGAAACCAGGATGGTTGGCTATCCTACTGTAAAGGTATTACATAAGGTGGGGTAAAAGAGGAAAGGAAGAATCAGTAGTAGTATTAAGCTCATTAAATACAAAAGAATTATTAGTACACCACTGTTCCCTTGATTTTTGACTCATGCAATCTCTGATGAGTATCTGAAAGGTAAAATTGCACTGAACTAATTAACTCTAAATGTCAGGCATTTGGACTTCGTGGTTTTTTTTTTTTTTTTTCCCTTTTGCTACCATCATCATCTGTGGAATGTATTTCTTCTCCTTCATTTTATGCTGTTCTGCTTTCCTCTGATTATGTCATGCTTCTTCTTTTTCTTTTAGGTCAACTCAAATCAAAACATACTCTTGGGACAATGCCCAGGTTATTCTGGTTGGGAACAAGTGTGACATGGAAGACGAGCGGGTCATCTCAACTGAGCGAGGTCAACATTTAGGAGAACAGCTCGGTAAGAAACAAATTAATAAGTTAAAAAGAAAGATAATTTGCTTATTATATGTAACTCTGTACAGAGTCCGAGCTAATTGTCAGGGTGGAGTTAATGAAATGTTTGTCAATCTAACAGTGGAAAGCAACATAATCCTCCCTAAGTGGACAATATATTTTCTCCCACTTACCATGGCATCATGAGAGCTCAAGTGCAATTACAGAAGCAAAAATGATACTCAGAATTTTGGTCTTAGTACAAGGTATTTAAATTCTTATTCCATGAGAAACACAGGTTATGTCTTGTCCATTATTTTTGTTTTTTTGTTCTCCATACTGTATTTTGCATTCAGTGAGCTCTTCATTTTATTGTGTGATTATTGTTCTCAAGTTTCCATTGGAGGAGGATAATGGCACAGAATACGTCACATCCTAGATTCTGATTCTAGTGACATCACTGATAAGCCATGTTACTGTTACAAATCCCTTTGAGACTTAGTCACCCCATCTCTCCAGAATGAGTATCACAGCCCATGCCTATTTAACCAAGTCCTTGTAGATAAGATCAAATGAGATAACAGATATGAGAAAGTTTCAGAAATGGCAAAGCCATTTCAAACACAAAACATTGTATCTAAAGAGAAAAATGCTGGAGTGAGTAGGGTAGAGATTTAATACAAAGGAGGCATTGATGATTGATAATTGATTGATTGAGTCAAGAAATTTTTACTGGGTACTAGTTGTATGCTTTATATTATGCCAAAAATCATGGGGCATACAAAAAAGTAATTCACAGTCCCTAGGCTCAAGTTGCTCCCAATCGAGTGGACACTGAAGACTGGAGATATACACAAGGAAGCAGAAATACAAGTCAACAAAAACAGGTCAATGAGGAGATAAGCTGCAAGGCAGATGCCAACAGGAAAGAAACAGGCAGAGGGAGGCAGACAAAGGAAGGGGAAAAACATTGCCGGGAGGAGACGTAGGAGTGGAGTGTGATCGGAGGAAGATAAAGTGCAATGCAGAGAGGGCCCCTGGGGAGATCAGGTGTGGAAATGAATACACCAAGAGGAAGAGATGAGTGATGAGGGGAGATGGAGATCATATGGGTGAAATGGCAAGATACAGCTTAAATGGTCTCTAAAGGAGAGTAGAATTTGCAACTACAAAGGAGATAAGGCATTATCAGTAAAGAGCACAGTGATGCATGGACATTGAGATGAGCATAAGGTGAGAGGATAGTGAATAGAAAAGTGAGAACCTAGCATAAAGTTGCAGAATTGAGTTGTGGATTTGGGGAACAACTCCAGTCCTAGAGGTGAGGGAGTTGGAATTCTTTTTGTTTTTTGTTTGTTTTTGGTAGACCACTGAGAATATTGAGGCATTCTTAACAAAGAAGAGTTTGACTTTTAACCTTTTCGGCCAGGACCTGCAGTAAGAAATACTTTCAATTTAGCATCCCAATACATACATATATAAAACTTTTGTAAAACAGAAGTTTTACAAAACACATTTTAACTTTACTTGATGAGATTCACTCTGTTTTCTGTCTTATTTTTCTTTCTTCTTTTTTCTTAAATGGCTGTCCCAACCCACTAAGTTGATCCCCAGAAACAGTAATGTGTCTCAATCTATAATTTGAAAAACACTGTTATAAAGGGGATGATTTGGGATTAACCTGCTGGTGTTGTGCAACATGAGTCAGAAAAGCAAAGTCCCTCTCATTGGGTCACTCTTCCTCTTGATCATCTCATAACTAAACTAAATACAGTTCACTCTGAAAGTTTGACCATTTCTCATGAGCTTAATAAGTTCCTTAGACTAAAATCTATCCCTGGATGGCCACAAGAACCCTTCCACCAAATATTCTTAGAGCCACCCAGGAGAAAGTTACATGGCTGGTGTACGGTCTCCTGTGGTGGCTTTTGAAGTTATCATCTCTGCCACAGGGCCTCTTCCCACTCTACCGATTAAACAATATGAAGAGTCTGAAAAAATGATAATTTTTTTCTTAATCCTCTTAAGACCTTGGAAAGATAAGAATGGAAAATAATAGATCCCCAAAGAAGGAGAGGGAGGAAACCTGGGAGAGGGTTGGCAGGTTGGCTTCCCAAGACGGTCTCTTCCCTGCCTTCCTGTGTTTTCTTAACTAGCTGAGCACATGCCAGGATGGGGAAGAAACTGCTACACAGATGTAGGCTGTCTCTATGAATAAAAATGAAAACTGTTTGGTTCAAAAAAAATACATGTATCTCCAAGCCAAGAATTGTTTAATGTCATTGATACATAGGAGGCAGGCAATTGGCTAAATTTTTTAACACTCTAATAAATTACTTGGATATTGAGAAGACCAGGTGGTGAAAAGGGATGTTAGGATGATGGAAATGCATCAAGAGGGTGAGTTTCCCACTGCTCCATTGACTGGCACACACACAAACCCTTTCCATTCAGTACACAGATGTAGCAAAGTTCCTGAAATTGTGAAGCAGAATGTTTTATGTTCCTGTTCAAGTTCTTCCAGTGGTTTCTAATTGATTTTTTGCTCTCTATTCAATAAAACCCAGCTGTTGTCATAGCAACCAACACATGTGCATTCTTGGAGAGTCATTTACCTCGTTTAATGTGGCTTGCTCTCCTCATGGCTACACATGCTTCTACAAATGATCATGAGGGACCATTTGTATTTTAAAAAAATGCTCTCACAATTTAAATTTAAAGATTTTAAAGGTCTTTGCTTTGTTTTTTAATTACTTGTACATTTTATTCTTCAGAATACCATCACATACACACAAAGGTTCCACACTGTTTTTTAAATGTCATTACCACATCTTGGCAGATGGCTCAAAATAACTGCTTTATCAATCTGGTTGCAATTAATTCTCCATTGTGGATTGTTTTATCTGCACAACATTTGCTCATCCTAATGAGGGTCCTTGATGGAACTAAGTTGTAATGGAGCTCTTTAAAAATTATTGTATGGCAGCTGTTGGTCCCAATCCAGTTTAGTTCACCAAGCATTTATTAAGTGTTTACAATATGCCAGTTACTGGGAATGCAATGACAAATAACCCTACCTTCTAGGAGCAAACATTGTAGTGCCTGAGATAGACTACACAGACAAAGAATATTTTTCTGGCTTTCCCGTTCTCGGCCATTTTGTTTCATTTGATCCTTTGAGCACTCCTCCTTACTGAATGCTGCTTCGTCAGCATTTATGACGTGGTGCTCTCTGTTCGTCTCCTCCCTCTCCAGGCTTGCATTTAGTTTCCTTGGTAGACTACTCCTCCTTTATCTGTCTCCTGCTCTCTGGCTTTCTAACCTCAGTCCACCACTGCTCTCTCTCTACACCCTCCCTTGGATGTTTCCATCCACTCCAAGGTTTTAACTCCACCTCCAGACTAATGACTGCCAAATCATGTCCCAGGCCTGACCTCACGCTGGCGCTTCAGGCACCAACATCCACCTGCCAGCTGTGCATATTCAGTACTTCTGATTTAGAGTAGTGGTCTAATCATCTGCCGCTGAATTGGCTGGGGTTCTTTTTCAACTGCACATTCATCAACCCAACTCAGACCTGCTGCATCAGAGTTTTTGAAGTTGAAGGCTAGAATCTACATTTTTAACAAACATT
Organism: Symphalangus syndactylus; assembly: GCF_028878055.3. Classification (NCBI taxonomy): domain Eukaryota; kingdom Metazoa; phylum Chordata; class Mammalia; order Primates; family Hylobatidae; genus Symphalangus; species Symphalangus syndactylus. Next base: position 40,944,525 of record NC_072440.2, on the reverse strand, counting down.
TTTGTGGCTTTTATACGACTAAATTTCTAGAACACTGGCTTTTGTGGGAAGCGAGTATTTGGAGAGGGTAAGGAATTGCTGCCAGAGCTGAACATTACCCTATAGCTGGTGTTATTTTCCCATGCTTTTTTTTTTTTTTTTTTTTTGATGGAGTCTTGTTCTGTCACCCAGGCTGGAGTGAGGTGGCATGATCTCGGCTCACTGCAACCTCCGCCTCCTGGGTTCAACCGATTCTCCTGACTCAGCCTCCCAAGTAGCTGGTACTACTGGCGCGTGCCACCACGCCCGGCTAATTTTTTGTATTTTTAGTAGAGACGGGCTTTCACCGTGTTAGCCAGGATAGGCTCAATCTCCTAACCCTGTGATCTGCCCGCCTCTGCCTCCCGAAGTGCTGAGATTACAGGTGTGAGCCATCGCACCTGGCCTCCATGCATGTTTTAACAGTTAGTCTATATGTATGTACCTATAAGAATATACAAGAATGTTTTTAAATTCTATATTAAATTTTACTATGGTACTTATATATGTACAATCTCATAATTTAAGTTTTAAATGTACAACTACCGTGTTAAATGACAAAAAAATTTGGAGATACAATTAAAGATAGATTTTCCTAAAATAGAAGTAATTTATCTGGAAATAAGAACAAAGAAATTTATAGAGGAGAATGGATTTGTATTGCCTTGAAACCACGGGTGAAAGAATACTTGAACCATTATTATAAGCTCAGAAAGGGCAGAAAATGCAGAAACTCCTGTTTTCCAAAAATGTAGTCAGAGAACCAAAGACTGCAAGCAACTAAAATTGCTTCTGGGGAGAAGTCATTATTAATAATCTGTAAGGAGCCAATTTTAAAGTGTTTTTAATTTGCATTAATATTTCTCCCTAAAACAAGTAACAGATAATAGTCCCAATTCTCTCCATTCAAACAATTATTGTAATAACCTCTGAACATATGTATTACCAAATTCCAGATTCATCCCCCATACCCTTCCCCCTTGTCCAGCACAGAACCCCATGAGAATTTCTGAAAGTACAAAATATTCTTATATTTTGCCATTTTACCAAGCTCTGTAATTTGTCTTCCCTTCTTTTCCCATTTAATGGCTCTTTTGATTATTTACCTGACAAATATCTATAATAATACTGCGGAGTCATAAAACGTGTATCTTCCCTCTCACGGAGCTTAAAGTGTGGACCATGTATCAGAAATAGACTCAAATATTATGAACACGTAAACAGGGCTGAGTGTAACTCAGAGGATAAAGGAAGGGCATGAAGTTCTATGAATGGGTAGTTACTTCTCTTTTTGGAAAATGAAGAACGACAAAAAGACACATTCTATGTCTATATACTCTGAAACATATTGATTTGATAAATACTGGCTTAATTAAACAATTTCTTCAAGGAAATAGTCTCTTGAAGTAGAAAGAAATACATTTAAGACAAATGAAAAAGGATATTCTTTCACCTAACAAAGAATATACTAATGGAACCAATTATCTCTGAAAGTGGAAGGTAGTGCAGGCAGGACATATAATTACTTCCCAAAAGGTCTAGATAAATCAATGCAGGCAGATCTACCATGGCTAATGGGGGGAGTTTGCATTCTGTGGGATATTTCTGTGTCACCAAGCATAAGAGTTTGGGTGTATTGACCATGCTACATCATATGTTGTGGTACCAATCTCAGAGACAAGATGACTGAAGTGACTGAAACATTATAACCTAGCCAGAAAAGTCTACCTCCTTGGATTTTAAGAACCATGCTCTTGATTTCTACTGAGCCTGAATGACCCCAGCATGCCTGATTTGGGAACTCTAAGATTCTCTGATTCACTCCTATGAACGTTTCAGTTTAAATCACCCTTGTCTCTCACTGCCAACCCAGGTAAGGGAGAGAAAGGCATTGACTGCACTGTGAAATCATATAGTGGTGGAAGCCATGAACTTGGATCCATGTGCTCTGGCCATAAGCAACCAATTTCTATTTATACAATTTCCACCAGGAAAAATTGTAATAGCAGCATCATACCTTCCATAACCACCAAGCTCCACTTCAGTTATCATACCCTTGATACAATCTTGAGTCACGCAATAGGTCTTTTTTTTTTTTTTTTTTTTTTTTTTTTTTTTTTTTTTTTTTTTTTTAGAAATGGGATCTTGCTCTGTTGCCCAGGCTGGAGTGCAACAGTAGCATGATCATAGCTCACTGCAGCCTTGACCTCTTGGACTCAAGCAATCTTCCCATCCAAGCATCCCAGGCAGCTGGAACTATAGGCATGCACCACCATGCCTAGCTAATTCTTTTTTATTTTTTGAGAGACAGGGTCTTCACTATGTTACCCAGGCTGATCTGGAACTCTGGGGTTCAAGCAATCCTCCCACTCCACTTCAGCCTCCCATGACTGGGATTACAGTCATAAGCCACTGTGCCTAGCCCACAATAGGACTTAACTGAATTTAGTTTTCTGTCTTAAAGTCCAGGAGGAAGGTAGGGCATATGTAGCTGGTAAACCTATTTAAACTCTGATCTTGGACCCCACAATCTTTCAGTGATCCACACAATCCAATGAAAGATGCTAGAAAATAACTAGATGATTACAAAGGATAAATTATCCTAAATCAACCTTGCTCAAATGCATAATTTCTCTTTTCAAAATGTGCTCAGCTTCCTGGAACGTCCTCAACTATAAACTGAAAAACTCCTTAGCCAAGTGTGCTGTGATTTATAAGAAACCTCTGGAAATTCTTGGTGTCTCATTCTATGTCCAAATTACACTGAGATGATTACCACTAAATTGTACAGCAATTTTTCAGTACCTTTAGAGCACCACTTTAGGGAAGCTATAATCAGAACTACTTCAGGCGGTTCTCATCTGAATAACTAAAAACCAAGGTGTTAGAGAGTGTGCTATTTTATTTGCTTGTTTGTGACATTGAGACTGCTGATATTGGGACTAGCAGGGATATCAGGAGTCACTGCTAGGCCTCAGCACATTGAGGGGACCTTGCTTATTTCTCAAAAAAAAAAAAATAATAATAAAATAAGGAAAACCCAAGGCAGGGACAAGGAAACAAATCTAAAAGGAAGACTAGATACAGAGAAAGGTTCTTGATCTTGGCTACACATTTCAGTAGGTTGGGAAGCTTTTAAAAATCCTACTGACCAAGCTGCATCCCAAGCCAACTAAATTGGAATCTCTGGGCTGAGACCCAGACAACAGTATGTTTTTTAAGTCCCAGGTTATTCCAATGTGTCGACATGATTGAGAACCACTGATTTACAGAAAAAAACAAGGGGCAGATTAGCCCAGAGAGCCAGCAGAAGGAAGCTGTAATTGGCTCCACCCTTCATGGTGGGGCTTATGCTGCCCGGCCACAGGGAGCTGGTCTTCCAGGATGGATTCATGCCGAAGCTTTCATGCACCCTAATCTAGTCCCCATGTGGCCAATGGGTGCACGGATTTTACAGAAGGCTTATTGGGGATCAGAAGAGGAGTATGAGGTTATGCAACAGAGCGTAATTATTAGGACCAATGTAAATTTAGCAAAGTCCACTTGGAATTGCATAACAACCACTGAGATGAAATAAATGAGCCAAAGATTCTTTTCTTAAACTACAGTGGGGTCACACTAGGAGTTTATTTCTTTTGGGGGGCAGGAGATAGACACTTCAAAATAGAACTCATGAATATGTTAAGGGACTTTATTCATTTACTAATTTATTCATTTATTCAGTATTATTGAGCACCAACTATTGGCCAGGCACTAGGAGTTAGTAAACAATAAGACCAAATTTCTGTCACCCCAAAGGAGAGTCTGAGAGACACATAAAGACTTTCTAAAGACAGCATATAATTGTTGTAATAGAGGCATGGACTCAGTGCTAGAGGAGCTTAGAAGATTAAGAATGTCCCTGTTTGGAGGCTCTGAGAAAGGTCACACTGTGGAGACAATGTCTGAACCATGTTTTGAAGTATGAATAGGATTTTGATAGTTAGACAAACAGGTGGTGGTCTCCCTAGGCATAATAAATAGTATTCTGGAGGGATCTAAGCCTGGAAAAGTTGACATCATGTATCATGGAGAACCTTGTTTGAAAGAATCAAAAACTCGGGCTTTGTCCTATACATGCTGAGGATCCTAAGTTTTAAACACTGGAGTGACAAGATCAGATTTCATTTTGGACCAATTACACTGGCAATATTCCAGAAATTAGAGTGTTTAAGATCAGCAGGAGTACAAAAAGAAAATATTAATAGCTCTATTTATTTGTATCTCAAATTTTTTTTCAGTTATTGGGTATGGTTTATAATGTACTACTGGAATAGTACATTATATAATTTATAAAATATTCATGTATTAGGGCAGTACTGAATCTTTTTTTGAAACTAAGAATTATAAAACAACATATGTTTGGAGACCACTGGCTAAAGGATAGACTGGAGGGTAAGGACAGGAAGCAGAGATTCCAATAAGAAGCTGATACTATTGGGTAAATTATGGCAAGGCCTAAAGCAGGGGTTCCCCACCCTGGCTGTACATTCAAACCACCTAGGTAGCATTTTAAAAACCATGGCACGGACCCCATCACACCCATCACACACACACACACACACACACACACACACACACACACACACATACACACATTAAGTAAATCAGAATATCTGAAGCTGAGGTACAAACATGAGTGTTTTTAGCTCCTTAGGTGATTCTAATGTACAGCCATGGTTGAGAACCCTTGATTTAGGCCCTCACCGTGTCTCACCCAATTGTGTTAAAGTTGAGGACCACAGACCTAAACCAAGCAGTGGCATTGGGAATACAAACAAGGAATTAGAGGCATAAAAGATGATGTAGATACCTGGCCTGAGTAACAGATTAAAATCATTGTGGAGGGAGAATTTGGGAGTAAAATCAACATACTAACAGGCAGAAGGGAAGACACCCAGAAAAGTCAGAGAATAGAGAGTCAGGAGAGTGGAGGTACTTAGGTGGACAGTCATGAAGGCAAATGGGACAAGATCTAGAAAATATGTTGAAATAACTAGTCTTAAATCTAAGTAATGCAATCCATAATTTTAAATATGACAGTAAATTACTGTTTAAATGCTTTGATAAGCATTGATCCACAAATGATCCATGAAGTGATACACATAGGAGGACAGTGGGAATTTGGAGGCTCTTTAGGAAGAAAAAGACAACGTTGCATATTGCATAGAGCAGGTGACCACCCCTTTCTTTTTAACGAAACAGAAATAGATTTCTAAGAGTTGCCTTCATTCAATGTCTTTTTGATAACACAAGAAATTAGTTCAAAAAAGTAAATAACATCATTAAGAACTGGCCATTGTAGCTACCTATGTCTGCATTGTTAACCTTCTCTTTAGCAAAAGACCATGGCTGATTTAATGGTTTGGTGGTTCACACATGTTTATAGCTAATTTCATTTCATAGACTTCAGCCTATCATTACAGTTTCAGTCCAGCTTGCCAAGGATCATTTAGTAAGCTGGGCACCAAAGCCAGAGAAACATGGACAGCCCTAGTGGTGGGCATGCACCCACCTTGGCTGTCTTAAAGCTTTTCTGTTGAGCTCAGACCTGCAATGTTGCCTCCAGCCACTTCACTTAATGAAGGACGGTGGTTTTTTCCTTCAGTTTTAATCCTTTCCCTCTTACCCCTGCAAAAACAATTCTGTAATAAAGCCAGGTTGTGCAGCCAGAAACTCTAATGAGGATAACATTGCCCTAACGCCTATTTTTAAAACTCAAACCACCTGTTCCAAATATGCATTAGCTCTGTTCTTCAGCAGCTTTTAAAGATTTATTTAACTCTTAATTGTAGTATTTCTCAAAGAATGAAAATTGCCAACTTCTGGGTTCAGCAGGGAATCTCAGTGATGCTACTAAAATGTTCTAAGTACCTGTCTACACACAGCTCTGAGGAGAAGCACTGCCACCCTACCATTATATCCCCAGGCTCACATTCTTTTTGGCTAAGTATCCCCTGGAAGTATAAACTAAACCAACAGTGTACATTTTAATGTGTTTGGGTTGATTTAGGTGTGGTCATATCCATGGGCTGGGAAGGGAAGGGACTGCTGTTTGCCTTGGTTCTTATCTCTTTTGTGCTTCCCAGTTCCTGTTAACCTGATCTTTATTTCATAATCTTATGGATCTCCACTCTCCCTTCTGGCAGCTGAAATTCACTCCTCAGAAAGTGTCTGTTCCTTATGAATAAAGTGACCACGCATCCCAGTTTGCTCAGGACAGTCCTGATTTATGTTCATTTCCCAGTGTAAGTATTAATAGCATCCCCTTTCAATCTCGAAAGTAACTCAGTTTGGAGAACAAATGATATGGTTATCCAATCCATGAAGCCCCACCCATGCAGCATCTTTGAGTGATAAACTCCACTTCCTCTTTGTTTTTTATGCTGCCCTTCTTCTAAACCTCTACTTATGTTTCTCACATTCCCCAGTGAATAAACTCTCAAGACTCTGGCACATCCCTATTTTACTAATTGCCTTCCTTAACCAACTCCACTAATCTAGGTGTTCTTTCTTATACTCGTTCTTACTAATCCAGATCTTACCAACCTTTGACCCCTGTGTTTCCCCATTCTCGTGATTCTCACAGCTCCAAGGGAAGTCAATATGCAAAGTGCCCTTCTTCATTATGAAGAGCTTCCAAAGCCCCACTGTCTATCTGTTACTTGTGGATCAAAGCTTATCCTCTAACAAATGTTATGTTTACATGGCTCCTGTCCCATCTCACAAAATTGCCTAGCCCTCATTTTTCTACCTGGATTTGGCTCGGAACCTCACCTTTACTCCTTCTCTTAGAATGATCTTCCAAGCTGTGCCCTTTTCTCATTCACACAAAGTTGCCAACACATTTTGTGAAACGTTTAAAAATTAATCCAGGTCCATGTAACCTAAATCTGTATAAACTGCCAGCTTCATTTTGTATTTGTTTTTCTTTTTTAACAAAAAAAAGCATAAATAGCAGTATTACTTACCAAAATTAAAGTCAGATATAAGAAATATAAACTGCAGTATTTGGATTTGGATTTAATTAATCTGCTAAGTGTTGAGAGCTGAAAAAGAGTAAATCAAGGATGGCTTTCTCACACTAAATTGTGGAATCTGTACTTGGATGCAGCTGGCAGAAACCATCTCTGTTCATGAGCTTTGCACACTGGCCAGTGTTATTTCCTTTCTCCCAGGGTAAAATTATTAGGGCAGGGAACAGTAGGGGAACAAATCACCCTAACCAAACTCACAGGGGACAGATTTCTAATTTAAAATGCCTTTTATTATGCTCTGCGAAATGTAAATGTCACACAGTTGGTAATATTCCTGTTAGATAATCAGTGTATCCTTTTATCAATAGAAAAAATACCCTTAGAGAGGCTATCAATGTAATATGGTTCCTTAGTGGTTCTAGATCAAAGAAAAGGGAATCCAATGATGTTCACTCATATATTTCTTTATTTTTAAAATTAAATAATTGTTTTACAAATTATGATGTTTCATATTCATGGAATACATAGTGAATTTTTGATACATATAATGTATAGTAGTCAGATCAGGGTAATTAACATACATTTATCATTTCTATGCGTTGGGAACGTTCAATATTCTCCTTCTAGCTATTTGAAACTATATAATGTATTATTGTTAACTACAGTTATCCTACAGTGGTACAGAACACTAGAACTTACATCCCTTATCTGGCTGTAATTTTGTATCCTTTAACAAATACTTCCTTATGCCTCCCTTCCCCCACACCCTTCGCAATGTCTAGTATCCTCTGACTACTTTTTACTACTATAAAATCAACTTTTTTTAGCTTCCCCATGTGATTGAGAATATGCACTGCTTAACTTGCTGTTCCTGGCTTTTTTCACTTAATATAACGTCCTCCAGTTCTACCCATATTGCCGTGAATTACGGGCTTTCATTTTTTTTAATAGTTGGGTATATTTCATTGTGTATATACACCACATTTTTTAATCTATTCATCTGTTTTTGGACACTTAGGTTGATTCCATATCTTGGCAACTGTGAGTATGCTGCAATAAGCATGGGGATGCAGATGCCTTTGATACACTGATTTCCTTTTGTTTGAATAAATGCTAAGTAGTGAGTTTGTTAGAGCCTATGGTTGTTCTATTTCCAGTTTTTTTGAGACACCTTCATACTGTTCTCCATAGTGGTTGTACTAATTTACATTCTTACCAACAGTGTATACGAGTTTTCTTTTCTCTGCATCCTCACCAACATTTGTTATTTTTTGTGTTTTGATAATAGCCATCCTAACTAGAGTGAGATAGATGATACCTCACTGTGGTTTTGATTCACATTTCTCTGATGATTGGTGATGCTGAACATTTTTTGATACATTCACTGGCCATTTTTATGTCTTTTTTTTTTTTTTTTTTCTTGAGACAGAGTCTTACTCTGTCACCCAGGCTGGAGTGCAGTGGGTGCGATATCGGCTCACTGCAGCCTCTGCCTCCCAGGTTCAAGCAGTTCTCCAGCCTCAGCCTCCCAAGTAGCTGGGATTACAGGCATGTACCATCACTCCTGGCTAATTTTTATATTTTTACTAGAGATGGGGTTTTGCCATGTTTGCCAGGCTGGTCTCGAACTCCTGACCTCAAGTGACCTGCCTATCTCGGCCTCCCAAAGTGCTGGGATTACAGGCATGAGCCACCGTGCCCAGCCATTTTTATGTCTTCTTTTGAGAAATGTCTGTTATTGGTCTGATCAAGTTTTCTATTTCTTCTTGTTTCAGTCTCTTTTTTTTTTTGAAACAAGGTCTTACTCTGTCGCCCAGGCTGGAGTGCAGTGGCACAATGTAGGCTCACTGCAACCTCCACCTCCAAGGTTCAAGTGATTCTCCTGCCTCAGCCTCCCAAGTAGCTGGAAGTACAGGTGCCCACCACCACACCCAGCTAATTTATATATATTTAGTAGAGATGGGGTATCACCATGCTGGCCAGGCTGATCTCGAACTCCTGAACTCAAGTGATCCACCCACCTTGGCTTCCCAAAGTGCCGGGATTACAGGCATGAATGACCACACCCAGCCTTGATTCAATCTTTGTTGGTTGTATGTGTGCAGGAATTCATTCATTTCCTCTAGGTCTTCAAATGTACTGGCATATACATGTCCATAGTAGTCTCTTATGATCCTTTATATTTCTGTGGTATCCATTTTGATGTCTCCTTTTTGTCTCTGACTTCATTTATTTAGGTCTTATCTCGTTTTTTCTTCGTCTAGCTAATGATTTACCAATTTTGCTTATTGTGTTATAAAAACAACTTTTTGGCCAGGTGCAGTGGGCTCATGCCTGTAATCCCAGTACTTTGGGAGGCCAAGGCAGGCAGATCACGAGGTCAGGGGACTGAGACCATCCTGGTTAACACGGTGAAACCCCGTCTCTACTAAAAATACAAAAAATTAGCCGGGCGTGGTGGCGGGCGCCTATAGTCCCAGCTACTCGGGAGGCTGAGGCAGGAGAATGGCGTGAAGCCAGGAGGCGGAGCTTGCAGTGAGCTGAGATTGTGCCACTGCACTCCAGCCTGGGGACAGAGTGAGACTCCCTCTCAAAAAAAAAAAAAACTTTTTGTTTCATTAATCTTTTATTAATCTTTTATTCTTAATTTCTTTCTTCACTCACTTGTCATTCAGTAGCATATTGTTTAATTTCTATGTATTTGTATTGTTTCAAATGACCTTCTTGTTATTAATATCTAATTTTATTTTATTGTGGTCAGGTAAGATACTTAACAAATTTTTAAAAACTAAAATTATATTAAGACTTGTTTTGTGTCCTAATATATGGTCAATCCTGGAGAATGTTCTACATGCTGATGAAAAAAATATGTATTCTGCAGCTGTTGTGTGAGATGTTCTATCAATGTCTGTTAGGTCCATTTGGTTTGTGGCATAGTTTAAATCTGATGTTTCTTTGTTAATTTCCTGTCTGGATGATCCAATGCTGATAGTGGAGTGTTGAAATTCCCAACTATTATATTATTGAACTATTATATCACAGGGGTCTATCTTTCCCTTTACATCTAATACTTGCTTTATGTATCTGGGTGCTCTGGTGTCAGGTGCATATATATTTGTAAGTGTTACATTATTTTGCTGACTCAATCTTTTTATTATTATATAGTATCCTCTGTCTCTTTTTATAGCTTTTGACTTGAAGCATTTTTTTTTTAACTGATAGAAGTATAGCTATCCCTGCTTACTTTTGGTTTCTGCTTGAATGGAACACCTTTTTTCCAATCCTTCACTTTTTGTCTATGTGTGTCTTTACAAATGAAGTGAGTTTTTTGTAGATAGCATATAATCGGGCCTTGATTTTTTTTTTAATCTATTCAGCCTGTCTATGTCTTTTAAATGGAGAATTTAAGCCATTTACATTCAAGGTTATTATTTCATAGGTGAGGAATTACTCCTGTCATTTTACTGATTGTTTCCTGCTTGTTTTATATATCTTTTGTTTCTTATTTCCTCTTTTATTATTTATTTTGTGGTTGGGTCCCTATCTGTAATGATAAGTTTTTATTCTTTTTCTTTTTTTTTTTTTTGAGGCAGAGTTTTGCTCTTGTTGCCCAGGCTGGAGTGCAATGGTACAATCTTGGCTCACCACAACCTCCGCCTCCCAGGTTCAAGATATTCTCCTGCCTTAAACTCCCGAGTAGCTAGGATTACAGGCATGCACCACCATGCCTGGCTAATTTTGTATTTTTAGTAGAGATGGGGTTTCTCCATGTTGGTTAGGCTGGTCAAGAACTCCCGACCTGAGGTGATCCACCCGCCTCAGCCTCCCAAAGTGCTGGGATTACAGACATGAGCCACTGCACCCAGCCTGATTCCTTTCTCTTTTTTCCTTCATATATTGCCTCTACTCGGGAGTTTTATAATTTCACATGTTTTTATTATGTCATTTATCATCTTTTTACTTCCAAATGTAAGACTTCCTTGAACATTTCTTGTAAGGCCAGTCTGGTAATGATGAATTTCCTTGTTTTTTGCTTTTATGTGAAAGATTTTATTTCTCCTTCATTTCTAAAGGATGGCTTTGCTGGGTATAATATTTGTGATTGGGAGGTTTTTTTTTTTCTTTTGGTACTTTAAATATATTATTCCATTCCCTCCTGTCCTATCGGGTTTCTGTGAGGATTTCACTATTAATCTAATGAGGGTTACTTTATATGTGACTTGATGCTTTCTCTATCTGCTATGATTTTATTAATTATGCTATCCTCATCTTTTCCCTTCTTTTCTGCTTCCCAAAACACCAAAAATATAAATATTTGTTCACTTAGTAGTGTCCCATAAATCCTGTAGGCTGTATTTATTTATCTTTTTTCTTTTTTTTTCTGCTTATATTATTTCAAAAGTCCTGTCTTAAACTTCAGAAATTCTTTTTTCTTCTTGGTCTAGTCTGTTGTTGAAGCTCTCAATGGTAATTTTTTATTTTAGTCATTGGATTCGTCAGCTTTAAGTTTTCTGTCTTGTTCTTTTTAATGATATCCATCTCTGTTGCATTTCTCATTCAAATCATGAATTGTCTTTCTGAATTCATTGAATTGCCTATATTCTCTTGTATCTCAGTTAGTTTTCTTAAGTTTATTGTTTTGAATTTTTTCTGGCATTTCACACATTTTCTTATCATTGAGGTCTGTTACTTGAGAATTGCTGTTTTTCATTGACAGTGTCTTGTTGCCTTGCTTTCTCATGTTTGATGTGTCCCTACAATGATTTCTATGCACATGGTAAAGTCACTTCTTCCAATTTTATGAAGTAGATTTCATATGAATGAGTTTTAGGGTATTGGTTTGGTAGAGTACATTGGCTTTTCTTCTAGGTGGATGCAGCAGTGTACTCTCCATGTAGTTTCTTCAGCTATAATCCATACTAGTAGCATAAGCAAGTTTCTCAGTGGTCTAGGCTGAGAGAGTCTGTGGCACCATTGGTGTGGCTTTGCAGGATTGGGGTTGCTGGGCTGTTTCTCAGGTTGGAGGCGTGTATATGCACACAGTGTGCTAGCTAACTTGGAGTCACTGGGGTTGGAGCTATGGTACTGTTACTCTTGCCACAGGCACAAGCATGCAATTGCTTGTCTGACCTAGAATTGTGCCTGCCAGGAGTGGTCCGTGGAACTATTTCTCAGGTCTACATGCAGGTGCAAGGCTCTTCAGTTGGCCTGGGCATACGCCCACCAGGGGCAACCTGCAAGGCTGTTTCTCAGGCACTGATGGAGAGTGCAGGACCATTGGGTAGGCCACAGCCATGTCTGCAGGGGGCAGGGGGCAGGTGGCAGGGGAACTGCAGAGCTATTTCTCAGGTCCTGAGCACAGTCACATAGCGACTTTGCTGGCCAGGGGCAGATCAGCTGCTCAGAGACTCAGGTCCTCTCCCATTTAGGGGAGGGCATGTAGCAGTTTGGCTGGCTCAAGAGTAGAGTTGCCCTGGGCAAGATTGCGAGACTATTCCCCCAGCTGAAAGTGTAGTGACAGGAGTTGTTTTCCCTGCTGTGCAGGACCAGAGTCATAGCTGATTCTGGGCCCAGGCTCTGCATAGCTGGGGTTGTGGCATTCAGCTCCCTCTATCAGCTTGTTGGAATTAAAATGGAGTCCCAGTGCTGGAGAGGTGCAGTAGATACTGGCCCCCAGAGAAGGGTGGACTCCAGCGGTAGCTCTGGTCTCAAGATGGTGCTATGCTGCAGAAGCTTGGCTCACAGGGGTTTGAGGTATGGGGAGTGCAAACCTTGTGCTCCTGCTACAGGGCAATACAGCTGCATGAATTCCCAGCAGCTCTCCAAAATGGGCTTAGGGTTTGCAAGAGCTTTAGGATTCTCCTCTTGTAAGGACTATAGGTGTTTGTGGTGGCAGTGGGGGCTGGTGGGGATCATTTTACCTTTTCTCTTCAGTGGAAAGTCCTTCCTAACTCCAGGCAGATCTGATCCCGTTTGGAGAGACAAGTCTGCAGAGATTGGGTGCTTCTACACAGCCGTACGGTGATTTCAAATCACCCTATGTGTGTCTGCAGTCTCTTGCTGCACTTAGCTTTCTCCCTTTGACAAATTGTAGCTGTCTGTTCCTTGCCTTGGTCCTTTTCTACTCATGTATTTCTTATCCTATTGAGCTCTCACTATGTGCCAGGCATGTGACGTTAAGGGATACCATTGAGTAAGTACAATGCTCTTTATTGGGATACAGAGCAAGTAAACCTGTATACTCACCTAGCTCAGTGCAGGCATCCTCTCATTTCCCCATTGACCATACTGGGCAGTAAATACTCTCAATCCTTGACTCTTTTTTTCCTTGACTTCACACAAATCAATTCCATTTTCTTTTAATGGTTTTATCTTGAAATTTTTATCATTTATTAGACTACTGATAAAAGAGAAGTCTTACCCTCCATCTGAGAAATTTGGGAGACACTCTAGTCCCCTGATGGATTTTGAGAAGTGTGCTGTTCTCACCAGAAAATCGTTTGTTCATCCTATCTTGGAGTGAGTTCCTTCTGCAGATGGCTAATCTCATGGACTTTGTGGCACTTACTTAATAACTTTATTCTCAGTGGATGACTTTTTCTTGTCTCAATCCCAAATCCCAAAGATATACTCTCTTTGATGCCTGTAGGCACCTGCTTTCAGCTGTGTACAGACTAACCCATGATATGTCATCTGTGTAAGCCATTAGAATAGTTTTCTCCGCTAAATCTTGATACTATGCCCTATTCTCTCTATTTTACCCTTAACTTTACTTAAGTGGCATTTGCATGGCTTGGCTTTATTTGACAAGGAAGTAGCCATCTGAAGAAAGATTCATCATCATCTCATCCTCTGCCTTGAGAGTTCAGTGAAAAAGCTAGCTGCTTCTAGAGAGAGTTCCTTTTCCATATTCAAACTTCATCAAGACAAGGGATGATTTAATTACAACTTTCAGAATTTGTCACTATATAAAGTAAAATCATTTGTATGAAGCTTCACATAGTGTTCTGTGTCTAGGCTGTGTTACTACTGAAAGAAGGTAGATACAGACTTTGAGAAGAATTTCTTGATTTTAAGAATTGGCAGACATTAGTACATGTTAGAAAGGATAAGAAATCCCAAGAACTTGTAAATGAAGCCAACAGCTATTACTCTATGATATTATTTGAGTGGAACACTGCCAAAATATAAGAAGATGGACATTAGGGATGTACAAAGGTTAAGAGTGTGGACTTTAGAGTCAGATTTTAGATCTTGTCCTGGTCTACCAACTGTGTGACTCAACCATTTTCACAACTGTAAAATGAGCCTTGTAAAGTCACCTACTTCATGGGGCTGGTTATGGGATTAGAAAATAAATGCAAAAAGGCCTAGCATAGTATGTGCATATAGAATGTACTTAATAAATGTTAGTTACATTTAAGATTCCATATCCTTTGATATCACAATGAAATTTCATTTGTTTGGGCCCTGGTAATTAAAAATGTATTACACTATTTGCTCTGTTTCATATTTCACAGCAAAAATAACTTGCTAATTGATAATGCATATGTTATTGTAACCTGAAAATCCTAAACAGACAGAAGTTATCAATGTTTTTGTTGACAATTCATAAATAGGCTGAGCTGGAAATTGTCTCCTTTATCATTGAAAGCCTATTGAAATGTTAAGAAGTTACAAAGAATATATTTAACCCATTTCAGAGAAAAAACTCTTTTAAAACACTTAGCACTCTTTGCATATAAGCAGCCACTCTGCCAATCATAAATGATCCTTATCTCCTTATTAAAACCAATATGACAGAACATCGACTTCTCAGCACTTTAATAGTTCTTAGTTCAGGTGTTGAAGTGTAATGATCTTGCATTTCTTCAATTTTTTTCAGAAATATGTCTTTCCTTGTGAGTAAATAGAGCTGGTTTAATTTGTTTTATATCATAAATTTCCCACAGGGCAAAACCAAAATGATATTTTGTGAAATTCCATGCTTGGTAAACTCCATCTAAAAATGATGTGGCTGACAGAATTGTTCACTGGTTTAGTCACTTCATAACTAAAAACAAAGGAAAAGTGATTATCTTTCTCTCCATTTCCGCATTTACCCCACTGCTTCTCCCAGCCAATTAACAGAAATCTATTCTTTAATTAACCCTATAAATATATACACCTACTATATAGCCACAAAAATTTCAAAAATTAAAAAAATATCCTTTAATTAGCCAACATCTAATGGACACCTGCTCATGCTGGGCAATATGTTACTGTCTCTAGAGATATGGAGAAGCACAGTGGAATGTACATTCTAATTGGGGAGCAAAACACACATAGTATGGAGGTGGTCAAGGAATGAGGGGTGATTGCTTTTGGATACCAAGTTTCTTTCTGGCGGGTGATGACAATGTTCTGGAATTAGATCATGGTGATTAACCTTTGTACATCCCTAATGTCCATCTTCTTATATTATGGACTAGGATTTGTTAAGGCCATAGACTGACCATTGCATAGTTTCAGAATTCTAACAGAAGCAGGAAAATGCTACCATCTGGTCATGCCTGGCTAAAGACACAGACTCAGGGGCTGCAATACCATGTTATTTAGTAGCACTAGCCTTTGGCTGAGCTCCTGTTCTTGCTTTTCTACAGCTTTGGTCTGCAATTTTGGCCCTTCTTCAGGCAAATTGATCAAAAGCCTTACCTCCCACTTCTCTTCCTAAAGCCTGTCTCTGGGCTGGGGCCCAGTAGAGGACGAGCTAATATGCCAGTTTGTCCTGCTGCTCAGCAATCCCTACTTCTGGCTCAAATGTCACCCACCCGGTAGCAAAATGACCTTTCCTTGCAGCTCTGGCCCATCCAGTTCCACAGGAAAGGGGAGACAAGACATTGGAACTGTAACTAGAATCTAGAAAAAGAAGATTTTCTCATTTAGGAGTTTGGGAATAGAAACTTAAGAACAAATCACAGATTTTTAACAATTGGAGATGAAAATGATTTATTGCAGTGTGATTTTAGTAGCTATTTCCTCTCTACAGAAAAATAAAATATCAGTTGAGATTTTTCTTTCAAAGTAAAGTTTAAAAGATCAGAGTGCTCCAAGCAGTGTTTCCCTGGGGTTAAAAAAAAGAGCAACAGTGCCGCAGAACATCTCATAAAAACAAACGGCATTTCACAATATGGTGTAGCTATTGATGGGTGGAAATGAATCAAGTGTTTCCTATAAGATTGTCGTAATGCACTGGAGAAAGGGGTGGAAAGAGGTGGTTAAGTGTGCAATACTGTAGTTGTGATTATTACCATTAACACAGTGCAGTTACATGTGGAATGGAGTCCCCTGGGGTGCTCTGACGTTCCAGTACTCTTCAAGCACCAGAGTGACATCCTGGAGCCTGCCACCTCAGTGAGCAGCACACTTATGGCCTAAGGCCCTGCTTGCTGCCCTGTGGGTATCAATGGGAAAAGGCCCCAGCCTTCTCTGAGGCTTCCTTTTCTCTAAGGACCTCCTGGGAGCAAAGTGGACAGAAGAGTGTTGGCAAATCAGGCCTGCGCCACAGCCAGGAAGTGTGGGTTCATGTTCTTCACGTGCACCGGAAGGTATTAGAATGCCCTCCTTGAAAAGCAGCTGTATATATATATATGTGTGTATATATATATATATACACACGTGTATATATGTATACATATATATATACACAAAGGCCTAAAATCCTTTCCAAGCTTTTGTTTGGTCCCTAACATCAGGTGAACCTGAAGGGGTTAGTGTCCCGCTGTATCTGTAGTGGTTTTTGGAAAGGGCAGGAGTGACCCTTTCAGGATCAGGCATGAGGAAGCCTACAACAGAGATGTGCTGGACCACAGTGCAAAGCTCATGCATCTGAGGAACAGTGTCGCCTGCCTCTGCCAAAGAGATTAGAAAGGCTTTGTTAAGGGAAGAATGAGAAAGAATGATCAGAGTTTCTACAGTTAAGTGAAAGGCTTCACTGATTTGCTGATGAAGAAAGCTACATGAGCTGAAAATACTAATTCTGGACAATGTAGTCTGAGAGACAGTTGTTCAAGGCTATAAGCTAAATCAGTAATCTATTTATCAGGAGGTCTTTGTCAGACTTCACAATCAGCTTGCTGTGTGACCTTGGGCTACTTATTTGATCTTGCTGAACCACACTGTTCTACCCAGTAGATTGGAAGTGATCTTCAAAGTTATAAGACTCTGTTTCTGAAGCATCACTGACCCAGCTTCCCACTGACGTTGGTGTGTATTAATGGGAGATTAAAGATTTCTGAGAACAAGCTCAAAATACTGAGAACTGATCTCAAAATACAGAGATACTGGGAGGTAACAGCCATAAAATCTGAGTTAGTGAAAGAACAAAGGCTGTAGTGGTTGGATTAGTGGTTATAACTTAGGGTATGAGCTTTAAGCACCCATGGGCACACACAGTTGAGGGCATGAGCATCCTCATACACAGGTGATTGAATGAAAAGACTGATTCGCCTGGATAGAAAATCAAGCCCCACTTGATTTCCTAAACATCCTTGTACCCCATAAATGCTAAAATACTAATGATATTGATTTTGATCCTGAATATCTTATTTTATGACAAACTTATGACAAGAGATCCCAGCATATCTGGTCAATGAGAGGCACTTTAATTTCCAGAACCTTTATTTATTTATTTATTTATTTGAGACAAAGTCTCGCTGTCACCCAGGCTGGAGTGCCAGTGGTGCGATCTCGGCTCACTGCAACCTCCACCTCTCAGGTTCAAGTGATTCTCCTGCCTCAGCCTCCTGTGTAGCTGGGACTACAGGCATGTGCCACAACGCCTGGCTAATTTTTGTATTTTAGTAGAGGCAGGGTTTCGCCATGTTGGCTCAGCTGGTCTCTAACTCCTGACCTTGGTGATCCACCTGCCTCAGCCTCCAAAAGTGCTGGGATTATAGGCATAAGCCACTGCGCCCAGCCTCCGTAACCTTTTATATCTATAAATCTAGAATTCTATATAGAAATACAGCTGTCATGATGACCATCTTGGTGAATCTTAAGCAGTATAAGATATCAGAGTACTTTTGGAATCACCAAGAAAGATCGTTTCATTTGGTTTACTGGCAGTGTTAAATCTAGTTAATTATTTTCTGATTATTTAACTTGATGAAAGCTTATGGTATATTGTGATTGTTAATTAACATAGGACTTACAATTTAGCCAAAACAAAATGGTAGCTTACTTTTTCAGTGTATCTGGAGAAGCAGGAGAGTGTACAAGTTAGTAGTTCATGTTCCAGCTTTGCCAATTACTAGCTGATCAAGGAAATACTTGAGCAAATTACAGAGCCATTTTCTGCCTCTATTTCATCAGTAAATTGGAGAAAATAATGGTACCTACTAATGGATAAAATGAGTTAAAATGTATAAAATGCTTTGAATAGTACCTATTATATAGTAATCACTCAACAAATGTTAGTTTATTATTGCTATTGTTGTTATCATAGCATTTTCTAGTTTGCTTGGCACTTATGCCTATCTTTTCTCATTTTAGCCTCATGATAACCCTGTAAGTTAAGTAAGGCAAATGTCATAAATAAGGAAATTAAGGATTTTTTAAGAAGTGACTTGTTCATGGTCCCAAAGCTAGAAATGTTGGTAAGTGGGGCTAGATCCCACATCTTTTGACTGATAATCTATCTCTCACCATATCATGATGTCTCCATCTCAGCATGCTGAATAGATAGGTGCCATTATTTCTGGCACATTGTCTCTTTAATGGCCACATATTCTTAGGGTTCCAGTTAAGGTTGAGAAGCTGAGATCATGTTGGCTTCTGAGATCAAAGATAATTTTACTGACCTCAAATTGTAAACCAATATGATGACAGGGTGTTGAGATGCCCAGAGTAAAGGAATCACATTTGATAAAACCTTGTGTGGATTATCATCTTTTCATAATGGCTAAATCTTTTATGATACCGTTCAAGCTCAGTGACTTCCCAAATCATACTAATAAGTACAAGAAGTGTTAGCAAAACAGATGAAAAAGTTGAACTTGTAAATGAGACCTTTGTACCAAATTCCTGGATGTTTTTTCTTCAAAGGCTCATTCAGGGATCTTGAATTCTTCAGTGGGTTCTTGGTATCTTATGATATAAAGCATCCTCCCATTAGGTCTGGGAAAATCACCACAAGCATGCCAATAGTTCTGATATCTTAGCAACAAGGACCTTGCTTAGATCCATACTTGCCTTTCCCCAAATCTGGATTGAATTACTGGAAGTTGAGCTAGCTCTAAAGACTGTACAAACATTAGAAAAGAGAGCTCTGTTAACACCAGATGGCCTTATCTGTAGATTTTTAAAATGTAGACTGTAAGAGAGCCATATAAGCATTGTCCAGAGAGACAAAAGGAAAGAAAAATAAAAGCCACAATGGTTTGAAATATCCACCTCTATTTTATAGAACCTTGACTCTACTGATGTTCTTCAACCCCAATCCTGCAGTTATTCATGTGGATTTTAACAAGAGAGTAGCTAGTCAAATTCAAGCTCAGATGTAGTCATTGAACCAAATAGTATAATGACTAAGTTGGAGATTTTAACTCACGACACTTGCCTTTTGTTGTCTAGCTTCAATACTATTTAAGAAAATAAGTATTTCCAGGTTATTTGAGGGATTTTGACATGGATGCAAAATATTAGTCTGTTCTTTTTCCTTTGGCCCCAGGAGCTGGGATGAAATCACATGATTTAATCATTTTGAATCCATGTGGCTCCTCTGAGATAAGGACAGATGTAACCAGAAGGATTTATAGGGTGTAAAATTCAGAATGGATTAGAAAAGCCTTTCTATGTGCAGGCCAACACATCCTAAATCAACGTCCCCTGAATGGACCAGAGCAATCTCTGGCTGGCCTAGTGGGGAGGTTGTCATGGCAACTGACTGGCAAGCTCAGCCAGTGGCATGTGACTGCAAACAATAGAGTGATAAGACTGTGTACAGAGCAGCGTACTAAGGCTGCTTCTGCCCAGGTACAGTGGCACAGAGGTGAAAGTGTGAAACTGTTGCTGCATTTTGTAACTTCTTAACAATCTCTGGCAGCTCATTTGAAATTTACCAAGTGTCCTTTCCCAGATGTTGGTAAAAACATTCCTGCTGCTAGACAACAGAAGCTAGGGAAAAATCAGCACCCAGCTGATAGGTGCAGAGGTCTACAAAGCCCTGGAGGGCTGTTGGAATAACACAACTCAAAAATTTTCTGAAGGAGGTTGAAGCAGGTTTAAGGTAAATCTTATGACTCTTCAGTGCCATCTTGTGTCCTTTTAGATACTGAAAATTTACTAGAAGCCCACTCTCAGACCGATCATTAGGCAGCAGCAGGGCAGACATGGAAAAGTTAGACCTGGATTATATTGGAGCTTGGTATTCCCTTTTACAGCAGAATATGCACACCAAGCCTTCTGAGCTTTAAATTGATTTAAAAAATTAAAATTAAAAATTTTGGTAGAATCTGGAAATAAAAACAGAATAAAATGCCAAATAATGCCACGAAAAGATTGCCAAGAGTCTACATGGTGGGCTAGCGGTTGAGGGAAGGAATGCAAAAGATAGATTTGGTGTTGAAGATTCTTAAAGATAGATTTGGTATTGAGGATTCTTACTGTTGTCATTACTAACTCTTGCAATAGCATATTTTTAATCTATTCAGTCATGCTGATAATGCAAATGAATCAATAGAGAAAAATAAAATGTGGGGGTGGAGCCAAGATGGCCGAATAGGAACAGCTCCAGTCTACAGCTCCCAGCCTGACCGACACAGCAGACGGGTGATTTCTGCATTTCTGTTTGAGGTACCGGTTTCATCTCACTAGAGAGTGCCAAACAGTGGGTGCAGGACAGTCAGTGAAGCACACTGTGCGTGAGCCGAAGCAGGATGAGGCATTGCCTCACTTGGGAAGCGCAAGGGGTCAGGGAGTTCCCTTTCCTAGTCAAAGAAAGGGGTCACAGACGGCACCTGGAAAATCGGGTTAGTCCCACCCTAATACTGCGCTTTTACAATGGGCCTGGAAAACGGCACACTAGGAGATTGTGTCCCGCACCTGGCTCGGAGGGTCCTATGCCCACGGAGTCTCACTGACTGCTAGCACAGCAGTCTGAGATCAAACTGCAAAGCGGCAGCGAGGCTGGGGGAGGGGCGCCCACCATTGCCCAGGCTTGCTTAGGTAAACAAAGCAGCCAGGAAGCTCGAACTGGCTTGAGCCCACCACAGCTCAAGGAGGCCTGCCTGCCTCTGTAGGATCCACCTCTGGGGGCAGGGCACAGACAAACAAAAATTCAGCAGGAACCTCTGCAGACTTAAATGTCCCTGTCTGACTGACAGCTTTGAAGAGAGTAGTGGTTCTCCCAGCACGCAGCTGGAGATCTGAGAACGGACACACTGCCTCCTAAAGTGGGTCCCTCACCCCTGAGCAGCCTAACTGGGAGGCACCCCCCAGTAGGGACAGACTGACACCTCACTCAGCCAGGTACTCCTCTGAGACAAAACTTCCAGAGGAACTATCAGACAGCTGAATTTGTGGTCTCACGAAATCCGCTGTTCTGCAGCCACCGCTGCTGACACCCAGCCAAACAGGGTCTGGAGTGGACCTCTAGTAAACTCCAACAGACCTGCAGTTGAGGGTCCTGTCTGGTAGAAGGAAAACTAACAAACAGAAAGGACATCCACACCAAAAACCCATCTGTACATCACCATCATCAAAGACCAAAAGTAGATAAAACCACAAAGATGGGGAAAAAACAGAGCAGAAAAACTGGAAACTCTAAAAAGCAGAGCACCTCTCCTCCTCCAAAGGAATGCAGTTCCTCACCAGCAACAGAACAAAGCTGGATGGAGGATGACTTTGTCGAGTTTGAGAGAAGAAGGCTTCAGACGATCAAACTACTCCGAGCTACAGGAGGAAATTCAAAACAATACCAAAGAAGTTAAAAACCTTGAAAAAAAATTAGACAAATGGATAACTAGAATAACCAATGGAGAGAAGGGCTTAAAGGAGCTGATGGAGCTGAAAGCCAAGTATCGAGAACTACGCGAAGATGGCAGAAGCCTCGCTAGCAGATGAGATCAACTGGAAGAAAGTGTATCGCTGATGGAAGATGAAATGAATGAAATGAAGAGAGAAGGGAAGTTTAGAGAAAAAAGAATAAAAAGAAATGAACAAAGCCTCCAAGAAATTTGGGACTATGTGAAAAGACCAAACCTACATCTGATTGGTGTACCTGAAAATGACGGGGAGAATGGAACCAAGTTGGAAAACACTCTGCAAGATATTATCCAGGAGAACTTCCCCAATCTAGCAAGGCAGGCCAACATTCAGATTCAGGAAATACAGAGAACGCCACAAAGATACTCCTCAAGAAGAGCAAATCCAAGACACATAATTGTCAGATTCACCAAAGTTGAAATGAAGGAAAAATGTTAAGGGCAGCCAGAGAGAAAGGTGGGGTTACCCAAAAAGGGAAGCCCATCAGACTAACAGCTGATCTCTTGGCAGAAACTCTACAAGCCAGAAGAGAGTGGGGGCCAATATTCAACATTCTTAAAGAAAAGAATTTTCAATCGAGAATATTTCATATCCAGCCAAACTAAGCTTCATAAGTGAAGGGGAAATAAAATACTTTACTTTACAGACAAGCAAATCCTGAGTGATTTTGTCACCACCAGGCCTGCCCTAAAAGAGCTCCTGAAGGAAGCACTAAACATGGAAAGGAACAACCGGTACCAGCCACCAAAAAAACATGCCAAATTGTAAAGACCATCGAAGCTAGGAAGAAACTGCATCAACTAACGAGCAAAATAACCAACTAACATCATAATGACAGGATCAGATTCACACATAATAATATTAACTTTAAATGTAAATGGGCTAAATGCTCCAATTAAAAGACACAGACTGGCAAACTGGATAAGGACTCAAGACCCATCAGTGTGCTGTATTCAGGAAACCCATCTCGCCTGCAGAGACACACATAGACTCAAAATAAAGGGATGGAGGAAGATCTATCAAGCAAATGGAAAACAAAAAAAGGCAGGGGTTGCAATCCTAGTCTCTGATAAAATAGACTTTAAACCAACAAAGATCAAAAGAGACAAAGAAGGCCATTACATAATGGTAAAGGGATCAATCCAACAAGAAGAGCTAACTATCCTAAATATATATGCACCCAACACAGGAGCACCCAGATTCATAAAGCAAGTCCTGAGTGACCTACGAAGGGACTTAAACTCCCACACAATAATAATGGGAGATATTAACACCCCACTGTCAACATTAGACAGATCAATGAGACAGAAAGTTAACAAGGATATCAAGGAATTGAACTCAGCTCTGCACAAAGTGGACCTAATAGACATCTACAGAACTCTCCACCCCAAATCAACAGAATATACATTTTTTTCAGCACCACACCACACCTATTCCAAAATTGACCACATAGTTGGAAGTAAGCTCTCCTCAGCAAATATAAAAGAACAGAAATTATAACAAACTGTCTCTCAGACCACAGTGCAATCAAACTAGAACTCAGGATTAAGAAACTCACTCAAAACCGCTCAACTACATGGAAACTGAACAACCTGCTCCTGAATGACTATTGAATACATAATGAAATGAAGGCAGAAATAAAGATGTTCTTTGAAACCAATGAGAACAAAGACACAACATACCAGAATCTCTGGGACACATTCAAAGCAGTGTGTAGAGGGAAATTTATAGCACTAAATGCCCACAAGAGAAAGCAGGAAAGATCCAAAATTGACACCCTAACATCACAACTAAAAGAACTAGAAAAGCAAGAGCAAACACATTCAAAAGCTAGCAGAAGTCTACAAATAACTAAAATCAGAGCAGAACTGAAGGAAATAGAGACACAAAAAACCCTTCAAAAAATTAATGAATCCAGGAGCTGGTTTTTTTGAAAAGATCAACAAAATTGACACACCACTAGCAAGACTAATAAAGAGGAAAAGAGAGAAGAATCAAATAGATGCAATAAAAAATGAAAAGGGGATATCACCACCGATCCCACAGAAATACAATCTACCATCAGAGAATACTACAAACACCTCTATGCAAATTAACTAGAAAATCTAGAAGAAATGGATAAATTCCTCGACAAATACACCCTCCCAAGACTAAACCAGGAAGAAGTTGAATCTCTGAATAGACCAATAACAGGTTCTGAAATTGTGGCAATAATCAATAGCTTACCAACCAAAAAGAGTCCAGGACCTGATGGATTCACAGCTGAATTCTACCAGAGGTACAAGGAGGAACTGGTACCATTCCTTCTGAAACTATTCCAATCGATAGAAAAAGAGGGAATCCTCCCTAACACATTTTATGAAGCCAGCATCGTCCTGATACCAAAGCCTGGCAGAGACATAACCAAAAAAGAGAATTTCAGACCAATATCCTTGATGAACATTCACACAAAAATCCTCAATAAAATACTGGCAAACCGAATCCAGCAGCACATCAAAAAGCTTATCCACCATGATCAAGTGGGCTTCATCCCTGGGATGCAAGGCTGGTTCAACATATGCAAATCAATAAATGTAATCCAGCATATAAACAGAACCAAAGACAAAAACCACATGATTATCTCAATAGATGCAGAAAAGGCCTTTGACAAAATTCAACAACCCTGCATGCTAAAAACTCTCAATAAATTAGGTATTGATGGGACGTTATCTCAAAATAATAAGAGCTATCTATGACAAACCCACAGCCAATATCAGACTGAATGGGCAAAAACTGGAAGCATTCCCTTTGAAAACTGGCACAAGACAGGGATGCCCTCTCTCACCACTCCTATTCAACATAGTGCTGGAAGTTCTGGCCAGAGCAATCGGACAGGAGAAGGAAATAAAGGGTATTCAATTAGGAAAGGAGGAAGTCAAATTGTCCCTGTTTGCAGATGACATGATTGTATATCCAGAAAACCCCATCGTCTCAGCCCAAAATCTCCTTAAGCTGATTAGCAACTTAAGCAAAGTCTCAGGATACAAAATCAATGTACAAAAATCACAAGCATTCTTGTACACCAATCACAGACAAACAGAGAGCCAAATCATGAGTGAACTCCCATTCACAATTGCTTCAAAGAGAATAAAATACCTAGGAATCCAACTTACAAGGGATGTGAAGGACCTCTTCAAGGAGAACTACAAACCACTGCTCAATGAAATATAAGAGGATACAAACAAATGGAAGAACATTCCATGCTCATGGGTTGGAAGAATCAATATCGTGAAAATGGCCATACTGCCCAAGGTAATTTATAGATTCAATGCCATCCCCATCAAGCTACCAATGACTTTCTTCACAGAATTGGAAAAAACTACTTTAAAATTCATATGGAACCAAAAAAGAGCCCTCATCGCCAAGTCAATCCTAAGCCAAAAGAACAAAGCTGGAGGCATCACGCTACCTGACTTCAAACTATACTACAAGGCTACAGTAACCAAAACAGCATGGTACTGGTACCACAACAGAGACATAGATCAATGGAACAGAACAGAGTCCTCAGAAATGATGCCACATATCTACAACTATCTGATCTTTGACAAACCTGACAAAAACAAGCAATGGGGAAAGGATTCCCTATTTAATAAATGGTGCTGGAAAAACTGGCTAGCCATATGTAGAAAGCTGAAACTGGATCCCTTCCTTACACCTTATACAAAAATGAATTCAAGATGGATTAAAGACTTACATGTTAGACCTAAAACCATTAAAATCCTACAAGAAAACCTAGGCAATTCCATTCAGGACATAGGCGTGGGCAAGGACTTCATGTCTAAAACACCAAAAGCAATGGCAACAAAAGCCAAAATTGACAAATGGGATCTAATTAAACTCAAGAGCTTCTGCACAGCCAAAGAAACTACCATCAGAATGAACAGGCAACCTACAGAATGGGAGAAAATTTTTGCAACCTACTCATCTGACAAAGGGCTAATATCCAGAATCTACAATGAACTCAAACAAATTTACAAGAAAAGAACAAACAACCCCATCAAAAAGTGGGCGAAGGACATGAACAGACACTTCTCAAAAGAAGACATTTATGCAGCCAAAAAACACATGAAAAAATGCTCATCATCACTGGCCATCAGAGAAATGCAAATCAAAACCACAATGAGATACCATCTCACACCAGTTAGAATGGCCATCATTAAAAAGTCAGGAAACAACAGGTGCTGGAGAGGATGTGGAGAAATAGGAACACTTTTACACTGTTGGTGGGACTGTAAACTAGTTCAACCATTGTGGAAGTCAGTGTGGCGATTCCTCAGGGATCTCGAACTAGAAATACCATTTGACCCAGCCATCCCATTACTGGGTATATACCCAAAGGACTATAAATCATGCTGCTATAAAGACACATGCACACGTATGTTTATTGTGGCACTATTCACAATAGCAAAGAGTTGGAACCAACCCAAATGTCCAACAACGATAGACTGGATTAAGAAAATGTGGCACATATACACCATGGAATACTATGCAGCCATAAAAAATGATGAGTTTGTGTCCTTTGTAGGGACATGGATGAAACTGGAAAACATCATTCTCAGTAAACTATCACAAGGACAAAAAACCAAACACCTCATGTTCTCACTCATAGGTGGGAATTGAACAATGAGAACTCATGGACACAGGAACGGGAACATCACACTCCGGGGACTGTTGTGGGGTGGGGGGAGGGGGGAGGGACAGCATTAGGAGATATACCTAATGCTAAATGACGAGTTAATGGGTGCAGGAAATCAACATGGCACATGGATACATATGTAACAAACCTGCACATTGTGCACATGTACCCTAAAACCTAAAGTATAATAATAAAAAAAAGAAAATATATAATCAAATTAAAAAAAAAAAAAAGAAAATGTAGCACATATACACCATGGAATGCTATGCAGCCATAAAAAATGATGAGTTCATGTCCTTTGTAGGGACATTGATGAAACTGTAAAACATCATTCTCAGTAAACTATCGCAAGGACAAAAAAACCAACCACTGCATGTTCTCACTCATAGGTGTGAATTGAACAATGAGAACTCATGGACACAGGAAGGGGAACATCACACTCCGGGGACTGTTGTGGAGTGGGGGGAGGGGGGAGGGAGAGCATTAGGAGATATACCTAATGCTAAATGACGAGTTAATGGGTTCAGCAAAACAACATGGCACATGGATACATATGTAACAAACCTGCACATTGTGCACATGTACCCTAAAACCTAAAGTATAATAATAAAAAAGAAAAAAAAAAGAAAAGTAACTGGCACTTTCACAAACACTTCCACACTACCCTGTCTGTGACAGCGCAGACAGCTTTGACTAGCAAGTCAACTGCCAGTCTAATGTAAACGCTTAGTCTGGTTGTTTGACCAATCTGGCCAAGTAGGTCCAGCCCACGTGCCTGACGCTCAGCCAGGATGCACTGCACGGGCGTGGGGCAGGGGCAGCTCTGTCTGGGCTTCTGAGTTCCTCCCGCAGAATCCTGGGGCTGCACATGGCTGTAATTAGAAATGAGGAATCAGAGTAAAAGCATCCATGGGCCACACCAGAGAACAGGAAGCAGCGTTCCTCCTTTTCCACATCATAGCACACTGAAAATGATTGCATGTGTACAATACAGCATCCAGGACATTCAGGGACATTTATATAACACTTGGGGAGATGTTTATGACAAGTTCTTTATATTATATAATTATGATAAATAAAATTTGATCCTTTTAGAAAAATATTAAATACAGGATTTATATAAATCTTCCACGTGAAAAAGAAAAGAAAAAGAAAATGTGAACATCACCAATTCCACTTTATAAATCTTTTGTTCACGGTTAATGGAGTAAGAGATGGTAGCATTTGCTTAAATGATACCTCATGCCCACCTCTAATCTCTTACCTACCGCAAACCCACCACCCACTGACGTCTCACCATCACCTCATCACCATTGAAAGCCATAATCAAGTCCCATTTAATTTCAGAAATGTGAAATAACCAAGCTGTGTTTCTGTGTGTTTCTTCCAGGGTTTGAGTTTTTTGAAACAAGTGCCAAGGATAACATTAATGTCAAGCAGACATTTGAGCGCCTTGTGGATATCATCTGCAACAAAATGTCAGAGAGTTTGGAGACTGATCCTGCCATCACTGCTGCAAAGCAGAACACGAGACTCAAGGAAACTCCTCCTCCACCGCAGCCCAACTGTGCCTGCTAGTGTCCCCATGCACACAGGCAGCTCCAGGGGGCTCTGGTTGCCAACAAACAGCATTTGTAAATGGTCTATTAGCCTTCATTTATACTGCCTAATAATTATTTGAAGGAATAAGTTGATGTGAATGGCTCGTATGCATTCAATTCTTGGGAGCTTTCCTGTTTAATAAATATGTGGCAAATATGTGATCTTAAATTTGTAAGGACTGTCCATCTATACACATCTGGTACCTGCATGTGACTTGTTACTTATTTGTGTGCTAGGCTCTTTTTGTTTCAAATTTGTTCTCAGACTACTTCTGGGACATCAGACTATAATCTCACTACAACTGGCTTTTGTCCCATTGATTCAAATTATGCTATTCACTTGTAGGAATGATAACCAAGGAATTGCTTGTGTGTGTGTGTGTGTGTGCGCGGACGCACGCATGCGCGTGCAGAGGAAGAAGTCACTAGACTTCATTTGCTTTACTCTTGGTTGAAAATCAAATGGAAGTTTTTCTCATGATTAGGGACGCTGTCACGAGTCTGGTTGGGAACTGTGTCTTTATTTCACTGTTATTAATAACTGAGGAGATCATTGGCCTATAAAGAAATTGAAATGTTGTTTTTGAGGTCCTTGCAATTTTCCTAAGTCATTAATATTACCTGACTGGGGCTATTTAACAATAATCTTCGTTTACACGTTTCAATAAGCAAATACCTACCCAGGACTGCTTTTTCCACTGATCCTTCCCAACTCCTCTGTGAATATTTGACATCATTGAACAGATTGAGACATATCTACTGAATGCCAGTTATGCAACAAGCATTTTAACCAAGAAGGGTATGAGTAGCTATGGAATTCCAAGGTCCAAGCCCCCTTATTTTTCAATAACTTGCCTTCCCCAACGCCCATAATGCACACCACCACCACCATCACTTTCTGGAACCATCACCAACTCTTGGACTAGAGCTTATGTTGAAGCTTGTTGGGGCTCCTCTTTCCATAGGATGTAGACTTGCCTCCCCAAACACAGCCGTCTTCTCAAACCTCACCTAAGTTCTTTTACCTGTTTAGATGCTATTTAAATCAGATTTCAAAGGGTCCCAAGTTGAGAAAAAGGAAAATTTTAATCTTTAATCATCTTTTTAAGTCCAGATGTTCATAAATTCTAAAGCATATTCCTATTACGTGAATGCTTAAGTTACACAGGAAACATTCTGTAACTGTAGTATTTCAATTTCAGAAATATTTAGGGTCCATAGCCATTTAAAAGAGGGAGGAAACCACTGGAACATTCTAACTTTGTATCACAAACTTCCTAAAGAACCTACATGAATAAAGAGAAAACAACAAATCCTACCAGCTGTACAGAGAGCAACAGAAACCTGGCCTCTGTATCACTGTCCAGGATTATTTACAGCTAGGATTTAGGAAGACAGCAGGAATTATTCGGCAGATTTGGAAGGATAGTTTCATTAAGTGAACTTTCTCCTTTTTTAGTGGTTATGTCAAAGAATTTTTTTCTTCTTTTCAAAAATAGAGAGGCTTCCCATAAAAGTATTGGATGCAAGTGAAACAGGCATACATCTAAAGATATCGCTGGAGAATAAATCCTTACAAGTCACAGAACTAGGTCGCACACATTAGTAAGTTAAAAGTTGGAAATTAGGGGAGAGAGCATTTGGAATGCTTTAAGCATTTCCATGTTATTTCTCACCTTCCTAGTTGAAGATCCACTAATCAGTAGTGCATTTCTACTTTGGCGCCCTACAAAGCAAGCCTTAGCATAGTAGAGAGAAGAAACCATTAATGTTTTATTAGTTTTTAATGGGGCAACCAACTTCAAAATCACAGGAATTACAGTGAAGGGAGAGAAAGAAGCAGGGGGCATAAAAACAGATTTGTTTGCGGCAGTAGTCTGTTTATACAATGTTATAATATTTCTGTAACTTGGGCCAGAATGTGGCCATGTTAAATGATATAGCTATTAAGCTCACTTTTACAATCGAAAAGGAACTAATAAAGCCAGGAAACACTTCCCATCCTCCTTTGCAGCCCTCATCCCACACGTACAGATAGATGTAAAAAGCTTCGAAAGAATATTTTGATGGCTTTTTCAGAAGGGCCTTGATGTGTGTATTGTGGTAAAATGAAAAGCAAAATGAGACAGTATTTAAAAGTGAAAGAGCAGAGTTTTGCTCTGCTGAAAACCCCTTCCTGAAGAACTGATTGCTGTTGAAATTAATTGGCCCTTAGACCGGAAGCCCTAAGCCAAGCTCCCACTTACACAGTGTCAAACATCCGGAAGTCGAAACATTTTATGCCAGTCAAGGGAGAGGCATGCAACGATAGCCCAAGTGTCATTGCCAAGAAACATCTGATACTTTCTAATTTCTAAACCCCAATGGAAGTGAAGCCTTTTTCACTGATTCTGTTCTGAAACTCCCACCCTGTTGGGATTTCCAATTCAATGAGAGGTTTCCAGAGAAACAGTCACAGAGCTCAAGAGAAAGAACACTTATGCTCCTGCTGTAATTGCATCAAAAAAATCCAGGTTTTAACATCAAATTTGGCAAATGGTGGGACCAACCCAAGGTTAACTAAGTGAGCTTTCATCGGCATTGAGCTGTTACTTACAAATTATAACACTATAGTTCCAAGATTTTTCAGCCTTTTGGCCAACACACACACACACACACACACACACACACACTATACCATCATCTATCAACAGTCTAAATACATAAATAAATGCAGGTCATTTTTATCAATGGCCTAACTAAATTTATATTTAAAAGAACAAGACATTTTAAAAAGTACATACTCCTGTTGGTTTGTAAGTTATACACATTTATCTCTTGTCTTTGATGCAATTAGTGTTTTAAGTATGAATTTATTTTCCTTTGCTACTCATTACCTGACCAGTTTCACTCTTCTAAATACCCTTAGGAATAAACCTGAACTGTTCCAAATCGATTCTTCCAAGAGCTTTGGTGTTGGTACCTGCGTTTCTTTTCCTAATGCAACTGAAAAATCGGATTGAAAATTATTTCACTTAAATAGCCACCCTCAGAGTGAATCAGCATTTCAGTTTTTGGAGATGGGGATGGAAGTAGAAGGTGCACGAAGCGTCCTAAGATGGCAGTTTGAATGTTAGCATCACATCTACATGCTCATAAGAGGAATTGCTTCAGGACAATGAATCAATTCATTGTTGCTGCCCCAGTGAATAGCTCCAACTGCCTTGATGAACTTCTAATGACTCTGAAAGCTAGGAGGTTCTTCTAGTTCCTCCTTAGGGTCACTTGAAGTTCAGTATTTTTTTTGCTGCCTAGTAACTAAGTGCTAAGGTTTTTACTTGGAAAGAAAACTATGACGATGTCTTCAGTTGTAGCAGAAAGTTGTGGCATTGTGATAATAAACAAAATCTACAAAGTTACAACCCAAATTATACAAGACATCAATACACTCAGTAAACAAATATATATTTCACCTACTTAAATCTTACTCATATTAATTATAGGCCTTTTGTTTAGTACACTGGTTATTTTTTAAGGAACCAATTTAAACTTTCAATTTTAAATACATCTATGCTGACGACAGACTTTCAGGTATATACAACTTTCTTCTCTTTTAAAAGGTAAATACATTCCACTATTAACTGAACTTCCATGAAGCAACATTAATTTTAGAGCATGGTAGTCCATAATCAGTGGTTCATTGTGATGTGCTTTATCCAACATGTATCTTATTGCATGGTTGAGGATGTACTATGTGATATTTTAGTTAACAGTGTGGCATTTGTGGGACTATATTAAAAGCATATGCAAACTACCAAGCTATACCAAGCTGAGGTAGGTAACACTTGCATGTGAAAAACTGTGATATGAATCTTATTTATAAAAAAAGTCATAACTAAAACCCTTCTAGACCAAAAAGTTACTGTGTGCTTGTTAATAATGTTCATAGTACTACTGGAATGCTCAATCAGGTATTTTTCGTGTGGCATACTTCAGAGCTGGCCTGTCCATCTGAAGAACCCTTTCTCTCACAATTACAGTTTGCATGACTAGAACCCGGAACTCTGTTCCTTTGCGTGTGTATAGTCACTTAGTGTGCTGTCCGGGTGCCACATGAGCAACTACACCCATGTGGCCTTTCTGTCACTCCCTGGAAAATGCAACCTCTACAGCTCTGCTCAACTCTGCCTGTGTGCGTTGATTACCTTCGCTTTAGTAGTTTGCCTGTAAAATGGTGAAGTCTTTCTGATACGCTGAACCTTTGAGCCAGCTTTTGGGAGTTCTTCATATTTTAGGTGAATTTTTGACCAAAGTCAATTAAAGACATAAACCTGTTTTATATCATGGAATTTACTGGGCCAAATTAAGTAAAAGATGAAGTTTATGACCAGAATAAAAAAGCCTTTACCCCTGCACAGCACTGTATCTAAAGGGCTCTAGGTTGTAGAAATATAGTACCCCCTAACAGGGAAAAACCAAGTTGGGGGATTTATCTAGACTGTATCTACCTATTGTTACTGGTATTTCACAAATAATTTTTTTCTTAAAAATATTTACAGAAATGCTTGACACTCCAGCCAAATAATATTTCCCTTTGATAGATTGAAATATTTGCTCTTAGATTACACACACAGTGCTGCCCTTCTCAACAGTCACTCACACGCTCACTCGCCTGATACAAAGGTATCAGGTAAACACTGATACTTTTTTTTAAGAAGGGAAAATTCCATCTATGGTGCTTTCTCAGTGCTAGGGAAAAGGGAGCTTTTATTATATTCCAGATATAACTCACATCTTACTTATAAGGTCCATAGAATCGGTTCTTCACACTGATTTGGTTTGATTAGTCTGTGCATGTAATTAATTTCCTCTAAACAGAGAGAGTGGAGGGGAAATACATTTTGCAAACATTCTAGATAACAGAAATGAGTTATTTTAAAACCTCACTCAGAGCTCGAGTATTAAGGTCAGACCATCTAGCTAGTGGACAAATTGAACTTTCTATTTGCAGTTCTGTTTTACTTTCTGACTTTCTTTTAAGTTACTGCAGTTTTTCAAAACACTATCCTCATGGAATGACAGGACCAAGAATAGAAAATGAGACTCAAATTTCACCATTTACTTCCCATCAGCAACCATTACTGGTGGAGTTTCAAACAGTCATTACTTGCTGAAATGAGGTTTGAGGTTACCTGTGTATTTCATTCACCTGTGTTCATATTTCCTTCATCGTGGACAAGTGAGAGTTGGCTGTGGCTTTGTTTCTTGATGCAAATTATTTTGCATTCATGTTATTTGGGGCTAGGTATTGCTTAGGTTCGTGAATGCTGTTCTTACAGACACAGATGGTACATGAGCCACTCTGACACCTGCCCTTTCAGGGACGTGAGCATGACTTACATCTGTCAAGTGGTTCCATACTTCTTGTAAAAGTAAAGTTTGGGTATTGTTTGCTGTATCAATATGATGGCTTTCGATGCATTGTCTCATTATCCCTAGGATATGTGCTGAAGGAAAACTGTCCTGTAATTCCTGTTAATATATTGTTAATGTCAGACGTGATGTGATACCGTTGGACTGTCCAAATGTACAACTATTTAATGGTGTTTGTAGAACTGATATGTCTTAAATGTTGCATGAAATATGTTATAAAAATAGATTTGTTTTCTATTTTCAACACCTCAGAATTGAGGGTTCATGGGCCAATAAGTGCAATATTTAATAACTCACTCAGTGTATATAAACTAGTATGAAAGAGTGAATTATAATGAATGTGTGAGATGCTTTGATAGCTGTGTGACTTATTCAAATGATTTTCTTGTAGCTGTATTTGTCTAGTGGTGCAATTTATATGGTAAATATCTTATTGGTGTCATGTAAAACCCCTCTGTGCCTACTTCAAAATACTTTTTTCTTATAAAACCAAACATTTAGTATCTGGAAATATGTGTCAATTTTATCTTTTAGAATTGTGGATTTTATTGTCAAGACAGAATGGCTGTTCATTTATTTTATAAAAGCATCTCCTTCTATAACTCAAAATTTTCTTTAAGTGTCATATAAAAGTGTACATTTTACTTTTAAGCAACTAATTTAGATACCTAAGAAAAACTATGTGCATTGGGAAAAGTCATGTTTTTCTTCTCAGAAAGGTTGATCACATGATATGTTTACTAAGAATTTTCACCTCTGTATTTGTATGTATATTTTATTGTTACTCAAACTTGTATTTTATTTACAAATTCAACACTGTCAACCCTGGGAATTCTAAAATACCGATGTATTTTTAGGTTGTAGCTAATGTTGTATTCACTTTCAATTCTCAGTTGTCCACACTGGTGATATAAGAGGAACAAATCAGAATCCTTAAATACTTTGTAATGCCATCATAAACTCATATATTCATCCTCAAACTCCCTTGTTCAATGCTAATTGGTGGCCTGGAACTTCACTGAGATGCAAAATCAAGAACTTAAGCCTAGTTGCTGGATAATAAAAAGCTATAAATGTTTATGTATGTGAATTTTAAAGTAGAATAACCGTCTTAAACTCCTACTTGCCATTTCTCTTTTTAAGGCAAAGCATTCATTTTAATATTGTACTTTGCCTTTTCATTCAGTTGGTGGAGTAAGTCATGAAACCCTTAAGAAGAAAAACAAGTTATGACTTATCCACTAAAATTGATGCAAGACAGTTGGTTCTAGATGACCATGGCCATGTGTTCATCATATAAAGCCTTCAGTTCTCTCTATGGTGCTTGGCTGGAAATTGACATGTGAGGATGTGCCAATCATATTAAATGGATTTGGTCTATGTGGGTGATATGTGGCCTGAATGTAACTGTGATAGACTGAAATTTGTTCTTAGCTCTCAAAACCCACTGAAGAAGTCAAGTGAAGGTGGGTAAAATAGGGAGATTAGTGACAACTTTGTGCCAAATTTTTTAAAAAATGGAAGCAGGTAGCCAACATTAGAATGATAATTTAAGGGTGTGGTTGAATGTTTAGTTAGTTGTCACATAGTTATTGAACCCCATATGCTCAGTGCTGTGGGAATCAAACATGGAAGAGGTGTGGCTCCTGCCCCTAATGAGAACAAGGGGGAAAAATCCAGATAGAATCTAAATGCTAGGTTATGTCAGGGTATAGGAACACAGAGAATGGGGGACCTGTAAGAACTGGAAGAGTCAGAGAGGGCTCCATTGAAGAGGTCAAACATAATTCCGGAAATAATTAGGTAGTGAGGAGATTGTGCCAGGAAAATAAGTGGGAAAGGCCACAGTTATGTTTCCTTTGAATGGAAGAGATACAAAGCTATCAGCTATAGATCATTGTTTTCTTAGGACAGCCAAACTGGCCCTTTGAAACCACTCAAATTACCCCAGTTTAGCTCACTACCTTTTGGTCTCCATGAGGAAGACAAGCTGTTGTATCATCATATTCCTCTGTGCTGAGCAGCTCAAGACTCAGCCACAATATGCAAATTGCTTTAATGCCACGTTACAGCAGTTGATTTAGACATTTGCCAGTGCACCAAACCATGAGAGATTGTCCGACCTAACGCCACCTGGCAGTTGTGTACCCAGAGATTTTTCTGTAGCTCCATGTTTCTCATAAAGGGCATTGGAAATGCACAGATGAAGATCTTCCTTTGGAACCAGGCACTTTTGGCCCCTTCTCAGTGACTGCACTGTGGAACTCTTCTTAAGAAAATATTGAGAACAGCTTAATGCTTTCATATAGTGACTGACATTTAGTTGAAAACTACTGCTGCATAGCAAATATTGTGACTCTTCATGTGTCCACAGGAGCTCTTGTGTGGGTTTAAAGCTATGAAGTGTATTCACATTGTGAAGTTCTAATTATCTTTATTGAAATTAATTGTGTAAAAAATGGTATGTGCTCTATTAGGTATTCAGTTTGTATGTGAATTCTGTATAGAAAGTGGTTTTTGTTCTTTGAGTTTGTTTTATTTCTTGAAGATTACAATAAATATCTGAGAGACTATATTCCTGAATTTCTTAGCCTTAGTCTGATTAATGTTTTTCATCTCCTTTCAATTCATATTATTTTTCGTCCTAGGATGCTTATTTCCATTTCTTCTTCCACTTCTATAATCTTAGGTACAACACTGAGTTTGAACTGAAGATGAAGAGTGAACACATTTAGGGCTTTGAGTATCTCACACATGAATTTGGACTTAGGCACAGGAATGAATTCTAAACCTTGTAATCTTTCA
Organism: Symphalangus syndactylus; assembly: GCF_028878055.3. Taxonomy (NCBI): domain Eukaryota; kingdom Metazoa; phylum Chordata; class Mammalia; order Primates; family Hylobatidae; genus Symphalangus; species Symphalangus syndactylus. The sequence goes on along the minus strand of NC_072440.2, from coordinate 40,907,974 downwards.
AGGTCGATAACTTTCTAACTGACCCAATTGACTCGGTTCCAGAGTTACAAAGCTTAGCTGTAGGATCAAGAATAGCTGCTAAGGGAGTAAAAGGTCTTCAAGTCTGCAACTTGAAGACCATGTGTCCCTAAATCAGAAGTCTAAGGTTTGATGATCACTTAGCACCCTACTGGCATAGCCCGAGGCAAGGGCGGTCAACAGAGACAACATATGGATGGGATGTGTGAATGGAATGGGTGTCATTTAATGCACAGTGCTTGGGGCAGTGGTGATTAGGATGCCGTGCAGGATCTCCTTGGCCATGGGCCTCAAGGCATGGGGAAGCACCCAGCTACCAATCTATTTGTATCACAGCAGACCTACTACTAATTTTGCAATCTTGTAGCATTCTACTTGTGCTAACAGCACTGAATCTATAGAATTTCTTCCAACTATTCTTCAGGGCAATTTCCAGGAGTCTGCACTGAAAATCAGTCAAGGGTGGAGGTCCCTGGAATAGCCACATGGGTCCCATGGGTCAAATTAGCTTCCTGAACTGAACTTGGTAATAGAAGGGTAACCTCCCTGGGTAGACAAAGCAGGTAGCACTTAAGAAACCAAGAAAAAGAAAACAATGATAATAAATTAAGGGATTTCCAGTTATATTATCAACAAACACTTACAAAATGCCTTCTAATGCTAATTTATCAGTATACATGAAAATACATACAATGGAGTCCTGATCCTCCATGAACTTAAACCATTGTGATAGAGGAAAATGTGTAAGTTAATATCAATAAAAAACTCATCATTGAAAACTAAATATTCCTTAATATGTATGTCTAATAAATACTTAAAATGAACATTGGAAATTTGTTTCATTTCAAAAGAGCTCACAAAAATTTCCTCTTTGAATGTTATAAAATGCATTTTTTAGACTGTAGTCCTTTGCCCCCAGATAAATATATAACAATCAATAGCACTCAGTTCAAAACTTAAAAAAAAAATTAAGAGCCCAGAAAGACTTCACGTTTCCTGATTATTCTGAGGCTCTTGTGGCAGAACCAGATCCAACTGGTTTTAGCAGGAATCTGCCTCTACCCTATTCCCTCAAGTAATATGCCCTTAGCTTTTTTAAAATTAATTTTAAAACATGAAGTTACTATATGGCCACTTATTCAATAGCATTGAGACAGTAGGCATGAAACAGAAAACATCTGTGACCCTCAGAAAATGCTAAGTCATTCTCTCCTCAACTTCCTAACAGACTTGAGAAGGACACCTTCTATATAAAAGGCCACAAAGTCTTTGCACAGTTCTCAGGGACACTCCACCTATTGGTTCTTGGTTCTTGGTTCTCCTCTTTCTCCTCTAACTTCTCAACCCCTCACCCAGTCCAAAGAAGCTTTAGTCTGATGGAGACTGGCTGCTCTTCTTTTCTTCCTAATCTATTGTTAATGACCTGAGTCCTTTTGAGCTAGAATTTCTCATTGTTTCTTAATTCTAAATCTCAGGAAATTTTATCTAAAAAATATGTTCTCTTTTTTAAGTATTGCCTCTCCCTTAAAGCAATTCTGCTAAGTGGAAGAAAGGCAAAGGGTATAGAAAATATATGGAAAGTGAGTGTTGGACGAAAATCTGGATTAATATTTCAAAACAATATTCTACCAAGCAGACAATTACAATATAATTTGGTTAGTGTCAATATAGAGGTTAAACACAAGCTACTGTGAAAGCACAGAGAGAAGCAATTATTAATCCAGATTGAAAGCAAGGGCTGGGATGTTCTTTTTTTTTTTTTTTTTTTTTTTGAGACGGAGTCTCACTCTGTCGCCCAGGCTGGAGTGCAGTGGGGCGATCTCGGCTCACTGCAAGCTCTGCCTCCCTGGTTTACGCCATTCTCCTGCCTCAGCTTCCCGAGTAGCTGGGACTACAGGCACCCACCACTACGCCCGGCTAAAAATAGAGACGGGGTTTCACCGTGTTAGCCAGGATGGTCTCGATCTCCTGACCTTGACCTTGTGATCCACCCGCCTCGGCCTCCCAAAGTGCTGGGGTTACAGGCGTGAGCCACCGTGCCCAGCCAGAAAGCAAGGGCTGGGATGTTCTGAGAAGGCCTCCTAGAGGAAACAAGGACTGAGCTAAGACATACCGGAGATGTAGGAATTATGCAGAGGCAGATGTGAGAGAAGACTGCTCCAAGCATGGGGAGCAAACCACGGAAGTTTAGCAGAGCATGGTGTATTTATGGAATTTCAAAGCCATTCACATAGGGTGATCACAGGATGAAACAAAAGGAGAAGGAGTGAGGGCTGAGATCGTAATATTTATCAGAAATGCTTTAAATGTCTAGATTTCATTCTCTAGCTGTGGGGAATTCATGAACAGATTTAAGCCAGGTAGAAGTTTGAACAGATTTGAATTTTAGAAGATCACAAAATTGGCAACATGAGAAATGAATTAAAGGGAGGCAATAACAGAAACAGAAAGAGTATTAGACAGCTATTTTAGTAACCTAGAAGTTTTATCTCTAAATTAATTGTGGAATGATAGAAATGAAGAGTAGGTAATACACGAAAGTTCACTTTAGAAGGTAAGAAATGGTGACCAATAAGATTCAGGAAGAGGAAGAGGAAGAAACCAAGGATGACCCTCAGGATTCCGGTTTGGTTGATTTTGCCATTAACTAAGAGAGAAAGTACAACAGTAGCAGTAGGTTTAAAGAAAAGAGAATGAGTTCCATATCCACAGTGTTGTGATTGATGTTTCTAGAGGATGTGCAAAGGATGCAACCCAGTGAACATCTGGAGGGTGCAGATCTAGAGTTTAGAAGAGAGTTCTGGAAAGTTCTAGTATGTAGATGATAACCAAGACTTGGGGAGTAGAAAAAATGATGTACAGGAGAATGTTTCAAATGATAGAAGAGTAGAATGAGAACTAGGGCACACGATATTTATGGGCAGCCAAGGAAAACAAGTTCACAAAGGGACTTGAAAGAGGAGTGTTCAAAGGGATGGATGGAGAATCAGGTGAGAATGGGACACAAGAAGCCAAGAGAGGAGCCAGTTTTAAGAAAGAAGGAGTGATCCACATTTTTGGATGATGTAAAGTGGAATCACAATTTCCAGTCATACAAATTAGGGACACAGACATAGGACACTACTTGTGGGTGGTGGGTGAAAGGAGGATGAGGATTAGAAAATTACCTGTTAGGTACTATTCTTATCACTGAGTGACGAAACAATCTGTACACAAACCACCACAGCACACAATTTACCTGTACAACAAACCTGCACATGAACTCCTGAGCCTAAAATACATATTTTTTTTAAAAGATGGAAGTCAACTTGACCGGAGCAGTTTTAGAGTAGTTATGAGGGAGAAAGACAGATTGCACCGAATGGAGAAGTAAATGGTGACGAACAAGATGAGACACTATTCTTTCAGGTACTTTGAAAGAAAAATAAAAGAGAAGGTTTTTGAATGAAGATAGTCTAAGGAGGGTTTTATTTCCATATGAGAGTCTTACATATCCCTATATGTTTTTAAAAGCCCATAAAGGTAGAGTTTGAAGATACAAGCAAAAATTGCTATCTTCTCCATCCAAGTCTTATTTCTCCTTTCTATTGTTGTTCCTATCTCCTCTACTCCCTTCCCATGCGTCTTATTAATGTTTCCTATGCACTTATCTCAAGCTAATTGATTTTGTCCTCTCCTGATACTTTTACTTATCTGTAGGGCATGGAGCTTGCAACAACCACTAATAGTGAAATCAACAATAGCTATCTTTCTTGAGGTCCATATTGTGACAGACACTTAAATTTATTTATTTATTTCTTATGATTTTCACCAAGAAAAAGACTATCTCATCTCAACAGTGATGGATACATCGTTAATGTAATAGAATCCAGAAAGCAGTCAGTTAAGTGGCTGGCAGGCCAAACTGAGCTGCGATTTTAAATCTCACCAAATCACAAACCTGTTTGCAGGAGGAGGCAAGATGATCATGTTTCTGAAAAGTTGGCAGCTGCTCCTTTATACTTTTTTTCTCCACTCATTGGGATGCACCAGATGTGATGCATTCCCTATGGCCAGTATCACTTTAGAGCAAGTATAAATTAGCATACTCTTCAATATCTTTTTGCTCTTGCCTCTATTCATAGAACAGAAAAGTCAAAAGACAGGGTCATCTAATGGAGAACAAGCCAAAATTAAAAGGACACTTAAAAATAGAACTTTGGAGGGAGGAGTTATGCTGGTAATGAAAATTCTGGAAACTGACATATAACCACAGGCTTAGCAAGAAAAGAGACGGCTTTCATAAAAGACGATCTGTTGACACTTGAGCTAAGAGGGAAGTCAAGCTTTGCAATGGAAGGTGGGAGGGGAGGGAGAGAGTATTTTTTACTGATAAGAGATTTGAGAGTATAAGCAAGAAGTGAAAAGTTGGTTTCTTAGAAGGGGGGCTTAGAAATTATTAGATTCTTGGGTGCCATGAATTCAAATCCTAGAGCGATACGTTAGGGTTTTCACAAAAATACTCTGAAGATTTTGTTTGCATATTATCAAAAACTGAATGCAACCTGAAGAAGACACTCACAAAATCTCTCTTCTTCTCTTGTTCTAGTTTAAAATACAATTACTCTCAAGGCATACTACACATTTGCTGGCACTTTCCTTAATAGTCACTATCCTAACGTTATTACAACTCTGTAAAAGATATTTTAATGTTTTTTTATGTGTCTGCCCTTAAACAGTAAGGATCTAGAAGGTTGTTTTTGTTGTTGTTGTTTTGTTTTGTTTTGTTTAGGTTTTTTTGTATTGTCAGTAGAAAAGACAAAAGATTCTTCCGAGGGCAGTGTGACATAGAAAAATATAATAACAATTCTTTGGGATTTATTATTTGTTATCTCCATTTGATCTCTAGGCCAGCCCCACAAATATAATGGTGTTAGCCTGAAAGAACCTATCCTTGGATTTAAAATGTAAATTATTCAGTATTAAGAACACCCTAAATTCAACCCATGATCTCATCATTAGAACCAAGTACAGTTTATAGAGTAACTGAGTAAATAAAAACACAAGACAGGCAGGGCATCATGGCTCATGCCTGTAATCCCACCACTTTGGGAGGCTGATGCAGACAGAACACGAGGTCAGGAGATCGAGACCATCCTGGCCAACATGGTGAAACCCCATCTCTATTAAAAACACAAAAACTAGGCAGGCATAGTGGCACATGCCTGTAGTCCCAGCTACTCGGGAGGCTGAGGCAGGAGACTCGCTTGAACCCAGGAGGCAGAGGTTGCAGTGAGCTGAGATCACACCACTGCACTCCAGCCTGGCGAAAGAGCAAGACTCTGTCTCAAAAAACATAAAAATAAAAACAAAAACAAAAAAACACACAAGACACAATTATATGCTATGTATAAGAGACTTACTTCACCTTTAAAGATGCACATAGATTGAAACTGACACGATACAAAAAAAAATATTCCCTGCAAATGAAAATCAAAATAAAGTGGAGGTAGCTTTACTTACATCAGATAGAATAGACATTATGTCAAAAACTAAAACAAGACAAAGTCATTATATAATGATGAGACGATCAATCAATCAAGATGATGTAACAATTGTAACTAGATATGCACTCAATATCAGAGCATCTAAATATGTAAAACAAATATTAATAAATTTCAAGAGAGAAATATGTTGTAATACAATAATAGTAAAGGACTTCAACACCCTATTTTCAACAGTGGACAGATTATCCAGACAGTAAGTCAATAAGGAAATACTGGACTTGAACTATACTTTAGATGAAATGGACCTAACAGACATATATAGAACATCTCATCCAATAGCAATAGAATACACATTATTTTTAAGCACACAGGAAAGATTCCCCAGATTAGATCATATTTTAGGAGATAAAACAAGTGTCAAAAATTTTAAGAAAATTAAAATCATATCAAGTGTCTTTTCCAACCACAGTGGTATGAACTAGAAAGCAATAAAAGAAATAATGGAAAATTCATGAATTTGTGGAAATTAAACAAGTTCCTAAACAACTAATTGTTCAAAGAAGAAATGAAAGAGAAACTTAAAAATATCTTAAGACAAACAAAACTGGAAAAACATGATACTAAAACTCATGGGATGCAGTAAAAGCAGTTCTTAGAGAAAAGTTGATGGTAATAATTGCCTACATCAAACAAGAAGATCCCAAACAACCTAATGTTATACCTCAAAGAACTAGAAGAAGAAGAAAAAAAGCCCACAATTAATAGAAGGAAGGAAATAATAAAGATCAGAACAGAAATAAATGAAATAGAAAGAAAAACAACAGAAAATAGGAATGAATATGAAAATATGAATGAATAGTTGTTTTTAAAAAAATAAAATTGACAAACCATTAGCTTGACTGAAAAAAAAAAGAGAGAAGCCTCAAATAAATAAAATCAGAAATGAAAGAGGAGACATTACAACTGAACAACTGATACCATGGAAACAAAAGGATGGCCAAATTCAGCTCCTTATGATTGTAGGAATGAGGTCCCTAGTTCCTTGCAGGCTGTCACCCAAGGACAGTCTTTGCTCCTGGAGTCTGTCCATGCACCTTCTCATGCTTTTGATGAGCTCCAAGAGGCCTCTCTCCAGTCATCACCCTTATATAACAGCATCAGCAACAGCATGTCAAATAACTTACAACCTTGGAACCTCGCTGACTCCCTCTTCTGCTGCATCCATTCTGCTTTCCTCTTCCTACTTCCTCTTCTGCTTTTAAAGGCTCATATGATAACAATGGACCCACCTGGATAATCCAGAACAATCACCATCGTTTCAGATCCATAATCTTAATCACAATTGCAAAATCCCTTTTGCCATGTAATGGGACATATCCAGAGGTTCCAGGGATTAAAGAACATCTTTAATATGTGCCATTATTATGCCTACCACACACCTTCATACAATTCCCTCCCCTTCATTGTGGAATGGATTTAGCAAATAGAATGCAATAGAGACTATGAGATGTCCTTTGCAAAATTCAGTTATAAAAGACTGCAGCTTCCACTTTTGGACATTCTCATTCTTTCTTGACTTCTCATTCTGGGGAAGCCAGCTGCTATGTATTGAGGCAGACACACAGTGGAGAAAGCCATGGGATTCAGCTTGGAAGCAGATCTTCTTAAGCCTGGTAACAGCCAATGAATGAATTTGGAAGTAGATCTATCCTAAGTTGAACCTTGAGAAATCTGCAGGTCCAGCCAACAACTTAATTACATTCTTATAAGAGACTCTGAGCCTGAAATACCCAGCTAACCTACTCCTGGATTCTCAATCTACAGAATCTGTGAGATAATGTGTTTTGTTTTATTATATTCAGCGGTTATAATCTGGAATAATTCATTATGCTGCAATAGATAATGAATGCACCCAGTGACTCTCTTACTGATCTTTTCTAAAACTGGAGACACTTTATTTCTCATCGTTGTATAAAGAAGTCTACAACTAGAAGTTTCTAAGATCTATTATTGTGGACAATAGAAAAGCATTTGTTAATATAGAAACTGGATATATTTAGATGTAGAACAAGAAATCTCTGTGTTCAAATAGCCATTGGATTGGCCCTTATAGCCTGCTTGGGGTGCAACATTTTCAAAATAAAGAGAAGGAAGGTAGAAACCAGGCAAAAGAAATCCACATTATTATGAACTTGGGACACATAAACTCTACCTCCAAGGAAACTGATTTATATAAATTGGGAGAGAAAAAAAAACTGAAGATGCACTATGATGGAGTACAATAAGGACAATGTGTCACCTTTCCTTTTTTTAGTTAGAGCTACGTAACTGGAGTAGTATTTCCCAGAGTGTGGTCCACAGACCATTTATTTTAGAATCACCTATGATGGTTGTTTAAATTGCAGATTCCTGGGCTTCTAAAGTAGAATCCCCAGGGAGTAAATGTACCTTACTAATAAACTTCTCCGGTAGTATTCATTCCCTAAAAGTTTGAGAACCACTGACACATGGTTAGGAATGCAGACTTTGAACAATCTGTGTTCAAATCTCACCTCTTTTTTTTGTAACTCTGAGGGAGAGAGCATTGGCTATTTTGCTCCTGCAGAATCCCCAGCACCTACAACAGTGCCTGGCTTGTAGTGGATGCTCCAAAAATATTTGTTGAATGAAGAATGAATGAATGACCCAGGGCAACAGTTTTAATTTCACTAATTTTCTTAGGAGAAAAAAAAATTAGGAAAATAGCCCCTATCTTACAGGGCTAATGTAAGAAGTAACCGACTTAATAACATGTGTACGACAGATAGCACCGTGCCTGGTACACATGAAGTGCACAGCTCACAATGGGTGACCTTGGCATTGGTGTTGCTATGGCTATTACGAAGGTGCTTCTCACAGCAGCAATGATCCTCTCAGAGAAACTTAGAAGCTGGAAAATGTGTTCTCTATATGCTTGCTGGATAGATTCTGGTTGAGCATTTTCAGTATCTATTAGAAAAATATATTTCTCGAGAATGTCCAAATAATTTCCTTTTCAAGTGAGGCTATGAGGAAGTCAAAGCACTGTGACATAAGGAAATATCCTTTGTGTGCATGATCTTGTTTCTCCTCTGCTATAGCCTGTCCTTTTCTTTATTCTCAAAATAAAGAATTCTGATATTTCTGGCCAGAAATTTCTGAATGTTGGCTGGCTTCAGGAATGAAAGATGTGCCAACTGCTCTAACAGCAATTTTGAAAGTACTTTGAAAAAAAACTTAAAATAATTTAGATCGAAAATAAAAATTTATTTAAAAATAATTCAGATTAGAATGTTCTCTGTAAATGCAAAATAGCAGTGGTATTTGGAAAAACACTTTGTGCAATTTAATGACTTCTCTACATAGAAAATATTAGAGACAGTGACATTTAATTTGACTTAGAAGTTAATTAATATAGGATATATTCATTATCCTGATCACACTGCCGATTGCACAGGTGAGGTGATTTTAAAATAGGTTCTCAAAAAATCTTGACATTCTTGCCTTCAAGAAGTAGAACTGAATTTCTCTTCCTTTCACTACAGGCTGAACTTAGTGACTTGCTCCTAACAGGATAAAGAAGTGATGATATGGCCGGGCACAGTGGCTCACGCCTGTAATCCCAGAACTTTGGGAGGCTGAGGCGGGTGGATCACGAGGTCAGGAGTTCGAGACAAGCCTGGCCAACATGGTGGAACCCTGTCTCTACTAAAAATACAAAAAATATTAGCTGGGCGTGGTGGTGGGCACCTCAGTCCTCAGGAGACTGAGGCTGGAAAATAGCTTGAACCCCAGAGGCAGAGACTGCACTGAGCTGAAATCATGCCACTGCACTACAGCCTGGGTGACAGAATGAGACTCTGTCTCTATCTTTTTTTTTTTTTTTTTTTTTTTTAGACAGAGTCTTGCTGTGTCACGCAGGCTGGAGTGCAGTGGCATGATCTTGGCTCACTGAACCTCCCAGGTTCAAGGGATTCTCCTGCCTCAGCCTCTCTAGTAGCTGAGATTACAGGCACCTGCCACCATGCCTGGCTAATTTTGTATTTTTAGTAGTGACAGGGTTTCACCATGTTGGTCAGGCTGGTCTCGAACTCCTGACTGCGGGTGATCCATCCACCTCAGCTTCCCAAAGTGCTGGGATTGCAGGCGTGAGCCACCACACCCGGCTGACTCTCTCTCAAAAAAAAAAAAAAAAAGAAAGAAAGAAAGAGAGAGAGAAAAAAGTGATGATAGCCTTTGGAGCCTAAGTCATAACAGGCACCGTGGTTTCCTTTAGGCTTGTTCTCTTTTGTATCACTCACTCTGGAGGAAATTACCATGTCGTGAAGGCATTTAAGCAATCTAAGGCCTCTTGCCACTAGCCATGAGAATGAACCATGATGGAAGTAAGTCCTCCAGCCTCATTCAAACCTTCAGACATCTGCAGCACCCCGGCATCCTGGCTAGAGCCTTATGAAAGGTCCTGAGCCTGGGCCACCCAGCTAAGCCACTCCCATATCCCTGACCAACAGAACCTGTGAAATAGCAAGTACTTCTTGTTTTAAGCCACTAATTTTGGGGATAATTTGTTACACAGAAATAGATAACAATACACCAGGTGTATATATATGTAACATTTATCCAATTATATACTTTAAATATGACCAGTTTATTATTTGCCAGTTATAACTAAAAGCTAAAAATGCAAAAGATATGTCATAGAATTAAAGTACTAAGATTTATTACTATAGGAGTATTTGGCTCTTTTAAGAAGACAATGTGCAGATTAGAGCCATGTATAGAACTAGATTTTTGGTAAAACAGACAAAAAACATTCCAGGAAAGAATGATGTGACTGTGTTAACTACACATTAGGAATAAACATTCAGCTATAATTGCTGGATTCATACATCTGTTGATTGTCAATATCTTTTCCTTATTCAACTCAACAATCCATAATAGGCTAAAAAGAAAAGGTGGACACTAGACAATTTCTAGCTAACAGTAGTGGAGATGCTTTAAATTGAATACAATCCATTTCTGACTATAGTAACTAATGGAGGCAAGAAATAGCTCTGGGACAACACAGAAAATTAGGTTTGATTTTGAAGAAGGAGAATGGCGTGGGAAGGAAATACTGTATTTATAATGAAATGTATATGTATATAATTTGAATACACACACAGAGAGAGAGAAATGAAGAGACAGAAAGAGAGGGACAGCAAGACAGAGACAGAGAGAGGCAGGGAGATACAGACAGACAGACAGACAGACAGACAGCAAGACAGAGAGATACAGAGTGAGATACAGAAACAGAGAGACAGCAAGACAGAGCCAGAGACAGCACATGTGATACAAAGAGCAATAGAGAGAGAGCAGTAGATACATACAGCAAAATTGTGGAAGAGAAACAGTTTATAGTTTGAGTAATTTTGTATGTTAGTTTTATTTTTCTACCTCTCATTGTATTATGAGCATCTTCCCAAGTTATCCCCCACATCAATATTTTTAATAAGAGAGAGACAGAAACACAGAGAGACATTATTTTTAATTGCTAGATTGCAATGATTTTAGTGTAGATATTATATGTTTATAAGCAGTCCCCTTTTATTCACATTTTGGTTGTTTCTAACTTTTTGGTCATCAGTATGGCTGTGATTTCTAGCTCTCTGGCTAAAGCTTTGCTCTCTTTAGGGCTAATTTCTGAAAGTGAAATTTCACTGTGTATGAACATTTTAAATCTCTTATTACAACTTACCAAATTGCTTTCCAAAAACACTACGCCAATTTACAGATTCATTGGCATGATATAAAATTCTTGTCTCACCACATTCTTGCCAGGACTGTAGAATTTTTTTAATTGTGCCATTTATTTTTCCTGAGTTTCTGAAACATTTTAAAAGAGCTGTTTTACCATCCCCACAACTACCTTGCACCATTTTGTTTCCTGCATTGAAAACATTTTCATTTGAAGGTAACTCCTTTTTTAAGCATGGTAAGGCCCTTTAAACAGCAAGATTAACACTGATTTTCTATGATTTGACGTCAAATAGAAATTAGTGACCAAATCTCAAATAAACCATTCAACTAATCAATTTTTCTTATTAAGAGATAAATGTCTAAATTAGGTTTGAATAGAATAACATACAAGAAGTGAAGGCCCAAGGACCAGATTCTCATTTGAAACTATTTAATGAAATCAAAGGTAATGCACATAAACTAGAACCACTGAGGAAAAGGTTTCCAGAGCTAGATCCATGAGAATGCCAAAAACCTATAAGCCCTTTTATACTCGCAAAATTGCATTTAAATTTTAAGAGGCAGTCACATAAAAGACAAGGACCAAAATAAAGTGTGTCTAACAAACTTGAGTTTGGGGAATGCACAATATTTTTCAACAAGACTGTGGTCATCAGACCTATCACACATTAGTTACATTGTGCATTACATGAGTTATTTTGTTCAGTTCTCACCAAACTCCTAAAATGTGGTAAATGGTAATATATGAGAAAAATGAGGCTTAGAGAAAGCAAATAACTTGCCCAAAGTGACAGACACAGGACGTAGTAGGGATCGATTTTAAAGCTAGGTCTTTCTGATGCCAAATCCTGTACTCTTACCCGCACGTAGTTATCGAAGAGTCAATTCATGGTTTTATTAGACTGTTTTCTTTGTTGAAGATACTAGACTGGAGGCGGCATGCCATAGTAAATGAGTGTAAGCTTTGGATTTGGACATCCTTGAATGTGAATCTTGCCCGTGTAGACTAGATTCTAATGTCTATGATCTTTGGTTCCCTTATAATAGCATCTCACGTTAGAGTCAGGATGAAGTGATAAGATGCCCAGGACAATGTGATACTCAATATGTAGTAGCTAATCCTGAACTTTAAAAAAAGTGTTAAAAAATATGTAGTAGGTATTATTATTTGTATATTATTTATATGCCAAGAGGACAAGACTGAAAAGGAAACTTTTGTACCCAATTGCCACCACCAGAGGGCAGAGTAAAAATTGTTGTGTCTTTCTCTATGTCAGTGTTAAACTAGAATGCGATGTGAGAGCATAATTTACACACCACTTACCAATCCTTAGATCCTGAGAGAGGGATCTAATTGACTTAAAAAGATAATAAACAAAAACACACAAAAGAAATACATGAATAATAATCTAAAGATTATATAAATTCAGTTTATATAATTGATGTGTGCAGTTATATAAATATTATTGAAGCAGGAAAGTTTAGCAGTGAGGAAAAATATAAAGTCATCATGAGAAGATTTTTACTGTTGGAAAAGTAATCAGCAAGGAAAAGTAATATCCTTATAATTATTCTAAAATACGATGTAGGGATAAAATGAAGAAATTGGGAGATGGAAAAATTATACTAGTACGGCACTCTCTCTGTTAAGCAATACAAGTGGAAAAATATTTTACAGAAATAAAGTGTTAAATCTGAAAATACCACAGAAGTAAGAGCTTGCTGGAGGGATGGAGGCAGGCAACACTCTTACAGACTGAAAGAATTGCTTAAATATAGGTACTCCTGAGTTATCAAAGATCGCCCAGGGAATATGCTTGTCAAAGAAAATAAAATCAAACATTTCTGACCTCTCTTCAGTGTCTCACCCAGTGGTAACCACTTGACATTAACATATACATTTCCTCCAGAAAGGCAGAGTCTATGGGGAATCGGATGCATCCGTGGCCAGCTTAATGCTATAGATCTTTTTCAGAAATATCAAATCTATTGACTGGATTTGATATTGGTTGGAAAGGAAACAATAGCCAATCATTATTAAAGAAGCGTGTTTTACCAATGCTTGACATGTAAATTGGTACTCTGCAAAGTGTGTTTTGCTTCTTAATTACTTAATCTTTCAAACAAAAATCAAGTCCTAGGTAATTTTTCTACCTTATTAGCTAAGAATGACTTTTGATACAACAGCCAAACTCTCATACCCACTAAACTCAGGACAGCAGTGAGGCTAATGGACTTCCGGGAAGACTGCCATGAAAACCGAGCTTCCATTAGGTGGTCTGGCCTCGCTCCTCCCATGACCCCTCTCAGGTGTGCAGACACTCTGACACCTCCGATGCCTGTAGGCTTTGCAGGGGGAGCTCCCCAAACTGCCCAACACAAAGCAGAAGTCCACTCAATGACCCTTACCGCTCAAGGGCTCACGTCCCCTAGGGATCTTCTCAGTGGCTACCAAATGCCTATCTGTGAATCCAACAGGTGCATCAGAATCACGTGAGTGTGTCTGTGGGGATGGGGAAGGGATAGGGACTACTACAATTACACACCATTCCCAGATCCAACCTCAGACCTACTGAGTAGAATCTTCCACACAGGATGTCAATAATCTACATTTTTAACTGTTACATCAGATAAATCTCATAAACACCAAATTTCAGAATTGCTGAACAAGATGAGATAAAACAAATTGGATATAATAACAAGAATACCAAATTTTGTCCAGGGTATACTGTGTTTACAGTAACTTAACATGCATTTTTCCACTGAACCATCACAGCTGTCCCATAAGAAAACCACAACTTTAAAAGCCAACTTGTGTCACTTACTTTACATGCATAATCTTTATGTATCCTTTATGAGGTAGGTTCTATTGGCATCCTTATTGTATAATCTAGACAAGGAACCAAGGCTTTAAAGAATGATATTGTTGTTTAAGATTAGATTTGCAAAGTGAATCAAGGTTTGAATTCAGACTGTCTAATGCCCCAAAACATGATCTTTCCAGCACACAACATTGTCATGCTAACTTCTAAGGGGGACAGAGCCAGGCTTTGCCATTTGGGATGAAGAAATTTAAATCCAGAAGGCCTAAGACAACACCAGGATCCAGCTTATTTTTGAGTATCTGATGTTTCATTACCTTAACAATAACATTTTTTAGAGGCAGATTGAATGTACTTTTCATTATTTGAAAGGATGTTTCTGAATTGCCTGCATTTAGGATTGCCTTTCAGGCACTGGAAATAGAATTGATCTATTCACATTCTTTGTAGGTTTTCTTAACACAACCTTCCAACTGAATAGAAATCTAGATGAAGATTGAGGGCCATAGAAGACTAACCCCCAAAAAGATGAAATTCCTTTGACCATAGTAAGCTAACAGTTGCAGACCTTATTTTCCAAAAAGGGCCACAGTAATATTCCCAATTCTGCTTGCTTTTCCAGAATCTTAACACTTACTCATCAAAAAGTGGAGTCTACATCCACTCTCCTTGATCCTAGCAGGCGTTTGACTAATCAATAGAGTACGGCAGAAGTGATGCTACATGGCTTCTAAGACTGGGGTCACCAAAAAAGGCTACAGCTTCTGCCTGGATCTCTTTTATGGACATTTTTCATGGACACAGTGAGGAAGCCCACATTAGCCCTCATGGAGAGAAACTGATGCTCCCAGCTAGCAGCCAGCATCAACCCCCAGATATGTCAGTGATCAGGCCCTCACATGATTCTAGCCTTTGACCTTATCTGTGAGCTTTCCAGCTGGGGCCCCAGACATCTGGAAGCAGAGACATGCTGGTCTTGCTGTATCCTGTCCAAATTCCTGTCCCACAAATTCTATGAGCATAACAAATTGTTTTTATACCAGTAAGTTTTGGGGTAATTTGTTACACAGTCATAGTAAGTAAACTCTGATCACAGTGAGCTCCATATGTAAGCTTAGTTAACATTCAGTGAATATTCTAGAGAAAAAAAAATTTATCCAAATTGAGGCAAGGTTTACCAGTGCTTATCAAACTTTTCCACACAAAGTACCCCTAAACAAAATAAAATGACCAGAGGTATACAGGTAACGCAAAATTTACAATCTCCTATTTCGTCTTTAAAATTCTTGTCATTTTGCATTTTGTCCTATATATATGTATTTTTTTTCCATCAGTTTAGGTTTGTTCTCCAGAAAGGTGTGCCATCTTTCCCCCCTGAAAATTTGCATATGATTACCTCTGCATGAGAAGCATAGATTTGGGTACTATTCTGTCCAGAGCTATTAGTGTTTTAATATGAGACTGAGCCTTAAACACTGAAAGGATGAATCTCTAACTACAGAGTTGAATATCAATGGTGGGAAGGCAATTTGATGGGCAGATGAAATGTTTACATTTCTGTAAAATCATGCAAAGAAGGCTGACACCCGTTTTGCCCAAGGGCAAAGCACAAGTTTCATGGGGCTCCGGCAGCTTCTAATTTGGAGCAAAACTAATTTGGACAATTATCTAATTTATCTTGATTGACAATTCTGAACTGTTCAGAATGAAATTTTAATATAGCAAAGCCGAATAATATAATTTGTAAAACCTATTTCAGGCTTTAAGTTTAGGGAGAAATATTCTTGATTATTTTGTATATAAGGGACATAGTATCACTGAATATATGGAGGTTGTGAACAAACTAGTTGTATATTAAAAATATGGTGGGATGTACCCTTTACAATTGAGTTTTACTATGCAATACCATTCAGGTTTTCTAGGTGTAGCCATGTCACCAACTTGCTGTGTGACCTTAGGAATGTTATATTACCTCTCCAACTCTAATCTATTCATCAAAAATAAGGACTCTGAATCATACAGCTAGGTCTAACATTCTATGATTCCATAGCCCAGATTTCGCCTTCATTGAAGCTGTAAGAAGATTGGCATAGTGTCAGGGAGAATCTTATTAGAAAACTCTCTTTTGACTTTATGCCAAAAGTGAACTATGTTTCACTGTATCATTTAGAGTATGTTTGACTGCAAATAACAAAATCTAACTCGAAGTGGTTTTAAATACAGATGTTTTTAAAATCCAACATAACAAAAATCCCAGAAGTAGGATGGGCTCAGGGCTGGTTGATATACTGGCTTATCAATGTAATTAAGACCCAGGATCTTCTGAACTTTGATACCTATTCCGTCTACAAGCAGGTAGCCACATAGCTTCAGTGGAACCAAGCATCACATCCAGATAAAATAGTGCAAGGAAGAAAAGAGAATATCTCCTCTGGGACTTTCTCTTAAGTGAGAGATTTTTCCTAGAATAAAACCCCCTGACCCCCAGCCAGCAGCAGGACCAGGCTTCTTAGGTCTTATTGACCAGAATGTGATCATATATGCTCTACCTGGAACCCATCACTGTCCAAGCGTCCCCTGGTTGGCTTGGACCAAGCATTTAGAGTGAAATGGATGTTGAGGGTCAATTGCAAGCCCACTATATTCCCCCTCCAGCTCTGCCTTCATCTCTCACATAAGCACTGGCTGTCCCGCCATTCCATCTTCTATCAAACAGTAGCTGATAGCTGATACTATGCAATGGCGCTCAACCCTAGGTGTTCAGGATAGTCACCCGGTAATTGTTTTTAAAAACACCTAGCCTAGGCCACACCACAGATAAATTACAGTGGAATTTCTGAGAGCAAGGGCAGGTGACCCAGTTTGTCCAGGATTATAGCAGTTAGGGATTGAACCAAAGCTTCTGACTCTTGGTTCAATGATCTTCCACTACTGGCTTCTACTCTCTTATTCCATGCAGTTCTATACATGTAAAAATGATTGGGCTCACTAGACTAATATTCTACAAAGCTTACTTTCTATGAGAATAACAAAACAGGTCAAGTTTTAGATCAGCGTTTCTCTCCCCTAACTTTTCTTTTTTAGATTTCTTCAGAAGTAACTAAAGAAAAAGACTGCTATCCAGTTCTGACTTGTGTTTGATAGCCCCCTAATGTAGTGTTGCAGTAAATGCATCTTTTACCACACACTTTAGCAGAAAGTTCACGTTTTACCATAATCTGATGTATTATGGCATGCATGAATTCACTATTTTGTAGTCAAACATTACTGAGTTTTAAAGAATGTTCCTTGTTGTGTTTTAAAATGGATCTCAAGAGCACAGAAATTTAAGCCCCTATAGGACAAAGAAAGAAGCCACACAGCTCCTCCCCTGCTATCTCCTTATGAGGAAAAAAAAAAAAAAAAAGGAATAAGCATTTTAAATTCTAATTTCACTTTAAAGTCAAAGAGTTCAAAAAGTTGAAAGTCAACAATGTTCTTCCCACAATATTTTAAATTTTCAAGATGTTTATTTCAACTCCTGTTTGTTATCTCACCTCAAAGTAAGCATGTTTGCATAAAGATATTGAAAAGGAAGAGAATATCATTTTCAAATCTTTAAACGAAAGTGAAAAGTGCTGAGCCAAATTAGAAATAATAATATAAATAGAAACAAACTGGGCAAGGGGGTGCTATTTCGTCCATCTAGAAACTGTATCAAGCCAAGAACTCCTTCTGTAAGGAGATGGACTCGTAAAAGGAAAAAACAAACCACCTCTCAGGCGGGCTGGCCCCAGCAGAAGTAGGAGGGAGGAGCATACCTAAGTAAAAAGCCTACTAAATATTTCATAAACCAAGTTTATAAAATCACTTCTATCTTTATAGTTTTAATTGCTTCCTGCCTTTCACTTTTCTTTCTTCCTTTTCTCTGTAAAGAAATTGCCCTCCCTCACTCCTGCAGCTTTAACTCTCATGCCCAAAGCAGCCGCTCCACAAACCGCTTTACAGCGTGCCGACTTGACCTTTCTTCAACTCCTCTAATATAACTTTTCTTATTAGCCAACTATTCAATCCAGCTCTTTCTCGTGATGTTTAAAATTTGTCTCTGTGGTCATAATATCCTCTGGTCACCCAAGCTTGAAGCCATTGATTCCCCAACACGCACTTCTCCTTCACCCCTAATCCCCAGGTCTCATCACCTCTACTACTCACATTCTAGGGTGGGAGCAGAACCCAAATTTTGGGCACATGTACCCTGCAGTGAGCCTGTCTAATTCCCATCCAGTGCCCCCAGTTTCCAGATTTGTGACCGTGGGAAAGCTATTTAACTTCTCTGTGGCTCAGTTTCCTCACCTGCAGAGAGAGGTGGTGATACTTCAATGGGTTGTCCTAAGGATTAAATTAGATACACAGAGCACTAAAAGAGTGGGCACTCAATACATATTTGCTACTATTTTATATTTAGGGCCTTATGTGTATACATCTTTACCTCTGCACCACCCTTCCAGTGGAGTTGCCTTAATTCTTCCTCACCACATATCCTATACCTCCCAAAGAATCACCCCTTCATTCCCACTCCACTGCGCAGAAATTGTCTGTGGTTCTCAGTTGACAAAGAGGTTTGATCCAGCCTCCATCATCGGCACTTGCCATAGGCTTAGCCTGCAATTCTAGCTTCATGCCCCACAACAAACGTTTGCCAACTCCAGCTCCATCAGGTCACGCCCCATTGCTCATTAGATTGCAGCATCCTTCCATCTTCCTTTCCTCATTTTCGTCCCTCCCCACCAAGTCCTTAATTTAACTCTGAGCTATTTCAAATAAATAAATAAATAATCACAGAGAATCATATAACAAATTTACTCTCTATTCAGTGCTATCAGTTCCAAACATTTTGCACACCAGCTTTAGATCTTTTTAAAGAGAGAAAATGTTACCAAAGTATCTGAAGCACCTGTGTGTCCCTTTCCTGATCCCATTCCCGTCACGAAGTCCCCAGAGGTAAGCACGATCCTAAATGTGGTGTTTGTGATTCCTGTGTAATGTTTAAGTATTGTTATCCATCAAAAGAAAAGCCTGAGAAACTGTCACAACAAAAGGGGGTCAAAAAAGACTGATAAAAAAATTAATATGATATCCTAGATGAATCTTGGAACATAAAAAGACATTTAAAAACTAAACAAATTTGAAAAGTATGGACTTCAGTTTATAATAATGAATAAATATTGGTTCATTAATTGTGACAAATGTGCCCTATTAATGTAAGATACTAATAATAGGGGAAACTAGGTGTGGAGTACACAGAAACTGCACTGTCTTCTTAATTTTTTAGTAAGTCTATAACTATTCTAAAATAAGATTATATTTTTTAAATATATTAATACCACCTATATATATAACCATGAGCATTGTTCTATGTTTTCCAACTTATGTGAATAATACCATGCACATATTTCATTATACAACTTATTTTCCATTGGTTAGTTTCCAATGGCCTACCCCACTTCCATTTTCTGTCCTTCTCCATGATGATGGGCCCCAAAAGAGGAACTCCCATGGACTGCATCTGCAGGCTCCCTTGTTAGATTGGATTTATCCATTGGAAAGCAAAGGAGATTTAAAAAAGGCAGAAGAGAAAGTATGATGTGCTAGGCAGAAAAATGCCTTCCCAAAGATGTCCATGTTCTAATCCCCAGAACCTGGAATATATTACCTTATATGACAAAAGAGATTGCATACATGTGATTAAAGAACTTCAAACGGGGAGATTGTCTGGGATTATCTGAGTGGGCCCAATGTCATCAGAAGGGTTCTCAGAAGAGGAAGGCAAAAGGGTCATGGTTAGACAGAGAGATTGGAAGATGCTACACTGCTGGATTTGAAGGTGGAAAAAGGGACCATGGGTCAAGGAATGCAGGCGGCTCCTAGAATGTGGAAAAGTGAAGGAAATAGATTCCCCAGAACTTCCAGAAGGAATGTAGCCTTGCCAACACCTTGATTTTAGCCTAGTGAAATCTATTTTGGATTTATGATCTCCAGAACTACAACATAATAAATTTTAAGTTTTAAGCCATTAAGTTTCTGGTAATTTGTTACTGCACCTATACGAAACTAGTGCAGGCTGGGCGCGGTGGCTCATGCCTGTAATCCCGGCACTTTGGGAGGCCGAGGCGGGTGGATCACCTGACATCAGGAGTTCGAGACCAGCCTGACCAACATGGTGAAACCCTGTCTCCACTAAAAATACAAAAATTAGCCAGCGTGGTGGTATGCATCTGTAATCCCAGCTACTTGGGAGGCTGAAGCAGGAGAATTGCTTGAACCTGGGAGGCGGAAGTTGCAATGAGCCAAGATCGAGCCACTGCACTCCAGCCTGGGCAACAGAGCGAGACTCTGTCTCAAAGAAAAAAAAAAAAAGAAAAGAAAAGAAAAGAAAAAAAGAAATTAATGCACAGAAGATATGTCTTCCCAGCTGGCTGCATTTCTGGGAATGGCTTCCTTTTAGTTAATAGATCCCTTCTAGCAGGTTCTCTTCTGTGGCTTCAGCTCTCAGGAGGTTCCATTACCACCAAATCCCTCCCTTTCTCACTTCAAGCCTAGAGGCAGGAAACATTTCCTTCTGTCGCTAATTCCCACATGTTTTACTAACCCTCTGGTTCCATTCATCCAGCCATGCCTCTGCACATGGTCTCTTCATTGAATTACCGTCTGTTAAATGTCATAGGTGTGCCATATTTTCCTGATGGGACCCTGATCTCTCACTACAATGTTTTTGTTATATATCCATGTGGATACATGTAGCTCCTAGAATGCCATCATCATCTAATGAAAGAGGTGCTGTCATAGGACTCATTATCACATAATGATACCTATAGCTGCTTTGGAAGGAAAATTCACAATCTTGGGTGAAGCTGGGGCCAGTCAAGAGTTATTCCAGAAATTCCTCTGGATTCCCATAGCACCCTTTTTGTACTTGCCACCCGTGTCCTTTTTGCTTTGATGTGTATGTGTGTGCCTCATCTTTCCTAAAAGCAGGAACTATGTCTTTCTGCATCTTTCTGTAGCAGATCACATTTGTAATCTGAACAATGGCTATCAGTACATCTTTTCCCAACCAGTTTTTCTCCTCGAGTTCTGCCTTTTTATTAATGACACCAAAGTTCTCCTAGCCACACAATCCTGAAGCCTCAGGCACCTTACATTTTTTCTGATCTTTCCCCTGCTAAGTTGCCATTTGCTAAGGACAAGCAGCATCTAAGGCTCGTGGCCATAAATCCATAGTTCTTCATCACATCCCCTCCTTTCATCCCCATCATAGCTCCCTTGGTTTAGGCCCCATTTACTTGTCATTAGGACTGGAATAACTCCAGATGGGCCTCAGCTTCATCCAAGATGCTGGATTCCCCTTCCAAAGTAGCTATACACTTCATTATATGATAATGAATCCTATGACAAAATCTCTTCCATTAGATGATAATGCCATCCTAGGATAGCATCCCTTTCCAGCTCACACAACTTCAGGGATAAGAACTGACTCCAGAGCTCTCCAGTGAGCACTCAAACCCAGTGGGAGCCTGGACCCACTTACTTCTCTCCCTTTCCCCCAACCCTTACAACTGGCCACTACCTCCTTCTCCAAATGTGTCTCATCATTTTCCTGCATCTGTCTTTGTTCATACTCGGTCTTTCATTTGGAAGACCTTCCATTGGTGTTGAAATTTTCCCTCTGGCTAATATCTTTTCAAATGTTACCTACTTGAAAAACTATGCAACTCTTCCCGTTCCCTTCCCACCTCCACTGCCTGCCATGGAGCCACCATCATTATATTTGGATATTTTCTCTCTCTCTCTCTCTGGAAACTTACACACTCAGTAGGTTGTGATTCCTTTTGATTTCTTTTATAACACTTAGCTTATTGTTCCCAGCTTTATGTCAGGTATGAGTTTCTATAAATTCTTTTTATAGAAGACAGAGACAATGTTTTAATATTTTTAATTCTCCTATGGAAACTACTATCAGATTGTGCATATAATAGATGTTCAATTTATAGAAATTT
This sequence comes from Symphalangus syndactylus, assembly GCF_028878055.3. NCBI lineage: Eukaryota > Metazoa > Chordata > Mammalia > Primates > Hylobatidae > Symphalangus > Symphalangus syndactylus. The sequence goes on along the minus strand of NC_072440.2, from coordinate 40,885,855 downwards.
ATAAACAAGAGAAAGCTGGGAAATAAGAGGAATCTACTGAAGTGGAAGAAATCATAGAACTGGATGAAATGTTAGAGGTTATCCAATCCAACTCAAACTCCATTCTGTCTCTCTCTTCCTTAAATGTTTCAATGTCTCCTCATTATCTTAGAATAAAGTCAAAATTCTTAGTATGGACTGAGATCACCATGATTGGACCCCTGCATCCCCCAGCCTCGTCCTGGACCACAGCGCCCCTCTGCTCCAAAGCAGCCTTGCCCTTCTTGCACGGCCCTTCGTTGTGCTGCTTGTTTGTTTCCTCCTGCTCTCCTCCTCCAAGCTTCACTAAAATAGCTCACACTCATCTGCAGGTCTCAGCCTAGCTTCACTTCCTTCACTCATTCATTCCACAGTATTCACTAGGTATCTACTATGTGCCAGGAACCCTTGTAAACCCTGGGGATGGAGCAGGGGAAAAAGCACACAAAGATCTCTGCTCCCATGGGACTCACATGCTTGCTTCTGGAAGTGGGTCTTGCTTCCGACCCCAACATACTCATGCCAGGACTGTTCACCTCTATTAGACTCTGTCATCACACTCCAGAGCCCTCCTCTGCAGTATTTACCATAATCATAGGTGTTCACTGATTTATGTCATTGATGATTATCTTCCTCAGTAAGCTAAATGGTTCTTGAGGGCTAGGTCACTGTGTGCTTTCATCATTTTTATGTCAACCACATCAAGCTCAGTGCCAGGCACATGGTAGGTCCTCAGTAAATTCCTTGAATGATAGAATAAAGTAATGAAATCAAGACCTTCACTATACAGATGAGGAAACTACAGTCCTGAACTTGAGGCAGGCTGTGGGTCACCAGCCTCTGCCCATAACATAATGAGTTAGGACCAAGATTAGGACCTGGGCTACAGGACTCCCATTCCAGTACACATTTCACTTTAATAAAATTGAAATGGAAAAGGGGAAGCAAATGAGTTGGGAAAGGTGTGGGGCAAAGGTGAAAGAAGAAAAAATATGCCAAGAAGAGAAAAGGAGAAAACAGGAAAAATATTTTTTGTTCACTAAATATAACAGAAGAATAGGCAAAGGGCAGGCGTGTTAATAGATGATGAGACAAGTGGTGCAGGAACCTCCAAGAGGAGACCATCAGCCACAACACTGTGTGTCTCTACCTGGGCCCTTGTTCCACAACTTTGCAGTAAACACTTGTCTCTGTTTTCGAAGAGGTGTGGCACCCAGCACCCTTAATTCCCCTTCCTGAGAGTGTTGGATGGCGTCCATTTGCCACTCCACGTCTACTCTTGACTTTTCTCTACCTTGCTCTGTTTGAAAGGCTGACTTCCAAGGATGGCACCGTAGGCTCCCTGGTCCTCTAGATTCTGGTTTAGCCAATGGGAGGCAGTAGCAGGAGACTGAAAGGCAGGAAGGGAAAAGGACCAGTGACCCCGCTGCCAGGCCATGCGTTGGAAGTGGCTGCCTTTCTTCACATGTACCATAGCTTCTACAGTCTCACCACACTTCACAAATAGCTCCTTACCCTTTCAGGGCTAGGAGTGGAAATGGCTTCCCACAGCTGCTGGCCCTGGAGAACTTCACTGTCTCCTGTTCGTTTTCCATATTCCTACTTATGCCTTTATAATTATGGTAGTTTTTCATTAAACTCTTTTGAGGCCGGGCGCGGTGGCTCACGCCTGTAATCCCATTACTTTGGGAGGCCAAGGCGGGTGGATCACGAGGTCAGGAGATCGAGACCATCCTGGCTAACACGGTGAAACCCTGTCTTTACTAAAAATACAAAAAATTAGCTGGGCGAGGTGGCGGATGCCTGTAGACCCAGCTACTCGGGAGGCTGAGGCAGGAGAATGGCGTGAACCCGGGAGGCAGAGCCTGCAGTGAGCCGAGATTGCGCCACTGCACTCCAACCTGGGCGACAGCGAGACTCCGTCTCAAAAAAAAAATAAAAAACAAAACAAAACAAAAAAAAGCTCTTTTGAGTCATCACAGTTGAGAGTGCCATCTATTTCCTGACAAGAATATGACTAATAAATCAGGCTTGCAGAATCCCCTACCTTGGGGGACACAGACTTCTTTATAGAAGCCCAATGCTCCTTTTCTCAGTTTCCCTTGCAACTGGGCTCCACCAATGGTGTGCACGCACCTGAGAGTTTAAATCTGAAGCTGGAAGAGCAAAAGGATGAATTGAATAGAATCCATCCTGGTGGGGAGGACTGCAGGTATGATCAATTCCTAGCTGTACAGGCTCTAAGTCTAGTTTTTCAACCTCTGCTAGAATTCTGAAAATAATGTCCTCTGTTTCAGCAAGCCAGAACTGAATTCCACTGTTGACAGCTGAGATGACTGAGAATGCCCTCTTCTTGATCCCGTAACTCTTGATGCCTGGCTGATTCTTCTAACATTCTCTCATTGTAGGTTAAGTTTGACTTTATTTTTTTATAGTTTCATTTTATTTTTAAGTGACAAATAATAATTGTTTATATTTATGGGTTACGATGTAATGTTTCAATACACGTATACATTACAGAATGATCACATCAGCCTTACTAGCATATCCATCACCTCAAATATTTATCATTTGTGGTGAAAGCATTTAAAATCCTCTTTTTTAAAACCCTCTTTTTTAGCTATTTTGAAATATACGTTATTATTAGCTATAGTCACTTTGCTGTGCAATAGAACACCAGAACTGATTTCACCCAACTCTAACTTTGTACCTGTTGATCGATGTCTCCCTTTTCCCAATCCACCACGTCCACCTCCCTCTACAGCCCCTGGTTACCACCAATCTACTCTCTACTTCTCTGGGTTTGACTTTTTTCGATTCCACGTCAGTGAGATCATATCACATTTGTCTTTCTGTGCCTGGCTTATTTCACTTAAGATAATATCTTCTAGGTTCATCCACGTTGTTGCAAATGATAGAATTTCCTGTTTGTGTAAGGTTGAGTACTATTCCATTGTCTATCTACATCACATTTTAAAAAATTCATTCATCTGTTGATGAGTGCTTAGGTTGTTTCCATAGCTTGGCTATTGTGAATAATGCTGCAATAAACATGAAGCATATCTTCGCCATACTGATTTCCATTGCTCTGGATATATACCCAGTGGTAGGATTGCTGTATCATATGGTAGTTCTATTTTTAATTTTTTTAGGTGCCTCCATACTGATTTCCAAAATGGCTCCACTAATTTACAATACCATCAGCAGTATATAAGGGTTCCCTTTTCTCCACATCGTTTCCAAAACTTATCTTTCATCTTTTTGATAGTAGTCAATCTAAAAGGTATAAGGTAATATCTCATTGTGGTTTTAATTTGCATTTCTCTGATGATTAGTGATGTTGAGCACTTTTTTCATTTCTGTTGGCCATTTGTATGACTTCTTTTGAGAACTGTCTATTTGAGTCATTTGCCTGTTTTTTAGTGGAATTGTGTTCTTGTCATGGAGCAGTTTGAGTTCCTTGTATATGTTGGATATTAGTCCCTTATCCTATGTACAACTGGCAAATATTTTCTCCTAACCCTTGGGTTGTCTTTTCACTCTATTAACTGTTTCCTTTGCTATGCAGAAGCTTTTTAGTTTGACACAATTTTACTTGTCTGTTTTTACTTTTGTTGCCTGTGTTTTGGGTCACACTCAAGAAATCTTTGCCCTGACCAATGTCATGGAGAATTTCCTGTATGTTTTCTTCCAGTAGATTTATAGTTGTAGGTCCTAAATTTAAGTCTTTAATTCGTTTTGAGTTGAGTCTTGTATAAGGGGTGAGATAAGGGTCCATTTTTATTCTTCTGCATGTTGATATCCAGTTTTATCAGCATCATTTATTGAAGAGTCTGTCATTTTTGCATTACGTGTTCTTGGCACCTTTGTCAAAAATCAATTGACCATTGATGTATGGTTTTATTTATAAACTCTCTATCCTATTTGATGTGTATGTTTTTACGCCAGTACCATGCAGTTTTGAGTACTATAGCTTTGTAATATACTTTGAAATCTGGTAGTGGCAGTATGATTCCTCCAGTTTTCCTCTTTTTGGTCAAGATTGCTTGGCTATTTGGGATTTTTGTGGTTCCATATTAATTTTAGGTTTGTATTTTATATTTCTGTGAAGAATCACATTGGCTTTTGATATGGATTGCATTGAATCTATAGATCATCCTGGATAATAAGGACATTTTAACAATATTAATTCTATCTGTAAACACAGGAAATATTTCTATTTATTTGTGTCATCTTCAATTTTTTTAATCAATGTTTTACAGTTTTCATCACTTCCTTGCTTAAATTTACTCCTAAGCATTTTATTTTGTGATGCTATTGTAAGTGGGATTGTTTTCTTAATTTCTTTTTCAGATCATTTGCTGTTAGTTTATAGAAATGCTGCTGATTTTTGTAAGTTGATTTTGTATCCTGCAATTTACTGAATTCATTTTATCAATTCTAACAGTGTTTTTTGGTGGAGTCTTGAGGATTTTCTATATATAACATTATGTTTAGCGCAGAGACAATTTCACTTAATTCTTTCCTATTTTGATACCTTTTATTTCTTTCCCTTGCCTTTTTTCTGGCTAGGATTTCCAGTACTGTGTTGAACAGAAATGGTAAGAGTGGGTATCCTTGTCTTGTTCCTGATCTTAGAGGAAAAGCTTTCAACTTTTCACCAATGAGTATGACATTAGCTGTGGGCTTGACATATATAGCCTATATTGTGTTGAGAAACATTCCTTTTACACCTGATTCGTTGAGAGCAAATTTGATGTTAATACCTCTCATTCCTACAAGGGAACGTTGTTTTCTTTGTTTCCAGTCTCTAAGATTGATCTTACATAACTTGACTTAAAAAAGAATATTAATAATAATAAACCTGTAAAAACAGATCACTTGGAAATTAGAAAAATAGAGTTGCTATTTGGTCTGCAGGAGGTCCTGAATCCAAACATTCTTCTCCTCCCATTAACCCTGGCCTGAGTCTGCTCATTAACGGTTTCCAGAGAAACTTTACTTCTGACTTCTTGCCCTCACATTATCTAAAGGTTAACCATGAAGAGTTACACTGACAGGACTATTTCCGACCCTGGCCTTTTGCTGCTTTTCTGAGGAGGCTAAGTGTGACTCAAATTAAGAAACAGGAGAAAAATCCTTCTAAACAATATGTGTCACCTATGTTATTACACACGTTCTGTAGGTTTTCACTATACACAACTAATATATATGGCCATGTGCACATGAGTGTTTTAACCCAAGGGACTGCAGAATATATCCCAATTTATTTTTGTTCTGATGGACTGCTCAGAAACTGGATATTGGGGGATTTCATTTTCAATTTGATAATCCCTATTGTGGATTCCAAGCCAGTTCCAGTCATCCCATTTCACACAAAATCTAAGAAATAGGCTCAATTTATCCATAGCTTGAAAGTAGAGTATGTGGTACATTATTCCACGAGGGCAGTCATCAACACCTGCTAATCATTACTGTATGTTTTCATATATTTTCTCTCACAACCCACCAGCACCTAATATTCTAGCTGGTAGGAGGCTTAAAATTCATCTGGTTAAATTCCTCTTTTTTATATATACAAGGAAACTGGAATCAGAAATGTGAAGTGTTGCCCAGGTCAGGCAGCTGCTAAAAGGCAAACCCAGATGCCAACATAATTCTTTTTTGGCTCCCAAATGAGTGTACTTTCAAACCTCAGGAATCTAACTCTCCAAATAACAGGGAAAAAAAACAGCTTCAGGTCTTTATTTAATAGAGGTCTTTCAAAAATCCAGAGGTCCGTTACATTTGCCTTAAAAAAATAGTTATCTGTAGGAGGAAAAAAAAAATGTGCTATTTACATTTTAGATAGGAGGAAACTGAAGAATAGAAAATACTTCTAAGATTTTTGTGATAGTAACAAAATCAAGCATAGGACTTTGTCAAAAGAACTCACTTTGTAAAGTGAACCATCTTTGGACAGTAGATGCGGTAACAAGTTAGTCTAAAATGGTGATTCAAAAAGAAATCAAAGTGCTAGCTGTGGAATTGGTTGAGCGCCCTCTGTTTCAGGCCAAGCGACTGAGGCAGTGATTTCGGCAGATCAGGGCTCTCTGCATGGCTGGGGAGGAGAGGACAGGGTCAGGAACCTGGGCCTGGAATACAGCTGTTCAGTCAGATCCTGCGCCGTAACTCCCAATCTGCGTGATCTTGGCAGTTTAGGGAGCTACATCTCCTCATTTGTAAAATGTGGAAACAATTATACCACTTCATGTGGTTATTATGAAACTTAGGATCTGGTATGCAATAAGTTTTCTCATTTTCATTATCAACAAAAGAGTCTAAGCAGAGATCTAAGAGTTCACATAGGGCCAGTCTTAGCAATTACCTCTTTCGAAATTTGGTGGATGGGAAATGAAAAGCGCGTGCTCAGAACAGCCACTAGAGGGAGCTCTCAGGTCAGCCTGGCATGGTGGACGCCGGCCGCCCCGGCATCCCAGATAGATACCCGGGCATTCCCACCTGGTAACAGCAAGCACAGGACCTTACAGGAAACCCAACTCCCTAAGGCTGAGGCCCACGGATTTGCAGATCAGATCTCCTCCTTGAGCTGAGGTTTCTGTGGGAAGGCACTTTTCAAGTAGCCTGAAACTGCTGTTCTTCACTGTGTTCAGAACTCAGTTGTGGAGTGTTTCTGACAATAGACTGAGATACTTAAACAGGAGGGAGACTGTGTGTGTGTCCATCTACTCCAGATGACAGATGATAGATAGATGATAGATAGATAGATAGACAGAAGATAGCAGAGTCACAGTTGCCCCTTTATAATGTAACCACAACTGTGCATTTCTAAGTGGGGACAAAATGGAGGGAGCTGTGGGGACTGTGGACATTCTGGGAGCCTCACCCACTGTGTGTTCTTTTAGAATTGCAGGGCCTAGGGCTGGGGCAGGGAGGGCACTGCCCATCTCTAAGTGGCACAGCACCTGCAGCCTGCCTGGGTTCATTTCAGGCAAAATGTGTATGTTCTCTTTAGGGTGAGGCAAGAGCCAAGCGCCCCAGGCCAAGGCTGGAGGATGTACTTGTCCTCATCCCAAGCCCGTGTCTCTGCCCCACTGCGCCAACATCACCCCCCAGCCCTGCTCAGGCGTAACCTTCATGGTCCCTCTCTTCCCCTTACCAAATCTAAAATGCGGAGAAAGAATCTGATTTCCTTGTTTACTCCTCAGGTTGATTTAGCACTTAATGTCTTAGAACCTAGCCGTAATTTTTGATTTACAGGCTTTGCTTTTCCTGCCTCCTTTCAACTCTCACCTTCAAGCATCTTCAACTGTCACCCGAAGCCCAGAACAGTCATCACCGTCAGACTGAAGTGTCTCACCCATTGCTTCTGTGAACTTCTAAGGGCAAAAATATGGGGAGTTTCTTCACTGAAGACACTCTCCCTGACTTCCCGTTCTCCTTACATCCTGTCACTAAGCTCCTGGCTTCATCGGTCAGTTCTGACTTGCAGGGGTGAAGAGAGACTGGTAGAGGCAGAGGGAGGTCACATGCTGGCTCCCAGGTCAGGGTGCAAAGCAGTCTGCAGCCTCGGAGAGAGGCTCTGTTGTCATTTCTCTCTGTGAGGGTCCAGGCCTTGCCATGAGGGTGAAGGTCACCCCAAAAGTCCACTGCAGTTTTCCATCCTCTAATCTGAAGCCAGACCTTTGTTCTGGCCCCTTCAGCTCTGGAGCACCTGAACCATTTCCCTGCTGGCCTTATGTCCAAGCTCTTTGACTTTTGGGTGCAAATGATGTCTGGACAGCTGCTGGCCTTAACTTGGCAGCCGGACCTCTGTGCTCTGCTCTCGGGAAGTCTGACTCACTTTGCTGGGGTTATACCCTTCCTGTTTCTTTCCATCTCCTCTCCCCTTTATTCCTTTTGGGCTCAGACTCTGGGCGGCCCCCAGCCCCTCTTGCTTAACCTACAGACCTCTTCAACCTCTTTTTGCCTTAGAAAAATCAGTTTTGTAAAATCCATTAATGTCCTGACAAGAATTCCAAGTCACAAGCATTCCCATTAGGGTGCCCACCTCCCAGTCATTTCTCCCCTTCCCCACCTCCCTCTATGGGGATTTGTAGTAGAAAAGTGTAGAAGAAATGCTTGTGGAAGGAACCATCATCTTTCCCTGTGAGGTCCTGAAGATCTCGCCTTAATGTTTCGAAAACAGTGGAGCCTACAATTGCTCTTTGAGTTGGGGGCACTGTTGGCCATTTGCTTGTTTTTCAACTACAAGAGTCTTTTCCCTCCTTCAGAAACCAACCACATACACAAAAGCCCACATGAGCCATCCTGTCTTGGATATGCATCCCCGGGATTAGTCCAGTGCTGGTTTTTATGTGTCTGCAAAACTCCCCCATTGCCCACCCTAAATTGTCACCTCATTTCTTGCCAGTCTGGATCTACACACTGAGACCAGGAGACCATAAAAGAAAAAGAGAGAGAGAGAAAGGAAGAAAGAGAAAGAAAGAAAGAGAGAGAGAGAAAAAAGAAAAAGAAAGAAAGAAAGAAAAGAAAGAAAGAAAGAGAAAGAAAGAGAAAGAAAGAGAGAAAGAAAGAAAGAAAGGGAAAAGCACATACATAGAGCAAAGAGGAATTGATTGTGTTTGCTTCTTGCCTCAGGGATAGTTTGTTGCCATTGATTTCAGGTCATCCGGAATATACAATTTTGCCAGTCCTTTAACCACAGTTTTAGTAAATAGGATAATTAACTGAGCAAATTTTAAAAACAAAGTTCTGTGAGAGATCTCTCCATGGTAGCCCCCAAATCCAGTGCTCTGTCTTCTCTCAATGCTACAATGACTCACCACTGTGCTCAAATGCGTGCCATTTGTGCATCCACTTCTGGCCTCTGAAAGGAGGTGAATAATTTTGCTGAGAGACTGGAGAGTTGTAGAGAATTAGAGATAATTTCTCTGCTCCTGTGCTGTGTGTACACAAACACAAGCTGGACACAGGCCCATGGGAATAAACCCCGGGTGCAGGCAGTATTTCCTGAAACCTAAGACACTGCATGCTGGACTCACTAAACCTTAAGGATGGAGGCAGTGTGGTCAAACAGCTCCAGTTTTCAGATAAATAGACAGGTCTGTGATCTTCTGGAAGCAGAGCAGAAGTTGGAAGCTTGGACTCTGGCACTGAGTTGCCTCGGTTGGAATCTGACCTCTTTAATTCCTGGCTGCTCTGCAACCTTAGGTATAGTGCCTAACCATTCTGTGCTCAGCTTCTCTATCTGTGAGATACAGATAATTATAGGCTGGGAACGGTGGCTCATGCCTGTAATCCCAGCACTTTGGGAGACTGAGGCCAGCAGATCACCTGAGGTCAGGAGTTTGAGACCAGCTTGCCCGACATGGTGAAACCACACCTGTACTAAAAATACAAAAATTGGCCAGGCTTAGTGGTGTGTGCCTATAAGCCCAGTTACTCGGGAGGCTGAGGCAGGAGAATCGCTTGAATCCGTGAGGCAGAGGTTGCAGTGAGCCAAGATCCCACCACTGCACTCCAGCCTGCATGACAGCGAAACTCCCTCTCAAACAAAAAAGAGAGAGAGATAATTGTAGCATTCGCCTCATAGGGTTAGTTGACCAAGCAAGTTGATACATTTACAGCGCCTGGGTGAGCCCTGTGCTGAACCTGTGGTTGCTCCTTGATAAATAGACCATGGATGAATGAATGAATAATTCAACAGGGACTAGTGTACCCACTTCGCAGATCAAGAAATGAGGCTGGATAAGTTATGGGGTGCACCCAAGGCTACAAAACTAGTGAGAGGTGACATGAGGCCCCAAAAGCAGCTCCTGGCCCCCTGCCACCACATCACATGGTCACCCCATTGCTGATGACCCTGGTAAAGCTCAGCAAGCTAAGGTGCGGTCACCTTGGTCCTGTCTTGCCTCCCACACTCAGCGAATGACCTGTCCTCAAACCTATGTGCAAAGCACCAGCTTTAACCCAGCACCTCCTACCACTCCAATGGGGCAATTCACTGTGGAATCTTCTCGGTGACGCAGGTAGGAAACCCCCGGCATCTGCTCATTAGGGCTCCTTCTCATTTTTTAAACAGAATTGTCATCCTGGCTACCTCTGTGCTCACGCAGACTACCACAGTGCTGCCACCAAGTGTGAGGAGCCCAAGATCTTTGTTCTCTCTTTGTTCTGAAGGTGACTATTTCTGCAGGGCATGCCTTCCAGCCCTCTCCTCTGCCCATCCCTACTTGCTATTCTGATGGAGTTCTGTGTCTCAGATGAGAACAGGGGACTCCGACTGTGTGGTCCCCGCTTCCCTTCTCTCCCTTTGCCCCCTCCCTCCATCAGACATCACTACTCTTCTTTGCCTGCTTTCCTCTGCCTGTTCCTCTTGACTTATTTTATGCCTTTTGTGCTCTTAAGGGGGAAGAAAGGGGGGCCTCCAGTGATAAGCCCTCAGCTCCCTGTTCCCAAATGCATCCTAATCAAAATGGGACAGTTGTGACACCACATCCTAGGACTATTGAAATGTCCTCTTTGTTGTTTCACCCCACAGCGGACAGATTAAGGACACAGGCATCTGTTGGGAAGCATAATTGTCACTGCTCAGTTCCATTATCCCAAGGAGCAGCCTCCTCTGACGTTATCGCGAGTGATCCTCAGCTGCCCAAGAAAAATGCTGTGTCCATTCTAATGTTCTTGGCGACCAGAATTCCCCCAGAGGAGCAATTGCGTCAAGGATGAATAAGATCAAGAGCAGCAAAAATCACATCATTCATCCGGTACAGAGGGAGGATTTCAGGCTGGATTTTATGTGGTTAGGTTGCAAGTTTTTTTGTTTTTTGAAGATGTTTTATTGCTTGGGAAGGTGAAGTGTAGCCTTAAAGTATTCTCGTTCTGTGATGACACCCTGGCCCCAGGGGAGAGCTCTGGCGAATGCTCAGGGGACCCTCCCTCCTAGCCTTTGTTTTTTTAGTGATGACTGTGGATATGGAGAACGCAGGAGGCACAATCTGCTTGGCAATGTGTTTCTGCTGTCGTCACACTGTGCACTTTAAGTACAGATTTCTATTTCACTTTTCCTCTGCACCCGCCCATCTCACTCTTGCATCTGGTGCCCCACCGCCCCTCCCCCGTGTTGCTGGCTTCTTTTCCACCCCCTTGTGTTCTTTGAGCTACTTGAATTTCATTCTCTCCTTTGACCTTTGCCACGCCATGAGCTTACCTTTCTCACCTCCCTGAGTTACCCTCAGCCTAAAGGCCAGACCGATGATATTGTGGCCTGAGGAAGCTCACAGATGGCACCCCCGAAGAACAATGGGATAAATGCTGCATGTGGCAGAAGTCACCGCCAGATGGCACTCTACTAAATTCCCTGCACATCTCGGCTCTGATGAGAAATTACCAACTGGTTATTATAAAAAAAAAAAAAAAAATCACTGAAAAGCATCATGAGAAGTCACTCAGTCCAGTGAGCTCCAAATGTTTTTCATCGCTGATCCATATCAGTAAAACTTTTTGATTATGCACATCCACATGTACTTATTTGTAAATATAGACGTACTACTCTCAGTCTGTATTAAATATTAGCAAAACATAATAAAATATGTTTACATAAAAATCAAAGTTCTATATATATAGACATTGTAATACTTTCTTCCTGTACTACAACGAATAGTTTTATACACATCCAAGGGTATATAAAATTGATCTAGCTCATATTTCTCTTCTTCAAAAGGACCTTTTTCTCAATAAAACAAGTTTTGTTTTTCATTTTTTTGAGATGGAGTCTTGCTCTGTTGCCCAGGCTGGAGTACACTGGTGTGATCTTGGCTCACTACAACCTCTGCCTCCTGGGTTCAAGCAATTCTCCTGCCTCAGCCTCCCGAGTAGCTGGTACTACAGGTGTGCACCACCACACCCAGCTAATTTTTTGTATTTTTAGCAGAGACAGGGTTTTGCCATATTGGCCAGGCTGGTCTCAATCTCCTGGTCTCAAGTGATCTGCCCACCTTGGCCTCTCAAAGTGCTGGGATTACAGGCGTGATCCACCATGCCCGGCCCAAAACAAGTATGTTTTTTAGCATATACTGTGTACTCAGCACCGTAGAAGGGACAAAAAATGGCTCAAATTGATTAAAATATTCTCAATCTATCAAGTTCACATACTATAGCTGTTGAGGCAAGACGTTATAACAGATGTCAAAGATTCAAACAGAGTATAAAACAATGTGTCTTGTTCTCACTTCTAAGTGGGAGCTGAACCAATGTGAACACATAGACACAGGGAGGGCAACAACACGCACTGAGGCCTGTCAGAGGGGTGGGGGGCGGGTGGAGAACATCGGAAAAAATAGCTAATGCACGCGGGGCTTAACACCTAGGTGAAGGGTTGATAGGTGCAGCGACACACCATGGCACACATTTACTTATGTAACAAATCTGCACATCCCGCACATGTACCCTGGAACTTAAAAAAAATATTAAAAAAATGAAAAAAATAAAAGTAAGGGACGGGGAAAAAAATGTGTGTATCAGCCAGGAATTTAGTTGTGAACAATATAATCCACTCTTACTATTTTAAATAAAAAGGAATTTGTTAGGTGGCTTATAGAATTTCTTGCAGGGTTAGATAATGTGCTGTAGCCGGAAGAAATAATCAACCACCCAAGGGATATTCTGGTGGAAATCACTGATACAGTTGCCCATCACTCTGCACCAGTGACACCAGGGACCAGAGAGTGCAAACTCTGCTAAAGATACCAAGGGGAAGCATGCTTTGGCTACCCCACTTGCAAAGAAAGCTGAGCTCCCTGAGCAGATGCAGCCACATGCTACCATGAAGGAAGAAGAGACCAATGCAAAGCCGGGGCTTCCTCCTTCACTGTAGCATGTGGCTGCATCTGCTCAGCAGAACCTAGGCTGTATCCAGAAGCAGGCATCAGGGGAATCTCTCTAACTCTCCTATCTCTGCTGTGAAAAAAGGAAAAAGAGACTGGAAGGGATGTTGAAGGAGTCTGTGCTAGAATCTGTTACATTACAATAGTTTCCATTTGAAGAGAAAGGCCTATGCATACTTTAAGCTCTCACATGGAAAATTCTGGGAGGCTAGTTCAGGACCTGTCATAGCTACATGGCTGGGCTCTTGGATTTCAGCCTGAGTCAGCTATGGGTTCCTGCTACAACAGGTAAGCTCTGAAGTGCTTCCTACCTGAGCCAATTTTTTGTTTCCCCATTGCATATCTGACTTTCACCCACTGCTGCATTTTAACTTCCAAATTCTCCTTGGTCGCTGTTCCTCTTTATCTGCCTGAATTTTAAGCTCAGTTTTATATTCACCCCCATTTCTTCCTGATCCCTACCTCTTCCCTGCAAACAGATGTTTGCTTTGCTGTTTCATCTAACATTTGGCTTTTATCCAGTCCCTTGTCTTGCTCACTATCTTCCCTAGACATTGGCTGAATCTCCTGCTTATCTTCATCTCAATACACATGGCTCTGCCTCAGCCGGAGACCGAAAGAAATGGGGCTCTGGGAATGGGGGTTATATGGAAAATTGGAAAAATGAATGCTCAGTGAGGACAATTGAAGGCAGGCGTGCTCTTTGGCTGACTGTAGAGCAGCTCATATTAGGAGCATGAAAGGGCCTATATAAGCAAAAGAAAAAAGAAAGGTCTTCATAAGGAAGGTAAGGTAAACACTACAATATACCAAAAGCCAAGATCTCCTGACATCTTAGATAGACTTAGATGTTATGACACAGAGTGTTAAAAGTAAATTAGACAGCTCAAAGTTGATTTCTTTTCCATAAAAATCCAAGCTGATATTGTAGCTCTTCTCCTCAAAGTTGTCAAGAGTCCAGGCTTCAATGCATTCTTCCAACTCACAATGTCCACCATCTTGTCCAACAAGAACAAGGAATCGGAAAGGAGAGGGTATACTTCCCTTTGGAGGCACAACCAGATATTGCACAGTACACCTCTTCTGTATCCAGTGAGCCAGAAAGCAGTCATCGAGCCCCACTAAGCTGCAAGGGAAGCTGAGAAATAGGGCTTCTGACAGCTATGTAGCCAGCTAGAACTTCTGTTCATATGTAAAAAGGAAAGAATGAAGATTGGAGGATAACTAGCCCTCTCTGCCACACTTAGTGTGGTGTGACTAGGCTACTAGAGAAGTTCTCAAGGAAAGAGTGCTACTGTCTCACAGAATGAGGCTGAACAAGAGGGTCTTCTCTGGAGGAAGTCCGAAGCAAGACAGCCAGTGCCTTCCTAGAAAACATCATAGTTACTGACATGCACAGTCCTTTCATATGGGATTAAAGGCATATGAGCAAATGCAAGGTGACATTGCACCACCAGTCTCCATTCACCCAACATCTGCCCCAATTCACAGCCTGGAGTGAGAGCCTATGGAGCACTTCAGAGCTCTGCATCTGGTCACACAGATCCGGGTTCAAATCTCAGCTCTCCAGTCAACCACCTGTGTGCACTTGAGGAATTTGCCCTTCCTCCCTATGCTTCCTGCAATAGTTTGAATATTCGATCTCTCCAATCTCATGTTGAAATTTGATCCCCAATTTTGGAGGTGGGACCTAATGGAGGGTGTTTGGGTCACAGGGCAGATCCCTCATAAATACATTAATGCCCTCCCTTTAGGATGGGGGGGATCTCACTCCGTTAGTTCCCAAGACAGCTGGTTGTTAAAAAGAGCCTGGCACCACCTTCCTCTCTCTCTCTTGCTCCCTCTCTTGCCATGTGATTTCTGTACTTGCCAGCTCTGCTTCACCTTCCACCAAGAGGGGGAGCTTCCAGAGGCCCTCATCAGAAATGGATGTTGGTGCCATGCTTTTTGTACATCCTGCAGAACCATAAGCCAAATAAACCTCTTTTCTTTATAAATTACTCAGTATCAGGTATTCCTTTTCAGCAACACAAACAGACTAAGACACTTCCATTTCCTTGTCTATAAAAGAGATAGTAATAGTGCCTACCTCATAAAGGTTGTTCTGAGGATTAAATGAGCTAATGCACATGTATGTTGGAAGGTAGTTAAAAATAAAAATTTGGGTAGTTCACTGCATGCCCTCATCAATAAACATTGATAAAACATAAAACCATCTAACAATGGAACTCTCCAATTGTTTAAAATCCATCTGAGGAATTCCAAGTTCCACCAATGACAGTGGAAACACTTGCTATGATGGTTACAATTGGCATCATCAGGAGCATTATCAATAAACCTACGTTTTAACACCCAAGCTGCTCTTAATATCCTGGCTTCCACTGCCACCCAAAGCATCTGAATAAAACCCTGAAAAAATAAGCACCTATATCACTTTATACCCTTCCCACAAATCCCAGCAGCTTGCTGCATTTGTTAGGAATCTACAAAAATAATTCTCAAAGGTAGAGGAGGAGGATAGAGCTCCCCTTAAAGGAACTTCTCAGAATCATCAGGGGTGCTTTTCAACTGCATATTATATACATTGCCCCAGAGATTATAATCCGCATTTACCCACTCACTAATGACATGCTGGAGATAGCTCCTACCAGCTCACAAGAGCAGATTGCACACATCTTTTTCTAACTTTGTATGCAGTGACATCCCATTGGTAGCTTGAAATCAGATATAGTGTGGTTATTTATAACATAGAAACTGGCAATAACTATAAATCAGGGCTTCCTCACTCCTCTCACTCCTCCTCTCTGAAGAGCTACTTTTTTTTTTTTTTTTTTGAGATGGAGTCTTGCTCTGTCGCCCAGGCTGGAGTGCAGTGGCGCGATCTCAGCTCACTGCTGCAAGCTCCGCCTCCCGGGTTCAGGCCATTCTCCTGCCTCAGCCTCCGGAGTAGCCGGGACTGCGGGCGCCCACCACTACACCCGGCTAATTTTTTTGTAGTTTTAGTAGAGACAGGGTTTCACCGTGTTAGCCAGGATGGTCTTGATTTTCTGACCTTGTGATCCGCCTGCCTCGGCCTCCCAAACTGCTGGGATTACAGGTGTGAGCCAGTGCGCCTGGCCTGAAGAGCTGCTTTATAAAACATTTATCAGCAAACCACTGCCACCTACCACTGAGACACTGAAGTAGGGGCTCATGTTACTAAGGATAATGTAGTGTATCTCTGCCTCTGGGTGTGTTGCAGTGAATTAAAGGATGAGAATTCAATGTCCCAGAGTATGTGGAGAAAGATGCTGGGTGCTGCAAGGTCTGTGTTCTCCAGAAAGGTCAGACGTGTGATGACCCCAGGTATAGTGATGAGCTCAGCTCTGTTTCCATGAAAAATCACTACGGAAAGCCCTCTTGGGTGGAGACACCAGAGAGCATTGGCCACATTCTCTGCCCTTGGGATGTTTCTGATTTGGATGATAGACAAGTTATAGACCACAAAACAGTGAATAATATATAATATGTAATATATAATCTACAATAACATTTGAAGAGGTGCCAGATGACTGGGGCAGATCATAAGTACTCAATGGAGTGGGAGGAGAATTGATTGAGTGACTTGTATGTGACAGGCACAGTGCCAGGTTCTGGATACTCAAGTAATCAAGACAGACCTGATTGCTGGCTGACCTTGCAGCACCCACCATCTAGTGCAGTGTTTCTCAAGGTGTGGTCTGGTGACCACCTGCATCAAAGAAGTCACGAATAATAACTTGTATTAGGGTATATTATATGCCAGCCACTGAACTAAGTGCTTTACATGGATTATAATTTTATTCTCAGATAAACCCTATATTTGACCTATTATTATTATCCCCACTTTACAGATGAGAAAACTGAGACAAGAGAAGCTAATTACCTTGCCCAAGATCATACTATTATAAAACAGCAAAGCCGTGACTCAAACCTGGAACCCCATGCCTTTAACTTACATTAAAAAGTCTGATTCCTACAGCCCAGAGTAACTGAAACAGAATCTCTGGGACTGGATCCCCCAAATATTACATTTTTAATTGGTTCCCTAAGTGACTGTAATTCCTACAAGTATTGAGACCTAATGGCCTAGAGATCGAGTCAGACAATGCAACAAGCAATTATAAAAATTGCATTTGGTAAGTGTTGTGGAAGGGAAAAATACAAGATGCTAAGGGAATGCTTAGCTTAGATGTGGTTAGGGAATGCTTCCGAAGGGAATTGCTCACACCTGCACAAAGGTAGGCATTTTCCATTTTCTTTTATCTCTATCTGGGAGCTTCTGAGAAAGCTTTCAAGTAACGGGGCCAGAGGAAAGAAAGCTGCCAGGCCTTTGAAGAAGTAAACGAAATCCACTGTGGCTAGAGGGTTGGAAGGTGAGACTCTTGCTTAAGAGATGAGGCCAAAGTGACAGGCAGAGGTGAGTCGGGGTTAGCAGTGGCTCTGTGTTAGATCTGGAAGGGTTTTATTTATAACTCAGGTTCAGAAATGTGGACAATAAGTAGAGGTTAAAGGATTCTAAAAAGTGGAGTGACATGGTCAGGTTGGGTGTTTGAAGGTCACAGGTTTTAACAGCGTATGCATTCTATGAGCACGAGGGTTGTAAATTGTTCTCTACATTGAGGTCACCACTGTGGTTCCTCCTGTCTCAGGAGGCTACAAATTCCTTCCCATCAGTTGGGACACTGTTTTCTCTAATACACTCCTAGAATGTCACCACCCTATCCACCCCCCGACCCTTGGCTTGTTCACATGCCAAGCCCTTTACACAGCACCATACTTGATTCTTACAACTATATTTACGTGCAAAGAAAGCAAGAGTCAGAAAGGTTAAGTAATGTGCCCAAGGCCACAGAGCTGTAGATGCAGAACTTGAAAACGGATATTTTTTGTTCCCAAAGCTCTTGGACTTACCACTGTACTTACCTGTGTCCAAGTCTATATAATCAAAGTAAAACCAGACTTTCCTAGGGTTCCTATATAATAAAACCCACATGGAGATTTCAAAAAGTTTCAATTCCCCCCTTAATCTTCCATATCACAGGTAGCTATGAATGAATAAAAACTGTTTGCACCAGATAAGACTAGTTCAGCTCACAATGACAGAAACACAACTCAAAGTGACTTAAGCCAACAACTTAAATGGCTCATGGAAATAACAAGCCTGATTTTGAGCCCAATAGGTCATAAGGCCTTGGTCACTCCCACTCTATCTCTGCTTTGACTCTCTCTGTGTGGCTTATCTGCAGTGAGTTCTCCCCTGGTGACAGGTTAGACAATAGCAGCTGCAGCTGGCAGCTTACCTGCTTAGCCACTTCAGCTGGAAAAGTGCCTTTCACAGTGGATTCAGAGAAAGTTCTATCCAAGAGTTCCATTGGTTAGATCTGGGCCCCTCCAGAGGGAGTGAGGTCAACCCCACTTGATCACATGGTCTACATGGTCTAAGAGTTTTTACTCTTAGACTAACTCTTAGATTACTTTTCACTCTTTGACTAGCACTCCAAAGGGAAATGAGATGCTGTTATCAAAGGAAGAATTGTGTAGTAAGCAGGGGGAAAATAGGTTTCCAGAACCCCACAGAATTTCCTAATCCCACCTACTTAGACCCAGTAAGATCACACTGGCTTCACTATTCCTACAAATTTCTGGGTTTCTCCAATGGCAGTGATAATGTGAGATCTTTCTTGATGAGAACTGCCAGAAAAAATATCTGATTCCTTTTTTTGGATTTTGTATACTTTAACGCAAGAAACAAATCAAAGAAAGACCAAAGGAAAGTAGAGTCCTTGATTTTATGAGAAATAGAAAATAATGTACTTAAATAATTGGAAATGTTAATAATAAAGTAACAAACGTGAAAAATGAGAATATTATTCAGTTAACCAAAGATCTGAGGCCAAAGAGAATGAACAAAGTTGGAGGACAGAAAAAAATTATTCTAAAAATCAAGATGTCAATTATGGGAAAATTAGTCAATGATGGATGTTTCAAGAAAGTAGAAATCAATTAACATCATCAAGATTTCTATGTTAATATTGCTGTGCTAACAAGTATGCTGCTTTTTCCAACATGACAAGTGACAGAACCAGCCAAGCAAGAAAGAAGAAGATTCTTTTTTTTTTTTAGACAGAGTTGCACTCTTGTTGCCTAGGCTGGAGTGCAATGGTGTGATCTCGGCTCACCACAACCTCCAGCTCCCAGGTTCAAGCAGTTCTCCTGCCTCAGCCTCCCTAGTAGCTGGGATTACAGGCATGTGCCACCACACCCGGCTTATTTTGTATTTTTTTTAGTAGAGACGGGGTTTCTCCATGTTGGTCAGGCTGGTCTCAAACTCCCGACCTCAGGTGAGCCGCCTGCCTCGGCCTCCCAAAGTGCTGGGATTACAGGCATGAGCCATCACGCCCAGCTGAAAGAAAAAGATTTTGCTCTACTAACTGGGTCCTCTATCACCACGACAATGTCACAAGTGAAAAACAATTATATTCATATGTTATAATCTATATTTTTCTTCTCTACCTTCATTATTTTTCAAAGTTCAAGATGATGACAGTAAATTTTGTTTATTTACTTTATTCCATACAGATTTCTCTTACTTTAAAATTGTTGGAGACTGTAGGTGATATTTGATATGAGAGGAAAATAATTATTTTTCCACATTTGAGCGAATAGCACTTTATCATTTGGGGATAATTCCATCCTCCAGCTGCATGGGAGAAGCAGCTTACAGAGGATTAAATCTGTCTGCTCATGTCCCCAGAACAGAACATGAGAAATTACCACTGCAGGTTCAGATACTCTCTTAGGATCTAGTAGTTTAATTTTTTATGATAATAAAATAGGTGGTCATATTAATCCAGTCACAATTATCATTATCTTTAAAATCATCAAAATAGTTACTGTTTATTAAGTGCTTTTCATGTGCCAGACACTATGCTAAACACTTCCTGCGTCCTATTTTATTATAGGAAAAACTGAGGCTTAGAAAGCTCAATTACCTGCTTAAGGGGATGAATCCAGGAATTAGCAGAACAAAGATTCACATATTGGGGTTGTTTATCCTGGTTGGCATTCCACATTAATGAAGACCGACCATGAATTAAATGCATACTAGGCCAATTAGCCCCATGACGCTCTAAGGCCAAAGAATTCATTCTCGTCTTTTGCGACTAAAGTAATTACTCAAAAAGGGAACTGAACAAGAGCATGTTCTTCAGCTGTTACAAGCCCCACTCCCAATGTGTGCAGTGATAATCAGCATTGTCCTCCTCATATGTGAAGCTTAGTATAGGATTATTTTATACTCACAAATTATAATTACCTACCCACTATGCACAGGGTACTAACCCCATAACTTTGAGAAGAACAATTATGAATTAAGGTGTAGCCGTTGTTTCAAAGAGTTTACCATATGGAGCATGGGTAGCAGCTCAGAGAAGCACTTTACAAGTGAAACATTTAGAAAAACACCACAAAAGAGTTATAAAATATCATAGGAGTTCAAAGACAGAGAGGAATCCCATGCATTTATGGGATTCCCAAACGATGTACCATTTGGCAGAGTCCTGGAATATTGGGTAGGATATCAGCATGCACAGAGGAAAGGAAAGAAGGGAAGGCAAGACAGAAAGAATGGCCTAAGAAAAGGCAAGTGCCCTGTGACTGTGTGGTCAGGCACACACACTCACAGGATGGATAAAATAGCCCAGTCTGGTTTGAGATAAACGTGTATGGAGGGAGTAATGAGAGGCAAGGTCAGAAACAGGTTGGAGATATTGTGCTCAGCCGTTATGGTTAAGCTGAAAAGTTGGGTTCAGTTTGCCCAGCAGACCACTGAGCAATGAACAACTGGACTAGATAAAAAACTATTCAAAGCCGGGTGCGGTGGCTCAAGCCTATAATCGCAGTACTTTGGGAGGCTGAGGCAGCTGGATCATCTGAGGTCAGGAGTTCAAGACCAGCCTGACCAACATGGAGAAACCCCATCTCTACTAAAAATAGAAAGCTAGCCGGGCGTGGTGGCACATGGCTTTAATCCCACATGCCTACTTGGGAGGCTGAGGCAGGAGAACGGCTGGAACCTGGGATGCAGAGGTTGCGGTGAGCTGAGATCACACCATTGCACTCCAGCCTAGGCAACAAGAGTGAAGCTCAGTTTCAAAAAAAAAAATATTCAATTGAAATGATGTGACCAGGTTGTTAGGGCAACAACTAACAAAGTGGTTGGGCCAGCACTTCTTGAGTTTTAAAGTTCCTAAGAATCACCTGGATATCTTTTTAAAATACACATTCAGATTCAGTAGTTTCGAGCTGGTAAGCTGAGATTCTGAATTTGTGACAGGCTCCCACATTAATCTGAAGCTGCTGGTCCACAGACCACACTTTGAATAGCAAAGGATTACAGTTTAAATAATTCACCAGGGTGATATGAAAAAGTTAAAGTAATTCCAGTTTTTTATAGTTCTTTTTAAAATAAATTTGCTTGAATTCTTCTTTACTTTTAAGCAAGAATTCAAAAACATAAGTCTATATAAAATGATTCATAAGATATCCTTGGGCATTTAGCCATCATTTGTTATTACCAGACAATTATTTGCCCAGATATTTTTTATTGTTTTGCATTTAAGACCGCAACTCTGAAATTTCCACCTGCATCTTCTCCTATCCTCCCATTGTTTAACTCTTTAAATACAACCTTAAAGGATAGGAAGAAATAAACAGATTAAAAATGAGGTCATGTAGGCAATTTGTGGTTTCTGCTACAGATTTTTGTTATCTTAAAAGGAAGCAAAAAACATGTGGATGTATAAATAGAGGTGTAGAACACAAGTTCACAGAAATTTGTTCTCTCACTGTATAAGGATGAGCTCCCATTTAGAATGCAGGGCTTGAAGCTGGTTGCCTTGCTGAGAAGTGGGATACTAGTTATGCTAAGGACAAGTGGAGCAATTTAGGTCTTCCTGCCACTGGCTGTGGACCAGATGCTGGGGCTTTGGCCTCTGGAGCAAATTAAAACTGAAGGCATTTAATAGCAACCTAAATCTTAAAGGCTGAAATAGGAAACACAGCAGAGGACTTAAAACTGGGTCAAGGAGGAAACTCTAGTAAACCTTTTGAAATGGCTGACTTTTCGAACACTGTATTATTCTTCAGATTAGTCATTTTCAAAAGGAAAGAATGTTTTTCCCAAATGGTTTCTTTTCTGCCCCTAAAACAAGATATGTAGGCAGTTGTGCATAGAAAACCATAGGAATAAAATCCAAGCCAGCCTCTGCAATACCCAACCTTGCTTTCCTACCCCTTCGTGTTACACTGCCTCCTGGCCACATAATGTAATGAAGACAAGAGCAAACTGCCCCAAGATGAGAAGCACCCATAAGGGAACAGATTACACTATGGTTTGGGGTCATTGTAATTTTATCCATTTTCGACGGATTGCTTGGCTGATCTGACTGACTGAACAGATGGTGGCAGTGTCCATGCATAAGTCCTGGTCACTTCCCTATTCAACACCCACTTACATACCAAGAAGAGATTAGCTAAGTGCAATTGACAATCTAGACCAAGGTTAGAGGAGGTTTCACCCACACTCTCTAAAAATCTCATGGCATTCTATTTCTTGCAATGATGTTCCTTTGAGAGTAAAGAAATAAAATCTTCTCAATTCCACCTGCATATTTTCTTTAAAAAGCTTAATAGATCACGAATAGGAAATATCATAAAGTGAATGAGTAATCAATCATTCTTATGTCAGATTAATGTAATACATGTGGGACAAGACATTGCTGGAGCCACGAGAGTTTTCATTGAAAACAGTGTTTATGGCAGACAGCCATTGTGTGAGACCTTCAGTCCCTTTGAGAAAAACTGCCCCACTGAAAAAAGGAGCCCCAAGTAGTAGTTCCAGTAGGACTAGCAATGTTCCGGCCACATGACCTGACCTAGCACAAAAACTACCAGTCCTTAGACTGCCCTAGACCTATGATGTGGCTTTACACAAAAAGCTCTGTGAAAAAAGAGATGATGATAATAATTAGGTTGCAAGTCAAGAATTTGGACTGGGAAAATATCGCGATAATCAGCACTGGGGAAAAAAAGCAAGAAGACACAAATACGATTAGAAACAGCATAGTGGAGCCATAGAAAAGTCGTGTTGGCCGGGCGCGGTGGCTCATGCCTGTAATTCCAGCACTTTGGGAGGCCGAGGCGGGCGGATCACGAGGTCAGGAGATCGAGACCACGGTGAAACCCCGTCTCTACTAAAAATACAAAAAATTAGCCGGGCGTGGTGGTGGGCGCCTGTAGTCCCAGCTACTCGGAGAGGCTGAGGCAGGAGAATGGCGTGAACCCAGGAGGCGGAGCTTGCAGTGAGCCGAGATCACGCACTGCACTCCAGCCTGGGCGGCAGAGCGAGACTCCGTCTCAAAAAAAAGAAAAGAAAAGTCGTGTTGGCCGGGCTCGGTGGCTCACGCCTGTAATCCCAGAACTTTGGGAGGCTGAGCCGGGTGGATCACGAGGTCAGGAGATTGAGACCATCCTGGCTAACAGGGTAAAACCCCGTCTGTACTAAAAATACAAAAAAATTAGCCGGGCCTGGTAGCGGACGCCTGTAGTCCCAGCTACTCGGGAGGCTGAGGCAGGAGAATGGCGTGAACCTGGGAGGCGGAGCTTGCAGTGAGCCGAGATCACGCCACTGCACTCCAGCCAGGGCCACAGAGCAAGATTCCGTCTCAAAATAAAAAAAGAAAGAAAGAAAACTCGTGCTGCCGGGGTGCTTGAAGGTGCCTGGGGATTCCAAAGTCTCTTTCTGACTCCTGAGCTGTGTGCCGCCCCGTTGATTGAATTTTGTGAGTTTTCACTAGACCCACCTTTAGACTAAGATTCCCATTGACAACACTTGAGTCTCAATTCCTCAGTCCATATTAATGAAAGTGATCAAATGCTTAACTAACTAGAACATGAGAAGAAAGGAAGGAAAGACTTGGAGGAGAGATAAAAGAAAATAGGCAGGAGTGCAGGCCCTGGAAGGAAAATTCAAGTAGTTTCCAGACCTTGGTCATGAGTAGAGGTTCTACCAGCATATCTGTCAGGCAAGACCTTTGAATTTGAGACACCTTGCTAAAAGTGATCAGCAGTAATTGAAAACAAATAATAAAAAGGTAAGAGTATGTTTTTCTTTTAACTATTCCAAAATAACAACTATATTTTTAATAAATTGTATTATTACTTTTAAGATCTCCAAAATTCTTATTTAGTATTCTCAGTCTTCTTCATTGAACTCACAGACCAGTTTTATTCTATTTTGTCATATCTTGTCATCCTGAAAATGAGGGTCTCTCAGATAAAAGACACAACTTTTTATAATCTGGTTAAAATTCTGAAAAACAGAAAAAGAAATATTCATTTGTTTCATGCCTCAATCCTCCTTCCCACTCAATTCATCCCCCAAGCTGGGAGCTCAGAACAAAATTTTTTCAGTATTTTAGAGATACTATTGCAGTGAGGATAGAAAGTTCTCTCACACCCCAGGGTCATTCCTAGTTCAAAATAACATTTTTTCTTTACAAAATTTATTTTTCTCCCCTTTTGGTCACTCCATACAACTCCTCTTGCTATTCAAATATTTTATGCCATCATTTGAAATGCAGCCTGCACCACTGGTGAGCAATGTCACTTGAAATCTCTCTAGTGGGTTGTCACAAGGAGAGGATCCTTGATGAGGCTGAGCACAATATCTCTGGCTACAGTGAGGATAGAGATCACCATGGCAACATAAGCAGGGCTAAGAAGAACAGCATTATTGTGCCCTCGTGGAGTGATGCTGCAGAAAGGGCTTTGGGCCCTCAAACTCATCCTTCTTTATATCCTGTTAGGCCTCTCACCTCCTTTTGCTATTGGAAGCTACCTTCTCCCTCCTAATATTTAGACTGCATTCAGCACACTGAGAAATACTATGTATAAAACAGATACATCCATGAATCACCAGCTACTCTCCTGAGAATCCCTAAAACATTATGTACGATTAAAATGGAGCCTTAGGATAAACGGGAAATCCAAGAATTTAAAATTATTTTCCCAAGTGCCAATCTTCCAATCACTAAACTAAATAAATAAAAGGTAGCAAGACCTTAGATTTTGTGTGATATAGCATCATGCTATAAAACACATCTCAATGTTTTATATACATCATTAAAATTCTAAGGGCTATTAAAATTTCTTGTTACAGTAAAGAATGAACTGTGATTAGGTGTAAGTGAACACAGCCAACCACTTGAGATGAAATCTTTAAAACCTAGCATGATTTGCGTCCTTCGTCAAAGTTATACTCTCTCCTTTGCCTCAGGGAAAGTAAAAAATCCTAAATTGGCAAACTAAACTCAAAAATGACACAGTTATTTTCAACCTTCTAAGTTGGTATAAGACACAGTATGGTATTGTGTTAACACTTCACTGTGTATGTAACCAAGGTCAAGTTAATAACTTAGCAATTTAGGAGAATGAGGAAACGTTGGTAAGTTCTCTAGCCAGGAGAACTGGGTTGCAACGGCAGCATTGTCACTGCCTCACCATATGTGTCTGAACAAATCAATCACCACAAGTCATATTCCCCAAACGTTAAATTAAGCTAACACTCTTGCTTCCTTGTTTACCTTCCAGCAGTGGTCCTCAGCATTTTATTCCTCGAAGTCATAACTGTGGACAACAGCCATGCCTTGGATACACTCCCACAAGTCAAGATGGCTCACTGGAGCGTGCAAGTTAGGCTGCAGGTTATACTCAATTCCTCCAACTGCCACTAACTCTTTCCTCTCTTGCTGATTCAGAGTTATCAGTGTGGCAGGCAGCTGCCTCTAAGATGATCCCCAGTGATCCCCACCTCCTGGTAGTGATACCATTGCACAATCTTCTCCCCTTTGGTACAGGCTATACTTAATGACTCTCTTTTAAAACAGAATACAGAAAAAATCATGGGATATCCCTTCTGAGACTACATAATAAGAAGATGTTCACCACATCTTGTTCACCCTTTCTTGCTCTCTCTTACTCATTCTGAGGGAGCCAGCTGTCATGTTGCTGGTTGCCCTCTGGAGACGTCCATACAAAAATGAACTGAGGGAAGCCTTCAGCCAAAGAAGTGAGGCCCTCAAAGCCCACCAGGAGCTAAATTCTGCCAACAAGCACGTGAGTGAGCTTGGGAGAAAATCCTCCTGCTCCCACAGTCAAGCCTTCAGATGAGAACACAGCTCTGGCAAATACCTTGATTGCAGCCTTATAAGACACCTTGGGGGGCAGATGCACTCAGCTAAGCAATGCATAGATTTCTGACCCACAGAAACCATGAGATTGCAAATGGGTGTTGTTTTAAGCCACTTAGTTTTGAAATAACTTATGTGCAGCAATAGATAACTAATAACAAATATGGTCAGAAACTACGGTAGAGAATATTTGCCTTCAAATGGCATTCTTTCAAATGTCTCCTGTGTCTCAGTCCAGTCTAATGGCTATGATTCAATTTAGTGATCTAGTGAGCTTCAGTCAGAATCCTTTGGGGACATGGAATGGAATGGAATAGAATTGAATTAAAAAAGCAGAACTCATTGTTAAGAATAAATAATATTGTCTTGTGAAACTTTTATTTCATAAGTATATTTCACATGCTAGGTCATGATGTATATTTCTTACTATGAGTTGTCCAAAAATGTTTGAATGGCACAACCCTAAATGACAATTATAAACATCAAATGAGAAAATCAGTTGAACTCTCTTCCCTTCTGCTTGGCCAAATTCAACCATGTTTTAAGTCTTAGTAAGATTTCGCTCAAGTCTTACCCTTCTTTAAAGCCTTCCTTCACATTCTAGCCCACTGGTTTTCTCCACCTCCTCTTGGAATATAAGTCCTACAAGAATCCAGTGTCAGTGGTGCACTGCCTTGTGAAAAGTTACATTAATCTGCATTATTATCTGTAATTGAGCATGGAATGTATATTTCTTGTAAAATAGATGGCAAGAGCCTTGAGAGAGAGGGCTGTTTTCATTTCTCTACATCCTGCATAGGATATATTGTGTAAGTATAAAACATGTAACTAAGGGGCATTTGGACGATCTTTCATGATGGAGGTGTATTGTAAAGGAGAACAGGAATGCGAGATAGCACTGCAATTGTCTCTTTGTGGTAGGCTGAAAAACAGCCCCCCAAAATATATCTCTGCCCCAATCACTGGAATCTGTAAACGTTACTATGTTACTTTGTATAGAAACAAGACCTTGCCATATAAAATTAAGTTAAGGATTCTGAGATGGGGAGAGTTTCCTGGACTGTCAGGGTGGGCCTTAAATGTGATTACATGTATTCTGATAAGACGGAGGGAGAGGAAGATAAAACACAGACAGAAGAGAAGAAGCCAAAGCAGCCACGGAGGTAGAGATCAGAGTAATGCCGCACAAACTAAGACGTGCCGGTGGCCACCAGAAGCTGGAAGAGGTAAGGAAGGATTTCTCTCCTAGATCCTCTGGAGAAGTGCAACCCCGCTACCACCTTGATTTCAACCCAGTGATGCTTACTGAATTCAGCAATCTGGTCTGCAAAACTGTGAGAGAATAAATTTCTGTTGTTTTATACCACCAAGTTTGTGGTAATTTGTTCCAACAGCCACAAGAAATTAATATACCTCTCAATACCATTTTTGCCTTTGGGTCCTAGAACATTCAACATTACAATGTACTGTGTGCCTCATTAATGTTCAACAATGTTTTTTCACATCTTTTTGGAAAATAACCTGAAATACAGTGGCCAGCTTTCTGCCTAAGAAGATCAGGCTGGGTTGGTTTGTTGCCATGTAATATGGAATATCCCCAGTGGGCAGTACTCTTGACAAATTATCTTGAAGGCAGCTGGATTATTTTATATCCATACCATTTGTAGTGACTTTGGGGTCCTGCCAGTCTTGAACAAGGTTATCTAAAAGCAGAGCCTAACACAGGGATTCTTATTCAAATAAGTGATTGGGGAATGCTCTCAGGAGTCAGGGGAAAAACTAAGCCAGGTATGGTCTCGGCCAGAGACTAACTTCAGTCTGATCCTCCAGAAAGGCTTTGTACCGCAAAGTTAATCCCACCCTGAGTCAAGGGGAAAGCTTTTGTCTACCCACCTTATCACTCAGAGATTGGGAGATTCGTGTGGCAGTGGGAGGGTAAGGTGACAGGGAATCACGGCCTGCCAGGCAAAAAAATAGGGACTTCTTATAGGAAGTGATTTAATAAAAGAAAACCACAAATGCAAAGCATTATATAAACAATTAATGAATTTAACCAGTATAAGATATTGTCAGGATAAATTTAAATTAATCCTGATGTGTTGGCCAAATGGCAGTCAATGAGTATTGTTTGTCATCTCTGATTTGAGCTTGGTTCCCTTAGTCTGTGGCATAGAATGGCAGCCTGGAAAATCCCAATCAGGTTGCAGAACAAAACATGACCTCAGTACTGAGTATCAGTGGAATAATGCTCAACTCAGATAATGCCTTCAAAAGACATTACATAAAGGTGGAGGTGGCCACATGTTCTTTGCTGGGTTTATAGACTTCACCTGCCATGGAGGGACCCTTCAGTGGTGAAGGTCATGAACCCCCACAGTGGCTGCTTTGCTGGGACTCCTCCATGGCAGGTGAAGTCTATAAACCCAGCAAAGCAGCCGCTGTGGGGGTTCGTGACCACATTAAAATTCTTATTTGAGCCACGGATGAGAGACATGATGCAAACATGGCCTACATGGAGCCAGGCTGTTTTGTTTGTTCCTTGGGCAGACAGAGTGAAACAGCAAAATATCTAAAGAGGTGCAAATGCCACCCTTCATGGGGTAGAAATCTGTGACCTGCAAGGCCTAGGTTTTGATCATGTAAATCCAACACTTCTGAGCAACTCCTTGAAACTTAGGAAATACCTCATGAATTTTCAAAACATTTCTGAAACATGCTAGACTGCCACATTTGTTGAAGTCAGCTAGGAGCAAGGGCCAGAGCAGAGGTGAGGACAGTGGAGAAATGAAGCCACTGCCTCAGAGAGGTGAGCCGCACCTGCCCAGTGCCCATGACCCCAGAATGGAACACCTTCGGCTCTGTTCCTAACCAGTGTTTATTTACCACAGATATCCGTGAATTTCCCTGACTGGTAAGAGATACATGAAAGAGACAAAGAGACAGAGAGGCAAAAAGAGAGAGGAGGTCAGAGAATGACCAAAATAACATTGCATTCTTTTTTGTTTAAAGGACATTTAAAAACAAAACATCAAAAATCATTCATTATCATCATTATTTCATAAATAAAAGCCATTTGAATACCCATAAAAAAAGAAAGCACACCATGCCAGAATAAAGGGTAGTCCTTTAAGATCAATGGATTTAGTTTTAGAAAAAACTCATCATATTTGCTTACATTTTCATTTTACCTCACATCAGCACTGAGTGTTCTGACTACCACAGTTTAACAGTTGAGCCCATTTAAGCTCACGCCTCCTGTCATTCTCATACAAATTGAAAAGAGCTGGGCTCCTTCTGGCCCAGCTGAAATCAAGAGCAAATTAACTACCTGTCCCAAATAAAGGATATCCAAAGGTCATGGAAACCTTAAATCATTCCCAATTTCTAGTTTTTTGAATACCCTAGCAAATTTCTCATTATCAATAGGATTGCTAGGGGCAGTTTCAATCACCTACAAACTAAAGTGCTGCTTTGCAAACTAACATAACTGCTTCTGTCATTTAATACTTTAAAAAATAAAGTTGAAGGCAGAGTTCGTTCAACATTTACTGAGTGCCTAATTATATGTCAGGTAATGTGCTGCAATATGGGAATATGTGCATGCATTTTTCCCCGTTTTTCAAATTCAAGTGTTATTTACATACAATAAAATTTAGCCCTTTTCAGCATACAATTCCAGAAGTTTTGGCAAACACATAAGTTACATAACCATCACCACAGTGAAGACATAGAACATTACCATCAGCCCCCAAATCCCTCTCACCCCATGTACTCAACTCCTACCCCTACCTACAGGCCCTGGAAACCACTGATCTGTCCCTATAGTCTTGCCTTTTACAGAATATATAATTATATTTATAATTATTTACGTAATAATCTTCCAGAATTCCACATTAGTGTAATCATGCAGTATGTAGCCTTTTGAGTCTGGTTTCTTCCACTCAGCAGAGTGCATCTAACATTCTTCTGTTGTTGCTTGGATCAATAGTTCCTTCCTTCTTACTACTGAGTACAGCATGGTTTGTTTATCCACTCCCTGGCTGAGGCACGTTTGGGTTGTTTCCATTTAGGTAGTAGAGAAAATATAAACAAACCTACTATAAATATCCTGTATTAGTCCGTTTTCACACTGCTGATGAAGACGTACCTGAGACTGGGCAATTTTCAAAAGAAAGAGGTTTATTGGACTTATAGTTCCACATGTCTGGGGAAGCCTCACAATCATGGCAGAAGGCAAGGAGGAGCAAGTCACATCTTACATGGATGGCAGCAGGCAAAAAGAGAGCATGGGCAGAGAAACTCACGTTTTTCAAACCATCAGATCTCATGAGACCTATTGACTATCAATCATTAGCACTATCATGAGCACTAACAGCACAGAAAATACCCTCCCCCATGATTCAGTCATCTCCCACTGGGTCCCTTCCACAACATGTGGGCATTATGGGAGCTGCAAATGAGATTTGGGTGCAGACACTGAGCCAAACCATATCACATTCACATACAGGTTCTCATGTGACTATAAGTTTTCATTTCTGTTGGGTAAATGTCTATGAGTAGAAAATCTGAGTCTTATGATAAGTGTATGTTTAACTTTATAAGAAATTGCTGGCTAGGCATGGTGGATTATGCCTATAATCCCAACACTTTGGGAGGCTGAGGTGAGCGGATATTGTGAGCCCAGGAGTTTGAGACCAGCCTAGGCAACATGGCAAGACCCTGCATCTACAAAAATTTTTACAATTAGCCAAGCATATTGGTGCATACTGGTCTCAGCAACTCGGGAGACTGAGGTGAGAGGATCATCTGAGCCCAGGAGGTTGAGGCTGCAGTGAGCCATGTTCACACCACTGCACTCCAGTGAGGGTGACAGAATGAGACCCAGTCTCAAAAAAAAAAAAGAAGTAAAGAAAAGAAAAAAGAAATTGCCAAACAACTTTCCAAAATGATTGCGTCATTTTGCTTTCTCAATAGCACTATGTGAAAGTTGTAGTTGCTCTGTATCTCTGTTAGCACTTGGTATTGTCAATTTTTACGTTGTTTTTATTTAAGTACATGGGTGGGTGTGTGTGTGTGTGTAGAAAAAGAAAGAGAAAGAAAAAGACTTTCTAGTAGGTTTCTGTTAAGCAGTCATTCCCTATCCCACTACCCAAACCACCCAAGTCCCTGCCAACTACTATTCTACTTTTTCTGTTTCTATAGATATTTCACATATATTTCATATTTTATATCTATTCTGGATATTTCATTTAAAAGGAATCATGTAATATGTAAATTTTATATCTGGTATCTTTTTTTTTTTTTTCGAGAAGGAGTCTCACTCTGTCATCCAGGCTGGAGTACAATGGCATGGTCTTGGCTCACTGCAACCTCTCCCTCCCAGGTTCAAGCGATTCTCCTGCCTCAGCCTCCTAAGTAGCTGGGACTACAGGCACATGCCACCACACCTGGATAATTTTTATATTTTTAGTAAAGACAGGGTTTCACTATGTTGGCCAGGCTGGTCTCAAACTCCTGACCTCGTGATCTGCCCACCTCAGCCTCCCAAAGTTTTGGGATTACAGGTGTGAGCCACCATGCCCAGCCCTGGTATCTTTCACTTAACAAAATGTTTTTGAGACTCATCTGTGTTATAGTACCGTTCTTTTTATGGATGAATAATATCCCATTGTATGAATATAGTGAATTTTGTTTATCCACTCATCTGTTACTGAACATTTGGGCTGTTTCCATTTTTTGGCTATTGTGAATATAGTGTTGCAATAAACCTTACTGATTTCAATTCTTTTGAGTATAATTGCTGAGTCATATGATAATTCTTTAACTTTTTGAGGAACTACCAAACTGTTTTTCCACAATAGCAGAACCATTTCACATCTTCATTATCAACATATGAATGCTCTCTACAAGAGATAGTAATAGAAAGGGCAAGGAAACAAGACAGAGTTCCATGTTCACACAGCCCTGGGTGAGGGAAAGGGGATCAGAGAGAGAACAGGAACATTGGGATCAAAGAAGAAATGAAAATTAAGAGATTTTGATAGTTTTAGATTGGAAAGAATAGCAACTCAAATAAGAAGTGGTAGGTAGGGCTGTGTGGGGACACAGAAAGCAATACCCCAAAATATACCATCTTGGCATGCTGAGTGCTTCGAATGAAAGAATATTGAAAGACCTCAGAAATAAGCCAAAAAACCAAAGTCTCTCTCTGTGCTCCCCAACTTCCCTGTCTCTCTGATCCTCCCTTTTCCCAATGTACCACGAGGTACCCTCTTTGGAACTTTTTGTTGTTGTTAAGTTTCTAATTAGAATTATCATTCCACATCTCTGGAACTTTTTTTATCTGACTGAAAAAGCTTCTTTTCAAAACAAATGCAATTGTCTTAAGACCTCCTTCCTAGGAATCTCATCAAATAACCAGGAAAGATTAACCACGAGAAAAGAGACTGGGAGTTGTCACTGTGCCCAGACAGACTTTTCATCTATTCTGAGAATTGCTGTGAAAGATTATCCGGAAGGCTTTATCTGCATAAGACAACTTTTATTCACAGTGAACTTCCACTCCTTATCTACCTGAAAGCTCACAAACTTTATCCCAGACTATTGTTATTTGGGATCATATTCATTTCCCCTGCTACAACCTCCATTATCCCTTCTCCTATGAAGAACGGTGTACAAGCATCTGGACATCATGGGATTATTAGGTAATCACACTCCTGTGATTTTTCTCTCTTGCAGGTGAGGAATAACCTCTGATTTTTTTTATCTTGCCCAAATTCCTATCTAAGGAGTCTGGGGAGTCATGCTCTACAAATAATGAATTCTCATCAGAAGGATTTTATTTAACCTTGTATATTGTCACTTACTTTCCAAACTGACTCTGGCATAACATTACGAAACAAGAAAGAAAAACAAAATATTTTACCCCAAAACATGTGTCTTTGCCATATTTCAAAATGGCCCTGCAAAGCTATTCTTTGTGGGGGAAAATTTGCATCTGTAAAGAATCTCCATTAGCATAGCTAGATATTTGTCTTCCAGACTCACCCAGTCCTAAAGAGATTAACTGAGATCTGAATGGGAAACATTTGTCATCTATTGTCTCTAAGGGCAGCCACTATAAGACTTCAAAAGAACTTTGGTCTCCACAATCTTCATCTTAACCTGAACATTTCCTTTCTATCAATCCCAGGTCTTTAAACAGACTCAATCAATTGTCAA
This sequence comes from Symphalangus syndactylus, assembly GCF_028878055.3. NCBI lineage: Eukaryota > Metazoa > Chordata > Mammalia > Primates > Hylobatidae > Symphalangus > Symphalangus syndactylus. The sequence goes on along the minus strand of NC_072440.2, from coordinate 40,852,458 downwards.
CCAGAAAATGTTTAAATTCACCTACAGCCTGGAAGCTGCTCCCGCTCCGCCCGCCCCCGCACCCGCCTCCGCCCCCTCCCAGCCCTGTTTGAGTTGTCCTGCCTTTCTGGATCATACCAATGTATTTCTTAAATGTATTTGGTTGATGTCTCATGCCTCTCTAAAATGTATAAAACCAAGCTGCACCCACCTTGGCACATGTTCTCAGGACCTCCTGAGGGCTGTGTCACAGGCCATGGTCACTCATATTTGGCTCAGAATAAATCTCTTCAAATATTCTACAGAGTTTGAGACTTTTCATCGATACGTGTTAAATAAATATTATGTGCCTTTTTGTGCCATGAACCTGCTTTCTGTTTATTTTCAGCAAACCCTGAGTGAACAAATACGTAGCTTTCCCTCTGCCTTTACAGCTGCCTCCACTGAAAATTTCTAAGTTCTCAAAGAAAACAATACCATCTCAAAAGCCACTTTCAGAGACAAGAGTATATACAGAGTTGGATTCGATTTCTAATATTAGGTAAGGTACAGTGCCAAAAAGACTTTACCCCAGTGAATATAAGTTTACAGGTCTTGGAGTCTGGAAAATTGTCATTACTGATCAGCATCCTAACAAAACTAAAATCAAAAAGTCTGGTTGGGTGCGGTGGCTCCCTAGCACCTTGGGAGGCTGAGGAGGGTGGATTGCCTGAGCTCAGGAGTTTGAGACCAGCCTGGGCAACATAATAAAACCCTATCTCTACTAAAATGCAAAAAATTATCTGAGCGTGGTGGTGCACACCTGTAGTCCCAGCTATCCAGGGGGCTGAGGTGGGAGAATCACTTGAACCTGGGAGGCAGAGGTTGCAGTGAGCCAGGATTGGGCCACTGCAGTCCAGCCTGGGTGACAGAGTGAGACTCCATCTCAAAAAAAAAAAAAAAAAAAAAAAAAAAGAAGTCTTTGTCTTTTCTGCATTACTCTGGCTGAAACTCAGCAGAATAAGAAATTTGTGAGGATGATAGTTTTTGAATTTTAACTTAAAACTTTTATACTTTGGACTTTTAATTCATAAAAAGCAGATTTGAATTAGACTATAAGACTTTATGGATGGCCGGGTATGGTGGCTGACACCTGTAATCCCAGCACTTTGGGAGGCTGAGGCATGTGGGTCACTTGAGGTCAGGAGTTCAAGACCAGATTGGCCAACATGGTGAAACCCTGTCTCTACCAAAAATATAAACAATTAGTTGGACATGGTGGTGCATGCGTGTAATCCCAGCTACTCAGGAGGCTGAGGCAAGAGAATTGCTTGAACCCGGCAGGCGGAGGTTGCAGCAAGTTGAGATCATGCCACTGCACTCTAGCCTGGGTGACAGAGCAAGACTCCGTCTCAAAAAAAAAAAAAAGAAAAAGACTGTTGAGTTGGCTATTGCCAAATAATTTTTGTACTTTAACTTTTCAAAAATTTAACAATCTGATGCAATTTATCTTCAAATTTGAGGGATGTCCACATGGTTAGCAGGTCAGTGTTAGAACCCATTTTTAATCACCCAATGGGTTCTTCTTGCCCATTGCACAGATGAAACCAATTCACTGAGACAGCAGTATTCCAGTAGAGAAAGAGTTTAATAGTTGCAGGGCCAGCCAAGTGGAAGGACAGAAATTTATTACTCAAATTCACCTCCCTGAAAGCTCAGATGCTAAGGTTTTTCAAGGATAGTTTGGTGGGCAGGAAGTGAGGCAATGGGAAATGCTGATTGGCTGGGTCCAGGATGAAATCATAGGAAGCCAAAGCTATCCTCTTGCCGAGACAGTTCCTGGGTGGGAATCACAAGACCAGATGAACCTGCTTCTTGGTATAGGTTACTGGTCCAGTGACTCCAGCTGGTCTATCAGCATGCAGGGTCTGGAAAATACCTCAAACACCACTCTTAGGTTTTATAATAGTGATGTTATCTACAAGAGCAACTGGGAAGTTTACAAATCTTTTGACCTCTCGCTACATGATTCCTGAACTATAATTTTAACCTTGTGACTAATTTGTTAGTTTTACAAAGACAGTTTCCATCCCTGAGCAGGGAGAGGGTTAGTTTTGGAGTGAGGTTGGGAGCACTGTTATAATTTTTGTTTTGAAGTTAAACTATAAACTAAATTCTTCCCAACAATATGCCCTGGACTATGCCCAAAAATGAACAAGGGAAGCTTGCAGGTTACAAGCAAGATGGAGTCAGTTAGGTCAGATTCCTTTCACTGTCATAATTTTTCTATGTCAGATTTTTTTTCACTCATAGTTTTTGCAAAGATGGCTTCAGTTTTATGTATTTTACATAAATATTTCCATTTATACTCTTGGCAGGTCCTCTGATGATAGCCAAAGGAGCTAGATATAATGGGTTGGGAAAGAGGAGAGCAGGTGCATTCCAGCATTGGCATAAAGTGGCATTGGGTTTGGCTTAATTAATGTATTGACCTATTTTAGATCTCCCTGTAGGCAAACTCTACACTGCCCAAGAGTGACTCCAGGAGAACTCCCAAAGGAGCAGTGTTGGTAGTGGGGCCCAGCCCTATAAAGTTGAGAATGTGATGACCTTGATACACTCCTGACCACCTCTCTTGAAAAAACACCACACCTCTGGTTGGTCATGGGCTGTGGTTAAGTTCAACGAGTTAAGAAATTTTTTTAAAGGATTAATATTATGGTATAGGAAATATGTTTCTTTCCCACTCCTAATATTTCCTCCTAAGTAGAAGAAAATTCACTGGAAAAATACTTCTCATACTTGGTCTCTCTATTCTTTTATTCATTCCTTTTTTCCTGAAAAGATAAGACAACTTACTTTAGCAAATTTATGAAGAATTACTGGGTTCACCTCAGCCTCACCGGGCTTTTTCTTGGATGTGGGCTGACCACAGAGTTTTTCTCCAATTCTCCAGATTGTAAGGCTTATATAGGAAAGCTTCCCACAATGATTGATTTGTCTAATCTCAATTTGTTCAGAATCTATATATTTGGAGATCCCACAGAGATCTCAACCAGAATGAGCAAAGAAGACATTCCATTTCAATTTTATAAGGGCTTGTGGAGGAACTGATATCTGTGCCTTGAAGCCTAGAGAATACAAATATTGGAATTTTCAGGTTGAGACAATGGCGTGAGCAAAGGCAGAAAATAATTGGATGCATACAACCCCAGCAATATTTGATCTGCTTCAGGGCCAGAACGAGGGTCAAACAAGTAAAGCGCATAGGGTGCAATTTTTTAAATTATTATTATTATTTTGAGATGGAGTCTCACTCTGTCCCCCAGGCTGGAGTACAGTGGTGCGATCTTGGCTCACTGTAACCTCTGCCTCCCGGGTTCAACCGATTCTCCCGCCTCAGTCTCCCAAGTAGCTGGGATTATAGGTGCACACCACCACGCAGGCTAATTTTTGTATTTTTAGTAGAGATGGGGTTTCACCATGTTGGCCAGGCTGGTCTCAAACTCCTGACCTCAGTTGATCCACCCGCCTTGAACTCCCAAAGGGCTGGGATTACAGGCGTGAGCCACAATGCCCGGCCGGGTGCAAAATTTAAGGAGACACTCTCAAGGTTGTACAAGTACAGCTCGGCATTTGCATACCCTGAGAATGGGCATCTCCTTACATTTTTTTGTGCCCTGTGTTCCCTATTTGCTACACCATAATCCTAGCCCTATTCACATACTCAGTGTGTGAAAGGAAATAGGGGGCAGATTGTGAGGACCTACAATCTCAGGCTGTGGGTTTCTGATTTTATTGGAAAATCATGAATTCAAAGTACTTTATGACAAAGGTGGTTAAACACTGATTTGCATTAACTATTTGTGGTGAGAGACAGGACTAGCTGGATTTCCTAGGCCGACTAAGAATCCCTAAGCCTCCTGAGAAGGTGACCACTTCCACCTTTAAACACAGGGCTTGCAACTTAGCTCACACCGGACCAATCAGGTAGTAAAGCGAGCTCACTAAAATGCTAATTAGGCAAAAATAGGAGGTAAAGAAATAACCAATCATCTATTGCCTGAGAGCACAGCAGGAGAGACAAGGATCGGGATACAAACCCAGGCATTTGAGCCAGCAACAGCAACCCCCTTTGGGTCTCCTCCCTTTGTATGGGAGCTCTGTTTTCACTCTATTTCACTCTATTAAATCTTGCAGCTGCACTCTTCTGGTCCGTGTTTGTTAAGGCTCGAGCTGAGCTTTTGCTCGCCGTCTACCACTGCTGCTGGCCACCGTCGCAGACCCACCAGGGGTCTGCGACTTCTATCCCTCTGGATCTGGCAGGGTGTCCGCTGTGCTCCTGATCCAGCGAGGTGCCCATTGCCACTCCCGATCGGGCTAAAGGCTTGCCATTGTTCCTGCTCAGCTGAGTGCCCGGGTTCTTGAGCTGAACAGTAGTCACTGGGTTCCATTGTTCTCTTCCGTGACCCACGGGTTCTAATAGAGCTATAACACTCATCGCATGGCCCAAGATTCCATTCCTTGGAATCCGTGAGGCCAAGAACCCCAGGGCAGAGAACACGAGGCTTGCCACCATCTTGGGAGCTCTGAGAGCAAGGACCCCCCGGTAACAGTGGTAGGCTGATAAAGACCTCTAAAAATATCCAGGTCTTAATCCCTGGAATTTGTGAATGATACCTTATATGGAAACAGAGTCTTTGTAGCTGTGATTACATTAAAGATTTTGAGACGAGGGGATTAGCCTGGATTATTAAGGTGGGCCCTAAATGTAATCACAGACATCCTTATAAGACAAAGACAGATGGTGATTTGAGCACAGAAGAGCATGTGATGGACACAGAGTCAGACAGAAGGTGTTACAGCACTGGCTTTAAAGATGGAGGGAACAGCCATAAGCCAATGAATGCAAGGAATGCAGCTCTCCATGCTGAGAAAGGCTAGGAAACCAATTCTCTCTAGACTCTCTAAAAGGAGCACAAACCTGCTCACACCTTGATTTCAACCCAGTGAAACCCATTTGGACTTCTGACTTCTAGAATTGTAGGAGAATAAAAGTATGTTGTTTTAAGCCACTAAGTCTGTGGTTAATTTGTTACCTTGTAATAGGAAACTAATGCACTATTAAAATAAAGTTGGCATACAATACATTGGATCTCTAAATATAGTAAAGCCAAAAGGAGCAAAGGGGCTGCACTGGAGAGGAGGAAGTGAGATAGAAACAGAGAGTAGCTAAGGCACTGAATATAGAATAATGATAATAATAAAGCCCTTGAATTCAGAAACAAAAGACAGGAGACTGAAATTCACAAGTAACAGACAGCATCCACAATAGTCACAACTGGAAGTCTTATAGTAGTGACGATACAAAAGCCCAGCAGAAAAAAAGGGTGAATGGAAAATACGTGAGAAGTATTCAAACTCAGAGTGAGAAGTTTACATCCAAGGTTGTGTTAACTGTATTCCTACTGTTTCATTAATTTACTTATACACAGCCTTTTCTCTAAAGATTGAAATGGAAGAAAGTGGCCCAATCTTTTTATTTTCTTCTCCCTGTTCCTAGACATATAAATGTGAAACAGAAAAATAACACAGAAAGAGAGTGTAGAAAAACCCTTTTTGCAATATTGATTCTTCCAGCCCATGAGCATGGAATGTTCTTCCGTTTGTTTGTATCCTCTTTTATTTCATTGAGCAGTGGTTTGTAGTTCTCCTTGAAGAGGTCCTTCACATCCCTTGTAAGTTGGATTCCTAGGTATTTTATTCTCTTTGAAGCAATTGTGAATGGGAGTTCACTCATGATTTGGCTCTCTGTCTGTGATTGGTGTACAAGAATGCTTGTGATTTTTGGATACAAACAAATGGAAGAACATTCCATGCTCATGGGTTGGAAGAATCAATATCGTGAAAATGGCCATACTGCCCAAGGTCATTTATAGATTCAATGCCATCTCCATCAAGCTACCAATGACTTTCTTCACAGAATTGGAAAAAACTACTTTAAAGTTCATATGGAACCAAAAAAGAGCCTGCATCACCAAGTCAATCCTAAGCCAAAAGAACAAAGCTGGAGGCATCATGCTACCTGACTTCAAACTATACTACAAGGCTACAGTAACCAAAACAGCATGGTACTGGTACCAAAACAGAGACATAGATCAATGGATCAGAACAGAGCCCTCAGAAATAATGCCACATTATCTACAACTATCTCATCTTTAACAAACCTGACAAAAACAAGAAATGGGGAAAGGATTCCCTATTTAAGAAATGGTACTGGGAAAACTGGCTAGCCATATGTAGAAAGCTGAAACTGGATCCCTTCCTTACACCTTATACAAAAATTAATTCAAGATGGATTAAAGACTTACATGTTAGAACTAAAACCATAAAAACCCTAGGAGAAAACCTAGGCAATACCATTCCAGACATAGGCGTGGGCAAGGACTTCATGTCTAAAACACCAAAAGCAATGGCAACAAAAGCCAAAATTGACAAATGGGATCTAATTAAACTCAAGAGCTTCTGCACAGCAAAAGAAACTACCATCAGAGTGAACAGGCAACCTACAGAATGGGAGAAAATTTTTGCAACCTACTCATCTGACAAAGGGCTAATATCCAGAATCTACAATGAACTCAAACAAATTTACAAGAAAAAAACAAACAACCCCATCAAAAAGTGGGCAAAGGACATGAACAGACACTTCTCAAAAGAAGACATTTATGTAGCCAAAAAACACATGAAAAAATGCTCATCATCACTGGCCATCAGAGAAATGCAAATCAAAACCACAATGAGATACCATCTCACACCAGTTAGAATGGCCATCATTAAAAAGTCAGGAAACAACAGGTGCTGGAGAGGATGTGGAGAAATAGGAACACTTTTACACTGTTGGATGGACTGTAAACTAGTTCAATCATTGTGGAAGTCAGTGTGGTGATTCCTTAGGGATCTAGAACTAGAAATACCATTTGACCCAGCCATCCCATTACTGGGTATATACCCAAAGGACTATAAATCATGCTGCTATAACGACACATGCACACGTATGTTTATTGTGGCACTATTCACAATAGCAAAGAGTTGGAACCAACCCAAATGTCCAACAACGATAGACTGGATTAAGAAAATGTGGCACATATACACCATGGAATACTATGCAGCCATAAAAAATGATGAGTTCATGTCCTTTGTAGGGACATGGATGAAACTGGAAAACATCATTCTCAGTAAACTATCGCAAGGACAAAAAACCAAACACCGCATGTTCTCACTCATAGGTGAGAATTGAACAATGAGAACACATGGACACAGGAAGGGGAACATCAAACTCCAGGGACTATTGTGGGGTGGGGGGAGGGAGGAGAGATAGCATTAGGAGATATACCTAATGCTAAATGATGAGTTAATGGGTGCAGCACACCAACATGGCACATGTATGCATATGTAACAAACCTGCACATTGTGCACATGTACCCTAAAACTTAAAGTATAATAATAATAATAATAATAAATAAATAAAAGAAAAACCCTTTTTGCTAAAAGTAGTGGAGCCGTACAGTAAGTCAGAAGGCTTCTTTGTGCCGAACAACTTGGCCCCAAAGGTAAGTACAAGGAGTGGACTAACTAGACATAGTGTTGCTGATATAATGAATTGCTGCAAGAAAAAGGATCAAGTATTAAGTGTTCCAAATACAATCCATGCACTCAAAATTAATGAAATAAAACTTTTTTAAAGAGCAATTTCTGACTTCGGACTCCATATGATAGTGCCAAAGGGACCTCAAATGGAAACAACCTGACTGGCTGGTACCAAAAATAGAGTAGTTTTTGCCAAGTGCTGCTTCCATGTGGTCCTGGACTTTCACATAGACCTTCTCTATGTATGTCCTTCAAACTTGGAAATCACCATTGCTCTCACGAAGGGGAGATTCCTTTTCCTTCTTTGCTTCTTTTGCAACAGGAAGGCAATCCAATTAGATGGGATTATCCAAGCACTGTAACTAGACATTTCTCTTAATAGACTAAAAAACCTAAAACATTTGCCATTCTGTCAAACCAGAATCAGTTACTTGCATGTGTCACAGTAACAGATTTTAACATATGAATTTGCCAGTGAAGAAAAAGAGTAAAATATTACTCTCTATTTTTAATTTATCAACAATTTGTTTGGTTGGTGGGGGTAGGGCAGCTATATTTCCTTATAAATCATGCTTAGGTGCTTCTGTTGAGTGAGGGACATAGCTAAAGGAAATTCGTTTGGGCAAAGCATTTCCTCTTCCATTTTGCTGAAGTGTTATTTTCTGTTAAAGTCAACTTTCTTCAAAAAGACTTCATTGTTTGCCTTGGCTCCTCTGGCTATAGTGACCATATAACTTGTTGTCAAACTGAGATGTTGGATGTGAAAGGGGACAGTGGGTGCAAACCAAGACTTCCAGATAAACCTGGTTCCCATATGTATGACATTTCCTCGATGACCTTGCTGTGTTTATGGCTTGTTTTATGAGTATCATGCACTATTAATTATCCTTTCAAGTGTAAGCTCTGAGTCAAGCTTTTTTTTTTTTTTTTTTGATTGAAAAGAACTGAAACAACTTAAATAAGCTTAATCTAAAAAACAAAGGGGGAAGGAAATTTGTTTAAAGGCTGGAGGCAATCCCATGGAATCCAAGAACAGAGAACACAAGTCTCATGAGACCCTTGCAGAGCCAGAGACAGGGAAAGCACTGGAAACCAAGGACATTCACCAGTGTGTGGTCTGTGTATTGTCTCTACTTCTCTGCTTGAGTCTTTTCTTTCTCTGAAACCACAAATGAAGGAATTTGTGAGAAACTGTGGAGTGCAAAACTCCTGGGTACACAATAATGCTTCCTTAGGAGATGTTTCATGCCGACTGGCCATGTGGTATCCTAACTCTTCAACCCTTCATAGTCACCTATGAAAGAGGCTTGCGTTTTTATTACTGACTTCTGTTTTAATATAGAGTTTCTTAACCAAATTTCTTTTTTCCAGGGGGGCATTTGGAAATGTATATGAGGTGGGAGGAAGAGACATCACAGAGATATACTTTTAAGGGCCTGTGGGCCCACAAGCATGGAAATAAAGAAAAATCTTGGATTTCTTCAAGGGAAATTCCTGGCACGTAGCAATCTTTGAGAAGCAAATAAGCAACTCAATAAACAAGAAAGCAATAGTAGCTTAAAACAATAACCAAGGAAGTTAGAGTCAGGAGATGTTCGGTTCCCCTATGGAAACTAAAGGTAACATCTTAACATATGTCTCTGAGTTGTTTTTCAGAAACCCAGACCCCCACCAAGCAGATCGGCTGGCATGTATACCTCAGGTAACAGGGAACTAAAGACTAAGCTCTGACCATCATTCTTGGTTCTAAATTTCTTGCTGAGGGGCCTGGAGGGAATCACACCCCCGAGCTGGTTAATTTTCTATTCTGCTGACCCCAAATTTTTAAACAAAGCTTCTCTTCTTTAACCAATTGCAAATTAGAAAATCTTTGAACCTACCTATGACTTGTAAACCCCTGCTTCAAAGTATCTTGCCATTCTATGCCAAAACCAATGCGTAACCTCCATGTATTGATTTACAATTTTGCCTGTTACTTCTACTTTCTTGAAATTTATCTCTGCCTTTAAAAAGCCTTACCTGAAAGCCATTGGGGAGGTCAGGATTTGAGCACTGGCTTCCTGGTCCCCGTTGCTTGGTGCCCTGCAATCAAATGCCTTCCTTTCTATCACTACAAATGTGGAGACCTGGTTCTACAGCACTGGGGCAAGCGAGCCTCGGTTCGGTTCTATAATGGGGACAGACATGCTAGTCATTCTTCATTGCAAGGGACAACCCTATACAATGAATTGCCTAATCCCACCCTTCACTCCCAATGCCAGTAGGGTTCTCACTGAGAGATGCTTAGACACAGCATGCCACCTGCAGGAGCCTAGGTGGCTAATTGAAATGTTTAAGTCAGTGGATTGAAATGAAGCATAGTGCTGTGGTGTTCAGATTCTATAATCAGGGTGTGATGACAGAGAAGTGTCTGGTCCTGGATGGGAAAATAAAAACTATATCAGAAGAGTGATTTCTGCTTTTGTTTGCCTTCACACACTAGCTAAGCCAGACGTCAATAAGAAGCATGTGTGGTTCTGGCCACACTGAATGTAAGCCACCGTAACAAAACCTGGCATAATAATGCTGAAATAGACATTACTTACACATACTCGGGACATACTGACCTTCTTCATAAAGCAAATGTTAAAACTCCCCAGACTAAGGTGAGTGCCCTGTGCATGCTGACAAGGCGCTGGGTGTTAAAAATAACCTATTTTGATCCCTGGGATAGTTCAACCAATCTTATCAAAGCATTTTTCAAATGTCAGACTCTTTCATCACCCGATTTTCATTGGCTTCCTGACCTGCTATTTCCCACACTGATTTTTAGGGGCTATTTGGACTATAAACCACAAAGCTTTGAACCCCAAAATATAGACAGTTGAACTGGCTCTGTTCGGGAGTCTGTAATTATTTCCAAGATGAGATTTTGGGCTTTTCATGTCATAGATCCTTGACCTGGGGAGCTACTAAGCTAGAGCCCAAATGGGAGCTTGAAGCCCCGCTCTTAGCATTTCTCCCCTACCCCTAGGCACACCACTGCCTTCCTCTCCTCTGTGCTGACTCAGCCACCCACCAAGGTTATGGATGGATGGGTGGGTGGAAACTTGGCCCGCCACCCCACCCTCCCTCCCTCATTCCCAGCTGATCCCTTGGAGAATAGTTCACGCTGTTCATATCTAGTATCAGGAGACAAGGAGTAGGTTTACATTGACATCTTCCGGTGTTATCTGATAGCTTTCCTGAATGATGGAGGAACAAGAAATCCTAAAGTGCAAAAATAAAACTCATCAGCATCATCAAACTTCACAGCAGTATAGCCTCTCATCCCTCTTCATTATTAATGAAGTCAAAAGAGAGCCTGGAGCTTTGATCCAGGAAACATCAAGGGTAAATGTGGTAAACCAGCCTTGCCTCTCAGGCTCAGGGTTGACGTCTTTCATGGCAAGCAGCTCATTGGTGAGCATCTGGCCTGCGATCCAGATGCATGCAGGTTTGCTGTGCGTGCAGGTAGAGACCGGGCACCGGCCTGACATAAAAGTATGGCAGGTCACTGGCACATTTTTCCTGGCAGAATTCAAGGCAAGAACACAGATCTGGACTATCATAGAATTTTCTGGAATATAATTGTTAATGTCTTACTCCTCCCAACCAGATGAGCACTTTTATTTTCCTGGAACGCTGAATTCAACTGTGTTTATCTTTACCCTCAAGAACTCTGCCATTTGACAGCAAGTGCTGTTAAATTTACTCAGTTTATTGAACAATTGGGATCTTTTGGCCTGTTTTTAGATGTGATTATTGGGAATAAAGGGCATGGTGGGTATTCAAATTTATTTCAGCTGAAGTCGTGTCTTGTTTTTAGCTTTTCATTCTTTTACTCTGAGTCAGACATCAGTAAAGTTTTTTTTCTTGCTTCAATTCAAAATGTCTAATACTAAAAGAACAATGTGTGAAGCGTCAAGTCCATAAAAGGAAATCTGGTCGTGGCTGCTGAACTGGCTCATTATGTGGTAGCTAGCACTAGAGTTAAAGCTAGACTACTTCTCCAAGATATAAACACACATTTATATGCACAGACTTGTTCCGAACATGTCATCCCTAGCCAGAGATGACCCTCCCAGGCCCTCCCTGTGGATCCTATATCTTCCCTGCCCTGATGATGGGCTGGTTGTGTGCACCTTTCCTTTACTCTGCTCTGCTGCCTTTGTTCCCATGATAAAAAGGTAAAGGGTCCAGAAGTGGAATCCTGAAAGACAGAATCCAGATCACTTTATTTATTTATTTTTTATTTATTTATGTTTTTTCCACTGGGTGATATTTTTATTTAATTTTACTACATAAACTCATATATCACTTAACAATATGGATATGTTCTGAGAAATGCAATGTTAGGCAATTTCATCACTGTGTGAACATCATAGAGTGCATCCACACAAACCTATACGGTGTAGCCTACTACATACCTAGGCTACACGGTCTAAACTATTGCTCCTAAGCCAAAAACCTATACAACATGTTACTGTTCTGAACACTGTAGGCAGTTGTAACCTAGTGGTAAGTATTTGTGTATCTAAATACATCTTAAGGTAGAAAAGATACAGTAAAAATATTGTATTATAATCTTTTATCATACCATCATATGTACAGCCCATTGTTGACCAAAATGTCATTATGCAATGAATGACTATATATGCTTCCCGTCTCAGGGGAGGTCCACAATCTAAGTTAGTTCTGTGAATTGCCCTTTAAAGCCAGGAGATCACTTTAAAGGAGTCCAGGGAATCAGCTAGGAGACAATTATTGAAAACCAGTTTTTACCTATTTTGCTGTTTTATCACAAAATGTTTTCCTGCCACCAGTTCTGCCACCTTTTTAAAGATTTTGGGGAAAACCGTTTTTCAAGACTTTTTTGTTGGATTTTTCTTTTGAGACAAACGATAACGAGAGAGCAAAAAGGCTCAGATTGACTTCAATTTTGTCTACATCTTAGCACAAACTGTGAGAGCTGAGTAAAAGCAAGGTTTTGCTGAGACAGGCAGAGGGTTCTAGAAGGAGGTGTGTGTGGCAAGGCACTCTGACACACTTTGCCTCACCACAGTTCTATCCTGGGCTAGCGCCCCTGATGTCCTTGTTGTTGGCCCTCTCAGTGTTCTTCCTGCGTCAAAGGAGTACCCGGGCAGCTGCCACCAGGGAGTGGAGCAGAGGCAGCTGGGACTAGGCAGAAGTCCAACTGCTTCTGGCTGCCGATACTCCAGGCCCTGCCCGCCTACAAGGAAGTCAAGGGCAGACCCTCTCCATTTCCTCCCCAGCCCCACCGATGTCCCAGGGATGACCTTGTGGAAAGGTCCCTGGGCAGAAACACACTGATGTCAAATCCTCCCTTGAAATCCACCTCAGGCCATACATTCCATGAGACTCTTCCAGGCCAAACCCGTGAGGTGTGGACAGAGGAAACTTGAGCAGAGGAAGTTGGCACTCAATTTCAAATCTGGCTCCCTGCGAGGAGATTTATAACCAGCGAATTCACTGCTTTTGTGGTGCTTTTAGAAAACAGTCCCTGGCTTGACTGAGGGAGAGAAACTTTTGTGGAAAATGCCTGTCGTTCATGTTCCTGGCAGATCTGCAAGTATTTCTACGGTGCAAATGTAGCTCTGATTGCTCACTCAGCAAACGCGGACAGAATCTTTGTCAGGACACCGGCTGCAGTGTGTGCCAGTTGGCAGATAGGGCTCAGAAAAACAGCAAGAGGTAATTCTCCCTTCTGAGCAGCAGAGGAGTGAGGACATGGGCTGGCTCCAACACCTTCTAATCCCAACCCAACAATGCACCACCCCCTCCCGCCCACCTTAAGGATGAAATTATTTCCCTCTTATCTATCATGCCATAATGATATCCCTCATACCTGGGAAGCATTAAGCTAAAGTGATCCCAAATGTTGTGTGTTGAATCCTATCCTCCAAGAAAGATACGTGCTTCTTTTCTGTTTTTTTTTTTTTTTTTAATATTGAAGTTTACATTTTTTTTATAGAGATGGGATCCTGTTATGTTACCCAGGTTGGACTCAAACTCCTGGCTTCAAGCAACTCTCCCATCTCGGCCTCCAGAAGTGCTGGGATTACAGATGTGAGCCACTGAACCTGGCCAACAAAGACCAGGATTTCAAAATGTGACCTTATATGGTTGTTTCAGATGTAATTAGTTAAGACGAGGTCATCCTGGAGTAGAATGGGCCATTAATCTAATATGACTGAGTGTCTTTATAAGAGAGAAAAATGTCCTGGGAAGACATAAAGACACAGAGGGGAAAATGGCCATGTGTTAGGTGAAGGCAGAGATTGGAGTGATGCATCTACAAACCAAGGAATGCCAGGGAGGGCCAAGAACTGCTAAAAGCTAGAAAGAAGTAAAGAGGGATTCTCCTCTAGAACCTCCGAGAGAGCATGGCCCTGACAACACCTTGGCTGCACACTTCTCGACTTCAGAACTCAGAGAGAATAAATGTAGGTTGTTTTAAGCTACCCTGGTTTTTGTACTTTGTTACGGCAGCCCTAAGAAATTAATTTACCAACCAACAATGGCTTGATCATTGCCACCCTAAGCTGGCAAAAGTGCAGAAGAGAACTCGCAGCAATCCCAGTCAAACTTCCCATCAGGAGCACCCAGCAAACAACATGTACCAAAAAAAAAAAAATGCTTTTTGGTTTTCTAGCTAAACAGGCTTCTTCACTGGGCCTTAGGGGATTTGTAATCCTTTTTTCCTCTCAAACGACTAAAAGTATTCGTAGTTGCCACCTAGTCCAGTAACAAATGTAGTAACTCCTTGAGCCTTTTCCCTGTGATTTAGACTTGTTGGACAAGAAAACGGTCCTTGGGGGTAAAAACTCTATTTGGTTTGAAAAGGAAAATTTCTAATGATCCCAAATAAAAAAACCTGGTTAGGCTTAAGGGCCTGGGAAACTCACCACATCACCCTTGGGCTTTATTCATCCACTTCTCGTTAAAGTTTGGGGCTGAATCAACATACCCTTAGCTTTTAGTCACTTCAGTGAACTACCAAAGAGACCTTGAGTTGTCTACAAAGAACGTCGAGTTGGCATCACTTTGGAGATTAAATGAATGGGAAAATTGACTGAAGAGGGTGGCAGGGTAGAGACTGTGTAATCTAGGCATGATGAAATTGCTACTTAAGCCAGGACAGGATGACAAAGGTTAAGGGAACAGAGCCGTTTGCAGAGAAACAACTCTACCATAAGGAGAAAAAGGCTCTAAACATTGTGGCAAAATTCTGGATTTCGCAAGGGAATATTTAAGGGAATTTGCCTTGTCTCATTCAGAGAAGAGAGAGTTTGATTGATTTAAAAACATCTAGATACCAAGAAATATTCCAGGCATCTTATAAAATTAAACATTAGGTAAAAATGGGACAACTAAGGTTAAAGAACAGAAAAGAGATTATATAAAAGAGACAAAGGAGTAGGTGCTACCAGGCTCCTGCATAAAAGGAACTGTTACAACTGGAAACGAAGGCAAAAAGAGAAGTCATCATTAGTTTTCACCGTATACACATACAAACTCATTTAAAGACAAATTTTTTCCTGAAAGTGAGCTACGGAAGTTTTCATCACATTAATCTATGAAGATTCCTTATGAAAATACGGTTTTATATATATACACACACACACACACACATACATATATATATACACATACACACATATATTTCTCTAGGTGTATATGTAAATTTACATACATATGTATATATATGCACATATAAACACATATATAAAATTTTACTACAACTTACTGTGCTGAAATGAGATTCAGTTTAAAGCTTATGAATGGATCCCCCAATTTCTGTGATTGTTATCCTATCCTTAAGAAACACAAGGCAGGGCTGGGCACAGTGGCTCATGTCTGTAATTCCAATACATTGAGAAGCCGAGGTGGGCAGATTGCTTGAGCTCAGGGGTTCAAGACCAGCCTGGGCAACAGAATGAGATCCCATCTCTACAAAAAATACCAAAACAAATTGTACAGTTGTAGTGGCATGCATCTGTGGTCCCAGCTACTCAGGAGGCTGAGGTAGGAGGATGACCTGTGCCCTGAAGATGGAGGCTGCAGTGCTGCAGTGAGAAGATCACTCCACTGCCCTCCAGCCTGGGTGACAGAGCCAGACTTTATCTCAAAAAAAAAAAAAAAGAAAAAGAAAAAGAAAAAGAAAAGAAAAGAAACACAAGGCATGTGATCAGGAGCCAGATAAAACACAGGCATGATTTTACTGGCAAATATATTCTCCCTTACCCATTCTCAAGTGTTTGAGCCAGAGAAGCAGCTATGGGTGGTAATTGAAAGACAATCAGTTCTATGGTCTTACACAGCAAGAAACAAAGATGATACCTTTAATCCTCCCGGGGTGTAATTATCCCATGAAAACCCCAGCGAGTAGAGAAGTCTCCTTGCTATTATTAGATTTCTTTCAGTTTAGGATGTAAGTTTATGCAGAAAGTCATTCACTGAAAATTACTGGTTTCCCTATCAGTGTGTTTGAAATCTGAGCTCGGTGGTGATTAGTTTGGTCCTTGAGCTAGGTGAAGCTCCACTTTGGCTCTCCCTTAGTGCAAAGCCTGATTCTGAATGAACTGGCACATGGCCCCTTATTCTAGTTTTGTGTGTGTTCCCAGAAAACAGCAGACTGTTCTTTTGGACTGCTGAGAGTTCTCTGAGTTCAAGACTTTGTTCCGTTGACTATTTTCTCCTTCAGCAATTTCAAAGGTTCTCAGTGGAATTTGTTTTTTAATGTCAGAACAATTGATGTGAATGCTGTCCAATTACCTGGTCAAAAGAAAGCCCTCTCATCACGCCACTAGATTTCACATGTTTTCCCCCAGGCTCTGTGGGATATGTTGTCACATTTCCCAGAATGTTTGAGCAATGGGCAAAAATGACTAACCTGCAGGTCCAAAAGGATGAATAAAATTAAAAATGAGAGTTATATATGTAAATGAAATATGTAGAGCAGTATTAATTCTCTTTATCACTCTCTCCACACACGCACACACATATTTACTGGCCAGAAATATAGAAAACTTTCACTTTATCCAAGTAACCAACTACAAAATAAAATGGGAAAAGACCTGCAAACTGAAAAGTATCTGAGACAGATCTCCATCAATTTAGAAGGTTATTTTGCCACGATTAAGGTTATGCCCAGAGGAAAAAAACATGGAATCAAAGAAACAGTCTGTGGTCTGTGCCTGTCTCCAAAGAAAATTTTGAGGGCTTCAGTATTTAAAGGGAAAACACAGGCTTCAGGGGAAAGAGGAAGGGCAGGGTCATCCACGTGCTGCAAAGGAAAAGGAGCAGGCAGGAGAATAGTCAATTATGTATTTGTCTTGCGCCCAGTAAATCGACACTTCACATAAGATAAGGTGAACATACAGTAGCTACCTGTGGAAATATTTAACTGTTTCTCCAGAGCTATCTGCTTAGAGACAAAAGGAAAGGCAGTTTCTTGCATGATTCAGCTTTCAATTAATTATTTTTTTTTCCTTTTGCCATAGTAAACTGGGGTTCTGAATTTTCATTTCCCTTTCACAGACCTATTCCATATTCAGTGAATAATGTTAACATTTGTTGGACACCTCTGTAAGCCAGGCATTGGAGACACTTTATGCAACGTACCTACGGTATCCTAAGTAACTCTGCTAGGCAACCAATGAGGAAAGGGAGGCTTTGCAAGGTTAAGTAACTCCCCCAAGACTGTGCACCTACAATACTAAAGCAAAAATGTGAACTCGCATCTGTATCATTTCGCAATTTTATTCTTTCTATTTCACCATGGATATTGGCAGCAACGGGTTAAATAGAAAGTAACTCACTTCTATGATACACGTGTATTGGTCAGTAAATTGATGATGTTCACTGCAGCCACTTCGGAATTACCTATTGCATCATCATTGAGTCTTTTGTTCTCCTTTGCACAACTCAAATGAAACTTACTAAATTCTTAACCCAAGTCAGTGCTTTTGGGTAAATAGTCTTCTGACTGGTGAGCCAGCTTCTTTCTCTTCTTTCTTTTTTCGTCAGAGCATGGCAGCAGCCTTAGTGCTTGCTCTACTACCAATCTCTCTGTTTTCCCTGGCTTTGTAAATGAAGATTTGGATAATTTATCAGCCCACAGAATGCTCAGCCTCGGAAAACCTTGCACCTTCAACCTCCTGATATTGGCTGTTTGTGTACCTGAACAATGGGAATTTCTCAATGACCAGCTCAGGGACCAGAAGGGAAAACAGTAGCCAAACTGACCTATGACATCAGAGGCAAACTCTGCTTCATTTTGGTGTCTTCATGAAACTATTGAGAAAATTGCCCTCCAATTTTGCCAACACCTAGAAACTCACCTACATGTAATTATCACTCCCTCACACTGCTCTCCTGTGAACTTCCATATTACCATAACCTCCCCAGTCTTTCTTTCCTTCTTTCTTGTTTTTCCTTCCTTTCTTTTTTCCTCCCTCTTCTTGTTTTTTCATGAACCTCAGATGCAGATAATTGTCTTAAGCATAGGTCTCAGATTATGATACACTACCATGAATCACACAGAAATTCTTTTTTATTTTGCATAAGTGTTATTCTTCCTCTGTTATCCTGATGCCCACTCTCATTCCTTCCTCCTTAGGCCCCCACCCTAATGTGTTTGATATGTGTTCCTTGAATATGCATGTTTGTGGCAGGCACTGATCTTTGTCCTCCTCTTTGCGTAGTAACAGAATTTGTAGCTGGGCACTAGGCACGACTAAGTGACTTAATTTTGGCCAGTGGGATATGAGAAAAAATGATGTGTGTAACTTTCTAGATTGCACTTTTACAGGGCAGAAGTGTGTCCTTCCCTTCCCTTTTCCCACTTCCCACTGGCTGGGTTGTGATTGCCGTGGCAGGAGATTAAGCAGTAATAATAAAAGCCATGAGTCGACTGGGCAAAGGAAAATGATAGAAGCAGCTTGGGCTCCTGATGCTGTTGAACCACCATATGCCTCTGAAGTGCCTACTTGAGTTTTTACAGGAAAAAAAAAAATTATCCAGCTTAATTCATTATTATTTTGGGTGCTCCTGTTGTAGCCATTGATCCAATTTCCTAAATAAATACCTTTGCAAAATATGTAGGGACATCCAATATGTCTGCATGTGTTTCAAATTTTAAATGGTATTGTTCTGCTTCTCAGGCTTTTCACTCAGCACTCTTTATCCCATTACTGGGTATATACCCAAAGGATTATAAATCATGCTGCTATAAAGACACATGCACACGTATGTTTATTGCGGCACTATTCACAATAGCAAAGACTTGGAACCAAGCCAAATGTCCAACAATGATAGACTGGATTAAGAAAATGTGGCACATATACACCATGGGATACTATGCAGCCATAAAAAATGATGAGTTCATGTCCTTTGTAGGGACATGAATGAAGCTGGAAACCATCATTCTCAGTAAACTATCGCAAGGACAAAAAAACCAAACACCGCATGTTCTCACTCATAGGTGGGAATTGAACAATGAGAACACATGGACACAGGAAAGGGAACATCACACACTGGGGCCTGTTTTGGGGTGGGGGGAGCGGGGAGGGACAGCATTAGGAGATATACCTAATGTTAAATGACAAGTTGATGGGTGCAGCACACCAACATGGCACATGTATACATATGTAACTAACCTGCACGTTGTGCACATGTACCCTAAAGCTTAAAGTATAATAAAAATAAATAAATAGATAAAAAATTTAAAAAAAATATCTTTTCTGCATTGTGCACGTCTAGTTGTTGCTTCTGACAGCTGCAGAGCAGATCATTATGTGCATCTACTACACTTTTCTTACACAATCCCCTAGTGATAGACACCTATTGCTTCCAACTTCCCTCTACCACAGAAAACACCATGCTAATATCCTTGATGATGTTCCTTATGAACTTTTAAATGAGTTTCTCTTGGATATGTGCAAGAGAATTATTGCTGGTCATAGAGTATTGCCACATTTAATTCTACTAAGTTCTGACCAATCACTTCTCAGAATGGTTGTACCAGACTGCACCTCTGTTGGCAATGCCTGAGAGCTCCTGTTTCTCAGCATCCTTGCCTATGCTGTGTATTATGGATGTTTCTAATTTTTGCCAATCTCAAGCGACTCATTTTTGTTTGCCGTTCTGTGATTATTAGTGTTTGTGTAACTGTTCATATACTTGTTAACCATTTGAGTTTACCCTTCTGTGAATCCCCTTTTTTCTGCCCCTTTCCCACTTCCTGGTATCCTCTTGAGATTAATTCATGTTGCTTTTAGTCACTTCCAGCCCTGATCTTTCAAGGCAGATATCTTTTGTACCTTATTCATAAAGACACTGTAGCCATTTGATATCAGTTCCCACATTAGTCTGCAACTCATATCCAATTCCCACGTGGATGTATACCCCCACCCCAAGCCTAGTCATGCCCCTGACATTTCCAGTGTCGCTGAGCTGCCAAGTGTCCTCAGCCTACAACCACTCCACTGGTGATTCACCTCCCCTTCTCTTCATATTTTAGTCCTCAAGTCTGAATGTGGCCACAAGATGTCAACGTGATTCCTTTCCCGTGTCAGTCTTTGCCTCCTCTGCAGTTAAGGAGCAGGGGGTAACAGGACAGGGTTTGAATTGTGTAGCCAGAGGCTAACACTCAAGACTTCAACATTTAGAAATGGGAATTTAAATGAAAAACTCTTACAGTCCCTCCTGATTCTAAAATGTCTGACTCTTCAGATTACATGTGGGAACTGACAGAGCTTTTTGTTTTCGAACCAAGAGGTTTCCATTGGAATACCTTAGACAGAGTCTAAGGAAGATGTCAGCTTGTGAAAGTCAGTGCAAAAAAATTTCACGCAGCTAAACAGAGGGAAATCTTTTGAGAGCAACACTGACTAACACACCAGGTAGGAAATAAAGCTGGTTTCCCTCTTTGAATAGAAAGAGGAAGAATGTACTACTACTGGAGACCCCTGAGATTGACCAGGGACATAAATGGGAGGGTCCTTTATGACATAATGGTCTCTTCACTGTCACTTAGGGCCCCGATCACAGTTCACTGATTAAACCACTCTCACTCTGGCAGTCAATGCTCTGAATGTCTTAACCTTTTATTCTCATGCTACTCCTGCATAAGAATACTCCAACCCTGGATTGGTTCAGTCGTCCTCTTTCTCTGCTCCTATAGAGACATACTCCAGCTGAGTACTTCTGGCAAAGGTCATACAATGGTGCTGATTGAGACTCTTGACTAATCTGCGGTCCCTGACCTTAGCTGGGTTTTCAACACTGCTTGGCAACCTTCTCATGGCAAACAGTGCTCACATACCAGGGTGGCTCTTCAGACTTCCTCTCTCTCTTATGTTACTTTCCTCAAATTTACTTCTTCCTTCACTCTCCACTCTCCACACATCTTAGCCTATTTGACAGAAGATGGGGGATGGGATGACTTATTCAACTTCATGGCCCCCAACCTTTGACTTATTTGTATCTCATTCGCTTAATCTCTTTCTGTATAGCAGTGTCTATTGGTTTCTCCTGCTAAATGTCTCTACCTTTGCTGGTGATTCTCAACCGGATCAGACCCAGTGACCTTTTTTTAATTAAAAAAATATATATATTTTGTAACGCACTTCCTCTTGACTATTGAGAAATTAATATAACTCACCCAGAAATATAATTAATTTTACTTAGTGCTGTGAATATAAAATAAAGGGGGAAATAATGTGCATTTCAATATGTGCTCGGTGCTTAGGCATTGCTAGAATACATAATTCAGTAGACAAATGTTTGCACTTAGTGTAGAATCACTATGTGACAGTTATGAATGTGTAAACTGATACAGGTGCTCAGTATTGGAACTCAAAAAATAGAAGCAAAAATACCCTCCCAAAACAACAAACAACCCTTGCTAAAACTCCCAGCAAAACACTGTACAATCTTTCCCTGATTGACACAGTGGCAGCATCCTTGGAAAATGTAGTCTACATTAATTCTGTATGAAAACTACATTTTGTTTATATGAAAAACAGAGTTAAGTTCTAAACTCACATAATTCTAAATAGGTGTTCACCTTCCTGACTTCCTAGGGGACCATTTGAGAACTGTTCTAGATGTAGAACTATTCTTCATTATGCTGCCCATTGTAAGACATAACGTAGCCTTGGACTCTTAAGACGCTCAAATCACTGACAACCCCAACTGTCCCACACATCTCCAAAATGCCCCCCTGGAGAGAGCTGCCACCTTTGTGTAGAGAACTACTGGTCTGTTCTGGATCTGTCTTCAGTGACTTTGTTTGGTCAGTTCGCCGTTTGTCTCATCCTTCCACCTCACCTTCTCTACTCGTTATTTGTCCTGAATTCTATCTCAGAATTAAATCAAAACAAAACACCCTGTCCCCCATAACACTAGATACTCCTCTTGCTAGTATGCAGTCTCCCTCCTCCTCTTCTTGGTGTTTCTTCCCTCTGCCTCCCATTCACTCCTTAACCCACTGTTACCTCTCTTTGGCTCCTACCACGCCACTGAAATTATTCTTGAGTGCTTTACATGTGATCTCTTAGTTCCTGATTTTTCTTCTTTCCAGTTGGCTGTTTTTGTTTCCTTATTCCTCCACAGATCCCTTATGTTTGCCCATCTTTTAAGTAAATACCTCCACCAATATCAACACGTTAATGGATGGCATAGCCAGCCACCCAGTTGTCCAATCAGAAACCAGGGAATCATCCCCCATCACTCAGCCAGCCATGAACTTCTATTGCTTCTCCTTGCTTAACATCTCTTAAATCTTTTCTCTTTTCTCTACTCTGCTAGTCCTGTATCTCTCACCTAGATTACTACAAAAATTCCTCTTTCCCACCCTCTTCATACTATGCATCAATCCTTGTCACTGTCTTTGAAAAAACTTTCAGTTGCAATCGAATGGCTTCAGAACAAAATTGAAATATTTGGGCACGGCAGAAACAATCCTTCTAATCTGGCATCACTCCTATTTGCCCAGCTTCATGGCTTGTCAATTTAGTCCTCTGCTAACAAATCTCACCATGATGAATTACTGGTTGTCTCTCCAATGCAACAGGCTCTCTTACACTCCTTAGTATTTGCATGCGCTGTTTCTTCCTGGATTGCTACTCCACCCTTCATCTGCTTCTTCTATTCAAGCTTTTCACGACATAGCTCAGACAACCACTCCTCCAAAAAGACTTCTTTGAATTACCTGTCCCCAAACTGCAGCAAAGTCAGGTGACCATCCTTTGGTTGTCTTACCAGTGTCTGTCAGAGCATTTAACACAGTGCATTGCTTGTCTGGCATCTCCCTGGACAACGGGGAGGGAGATTCTCTGCTGTTTCTTATCTCTACAATACCAGTGTCTAGTACACTGACTAGTGCACAATAGAAGTTTGTGAAATAGATGAATAAATAAGTAAACAAACAAATGGACAGGTTAAGAGTGGAGCTGATACCCACAAACCATGGCCAGTAACCCAGGAACTACTCCAGCAACTTGCTGGCTCAAACGAAAAACAATCATAAGAAAATTAAAAAGTTCTCTATTTATCAGTCATCAACTCCACCATAAATCCTTGTCAGTCCCCAAAGGCTGTAGTGATTAGTTAAATGTTCTGCAGGATAAATGTTCACACCAAAACCACAGGTAGACCTTCACCACTTCAAAACAGAATTCCAATCATTTTGCATAATAAGACAAGGAGAGACTTGTATAAGGACAGGAAAAGGTCTAGCCTAGTAAACACAAGAGATTCTGCAGGAGGCTGGGCGTGGTGGCTCACGCCTGTAATCCCAGCACTTTGGGAGGCTGAGGCAGATGGATCACAAAGTCAGGAGATCGAGACCATCCTGGCTAACATGGTGAAACTCCGTCTCTACTGAAAATACAAAAAATTAGCCGGGCGTGGTGGTGGGCGCCTGTAGTCCCAGCTACTCGGGAGGCTAAGGCAGGAGAATGGCGTGGACCCAGGAGGTAGAGCTTGCAGTGAGCCAATATCGTGCCACTGCACTCCAGCCTGGGTGACAGAGCGAGACTCCAAATAAAAAAAAAAACAAAAACAAAAAAAACAAAAAAAAACAGAGATTCTGCAGGAAACAGAATGTCAGGAAACATCTCAGACAGAGCCTACATTAACACTCCTTTGTAGTCAGGTCTACTAGCTATAGAATGGGGAGGGTGTTAGAGTCGGGAGGAGGTTAACACAAAAAAGGGGACTTTTTGTTTTGTTTTATTTTGTTTTGTTGAGACAGGGTCTCACTCTGTCACCCAGACTGGAGTGCAGTGGCACTATCATAGCTCACTGCAGCCTGGCCTCCTGGGCTCAAGTGATCAAGGGACATGTTTTCACAACAGCGGGGACCTTGTTTGCTCACCTCTGTATTTGCCATAACTAAAATAATGCCTGGTATATTATAAGCACTCAACAAATATTTGATGAATTATTAAGTCTGATTGGTAAGACAATAAAGTGTTAACAGTGCTTGTGCTGGGTGTGCTAGACTTTTCTTCTCTAGACTTTTTTTGCTTTTTGGTTTTATCCAAACTTTTAAAAATGAGCATGTATTCCTTATTAATTACTTTTATAATCAGAAATGTTTCATGGAAGCAAAAGAAAGCAATCATGCAGTGTGATCCTATGGTAGTGTGGGTGGTGGGGGTGGTGATACTAGTGTAGAAACAAGCGCTACCTACCCATTATTTCTTTATGCCTATCAGGTGAAGGAGTGCCTTACACACAGCAGTTAAGAATAAAAGGCCATCATAGACTCCAAAGCGCGATCTGTGATATCTCTGTTCCTCTCTCTATTTCCCTCTCTCCTCTCTCTCTCTCTCCCCCTCCCAGCCCCACCCATTCCTCTCTCTTTCACATAGAACAAAGAACTGCGTGGGCTGCATGTGAAGAGAGTGCAGAGACAGAAAAATAATAGGGGTTTTCCATGCCTTCACAAAACTGTGGGAATCAGTTCTTTTCAAATCAAATGAAAAGCTATTTAAAAGCCAAGTCATATTATGAACTGTGCACTGGGGCGGATCTCTTAGGATGTTTCTAGTGTGTACAAATCAAGTACTCCCATCAGTCCCTGCATAGCCTGAGAATCCCCAAGTGCGGTGGTATTAAACCAGATTTAAAGGTTCCGGAGTTCTGATAATATCACTCACTTCCCCCCCCAGCCTCCTCCAAACAACAGTATCATCAAATACTTCATACTATTGCCAACGAAAAGACAATGACCAAGGGTAACTAATACTAAACAAGAGCAAATGGAGCCACAAATTAAAGGGCATGGGAAATGGAGGAAAATAAATGCTTTTAGCTGGAGTTTGAGAGAAACTGGAGCTGATGGGCAAATGAGTCAGAGAGAGAAAGAGGGAGAAAGCCAAATCCTAAGGGAAATTACCAGACCAACAAGCCTGTCTACAAATGGACTGTTCACATTTAGGTATAAACTCAAAGTCATTTCAACCCATTCAGATCCTTTGATTTCACTTCCAAGAAGCCAACAATAATGACATCATTGTCCAAGGTAAAGTCCCTCAGGAGGCCGGAAGAAGAATCCCACCATTCACAGATACATGGTGCTTACCCCAAATATAACATGCTTGCCCAACTATTCAAGAAATACAGTTATTTGTGCCTCTTAGGTCACCAATGCTATCACTTTCTGCCATTAGCTTCCAAGTATGCTTATTATTAAACATGTATACATTTTCTACCATCTAGATTCCTGAGGCATCTTATTCCATTCCCAAATCACTGAATTTACCCACATCCCTGCCCATGATCAAATCCAAATCCCATTTCCATACTGTTGTTTTTTTGGTTTCTGCCCAGATTTGTCATCCATAACACACTATTGTATTATCCAATCGACACGGAAATCCAGAATACGATTCCCTCTCTTTGTTCTTTCCTCCTCATCTCTCTGGCCACTTCTCTAGGGTCTTGACACAAAAGATGGTCAAGAAATACCATGAGTTGATTAAAAACTGTCATTTTGCTGATTCTTTTCCCATTAACTTTCAGCATCTTCCCCTAAATTTCTTTTCTTTCTTTTTTTTTTTTTTTTTTTTGAGATGGAGTTTCACTCTTGTTGCCCAGGCTGGAGTGAAATGGCAGGATCTCGGCTCACTGCAACCTCCACCTCCCAAGTTCAAGCGATTCTCCTGCCTCAGCCTCCTGAGTAGCTGGAATTACAGGCATGCACCATCATGCCCGCCTAATTTTTTGTATTTTTAGTAGAGACGGGGTTTCTCCATGTTGGTCAGGCTGATCTCGAACCCCTGACCTCTGGTGATCCGCCCACCTCGGCCTCCCAAAGTGCTGGGATTACAGGTGTGAGCCACCACGCCCGACCATCTTCTCCTAAATTTCTTACTTTCTCTTAATAGAGCAAATCCTAAATATTATAGAACTCTCATGGTTTTAATTATCAACTCTCATGAATGAGAATGGCAAATTACTTTATCTAGCCTTGCATTTTTATCTGCATCCAGTGTCTCCCAGCTCGAGGCACTTGCACTGAGCATCCTTTTTATAAGGTAAGCTAATATGCAAAATTCTGTAGCCCCCCTGCAAGAGGAATGCATCGCTCCTCTTCCAGTAGACTCTGGGACAATATTACATATCTCTCTTTTTTTTTTTTTTTTTTTTTGGAGACGGAGTCTTTCTCTGTTGCCCAGGCTGGAGTGCGGTGGCAAGATCTCGGCTCACTGCAAGCTCCGCCTCTCAGGTTCACGCCATTCTCCTGCCTCAGCCTCCCGAGCAGCTGAGACTACAGGCAAGTGCCACCATGCCTGGATACTTTTTTAATTTTCTGAGAGATGAGTCTCACTATGTTTCCCTTGCTGTTCTCAAACTCCTGGGCTCAAGCAATCCTGCCGCCTCGGCCTCTCCAAGTGCTGGGATTACAGGCATAAGCTGCCTCACCTGATCTCATCCCTGACCACAGCATTCGTCTTCCTGCTTTGCTTTGAGTATCCTGCCTCCTCCAAATAACCTAAAATAGTCACTATCTGGCTCCTTACAGAAAATGTGTGCCTAGTATGAATGCACATGTGTTACCCGAAAGGGGTAAAACGGTGGGCCATTGGCAAGTACTCACAGTTTTAACACGAAGGAATCACATCATAATGGAGTAGGATACAGGAAGATGGCATGCTCAGACGCTGGGGGGATGCCGGAGCAGGGCGTGCAGGCACTGGGTGTGATACGCAGAGCCAAGATGATCCCCAGGTTCCCAGAAAAATGCTTTGGTTGTGGGAGGCAGCAGCCACAGGGCAGCCCTTCTACTGGGGGCGGGGGGGGCGGGCTTGCTTTCAGTGGCAGCTGCCATAAATAGGCAGCTAGGGAGCGCTCACTTCAGCCCAATTGCTGACTACAAGCAGGGTAGTCTGTCCTCAGGGTGCTTGTAAATGCACGGCAGAGACTGCTACTGGGCCGCCTGGGTCCCTGTCAGTGACTTGTGCTTCAGCCTTGGAGGCAGCAGCACCCTGCCTTCAGCAGAGGATGTCTGTGGGGCTCCAGGTATGCGGAGTTGCAGGGGTTGCTGGGCCTCAGGGCAGGATGTGGTCTGCTGGGGACTGGGTTCTCAAAATGGCGTCTTGCTGTGGCTGCTTAGGGCCCAGGGGATGTGTGGGACCTAGCGTGAGTTTCCCCCCTGGAGCAATGTCATCTGTGATCTCCAGGACGCTCCCTATGTTAGTCACAGGGCTTGTGTGGGTCGAGGGGCTCTCGTAGGGCTGGGATTGCAGTAGTCCATGATGGGAATGCACACCGCTGTGGGTAAGTCATTTACTCTTTCCTCACACTGGGGAGCCTCTCCAGGCTTCCAGCCAGTCCTGGCAGACGTCTCTCTTACCGCTTACGCTCCTTCCTCACCTCAGGTGTTTTCTGTCACTTATCGGTTAAATCCAGTGTTCTCCTTTTGGTGGTGTATTAAACGTGTGATTATGCGCTGTTTCAGTTCTCGATGGAGGAGGCAAGGACCAGATGCCTCTAGTTAGCCATCTTGGAGCCCCTCCAAGGTCCTGCTTGTCAATATCATTACAACAGGGAATACGTTTTAATCTAAACTGTGGAGGAAGTGCATTCAAACCATAACATTGTACTTTACAAAATGAATAAATTAATTTGTGGGAAAATTGCCTTTTATCAGAATTTGAGATGCGTCCTCTAGAGGAGTCTAGCACAGCTGGGAAATCAGAGTCAAGAGGCACTTCGACAGTTGGGATATGAAAAAAAAAGAAAATTTCCTAAAGATGTCGATTTCCAATGCATTTAAAAACAACCACAAGCAGAAGCCACTGATTAACAAGGTTATCTAACAATGGCAGTGAGGGAGAGCAACACCTTGACAGCGTTTTCATGGTGTCTCAGAAGGGGAAAGATTACAGACAGATATTATAGGATTTGTGGTCTTGCATCAAATGCTTTGAGGCAGCTCTCTGAAGGCCAGGATTTATGGGGATTAGACAAAATTTATTATGTAGCAGTTTAGGATTGATGGATACAGGCAAGGTGAGTGTCTTGAAGCTATCTGATTCAGTAAACAGTGGTTGCTTAAGCAAGCTGTTTCCCCAAGTGAGCAACCTATTGTCTGAATAAATCGGTTTTCAGGAATTTCCGGAAGGAAACAGCAATTTATTGTTAGAATTATTTTTCTGGGCTAGAATTTCCTGGAACAAATAGTCAATTCTTGTTGACGTTTAAGTGGTCTCAGTTTTCAGTATTGATGAGTTAACCCACAGGAGGAAGCGGGAGACTCATTTCTGGGTTCTCTCTGTGATCATTCTTCAGCTGTGATGGAGGATAGCCATTACCATGTGGGGACTTGATCCATTTGAATCTGCACTGTACTTTGTGGTGTGATCATGAATCAGGTTTCCTGGTAGGCAATTTACCTGCTTTTTGTCGGATAGACGTTTGGTTGGATGATTTGACAGTGCTATGGCTGCGCAGCAGCATTTTTAAGACTCTGAGTTCATGCATTTGAGTGCTGTAACACAGTGATGCTACAGTGAGGAGTCATGGTGAGACTTCTGTGCCAGGAGCCAAGAGTGTCCAGATTAAAACAAGAGAACAGATCCCATCCCTAATTTGAAGAGCCACGTAGCCATACTCAGCGGAGGGGGATTAATCCAAATTGCCTAATTTTAGGGTCTCTTTGTTTGCTGCACAATCTGACAAGATTAAGCCAGGGTCAGCAAACAATTGCCAGCAGGCCAAATCTGCTCTCTTACCGTCTGTTTTTGTAAATAAAGTTTTATTGGAACATATGGCTATGCTCTGCTGACCTTAATGATATTTCTAATTTTTTTAAGGTGTAAGCTGAAGTTATTAATTTGAGACCTTGTTTCCTTTTTTTTTTTTTTTTTTTAAGACGGAGTCTCACTTTGTCACCCAGGCTGGAGTGCAATGGCAGAATCTCGGCTTACTGCAACCTGCACCTCCTGTGTTCAAGTAATCCTTCTGTCTCAGCCTCCCAAGTGGCTGGGATTATAGGTGTGTGCCACCACGCCGGGCTAATTTTTGTGTTTTTAGTAGAGACAGGCTTTCACCATGTTGGCCAGGCTGGTCTTGAACTCCTGATCTCAGGTGATTCACCTCCCACTCGGCCTTCCAAAGTGCTGGGATTATAGGCATGAACCACCATACTGGGTCAAGACCACGTATCCTAATATTAGACTTCCTCTATTTTTAAGCAATTTGTTGACCTTCTTGAATCTGTGGTTTTCATAAACTTTGGGAGATTTTTGGCCATTATTTTTTCAATTTTTTTTCCAACATATCTCTCATCTCCTTCAGGAACTGCAATTTACACATTAGTCTGAAGTTGTCTCGTAACTCACTGACACACTTCTGTTTTTTCATTTTGCGTACTTTTTATCTTTCAATTCTTAAAGTCACTAGTCTTCTGCAATTTCCAATTTGCCTTTAATTCTACTCAGTGTGTTTTTCATCTCACATAATGTTTTCATCTCTGAAGTTTGATTTTCAGTTTTTATATCTTCCATGTTTCTGCTTACCATGTTCAGTCTTTCCTCTGGCTTCTTGAACATACGAAGTACAATTACAATTCTTCTAATGTCTTTGCCAGTTCTATCATCTGTGTCATTTCTGGGTCAGTTTCAAATAACTGATTTTTCTCTTCATTATGGGTCATATTTTTGTGGATAGTTTTTGGATCCTTTTGTATTTCTATAAATACTTTTGAACTTTGTTCTGGAACACACTTAAAATTACTTGCAAATAGTTCGACCCTTTATCTTAATTTTGTGCTTTGTTAGGTGGTATTTCTATAAATATTCTTGAACTTTATTTTGAAACTCAGTTACTTATAAACAGCTTGATTCTTTTGGGTCTTATTTTGAGTTTCATTATATGGTATCAGAGTAGTGTTTAGTCTAAGTTCTATGTTACTGCATGACTAAAGCAAAAATTCTTCCAATGCCCATTTCCTTTAGAAACAGGAATGATTCTGTGAGCCCTGGATTCTATACCCCCTAATCATTCCAGCTGATTCTTTCCCCAGTCTTGGGTAGTTTCCTCACATGCATATGCTGACTCATGCTCAGCTGAAGACCCTGTACAGATCCCCAGTGTTCTCTCTGCACAGCTGTCTCCTTTCCTTTATCTTTCCTTGCAAACTCTACTCACTTTGCCCTCCCCAGACTCCACTTAGGGAGATGGCAGGGTTCCATCTGGGTTTTTCCATTCTGTACCACAGCCTGGATACTCACTCCAGACAGTAAGCTGCGGCGAATATAAGATTCATCTTGTTTCTTGTTTCTCTTGGATCACTATTCTTCATTGCCTGATGTCTTGAAAAATCTTTTTATTTTTCAATATTGTGTCTTTTTTTTCACTGGTTTACTGGAGAGTAAATCTGGTCCCTGTTTCTTCATTTTGGCCAGAAGCAGAAATCTATTCACAGTATTTTTTCAAAAAGCTTCTCTGGTGATTTTTATTCACACCCTCAATATACAACTGCTGCTAAAAATCTTCTGTAAGATATTAGTAAGTGACCCAGAGCAAAGTTTATTCTATAAGGATGCCAGTTTGATGAGACCCGCTGATATTATTATATCTTTGAGCCAGTTTGAGGACAAAATTGCCAGGTCTATGGCTGTCTTCTTCCCTATGAATTCCTTCTCATAGACTCCCAACAATTAGGATAAAAGACTAAAAGAGTAATGTTACTAGTAATAAAACATTTCCACAAAGAATAAACATTTTCAAATCTGATCAGATAATCCAGGAATTTCTTAAAAGTTTCTTATTTCTAGGAAGAAAAATAAACAATTTAAGAGCTTAGGGAAAGGAAACTGGGACTCAAATCCAATGAGAGACTTACCTTAACACTGCAGTGGGGGAGGCTTCCAAATGGCAAACTTCAGAAGAACACACTGTTTTAGGGCTAAGGTTCTTAAACTGCAGGAGCAGAAATTATTGAGTGAATCCCACTGAGGCCCCAGAACTGTTGATTGCTGACTTTCAAAGAAGACCATCAGAATAAACTATTGATCAAACAAAGCTAAGTTTATTAACCTGCAGTAAGAGAGTGCAACACCTTGAAAAAGCCTTTATAATTCTCAAAAGGGAGAGGTCACAGGTAGATATTTATAAACATTAAGGGTCTGGGCTCAAGTGGTTTAAAGTCAGGCCTTTCAAGGAAGAAATCTGGTGGAAATTTGGCAGAGTTCATCATGATATTATAGTTTAGAATTGGTGGACACTGTGATAAGAGGGTCTTGAAGTCCTGAAAAATAGATCTTTGATAAACAAGTTATTAGACTTGGAGAGGAATCTGTTGTCCTGAAAAGGGGTTTATTTGTTCAAATGAGCAATCTATCATCTGAAAAAATTGGTTTTCAGAAATTTTCTGAAGTAAAAATTGAAGTTATTTATCGTACACAGTCTTATCTTCCTGGACAAGAATTTTCTTGAACAAATAGCAAAGTCATAGTGACACAGATGGTTTGTTTTCCATACTGATAGTTAAGCTATGAGGATGCAGGTGGTCTCAGTTAGAGATAAGAATGGACCTATTGAAGAGGAAAGCCTACAGAACTGGGTATGATTAGACTTCATAGGGTCTGGTTATGATCTGACCACCAAACTAGCTGGAAGATTTGAACAAATGACATCACCTTTCTGAGCCTCACTGGACTTAACAGCTGGACTGACACTACCTGGGACACCACCACACAGAGCCCAGAGTGAACAGAGTGCAGCTCTTCACCCAGAGCTATGCCCCTCTACCCTTTATATAATTCCTGGTTCGTGGGACGATAACAGATTTGAGGTCTGTCATACCTGGGCATCAGAATGAAAAGTTGCCCCCCTGGTAGGTGAGTTGCCACGATTGAATGTTGCTGCAGTCTGAATGTTTGTGTCTACCCAAAATTCATATTTTGAAATCCTAAACCCCAAGGTGATGGGGCTTTTTGATAGGTGATTAGGTCATGAGGGTTGAGTCCTCATGATCGGGATTAGTGCCCTTATGAAAAAGGCACAGAAAGTGACCTTGCTGCTTTCACTGTGTGGGCATGGGACCCCACCAGACAGTGAATCTGCTGGCACCATAATCTCGGACTTCTCAGCCTCTAGAACTGTGAGAAATAAATGTTTGTTGTTTATAAACCACACAGTTTATGGTATTTTTGTTAAAGCAGCCTAAATGAACCAAGACGAATGTGTATATAACTTGGGGTTTCCAAGGCCTCACCACATTGTAAGTACAAGTAGGGTTACGTTAACAGTAACAACTGAACTTCAGTGATTCTTGCCACTAGCAAGGCAAGCAAGACCCTACTACTTCCTGGGGAGAGGGGAGTCTCCAAAGGGCTCCTTGCATATGTGCACATACATAAGTCAAGGCCACTGCTGCTTCTGCTACCCCTTCTCAGTGCTATTGCTCCTATCCAGCGTCTGCTGGGAACCCCTCTCCCAGAAGGTCTAAGAGGAACTTCCTGGTGTCCCAAGTATCTCCTGAGAAAGGGACCACTGTTGTGCTGGCTCCCTCAGGGAGTTAGAGCTGCCCAGAGGTCTCTGGGGACAGGGAAATTGGCTCTCCCCATTTTGTGTTATAATCAGTTGAATGATCCCTATGTGGTATCACTTGAATTCCTTTGTATTATAGAGTTTAGTAAAACAACACTTTCAATTGATCCTCCCAGTTAGAGGTATATTGAATACACATTTTGGCCATATAGGGAAAGGCTTAGTTTGGCATAAGCTGAGGCTAAAGATAAATATCAGCATCATAGAGTACACTTATGGAATGTGAATACATCTGAAATTTTATTTTAAAATTGATGATTATACTATACAATTCCATTTATATAAACTTCTCAAAAGATGAAACAGTTGGGATGGAGAATTGGTAGCTGTTGCTAGGTGTCATGGAGTAGGGTATTATGAGGAAGCTTTTTAGGTGGTGGAACTGATCCAGATGGTGATCCTACTGGTGGTTACATGAACAATGTTTGTATTAACATTTACAGAACTGTAACTGTCTAATGGGTTCTTCTTGCCTGCTGCTCAGATAAAGCTGATTTATCAAGATAGGGCAATTGCAATAGAGAAAGAGTTTAATGCAAATACAGCCAGCTAAACAGGAGACCAGAGTTTTATTATTACTCAAATCAGCCTCCCTGAAAATTTGGAGGCTAGAGTTTTTCAAGAGTAATTTGGTAGGCAAAGGAATGGGTGCTGCTGAATGGTTGGGGATGCAATCATATGGGGTGTGGAAAATGGTCCTCGTGTACCCTGAGTCAGCTTCTGGTAGGGGTCCACAGAGGAGTCACTGGTTCAGGACACTGGGTCATCAGAAATGGAAAAGCCTGACAAGACATCTCAAAAGGTCAATTTTAGGTTCTACAATAGTAATGTTATTTACAGGAGTAATTGAGGAAGTTGAAAATCTTAAGCCTCAGCTTAAGCCTTTCCCTATATGACCTCTGGAATAATGGCTGGTAATCCCTTAACTATGCCTATATCTTAGCAGAATTCAGGCCCCTCCTGTTTTCGTAAACTGGTGGCCTTTCACTAGTTTTACAAAGGCAGTTTAGTTTTGGAAAGAGCTATTATCATTTAAACTATAACCTAAATTTCTCCCAAAGTTAGCTTAGGCCATGCCCAGGAATGAAGGGCAGTTTGGAGGTTAAAGGCAAGGTGGAGTTGGTTAGGTCAAATTTCTTTCACTGTCAAAGTTTTCTCAGTGTTGCAATTTTTGCAAAGGTGGTTTCAGAACTGTACATCAAAAGGAAAAAAAAGTCAATTTTACTGTATGATAATTTTAACAATAATGTAAATTAATTTTTTTTAAGTTGTATAAAATTTTTATATTTTAACATGATAGTGACTCAGAATTTTCAGCTGCCAGATTGCTTTTGTGGTCACCATCCCATGTTTCTGATACAGATTGAATATCCCTTGTCCTAGATGCTTGGAACTGGAAATGTTTTGGATTTCATTTTTTAAAAATATTTTGGAATATACACAATGCATATACATAATGAGATATCTCACTAATGAGAACCATCTAAACATGGGATTCATTTCTGTTTCATATACACCTTTTACACTGACAACTGAAATGAGTAATTGAAGCATAAATTTCAAAGCATCAAGGTTTATTGAGCCAGCTTGAAGGCACAGCTGGGAAAATAGGGAGTCAAAGAAGCATGTGTGACTGTCTTTTCCAAAGAGGCTCTTAGGAGGTTTAGTATTTATATATCTTCCTTAAAAGGCAGGAGAGGTGATTGGGCAGCAGTGAGACAAATGATTACATACTTGTAAAACTTTAGTTAGTGCCTGGTAAATCTACATCTTACATAAAATAAGGTGAACATAATGAATCTCATCTTGACTGTTAGGTATCTGGGAAGATAAGCTAGTAGTCTTTTGGAAAGGCTGGTTTCTGTTTAGCTGTTAAGGAAGAAAACCTAATGACTGTTAGCCAGGGTGGGGATGTAATGAGGCATGCCAAATCTCCCATCCCATCATAGCCATGAATTCAGCTCCCAAGGTTTTGCTGGGGTTCCCTTGGCCAGGAGAGAATCCACTGGGTCACTCGGAGGGACTTGGAGTTTTATTTTTATTTCTCAACAAATAGCCTGAAGATAATTTTATACACATTTTAAAATAGTTTTGTTCATGAAACAAAGTTTTGATTGGTACCCATCACATGAGATCAGGTGTAAAATTTTCCACTTGTGGCATCATGTCGGCATTGAAAAGTTTCAGATTTTGAAGCATTTCAGATTTTCAGATTAGGGATGTTCAACCTGTACTAAGGAGTTACTGGCTTTCAAATGGCATGTTTAATAATTTCACCTTCTGGGGAATAACACAGCCAAATACAAATCAGGAAAATGTCTTTCAGTAATTTGTTTTCTAGAAGAAACTTTGCATGCATTTACATAGCTTAGATAAATGAAAAACTCCAAAGCTTCAACTATTGAAAATATTTGGTAGCTTGTAGAAATCAATTTAATATTAGAATAGTCTCTGTAAATTCAAAATAGGAAATTGTCTTCTGTGTTCTGAAGTTTGATTTGTGAATAAAATGCATGTCAGAACTCAGCTAAAATACATTCATTTTTTTCTATCAAATTTTACTTATCTTTTTGGTGTATATTATTTGAGATACATTTCTCTCCATGAAATTTTGAAATGTCAGATGGCGTTCTGCTTTTAATTAATCCTCATATAATGCAAAAAATAAGACTTATGACTTATTGGAATTAAGTGTTTAAAAATATTCTTTTTTTTTTTTTGTCTGGAGTAGATATTTTTATTAGATTTACAGAAACCGCTATACATTTTTGAAAGTAACATTTCTTTTTTTTTTTTAACCTATGGTTTATTTTTTATTTTTTATTATTATACTTTAGGTTTTAGGGTACATGTGCACAATGTGCAGGTTTGTTACATATGTATCCATGTGCCATGTTGGTGTGCTGCACCCATTAACTCATCATTTAGCATTAGGTATATCTCCTAATGCTATCCCTCCCCCCTCCCCCCACCCCACAACAGTCCCCAGAGTGTGATGTTCTCTTTCCTGTGTCCATGAGTTCTCATTGTTCAATTCCCACCTATGAGTGAGAACATGTGGTGTTTGGTTTTTTGTCCTTGTGATAGTTTACTGAGAATGATGTTTTCCAGTTTCATCCATGTCCCTACAAAGGACATGAACTCATCATTTTTTATGGCTGCATAGTGTTCCATGGTGTATATGTGCCACATTTTCTTAATCCAGTCTATCGTTGTTGGACATTTGGGTTGGTTCCAAGTCTTTGCTATTGTGAATAGTGTCGCAATAAACATATGTGTGCATGTGTCTTTATAGCAGCTTGATTTATAATCCTTTGGGTATATACCCAGTAATGGGATGGCTGGGTCAAATGGTATTTCTAGTTCTAGATCCCTGAGGAATCGCCACACTGACTTCCAAAACAGTTGAACTAGTTTACAGTCCCACCAACGGTGTAAAAGTGTTCCTATTTCTCCACATCCTCTCCAGCACCTGTTGTTTCCTGACTTTTTAATGATGGCCATTCTAACTGGTGTGAGATGGTATCTCATTGTGGTTTTGATTTGCATTTCTCTGATGGCCAGTGATGATGAGCATTTTTTCATGTGTTTTTTGGCTGCATAAATGTCTTCTTTTGAGAAGTGTCTGTTCATGTCCTTCGCCCACTTTTTGATGGGGTTGTTTGTTTTTTTCTTGTAAATTTGTTTGAGTTCATTGTAGATTGTGGATATTAGCCCTTTGTCAGATGAGTAGGTTGCAAAAATTTTCTCCCATTCTGTAGGTTGCCTGTTCATTCTGATGGTAGTTTCTTTGGCTGTGCAGAAGCTCTTTAGTTTAATTAGATCCCATTTGTCAATTTTGGCTTTTGTTGCCATTGCTTTTGGTGTTTTAGACATGAAGTCCTTGCCCATGCCTATGTCCTGAATGGTATTGCCTAGGTTTTCTTCTAGGGTTTTTATGGTTTTAGGTCTAACATTTAAGTCTTTAATCCATCTTGAATTAATTTTTGTATAAGGTGTAAGGAAGGGATCCAGTTGCAGCTTTCTACATATGGCTAGCCAGTTTTCCCAGCACCATTTCTTAAATAGGGAATCCTTTCCCCATTTCTTGTTTCTGTCAGGTTTGTCAAAGATCAGATAGTTGTAGGTATGCGGCATCATTTCTGAGGGCTCTGTTGTGTTCCATTGATCTATGTCTCTGTTGTGGTACTAGTACCATGCTGTTTTGGTTACTATAGGCTTGTAGTATAGTTTAAAGTCAGGTAGCGTGATGCCTCCAGCTTTGTTCTTTTGGCTTAGGATTGACTTGGCGATGCGGGCTCTTTTTTGGTTCCATATGAACTTTAAAGTAGTTTTTTCCAATTCTGTGAAGAAAGTCATTGGTAGCTTCATGGAGATGGCATTGAATCTATAAATTACCTTGGGTAGTATGGCCATTTTCACGATATTGATTCTTCCAACCCATGAGCATGGAATGTTCTTCCATTTGTTTGTATCCTCTTTTATTTCATTGAGCAGTGGTTTGTAGTTCTCCTTGAAGAGGTCCTTCACGTCCCTTGTAAGTTGGATTCCTAGGTATTTTATTCTCTTTGTAGCAATTGTGAATGGGAGTTCACTCATGATTTGGCTCTCTGTTTGTCTGTGATTGGTGTACAAGAATGCTTGTGATTTTTGTACATTGATTTTGTATGCTGAGACTTTGCTGAAGTTGCTAATCAGCTTAAGGAGATTTTGGGCTGAGACAATGGGGTTTTCTAGATATACAATCATGTCATCTGCAAACAGGGACAATTTGACTTCCTCTTTTCCTAATTGAATACCCTTTATTTCCTTCTCCTGCCTGATGGCCCTGGCCAGAACTTCCAGCACTATGTTGAATAGGAGTGGTGAGAGAGGGCATCCCTGTCTTGTGCCAGTTTTCAGAGGGAACGCTTCCAGTTTTTGCCCATTCAGTATGATATTGGCTGTGGGTTTGTCATAGATAGCTCTTATTATTTTGAGATACGTCCCATCAATACCTAATTTATTGAGAGTTTTTAGCATGAAGGGTTGTTGAATTTTGTCAAAGGCCTTTTCTGCATCTATTGAGATAATCATGTGGTTTTTGTCTTTGGTTCTGTTTATATGCTGGATTACATTTATTGATTTGTGTATGTTGAACCAGCCTTGCATCCCAGGAATGAAGCCCACTTGATCATGGTGTATAAGCTTTTTGATGTGCTACTGGATTCGGTTTGCCAGTATTTTATTGAGGATTTTTGCATCAATGTTCATCAAGGATATTGGTCTGAAATTCTCTTTTTTGGTTATGTCTCTGCCAGGCTTTGGTATTAGGACGATGCTGGCTTCATAAAATGTGTTAGGGAGGATTCCCTCTTTTTCTGTCGATTGGAATAGTTTCAGAAGGAATGGTACCAGTTCCTCCTTGTACCTCTGGTAGAATTCAGCTGTGAATCCATCAGGTCCTGGACTCTTTTTGGTTGGTAAGCTATTGATTATTGCCACAATTTCAGAGCCTGTTATTGGTCTATTCAGAGATTCAACTTCTTCCTGGTTTAGTCTTGGGAGGGTGTATTTGTCGAGGAATTTATCCATTTCTTCTAGATTTTCTAGTTTATTTGCATAGAGGTGTTTGTAGTATTCTCTGATGGTAGATTGTATTTCTGTGGGATTGGTGGTGATATCCCCTTTTTCATTTTTTATTGCATCTATTTGATTCTTCTGTCTTTTCTTTATTAGTCTTGCTAACGGTCTATCAATTTTGTTGATCTTTTCAAACAACCAGCTCCTGGATTCATTAATTTTTTGAAGGGTTTTTTGTGTCTCTATTTCCTTCAATTCGGCTCTGATTTTAGTTATTTCTAGCCTTCTG
Organism: Symphalangus syndactylus; assembly: GCF_028878055.3. NCBI lineage: Eukaryota > Metazoa > Chordata > Mammalia > Primates > Hylobatidae > Symphalangus > Symphalangus syndactylus. Next base: position 40,813,886 of record NC_072440.2, on the reverse strand, counting down.
CTAGCTTTTGAATGTGTTTGCTCTTGCTTTTCTAGTTCTTTTAATTGTGATATTAGGGTGTCAATTTTGGATCTTTCTTGCTTTCTCTTGTGGGCATTTAGTGCCATAAATTTCCCTCTACGGACTGCTTTGAATGTGTCCCAGAGATTCTGGTATGTTGTGTCTTTGTTCTCGTTGGTTTCAAAGAACATCTTTATTTCTGCCTTCATTTCATTATGTACCCAGTAGTCATTCAGGAGCAGGTTGTTCAGTTTCCATGTAGTTGAGCGGTTTTGAGTGAGTTTCTTAATCCAGAGTTCTAGTTTGATTGCACTGTGGTCTGAGAGACAGTTTGTTATAATTTCTGTTCTTTTACATTTGCTGAGGAGAGCTTACTTCCAACTATGTGGTCAATTTTGGAATAGGTGTGGTGTGGTGCTGAAAAAAATGTATATTCTGTTGATTTGGGGTGGAGAGTTCTGTAGATGTCTATTAGGTCCACTTTGTGCAGAGCTGAGTTCAATTCCTGGATATCCTTGTTAACTTTCTGTCTTGTTCATCTGTCTAATGTTGACAATTGGGTGTTAAAATCTCCCATTATTATTGTGTGGGAGTTTAAGTCCCTTCGTAGGTCACTCAGGACTTGCTTTATGAATCTGGGTGTTCCTGTGTTGGGTGCATATATATGTAGGATAGTTAGCTCTTCTTGTTGAATTGATCCCTTTACCATTATGTAATGGCCTTCTTTGTCTCTTTTGATCTTTGTTGGTTTAAAGTCTATTTTATCAGAGACTAGGATTGCAACCTCTGCCTTTTTTTGTTTTCCATTTGCTTGATAGATCTTCCTCCATCCCTTTATTTTGAGCCTATGTGCGTCTCTGCACGTGAGATGGGTTTCCTGAATACAGCACACTGATGGGTCTTGACTCCTTATCCAGTTTGCCAGTCTGTGTCTTTTAATTGGAGCATTTAGCCCATTTACATTTAAAGTTAATATTGTTATGTGTGAATCTGATCCTGTCATTATGATGTTAGTTGGTTATTTTGCTCATTAGTTGATGTAGTTTCTTTCTAGCCTCGATGGTCTTTACAGTTTGGCATGTTTTTGCAGGGGCTGGTAGCGGTTCTTCCTTTCCATGTTTAGTGTTTCCTTCAGGAGCTCTTTTAGGGCAGGCCTGGTGGTGACAAAATCACTCAGCATTTGCTTGTCTGTAAAGTATTTTATTTCCCCTTCACTTATGAAGCTTAGTTTGGCTGGATATGAAATTCTGGGTTGAAAATTCTTTTCTTTAACAATGTTGAATATTGGCCCCCCTCTTCTTCTGGCTTGTAGAGTTTCTGCTGAGAGATCAGCTGTTAGTCTGATGGGTTTCCCTTTGTGGGTAACCCAACCTTTCTCTCTGGCTGCCCTTAACATTTTTTCCTTCATTTCAACTTTGGTGAATCTGACAATTATGTGTCTTGGAGTTGCTTTTCTCGAGGAGTATCTTTGTGGCATTCTCTGTATTTCCTGAATCTGAATGTTGGCCTGCCTTGCTAGATTGGGGAAGTTCTCCTGGATAATATCTTGCAGAGTGTTTTCCAACTTGGTTCCATTCTCCTTGTCATTTTCAGGTACACCAATCAGACGTAGGTTTGGTGTTTTCACATAGTCCCAAATTTCTTGGAGACTTTGTTAGTTTCTTTGTATTCTTTTTTCTCTAAACTTCCCTTCTCGCTTCATTTCATTCATTTCATCTTCCATCACTGATACCCTTTCTTCCAGTTGATTGCATCGGCTACTGAGGCTTCTGCAATCTTTACGTAGTTCTCGATACTTGGCTTTCAGCTCCATCAGCTCCTTTAAGCCCTTCTCTCCATTGGTTATTCTAGTTATCCATTCATCTAATTTTTTTTCAAAGTTTTTAACTTCTTTGCTATTGTTTTGAATTTCCTCCCGTAGCTGGAGTAGTTTGATCATCTGAAGCCTTCTTCTCTCAACTCATCAAAGTCATTCTCCGTCCAGCTTTGTTCCATTGCTGGTGAGGAACTGCGTTCCTTTGGAGGAGGAGAGTTGCTCTGCTTTTTAGAGTTTCCAGATTTTCTGCTCTGTTTTTTCCCCATCTTTGTGGTTTTATCTACTTTTGGTCTTTGATGATGGTGGTATATAGATGGGTTTTTGGTGTGGATGTCCTTTCTGTTTGTTAGTTTTCCTTCTACCAGACAGGACCGTCAGCTGCAGGTGTGTTAGAGTTTGCTAGAGGTCCACTCCAGACCTCGTTTGGCCAGGTGTCAGCAGTGGTGGCTGCAGAACAGCGGATTTTCGTGAGACCACAAATTCAGCTGTCTGATAGTTCCTCTGGAAGTTTTGTCTCAGAGGAGTACCTGGCCGAGTGAGGTGTCAGTCTGTCCCTACTCGGGGGTGCCTCCCAGTTAGGCTGCTCGGTGGTCAGGGATCCACTTTAGGAGGCAGTCTGTCCATTCTCAGATCTCCAGCTGTGTGCTGGGAGAACCACTACTCTCTTCAAAGCTGTCAGTCAGACAGGGACATTTAAGTCTGCAGAGATTCCTGCTGAATTTTTGTTTGTCTGTGCCCTGCCCCCAGAGGTGGAGCCTACAGAGGCAGGCCGGCCTCCTTGAGCTGTGGTGGGTTCCACCCAGTTTGAGCTTCCTGGCTGCTTTGTTTACCTAAGCAAGCCTGGGCAATGGTGGGCGCCGCCCCCCCCCCCCCCCCCCCCCCCCCCCCCCCCCCCCCCCGCCCCGCAGCCTCACAGCTGCCTTTCAGTTTGATCTCAGACTGCTGTGCTAGCAATCAGTGAGACTCCCTGGGCATAGGACCCTCCGAGCCAGGTGTGGGACACAATCTCCTGTTGTGCCGTTTTCCAGGCCTGTTGGAAAAGCGCAGTATTAGGGTGGGAGTGACCCGATTTTCCAGATGCCGTCTGTTACCCCTTTCTTTGACTAGGATAGGGAACTCCCTGACCCCTTGGGCCTCCCAAGTGAGGCAATGCCTCGCCCTGTTTTGGCTCGTGCACAGTGTGCTGCACCAACTATCCTGTACCCACTGTTTGGCACTCCCTAGTGAGATGAACCCGGTACCTCAAACAGAAATGCAGAAATCACCTGTCTTCTGTGTCGCTCAGGCTGGGAGCTGTAGACCAGAGCTGTTCCTATTCGGCCATCTTGGAAAGTCAAAAATATCATTCTTTATGCTTATTTTTTGAGTATTGTGAATGCAATTATACCAAAACAATTCTACAAAGATTCTAATTATGAAGTAATCTAATATCATCATATTAATTAAATTTATATGAGCTTTTGTTGACTCAATTCAATTATATTATTTTCTACATTAGTTATCTAGCTAATCCTCTTAATATTCCTACTGCCAATCAAGCTTCCAAATTTAATTACTTAAACACTTTATTAATAGCTTTTTTTTTTACATAAATTAACAGCTTTCATTAACATTATTTGTTGGAATATCTTATTTTGGGGATAAGCCATGTACATTTCTTCCTCAGCTGACTGGTAGAATTTCAACACATAAAGCACCTAAGAAGATTTTCACTCCAAGTTAGAATGCTTACCTATATTTGAAAGGCAATGTAGAGATATTAACAATATCTTTAATGACATGCCTTCTTTAAGTAGCTGACATTGTTACACTGATTAGATATGTAATCATATGATCACAGGGATGCCAGAAAGAATGACGAAGTGGGCTCTCTCAAGGCTGAAGCAGAAAGACTGATTATTGCCAAATGCTGAACCAAAACCAAATCTGTGCAGTCCTACTTACAAGCTTTTCTATCAACAACATGGGCACCTACTTCCTGTTGACAAAGTCTGAAAAAGAAAAAAAACAAAACAAAATACACCCACACAGTCATGAATCATTTGAGCTGGGCAGAGTCTAAAAAACAGAAGATGCCATGCTGTATTAAGAAGTATTTCTCCTTCTGACTTTGGCTTAATTACTGAATCCTGTCAGGTTCTGTCTGTCTTTTTCTTTTTCTCTTTTCGTTTTTCTTCCTTTTTTTTTTTTTTTTTTTTTTTTTTTTTTTTTTTTTTTTTTTTTTTTTTTGAGACTGAGTTTTGCTCTTTTGCTCTTGTTGCCCAGGCTGGAGTGCAATGGCGCGATCTCGGCTCACTGCAACCTCCACCTCCGCCTCCCAAGTAGGTGAGATTACAGGTGCCTGCCACCATGCCTGGCTAATTTTTGTATTTTTTTTTTTTTTTTTAGTAGAGACAGGGTTTTACCATGTTGGTCAAGCTGGTCCTGAACTCCTGCCTCAGGTAATCCACCCGCCTTGGCCTCCCAAAGTGCTGGGATTACAGGTATGAGCCTCTGCGCCCGGCCATGGTTCCGTCTTTTTCTAAGTCCTCATGACTTGATTGTGCACAGGCCCACCGTTCCAACCTTCCATGCTATCATATATTCCTGAGTGTATCTAAGTCCCTGTTAGCCTTCTGCTACATGTATATACATATACACACTAGTACCTGCTTTATAACAGGCACTATGTATGCTAAAAGAGAGAGTGTATATCTATCTATATTCATATATGTGTATATATTTCTAATAAATTTCTAATATAATTTTATAAGGGACTTAAACATGGGGATTGAATGTACATATTTTTCTATTTCTCCACAAAAACGACAGCAAAAGAATTTTTTAAAATGGCATAAGCTCACAAGGACAAAGGCAATGGGAAAGAAGCTGACACACAACATTTCAGAAACTGGAAGCAGCCAGGTAGGTCATAATTGACTTGGAAACAGAGTGAGCAGAAACCTAAACCAAGTAAGGGAAATGCATCAATAAGATAATTTACTCCATAGATTTCCAGGAAGACACGGAAAATGGAGGATCCAGGGACTTATGGAAGTGGGGACACTGGTGGGTTTCAAAAACAGGAGAATCAGTTGAAAATTTATAAATGAAGCAGTTAAAATATTTTCACCCACCTCACGTCACTGGATGACTACCTTTCACTCGTGCCAGTTCTAAACATATACCCTCTGGAGAGGCTGATTCCAAAGGGATTCAGGACTCAGATGTGGCAATCATTGCTGAGAAAAGGGATACAATATTAGAACCAGACTACCATATTAGAACCAAGTACATATTGTGCATTGAGAAACCCCAGCTCCTTCTCATACTCAGCTGGTAGAATTATGGCACCAAAGAGATTGGAGTAAGATCACCAGGAAAACCGACAATCCAAGAAAAAAAAAAAATCTAAAAACAGCAACAGGTTTTTGGATGTCCTTCAGTGAAATGGCCAAGAAAGAATATCCCCGTGAAGCTTTCCAGTCAACAAATCTTGTACACACACAGGATTTTCACTTGGCTTTCTAACTCTTTAATATGAACCGACTGCCAAGGATTATCAGACAATGTGAGGAAAACCTCTCACATAAAAGAAAGACCAGAAAACAGAAAAGAAACTAAGATGACACAAGAACTATGAGGTGAGCAACAGAAAGTCTAAAGCAAATTCTAATAAATATCAGAAGGTAACACATCCGTGAAATGGATGGAAATGAGCCATGTGAGAATTTGACTTGCAAACAATGTAACTATATGACTCCTACAAATTTATTTCTTTAATTTAAAAAACAAATTAGTAAATAACACAGCCATGTGAAATAACTCTTACAAGAAAGAAAATTGGGGCTCAGATTAAAGAATATGCCCAGAGTGACACATTTGAAGCTGGGTGTGTCTCATTGCAGGTCCAGACATTTCCAGATTTCTCCTGGAGTCCAAGGGGCATGCCAGTGGACCCTGGATGTTTCAAGCAGTATCTTGGATTGCTCTTGGGAAAAATCTCTCTACATTCTTCACCCTTAGGTTACTGCCACCCTTCATTACTACTACAAATCTTCCTCAAGTCAAGTTTCAGGCTGGGGTTATACATAGAAGAACTTCAACTCTTTAAGTTCTTAAGTGAGAGAGCAATCCCATCAGCATATTTTTTGAAAGCCACTGCTCAGATCAAAGGCAGGCCTGGGAATGATTCAGGAAGAAACACTTGGCTCTTGTACCATGAGACCTGAACCTGGAATTTCTCTTGAGGTCTTCCTTGATGGACAGAATGCTTTTATTCTTCTTATTCCAGAAAACGAGTTCACATAGGTCATGGTACTACTAACCTTAGCATAACAAGAAGGAAGGATGGAATTATAAAATGCTGTTGGGTACCTTTTTTCTTCTCCTTCGTCCTGAATAACCCTAGGGCTATATGGGGAGAGAGGAGACTACATTCTCAACAGTGAGACCTAGTTCCTGGCAAGGTGAGTTTGTGTTTTGAACTTAGCTGCTTGTTAGCATATGTGTAAATTATATAAAAAAGGAAAATGTTCACAGGAGCCAAACTTGTTCTCCTCTTCCTCTTCCTCATAAGTTCTAGAGCTGACAAAGACTGGGGTATACTGCAATAAGCCATGTTCCAATTCCTATAAAAAATACTAATTATTGTCGGAATTATTTCATGAATCCTGAACACATTTGATGCTCATTGACTTCAAGAAAAGGGATGAGACTGGCTGCTACAAGAAGGCATCTACGAAGCATTTGAGAATGCCAGGAGTGCAAAGAATGAATTGCTAGGATTTTCTGTGTTCACCCCTATTCAACTGGCCTCAAACATGGGAATTAAAAATGTTTGAAGTACACATACTTGCACATGTATATATGTGTGTGCATATCAGAGGCTTGGTCAAAACTCAGCCAACATAGGCTAGAAACTCTGCTTTGCCACTCATGGAAGCCACAGATTTCCTGTTTTAACTTCTCTGCATTCTTATTTCTAACTTGTAAAATAAAAATAAGTCACCTAAGACAGAAGGCTAGAATTCAACACAGAAGTGACACCTCGCATGAAAAACAAGAGGAAAGTGAAGTAGCCTGCTTGGCTGTGATTAGCAGGGAATCTGGAGTGGCTCCCTAATGTGAGGAAAGAGTAGGTGAGTAGCCCCCAGTGGCCCACCTTCCTACCATGGACTCCTGCAATCCTAGCCACTGGAGAGCCCCTCGACCCACACAAGCCCTGAGACTGACATAGGGCACTGGCTGGAGACCCCATGATGGCATTGCTTCATATGGGGAGCTCACACTGGGTCACCCCACCCACCATCTTACCCCACTCTTAAGGCGCTCCAGCAAGGTACCATTTTGAAAGCCCAGCAGACTGCATCCTACTCTGTTGCCCCACAGACCTTGCAACTCCAGATTCCTTGAGCCCCATTGACCTCCCCCTAATGCAGACCCTGCTGCTGCTGGCTGCTGCCTCCACATCCAATGTGGGAGCCCCTGGAAGCTACCCACCATCCCCATCAGCAGGGTACCGTGCATTTAGAAGCACCCTGAGAACAGGCCACCCCACCAGCAACTACCACCTGGGGCCAAAGTGTGTGCTCCCAGTGGCCCTCCTAAGGCTTCTGCCAATGAAAGCAACCCCAGCAACAGGGCTAGGGTGTAGCTGCTGGTCCTCGCATCCAAGCATTCCACTGAGGGCCTGGAAATCACCACGCCCCTGCCTACCATAGCTAGTGCCTATATATATCATCTGGGGGCCTGAGGCTCACCTCTGTCTCCCTTCTCCCTAGTGCCCATGCAGGGGCCTGGGGATTGCTCAGCCCCATCTATTCCTGTTGGCACCTGAGCACTCATCCTGAAGGCCTGGAGATGGGATCACCCAACCTGCCACTACCATCACAGCTGGCATACACCCCCCACCCACGCACATGAACCACCTGTGGGCCTGGGAAATGGCCTGCAGCCACCTTGAAAATCAGTGGAGACTACTTGGGTACCAGAGGATTGTCCTGCCACTGCTACTGCCATCACCCACGCCATGTCTGATGCCCATGGACCTGCCCACCCCACCTGGCCCACAGCTGCCATTGCCAGCACCTCAGCAAGCTGACTGGAAGCCCCCAGATCAGCCCACCTGGACACACTAACACTGATGCCAGCATATACCACATTTGCCACCAACTGATTTTCTATACAGGTGCCAAGTACATACACTGGGGAAAGGACACTGTCTTCACTAAATGGAATCGGAAAAAACTGGATATCCATATGCAGAAGAATGAAACTGGACCCGTCTCTCACCCTGTATAAAAATCAACTCAAATCGGTTAAAGACTTAAACATAAGACCCAAAACTATGAACTACTACAAGAAAACATAGGGAAAACACTTCAGGACATCAGTCTGACCAAAGATTTTATAGCTAAGACCTCTAGATCACAGGCAACAAAAAGAAAAATAGACAAATGGGACTATATTAAACTAAAAATTCTTCTACACAAGAAACCAACAGAGTGAAGAGACAGCTTGTTGAATGGGAGAAAATATTTACAAGCTATTTATCCAACAAGGGACTAGTATCCATAATATACAAGGAACTCAACAGTAAAAGACCACAAATAATCCCACTAAAAAGTGGGCAAAGGGCCAGGCGCAGTGGCTTACACCTGTAATCCCAGCACTGTGGGAGGCTGAGGCAGGTGAATCACTTGAAGCCAGAAGTTCGAGACCAGCCTGGCCAACATGGTGAAACCCCGTCTCTACTAAAATACAAAAATTAGCTGGGCATGGTGGTGGGTGCCTGTAATCCCAGCTACTGGGGAGGGGAGGCAGGAGAATTGCTTGAGCCCAGGAGACAGAAGTTGCAGTGAGCCAAGATTTCACCACTGCACTCCAGTCTGAGCAACAGAATGAGACTCTGCCTAAGAAGAAAAGTGGGCAAAGGGCATGGAGAGATATTTCTCAAAAAAAGACAAATGGGCATATTAAAAAATGCTCAATATCACTAATCATCAGGGAAACTGCAAATTAAAATCACAATGAGAAAACATCATACTCCAGTTAAAATGACTATTACTAAAAAGACAAAAAGTCTGATGCCTGTAGTCCCAGCTACCCATGAGGCTGAGGCAGGAGTATTGCTTAAGGCTAGGAGTTCGAGGCTGCAGTGCATCCTGATTGCACCTGTGAATCACCACTGTTCTTCAGCCTGGGAAACAGGCAACAGAGAAAGACCCTGTCAAAGAAGGAGAAGACGAAGGCGAAATACAGATGCTGGTGAGGATGCAGAAAAAAGGGAATTCTTGTTGGTAGGAGTTGGTGGGAATGTAAACTAGTACAGCCATTTTGGAAAACAGTATGGAGATTTCTCAAAAAACTAAAAACAGCTACCATACAGTTCAGTAATCCAACTAGGATTTATCCAAAGAAAGGAAATTAATATATCAAAGGAATACCTGCAGCCCATGTTTATTGCAGCACCATTCACAATTGCAAAGATAAGGAATCAATGTAAGTATCCATCATGGATGAATGGATAAAGAAAATATAATATATATATGTATATATATACACACACTATATACACATATATATATACACATATATACACACATATATATACGTATATATACATATATACACATATATACATATATACATATATACACATATATATACATATATACACACATATATACATATATACACACATATATACATATATACACACATATATACATATATACACACATATATACACACATATATACATATACACACACACACATATATATATATATATATATATATATATACACACACAATGGAATACTATTCGGCCATAAACAAGACTAACATGATGGTGTTTACAGCAACTTGGATGGAACTGAAGGGTCATTATCTTAAGTGACATAAACCAGTCACAGAAAGAAGAATATCACATGTTCTCACTCATATGTAAGAGCTAAAAAAGTGGATCTTATGGAAGTAGAGAATAGAATGATAGACACCAGAGGATTGGAAGGGTGTGTGGGTGGTGGTGGGTGAATGAAGTAGAGGTTGGTTAATGGGTAAAAACACACAGATGGAAAAAATTCTAATATGCAATAACAGAGTAGGGTGACTATAATATAGTATTATATGTTTCAAACTTCTATAAAAGAGGACTTAAAATGTTCTCAACATATAGATATAATCAATAATGGAGGTGATGAATAGCCCAAATAGCCTGACTTGGTCATTACATGTTCTGTGCATGTAACAAAATATTACCTGTATCCCATAAATATGTACAAGTATGTCTCCAAAAAATCAAATTTTTGTACTGAGTAATACAAGGATGATAAATACATTTTGAGAGGTCATTTGGGCAAGTTATTAATACCTCAGCCTAGGAATTTTGGAAAATGTATTCTAAATACATGAAAGAATAGAGAAATCTGGAATAACTTAGATTCATAGTGTCATACCAGAAAACTTGGGAGCATTCAAAGACAAATGAATGTAATAAGAATAATAGAATGAAAACAAACAGGTATTATTTTCAATGTCTTTTAAAAAGGCCTTAAAAAAAAAAAAAGCCAAATGCCATTGCTGGTGATGGAAGTGAAGAGAAAGCGAATAAAAAAAAAAAAGATAATTCTTTGCAAGTAAATTGAAGTTTTAAATAAATAACAGTGTAGGGCTGTTTGAGTTTTTATTATACTTTAAGTTCTGAGATACATGTGCAGAACGTGCAGGTTTGTTACATAGGTGTACACGTGCCATGGTGGTTTGCTACACACATCAACCCATCATCTACATTAGGTATTTCTTCTAATGCTATCCCTCCTGTAGTCCCCCACCCCTTGACAGGCCCTGGTGTGTGATGTTCCCCTTGCTGTGTCCATGTGTTCTCATTGTTCAGCTCCCATATATGAGTGAGAATATGCAGTGTTTGGTTTTCTGTTCTTGGGATAGTTTGCTGAGAATGATAGTTTCCATCTTCATCCATGTCCCTGCAAAGGACATGAACTCATACTTTTTATGGCTGCATAGTATTCCATGGTGTATATGTGCCACATTTTCTTTAGTCTATCCTTGGTGGGCATTTGGATTGGTTCCGAGTCTTTGCTATTGTGAACAGTGCTGCAATAAAAATACATGTGCATGTGTCTTTATAGTAGAATGATTTATAATCCTTTGGGTATATACCCAGTAATGGGATGGCTGGGTCAAATGATATTTCTTGTTCTAGATCCTTGAGGAATTGCCACACTGTCTTCCACGATGGTTTAACTAATTTACACTCCCACCAACAGTGTAAAAGTGTTCCTGTTTCTCCACATCCTCTCCAGCATCTGTTGTTCCCTGACTTTTTAATGATCATTATTCTAACTGGCATGAGATGGTATCTTGTTGTGGTTTTCATTTGCATTTCTCTAATGACCAGTGATGAAGAGCTTTTTTTCATATGTCTGTTGGCTGCATAAATGTCTTCTTTGAGAAGTGTCTGTTCATATCCTTCACCCACTTTTTGATGAGGATGTTTTTTATCTTGTAAATTTGTTTAATTTCTTTGTAGATTCTGGATATTAGCCCTTTGTCAGGTGAATAGATTGCAAAACTTTTCTCCCATTCTGTAGGCTGCCTGTTCACTCTGATGATAGTTTCTTCTGCTGTGCAGAAGCTCTTTAGTTTAATTAGATCCCATTTGTCAATTTTGACTTTTGTTGCCATTGCTTTTGGTGTTTTAGTCATGAAGTCTTTGCCCATGCCTATGTCCTGAATGGTATTGCCTAGGTTTTCTTCTAGAGTTTTTACGGTTTTAGGTCTTATGTTTAAGTCTTTAATCCATCCTGAGTTAATTTTTGTGTAAGGTGTAAGGAAGGGGTCCAGTTTCAGTTTTCTGCATATGACTAGCCAGTTTTCCTAACACCATTTATTAAATAGGGAATCCTTTCCCCATTGCTTGTTTTTGTCAGGTTTGTCAAAGATCAGATGGTTGTAGATGGGTGGTATGATTTCTGAGGCCTCTGTTCTGTTCCATTGGTCTATAAATCTGTTTTGGTACCAGTATCATGCTATTTTTGTTACTGTAGCCTTGTAGTATAGTTTGAAGTCAGGTAATGTGGTGCCTCCAGCTTTATTCTTTTTGCTTAGGATTTTCTTGGCTATACAGACTCTTTTTTGGTTCTATATGAAATTTAAAGTAGTTTTTTCTAATTCTGTGAAGAAAGTCAATGGTAGCTTGATGGGGATAGCATTGAATCTATAAATTACTTTGGGCAGTATTCCCATTTTCATGATATTGATTCTTCCCATCCATGAGCATGGAATGTTCTTCCATTTGTTTGTGTCCTCTTTTATTTCCTTGAGTAGTGGTTTGTAGTTCTCCTTGAAGAGGTCCTTCACATCCTTTGTAAGTTGGATTCCTAGGTATTTTATTCTCTTTGTAGCAATTATGAATGAGAGTTCACACATGATTTGGCTCTCTGTGTTTGTCTGTCACTTGTGTATAGGGATGTTTGTGATTTTTGCACATTGATTTTGTATCCTGAGACTTTGCTGAAGTTGCTTATCAGCTTGAGGAGATTTTGGGCTGAGATGATGGAGTTTTCTAAATATACAATCATGTCATCTGCAAACAGAGACAATTTGACTTTCTCTCTTCCTATTTGAATACGATTTATTTCTTTCTCTTGCCTGATTTCCCTGGCCAGAACTTCCAATACTGTGTTGAATAGGAATGGTGAGAGAGGGTATCCTTGTCTTGTTCTGGTTTTCAAAGGGAAAGCTTCCAGCTTTTGCCCATTCAGTATGACACTGGCTGTGGGTTTGTCATAAATAGCTCTTATTATTTTGAGATACATTCCATCAATACCTAGTTTGTTGAGAGTTTTTAGCATGAAAGGGTGTTGAATTTTATCAAAGGCTTTTTTGGCATCTATTGAGATAATCATGTGGGTTTTGCCATTGGTTCTGTTTATGTGATGGATTATGTTTATTGATTTGCATATGTTGAACCAGCCTTGCATCCCAGGGATGAAGCCTACTTAATCATGGTGGATAAGCTTTTTGATGTGCTGCTGGATTTGGTTTGCCAGTATTTTACTGAGGATTTTCACATCAGTGTTCACCAGGGATATTGGCCTGAAATTTTCTTTTGTGTGTGTGTTTGTTTGTCTGCCAGGTTGTGGTATCAGTATGATGCTGGCCTCATAAAATGAGTTAGGGAGGAGTCCCTCTTTTTCTATTGTTTGGAATAGTTTCAGAAGGAATGGTACCAGCTCCTCTTTGTCCCTCAGGCAGAATTTGGTTGTGAATCCATTTGGTCCTGGACTTTTTCTGGTTGGTAGCCTATTAATTACTGTCTCAATTTCAGAACTTGTTATTGGTCTCTTCAGGGAATCGACTTCTTCCTGATTTAGATTTGGGAGGGTGTATGTATGTGTCCAGGAATTTATCCATTTCTTTTAGATTTTCTAATTTATTTGCATAGAGGTGTTTATAGTATTCTCTGGTGGTAATTTATATTTCTGTGGGATCAGTGGTGATATCTCCTTTATCATTTTTTATTGTGTCTATTTGATTCTTCTCTATTTTCTTCATTAGTCTGGCTAGGGTCTATTTTGTTGATCTTTTCAAAAAACCAGCTCCTGGATTCATTGATTTTTTTTTTTTTTTTGAAGGATTTTTCGTGTCTCCGTTTACTTCAGTTCTGCTCTGATCTTAGTTATTTCTTGTCTTCTACTAGCTTTTGAATTTGTTTGCTCTTGCTTCTCTAGTTCTTTTAATTGTGGTGTTAGGGTGTCGATTTTAGATCTTTCCTGCTTTCTCCTGTGTCCATTTAGTGCTATAAATTTCCCTTTAAACACTATTTTGGGTGTGTCCCAGAGATTTTGGTATGTTGTGCCTTTGTTCTCATTGGTTTCAAAGAACTTATTTATTTTCTGCCTTAATTTCATTATTTACCCAGTTGTCATTCAGGAGTAGGTTGTTCAATTTCCATGTAGTTGTGCAGTTTTGGGTCAGTTTCTTAATCCTGAGTTCTAATCTGATGCACTGTGGTTTGAGATACTGTTTGTTATGATTTCTATTCTTTTGCATTTGCTGAGGAGTATTTTACTTCCAATTCTGTTGGTCAATTTTAGAATAAGTGTGATATGGTGCTGACAAGAATGTATATTTTATCAATTTGGGGTGGAGAGTTCTGTAGATGTCTATTAGGTCTGCTTGGTCCAGAACTGAGTTCAAGTCCTGAATATCCTTATTAATTTTCTGTCTCATTGATCTAATATTGACAGTGGGGTGTTAAAGTCTCCCACTATTATTGTATGAGAGTCTAAGTCTCTTTGTGCATCTCTAAGAGCTTGCGTTATGAACCTGGGTGCTCCTGTATTGGGTGCATATATATTTAGGATAGTTAGCATAGTTAGCTCTTTTTGTTGCATCGATCCCTTTACCATTATGTAATGCCCTTCTTTGTCTTTTTTGATCTTTGTTGGTTTAAAGTCTGTTTTATCAGAGACTAGGATTGCAACCCCTGCTTTTTTTGCTTTCCATTTGCTTGGTAAATATTCCTCCAATCCTTTATTTTGAGCCTATGTCTTTGCACGTGAGATCGGTCTCCTGAATACAGCACACCGATGGTTCTTGACTATCTAATTTGCCAGTCTGTGTCTTTTAATTGGGGCATTTAGTCCATTTACATGTAAAGTTGATATTGTTATGTGTGAATTTGATTCTGTCATTATGATGCTAGCTGGTTGTTTTGCCTATTGATGCAGTTTCTTCATAGTGTTGATGGTCTTCACAATTTGGTATTTTTTTGCAGTGGCTGGTACTGGTTTTTCCTTTCCATGTTTAGTGCTTCCTTTAGGAGCTCTTGTAAGGCAGGCCTGGTGGTGACAAAATCTCTCAGCATTTGCTTGTCTGTAAAGGATTTTATTTCTTCTTCAGTTTTGAAGGTTAGTTTGGCTGGATATGAAATGCTGGGTTGAAAATTCTTTTCTGTAAGAAAGTTGAATATTGGCCTCCACTCTCTTCTCTCTTGTAGGGTTTCTGCAGAGAGATCCACTGTTAGTCTGATGGGTTTCCCTTTGTGGGTAACCTAACCTTTCTCTCTGGCTGCCCTTAACATTTTTTCCTTCATTTCAACCTTGGTGAATCTGATGATTGTGTGTCTTAGGGTTGCTCTTCTCAAGGAGTATCTTTGTGGTGGTCTCTGAATTTCCTGAATTTGAATGTTGGCCTGTCTTGCTAGGTTGTAGAGGTTCTCTTGGATAATATCCTGAAGAGTGTTTTCCAACTTTTGGTTCCTTTCTCCCCATCACTTTTAGGTATACCAATCAAATGTAGGTTTGTTCTTTTCACATAGTCTCATATTTCTTGGAGGGCTTGTTTGTTTCTTTTCCTTCTTTTTTCTCTAATCTTGTCTTCACACTTTATTTCATTAAGTTGATCTTCAATCTCTGATATCCTTTCTTCTGTTTGATCTATTCAGCTATTGATACTTGTGTATGCTTCACAAAGTTCTCGTGCTGTGTTTTTCAGCTCCATCAGGTCATTTATGTTCTTCTTTAAACTGGTTATTCTAGTTAGCAGTTCATCTAACCTTTTTTCAACGTTCTTGGCTTCCTCGCATTGGGTTAGAACGTGCTCCTTTAGCTCAGAGGAGTTTGTTATTACCCACCTTCTAAAGCCTACTTCTGTCAATTCGTCAAACTCATTCTCCATCCAGTTTTGTTCCCTTGCTGTTGAGGAATTGTGTTCCTTTGGCGGAGAAGAGGCGTTCTGGTTTTTGGAATTTTCAGCCTTTGTGCGTTGGTTTTTTCTCATCTTCATGGATTTATCTACCTTGGGTCTTTGATGTTGGTGAGCTTCGGATGGAGTTTATGTGTGGACATCCTTTTGGTTGATGTCGATGCTATTCCTTTTTGTGTGTTAGTTTTGCTTCCAACAGTCAGGCCCCTCTTCTGCAGGTCTGCTGGAGTTTGCTGAAGGCCCACTCCAGACCCTGTTTGCCTGTATCACTAGCAGAGGCTGTAGAACAGCAAAAATTGCTGCCTGCTCCTTCCTCTGGAAGCTTCGTCCCTGAGGGGCACCCACCAGATGCCAGCAAGAGCTCTCCTCTATGAGGTGTCTGTCAACCCTTGCTGGGAGATGTCTCCCAGTCAGGATACACAGGGGTCAGGGACCTACATGAGGAGGAAGTCTGACCCTTAACAGAGCTTGAACACTGTCCTGGGAGATCTGCTGCTCTCTTCAGAGCCAGCAGGCAGGGATGTTTGAGTCTGCTGAAGCTGCACCCACTGCTGCCCCTTCCCCCAGGTGCTCTGTCCCAGGGAGATGGGGGTTTTTATCTATAAGTCCCTGACTGGGGCTGCTGCCTTTTTTTTTCAGAGATGCCCTGCCCAGAGAGGAGCAATCTGGAGAGGCAGTCTGGCTCATTGGCTTTGCTGAGCTGTGGAGGGCTCCACCCAGTTGGAACTTCCCCATGGCTTTGTTTACACTGTGAGGGGAAAACCATCTACTCAAGCCTCAGTAATGGCAGACACCCCTCCCCCCACCAAGCTGGAGTGTCCCAGGTCGACTTCAGACTACTGTGCTGGCAGTGAGAATTTCAAGCCAATGGATCTTAGCTTGCTGGGCTCTGTGGGGTTGGGACCCCCTGAGCTAGACCACTTGGCTCCCTGGCTTCAGCCCCCTTTCCAGGGGAGTGGACTGTTCTGTCTCACTGACATTCCACGTGCCACTGGGGTATGAAAAATACTCTTGCAGCTAGCCAGCTTGGTGTCTGCCCAAATGGCCGCCCAGTTTTTTTGCTTGAAACCTAGGGCCCTGGTGGCACAGGCACCCAAGGGAACTTCCTGGTCTGTGGGTTGCGAAGACTGTGGGAAAAGCGTAGTCTGGGCCAAAGTCCATTGTTCTTCAAGGCACAGTCCCACATGGCTTCTCTTGGCTAGGGGAGAGAATTCCTCGACCTATTGCACTTCCCAGATGAGGCATTGCCCCACCCTCCTTCGGCTCACCTTTCATCAGCTGCACCCACTGTCTAACCAGTTCCAATGAGATAAGCTGGGTACCTCAGTTAGAAATGCAGAAATCACCCACCTTTTGCATTGATCTTGCTAGGAGCTGCAGACTGGAGCTGTTCCTATTTGGCCATCTTGCCAGCCACCTTTTTTTTTTTCTTTTTTTGAGATAGTCTTGCTCTGTCACCCAGGCTAGAGTGTAGTGGCACAATCTCGGATCACTGCAGCCTCCACCTCCTGAGTTCAAGTGATTCTCCTGCCTCAGCCTCCTGAGTAGCTGGGATTACAGGCATGCGCCACCACACCTGGGTAATTTTTGTATTTTTATTACAGACAGGGTTTCTCCATGTTGGCCAGGCTGGTCTTGAACTCCTGACCTCAGGTGATCCACCTGCTGCCTCAGTCTCCCAAAGTGCTGGGATTACAGGCATGAGCCACCACGCCCAGCCGAGCTTTTTGTATTTAATAGTGGCGTACATCTTTGATATGAACAAGTTCATTGTATATTATTTAGGGAAATAAAACTGTTCCAGTGAGGGGACTACAGTCAGTGCAAAAATTTTGAAAAAAAATATGGAAAGTATTTTGTCCTACATGTTAGGCACTGAAATTACTGTTATTAAATGAGAGGGAAATTTGAGATTTTTAAAAAACGAAAGTAAAGGAAATCCCCTAAATAATGCCTTGAAAACTGATAGCTGACATAGAACAAAAAACTGACGCAACAATCAAGTTAAATATTCTCTTCCCCAAGGGACACAGGGCACTTTAGAGACAAACTGGCTATGTTCCCATATCAGCTTTGACATTTTTACTGGGCGACCTTATACTTCCCAGCCTCTTTTGACCTCTCTGTCAAATGAAGGGAATATTGGGTTGGTGTAGAGTTGAAATGAGACAGCAGAAGGTGTGATGCAGTCTTAATGATCATTCTTGCCCTGGATTCCTTCCTCTTCCATTCCCCATTTCTTTTTTTTTCCTTTTTTATTTTTTATTTTTTTATTATCTGAGACAGAGTCTTGCTCTGTAGTCTAGACTGGAGTTCAGAAGCATGTTCACAGCTCACTGTAGCCTCAACCTCCTGGGCTCAAGTGATTCTCCCACCTCATCCTCCTGAGTAGCTGGGACTACAGATGCACGCCATCACGCTTAGCTAATTTTTGTATTTTTTGTAGATGTGGGGTCTTGCCATGTTGCCCAGGCTGGTCTCAAATGCCTGGGCTCAAGCAATTCACCCACCTCGGCCTCCCAAAGTGCTGCTATTACAGGTGTGAGCCACTGTACCTGGCCCCTCCCCCATTCCTTTCCAACCAAACTGAAACCTCCTCAAAAGGAAGAATCAAGTCCTACTCTTTTGAGGTACCTGGCACAGTGGTCAGTAGGACAGGCAGTTGTGACTTGGTTGATTTTGAATTTGCCATTCTCTCTGCATGCCTCAAGTCCCTACCCTACTCCCAGGTGAATTATCTGAATAATTTTTTTCTAACCTTCTCATCTTGCCTATTAAAAGAACAAAAACAATCGACAGCAGAACTGCCAGGAAAGAAATCTATGATATCCTTTTCTTTGAACAAGAGGGCAATTGTGATTGGTGTAGCAATTTGGGTAGTTTGACACAGAGGGGTGGAATTATGCAGTGGAAACTGTGAAGGTGAGTGCCTCCTGGTAATGGCTCTTTTCTTGCCTTTTATACACACATGGGCCCCAGGATGATTAAGGGTGATGGTAAACTCCGCCTCTACTCATGTATTTCTTTCTGTCTGTTTCTAGGCAGTGAGTAGAATTGCAAAATTTATTCTCTTTTTTCTTTTACCCACATCCTTTTAGGATGTTTGCTGGGAATAAAGGAATATAAAAATAAGGCAAAACCTTGTGCCCACAAAATAGAGCAAAGCTACCTGTCCCGCAAAGCTACCTGTCCCCCAAAGCAAGCAAGTTTCCCATGGAGTGGCCAGTAGAAGAGCCTCCCATATCCTAGGGTTTCTGGGGTACATCTGATTATTTTCCTGCTTTTCCAGTGAGACACTGTACGTCACTGCAGTTCACCTGAGAACTAGTCTCATTATTCAGCAGAGGATCAAAACAAGGAAAAGGAAATATATTAGTCTGAAAATTCTGCAATAGATAATTGCACAAGAATGAGTGGCTTACATATCTATGCAGCACTAGGCTTGGCACAATTCAAGACACAAGGAAGTCTAAGATACGTATCTAACCCCCAAGAAGTTTATACTCCAGTTTTTAGTTTCCAGCCAAGCCTTCCATGAAGTATTCCCAAGTGTAGATATTGCCTTTGTCTATTAATATATATATGACACATAATATCATCAATCTACTTTGAGAAAAAAAAGTTGTCAAAAGCCCAGAAGTCACTTTGTCTGTTTTCTCCTCTCTTGACAGTCTGAAATACCAGTGTTGAGTGATTTACTTACCCACTGCTCCGTCATACCACTCTAAAACAATCAGTGGCTCACTGTTATGTTACTCGTTAGGTCTCCCTTTGGAATCAATTTTTATTTCTCTTTAGAAACCATTTTGGAATCATGGATGACAGGTAAATTGGCAGGGGTGGGGGTTGGTGAGAGACTTAGGTTCCTCTAGTTGCCTCTGGTGGTGTTTGTTCTAAATCCGTGCTTCGTATGCTTTTAAAAATAGTTAACTTGGCAACATTTGCATGTGTGTGCAAGCACACAAGTGCACCCGTGCATGCATGCAAATGAAGCAATTTCAGAAAATGAAACTTCTATGTGCAGCACACAGTGATATTCTCTATTCTATTTTAATTCATGGTTAGTGCTTATGGCAACCATCTTTTGACTTTATTATCTACTCTGGGTCACAAGCTTAGTGTTGGAAAAGTTTTATCTAAAGTTTATGCTGAATTTATATTTATAAATTCATTTGCTCTCATACTGTGAAGAATGTAGAGAAGATTCCAATATTATAATTCCCCTACTTAAGATGAAAGAAAGTAGAGATGAATTAACATGCCTAAGGTCACCCAGCTAATTTGGGGCCAAATTCCCAACATTTCCACTGTGCCTTTCTTCCCCACTCCCAGCCCAGACTCACCAGCACATTGTTGGAACAAAGAGTGGGTGTATGACATAGTTTGGATATTTGTATTCTCCAAGTCTTATGTTGAAATTGATCCCCCAATATTCAAGGTGGGACCTGTTGGGAAGTGTGTGGGTCACAATCCTTCATGATCCACTTGGTGCTGTCCTTGCAGTAATGTATAAGTTTTCACTCTATTAGTTCATGAAGGAGCTGGTTGTTTAAAAGCATTGGCACCTCCTCCCTGCCTACTTGCCACCTCCTCCCACTAGGTGATACACCGGATCCCCTTGTTTCTGCCATGAGTTAAAGTTTCCTGAGGCCTCATCAGAAGCCAGGCAGCTGTAGAGCTGTGAATGCTTCCTGTACAGCCTGAAGAACTGTGAGCCAAATAAACCTCCTTTCTTTATAAATTACCCAGCATAGGTATTCCTTTATAGCGATACAAATGGACTAACAGTATATTAGTTAGGATTGTTTCAGGGGAAAATAATAGCAGGTTCAACTAAAATGGCTTAAATAATAACTAGTTATTATCTTAATAAGTTTCCAAGTAGGGCTGATTATTTCAGCAGCTCAAACACATCTTCAAAGACTCAAGTTCTATCTAACTTCTGCTTTGCCATTTCAGTATGTTGTCTGTGTATTCAGATAGTTCCTTTCATGGTCTCAAGATAATAGCCTAACCATGACATCTTTGAAAACAATTTCCAAAGCCCAGAAGAAAAAATGTTCTGTTCTCTCTTTTCTTTGTAAGAGTTGGGGATATTTTCCCAGAAGTCAACCTGTGTCTCACTGTCTACAATTGCAGCACAGCAAGCCTATCTTAACCTAATCACTGGCAAGGGTAGAGGAATTATCATAAAAGGCTGAGAATTAGCCTACAGAACTGAGGAGAGGCTGGATCTCCCTGGAAGACTTGACTTCACAAGACCTGAACAAAATCCCACTTATATATGCCAGGAATAAAGTGGGGGTGGACGGTTGGTAATAATTAAGTAGGCAACCAAGTGTGTCTTTAATAACGAGTATGGATAAAAATTCCCAGACAGTGAAGTGTCTGTCTCTTACTCTTCCCATACCCTTTGTTTCTAGCGAGAATGCCTGATTCCTTCAACTTCTATTCCTGTTCCATATTCTTTGCAGCTGCCTTTGGCCCCTTAACTGTCTCGACTCCTGCTTACTTAATGTCTAATCTATTCTAGGCCAATTCATGCCCTTCCCACCCATTCTTCACCATCAACCTCATTCATTCAGGCAATTACTTACCCACTTGTCTTTCTCTTTTCCTGTTAAATGAATACTTGCTATATGGCAGACACTGAACTAAGCCCTGGAAGAACAATGATGCATAAGGCACAGTCCCTGCCTCTAATAGCCAAAGGTTGATTTTAAATACTTAGTGCACTCCAGTATACATACAGAAATTTGACATCTGCTGTTCTGACTGTACAGGGCGGTATTTAGCTCAGCATCCCTAGAAACAGTCTGAGGGGAGGGATCAGAGTGACAGACCTTATTTGGGAAGTATAAGCCTTTGGACAGTAGGGGTGAGGAAAAAAGGTCAAGGCAAAATGAAGCAAGTAAGGAAAAAGAAATAAAGGAAAGTAGGGAAGATGTTTCTCTGCTGGCTACTGACTCACAAGGAGCAGCCAAGAGACACTGCAGGTCACTTGGCAGTCGCTCTTGCTGACATGGAACTGCAGGATCATCCTGATGGGCTTCAAGGGGGAGGCTATGCCTCAGAATAGTCTTGGGAGAGAAGAAGAAATTAATTTACTGGCTCCTTCCCATTTCTAGTTTCCCAGTAGTCAAAGTTAACCCCATGGAGAGTTACCACCACTGAACTTCTGGGTTGTGTTATTTGGCCCTTTGGTGACCCCTTGTGATGGTAGATCCCGAGCCATCTTGGGTTGGGGTGTGTGGTTTCACCCAGTTTCGAAAGCAGAGGGCCACTCAGCTGTGTGATTAGCAGAGTGAACCTGAATGGGGCACTTGAAGACTGAGAAGGTGTTTGATTTCTGTTCATTACCTCAATGGTCTTGCGGGGATAATGTGGATGTAATTTCCTTCTGGTTCTTCTCTCTTTTTACAACATTTAAATCTTTAACCCATGCCTGCTTGTGATGCCATTATTGCCTGATGGTGACTCCCAATCCCAGGTTTCCTCTGCTAGAGGGAGCTAATAGCTGGCTTCACTATTCTTTTCTTGCTTGATGGACATTGGCCAAACATGGGATTCTACTTTTCCTCAGACTGCCTCTGGCCCTCACTAGGTCATCTGTTGTAACTCCTGTAGCAACAAGTATCCCTTTGATTAAATGCAATACATTAGAAAGGTGGTTGAGATTATTAACTTGCTCTTTAAAAAAAACAAAAATAGAAAAACACCTCCATGATGTCTTGAACAGTGTTTCTCAAACTTACGGAGCATACTTATCACCTGGAGTACTTGTTAAAACACAGGTTCTAGGGTTCACCCCTAGAGAATCTTTTCCTGGAGGCTTGGTCTGGGGCTAGATAATAATCTAACAAGATCCTAGTTGACATTAATGTCAGCTCAAGGACCACATTTTGAGAAGAGTTGGTGTTAGAGGGGAAACAATAGTCAAATATTAATATCCTAACTTAATTCCTTACGAGCAGGCAAAAAGGAATACATTGATGTTTAAAAATTGCACTATCTAGGCCAGGTGTGGTGGCTCACGCCTGTAATCCTAGCACTTTGGTAGGCCAAGGTGGGTGGATCACCTGAGGTCAGGAGTTTGAGACCAAACTGGCCAACATGGTGAAACCCCATCTCTACTAAAAAATTATAAAAATTAGCTGGACGTGGTGGTACATGCCTGTAATCCCACCTACTTGGGAGGCTGAGGCAGGAGAATCACTTGAACTCAGGAGGCAGAGATTGCAGTGAGCCAACATTGCGCCACTGTACTCCAGCCTAGGTGACAGTGTGAGACTGTCTCAAAAAATAAAAATTAAAAATCTCACAATCTAGTGAGAGAGAGAAAATTTTTTTAAAAAATACAACATATTAGGGGAAATATTTATTATAGGGGTGTGTATAAAATACTAATGGGAAAGGCCTTCCAGACAAAGGTGTATTTAAACTGGATCGAGAGGGATGAGCTGTTTTCCAGGCAGAGAGATGTAAAGGCAGCATTTAGCTGAGGCACAGGGCTATCTACGTGGGGTTGATGGGAGGAGTTGGGGATGATTCAGTTTGATTATATCCTTAAAGGCCTTATGCGTTACGTTAAGCACCAGGAACCTGGTCCTGTGGGGAACAGAAGATATCACTGTCCTTGGCTGCTGTGGCACAAAGGGTCCACCTTCCTTCACTTTCTCCCAGTTTTCCTCAATTTTTTTCTCTCACCTTTGCTTGTTTTCAACTTTTCCAGTCCGTTTATTAGATATTTTAATCACTGATCCCAGCAATTATTTTTAGAATATAAGTTTTCAAAGATATTCTATGACTACTGCATAATTCCATGTGATACCAGACATGGCTTCAAAAAGCACAGGGGGTTGGGGTCGGGGGCTGCTTCCTAAGAGTCTTCTATAGTGGACAGTTTTCTGGACTGCAGCAGCTGTCCTGAGCTTTGTTCCCCACCCATGAACCACTGACTTCTGCTGGGTAGAGACGGGCATCAGCACCCAGCCTCCGCTTGACCTGCTGTGGCAGGGTGCAGTCGCCTCGCATTCTTTGCCACTCTCTTCCCAGATGCTGTAACTGAACAGCAGGAAACAGAAACCATCAGTGTTAGAGAGAAAATGAGCAAAGTGTGAAGAAGCTGCAAGGTGAGAGATGGCTTGGTTCTCTAATTAATGCAGCCTGGTGGTAAAGCAGTGCCTTGCATGGATGGGTGCTGAGCAAGTGTTTCCCACTATACACTTAGTCTGCTTTTTGGTTCAAAAACAAGGAGCAAAGGAAAAGCAACTCTCAGGTGATAGAGCCTTTCAGAAAATGTTTGCATGATTCAGGTCCTGAAACCGTGTCTGTTGGATTGGGATTTGTAAGCAGCTGGCAAACACTTGCTAAAACAGCCATGATGGTGGAAGGGGGCCCAGCCTAAGCCGGATGCTGCCCATGCTCCATTCCTTTCATTGAGGCATACATCCTGCAAGAAGTTCCGCTAAGATCTGCCTTGCCCCATGTTGTGAGTCTCCGCAGGGCAAAGGCACACTCCCATCTCTGCTCCTTACTTTCTTGACAGCTTCTTTCATTTTCTATAATTTTTTAGGTGGTCAGGGGCTCTTTAACTCCAAGTTCCCCACTCAATCTGGAGAATTCTGACCATATAGCCAGGCTATGCAGACGTAGGATGCGTTAACAAATGCATATGATGTAATATCTGTCACCTAGCTTTGGACCATAAAAATTATTGAAATCTGTAATGAAGGATGGTCAAAG
This sequence comes from Symphalangus syndactylus, assembly GCF_028878055.3. Lineage (NCBI taxonomy): Eukaryota > Metazoa > Chordata > Mammalia > Primates > Hylobatidae > Symphalangus > Symphalangus syndactylus. Next base: position 40,789,609 of record NC_072440.2, on the reverse strand, counting down.
GAAATCAAAGGCAATGCAACAGTCAATTTTGGTCCTCAGCAGAAATAGGATGTAGAGATAGCATTAGGACTTCTGTCAAATCTGTAGTTTGCAAATCATTAATCTCAGTATTTAGCCTGTGAATAATCTTAGCCAAGTCAATTAACCTTCTTGGGCCTCACTTTTCATGGCTACAAAATAGAGTGAATCATAATGCCAATTGTGGACCATAGCAGGGTCCTGGAATGGCAGGGTGGGGGCTTGCAGCAGGGAGCAAATATGACTCTCACTTTATAAAATTTTCAAGTGCTATATCTTGGCATTGAAACAGCTAAGCGAGAGCTGGGAATAGACATTCAGGGATAGCACTGGAACACAGAGACTTCAGGAAAAAATGCCTCTTTCCCTGTGTTCCCACATAGGAAGTATGGGAGTTCCTGATGACTTCCTCCTGGAGACAACTTTGTCAACTTCCCACATCTCAAAATGTTCAGTGAACATTGTTGGATCTAGATGTTGCCAACCATGTGTGGAAGGTTGATGGACTATTATTTAATGTATGCTCTTCCAATACCTTTTTTCGTCTCCATATTTCAAATAATAGCCAGGGTTTTTCCGAGTGGAGAGCAGAAGCAAATGGAAGTCACAACTACCTCTAGTCTGTTTTGCTTTTGTTTTTAAGCCTAATCTCATTGGAGAGCAAAAGAAGGAAGGAAGGAGAGAGAAGAAGGAGAATATGTTGAGAATTAGGAAGAGTACTGCTTTTTTTGTAGTAATTTCAGTAGGTATGTCTTAGTCTCCTTAGACTTCTATAAGAAAAATACCATCAAGTGGGTGGCTTATAAACAACACACATTTACTTCTCACAGTCTAGAGGCTGGGAAGTCCAACATCAAGGTTCTGGCAGATTTGGTGCCTGGTGAGGACCTGCTTTCATTTTCACGGATGGCATCTTCTAGCTGAGTCCTCACATGGTGGCCGGGTTGAACAAGGTCCCTTGGGCCTCTTTTATAAAGGCACTGATCCCATTCATGAGGACTATGCCTTCATAATCTAATTATCTCCCTAAGGGCCCCATCTCCTAATAGCATCACCTAGGGGTTAGCATTTCAACACAGACATTCAGACCACAGCAAGGTGTAATAAAACACCGGAAGGATAGGCTCTTTTGATGCACACACTGTGTGGAAGCAGGGCCGCAAACCAGCATATATTCCTGGTACACCACGTGTGACCAGGAAGCTAAGAGCTGAGGCACTGTAAGGAACCTCTGCTGGAACAACACAGAGGTCTGATACTCAGATTATGTTGGAGAAAAGATAAATTTTATGCTGGGAGAGAGAGGAGCTGTGGCAGTAATGACAGATGGAAATTCCCACTAGTGTGATTGATTGACTGGAGCCCTGAGTCCAGATTAATTGAATAAAGTAGTATTTCCTAGGTGTACAAATTCAAGATTTATACCCATAGCACTGAGTTTGACCTTGAGTATTTGGAGCTCTAGAAGTAGCTGGGTGGGATGCAGACCCAAATCAGAAGGATGGGAAAGCCCAGGTATGATTCCACTGACACAAGGTTGTTGTCCCCTTGGAGGATAGGTGGTACTCTCTAGCAACAGGGAATGTTTTGGTTTTGGTTTGTTTTTTGGTGGAATGTTGCTGTTGTGGGTCCAAAGCCGTATGCCTGAGGAAAGGTTTCCAGGTCAGAGATTTTAACGTGAGTTCAGGCCCAACGCCACCCAACTTAGCCTAAATCAGCAAGCATAGCAAGTCCGGAAAAGAGGGGAGTTGCTTCCTTAGTTCCATAGTCTCGCTTTGGGGAAGGGAGCTTGAGTTTAAAACAGTTATTCCCAGGCAGGCACAAATTTGGCACCTGTTGGCTGTCAGGACTGTTGTGGCAGGAGAAACGGTGGAGAGGCTAAGCATAGATACTCTGTTTAATTACCCTTATTCTGCTGGCATGGTTTAGGGATGATCTGGGGATTAAATTTGTGCTGATTTCTTTACTCTCATTATCATGACAAATGGATTGTTTTGTCATTTAGAAAAAAGTAGAATTTGTGAGGAATAAGCAAACAGTTTTTAGCTAGCAAAGAGATGATAGGAAACTCTAAACACTTTATCCAGGATCTTAGTAAGCTCAAAAACAAAAAACAAACAAAGTGTTATGGTGTCAAGTTAAAAACTCTTTAATATCTCAAAATATCTTATCAGATTGAATTATATCCAATATAAATTTGGTGGCTATATTCAACACATATTAAGAACCTACTGTGTACCAGGCATAGTTTTAAGTGCTAGTGATACATTGGTAAGTAAAGACCTTGCTCTCATGGAGCTGTGGTCTGGTGGGAGAGACAGACAATAAAAACAAATGCGTATATAAATCTGTGAGAAGTGTTATAAAGAAAATTGAGCAGGGGTATGAGAATAAAGCTACAGAATGGGGGGATATCTCACACAGGATGGTTAGCAATGGCTCTGCGGCTCCAGGCCCTGCCTACTCTCTCACTTTTCCTCAGTTTCTCCGGATGTCTCAAGCTCATTTATGCCTCAAGATCTTTGCACATGTTTCTTGTCTGGATCCCCCTTCCTCTTCCTGTCAACTTTTTCCCCAGTTACCTCTTACAATCCTTCAGAACTCAGATGCAAATCACTTTCTCAAGGCCTCAAGGAAGCCTTCTCTGGCCCTCCGGAATAGATCAAGTTCAGGTTCCTGCTTATTCACCCCACTGAGCTCCTTCATTATACTGATCACATATATAATTATATGAGTATTGTTTAAGCCTTTGTCCCCTCCAGACTGTAAGCTCCATGAAAGCAAATACTGTGTCTCATTAACTTATTGTTGAGTCCTTAAAACTTTGTAGTTTGCAGAGTAGGTAACCAAAAAATAATTGTCAAGTATCTGAATAATTTTCAATATCCCAGAATATTCAATTAAGTATGGAAGGCCCCTTTCAAAGCTTGCTTAGAAAATACCATGCATAATCTTATAGGCCATCTAAGTAATTTTGGTAATTTTTAATGTAGCAAAATTACTCAAGTTGGCTTCATTTGGTTATGAATCAGTACTAACTTATGATGTCACTATCCTCCTTTCATTTCAACCACGTTCAGTATCCTAAGAAACGTGCTGATTGAACTATAATTTAAAATGAATAATCTTTTATTTGTAAAAGATTGAGTCATAAATAGGCAGAATCAACCCATGCTTTTATTTTCACTGCATATAAAAATTTCATATGAAGGTATTGATGTACAGTACTATCCCCGTGGGCTGTTAAGAGAGGCTAAGAAACCACTAAAAGAATAATCATTTGTAATTCTCACACACAATTTACCACTCTGAAAATATATCCAAAGAAATAAAAACAACTCAAATCAGTTAAGGATGTTTTTGTAATTATAGTGTCCCCTTTGTACTGTTTAAAACAAAAGTAATCAAATTCCTTTGGGCCAGGGCTGCTAAAATCTACAGTTTGTGTCAAAAAATAAAATAAAATAAAATAGGAGGCTCATTTGTCCTAGAAAAAGAATCTTTCCTTTCACTGCAAAGCCACGTGATTCAAGGGCTGGGCAAGTAGTGGGAGGATGTTTCCGTATTATCCATTATAAATGTTTCCTGCTTTAGGGGCTGGCCATCGTACAAGGTTAAATTTTACAATTCTAAAGCAATGAAAGTTTTGCAGAAACAAATCTTAGAGGATGGTGAATGCTTTCTGCTATGTAAACTGACATCAACACAACTTTGTGTTTAAATAGTTGGGTTTACATATACGTAAGGACGTTTGGTTTATCTTAGTGGAAGAAAAAGTTTAGGATTAAAAAACGGTATTTTCTCTTTAATATATTCTCTTAACATGTCAGGAAGCTGATGAATAGATAACCAACACGAGTAAACTCTGGCTCCAATTTCAAATCAAGTTCATTTTCCTATGAGCTCTAGAAGCCAAAAAGACTTAAAAAAAAAAAAAAAAAAAAGATTGTTTATAATCACTGGGAAAGAATATATTTCCCCAGTTGTGTTTCCGAGTTAAAAAAAAAAAAAAAAAAGAAATAATCAAATGCAAGTAGCTGAAGTAGCTCCTGATCAACAGATGGCAAACAATCATCACACATGCAGTGCTGCTCCCTGGCAAGAAGTACTTAAGAGCTTATGTCTCAAAAGGGTCTCAGAATCTTTCAGAGGTTGTCTGTGGTTTTGTAAAATCCACCTATTGGCAGAATTCTAATCAATTAAAAGCCTGGATATAAAATGCCCAGCCCTAGCTCCACCATTACCTTTCAAATGCAGCACAACAGAAGAAAATATTGGTTAAAGTTAAGGCACAGCCCTGGGACCAAAGACCTGCAGCTATGTTTTTTTAAATTTATATATCTTTAAGTATTTTATAGTTTTCTTGAATCTTCCATAAACAAGCTCTAAGGTGACAAGACTATATTACAGGAGAAAAGAAAAATGTACAGAGTATGTATACACACCATTCATTCTCTCACCAAGAGTTTCCAAATATATCAACACCATCCCATCATGGGATGATGTTTTAATAAGAACAGATAATTTACAATTAACATTACAGTATGTACATTGCAATAAATACATGGTTGTAAACAGACAAACAAGACTGTATTACAGGTAAGGTCATTTGGTGAGAAAAAAAATGCATGGCACAAAAAATAAATAATGCATTCAAAAATTATCATAAAGCTTTCTGTAAAATCCATTTCATTCAAGTTTTTTCTTTCCTTGTCTGTAATTTGTTCTATCTACATTATTGTGAATTTTAACTGATATAAAACAAAATTAAAACAGCATTATTGTGTTCAGTAACTTGCAAGCTGAAATGCACTGGTTTTACACAAACTTGGACATTTTTTTCCCCATACAGTACCCAGATATTGCATTTTCTTATGGCATTTTAGGAAATGTAAAGCCACTTGTAAAAAGGATATTCTTTTTTAAAGCAGTACATATTTCTGAAGCACACTTTGGCGAGAGAGAAGGGTAAGGATAAGCAGATTGTACAGTGCATTAGTCCCTGTCTCTTGGATATTGAGCCTTTTCTGCAATTTGATTGTCCGTTAGTGGGTATCTTTACAACATGGTACCATTAAAAACCAACAAACTGGAAAAAAAAAAATAGCCTCTCTTTATTAGTGCAGTTATAAACCCTTTACCCTTTCAGGTCTGGATTTGTTAATGACATATTGCTGCTTTTTATTTTATTCATTATTAAGATTCTAGGCACTCTGTGGGGGACATACTAAGTGTAGGGAGGAGAGGAATGAGAATGTTTTGGAAAGAGGAATAAACTCTAGACTCTTTACCTTTCTTTCTAGACTTCATTCAGGGACAAATAAAATTAAAAGGAAACAAGTTCCCAAATATTCTTGTGAAACTACTTGGTCAAACATACATCTTTATTTTTTTCTTATTTGAAAGATTACCATCTGATCTTTACAGAGGAAAGAGAGTAGAAACCTTGCAATTAACTAGTTGATTCCTATTCTGCCTTAAGTAAAAGATCAGAGTTATAAAGACATAATTTTTATTTCAAAGGATCTAAGCATCAGCTATATCTCAGGGGACTGAAATGGGGACTCTCTTCAGCTTGAGTCATTTCCCTGGCTGATGACTTACTTTCCAGTCCCCAGAAGGCTCCTTGAGAAGTTCCAAATATAAATGCTTTTCAGGGTTTGTAATTCTTCTTAAATGTTTGATTTTCCACTTGTCAGATACCCACTTTGGCTTCTATCTCGATTCTTGAACATCAACGTGAAAAATGATTATTTGGGCTTGAAAGTCTTCATAGAGAAGGTAAAGACTTTATTAAGGCTGACATGGGAAAAAAGTCAGAATTAAATGCCCCATGATGCCAACTGCTATAATCAGGTAAACACTGGGAATTAATCTCTAAAACTGTAATACAGTTCCTGGTGGTGAAATCAGCCAAGAGTGATCTCCAATTTTTTATTTAAGCAGAATTTTTACCAATCTAATATTTTAGGATGCATCACAGTACTAACCCTCTGGTGCCAGTGGCATCATCATCTTTCCCTCCATGTGTTTAAAGAAGTAGTTCCCCTCTGCAAGATATGCATATGGATCAAGAAGTGATGATAAAGCACTTCCTACATTTTATGTGGCTGTCCGTTAAGGAAGAGTAGTTGCTACGCTTAAAACCATTTCTCAGGGATGTTCCTGATATAGTTCTTAATCCCATGGTGAAATCACTAAAACCAAAGAGGATTTAGTTGTATTGGTATTTGTTAGTATATTGTTAATATTCTTAAAAACTGCCTAGTTAGCTGTTTAACTAACTTTTCTCTGTAAACCAAGAGTAAAAGCTAGTCATGATATACAACCTCGTGGTTGAAATGAATGTTAACCCTGACTTGACTACCTGTTTCTTTTCACTGGTGACAATGGTAGTGATATATTTGACAAGACCTCATCTAGCAAACATGGATAAGGTTCAAACACACGCTAAATTATAAAGCAGCACGAGGGGAAAAACCTTTTTCTTTCTTACTATAACTGGCTGTAAAAACAATAAAAATGAGCATGAAATGTGTGGATTATTAGAAAGACATGCACTTGTGAAATGAACGTCTATTGACACAGCAAAACGTTATTAGGAGATACTAAGTAGGAAAACGTCTAAAAAAGACTGACCATTTTAGCTACTGGGTATTTATATATCTCCCACTTGCTTCAGACAACACCAACTGATGACTGAGTTTGCATGAAGCTTAAGACACATTTGATAAAACACACATAAAAGTATTATAGAACAAATAGTCACTTTGCACATGAAGACAAACACTGGTTAAGAGCAACTCTGCTTATCTGGAAAGAGTGAAACAAAACAAAATGCAAAGTAAATAATAAAGACTTGACTTACAAAAAGGGTTTCCTGCAACATAAAGTTGTTTGTTTTTCTGTTTTAAAATATGGAAGTCATTGGTATATAAAACAATGAATCACTACAAATCAGTTAATTGCTATGAACTATAAGGTGCAAGTAAAATTCGTAAATTAGATTTTTATCCAGTGTAGCACAGATTTGTACTGAAAACTTGCAAGTTACTCCTTAGAAAAAAATAACCAGTGGCAGATGAAGTTCTGAACATAGTTTTTTTTAAATATAATACCTCAATACATTTAATAATAAAAGTAAGCTCTACAAAAAATCTGTTTTACATATCATACAAAATGTAGAGGTCAGTGCAGCTCACTGAACCACACTATTCAGTCATGTATCAGGAAGACTTGAAATTAGAAAATTATGCAATTTCTGTGGCTCATCCTCCTCCTACTGGTAACAGATTCGTGCTATGTCCAGTTCTTGACATATTTGTTGCTTCGTCCATTAAGTTCACTCTGTGCAATGCCTTTCTTCTGAAAATATTGCAAACAAAAAGGAATAGAAACCCCAAGTCCAATCAACTTTTGGGCCGCCTGATGAGTCACACTCTCTTGAAAACAATTTGGAGTAGATTTTATCTGCTTTGTCAGCTCTACCAAGCTGAAATCTTGTTAAAAACGCTGTCCGTGAAGATATCCACCTTGCTCTGATGACATGGAGGTGAAAAAACTGGTTACAATATTCCTGAGCGCCGGACTGAGTAGTCAAGGTCAGTTTTGTTCAACAAACGTCCTGGCAGATGACAGTGAGGTGTGACCGTGGTTGTGGCATGTGACATGCACTTTGGAAACAATTTTTCTACTAAAAAAAAAAAGGCATGAAAGTTTTTGCACTGTTACGTGTCAGGAGAACGATCATCTATGACACAGGCTTCAGGCTGGCTTTCCTCTTCTTCCCCTACTGCCTCCTCTTCAACCTGTTCGTCGAGGGGAATTTCAGTAGACTCTGAGTCTTGAGTACAAAGAGTCTTGGAGTCACTGCAGCTAGTGTCTTCTTCCACTTGACTGCCACTGTCCTTTTCCGTGTCTGACTCACCATCTTCCTCTAAAGTTAGTTCAAACTGAAATTTCTCAGTTTGACCCTGCCGGCCCTCCTCCGGGTCATCAGGTGCGGGAGAGGGGCTCTGAGGGATTGTGCTCTGGTACCATTCACGATTGTCCTCCAAAGTGTCCAAAATATCCTGGGCATCAGGGTGGACGAGGTCTGCCCATGTCTCCCAGAGGGGATGAACAATATAGTCTATGAAGCCCACCTAGTTAAGAAAAAAATCCAGTATGAGTAGAGGACTTGGGACTAAGAAACAATGGAAAAGCTTGACTAGATCATGGCCCACAAATAAAACACTGAAGACTACTAAACTTAGTTTGGTAAAATTATCACTATTTTTGGCAACAGACCATATAAAATATTGTTACTAGCTGGTCAAAACTAGCTTCTAGAACTCTTGGTTAAAGAGCATGTTCATAGCATAAAAAATTTTCCAGTTGTTGACATGGTAGGGCTTATTTTAGAATCACCAATTTGTAGGTGAATCCAGATAACTGAAATAATGCCATGTGCTCTATGTATATGAATATATTAAATGAATATAGTCATCATAAATATGTTCTTAGAATATATATGACTATATGAATGTAAGTCATAAGAATGAAAGCTCTTTGGATCATAAATACTAAGGTGAAATTGAGCTTGTCAAAAACAAAGTAATTTTAAAAATCCAGTAAAATACTATCATATGTAATACAAAGTAACCCAATGCTAAAGCGGTAGCTCTGTTCTCTCTGAAAGCTGTACACTTCATGCATTACCTGTGATTTTTCCACGGAAGCATTGTGCTTGTCACACATGGGGCTTATCTCCATGCCACGTTCCCTCTCTCGGTCTCCTTGGCGGAAGAACTCCTCCATTATCCGGTCCGTCCACTGGCGGTACAGTTGGAGAGGCTTTGTTGGGTTGCTCAGATCTGCACAATGCACCATATTCTGAAGAACCTAAAATAGATGGATGCATTCTCTATTCACTCGTGTTCCTTTTTTAAAAAAAAAAAAAAAAAACTAGAAATTCACATTGGATGACTGCGACACTTAAAAATACACGTAGTGTAAGATTTATTCCAAACAGCTCAACCATGACGTGTCTGTGTATGGTTCACGCTTGTATTAATAGTTCCAAATTATGCCACTTCCACTGCATCTAAATAGCATAAGAGAAACTGTTTATGTGCATGGTTGACTAGATTCAGAGCCGCTTAAGTGGCTGGTTCTGTGGGGTGTTGTTAGTTTTTTTAATTAATGTAGATGCAAACGAAAAGACCAGTAGAATTTTACCTGGTTAATTCTCAGGAATAAAATTTGGATAAAAATCCTGCCTATAATTGCTGAAAGTATAAGGTGGGAGAAAGAAGAAATACATCTTATCAAAGCTGAACACACAGACATGTGCACATGTGCACAGACACACACACACAAAGCAAACTCAAATAAGGCTTTACCTGAATCCTATCAGAATAATTATCAAGAAGAAGAACTCCAGAGCTTGTCACTTTCTTAGTTTCAACCATAGTCTTCAAATCAGCCAGTAGATTCATGTGTTTTGACATATCTGTTGCGAGTACCTTAAAATATAGAGTATATTATTGAGTAAAGTTCAGAGAAAACAGAATTTACACATGAAAATATTATGCAGAATATGAGCATGAAAAAGGAATAAAACAACACTATGCCTTTTAATGACAGTGGAAAATCCTTACTCCTTCTTGGGGGCAGAGTCTTTTTCCCCTTTGCTACCAAGTTTTCCCAAAGCCCAGATAAATGTGTGTAATATACAGAAATGCTAGGTACTGACAACCACTTTCATGGTGAAAACTGGGATGACATCTCCATGGATAAGACATCATTACACGTTTTCAAGTTTTTTCCATTCCTTGGACCAGAAAGTAGTTATTATACTATGATGAACAGATTCAAGGTTGCTTACAGACTGCTTCAGAAACAAAATATTCTGGTTAATTTTCTTTTAAAAGACAGATCATTCTTGCCTTTGTATGTACAAAATTTAGCAGAGTAAAGTTTTTGAAAGCTAGAGATTTTCCTGTCTCAGAATCACTGAATAAGATGCATAGAAAAAAAGAGTAAAGTCATGGATGTTCTAAATGGCACTGTGTACTGATGAGAAAAGGTGGGAAAAAAATCCATTTGAGCTGTGGCCCACACAATCTGCTTTTGTTAGTCATTTTTCTCTGCCTGCCACCAGACTGGAGGGGCCCAGAAAATAAATGATGATGGTGAGCTGACATTATTCTCAAGTCCAAACTGCTAGAAGTGAACAACCTATTACAGAACATCACAGCCAGCATCATGGGCAGCTTCTATAACATAAAGGGCCATAATAGTATGTTTTGAAATGCAGTTCCTTTTACCTAATATTCTTCTTGTTCTTATGTCTAAATTATAAACAACTTGCATCACAGTTCTCTTTTTTTGCTTTTATCAGCTACTTACGATGTCAATGACCATTTTCCTTAAAGATTGTCTTTGTTTTTTGGTCAAATTCTGGAAAATGTCACAGTTTTCTTCCTGAAGCAATTTAAAGCCCACAGCCAAATGATGGTTCTCTAAGACCGAGGAATCGTTGTACATCAAGGCAAGTTCAGAGTCTGTAACAAAGACAAAAGGCCAAAGACAGCAAAACTGTGAGAAGTTTATCTGATTCTTCAAATTCTGGATTTAGGATGTAATTTCCCCTAAACTTCTCTGCTGCCCTTATCATTACATGACAATATCCAAGAGAGAATAAATCAGATAACATAAGAGCAGGAACAACACTGGAATGAATCTTGGGGAGTGAATTCTAATGCTACTAACATGTGGCAGGTCATTTCACTCTGTAGGTCTCAGCTTTCTCTAAAGTGGAAGAATTGGATATTTCTTTAACTTCTCCTCTAGAGTTGCCATGAGCTCAGCAGAATATGACATTATTCTTAGTATCTATAACACATCCAGAGCATAAGGTTTTGTATTCCTGATAACTGTGAAATACCTACCCTGCACTATATAAAGCGAGGCTCATGTGATACAGGGTTGTTTGTACTCAAAGAGGGTACAAGAACAATCAGGAATCATATGAACAAGTTTAGATTTGCTCATTTGCTCATGTATAGCTCTGAAAGTCCAAGCTTTATTCATTGTTTTCCATTTTCTTTTCCAAGTATCGTGGCAGTCATTGTATACTGTACAGGGATATTGCTCTTCCTGCCTGCCTGCTCACAGCTTCACACAGTGATGTTGTGTTTGGCTGCCTGTATACCCTCTGGTGAAGATTCTGCCACACTTTCCCTACTGCCCTGGACCTGTGAATTTTAGGCAGGGAGAGATTCTGCCTCTCTCCTACTTCTTGTAAACAGCAGACCCAGATCTACAAGATAATCATTAAAAAACTTTTGATGCTTTATTCTCTTTCCACTTAATCACTGTAAAGACTAAAAGCAAATCCGAGGCAGGAGGACTGCTTAATCCCAGGAGTTGAAGACCAGCCTGGTCAACATAGGGAGACCTCATCTTGACAAATAATAAAAAATTATCTGGGGATGGTGGTGTGTGCCTGTAGTCCCAGCTACTTGGGATGCTGAGGTAGGAGGATTGCTTGAGCCCAGGAGTTCAAGGCTGCAGTGAGCCATTATATTGTGCCACTGCACTCCAAGCTAGGCAACAGAGCAAGACTCTTTCAAAAAAAAGGAAAAAGGCTAAATGCACATATATTTGATCTTTTTTCTAACGAATGCATAGAAAATATATTTGGAAATATATATCCTTTTTTAAGAAAGAAACACCCAATACTATTCAATGGCTATTTTAATGGAGTTAGGAAGGAGAGGAGAGGCTTAACATTTTCAACTGGGAAATTCTATTATTTTATTGGAACTATAGAAATACAAATTTGCACACTTAAATTTCTGCTCCCAAACTACAGGAACAGAGCTGTTTAGACTAGTGGGAGTAGGTTTGTACAGGATTTTTTTGTTATTTTTTGTTTTCTTTAGATAAAACAATAGTGTTTATTTTTTAAAAGGCAGTTTCTGGTGAACTTTTACAGTGTCTATAAATGCCTTTATGAACCTTTATCTACAGATAGGTAAGCATATAGAAATGAAAATTTTAAAACTATATAGGCTCTTAGCACATATTATTGTATTATTTCTACAGTGGAATCAAATAAACATATATTGAAAGGAAGGCATAATTATTAGATACTAGATAATTATTAGAGTTTGTTTAAGGGAGGAAATATGCATGTAGACAAGGGGTGTTAACAGAATTGACTTAGCCTCACAAAAACCCTAATTGGCTTACATGAAGCTGAAGGTGAAGGAAATTAAGGCTATTGACCCTGCAGACGAATAAGATGATGAGCTGTTCCTTCAAGGAAAAGGGTGATCTGTTGTATGGAAGTTGCAACAGAGTCTGAGTTCTACTGGATATAAGTAGGGCCTTTCATATAGGGCAGATGTCCAAGAATACTGGCAAGGCCTGTCTTGGAGGGTGGTTATCTCCTGACACTTAAAGAGTCCAGATTGGCTAGAAAAGCCAGGAAAGGATGCCTTAGTGGACTGGCAGGCCTCCATAGCCTCTTCCGTCTCAGACGCTGTTACAGGAAAGTGGTGGTGACTGTTGATTTTTAAGTGAAAAAATGTTAGTGTTTAAGAAACTGAATCTCAAGAAAGTTATTTAACTTTCTACTCTTCTTTAGGACTGAAGGCATATGGTCACATTTAAATTGGGAGGTAGGTAGGATTCTGCAGCTCCTCAGATTTTCACCAAAGACACTAATCCATTACTTGTAAGTAGAGTCCTTGAAGGTTCAGGAATGATCAGAAAGTTGCTGTCATCCTTTGGTACAATGCACAGCACAGAGGGGCAAAGAGGTTAGCTTATATAACATTTTTGTTCAAACCCTTTCATCTTCAAGTCCAATATAAGTTACCACTTCCATCAAGTCTTTTTTTTTTTACTATTATACTTTAGGTTTTAGGGTACATGTGCACAATGTGCAGGTTTGTTACATATGTATCCATGTGCCATGTTGTTTTGCTGCACCCATTAACTCGTCATTTAGCATTAGGTATATCTCCTAATGCTGTCCCTCCCCCCACCCCACAACAGTCCCCGGAGTGTGATGTTCCCCTTCCTGTGTCCATGAGTTCTCATTGTTCAATTCCCACCTATGAGTGAGAACATGCGGTGTTTGGTTTTTTTGTCCTTGCGATAGTTTACTGAGAATGATGTTTTCCAGTTTCATCCATGTCCCTACAAAGGACATGAACTCATCATTTTTTATGGCTGCATAGTATTCCATGGTGTATATGTGCCACATTTTCTTAATCCAGTCTATCGTTGTTGGACATTTGGATTGGTTCCAACTCTTTGCTATTGTGAATAGTGTGTGGCATTATTTCTGAGGGCTCTGTTCTGTTCCATTGATCTATGTCTCTGTTGTGGTACCAGTACCATGCTGTTTTGGTTACTGTAGCCTTGTAGTACAGTTTGAAGTCAGGTAGTGTGATGCCTCCAGCTTTGTTCTTTTGGCTTAGGACTGACTTGGCGATGCGGGCTCTTTTTTGCTTCCATATGAACTTTAAAGTAGTTTTTTCCAATTCTGTGAAGAAAGTCATTGGTAGCTTCATGGGGATGGCATTGAATGTATAAATTACCTTGGGCAGTATGGCCATTTTCATGATATTGATTCTTCCAACCCATGAGCATGGAATGTTCTTCCATTTGTTTGTATCCTCTTTTATTTCATTGAGCAGTGGTTTGTAGTTCTCCTTGAAGAGGTCCTTCATGTCCCTTGTAAGTTGGATTCCTAGGTATTTTATTCTCTTTGAAGCAATTGTGAATGGGAGTTCACTCATGATTTGGCTCTCTGTTTGTCTGTGATTGGTGTACAAGAATGCTTGTGATTTTTTACACTGATTTTGTATCCTGAGACTTTGCTGAAGTTGCTAATCAGCTTGAGGAGATTTTGGGCTGAGACAATGGGGTTTTCTAGATATACAATCATGTCATCTGCAAACAGGGATAATTTGACTTCCTCTTTTCCTAATTGAATACCCTTTATTTCCTTCTCCTGCCTGATTGCCCTGGCCAGAACTTCCAGCACTATGTTGAATAGGAGTGGTGAGATAGGGCATCCCTGTCTTGTGCCAGTTTTCAAAGGGAATGCTTCCAGTTTTCGCCCATTCAGTATGATATTGGCTGTGGGTTTGTCATAGATAGCTCTTATGATTTTGAGATAACGTCCCATCAATACCTAATTTATTGAGAGTTTTTAGCATGAAGGGTTGTTGAATTTTGTCAAAGGCCTTTTCTGCATCTATTGAGATAATCATGTGGTTTTTGTCTTTGGTTCTGTTTATATGCTGGATTACATTTATTGATTTGGGTATGTTGAACCAGCCTTGCATCCCAGGGATGAAGCCCACTTGATCATGGTGTATAAGCTTTTTGATGTGCTGCTGGATTAGGTTTGCCAGTATTTTATTGAGGATTTTTGCATCAATGTTCATCAAGGATATTGGTCTGAAATTCTCTTTTTTGGTTATGTCTCTGCCAGGCTTTGGCATCAGGGTGATGCTGGCCTCATAAAATGTGTTAGGGAGGATTCCCTCTTTTTCTATCAATCGGAATAGTTTTAGAAGGAATGGTACCAGTTCCTCCTTGTACCTCTGGTAGAATTCGGCTGTGAATCCATCAGGTCCTGGACTCTTTTTGGTTGGTAAGCTATTGATTATTGCCACAATTTCAGAACCTGTTATTGGTCTATTCAGAGATTCAACTTCTTTCTGGTTTAGTCTTGGGAGGGTGTATTTGTCGAGGAATTTATCCATTTCTTCTAGATTTTCTAGTTTATTTGCATAGAGGTGTTTGTAGTATTCTCTGATGGTAGATTGTATTTCTGTGGGATTGGTGGTGATATCCCCTTTTTCATTTTTTATTGCATCTATTTGATTCTTCTCTCTTTTCTTCTTTATTATTCTTGCTAGCGGTCTATCAATTTTGTTGATCTTTTCCAAAAACCAGCTCCTGGATTCATTAATTTTTTGAAGGGTTTTTTGTGTCTCTATTTCCTTCAGTTCTGCTCTGATTTTAGTTATTTCTTGCCTTCTGCTAGCTTTTGAATGTGTTTGCTCTTGCTTTTCTAGTTCTTTTAATTGTGATGTTAGGGTGTCAATTTTGGATCTTTCCTGCTTTCTCTTGTGGGCATTTAGTGCTATAAATTTCCCTCTACACACTGCTTTGAATGTGTCCCACAGATTCTGGTATGTTGTGTCTTTGTTCTCATTGGTTTCAAAGAACATCTTTATTTCTGCCTTCATTTCATTACGTACCCAGTAGTCATTCAGGAGCAGGTTGTTCAGTTTCCAGATAGTTGAGCAGTTTTCAGTGAGTTTCTTAATCCTGAGTTCTAGTTTGATTGCACTGTGGTCTGAAACACAGTTTGTTATAATTTCTGTTCTTTTACATTTGCTGAGGAGAGCTTTACTTCCAACTATGTGGTCAATTTTGGAATAGGTGTGGTGCTGAAAAAAATGTATATTCTGTTGATTTGGGGTGGAGAGTTCTGTAGATGTCTATTAGGTCCACTTTGTGCAGAGCTGAGTTCAATTCCTGGGTATCCTTGTTAACTTTCTGTCTCATTGATCTGTCTAATGTTGACAGTGGGGTGTTAAAATCTCCCATTATTATTGTGTGGGAGTTTAAGTCCCTTTGTAGGTCACTCAGGACTTGCTTTATGAATCTGGGTGCTCCTGTGTTGGGTGCATATATATTTAGGATAGTTAGCTCTTTTTGTTGAATTGATCCCTTTACCATTATGTAATGGCCTTCTTTGTCTCTTTTGATGTTTGTTGGTTTAAAGTCTATTTTATCAGAGACTAGGATTGCACCCCTGCCTTTTTTTGTTTTCCATTTGCTTGACAGATCTTCCTCCATCCCTTTGAGTCTATGTGTGTCTCTGCAGGCGAGATGGGTTTCCTGAATACAGCACACTGATGGGTCTTGACTCCTTATCCAGTTTGCCAGTCTGTGTCTTTTAATTGGAGCATTTAGCCCATTTACATTTAAAGTTAATATTGTTATGTGTGAACCTGATCCTGTCATTATGATGTTAGTTGGTTATTTTGCTTGTTTGTTGATGCAGTTTCTTCCTAGCCTCGATGGTCTTTACAATTTGGCATGTTTTTGCAGTGGCTGGTACTGGTTGTTCCTTTCCATATTTAGTGCTTCCTTCAGGAGCTCTTTTAGTGCAGGCCCGGTGTTGACAAAATCACTCAGCATTTGCTTGTCTGTAAAGTATTTTATTTCTCCTTCACTTATGAAGCTTAGTTTGGCTGGATATGAAATTCTGGGTTGAAAATTCTTTTCTTTAAGATTGTTGAATATCAGCCCCCACTGTCTTCTGGCTTGTAGAGTTTCTGCTGAGAGATCAGCTGTTAGTCTGATGGGCTTCCCTTTGTGGGTAACCCGACCTTTCTCTCTGGCTGCCCTTAACATTTTTTCCTTCATTTCAACTTTGGTGAATCTGACAATTATGTGTCTTGGAGTTGCTCTTCTCGAGGAGTATCTTTGTGGCATTCTCTGTATTTCCTGAATCTGAATGTTGGCCTGCCTTGCTAGATTGGGGAAGTTCTCCTGGATAATATCTTGCAGAGTGTTTTCCAACTTGGTTCCATTCTCCTCGTCATTTTCAGGTACACCAATCAGACATAGATTTGGTCTTTTCACATAGTTCCAAATTTCTTAGAGGCTTTGTTCGTTCCTTTTTATTCTTTTTTCTCTAAACTTCCCTTCTCGCTTCATTTCATTCATTTCATCTTCAATCACTGATACCCCTTCTTCCAGTTGATCGCATTGGCTACTGAGGCTTCTGCAATCTTCGTGTAGTTCTCGATACTTGGCTTTCAGCTCCATCAGCTCCTTTAAGCCCTTCTCTCCATTGTTTATTCTAGTTATCCATTTGTCTAATTTTTTTTCAAAGTTTTTAACTTCTTTGCTATTGTTTTGAATTTCCTCCCGTAGCTCGGAGTAGTTTGATCGTCTGAAGCCTTCTTCTCTCAATTCGTCAAAGTCTTTCTCCATCCAGCTTTGTTCCGTTGCTGGTGAGGAACTGCATTCCTTTGGGGGAGGAGAGGTGCTCTGCTTTTTAGAGTTTCCAGTTTTTCTGCTCTGTTTTTTCCCCATCTGTGTGGTTTTATCTACTTTTGGTCTTTGATGATGTTGATGTACAGATGGGTTTTTGGTGTGGATGTCCTTTCTGTTTGTTAGTTTTCCTTCTACCAGACAGAACCCTCAGCTGCAGGTCTGTTGGAGTTTGCTAGAGGTCCACTCCAGACCCTGTTTGGCTGAGTGTCAGCAGCGGTGGCTGCAGAACAGCGGATTTTCGTGAGACTGCAAATTCAGCTGTCTGATAGTTCCTCTGGAAGTTTTGTCTCAGAGGAGTACCTGGCCGAGTGAGGTGTCAGTCTGTCCCTACTGGGGGGTGCCTCCCAGTTAGGCTGCTCGGGGGTGAGGGACCCACTTTAGGAGGCATTCTGTCTGTTCTCAGATCTCCAGCTGTGTGCTGTGAGAACCAGTACTCTCTTCAAAGTTGTCAGACAGGGACGTTTAAGTCTGCAGAGGTTCCTGCTGAATTTTTGTTTGTCTGTGCCCTGCCCCCAGAGGTGGAGCCTGCAGAGGCAGGCAGGCCTCCTTGAGCTGTGGTGGGCTCCACCCAGTTCCAGCTTCCTGGCTGCTTTGTTTACCTAAGCAAGCCTGGGTAATGGTGGGCGCCCCTCCCCAAGCCTCGCTGCTGCCTTGCAGTTTGATCTCAGACTGCTGTGCTGGCAATCAGCGAGATTCCTTGCGCGTAGGACCCTCCGAGCCAGGTGAGGGACACAATCTCCTGGTGTGCCGTTTTCCAAGCCCGTTGGAAAAGCGCAGTAGTAGGGTGGGACTGACCCGATTTTCCAGGTGTTGTCTGTTACCCCTTTCTTTGACTAGGAAAGGGAACTCCCTGACCCCTTGCACTTCCCGAGTGAGGCAGTGCCTCGCCCTGCTTCGGCTCTCGCACAGTGCGCTGCACCAACTGTCCTGCACCCACTGTTTGGCACTCCCTGGTGAGATGAACCTGGTACCTCAAACGGAAATGCAGAAATCACCCGTCTTCTGTGCCGCTCACGCTGGGAGCTGTAGACCAGAGCTGTTCCTATTCGGCCATCTTGGCTCCACGAGCAAGTCTTTCTTAATTACCAGACGAAACTGCCCACTTTCTCCTGTAAACTCCTATACTACTTTGTACCACCCATTTAGCATGTATCACATTCTACCTTTTTTGTGTCTGTCTCTACAAATCTTTTAATCATTCCTCCCCAAACCCTCCCAACCTACTTAAAGACTTAAGCCCCTACAAAATATTAAAGGTTATTAATTTAATATGTTTGGTTATCTGGCTTCCCCTAGGCACTTCAATTATTTCAGACTTACAGAGTAGAAACAGGAATACAGTAAGGCACATTTAGAGGATTTAGGTGCCATTGTGTTAAATGGTTTATGTGAATCATCTCATTTAATCCTCATAACTCTTCTAGGACTACTGTTGTTATGGACATTTTATGATTATGTTCCATTCATGGATGGCATATAGGTGGATGGCATATAGGTGGGAAGTAAGTCTTTGTGTCCTTGGGATAGGCTGGGGGATAGGAAATGTCCCTTGGGGACGTCTGTTATATACATAACTATTTACATAGACGTACTCATATCATCCTGTACAAATGAAGAAAATGAACCTCAGAGAAGGTAGTTAACTTTGCCAACATCACCTAGCCAGTAAATGCTGCGGCCAGCACTTAAAACCAGGCAGTTTCTAGAGCCCTCACCTTATACTGACTAGGATTACAAGTACCTTATAAATAGAGGTGAAAACTGGAGCAGTGAATACTAAACATGAACCAGGAAAGCAATACAGTCTACTCAGTGCCTGGCACACACTTATAAAGACAACTTTATAAGCATTTGTTATTTTTTATTGAGAGACCACGCATACCTTTACAAACTCAAAGCCATCATTTTATTATATATAGATCAATTGTGCTCATTTGTTACAACTACCCTGGATCATCAAGAATAAATTAAATTATGCCCAATATATGCTACTACTGAAGGCAGGAAGACCACTTTTGTGTCCCTCTCTTCTGAGTTCTAATGAAATGGGGGGAAGGGTGGGCAGGTACTACCACATAACTGAGAACATGTACTTCATCTGTGCTAATCTTTTCTCTCTCTGTATTAATCATGGTTCTCCAGAGAAATAGAACTAATAGACATATGTATGAGTGTATGTGTGTGTGTGTGAGAGAGAGACATATTTATTATAGGAATTGGCTCAGGCGATTATGGAGTCCAAGAAGTCCCATGTCTGCAAAGGTGAACCAGGAGAACCAGGAAAGGAAGTCCAAAGGCCAGAGAATCAACCAGGAACCCTGATGTTAGAGGCAGGAGAATATGTATGTCCCAGCTCAGAGAAAGCAAATTGCCCTTCCCCCAAATGTTTTTTTCTTCTCTTTGAGGTCCTCAGTGGATTGACTGATCCCTGCCAACAATAGTAAGGGCAATCTTCTTTAATCAGTCTACCAATTCAAATGCTAATATAATCTCTTCCAGGAACACTCTCACAGACACACCCCAAAATAGTGTTTTACCAGCTATCTGGGCATCCCTTAGCCCAGTCAAGCTGACACATAAAATTAACCATTACAAATTCTGCCCCTTGTCACCCTGATACCCATAAGCATCTCCTTTAACCATATTTAATCTCCATAAGGCCATAATTCTACCAAACATGCTATAACTATCCTGCATACAACCAAAAACACACTAACACATTCCCCAGAAGTGAAAGTAAAGTTTTTGAGTAATGTTTACTCTCATCCTGATATCCTATAACTTAAATACTATGATATAAAATAAATACTTAAATACTAATATAAAGTTAATACCTCTTATGTTATACAAGGGAATAAGAAAATGAAGATATATGTTTAATATATGTACATATACATATAAATGCCTTCGTAAGAAAATACTCATGGCAATTATAGTCCTTATTTCTATAACTGGTCACATGGTCATAGCTGGTATTTATAATTACCTTCTTTTAGTACTCATTCTGTATTCCCTTTGCCTTCAGCAAGCACCTCAGCTGGTCATGATTCTTTACCTGGTGGGGTGACCCAAACCTTCATTTGTGAAGGGTCTGGGCTATTAGTAGTCCTGCCTGGATTGGGTTATTTTGTGCTGACCTTAATTACAGGGCATGGTAATACTAAGGGATGCCCTAAGGGATCTCCTTATTCCACACATACTCTTCCTTACCTTGATTGTGGAGTAGTAACCCAATTTCCCCTTGGTAGTCAGGATCAGTCACCCCAGTCAACACCGCAACTCCCTTCTTGGATGATTGAATCAGATGCGTAAGGAGCTCAAAGTGGCTAGGTCTTAATTTCCAGTTCAACGGAATCACTGTTGTGTCTCCTGATAGAGGCATTCTTCCTTCTAAAACTAACACCTCTAGGCTAGCAGCACATAAATTTGCAGGAACAGGAAACAAACTTTGCTGGTGGGTCACTGGGGGTAATTATGAGTGGTAACACTCCCATTTCCATCCACTGATTCCTGGACCCATGAATTCTGGTTATGGGAGAAATAGCACCACATATTGGATGCTGATTCAGAGCATATATGGCCTTTATGGCCTTCTGGAGAACCTTGCCCCAGCCCTGCAAGGTATTGCCTCCTAGCTGAGTAACTGAGTCTTCAAAAGGCCATTCTACCAATTTATCAAGCCAGCCGATTCAGGATGTTAGGGAATATGGTAAGACTAGGGACTTCCATGGGCATGAGCCCAGTGCAGCTCTTCTTTGCCAGTAAGGTGAGTTCCTGGTTAGAGGCGATGCTGTATGGAATACCATAGTTTTGGAAGAAAAACTGTGCAGGAAAGGCACATCTGTTTCCAGAGAAAGTGCCTTTTCCACTAAGGACAAAATCCACCATGGAAGTGGTCCAATGTAATCAACCAGCCATCAGGTAGCTGGATGATCCCCCCAAAATGGTATTATATGGGGCTCAGTGTTGGTTTCCGCTGCTGGTGGATTGGGCACTTAGCAGTAGTCATAGCCAGGTCAGCCTTGGTGAGTGGAAGTCCATGTTTCTAAGCACATCCTGCCACCTCCATCCCTGCCACCATGGCCACTTTGTTCTTAGCATGTTGGGTGATGACAGGGGTGGCTAGGGAACGAAGTTGACTAGTATCTACAGAATGGGTCATCCTATTCACTTGGTTATTAAAATCATCCTCTGCCAAGGTCACACTTTGGTGAGCATTGTTTTTTTGTCCATTCAGAGAGATTATTCACATATCTCTTCCCCAAATTTCTTCTTCACCAGTTTTCCAAACATATTCCTTTTAAGTCCCTGACTATCCAGACAAATCATTGGCTACGGCCCATGAACTGGAATATAACTGCACATATGGCCATTCCCTCTTCCAAGCAAAGTGAACAACCAGTCACCCTGCCTAAAGTTCTTCCCACTGGAAAGACCCCCCTTCACCACTGTCCCTCAGGGATGTCCCAGAGAGGGGCAGTAGTGCTGCAGCTGTATACTTCCGGTGGTACCTGCGTATCACGCAGAACCATCTGTAAACCAGGCCCTCTGTCAATTACTTGCAGGGAACTTTCCATGCGACCACACGTGTAGGCTGGGACAAAGAAGGCAGTGTAATTAACAGGAGTGGCATTAGGGCAACTTCTTTATGTAACTTGTGCCTTCAGTGTCTGCTCGGACCTGATCGTGTATTACACTACTTTTATTTGATGATGAAATGTCGTACATGCCCAACGTATGGCTTGGCACGTTAGATAACACCCTATTAATGGTGGGCAGACAGCTCAAACCACATGGAAACTTGGTGGCCCATAGTCAATCAATCAGCATCTCCTAAGGCCCAGCAGCAGGCCTATATCTTTCTTTCAAAAGGGGAGTAGTTATCTTTCTTTGGATGATGGCAGGGTCTTGCTCCAGAGTCTGTGCGGTGATTCACACACAGGGCTCTGTCAAAGTCTCCAAACAACATTCCTATCTGCCACTGACATTTCAAGCACCATTAAATCTGCTGGATTATGTGGCCCATGTGCAGAGCAGCTTGCACAGCAGGCTGGACCTGTTGTAGAGCCCCACTCAAAACTGGCAGTTTTTCTGACACTCCCTTGTTCTGTGCCCCATCTAAACTAGCAGCTTTTCAGATCACTTAGTAAATGGGCCAGAGTAACACACACAAAGAAGGAATACATTGCCTCCCAAATCCAAGCCCACTAGGTATTGTGCCTTTTTGTGTCTTATGATGGAGTCCACATAGCAGATCAGAGCCAACATTAAGACCTGGAGCTGAAACAGTTAAGACTGGGGCAGACACTATAGATATGTACCCTGTAAGAAAGACTTACACTCACTGTTCTTACAGCTTTACTAGGCTTAGCCTTGAGTTAGAAAATGACAGCACGCTACACCATGTCTCTAAGTTACAACTGAAATAAACATAAGTCTTCAAAAGGACTTCAGAAACAAACATTTCTCCATAAAATGACGGAGGAAAGTGGTGGTTTTAACTTAATATTTAGTTGTCAAGGAAACCGCCTCATTCATCACTCCACTTATCCACTCTCTCTCTATGCCCTCAGCCGGCATTATATTCTTCCATAGCACTTAGTACCATCACATGCCACAAATTCACTTATCATCCTCTGCCTTTTCTAGCAGAATGCCAGCTCTTAAGAGCCAAGGATTTGTCTCGTCCACCCATGTGTTCCGAGTGCCCGGAGCAATATTTATTATAATATTTAGTAGGCTTGCAGTACATTTTTGTTGAATAAAATAATCTCTGTACCTATATCTATATAATCACATTTGATAAACATGAATTCTTATTTTGAAGGTGTGGGTTATACAGAAAAATAAAATTCTACATACAATCTACTAGTGTAGCTATGAAAATTTTAATTTCAAAATAAGTATAGAGAAATAAAAAAGTGTATACTGACAGCTAGATATATCTTAACCTTAATATAATGAAATGCCTCTGCTCTCAGAAACCAAAAAACACATGCTTTGAATGCATCACAAATGTGAATAAATCTTTCTGCCCCAAACTTAAGCATCTTTGCTATTAACAAAAATAATTCATTTGCGAAGTAAAATTTAATGTTATATTCTGTACTTTTGAAATTATTTTTTTCAGAAAATAAAGCTAAATTAAATATACCATCCAGCATTTTATATTCAAAATTTCATGATGCTATTTACAATTTATGGATTTATTTATGTATTTTTTTGAGATGGAGTTTTGTTCTTGTCCAGGCTGGAGTGCGATGGTACGATCTAGGCTCACTGCAACCTCTACCTCCCAGGTTCAAGCAATTCTCCTGCCTCAGCCACCCGAGTGGCTGGGAATACAGGCATGCACACCACCACACCTGGCTAATTTTTTTTTTTTTAAGTAAAGACAGGGTTTCACCTTGTTGGCCAGGCTGGTCTCGAACTCCTGACGTCAGTGATTCACCCGTCTTGGCCTCCCAAAGTGCTGGGATTATAGGAGTGAGCCACTGCATGCGGCCTATGGATTTATTTATATGCATTGTCCTTAAAAAATATTTACGCAGCTTCCTGCCTGAAATTTCAATTTCTCTAAATCCTGTTCACAGTCCCCACACTCAAATCATTTATTATAGCTTAACCAACTCTACCAGGTAGAGTTGTTCTCTCTGCTTGCAGAACCTCCAGCACGCTTTCAATGAGTGTAAATACAATTAGTATAAAATCATTTGGCACCTAAAGCTTAAACAATTGAAATAATTAAGGAAAACGAAGAGCACATGTAAGCAGCAGCAGGAGGATTAACTGCCCTGGGAACGAGCCAAGGGAATCCATCTCCAGCGCCCCCCATGTGCCCTAAGCTCTCAGTACTTCCGTAGCTTCCTTAAAGTAAGACAAGTAACCAACTATGGATTTATAAATTTGATAATCAGAGGTCTTTAGAATTCTTTATTATGAGAAATATGGATTCAGCTGCAGGCTTTGGACAGGATGGCAGCTCCAGCTCTGAGGCAAGAGCTGAGAATGGGCTGGCTTGACACATAGATGCTCAAGCCATCCATAAAATACAAAAAGTCAAATTTTAAAAAAGGTTTACTGCAAACTAAAAATAAGCACAAATTTTGATAAAATATTTCATGAAGCTACATATCACAAGTTTACAAGTTACTAGAAGGGACTCCTTTACTGCATGCTGGGAAGATAATTCTCTTCTATGATCCCTAGCCAAACCAAGCTAACTACGGCAGTAATTTTGATAATGCCCCAGGGCTCTGAGCAACCCTGGGATACTTTCCTGTACAAAGTGACAATGCTGATTCATTCCCTCAGGAACAACACAGCCTCATCACACCTCACCCTCAAAAAAACCTTGGCAATCCAAAGCTACTCTGGCAACTATGTTGCTTTGATCACACAGAAAGGAGATCATTGCAATATTACTAAATAACAAAGAATTTGCAGAAGCAGGATTAGTTATCCTTCCATCCTAGGCAGGTCACCAGCAAAATGACTTTAAACAGACATCCTAAGGAGATAAAATTATCTTCTTCAGTTTCCTCCACTATTTCAGTGGTTCAGATTCATCTGTAGACTGAGGCCTTGTTAACTTAAATGGCAGACGGCACAGGGACCCTGATGCCCACCAGGGTCCTCCAGGCGCCAGTCAAAGCCCAAGTGCCCTTTAAAGCGGGGGTCCCTCATCCACCCACCGGCCATAGACCAGTATCGGTCCGTGGCCTGTCAGGAACTGGGCTGCATAGCAGGAGGTGAGCAGCAGGCAAGCCCGCATCAGTACTGCCTGAGCTCCGCCTCCTGTCAGATCAGCAGGGACATTAAATTCTCCTAGGAGCATGAACCCTACTGTGAACTGCTCATGCAAGGGATCTACATTGTGTGTTCCTTATGAAGATGGAACAGTTTCATCCCAAAACCATTCTCTCCCTACTCCCCCAGTTTATGGAAAAATTGTCTTCCACAAAACCTGGTCCCTGGTGCCAAAAACATTGGGGACTGCTGCTTTAAGGGCTCAAAAGAATGAAGAATAGAGAAGGTCCTCATTACCCTTAAAAAATATATCAGAGTACTTGGAAGACAGTGACTTTTCTATCAGTTGTTTTAATTTGTTCTCTAAATCTACTCTTAATTCTAAGGGAACATATAATATGGTATATAATAGAATGCAAAGAAAACATACCAGTCTGTTTGAGACTGTTTGGTGTTTAAGAAAGATATATGTATGTGTATGTGTATATATATATCACAACAATTAAACATTTTATGTATTTACTAAAAATTGATAAAATTCAGAATATCTCAAGACATGCATAAGCATCAAAATAACAAATCAGGCCAGGCTCATGTAAAGTGCCAGCATGCACTGTATTGCATGACCTCCCTGCTCTTCTCAGAAAGGACATTGTGAACCCTCCCCACTGATACAATGTAAATGCAGGGAGCTGCATCCAATGTGTATTAATATTTATATGTATGCTTTGATGAGTTCTAAAAGTACCCCATTATAGGTGCTCATAGGTAGGTAGAACATGAAATGTTATCCTGTCTAATCTGGATAAATAAGTTCCTAAACTAAACTTCTAAAAAAATACTTGACTAACCACACATCTCAGGAAATCCCTGACTTTTCCAATCCTCTACATGGATGAGTCGCTAGAGTATATTTTGCTATAGGATAGTCCAGAGGCCATTACAAGATATAAAAATAGGTGAATAATCCTAAAGCTCTGAATTAAATCTCTCAAAGCAAGGTTACCTTTACATTCCTTCTTTAAGTCTGGCTACAGCAAAGTACAGGAAATGAATGGTGAATTCATAAATAATTCTATAGCTAGATTGCTATAGGCACAAGAAGACGATCATCCACAGACTCAAGCAAAAATGAAAGAAAGGTGGATTCTTAAGCACGTAACACTTTCAACAACTTTGCATATTTTTTATATATAGAAGTGAATTTGTGATTTTATAATCTACCATAATTTATAATCTACCATATGGGAGGGAATTAAGTCACAGTTCACTTAAATCACTTACCAATTAACTTCAACTACCAAATACAATTTCTGTAAACCTAAATCTCTTTACCAAGGGATAGCTCAAGCATTACCTAAACATTCCCTACAGAGGCTTTCTGTGCGGCAATGTCAGAGATGCTCCATCTTAAACAGTCTCTACCATTCCTTATATTTCCAAATTCAGTGATGACTTCTTATAAAGTGAGATGTTAACAGTGACAAAAAACCAAATGGTTGAAAAAATATTAAGAGAGAAGTTCCTGTTAGTTACCCTTATTAGAAGATTTTAAAAAGGAAAGAACAGGGGTTGGGAATGGAGGAGGAAGGGAAGCTATGGCCTCTGAAGAGGATTAAATGATGACCTACATAAAGTGAGGAACACTTAGCATTAATTCTCATAACTTTTTTTTATTTAAAACTTTAGGGCCAATACAACTTTCTAAATCTTTCTGCACACTTTCATTTTTAATTACCCTTGTCTAGTAACACAGCAATATATTACTTTTAAAGAGAACTGGAACACATTTTTCAAATATCACATGCCTCAAGGGATATAATGATAATTTTCAGTTAAATTACATTAACATGCACTACCACTAAAACACATATATACACATCTCAAAAGAACATTATGGCTCTGGAAGCACCCTGAGTTTATAAAGACCCTCGGTCATTCTGAAATGTACAAAGGAAAAATGTGTTCTGCAAAAATAAAGTTTACTTACTTGTATTGATCAGAAATTGATTGGATACACCAGGATGATCTACATCATGTATTGCACTGGCAAAAATTGCTGCAAGAATCTCCAAATCTGTAAACACAGCCTGGAAAATCAGACAATATAGATAATATTACTATTCTACAAAGATATGAATTAAAAGTATAAACAAATGAGAAATCTCTAGAATTTAAATGGAAAACAAAATGGAGCTTCAAAATGTGTTACAATGTGTCAAGGGAGAGTCTTAGATACTTACGAACTTTTAAAGTATAATCTTGGAAGAAAATGTTTTATCTATTTTATCTCATGAGCAAATGTTTTCCATTCACTGTTATTTTTTAAAATATTATTTTAAAACTGAAATTCTTTTAAAAGAAAATAATAGTTTTCTTATTTAAGATGTCTAAGAATATTCTGAAAATGTACATAAAATTAGTAAGACATGAGCAATTATTTTCTTTCATCGAAACCAGGGTTTCTCAACTTCAGCACTATTGACATTTTGGGCCCAATAACTCTCTGCGTGGGAGGCTGTCCTGTGCATTGTAGGATTTTTAGCAGAATTTCTGGCCTCTACTGACAAGATGCCAGTATCATGTACAACTAAAAATGTGATAGCTGTGACAACCAAAAATGCCTCCAGACATTGCCAAATGTCCCTGGTGGTGGCAGGAGGGAGAGAAAGGGGAAGAGAAACCATTTCCAGTTGAGAATCACTCACCCACATGGTAAGGATTAACACAATTTTATAATGAAAACAAACTGAATTATAAAATATATTTCTTAAAAACATATTTTAAGAAAATCAAATTGCTTTAGTAAACAACTAATGAAATAACTTCTTAGGATTTAGAAAAATTAAACTATTTCCTTCTAATATATTCTATGAAAAAATATCAATATATTGCTTATGTTTTATAAAACGTTCTTTGGCCTATAAATAAAAGCTGTCAGACTAGATTTCAAGAAAACAAATTCACAAAAAGTGAATAAGCCAGATGTGCTTTATGAAACGTCCAGTGGATCATTTCAAAGAAGCAATATCATAAACAGATCAATCACTAAATCTGTGACCAACTTTCATAAGCAAAATCCATCAAAGACTTGTCTATTAACTATAGCATTTTCCCCCATAAGTCAATAAATTATACTTCCAATGAATCCAATTATATCTTCTCCATTGAAAACCCTTCAGATAAAAGTTTAATTGACCTTTATGAGGGGCAAGTTAGTGTTCTTGAAATTTTAGAAACAGATTTACCTCCAAAGCAGGTGTAGATAATAGCACATGAGTAGACTGGACAACATCGGCAGCATGGATATTGTTGTGATAGGCCACATCAGCATGATAATGGTCTTCGAGAGTCATAAGATATGTAATTAAAGTATCTACTGGAATTTTAAATGTTTTTAATAAATCCCGTTCCTGTAGGAAAAAAAATCATCTTAACATTTTTGTCTTTGTGAAAAATTTCTCCATAGAGTATGTTTAAAACTAGTGTTGCCAGTGGATAACCTGGAAATGGCAATTGCACTCTCACATGTCTAGTGAGGAAAATGGGAACCTTTGAGAAGATCTAGGGACTTTGGGACAAAACCAGAGTTGGGTTGTCCTGCTGGAACCCAAGAGTACTACGCCCTAGCTGGACGGTGTCAGGAATGAGGTGCCAACTCTAAAAGTTTCTGTGTCCCATTATCATGGAGGCAGCTCCAGTCAAACACTATTAACTCAACCCTTGCATCACACCAACTAAAAATCAATATCCTCTCTAGGGCTGAAGTTTCCCATTCCAGTCCCAAGGTATCTACAACAGCCTCAACTTCTCATTTAAATCCCACCCTGAGCTGGAGCAAAGGGTCAATAAGAGAGAAATGGATATGAAGAAAGAAGCAGGACACAAGAAAGTGACTGAAAAAACTATATTCTAAGGTTAACCAGCAGGGGCTTTATTCATTTTTTTTAAGTTAGTACTCCATTCTGTATGCCAGTCAGGTTCAGATGACTAAGATGATGTCTAAATTATTATTTTAATAAATTGCTTCAATTTGGCTATATCACATCTTTTTCTTAAATGCAAAAAAATAACAAAATTGATGTATTTGTGGTTTATCCACACTCCACCTTTCTGTATCTTTACTTGTCCCTTGGCAAAGGAGCAAATAAGGATAAAAGTATAAAAATAAGCAAGAGATGGGGAATATTAAAAAAGACAAAATGTATGCACAAGCTACAGACTGGACATTAAGTTCCTAAATAAAATAAATGTAATAGAACTCAACCACATTACCTGAAAAATGGTGTGCATGATAACAGTCAAGGGCCGGTTACCAGACAACTCTGCTATTCTGAAAACATGAAGACCCCATTTGTTCACATCTTCTAGTTCCTGGAGTAAAAAAAAAAAAAAAAAAAAGATACTAAAATATTAGAAAGTGGAGTAAATTATGACTCAAAGAACACAATCATTTAAAAATTACAGACTTTAGGTGGCCGGGCATGGAGGCTCAAGCCTGTAATCCCAGAACTTTGGGAGGCTGAGGCGGGCAGATCACTTGAAGTCAGGAGTTTGAAACCAGCCTGCCCAACATGGTGAAACCCCATCTCTACTAAAAATAAAAAAAATTAGTCAGGTGTGGTGGTGTGTGCCTGTAATCCCATCTACTTGGGAGGCTGAGGCAGGAGAATTGCTTGAACCCAGGAGGTGGAGGTTGTAGTGAGCCAAGATTGCGCCACTGCACTCTGCACTCCAACCTGGGCAACAGGGCGAGACTACGTCTCAAAACAAACAAACAAAACAAAACAGACTTCAGTGTAAAGATTGTTAGATTTTTTAAACAATGATTCATTTTAAATGTTAACAGACACACCATGGAAGCATAGGCAAACTTTAGGCACATTTACTTAAATGTACTGAAAACTGAATAGTATGGCTTAACCTTATGTCTTTGACATTACAACATATTTATGTACTTTAAGTATCAATCACAAAGCACTTCTTTAATGGATAAAATCTACTCACAAAACCTTAACTGTTTTCCTAAAACCCAGAAGACATGACAGATTTCTAACTTTTTAAGGCCAAACAATGAAATGAAGATGCAAATAATCGCCCCCCAAGCCCCTAAAACATACATACCAAACCCCCTGTCTAAGGCACTTTAAAAGGAGCTTTATAAAATGCCTTCCCATCTTCAAAAAGAAAAATAAAACTCCAATTAATTTTTCTATCCATTTGAAAGACTAGAAGTGAAAATTCATGAAAGGGCATCATTTAATATTTATGATCCTGATCTTTGAAATCATCATACCTTGGCAAGGACATCTTCTTGTTCAGTTTTAACTCCAAACCTTGGGATACTTGAATTAGTCAGACTAGAGCTGTGCATCAATTTCTTGACTCCACTGATCTGAGACATTGGTCTTTTCTTTTTCTCCTTTTCCTTCTGAGTTGGAGAAGGAATTTCCACTTCATGTTGCTTATCTTGAGAAATTTAGAAAATGTTCTATATTATTAATTCTATCTGTTTTATATTGTCATATGCATAACTGGAAGGATTGTAATTGATCATTATATATTCCAGGAAATGTTTCCAACTAAAAAGTTTCCTTTTAGAGAGTTCAGTATTTACATTTGAATTGGACTTAATTTGATATCTTCAAACACAAAATTAAGCAAATAAGTTCCATTACAAAATAATATCAAATGTATTCCATGGTTACCTCTTTGATACAATGTCCTAATAAAAAATGTTGCAAGACTTAGCATGACAGCAGACTCAGAATACACAACAGGTGGTTATTTCCACTGTTCATCAATTCAATTCCTATTTGAAATTGACTTAATGAACTGAAAATTGTTCTTGCCAACTAATGACTACAGTTTCAATACATATTTTGAAATGGTAGAAACTTTATACACAAATGTCATGAAAACAGCAGTATATAAAACAGCTAACTGAAATGGGTAACACTGTGGGAGTTGAAACAGCAGGTTTTGGATGACTTAGATTAATTCTGCTACTTTTTATTTCTGTATGATAGTGAGATAAGGGTTAAATCCCCAGGTTTTATGGGAGCATAGAGAATCATAAATATTACCTGATAAGTGAATACGTACATAAGCTAATTGTGTTCTATAGTAAAAGACCTAAGATATCTTCATACTTTCATCCACGATTTCAAGGCAGTGATGAGTAACTCTAACGCATCCTTTTACATAGAACATGTTCCATAAGTATTTAATAAATGTTAACTATATATAACAGCAATTTTGTTTTGAAGGTAAGTCTAGGATACATTCAAATTGCTGACCTTTATTTAC
Source organism: Symphalangus syndactylus (assembly GCF_028878055.3). Lineage (NCBI taxonomy): Eukaryota > Metazoa > Chordata > Mammalia > Primates > Hylobatidae > Symphalangus > Symphalangus syndactylus. The sequence continues at coordinate 40,758,445 of NC_072440.2, read as the reverse complement.
TGCATTTTCTTTCTGTGGATGAGGTACAAGAGTTGTCCCAGGACACCAAACTCAGCTATTATTAGCAAACTTTTATTTAGCATTTGTATTTTATCTACCCACCAGTTTACTAGGCTTGATGTCCATGAGACTGTCAGTTCATCGAGGGCAGGAATCATTTCTAATTTATCATTAAACACCTATTGCCCAACAATGGCTGGCATTTAATAAGAATTTGTTGAATATATGAATAGATCTCTCTATAAAATATATTTTACAGTTTGGTACTATGAAAAAATGGCAATATGTAATCTTAATTCGAGAATTTCTTTTTTTTTTTTTTTTTTGAGACGGAGTCTTGCTCTGTCGCCCAGGCTGGAGTGCAGTGGCGCGATCTCGGCTCACTGCAAGCTCCGCCTCCCGGGTTCACGCCATTCTCCTGCCTCAGCCTCTTCGAGTAGCTGGGACTACAGGCGCCCGCCACCACGCCCGGCTAATTTTTTGTATTTTTAGTAGAGACGGGGTTTCACCATGGTCTCGATCTCCTGACCTCGTGATCTGCCCGCCTCGGCCTCCCAAAGTGCTGGGATTACAAGCGTGAGCCACCGCGCCCGGCCTAATTCGAGAATTTCTAAAGTCCTGAATAAAACTAAGAAAATGTACTTTGTCACCTGCAACTCTAAAACTCTGAGGTGTATAGTGTCAAATTATTAATATGATGAATGAAAAGAAATAGAACTTCTACCACTTGTTTGGTTTCCAAAATGAGTTGGCACCCCAATCCTCCTACAAAAACAAAAAAGCAAACAACTGAAGAAAAAATTTTAATTGCATGTTGTTATTCTCACCTAAGAATGTGTTTGAGATAAACTCTGACACTTGATTTCCAGACCGACTCATTTCAGAGAGATGGGTGAGCTCCCGATTAAGCATCCTTTTAAACTGAAAAACAGAAAAGTAAAATGAAATAATAGAAGAGGAAAGTTTAAGTGAGATATATATGCATACTCTGAGATACAGAAAGATATGCCCAAAGAATTTTTAAGTTGTCCTGACAATTTAGAACAGTGCCTTCTAGCAGAACTTTCTTCAGTGAGGGAAAAACACCATAATCTGTGCTGCCAATTACAGCAGTCATTAGCCACAGGTGGTTACTAAGCATTTGAAATGTGGCTAGTGCAAATGAGAAACCAAATTTTGAATTTTATTTAATTTTAACTATTTTTAATTTGAATAATCACATATGGCTGATGGCCACCATATTGACCAGCACAAATTTAGACTCTCAAGGGCTGAAGGGAAAATCAGGAGAAATAAGCAAAGAAAAGGGAATTAAAAATTAAGATGTATTATTAGTTATTTAGAGAAGAGAGAAACTAATTTATAGCACATAAAAGTGTTGCCATACAATAAAACATGGAATGCTTTCTTCAATTAATTTATCATTAGCAGAAATGAATATATATACTGATCGAGGGCTTAAAATTTAATCTTTTACTCCAAAGCAAAACTTAATAGACTTCAGTACTCTTCCGGAACTATGGAGAAGTAAAATATTTAAATAAATACTGTATAATGTTTCCTTTTAAAAGTTGTTTTTCAAGTAAGAGTATAACATTTATTGTTTCTCAACATCCACAAAATTTACTGTTTTCCCAAGTCACTAAATAGGAAACAGGTCAATTTTCAAGAATCTACTTCACAATTTTTATTACTGATGCCATAGTGCCTATTTCATTGAAAGAAACACTGGAATTAACCTACCAACACCACATGGCATTACCAGTATCCAAAACTCCCAAAGATTTTATGCTTCTCCCACCCCCATCAGTTGTTTCTCAAGCATTTCAGAGTCCTTTGACTCTGAAAACAGCCCAACAAGGCCTTTTAATAAGCCTTTAATATTTGCCTTAATATACAGAAACAATATATTTTTTCTATACATAAACTGCTATTAGATACTTGACAAAAAAAGTCAGACACATTAATCATCAGATTAGCCTTTAAAATTTGAAATTTCACCATAAATTCTCAATTAAGTATGAAGGTAAGTGTTGAGTTTATATTTTAGTAATGTTTGAAATATAATTCTTACTCAGTATTTAATTATTTAGAATTATTTTGCTTCTCTGCATAATTCATACCAAGATGGCCTAACTCTATACCGTTTGCTAAATAACTTCCAAAGTCAATCTTATAGACCATCTAGATTAAGTTTTAACTCAGCATTTAACTGTTATCAAAACAAACAAAAAAACCCTCAACCATTTCAATGGACTGTTGGATGAGAGAAATGTTTATTCGCATTCCAGCGTAGTCAAAAACAAAGAACTCATCATTTACATTGGGCGTATCTCCTAATGCTTTCCTTCCCCCCTCCCCCCACCCCACAACAGGCCCCGGTGGGCCTCCCCTTCCTGTGTCCAAGTGTTCTCATTGTTCAATTCCCACATGTACCCTAGAACTTAAAGTATAATAAAAATAAAATAAAATAAAATAAATGCTGGGGAAAAACAAAAACCAAAGAACTGGCATGACCAGTACAAATTCTGGTTGTTAAATTACTGGTCTAGAAAGCTTAGTCTCAAACTCAGGAACACTAAATTCACTTCTTTGTTCATATGTTTTTATAACTCCTTTCTAATTATAAAAGGTACATGTGCTACAGAAAATTCAGAAAGCTATATCGAAAAAAAGAAAATAATGTAAATCCCCACTGCTGGAAGATAACCACAGATAATTTGTTAAATTTCCTTCTATGCCTTTTTTCTACCCATGTATGTGAATACATATTTTTAAAACTGGCATCAGGTGGTATACAGAACATAGGTTACTGCTTGTGTTCACTCAGCATTATATCTTATAACCTACTAAAAAAAAATTGTGCCTTCTAAGAATATTTGTAGACATTTATAATAGAGTTCAAAATTTTTTCTGTCCCTTTTTACAAAGTTATGTTTTCTTGAGTAAATTATGGGCTATCAAATAATTTAATGAGCTAATATAGAAAGTGTCTTCTATTTAGCCTGGCACATAGTAGATGCTCAATATTATTTGAGTTCCTTCTCCCAGCTCACTTTCTGGCACTCAGTCCCTAACTTTTGGGCCTTTTAAAGTAATAGCTGATTTTTATCATTGCAGGTCAGACAAATGAAGGATTTGACTATAGTTTTAACCATAAAAATAGTTACTTAAATAGCTAGCTCCTCTTTCTCAAATCCCATAAAGAACTTGGAAGAGCATTAGTATGGGAAACCATAGCTATGTCTCAAAAGCACAGCTAAAATGTTATGCATACACAGGTTTAAAAAAACTCTTTGCTTAAGACTTGGAGCCAACCCAAATGTCCATCAGTGATAGACTGGATTAAGAAAATGTGGCACATACATACCATGGAATACTATGTAGCCATAAAAAGGGACGAGTTCATGTCCTTTGCAGGGACATGGATGAAGCTGGAAACCATCATTCTCAGCAAACTAACACAGCAACAGAAAACCAAACACCACATGTTCTCACTCATAAGTGGGAGTTGAACAATGAGAACACATGGACACAGGGAGGGGAACATCACACACCAGGGCCTGTCAGCGGGTAGGGGGTTAGGGGAGGGACAGCATTAGGCAAAATACCTAATGTAGATGACAGGTTGATGGGTGCAGCAAACGACCATGGCATGTGTATACCTATGGAACAAACCTGCACCTTCTGCACATGTATACCAGAACTTAAAGTATAATAATAAAAAAAATTTTACTTTACGGATAAATTCACACTTGGAAAAATATACTCATTAGGCAAAGCATATTCCAAAGAAAAGAGTCTGCTAAACATTTTAAACACATTCAATGAAATATCTCTTTGACCTAAAATTATTCATGTTATGAGCTAAAAGTTGCTATTAAGAACTACCTGGTCATGACAAAGTTCTTTTTCTAATAAAAGATGGGAGAAGAGGCAAGGCTTTCACCATTGCTAGAATCTCAGCAGTCTATACAGGAACTGCTGCCCTCCTTGCACTTCTCTCAATAAAGCGAAACAAGGGAAGCCTTCTGGGAGTGATTGATAAAGATAGATAGAGACCCAGTTATCACAGGTTCATCTTCTAACTTGTACACAACCTAGTATAAGGATTATGTTGCCCAAGGAGAACATGTGGATGCTACCTGCAGATATGGTACATATACTATTGGATTTTTCTAAAAGAATATAAAGAATGAGCAGTTTGCTTAAACAATTCACCAAAATAGCCAGTTAGTACAGATAACTGAAGAAAAAAGCCAGTAAAAGGAATCTAAATATTGTACAGACTAGATAAGTGACATACTGCATGTTCCATTTTTATCTTTCTGGTCATACACATTATTCCCAGAGTACTTTCCAGCCTTTGTTTAAAACACAAAAACATGGATTGGAGAAATCCTCCATCACATGCCCACCTCCCAACCAAGGTTTATAAGGGACTCCAAGGAAGTCAACATTTCATTTTAACATAATTATAAAAGACAATATTTGAAGCAATTACCTCTCTTCTCTAGGGAGACAGTATAAGGAATTTCCTAAAGATAATTTTCAAGCATACATTAAGTTATAACACAAGGGTATTTTCTAAAAGGAATTAACATTGTTTTCCTTTTTTGCTATCCATATAAAACTTTCAGTCCAGCAAAGCTAAATTAATAACCACAAAAATTACCATAAGTGCTTTCTCAACTGGTAGTTGATCTCACAAATTGGTTTTGGAGTGCATAGCTAGATGTATTTAAAAAATGCACTAGATCATTCAACAAGCATTTAAAAGTGATACTTCTCTCATCTAAAAATAATTGTACAATATTTACTAAGATAAGTACATAAAATTACCAAAGGGGGAAGGACTGATTTAAAGCTAATACAATGTATTCTTCTGGGAATCCCATCATATTTCTCAATTAATAAATTTAGAAGGGACAAAACATTAAACTGCCGTTTGAAAAGAACTGATTGTAAAATGCAGAACCATTTAAGCATTTAGTTTATTTTTTTAAGTGACCTCTACATATTTTCCATTGATGAATTTCTAATTGTTTTTGGCCTAAGTAGTCTGAAAACAATACACAGATTTAGGGTTGCAACTAAAAAAACAGGGGAGGATTTCTAAGTGAATGCTTTCGAATCCTTTGTTCTCATTATACATCAGAATGTCTGTGTACAGCAGTTAAGGCATAAACGAAAGTAAAAATGCAGTTGAATCTGAATACTGTATTTTGCTTTTCAGAACTGCAATTCTTCAATTTACATTATGCATTTAAGATTGCTCAGGAAGCAAACTAAAATAATAAAACAAAATTAAAATGTTCTTAAATGTAATCTTCTTTACTTCTACATCACGCCAATGTGCTACTGGGTATATTATATATCATCCCAATATATATTTAAGGAGGTGGTATGGGTCCAATAGTAAGAAAATTTGCTTATTTTTTCTTGACAATATTCTGCTTAAAATCATTTGAATATGCTGCACTGTGATGCATTACAAGTTTGGTAGATATCAGTATTCAAAGTTATTTAAACAAATACTCCATTGACTGCATAAAAATAAGTCCTTCAAAATGCATTAAGACCAAATTATATCTATATTTGCTATGTTTACATGTTTTTAAAGGTATAGTATTAAACATAAAGCTGTCCAGGAAAATTTTTCCTCAAAAAGAAAAGTACTAAAATTCTATATTTAGATTCTTGGCAATATTGTTCATAATCATAGTACAAATGGCTCATAATCATAGTACAAATGTGAAGCCCTTCAAAAATACATCAATTGTGAGCTGGCTAAAAGCTAGGAGCTGAATTCTGGGGGATAATGAGGGCTTCTTATATTTACTCTCTATACTTTTCTGCATTTCTGTAGATTTTTAGCCAAGAAATGGCTAATAAAATTCATATAATGGAAGTCTATATATTTTAAAAACATTTTTAAAAATCTGAATCATCCACAGATTTAAAGGGAGGTAAGGAATCATGACTACTTGGACAACCAATACTGAAATAAGTTTTCTAATCTTTTTAGAATTCAAGTAAATCTCTAAAACAAAGGGGAACTTGTCCTTCAAAAAGAAAGAAACAAAGCAAACGACAAACACTCCAGTCTGAAAAATCTTCAGAGTAACAGAAAATGAATCTTTTAAAATGTGTTGTGATTGGCTCCCGGGTTCAAGTGATTGGCTCAAACATCAAAAATCTGTGAAGTGATGTTTCATTTAGGACTGAATAAGGTTTTTCTACCTCCTTCTATTGTGGAGACAGGATCACAATGCTAATGTTACCACAGGGCATGCAAAAAGCCTGCCAAGCATGGACACAATCTTATTAAATTGTTTACTAATTCATTTCTTGAGATTCACAGAACAGTGTAATAAGAACTTTGTTCAGTTTTGCAAGTATAATAGACAATCAAGTTTTCACTTTAATATCACTTACATAGTTAAGTAATGCCAATTTTTAATGTCACCTAGGGCTTTATAGCTAAAGGTGAAAAAAACGTATTCCTCATCAGGTTAAAGTAGTATAGATTTTTAGAAACAGCCACAAATTAATTTTATAAACTTTATGTGCAACATACTAACTGGAATCCATAAATCAGTATAAGTAATTTAGCCCAATAATTTACTTGCAATGAATGTATTTAATTATCATATATTTTTCAAGCACAATTCAAACATATACCACATGACAAACAGAAGAATCACTGCATATCTAAAAAGCTATTTTAACACGCAAACTACAACTGATGAAAGTTATACAATCTTATCTTGACCACTATTAACACGTATTTCTTCCTAGTTCATGTGTAAGGAAAGAATACAAAATTGCTTAGAAAGCTTAGACTCTACTATAATTTGTTGAAACTACCAGTTATGTAATCAGAGTAAGGAGTTTTCAAAAGCTAAATAAGTCTTACCTTTATGTAGCCCCAAGACACTGACAGTAAATAGTTTGCTTCAGGCATTTTTGATTGATTATATATGTGTGTAAGCTCTAAAATGTATTTAGCTTCAAAATCTCGATACTTTAACAACCTCCACAAGCCACGCAGAGTATGAGTTTTTAAAGATTTTTGGTAATTAAGTATACATAAGAAAGCCTCGCATTAAATCCCATCCAGCCGTCTTCCCATCGAATACATGCCATTTGTAAGACTCCAGAATGGCACAAAATTCAGCAACTATTCGGAATAAAGAAAATCCATGTGATAGAGGAGTATCTAAAGATCTAAGGGTCTGCATCTTTCTCTCCCGAGCTCCAGGGCTTAATGAATAATGTATGTCAAGATGCTTAGTTGCAAGAAAGGCTAGTCCTGTCAAAAGCTACCAAATAAGGAACTGCAGGGAAGCCGGGAAGAGTGACAAGAAGCCCCTCCCATAAAACCCCAACTCTGCACCAATTGCATTCCGGCTCTTAGCCTATAAGGCGAGGGGGTGTGGCCTCGGTGCAGGCTGCTTTGGGATTGGTTGGCAAGGGCCAGCCTCTGGGGAGGCTTTCTCCTCACCCGACAAACGCCATTGAATAATGGTATCCCTGCAGCTCTGAGGCCACCCTGAGAAAAGATGAATGGGGCTTCCTTCTCGCAGTGATGAATAATGACCATAAAACTCCTCAAAATTCATAGTTCATTCTTAAAGAAGAATTGCCCATCCTTTTGGAGGGCATTTTCTATGAATTTTAATGTCCTCTGGCTTCCCTTCCTTCCAAATAAAAACTGCTACAAAAATGGCAATCGAGCATTTTAATTGCTTCCCTCTCTCAAATCCAAAACAAGTGGCTCCCTGGTGATGTAGAAGTAACTGTAGTTCTCCCCTCATCCAACATAAAAGCATAGGGATTAAACAATACGACTAATGTCCAGAATTCACAGATGGCAATGACACATTCCCTCACCTGTGTGGCATGGCTGCTCTCAGCTCCTTTTGTTTCTATTGTTATGTATGACAGAGTTCTAAAACCTTCAAAATCTAGGGGTGGGACCACTTATAATTCTGGGGGGAGGGAAATCTGAAAGCTAGGGCACTGTGTTTGCATAAGGAATGCAGTGTTTTGTATATAGAACTCAGGATCTGTATTTTGATCAGAAGAGAACATTTTATTTATTTATTTATTTATTTAGAGACAGAGTCTCGCTGTCGCCCATGCTAGAGTGCAGTAGTGCAATCTTGGCTCACTGTCACCTCTGCCTCCCGGGTTCAAGCGATTCTCCTGCCTCAGCCTCCCAAGAAGCTGGGATTACAGGTGCCCACCACCACGCCTGGCTAATTTTTGTATTTTTAGCAGAGACGGGATTTCACCATGTTAGCCAGGCTGGTCTCAGACTCCTGACCTCAGGGGATACGCCCACCTTGGCCTCCCAAAGTGCTGGGATTACAGGTGTGGGCCAACGTACCCAGCCAGAACAGAACATTTTAATAACTGTACACAGAGTTAAGAAAGGAATGAGTGGCTCTTAGGAATCCAGAATTGAGCTCAAGAGTAATCAGACATTTTATGAGGAGGGTTAAATGAGAAATCAAAGTTCTTTCCAGAAAAACAGCATTTTCTATTCGGTTTGGTGTAGTATTACCCTGTAATTTTAATACTAAAGAGGTCTTGTGGGTGAGAAACGAGGAAAAACTAGGTTTTAGTCGATTTTAACATATATTTCTGTGCATTTTATCTCCTCTCCATCTCAAAGCCTGTGCTTACTACTCTGTGCTTCAACTTGCTGGTATGGTTACTCTGCAGTCTTCCTGACATTTAACTATTTCCACATGTGGCATGTCTGTCTTAGCATGCTCTCTGATAAGCACTCCCGTAACACTTTGTCTCTCTGAGTTTCTACTGGCCCTTTGCTGCTACAGTCCTCTGCTTTTGTTAACATCTGTTGTATTCATTTCCATCACTCTTACTCCTCTACAAAAGGAAGAAATTAAAGCTCCAACATTCCACTAAAGCTACCCCCAGAGGAATACTAAGGTCTTCCTTTTCTCTGGTCTCCCTACTTCTCTGAAGTATTCCACATGTTTGATCATTCCTACTACTCTCCCTCAACTCCCAGGATCCTGAACTTCTTTAGTTTTCCCTGGGCCCACAATCTTCAATGACCACTTCTAACTTGAACTTTAGTGCCATATTTCTGAATACAAGATTCTCCTCTTGAATGCCCTGCTAGTCACGACAAACATTTTCAAAACTGTGAGACATTTTTCTATTTAAAGTAGTTCTTAGTATAATTACTTCCATTTCAGTCAGTGAGCCTATATTTCTTCCAGTATCTCAGATGGAATCTGTGACTCTTTCCTACCATTCAAGAGGTGTTTCATGTGCGTCAGACACTGTCAGGTGTTTAATATAAACCATCTAGCTGAATCCTTGAGTAACCCGGCATGTTCCTCTATACGGCATCACCTTCCCTCCTTCATTCAACTTTGTTAGTAAGCCCTATCTTTTATCCAAAGCTGTTTCTTTCAGTTTGTTCCTTGCCATTACCCCTCCCGTAATTTCAATCCAAATATTTAAAAGACTGAGAGAAATAGAAAGTAACTTTGATATCACCCCCTCTAACTCCCTCATTTCCATATAAAGTTGAGACCTAGAGAGAAAAAATGATTTTCCCAGGTTCACTCTGGTACTGAGAACAAGAATTGCAAGTTTAAATCTTTTGTGCACAATCACTGACAAATAATCTTTTTAGTGTGTCAGCTTCCTCATCCATAAAGTGGATTACTGTGGCAGCTAGTCTCCAAAGATAATGAGCCACACTGTCCTATGTTGAATCTGAGTTGGCTTGTGTAACCAACAAGTGATGGTGCATGACTGCTGAGGCTAAGTCATAAGAAATCTTGCAGCTCTCATCCTGCTTTCTTTGAATGTGCTATTGGGACCCCTGAGCCATTAGGTTGAAATAAAGAAAAAAAAAAAAAAAAAGGTCTGACTACTCTGAGAGGCTATGCTACAAGAAGTCCATGTTAACTTCACAGACAGTGAAGAGAGAAAGTGCAAGAGAGCACTTGCACAAGAAAGAGCACACACGCCTGGCCAGTCTTCAGCAATGCCAGCCACCCCAGCCCAAGGCCAGACCTGAGGGGCAAGAAGCCATCTTAGCCATCCAGCCAGTTCAGCTTTCAGATAGCTACCACTGGGCTGCAACCATATGAGGAATGCCAAGCAAGAATGTCTAGCCAAGACCAGTTAACCCACAAAGCCATGAAAACTAATAAAAATACATTCATATTTCAAAGTATTAGGTTTGAAGTAATTTCTTACATAGCAATAAATAACCAGAACAGATATAGTGAGGATTAAATGAGACCATATATGCAAAGCACTTAAAACAACAAATGGTACAAAGTTGAAGATAAGTAGGTATCAGACGATTAAGATGACAGTGACAATGATCATTATGATAATCATTCTATTATGCTAATATTTTAAAAAATTCCCTGGTTTATCATTTGTTTTTAAAATATATATATTATATTTCCTTTCAATTGCATCACAGCACTCCATGTCTCAGGGCCAAAATGCTGTAATTGCTTCTTAGCTCATCTTCTTGCCCCTGGCTTTTCCCCTTTTAATCTCATATTGACCTCTACTGCCAGATCAATTTTCCTCAAATCCAGCCGCAGCCTGTTACTTCAAAGCTAGTAATGCCTGCTTCATCACATCCCTCTGTAAATTCCAGACTGCCATATCTGACCCTAATCCCCAAAGCCAAGCCTATTTTCAGCTGCTCTATTACATTTGCTCTGTTCCTGAAAGACTAGTATTCCTCCATCTTCACCATACAGCTGACAATCCCATCTCTGTCTTACCAAATTCTCGGCCTAAAATACCCCCCTTCTTCTACTCTGCCAACCTCAAACTGGTTTTCTCAGTCAGATTTAAATCATTCAAAGTACATCTTAGGACCAAATATTCCAGCCTTTTTCCAAATTCTAATGATTCTACATCTGCCCCTTCATTCAATATTTATTAAGCTCCTACTCTATGTCAGGCACTGCCTTGGATGCTGGGGACATAGAGTAAACAAAACAAAGCTTTCTCACCTGCAGCTTATATTCCAAACTAAGTTAATAAATACATAATACGTCATGGGGCGATAAGCACAATGGAGAGAAAGAAGGGATAAGGATTACGGATAGAGGTTGCTGTAAGATGATCATGGAAAGCCCCTCTGATGAGATGACGTATACCAGGAGATCTGAAGAAAGGAAACAAGCCATGTGGATTGACGGGTGAGAGGTAGGGTAGAGAAGGGAAAACCAAGTGAGGAATGGCCAAAAGCAAAGGCCTCGAGGCAAAGCATACTTGGTGAGGCTCCCTGAAGAACAGGTGGAAGTGTCATACCACCTGTCATTTAAATGCAAATTACACTCTGCAGTCAGGCTCACTGCCTTCCCCCTCCTTTAAAAAAAAAAAAATCCATCCATCCATCAATTTTATTCTTTGACAAACTTAAGACTCATTACTTTTTACTTTTTATAGCAAGTATTCATCCTGAAATGAAATTCCTAAATACACTTCCTTCATAATACTGTACTGAATACATACATATAGGCTAAATACTCCCTACATAGATTTAAAAAAAAATTAGTATAATGGCTTATCAGTGAAATAAAGGAGAAATGGGTAATTTCTATCAAATACTACAAAATATAAATACTTGTACACAACTACATTTTAAAAAATAGTCAAAAACTACTATAACTGATTAGCTGTGTGACCTTGAGGAAGCTATTTAAATTTCCCATACTTCAGTTTACTCATATGGAAAATGAGAATAATAGTTTCCACCTTACAGGGTTGTTGTGAGGATTAAATTAGTGCATATACATAAGGTTCTTAGAACAGTAAGTGCTATCTAAGGGTTTGCTATGATTTCTCTTATGTGGAGAATTACCACAAAAGTAGCAGTAGCATGAAAATGAATACAGGGGTGTTATGTTAGAAGAATTTTCTTCTTTCTGAAATGATGAATGATTCTTTGAAAGGTTTCAAATGTAACAAAGTGCCATCTTCACAATATACACTATTGCTGCATTACTAGAAAATTTGATGTGGATTAAAACCATGTAAAAATATTTAATATTTATACGTAAAAAGTAGTTGGGTTCTAGGCTCAGAGAATTATAAATGCATTTTGTTTTTCATCTATGTGAATAGCTGCTGGGACTTTTTGGAAGTTGTGTGGGACACACAGCAAACCTCCCTGGTGAAAGGCTGTCCCATGTATCCCAGGACCTCTAGCCTCCCTGGCCTCTGCCCACCAAGCACCAGGAGTACTCCCCAATCACTGTCCCCTGAAATTTCCTGAATGTTCCCCAGTGTTAAGAATCACTGTTCTATTTTTTTCCACTGTCTTCAACTTTGACTCCTCATCCAGGGTGGAGGATCTTTGAGGCCAGAAAGGTATCGTATTATGTCCCGGTATTTCTCAAGGTAGTGTGCTATTGCCACAAAAAGATTGTTGGCTGATGCAGATGCAAAACATCAATAATTTTATACTGATTATAGGTGACAGGAAAGGACAACGGTTTTCACCCTCAGCAAAATCATCAAAAAACATTTAAAACAGATTACATATAGTAGAATAATACTCCTTGTCTTAAAACATTATGTAGAAACACACATACAGTTTCCCTTCCCTCTAAAATCCGCAGCCTCTTCTCCCTGCTGAATGTGAGTGATGGTCCCTTCATTCAACACACTTCTATTTGGCAACTATTATGTGCCAGGCATTCTGATAGGTGCTAGATGTGAAAGGATTCAACTTATTCAAATGAGTCCCTAATTTGCTGCAATAAGGGAGATTATTTAATCATATTGAGTAAAAAGTACCAAGGAAAGTTTCCATATTTCTAGGGAATAAGAAATCTTTTCAAAAATCTCTGAGCCAAATTAAAATAATTCATTTCATTTTCCCTAATCTCCATTTCTAGGAGACTAGAATCTCCTTCCTATTGCCACGGTAGCCGCTATCTGCAGAGAGAATCTAGATAATTTAGAAGACAAATTTGAATAGGGCCAGAGAGATACAATTCTTATAGTCAGACTTGGCTTTGCCAAATTTAATGAAGAAACTTTAATAAGTTACAACATTTACTAGGCACCTACTATGCACAAAGAACTTTACATACCTCATTTCTAATCTTGGCAACATCCCGATAAGATAAATATTATCCCTATTTTAACATGAAAAGATGGACCTTCTTACATATTCAATAACTTGCTCCATAGGTGACAGGATTGAAATGCAAACCCAGTCCTTGCTCTCAATGGTGTATGACAGCTCATCATATAATTAGGCTGATGCAAACTCTATGATAAACAGTATGAATCTAGGAGTGGATTTGTTTATCCTCGATCTTTTTGCTAACTTTATAGTGCCTTGAATTAAAGAATTGTGGTTACTATCACCATGGTCAGATCTCTGGACAGGGTGAGGAAGCAGGTGCCCACAGGCAGACAGCCCTGCCATATAGTGAGACATGCTTATGTTTGGGAGTGCTATGTGAACAAGTCACAGCTGCCCTCACATGCAGATGTAATGATGATGACACATTCAGACAAGGAACTGAGGTCCAGAAAAGTTCTGACAACACAACTTGAGGGACAGCGTTACAGCTAGAGCTCAGGTTTCTTATCTGTAATGCACTGCTCTCAAATGCCCAAATGATTTTATATACATATATGCGAGTGTGTTTGTTGAAATTGAAAAAAGTTTCTTGGCCTGGTGAAGTGCCTTATGCCTGTAATCCCAACATTTTGGGAGGCCAAGGCGGGAGGATTGCTTGAGGCCAGGAGGTCGAGACCAGCCTGGGCAACACAGAGAAACCACCATCTCTACAAAAAATTTAAACATTAGCCAGGTGTGGTGGCACATGCTTGTAGTTCCAGACACTACTGAGGTGGGAGGTGGGAGGTGCTGAGGTGGGAGGATGGCTTGAGGCCAGGAGTTTAAGGCTGCAGTGAGCTATGATTGCACCACTTTACTCCAGCCTGGATGACAGAGCAAGACCTTGTCTCAAAAAAGAAAAAAAAAAATTTCCCATAATGTTCAGTTAGTTCTCTTTTTCAGACTTTTCCTAGTAATACCCCTCAGAATTTCTAGAGTTCACTTCCCCGCTATTCCTTGTTTTCTCAGTCCTTACCGGATACCCAAGCAATTAGCGATCTTTTTAAACTATTTCAGGACATTTCAGGATATTTGAAATTCTGCTGATGCAGTTGAACTGATACATTAACACATGCTGTCATTATTGACTTTGTAACAGAGGTCAAGAGAGAAAAGATGCCTTTTTGAATAGGGAAAAAGAAAACTAAATTATGGGGAAACTAAGGCTCAGAGAGGTCAAGTGTCTTGCTCAAGGTCACGAAGCCAGTAGTAAGTAACAGGGCCAGGATTTGAACCCAGGCTGTCTGGTTTCAGAGTACTCTAAATTGCCAAAAAAAGAAAACTATTTCAGGTATTGTTTTATATTTAGCCTAGAGCCTACATAATAGATCTATTAATATAATCAATTCTAAGCTGTATATTATATTATTGTGTTTGAAATATTTAAGAAATATTGTTTAAAATAAGTGTATTAGCTTAGACTTCTCCAACATAAGGAGTTTTCCAGGTAATAGCACTGTTTGCAGTAGGACTTACCTTACTGGAAAATATTTTATCCTATAATCAATCTACATTTATTTTACACCTTTCACCTTAGAATTAAAAGTTGTGGTAGTTATTAATCAAGAAGCAAATCTATATAACGTGGTCTCTCATGTATCCAGCACTGTTCAGCTTGAACAAATGCAAATCCAATTTTTAAATGTCCCTTGAAGAATTCTGAGGCAAAGTTAAACTTCAAGTATTAAACAGAATAGCCACAGAAAACTAGTGATTCTCAGCCTCCCTTTGCTTTCAAATGCCTTAAAAATATTTTAGAGGCAGACAATAATCTAGAATTGATTCATAACCAATATTTTACATAACAGAATGTTACATGTATTTTCATATTATAAAAACTATACTTTCTTTGATTAATGCTATTATTCTGAAAACATCATTAGTGCCAGTAAATCCACTAAATCTGTTTGTATTTACTGCCCTCTAGTGATAATGGCTCTACATTTGATTTAAGAAACAACTCTATTCCTTTCAGTAAATGAAAACATCTCTTGTAAGTGTTACGGAGATTTGAAATTAAGAGGAACTCCAGGCTGATTTTTTTAAAACCAAATAATCATCTGAACAAGCTAAGAATTGTTCTCTAAATGATCTTACTTTAATTTTTTTTTTAACAAAAAAGTCTCATTTAAAATAGTAAACACCTGCAACACATATAGAGAAAGGAAACCATTTTTGCTGAGAGGTTCCTTGAAGCTGAAATAACATGAGACTGATCTGATAGCTGTATTTATATTTCTCTTCTACATGGGCTAACTCTCTTATTAAATGTTAGCATAGTATTCTGTAATTGTTGATACAGTTTGAATTCATATACGGTAGAGATAGAGTTTCGTATGTTTATAACTATTTAGTCAATTTACCTAAAACCAGCAGCAGCAGCATATCTACCACAGACTTTTGTTTCACTGAAGAATAATCATGACAATAAATGGGTGCACAAACTTCACATAAATGAGGCCTCCACAAAAATAATCTTGTATGAAAAAGTATTTTCTCCTTATAGAGAAAATTAGGATCTCCAGTTCACTTAAATTGGCCCAAATGAATACCATAATCATCATAAAATAGTTACTATTGTCCCCTCTGTACTTCGTGGTATGCTTTGTGGAAACAATTTAAACAAAGAGAATATCTGTCTCCTAAAGTAATAATAACTAGTGTAAATAGGCATGCTTCCAGAAATATATAATCTTTTACACACATCACTTTAATATGTGGATCTTAAAATAATTTTAAGTAATAAAATTTGAGCTATAAAAGAGAAATGATATTCTTTTCAACAAAGAATGCTTGAACAATTGAGCATCCACTCATAAAACAAGAAACTTCAACCTTTATCCTGCACCACACTAACATCTACTTGAAATGAATCATAGAACTAAATGTAAAATCTAAAACTAAATCTAGAAGAAAACACAGTAGAAATTAGTTGTGATCTTGTGTTAGGCAAAGATTTCTTAAACCACAAAAGCATGACGCATAAAAGAAAAAATGGTATACTGGACTTTATCAAATTTCTCTTTGAAAAAAACTGTTAAGAAAACAGAACAACAAGCCACAGACTGAGAAGGGAATATGTACAAAACGCATATCCAATAAAGGACTTGTATCCAGAATTCATTTTTTAAAAAATCTTTACAACACAGTAAGAGGACAATCCAGTGAAAAGATGGTCAAAAGGTTTGAACAAACACTTCATAAGAATCAAAAAGATCAATAAGCATGTGAAAAGATCCACGACCATCATTAGATATTAGGGAAACAAAAAGTAAAACCACAGTGAGATGCCAAACTACATACTTACTAGAATGTATAAAATAAAAAATACAATCAATACAAAATGCTGGCCTGGATGCAGAGCAAATTAAATTCTCATACATTGCTAGTGAGAATGCAAAATGGTATAGAAACTCTGGAAAAAGGTTTGACAGTTTCTTATAAAGTTAAAAAGTAGAATGACCATATGACCCAGCAATCCTACTTCTAAGTATCTACCCATGAGAAATGAAAACATGTGTCTATATAAAGACCTATATGAAAATGTTTATAGCAACTCTCTATAGCAGAAACCCAGAAACAGTTCAGGTATCAGTCAACTGGTGAATGGGTAAACAAATTGTGTCCATAAAATGACACACTGGAAAAAAATGAAATACTAAAAAGCAATAAAATGAAACAAATTACCAATAGATGCAACACAAAATGTATTATAAGTGAAACTTATAATTCAGCTCAAAACTCAAAAGTATTATAAGTGAAAGAAGCCATTCACAAAAGGCTATATCTTTAATGTATTATTCGTTCTGGCAAGGCAAAACTATAGGGACAATCAGTACTGGGAGTGGGGTTTGGGGAATGACTATAAAAAGCAACAGAAAACTTTTTGGGTGGTATAAATATCCTATATTATATAGTACATATATATTATAATTACACATTACCTATATATCTAGATTATGGTGGTGGTTATCCAACTGTATACATTTGTGAAAATGCATTCAACTATACCTCTAAAAAGAGTAACTCTTATGTAAATTATACCTCAAAAATCTAACTAACTTTGAAAAATATTAGCTGATGTTATCAAATTATTTCAATTCCAGATTTGCTTAACTTTACAACTTTACCCAAAGATAAACGCAAAACAAAAATCTCAGGCATAGTTATGTATGGTAAAACACCATTTTTACCCTTTCAAAGAGCTCCACCATTATTTCCCAGAAAATAGGCATACATTTATCCAAGGTCCACATTAGCTTTAATAATACAATATTCAGTAAATTCCCAGTTGTGAAAAGCCTTTAGGTTGGCAGGGCGCAGTGGCTCACACCTGTAATCCTAGCACTTTAGGAGGCCGAGGCAGGCAGATTGCCTGAGCTTAGGAGTTTGAGATCAGCCTGGGCAATACAGCGAAACCCCGTCTCTACTAAAAATACAAAAAATTAGCAGGGTGTGGTGGTGCATGCATGTAATCCCAGCTACTCGGGAGGCTGAGGCAGGAGAACTGCTTGAGCCCAGGAGGCAGAAGTTGCAGTTAGCTGAGATCGCACCACTGCACTCCAGCCAGGGTGACAGAGATTCTGTCTCCAAAAATAAAATAATAAGAAAAGACTTTAGGTGATAAAATAATAGTCAAAGTATTCTTTTAAGTATTATTATTTTATTTTAATTCTTTGTAATAAAAAGTAAAGTAAAATATTGTCCTTTTTTATTTTTGTTTGTGTCAATTCAAGGGGACAGGTGCAGTTTTTTACCGGGACCTGATTTTCAAATAAATCAAACTCAATTTAGTTATTTCATGGTGATCCTGGGAGACTGTTTGTCAGTCATCATCGAATAGTGAATGATTATCTTTTGTATGCTCATTCTAGGCTGTAAGTACCATGTCAGCTGATGGAGATGCAAAAATTCAATAAAGTAGGTATAGCTGGGGGAGCTTCCAAGATGGCCAAATACGAACAGCTCCAGTCTACTGCTCCCAGCATGAGTGACGCAGAAGACGGGTGATTTCTGCATTTCCAACCGAGCTTCAAAAAGAGTAGTGGATCTCCCAGCATGGAGTTTGAGATCTGAGAACGGACAGACTGCCCCCTCAAGTGGGTCCCTGACCTCCGAGTAGCCTAACTGGGAGGCACCTCCCAGCAGGGGCTGAATGACACCTCATATGGCTGGCTGCCCCTCTGACACGAAGCTTCCAGAGGAAGGATCAGGCAGCTACATTTGCCGTTTTGTAATATTTGCGGTTCTGCAGCCTCTGCTGGTGATACCCAGGCAAACAGGGTCTGGAGTGGACCTCCAGCAAACTCGAACAGACCTGCAGCTGAGAGTCCTGACTGTTAGAAGGAAAAGTAACAAACAGAAAAGGCATCCACACCAAAACCCCATATGTACGTCACCATCATCGAAGAACAAAGGTAGATAAAACCACAAAGATGGGGAGAAACCAGAGCAGAAAAGCTGAAAATTCTAAAAATCAGAGTGCCTCTTCTCCTCCAAGAGAGCACCTCTGCTCCTTGCCAGCAATGGAACAAAGCTGGATGGAGAATGACTGACGAGCTGAGAGAAGGCTTCAGACGATCGGTAATAACAAACTTCTCTGAGCTAAAGGAGGATATTCGAACCCATCGCAAAGAAGCTAAAAACCTTGAAAAAAGATTAGACACATGGCTAACTAGAATAACCAGCATAGAGAAGACGTTAAATGACCTGATGGAGCTGAAAACCATGGCACAAGAACTACATGATGCATTCACAAGCTTCAGTAGCCAATTCAATCAACTGGAAGAAAGGGTATCAGTGATTGAAGATGAAATGAATGAAATGAAGCGAGAAGAGAAGTTTAGAGAAAAAAGAGTAAAAAGAAATGAACAAAGCCTCCAAGAAATATGGGACTATGCGAAAAGACCAAATCTACATCTGATTGGTGTACCTGAAAGTGATGGGGAGAACGGAACCAAGTTGGAAAACACTCTGCAGGATATTATCCACAAGAACTTCCCCGACCTAGCAAGGCAGGCCAACATTCAAATTCAGGAAATACAGAGAACGCCACAAAGATACTCCTCGAGAACAGCAACTCCAAGACACATAATTATCAGATTCACCGAAGAAGAAATGAAGGAAAAAATGTTACGGGCAGCCAGAGAGAAAGGTCGGGTTACCCACAAAGGGAAGCCCATCAGACTAACAGCTGATCTCTTGGCAGAAACTCTACAAGCCAGAAGAAAGTGGGGGCCAATATTCAACATTCCTAAAGAAAAGAATTTTCAACCCAGAATTTCATAACCAGCCAAACTAAACTTCATAAGTGAAGGAGAAATAAAATACTTTCCAGACAAGCAAATGCTGAGAGATTTTGTCACCACCAGGCCTGCCCTAAAAGAGCTCCTGAAGGAAGCACTAAACATGGAAAGGAACAACCAGTACCAGCCACTGCAAAAACATGCCAAATTGTAAAGACCATCGAGGCTAGGAAGAAACTGCATCAACTAACGAGCAAAATAACCAGCTAACATCATAAAGACAGGATCAAATTCACACATAACAATATTAACCTTAAATGTAAATGGGCTAAATGTTCTAATTAAAAGACACAGACTAGCAAACTGGATAAAGAGTCAAGGCCCATCAGTGTGCTGTATTCAGGAGACCCATCTCACATGCGGAGAGACACACAGGCTCAAAATAAAGGGATGGAGGAAGATCTACCAAGCAAATAGAAAACAAAAAAAAGCAGGGGTTGCAATCCTAGTCTCTGATAAAACAGACTTTAAACCAACAAAGATCAGAAGAGACAAAGAAGGCCATTACATAATGGTAAAGGGATCAATTCAACAAGAAGAGCTAACTATCTTAAATATATATGCACCCAATACAGGACCACCCAGATTCATAAAGCAAGTCCTTAGAGACCTACAAAGAGACTTAGACTCCCACACAATAATAATGGGAGACTTTAACACCCCACTGTCAACATTAGACAGATCAACGAGACAGAAAGTTAACAAGGATATCCAGGAATTGAACTCAGCCCTGCACAAAGTGGACCTAATAGACATCTACAGAACACTCCACCCCAAATCAACAGAACATACATTCTTCTCAGCACATCACACTTATTCCAAAATTGACCACATAGTTGGAAGTAAAGCACTCCTCAGCAAATGTAAAAGAACAGAAATTATAACAAACTGTCTCTCAGACCACAGTGCAAAGTAGAAGTCAGGATTAAGAAACTCACTCAAAAACTGCTCAACTACATGGAAACTGAACAACCTGCTCCTGAATGACTACTGGGTAGATCACGAAATGAAGGCAGAAATAAAGATGTTCTTTGAAACCAATGAGAACAAAGACACAACATACTAGAATCTCTGGGACACATTTAAAGCAGTGTGTAGAGGGAAATTTATAGCACTAAATGCCCACAAGAGAAAGCAGGAAAGATCTAAAATTGACACCCTAACATCACAATTAAAAGAACTAGAGAAGCAAGGGCAAATACATTCAAAAGCTAGCAGAAGGCAAGAAATATCTAAGATCAGAGCAGAACTGAAGGAGATACAGACACAAAAAAACCTTCAAAAAGTCATTGAATTCAGGAGCTGGTTTTTTGAAAAGATCAACAAAATTGATAGACCACTAGCAAGAGTAATAAAGAAGAAAAGAGAGAAGAATCAAATAGATACAATAAAAAATGATAAAGGGGATATCACCACCGATCCCACAGAGATACAAACTACCATCAGAGAATATATAAACACTTCTACGCAAATAAACTAGAAAAATCTAGAAGAAATGGATAAATTCCTGGACACATACACTCTCCCAAGACTAAACCAGGAAGAAGTTGAATCCCTAAATAGACCAATAACACGTTCTGAAATTAAGGCAATAATTAAGAGCCTACCAACCAAAAAAAGTCCAGGACCAGACAGACTCACAGCTGAATTCTACGAGAGGTACAAAGAGGAGTTGGTAACGTTCCTTCTGAAACTATTCCAATCAATAGAAAAAGAGGGAATCCTCCCTAACTCATTTTATGAGGCCAGCATCATCCTGACACCAAAGCCTGGCAGAGACACAACAAAGAGAATTTTAGACCAATATCCTTGATGAAAATTGATGCAAAAATCCTCAATAAACTACTGGCAAACCAAATCCAGCAGCACATCAAAAAGCTTATCCACCATGATCAAGTGGGCTTCATCCCTGGGATGCAAGGCTGGTTCAACATATGCAAATCAATAAACATAATCCATCATATAAACAGAACCAAAGTCAAAAACCACATGATTATCTCAATGGATGCAGAAAAGGCCTTTGACAAAATTCGACAACCTTCATGCTAAAAACTCTCAATAAATTCGGTATTGATGGGATGTATCTCAAAATAATAAGAGCTATCTATGACAAACCCACAGCCAATATCATACTGAATGGGCAAAAACTGGAAGCATTCCCTTTGAAAACTGGCACAACACAGGGATGCCCTCTCTCACCACTCCTATTCAACATAGTGTTGGAAGTTCTGGCCACGGCAATCAGGCAGGAGAAAGAAATAAAGGGTATTCAATTAGGAAAAGAGGAAGTCAAATTGTCCGTGTTTGCAGATGACATGATTGTATATTTAGAAAACCCCATCGTCTCAGCCCAAAATCTCCTTAAGCTGATAAACAACTTCAGCAAAGTCTCCAGATACAAAACCAATGTGCAAAAATCACAAGCATTCCTATACACCAATAACAGACAGAGAGCCAAATCATGAGTGAAATCCTATTCACAATTGCTACAAAGAGAATAAAATACCTAGGAATCCAACTTACAAGGGATGTGAAGGACCTCTTCAGGGAGAATTACAAACCACTGCTCAACAAAATAAAAGAGGATACAAACAAATGGAAGAACATTCTATGTTCACAGATAGGAAGAATCAATATCGTGAAAATGCCCATACTGCCCAAGGTAATTTATAGATTCAGTGCCATCCCCATCAAGCTACCAAAGACTTTCTTCACAGAATTGGAAAAAACTACTTTGAAGTTCATATGGAACTAAAAAAGAGCCCGCATTGCCAAGACAATCCTAAGCAAAAAGAACAAAGCTGGAGGCATCATGCTACCTGACTTCAAACTATACTACAAGGCTACAGTAACCAAAATAGCATGGTACTGGTACAAAACCAGAGATATGGACCAATGGAACAGAACAGAGCCCTCAGAAATAATACCACATGTCTACAACCATCTGATCTTTGACAAACCTGACAAAAACAAGAAATGGGGAAAGGATTCCCTATTTATTTAATAAATGGTGCTGGGAAAACTGGCTAGCCATATGTAGAAAGCTGAAACTGGATCCCTTCCTTACACCTTATACAAAAATTAATTCAAGATGGATTAAAGACTTACATGTTAGACCTTAAACCATAAAAATCCTAGAAGAAAACCTAGGCAGTACCATTCAGGACATAGGCTTGGGCAAGGACTCCACGTCTAAAACACCAAAAGCAATGGCAACAAAAGCCAAAATTGAGAAATGGGATCTAATTAAACTACAGAACTTCTGCACAGCAAAAAAACCACTACCATCAGAGTGAACAGGCAACCTACAGAATGGGAGAAAATTTTTGCAATCTATCCATCTGACAAAGGGCTAATATCCAGAATCTACAAAGAACTTAAACAAATTTACAAGAAAAAATCAAACAACCCCATCAAAAAGTGGTCGAAGGATATGAACAGACACCTCTCAAAAGAAGACATTTATGCAGCCAACAGACACATGCAAAAATGCTCATCATCACTGGCTATCAGAGAAATGCAAATCAAAACCACAATGAGATACCATCTCACACCAGTTAGAATGGCCATCATTAAAAAGTCAGGAAACAACAGGTACTGGAGAGGATGTGGAGAAACAGGAACACTTTTACACTGTTGGTGGGACTGTAAACTAGTTCAATCATTGTGGAAGACAGTGTGGCGATTCCTCAAGGATCTAGAACTAGAAATACCATTTGACCCAGCCATGCCATTACTGGGTATATACCCAAAGGATTGTAAATCATGCTGCTATAAAGACACATGCACCTGTATGTTTATTGCGGGACTATTCAGGATAGCAAAGACTTGGAACCAACCCAAATGTCCATCAATGATAGACTGAATTAAGAAAACGTGGCACATATACACCATGGAATACTATGCAGCCATAAAAAAGGATGAGTTCATGTCCTTTGTTGGGACATGGATGAAGCTGGAAACCATAATTCTGAGCAAACTGTCACAAGGACAGATAACCAAACACGGCATGTTCTCACTCATAGGTGGGAATTGAACAATGAGAACATTTGGACACAGGATGGGGGAACATCACACACTGGGGCCTGTTGTGGGGTGGGGGGAGGGGGAGGGATAGCATTAGGAGATATACCTAATGTAAATGACGAGTTAATGGATGCAGCACACCAACATGGCACATGGATACATATGTAAGAAACCTGCACGTTGTGCACATGTACCCTAGAACTTAAAGTATAATAACAATAAAAAGTAGGTATAGCTGTTCGCACAAAACTGGATCGTCCCAACTGCTGTATTCTTTTTGAATCCTTTTGCCACTGTTTCATATCATACGTTTTTTTTTTTTCTGAGCCCTAGATTTTCAGTCTGTTCTTTTCTTTTTTTTTTTTTTTTTTAAATATAATCCATAGGAATCTGCTGCCTCATGGTCAGTATCGTGCCCCTTACCCCAATTCTAAAATGACAGGTTTTTGTCTAAGACAGCATTTCCTAGAATGTGTTGTAAAGTACAGCAGCTTCATGTGATAATTCTCAAAGACTCCCACTGTCAAATGTTAGCATATTCAAGGCTCTCCCAGGAGCTGTAATACATATTCTTTATTCTCTTTAACTTAGCATTTCCCAAACCTATCTTACTACTGAACTCTTGACATTTGTTAACAAACAAATACAAACAAAAATACTAGGGTTCCAAGTAAAATTCTTATATAAAGCAAAGGGCTTTAAACATCAGAGTTTTTTAGAATGGTTATTCACTCATGCACTCAACAAATACTTATTAAATAGTATGTGCCAGCATAGGGGATACAGTAATAAACAAAACAGACAAGTTCTCTGTTCATGTAAACCTTGGATTTATGGGGCAAAAAGACAATAAACAAGCAGACGAAAAAAATTACAAACACTCTCAATGAAGGAAAAGAGGGTAACATCATACACTGATGGGGGACTATAAAATTAAGTAGTAAGGAAAAGCTGCACTTGAGAAGGTGGTATTTGAGAAGAGACTCGAATGCCTAGAATAAGCCAACCAGATTTGGGGCACAGCACTCTCAACAAAGGCTGAGTAATACAGCCAGTCTGAGGGAGGACAGGTCTACAGAATGAGAGTGGAGGCAAGTCAAGGCAACATCACGTGGGTCCTGAGTGTATGAGCCTTCCAGAGGGTGTGAGGATATCATTGGAAGATTCTGAGCAGGGAATGAGAGGATGTAATTTACATTTTGTAAAGCTGTCTCTGTAGAGGATAGTTTGTAAAAGTGCTTGAGGAAAAACTGACAAGACTTGAAGAATTGGACAACAGAAGTGAAGAAATGAGAAGAATCAACTCCTAGACTTCTGGGATGATCAATGCCTAGGATGGACATTGGTGCCATGTGTGAGATGGAGAAGACCGGGGGAGGTACAGATTTAAAGGAGAGTATGTAAGGAAAAGAAGAGTCCCATGAGACAAGACCAGAACATGTAAATACATGAAGTTTTGGATTTCTTAATCTTCAAAGACATTTTACCTCCTGTCCCCGAAGTTCTTCACAGAGTTCAGGATAAGAAAAGCTGCCAGACAGTTGAGTTTTGAATAAGTAGTAACTTTCAAACACTTGAAAGACATTGTATTAGAATAGACTACATCCATCAAAATATTTAAAAATGTTTTTAGAATAGTCCAATAGATTGGAATATGAAAGCCTAAGAAACTTCCTTATCCAAGGCCGCATAATATAACCAAAATTAGAATTCAGTACTCATAGTTGGCAATACTTTTATGAAATTACTGTTTTACTAAGATATTTTAGAAATGAAGACTTTACTGAAGGCAATAATAAGTGCAATTAAAAGTGGTACAATAATGAGACTTCTTTTTCATTTGCAACAAGTTAGTAGTGTATGAGAATTATGAGATGTAAAATAGTGTAGAGCATAGGCTTCTCTAGTTGGCTTCATTTGAGTTTGAATCTTGGCCCTGCCTCTCTTACCAGCAATGAAATATGCAGCATGTTACTTAAGGACACTGGGTTGTATGGAGAGAATCAGAGTTAAGGTAGGTAATCCAGCAATGTCATGTGTCAGGAGCTAATAAATTGTATTACGACCAGAAACACTGAAACTTATTATAAGGAAAGCAATCTAATTAAAACAGCTGCATTAAAATTTCTACAATATCTTCCTAACAGCTTATGCTATCAACAGTTTGTAAACTATCAGAATCACGGATACCAGCTGAGAATGCTTTTGGAGATTTCTAATTGGCATAATTTTCTCAGAATGCACTGATCTGACAAATGTACAGACATGTAGACAGGAGTACTACAACTCTTCATGAATAACTGTCTGCCTATCCTGGATTTCTTCCATGTTGTGTAAGTCTATTACACTTTGGGTGAATGTAGTTTTAATATGTTGAGTTAATATCATTCTTGCAAAGAAGCTTTTTATAAATTCCTTAAACTTAATTTGAATCTGTACACAAACAAATGAGAACAAAATATGGCTCAAGGATTAAGATCCTTAACCATATATGTAAAAAACATGAAAAGCCTTACAGTGATCAACAGCTAAACATGAGCTATCACCTTCCCCTAACAGCTAGGGAAGCATGTATATGAATGGAACATATGAACTTCCATTTGGGGTACTAAGAAAACACATCACGCAGATGGCTTTTATAGCTTCCCAAACACAGTTCTAATAATTCACAAAATTGTTGTTCCCTAAAACCCACAATAAACAATAATAAAACCTAATGTTTATTGAGGGTCTACTATGTGTCAAGGAGAGTCCTGTGTACTCTCCTGGAATTACTTCATTTATTTCTAATAATAACCTTTAATGAGCACTGTCACTCCCATTTCACAGATGAGCCTTAAGGTCCTAGCTATCAACTTTGCAGACAACACCCAAGTAAAATCCTGCCTTTTTTTTTTTTTTTTTAAACCAGAAATCCAGTCCTGACAACTGAAAGCTTATAGGGCATTTCCGCTTAGATACATAGCCTTACCTAAATTATATGTCTAAAAACTTAACTGTCATATTGTCCAGCCCTCCCCCAATAACCAACTGGCTTCTCTTCATGATTTTCCAACTATAATTCTGTCTATTATTCGGGTTTAGAATTTCATGCTTTCTTCTGGCTGTGGTCCTGCCAAGTCTTATGTATGCTGTCACCCTTCCCTGTGCAATCTTTCTCCTACTCATTCCTCTCTTTTCATCGCTATCCTATTTCAGGCCCTTATCACTCTTACACCTAATTCCCTAATGGTTTCTTCTTGCTTTCAGTACAATTTCCCCTTGATATAATCTATCCTGCACACTACCACCAGATATATCCTTCTAAAGTCACTTTAGTTTCTTCATAATATTTGCCTTATAGTCAAATGTAAGGGTTCTTCATGAATTACAGGACAATGTGCAAATGGCTTGACCTGGCATTTAAGACAGTCTGCAGTATGGCCTCAGTCTACATTTCTCACACCTGCTACTGGTCCTATAATCACATCCTCTGTTCCAGAGAGGCTCACTCCTCCAGAATGCCTACTACCCTCCTCTCCAGCAAACATACAATAAAGCTAATCCACATGAATATCCCATCCTACCTTGGCTTATCCAGCCCCTGGAATACCACCTCTTCCCTCATTAGATGCCTATATAAATCCTCAATGTTCAAGATCCAGCTTAAGGAGCACTTTTTCTGGGACCAATCATTCTGGTCCTCTGTATTGAATACTCCTCGGAACTCCTCTAAAGGACAGGAACATAATGTATTACCCTATCATTCATTAACACACAACAGGCTTACATTACATGGCTGGCTGTATTTTCAGTGGTATGTCTATATGTTTTGCTATCTATCTATCTATATGTTTGAATACAGATACATAAAAATCTCATTTCACCTATAAGAACCTTTGGAGCAGATACATGTCATACAATAATTGGGCTAAAACAAAAATCCCTCAGTGAAAACCTAAAGACTAGGTTGTGGTTGTGTGCAGCCAAAAAATGAAAACCTCCTAATGATTTATTTTCCACATGAAATTCGTACCAGATCTAGAGAAAAAATGGACAAGGATCAAATACAAATAATAAAGTCATCACCAAACTAAAAATTTCATTCAAAAGTGATGATGTTGGCCGGGTGTGGTGACTCACACCTGTAATCCCAGCACTTTGGAAAGCTGAGGTGGGCAGATCACTTGAGGCCAGGAGTTTGAGACCAGCCTGGCCAACATGGTGAAACCCCATCTCTACTAAAAACACAAAAAACAGCTGGGCGTGGTCACGTACCTGTTATACCCACTATTCAGGAGACTGAGGCAGGAGAATAACATGAATCCAGGAGGTGGAGATGGCAGTGAGCTGAGATTGTGCTACTGCACTCCAGCCTGGGCGACAGAGCAAGACTCTGTCTCACAAAACAAAACAAAAAAATGATGATGTTAATAAAGACCCAAATCAGGGTCATATGTTTAACACCAGAAAGTTTGTATTTGCCACAAGACAGAAACCTTGACAAAAGTAACACAGAACTGTTTTTGTTCTGGGTCACCTTTTCTGTGCTTTGTTACTTCATCTGAATGAAGAAGGTGAATCAGTTGATCTCACAAATCTCTTTCTAACGGCTTCTGGAATTTTTTTTTTTTTTAAAGAAGGAAAGAAACTTCTCTTAAGCAGAACAAAGTCTGACTCCTCTGTAAAGTGGCTGACAGCAAGTGGAAAATGGAAGAAGAACAATCACCTGCAAAATGACTCATTCCCTTGTAACAACTACACTGCTAGGGAATTCCTTCTCTTGCCGGCTATGGCTAGCATCAGACTCATGACAAAGACCTCATCCTGGGGCTAGAACTAGGTTTAGGGTTTTCTCATTCATTCCTCTGTTTCTCAGCTGCATTTTCATTTTTAATCTGTGCAATGATTACAGGGCCCTATGTTTGGTTTTTGTTTCTAGTTTCCCCAGGAAGAGGCAACTACTATCTTGATATTGATTAACACTTGAAACTTCTGTTAATCACAATTTCAGTATTTCAGGGAATCAGAAAAATCATTTGGAAGAGCCTTCAAGGTCATCCAGGGTGACAGAAAAGCAAAGCACAAGCAACATACCGATGTTTAGACACAGTGAAGACCTACAGGAGACCCTCACAACTTCAATAAGAGTCTTTTTTATGGCTGTCTTCATATTCTTTCAAAGAAATCATAATAAAGGAGTTAGTGAGAGTGTAAATAAAAAATAGGCTATCATAGAGTGCTGGGTAACCGAGCTAAAACTAAAGTAAACAAACTCAGTGGGCCATCACATATGCAAGCTGGTAAGGTCTCATAAATCACCATGACTGGGTATTGGGATTTCAAAGGCACACTCTGTAAGCTTTCTCCCAGGCCTGTTGATTCAAGCTCCAGTTGCACTGGGTTACCTATATGGCAGCATATAAAGTTGACCTTTTAAGTTTAAAAATAGTTCCATTCCTCATCCCTCCTAAGGATAGGCCACAGTACCTATCATATGTCCCCACCACACTACATAATTTATGTAAGTTTTCACTTAATTTTCAACACAATCCTGTGAGGTAGATTATGTTAGTCCTGATTTACAGGGAAAATAGAGGCTCAGGGAGGCCAAATTTATGTATTTATCTAAGGTGCAACTCTACTGTAGGGCAGATTTATACCCAGAAGAGGAATTGCAAAGCTCCTCAGAATTTAGGAGATATAAAATGGAATCAAGATAAAGGTTCACATTTTTCATCTTCTATTCTATTTTACTCTTCCAGCATCTAATAATAACCTATGATACATTAGAGCAAATCAGCCCATACTTATTTTGACAGTCTCTTTTTCACCCCATTTCAGTTTGTACCTTGCTGTCTCAGAGCCCATCAACCACCTTTCCTCACTCCCAGGCAGCCGGTCCTTCAGGGGATGGCTCGGCAGTTGGCCCACCATCCTCTGCTACCAGGGCATGACTCAAGGAGGCAACAGGTGAAGCTGACGCCAACTATTAGTGCTAAAAAAGACTCAAGCCTCATGAAATATACCATGCATAAATCGCTCTCCAGTCAGCTCTACCCCTCCCTCCATCTCTACAGTTGACTGTCCTTCCTTAAACATTTACACCCACCAGCTGACCTGTGGAGGATTTCTTTTTTACTTCAAGGCTGTCCTAAAGATTCAGTCCAACCAGGTTTCACCATATGAACCCTGCGGTGGAAAGGGGCAGCAACATGCATTGGTCAGTTTGCCTCCAGCCAAGCAAAGTCTGACTCCCCTCCTTCTCCCACTCTTCTCTTTCTCTGCCTCACACTGCCAAATACGTCTTTCCTCTTTCTCTTTAACTTTCTTTCCTTATACCTTCATTCTCCACCCTATCCACAAGTGAAACTTCCCTTGCCACTTTGCCCCCACTAAGAAAACAGACCTCCAACACAACCTCTTAACAGGCTAATTTTAAAATCATGAACCTGCTTACACCTTCCGTGAATTTATCCTATATCTTCTCTATCTGCTGTCTGCTTCCCACTAAGGTTTTATCCCTCCATCCCACCTCCAAATCCTTTACAGCTCAGATTCTCAGATCTTCTTTAGTCACTTGGTCTCCTCATCCCACTGACCCTATTATCCTTCAGTTTACTTCTGTGCACATATTAGAGGGCACATGCTCCTCCTAGGAACTAGGGCCAGGTCAGTTATGCTCCCATCCTGACATGACTTAGAGAACAAAAAAGGCAAAAACGAGGTACTGTAGGATTCCTCTCTAGGAATTATACTTTGCTGAGATTGCTCTTGCTATTTTGGAATCTAGTGCTCACTAAATACATTTTAAAAATATTATTTGGATATATTTTGAAAATACAACCGGAGGTCGGGCACAGTGGCTTACGCCTGTAATCCCAACACTTTGGGAGGCCAAGGTGGGCAGATTACGAGGTCAGGAGTTCGAGACCAGGCTGGCCAACATAGTGAAACCCTGCCTCTACTAAAAATACAAAAAAATTAGCCAGGCGTGGTGGCAGGCACCTGTAATCCCAGCTGCTTGGGAAGCTGAGGCAGGAGAATCGCTTGAACCTGGGAGGAGAAGGTTGCAGTGAGCCTAGATCACGCCATTGCACTCCAGTCCAGGCAACAGTGCGAGACTCTAACTCAAGAAAAAAAAAAAAAAGAAAATACAACCAGAGAATAAACACTTGTTCTTCTAACTCTCCATCTTCCCCACCAATACAACATCCAGAAAACCACCCCACCAATACAACATCCAGAAAACTACAACATCCAGAAAATCATCTTTACACCTATTTAGAAGCACATAGATCTTAGAAAAGTTTAACTGAGCGTTAGGTTTTCACCTTTAAAAATATTCTGAGGTTGGGTGCACTGGCTCATGCACTTTGGGAGGCCAAGGCAGGAGGATCACTTGAGCCCAGGAGTTTGAGACCAGCCTGGGCAACGTAGTGAGACCTTGTCTCTACAAAAAAAAAAAAAAAAAGTTAAATTAAAAAACAGAAAAGCCAGTGCGGTGGCACATGCCTGTGGTTCCATCTGCTTAGGAGGTTGAGGTGGGAGGATGGCTTGAGCCAGGGAGATCAAGGCTGCAGTAAGCCATGATGGTGCAGTGCACTACACTCCAGCCTGGTTGACAAGGTGAGAACTTGTCTCCAAAAACAAAACAAAAAACGTTTTGACATGTAGAATACTGTTTCTGGGACTAAATTAGAGATTTAAGGTTTGAGGTATGAGAAAATACCTGGAAGTATGCCTTACATTAGAAGGTAAGGTAAATACTGGTGTTTCCCAATGAGTTGTAGTCAGATTGTTCATATGTATCAAACAGACAATATACTGAAATATTTAAAAATAAGGCTAAATAGCAACAAGTAATTTTTCCCATGAATTCTACTTTTTTTTTTTTTTTTTTTTTTTTTGAGATGGAGTCTCACTCTGTCGCCCAGGCTGGAGTGCAGTGGCGCCATCTCCATTCACTGCAACCTCTACCTCCTGGGTTCAAGTGATTCTCCTGCTCAGCCTCCTGAGTAGCTGAGATTACAGACATGCACCACCACACCTGGCTAATTTTTGTATTTTTAGTACAGACCAGGTTTTGCCATGTTGGCCAGGCTGGTCTCAAACTCCTGGCCTCATGTGATCCACGTGCCTCAACCTCCCAAAGTGCTGGGATTACAGGCATGAGCCACCACGCCCAGCTGAATTCTACTTTTTTTTTTTTTTTGAGACACAGTCTCGCTCTGTCACCCAGGCTGGAGTGCAGTGGCACGATATTGGCTCACTGCAACCTCTGCCTCCTGGGTTCAAGTGATTCTCCTGCTCAACCTCCCGAGTAACTGAGATTACAGACATGCACCACCACACCTGGCTAATTTTTGTATTTTTAGAAGAGACAGGATTTTACCATGTTGGCCAGCTAGTCTCTAACTCCCGACCTCGTGATCCGCTCTCCTCGGCCTCCCAAAGTGCTGGGATTACAGGCTTGAGGCACCACGCCCGGCTGCTGAAATTCTACTTTTGAAAGAACAAACTCCCCTTCTGTAGGGACTGATGATTCAGTCTGTTGTGATGCATACTCTTCGTCTTTTTTTGTCTTTTCTTCTATATATCTTTTAGCCATTCTACTGTATTAACACTAGATAGAAAAATTAAGATTTAGGCCCAAACATTATCTTCTGGCATAAAGTAAACTAATCTTTTCCTGATGTACAATAAATAAACAGGCATATTTCTAGTAGAAGATTCCTTATGATTTATCAAAACTCAATTATCACTTACCCTTATGGAGATCTTAGATCTTAGAAACAATACTGACAATGTAAGATTAAAAAAAAACAGAAAATCAAAATATATACCAAGGAGAATGTTAATAGGTTTCATTCTTATCACAGCATATTGTTGAAACTTACTTGAAATATTTTTTTAAAAAAGATACAAGAGGATAAGTGTTTAGTTTTTAACAAGGGAGGGGACTAGTCAACAAATATTGATTACCTAATTTATGAACAGCTCTGGCCAAAGTGGTCAAAAAAAAAAAAAAATCAGGACTTTAGTTTTCCTAAACCTATCTTAGTTTTTAACAGATTTATAGCTTTGTTCAATCTTTACAGTCTTTAGCCTCTTTTGTGAAATGGGTTTCCTTACAAATAATAAGATGACGCCTATATATATTTAAAGCACTCATGAAATAATTTTCTCTTTATTAAAAACTGTGATAACCCTTCCAAATTTGAAATTTATTGTCTTCTTAAATTCTTGCTACAAAGTCTATCATTAATATTGCAGTTCATTTTTTCCCTAAAGATTGAAAAAAAAAACACTAACAAATATATAATAAAGTCTTTAAGGTCAAAGAATGTACTCCTTTTATAAAACTTGGAGTTGATGTAAAGGCACAGACAACACAAGTTACCTTAATAATAAATGCACTTTTCTTTGTAATTTTGGGTAATTCAATGTGATTCATAATTCTTTTAAAAGACACACAATCACTTGTATTTGTGCATGGTTCTTTTTTTCCTAATTTCCCACTACAATGAAATATCTGTTTTTCCTTCTCTATTGGGTTTGAACTGGAACGATCAGGTAGAATTAAATGTAAAATAACAAAAGGAAAATACTTTATAGATCCTCTCAAAATACTTCGAAGGGTATAATCTCTTTAAAATGGCTTTATTCATATTTAAGCCAAAAACAAAAAGCAACCAAAACACTGCTGTTTATACAAAACGCATCTTCAAAACCAGCCAGTTATTTTCTGAAATGGAGATGGCAGACATTAGCCTGCACTTACTCCAATATGGCAGCCGCACCTTTGCCTCTTTGCTATGGACACATCCCCATCAGGCCTGTACTTTCTGCTCTCCAGACCTGTTTATGACAGGCCAAGGTGTTTCCTATTATGGTGCCTATGGCTGCACAGTGCACTGCTTGTCAGTAATAAAAGCCAGAGGCTGTCCCTATAGGGATTACAGTGCAGCAGACCAGAGATGCTGATGGGAATGCAAGCATGCCCTAGGCAAACATTGCAGAATACTCTCTGACAGGCAAAAGCCAACAAACACATCCTTTCTTCCCAGACTAGCAGGGAAAGTATTCAGTTATGTCATTTTCACTTGGAACAAACTAAGAAGAATGTTATTGCTAAAATAGGCAGAGACGAGAAAGAACAGTTTATGACCATGAACGTGGCCTCTATGGTTTTTGCCTGTGCACTATAAACTTTTAACTTAAATGAGATGAGATTGATCTAGCATATACTATGATAAAATTTCTGAGACATGAGTATCTAAAAGCAGAACTGAGATTAAGTGAGAAATGCTCAGGATTCCTGTCACTGAAAGAAAAAGAAAAACACCTTTCTTGAAAGGCACAAACTAAAATGCTCAGACTCTCCATCTACCAATGCAAGGTAAAAAACAGCATTTGCATTAACCAACATCATGCATTCTTGTACTAATTTATGTGACTAACTACAAAATGTTATATTGACACTCACTGTGTACGGTGCCAGGATGGCCAAGTGGTCTAAGGCACCAGACACTCACTGAGTTGGGCTAAAAACACCGTAGAAGACCTCATCAGAACAATAAAACAAAGACATAAAATATTGTACTAAGAGTTAAGAGAATTACAAATAAAAGTTCTGTGGAAAGTCAAAGGTATCCAATTAGGAGAGCCTGAGGTGGGAGATACAGGACACCCCAAATATAGCATGGGAAGAAGATGGAATTAAAAAAAAAAAAAGACTTTATAAAGGATGTAGCACTCCAGATAGGCCTCAAAAGATGGCTTAAATTTTTTAAATAAAACTTTTTGTTTTAGAACAGATCTAGATTTACAGAAAACTTGTGGAGACAATACAGATAATTCCTATATACTCTACACTGTTTCCCATTTTTAATGTCTGACTTTAGTATGGCACATTTGTCACAATTATTGAACCAACATTGAGACGTTATTATTAAACAAAGTCCACACTTCATTCTGATTTCCTTAGTTTTCACATAATTTCTTTTTTTCTGTTCTGGATCCCATCCAGGATACCACATTATATTTAGTCCTCATGTCTCCTGAGGCTCTTCTTGGCTGTAGGTATCTCAGGTTTTCCTTGTTTTTGATAACCTTGACAGTTTTGAGGAGTACTAGTCAAATACTGGTCAAGTTTTGAGGGTAGAATGTCCCTCAACTGAGATCTGTCTGATATTTGCCTCATGATTAGATTGGGGTTATTATATGTTTTCAGTAGGGAAACCACAGATAAAAAGTGCCATTTTCATCGGATCATATCGAGAGTACATATTATCACTTATCACTGTCAATGTTGACCTTGATAACCTGGCTGAGGTAGTGATAGGTTTCTCCACTACAGTTTCTTTTTTTCCCTTTCTATACTGTACTGTTTAGAAGGAAGTCAATATGCACAGCTCACCCTTACGGTGTAGGGGGTTATGTTCTCCCTCCTGGAGAGCAGAGTATCTATACAAGCTATTGGGAATTCCGCACAGGAGGAGATTTGTCTATTCTCCCCCACTTAGGTATTTATTTAATAAATTATATCAATATGGGTTTATGGATATTTATTTTACCCTTTGGGATATAATCCAATACTATATTATTTTCTTGCTCAAATTGTTCTAGCTTTGGCTATTGGGAGCTCTTTCAGTTTGCTCTTGCAACTCTTCAATATATTCCCATGGGTGTAGGGTTCCTTTTGAGCAGGTCCTTACTTTCTGGCACTATAAGATGCTCCAGGCTCATCTTACATATTTCCTTCCTGAGTCCCTAGAAATCAGCTATTGTTTTTCAAAGAGTCTTGGTTCCTTTTACCAGAGAATGATATTAGAAACCAAAATGAGGGTGCTAAGTGTGCTCATTGCTACTGGGGTATGGTTGCTTCTAGACCCTCTCGGCTGATGGAGTAAGGAAATAAATATTTGTGTGTATACTAGATGGTAAGATGTTGAGAGGTAGAATGGAGAGTTACTTTCTTAATATACTTTTCTTAATATTAAATATTAATAAGATATTGTGTGCCTGGGTTACTTTCAGTCTCATGCAGAGGAAGAACGTATGTACATTCATTTATGAAAAACACTAGCTAGACTATTCTCCTCCACTGCATTATGCATTTCTGCTAGAAAAAGCTCAGACATTTTCAGATATTCTGACAAAAATCTCAGGCTTGCTTGATGAGCTATACTGTAAAATTACAGAAGGAAACAAAGGGCAAACTCCTTGAAGGATGAAAATAAAGGAAAAAAGGAAAAAAAAAAAACATATAAAACAACACCAAAAAAAGTGATTAATGGAGGAGAAGAGTAAATAAAACATTATAATAGTCCTCTTTGGTTAGTATCAACATTATTAGGCCACTTTATCAAAAGGATAGAAATCAGGATGGCAGACACCCTTCTCTAACCCTCACCCCCCAAAGTAAGAAAATAAAAACTAATGTTATTCCTTCACAAATGGAAATGAATGAGTTCTACTGAGTATCTAGTATGATTTCTGACTCCGTCTAGACAATTCCCATCTTTTAATTCATTAAATCATCACAGCAACTATTTAACAGATGAGAAAACTGAAGCACAGAAGGCAACGTGGCCCAATTTACATTTGGTAAAAGGCAGAGAATAAATCCAATTCAGGCAGGCTGTCTATAGTACGGTGCTCTAAATCCATAGACCATTCTGCCTAAGGAATGAATATTTTATGAATTGGAATATTTCTGCTGAAGGAATTTGCCATTTTTCTCCTCTAGTGGAGAAATCCAACTGAGGGCAAAGAAGGAAAAATGTTGATTGTTTAAAACAATAAATTAGTCCCTAAATTGTTCTTGCAGCTGATTTAGACTAGTGTGTCCAAAAGTATGCCAGTGTTAGTAAATGGTAGGCAAAATGCTTTAAGGTGGTGCAAGGATGAATGTTTTCTCGTTTTATTTATTAATTTTAGAAAAAATACAGAAAAAAATATAACTTGAACATCAAACCTATGATTTCATGTATACCATTACTTAAGATGAGGCACTTGGGTGAGTATTTAGATTTAACAATAAATTGCTCTTAGCATTTCTATACCTTGACAATAAATTATCCAAAAAAGAAATTAAGAAAATAATCCCATTTGCAATAGCATCAAAAAAATACTTAGGAGCAGCTGGGTGCAGTGGCTCACACCTGTAATCCCAGCACTTTGGGAGGCCAAGGCGGGCAGATCATGAGGTCAGGAGATCGAGACCATCCTGGCTAACATGGTGAAACCCCGTCTCTACTTAAAAATACAAAAAAAATTAGCTGGGCGTGGTGGCGGGTGCCTGTAGTCCTAGCTACTCGGGAGGCTGAGGCAGAAGAATGGTGTGAACCCAGGAGGCGGAGCTTGCAGTGAGCCGAGATCGCACCACTGCACTCCAGCCTGGGCAATAGAGCGAGACTCTGTCTCAAAAAAAAAAAAAAAAAAAAAAAAAAATACTTAGGAGCAAATCTAACCAAAGAGGTGAAAGATCTATACACTGGAAACTACAAGACATTGATTTAAAAAACTGAAGGAGACAGAAATAAATGAAAAGATATCCCATGTCCATGCACTGAAATAATTAGTAATGTTAAAATGTCCATACTATCCAAAGCCATCTATAAATTCAGTGCAGTTCCTCTATTGATTCAATGCAATTCCTGTCAAAATCCCAATGTCTTTTTTTTCATAGAAATAGAGAAAAAAATCTTAAAATTTATATGAACCTAAAAAGACCTAATAGCCAAAGCAATCTTGAACAAAAAGAACAAAGCTGCAAGCATCATATTCCCTCATTTCAAAATATATTATAAAGCTACTGTAATCAAAACAGCATGTTACTGACATAAAAACAAACATCAACCAATGGAACAGGATAGAAAGCCCACAAGTGAATCCAAGTATTTACAGTCAATTGATTTTTGACAAAGGGTCCAAGAACACACTATGGAGAGAGGACAGTCTCTTCAAGTAGTGTTGGGAAAACTGGATGTCCACCTGCAGAAGAAAGAAACTGTACTCTTATCTCACACTCCATTTAAAAATCAACTCAAAATAGATATAAAGGGTTAAACATAAGACCTGAAACTGTAAAGCTACTAGAAGAAAATATAAGGGAAAATCTCCACAACAATGGTCTGGGCAATGATTTCTTGGATAGGACTCCAAAAGCACAGGCAACTAAAACAAAAATAGACAAATAGGACTACATTAAACTAAAAAGTATCTGTACAAGCAACGAAATAATAGAGTGAAAAGACAACCCACGAATCGGGAGAAAATATCTGCAAACCATACATCTGATAAGAGGCTAATAGTCAAAATACATAAAAAATTCAGACAACCAAATAGTAAGAAAACAAATCGATTAAAAACAGGCAAAGGATCTGAATAGACACACTTTCCTCAAAAAAGACATATGAATGGCCAACACAGATACCAAAAAAAAAAAAAAAATGCTCCCCAGCCCCACACAGTGGCTCATGCCTATAATCCTAGTGCTTTGGGAGGCTGAGGCAGGAGATCACTTGAGGCCAGGAATTCTAGACAAGCCTGGGCAAAATAGCAAGACCCTCTCTATGCGAAAAAATTAAAAAGCCAGGTATGGTGGCACACACCTGTAGTCCTTGCTACTTGGGAGGCTGAGGCAGGATCACTGAGCCCAAGAATTTGAGGTTACAGTGAGACATGATCATGCCACTGCACTCCAGCCTGAACAAAAGAGCAAGACCCTGTCTCAAAAACAAACAAACAGAAACTCAGCAATATCTCTAATTCTCAGGGAAATGCAAATTAAAACTACAATGAGCTATCATCTCATGCCTTTTAGAATGGCTATTTTCCTTTTTTCCTCTTCAATTTTTATTTTAAGTTCAGGGGTACATGTGCAGGATGTGCAGGTTTGTTACATAGGTAAACATGTGCCATGTTTGCTTCACATATCATCCCATCACCTAGGTACTAAGCCCAGCATCCACTAGCCATTCTTCCTGATGCTCTCCCTGTGCCCATCCCACCCCGCAACAGACCCCAGTATGTGTTGCTCTCCACCATGTAGAATGGCTATTTTCAAACAGATGAATGATAACAAGTGTTGGCAAGGATGTGGAGAAAAGGGAGCCCTTCTACACTGTTGGTGGAATATAAATTAGAACCACCATTATTGAAAATAGTATGAAGTTTCCTCAAAAATCTAAAAATAGAACTACCATACAATCCAACAATCCTACTTCTAGGTATATTCCCAAAGGAACTGAAATTGGTACATCGGAAAGATATTTGCACTCCCATATTCATTTCAGCTTTATAACAGCCAAGATATGGAAGCAATCTAAGTGTTCATTAAGCGTTCATAAAGAAAATGTGATATATATCTATATATCTATATCTATATCTATATCTATATCTATATCTATATCTATATCTATAAAGATTATACAGGCCGGGCGCCGTGGCTGAGACCTGTAATCCCAGCACTTTGGGAGGCCAAGGCGGGTGGATCACGAGGTCAGGAGATCAAGACCATCCTGGCTAACACGGTGAAACCCCGTCTCTACTAAAAATACGAAAAATTAGTGGGGCGTGGTAGCAGGCGCCTGTAGTCCCAGCTACTCAGGAGGCTGAGGCAGGAGAATGACATGAACCTGGGAGGTGGAGCTTGCAGTGAGCCAAGATCCCACCACTGCACTCCAGCCTGGGCTACAGAGCGAGACTCCACCTCAAAAAAAAAAAAAAAAAAAAAAAAAAAAACAAAAAAAAGATTATACAGCCTTATAAAAGAAAGAAATTCTGTCATTCACAACGTCATGGAATGGAACTAGAAGACATTATGCTAAGTGAGATAAGTCAGGCACAGAAAGACAAATACTGTCTTTAATAAATGATCTCACTTTATGGGGAATCTAAAAAAGACAATCTCAGAAACAGAGAGTAGAAAGGTGGGTTACCAGAGGCTGTAGAGGAGGAGGGAGAGAGCAATGGAAGATATCGATCAAACAATACAAAATTTCAGTTAGATTGGAGGAATAAGTTTTAGTGATCTATTGTACTGCATGGAGACCCCAATAAATAATAATGTATTATATGTTTTATAATTGCTAAAATAGATTTTTGACATTCTCATCACAAAAAGGTAAATTGGTGATGTAATATAGATATGTTAATTAGCTTTACTAAATCTTTCTATGATATATACATTTTACAAATCACATTATACCCGAGAAATATATATAATTAATATTTGTCAATTAAGAATAATTGACAAATAAATTTTAGGGATTAATAAAAAAGAAATACATTAAGTTAAAACATTCAACATATAATAGCAGATATGAATGTACACAGAAATGTCAAAATCCCAGCACTGTGGGAGGCCAAGGGAGGATCACGAGGTCAAGAGATCGAGACCATCCTGGCCAACATGGTGAAACCCCATCTCTACCAAAAATACAAAAATTAGCTGGGCATGGTGGCGTGCGCCTGTAGTCCAGCTACTCGGGAGGCTGAGGCAGGAGAATTGCTTGAACCTGGGAGACGGAGGTTGCAGTGAGCCGAGATCGTGCCACTGTACTTCAGCCTGGCGACAGAGCGAGACTCTGTCTCAAAAATGACAAAGTTTGAGCAACATTAATTTAGACTGTAAATTCTTAAAAGAATAGAAAAGTCATGTTTTTCTTCTACGAAATGTTATGTTTTTACATTGCAAGAAATATATGACACAGAGTTTTTCTTAATCTTTTTAAATATATTCTAGGCAGGCAGGCACATGTAATT
Organism: Symphalangus syndactylus; assembly: GCF_028878055.3. Taxonomy (NCBI): domain Eukaryota; kingdom Metazoa; phylum Chordata; class Mammalia; order Primates; family Hylobatidae; genus Symphalangus; species Symphalangus syndactylus. The sequence goes on along the minus strand of NC_072440.2, from coordinate 40,718,194 downwards.
TATTGAGTACCCAGTGTGTACTACATGCACCAAACTGAGCTTTACATACATTATAGCTAATGGTCTCAATAACTTTTCCATTTTATTTTCCCCTTTCATTATCCCCACTTATAAATGAAAAAACTGAGCTCCAGAGCAGTAAGGCCTATTGCCCAAAATATTAGATAGGAAACAACAGAGCTGGAATTTGAAACCAAGTTCGCCTAATGAAAAACATTTATGTTCTTTTCACTGTACAAAGCTGCTATAAGTATCACTGGTGCCTCTCCAGGCCAGGGAGTAAATATCATTCATCCTTATCACATACAAAGTATAAAAAAACAAAAACAAGAAGCTCTGAATACTAAATAATAATAATAAATACTTTATAAAAGATAAACTATTCTCTAAGAGTAAAAGATAATAAACCTATTATCATTGTAGTTGGTAACTGAACTTAACTAATTTCCTAATGGACACAGCAGAATTGTTTGTTGTTTAAGCAAATATCAAGGCGTACCCCCAATCCCTGTTACAGGGAATAAAAAAAGTCTTCTTCAAATGCCTTTCAAAACTAATGTGAATATTAAAGTGCTACTGATCTCTCTATATTCTAGAAAGATCTCAGACTAACAGTGTCAACTAAACTATTACAATAAATAGCCATGTAAAAACTGCTCCCCTACTAGAGCTATGCTATCACAAAATTAACCCCAGCAATCTACAGTTCTAGAAAAAGAGGTGGTCCCTCCTGCTGAAAAAGAGAAAACCAAACCCTACATATTTTGTGAGTCAACTGAAAATAATGACATGAACAGCACTTCACATCCATCATGTATTTATATCTTAACTGATAGCTACAATCTATGTAACTATCACAGAAATCTTAAATTGAACAAAAGCATTATCTATCATCCTTTCTCTCTAGAAAAATACCAGTTTGTTTAATCTATCCATAACATTAGAAAAAATACTTCTTTTATCATGGCCAATCCTTATGTTTTGGAATTTTTTTCAAAAATGTAGACAGTTCATAATGCTCTCAGACAGAAGTTACCACTACTACCCCAAATATTAAGTCAAAATATAACTGAAAAAAAGAAATTTCTCTAGTAATGATTAATTTATTGAATAATTAAAAATTAGGAGTTTTTGATAATTAAATGTTAGGAATAATTAAACTTTCACTAAGTACTGGCACAGGAACTGAACAGATGACAACAGAGAAAAGTTAAGATTTGTTTTAATCCTAAGTTTTAGGCTAAGGTAACATCAAGGGCTCTACTTTTCAGTGAAAGAAAAATTTCCTTTAAAATTGTTTCTCTCTTCTATTATTACTTAAAAGCAAAGAAAATATTTTTTTCTAACAGTGATTATAGGATTCTCAATCTTTCATATTAACTTTTAGGTACTACATGTAAGCTACATAAATCTTTCCCAAATCTACCTTTATTTAGTAGATGAAAAAGCAGATATCGAACTCAAAACATCTAAATGTTGATTTTCTATAATTATAGAAGATATTTTCTTTTGAAATTTAAAGTTTGTATTTAGCATATTAACACTGTTTTAATCTAAGATTTAATTAACTTAATGTAGAAAACAACTGAGGCTATTTTCTCTATAAAACTAACATGCCTTTTCCAATTAACTTAGTTTCCTTCTTAGCAAAAGTTTAACATTTATTTCTGTTGAATTACGTTGTAGTTGCATAATGTGTAAATATCTTAAGATTTAGCCACTTCTATGAAGGTCCTATATTTATTACAACACCCCTCTTGCCCAGAAGAAAATACATCAACAAAAAGTCCTACTATATGTTCTGCATTGACTATTACAAAGCAGTAGGGGGAGCAGCCAGAGAAAGCTCTGAGACAAAGCACCCAGCAAAGCAATTTAATTTATAGGCAACAGAAACATGCTAGAGAGGTTGCCAAAAGCCAAATACACAAAATAAATTCCATAAAGAAGTCATGACCACATTTGTAAAGCTGGCCTAAGTACATTTGGAATGAAGTATAGAAAAATCTGAAGTCTCTTAGAAAGGGGCTGGATTCTAATTTCAAGACAGACTTTCAGCTTGAAACACAGTCATTTCCAGCCATGCCAAACCTCAAACTGCCCCCAAAATTAGAGAGCAGAAACAAAATACATTTTTATAGTGATATGTCTTGGGAAAAACTCAAAATGATTTCATTTTCTCCTTTGAACCTCACCGAACTTACAGGGAAGGCCTGGTGAAATGTGCATTATCAGGTCACAAGAGGATAACGTTACAGGGTTCCATAGCATAATCCTTGAAAGCCCTGAGGCCCAGACCGCTGTCCTGCTCCCCTCTCCACTGACTCCCATCCCCGATATACTTTCCATGAGAGAAAGGTAACCAAAAACACGGTGAAACTATTCTGCTTAAAAGGTGTTTTACTGAAAAGGCACATTGACCACTAACCCTTATTACATTTCACATGTTCTAAAAATCAGTAAGGTCTGCATTTTCAGTTTTAGAGTAAAACAGGAAAAGTACTTAGTTAGCTCTTCTGTCTGGCATTCTGTAACTGGAATTTAAGAAAAGCCTAAACTTCTAATTAGAACTTCAGAATGTTCATGTCTGTATTATACCACAAAAAACTGTAAATATAATTTAAGCATTTTTTATGATACAGAAATGTGTGTTATAGACAGTTATCTAAGAATTGTAAAAATCCATCCAAACTTGAAATGTCTAGTATAAATTACAACTGAATGGTAAAAAGACATTTTAGCCATGTAGGCAACCAATGAAGTTTGACCTAAAACCCAAATAATAGCAATAGCAGTAACAACAGATACAGTGCCTACTACTGTCAGATACTATATTAGCTAGCTCTTTTTTATATATTCTTTTGAACTCTTACACTGACCTTTCAAGATAGTTATTATGATGCCCATTTTATACTAAGGAAACTGAAGCTAAAAAAATTGAAGTCATTTCTCTAATGTAACTCCATTAGCAAGAAACAAAACCATAATTCAACTTCCAGGTTTGCCTGCCTCCAAAGCTTTGAGACCTCACTAAAATTACCCTCAATTGTAGCATTGAGGTTCCAAAGGAAATCTGTACAAATCTCGGGCAGATTAATGTGCTTATAAGGGTAAATGCTGTAGATTTAATCACTCAAATTAAATGCCATCTGGAATCTCTTACCCTACTTGGTACAAGCATCCTACATGTGTTACAGCCAACCCTAGCCTTGGCCAAGAATTCAATAATTTTCCTCCTTCAATGCCATCAACAAGCAAGAAACCTATATAATACCAGCACAGGAAATACAGCTAGTTGCTCCTAGAGCATCATTTAAAAACTGCTAATTGGTTAAGATGCCTTTAATTGAGAAGTCTAAGAAACAGAAATAATGTAGTAACCCAGTTTGTTAAATGGGTTTGAGGAATCAGTTTCCTCCTTCCTAACACCTAAATCCATCTCCATAATAAGTATTCTCTATCACCATTTAAAAATCCTGATCTCTTACTAGTGTTTTTATTGTGCTTTTCAATCTATTAGAGTAAATTTTTTAAAACCTCAAGAGAGAACACAGAAAACTGTCATAATTTTTCAAAGGCTAAAAGAGAATAAACTGAAAATATCAGTTTGAACACATATATGTAAAAAGAATGGATGGTAATAAAACTAACAACCGAAAAGCAATGTTTCAGACTCATTCATTCATACTCAAGAAATATCAAATAACTGAGTGGAGGTGATGCAAGCTGTACACACTTCCAGTTGAGACTGAAGGTGTGGCAACACTCACAGGGGCCTTCTGATCAGCTGCTCCAACTCAGTTTACAGCTTTTGCGGATGTGGCTTATTCATGCCCTTGTTATCAAGAAGAAGGGTAACTTTACAACCTTTAGCATGAGCTTTTTTTTCTTTCTATGCTAACCCTTTTTTGTCTATAAAAGTCATGTAAGCTTAGCACTGATTTAGAAATAAATAAGTTATAGAAGACATGAATGGCTTGGACATTAAAAGTTTAAGCAACAGCTTAAGCTGAGCTAAGTTTAATGTTAAAAATTAGTGTGATGGCAATAATTTTTCAATTCAGCTCTGTCGTGGGCTAGGAAAAAATATCCTAATTTTTCAGCTACAAGACATAAACACTGCTAGAATGACTACATTTTGAAAAAATTATCTTCTCACTTTACCTAGATTTCATTTTAACCAAACAGACCAACCTCTCCTATTAAACCTGTAAATTAACTCAAAGTCTAATTTGGGGCCTTCATAATAAAGATTATTTTTTTAAAATCCCAGTCTTATCTGGTGCCTTTAAAAGGAAGGAATCATTTTAGGCAATTATTATGACCTAAAAAATTTTTAAATCTTAACGTATAGATTAATTCCTTGACAGCTGAAGTCATTTACAATACATTATTAAATTTCACATTGAGTTTTAAATCCAAACATAGATCTCAACATTAAGAATATGGATTTTAGGGAAAGTAACTAGCTGCTCAAATTCATTTAGCTGAAAAACTACTGTCAAATCACCTTGAAAACATACACTAATGCTTGCACATTGCTAAGTGGCTTTTGATTCTGCTCTTCCTTTTCTTACACAGAATCAACCACACAATAGAATTAAGAACTCAGGCCCATGGCAAAGTGCTCCCATTTAGCAGTTAGGACACTGGACATATTCAGCATATGTCTACTGCTATTGAGAATCAAATTATAAAAAAAACCTATACTTTATAAGACTAAGAATTTGTTACCCAAATGAGAATAAAGGTGCCTAATGCCACAGCAGGGGGTAAAAGTCCCAGTAAGAGAGCAGCAACTGGTCATTCTGATGAGGAGCTGTGCCAAATTTAGAAATGAGGCACAAATGACAAAAAAACAGAATTGATCATCAGTGTGGACATGGGTAGGTCAGTGTGCATATGGGTAGGTTAGTATCTGCTGGCCATGTCTACAGAGCCCCTTTTATTTATTTGAAGCCAACTTTTCACTTGACAATGCTACCTACAAAAGCACTGTTAATAGATAAGACAATCAAGTGGCTGTTACGCCGTGGCCTTTTTGTAAAAACTGCATGAGAACAGGTGGGATAAAAACCATAGAAAGGTAGAAAAAAAAAGCATCACTCATTGAAAGATGTGTGCACATAGATGAACTGTAAGATAATATAACCTTCTTGACCTTGTAAATAGGTGGCCAAAAATACTTAAAGATCTTGAAGAGGCAACTATTACTAATTGTCACACAACATTACCAGTCCTTACTGGCTGAATCCTTCAGCCATCTGCATACGACATGCACAGGCAAATAGCCATTAAAAACATACACAGTTCCAATTATCTCCTTGCATAACTAAAGACAAAAAGAACAGGAAATCCAAAAAATACAGCAAAACTGAAAACACTATACCTTGCCTTCCGTGCTATTTTAAGGCTGTCCCAGGCTGAAGGTTACTTCTCAGCCCTCAAAACTCCATTAACTGCCAAGACCAGCACCTTAGCACATATGGCACAGATGCCTAGTTGAAGCCTCCTTGTACTAAATGACCTCAAAAAACTGGGCTTTCTTTCCAAGACTAATGGATACAAAAGTAATGATCATAAGGAACCTTCTAACTCTGTTAATGTTTCCTGCGGATATGTATGGCCAACTGAATATATAAAGGCTCAGTTCTTGCGGGGTACCCTGACAACTAGATGAATTAGGGTGAAGGTTCCAAGTTCGATGAACTCTTCTGAGTTTGAGTGCCCTAGGTGGTGACATTCAAGTGATTTCACAGACATCCACCAATTCTTATTTTCAACCGGGAATCCCAAGAACACCTTTAAACATGCAATGCCCATGGACCCTACTGGGTTTCTGCTGCAAGGGCACAGTGTTACTTAGGAACCCTGTGTCTTGGGAGGTACTTAAAGCACGTCAAATTGCTTTTGGAAAATGTTTATCTGGCGTGACTAGGAGAGGCAAAGCAAGGAAACAGGAACCTCCCTCTAAGGAGCAGAACAGCCAACATGCAGTAAGCCTAAAAAACCTCTCAATGTATTTCCCGGGGCTATGGGTACTAGCGGCTCGCAGGCATGGGAATCAGCAGCCCGGGGGCATCAGTGACAGCAGAACCGGTGCTTACCTTGTTGGAGGCCATCTCACTGACGGAGTGCCTGGTCTGTAGGGTCTCTAGCTGGTCCAGACACCAGTCCAGCTCCTCCAGGGTCTCGCTGGCCAGTTTCTGGTAGGCCTCCTCTGCGAAGAGACAGGGAAAGGGGGACTCAGTTCTCAAGCGCTTCACGGGTCCGCTAGCGAGTTCAAAGGGGGCCATCCTGCCATACCCCGCCATGCTCGGATGCCCGGTGCCGGCACATGAGGGCTGCTCCTTCATATTGCCCAGCCCGGCAGTGCAACGGGGGAGGAGGCTCTGCTCGCGGGGCGGCCGGCCTCGGGGAGGCACGGTCTCTCCAGCTTGGCGTCTCGGGTCGGCCTCCAGGGAGGGCGTGCAAAGAGCGGCGAGCCAACTTTCACACAGCGACGCGGGCGGAAAAACCACTATGCGACTTTTCAACTGTGCGGCGGGACCAAGTCCCAGTCCAGGAGCCCGGCTCCAGCGGATGGCGAGGGAGTGGCGCGCGCGCGCTTAGGTGCCCGCCCCGCAGAGGAGCGTCTGGTCCACAGCCGGATCTCCTCGGTCCCCAACCCGGAGCCGCGGCCCCACGCCCGCCCCGCCTGCCGAGCCTTCTGCACCGCACTTGAAGTGAATGAATCAGCCGCGGCCGGGTGCGCGGCCACCACGTTTCCTGTTTTCTTTCTCAACTCCTCGGGCTGCAGGCGCAGCGCGGCTCCAACGCCGCAGCTTTCCGGGAACACTCCCCCTCACGCCCCTCTCGGCCCTCGGCGCTGCCTGACTCCTCCTCAACCCCCTTACGAAAAGATTCTGAATTGCAAAAGCCTGTCCCTGTCCGTGCCACCCGCCGCGTCCTTCCCCTCGGGCTCTGCCCCGGGGGCCCCGCCACCTCGCAGTGCCATCCCCCCGGCGCAGCCGGGCGCCACTCGCTTTGAAGTGCAGACAAGGAGGCGCGGCGCGAGCGTGTGTGTCTGTGGGGCTGCTGTGGGACTGTCTGTGCTAGGAGAGCGGCGGAAAACCCGGCGTGGAGCGCCTGCAGCCGGCCGTCCGGGGTCGCGCCCGCCGCGGGGCTCAGGAGGGACCGGCGCGCAGGCGCGCACGGCCGCGCACCTGCCCCGCTGGAACCCTGCGCGCCCCGCCGAGCCACTGCCCTCAGGTTGCCCCGACCGTTGGAGACTCTGCGTCTCCACGACCGGCTGCTTCCTGCGAAGTTTCACAAACAAGGTTATTCAGGACCCTCAAGGTTTCTGAGGGTTTAAGTTTTAGGGTTTCTGGGGGTTCGTTTCTAAAGGCTTAGGATTCACCTACTTCAAGGAGGCAGGGTTGTGGGAATTAAGACCGCATTCTTTTTCTACCCAGCCCAGTCCCTACTAAGTACCAGACTTCTAAATGTTGGGGTAGACAGAAACAAGCAAACAAAATATACAATGTTGTGGGGTCGGAACGCTTTATAATTCACAAATTTGACAATAGGCTGCATTTTCATATGCCGAATTGCCTAAGAGTTATCTTAAAGGAACAGCAATGTGAAAGAACCACATGGTAAGGAGAATTTACGCATGTCCTGCATACTACTCCTTTCCCCTGTGAATTGCACAAGACCTAGATGATCTTGGGCCAAGGAAGAAAATCTGGAAGGGTGTTTCTACCCACCATGCGCAGAGTACACTACAATTTTGAGAAAACGGAAAGACCATATTCAAAGGCATAGGGAAGCCTGTTCTGTTTACAAAGGCTGACCCAGGGGACGAGGGGCACTGTCCCTAAGCAGATCAGTTGTGGGAGAACTTTTCTACGTTAGCGTGCAGTAAGCAAACCATTCACAGTGAGGAGAAGTCAAACTTTCAAGAGTCCATTTGAGAAAACTTTGTCATTGTCGAGTGGAAAGAAGATACTGAGAAACTTACACGAAGTGGTGGGATCCCTTGTCTTTGTCTTTGAATCTACAGGTATTGGAGAAGAAATTCTGCCCTTGAAATTTAGACTCCATAAATTATCATGGCACAACAAATAAATTCGTGGACTGAATTTAGGCTCCCGGGATTTTTCAGATAGCTTTTTACGTGAACTTTGTAAAAGTTAGAGTAACTTTTAAAGTAGTTGTTACATGTGCCACGTGGCTTATTGTTATCAAGAATTCTTGAACTATTTACTGTTCACTTTGAGTACTCTAGGTTAAAATTTGCCTCTTTTTTGTTCTACTTCCTCCACCCCGCAGTCTATGTAAATATATACTTTAGATGGACAAACAACTGCCTAAACCTTGCCAGGTGAATTAAAGTTTCAGATTGAAGCTTTTTTTTTCCCTTAACAAGCTTAAAGATATTAATAATTTTAAATGGTAAATATAAAATACCTGCTCTGTGTAGTTTTCCCAATTCTAAGAATGTAAAAAATATTACATGCTTGTTATAAAAATTGAAGCATTACACACAAATATAGGAAGTCCATTGTAACCCCACACCCTAAAGATCACAAACAATACTTTCGCCTATGGCTCTAACACAATCATTTTCATTTTACTGAATAACTTGCATATGCAAGTATAGCATCACCTAGTTGCCATGGTAGTACATCTACTATATGGTTTGGTTTTGATATTTTCCTCTCTCTCTCATTCCCATAATATAGGAATGTAGGAAATTTTAAGAGGACATTGACTTGTTTGATGATCATTTGAGCTGTCCATAGTTAGCCTATCCAGTGGATTAAAGATGCATAACCATTGTGTCTGAGATTTGTTCAGTGCCATCTTTTCAATCATTCTTTACAATGAAGCTGGGAGTCCCCTCTAAGGTTTGGCTTTTTGTGGCTCCTCTCCCCTGCACTCCAACTTTCTCAAAGACTAAGCCTCAAGTGATTTCCCAGTAGCTAAGTAAACTGCTCCCTTCCTTCCTCCATCTTCACCAAGTTCCCAAAGCTTTTCAGAAATCAAAAGTACAAACTCAGGCCTCAAATCTAACAGGATGTGGCTCCACACATTATGTTTCAGTTGTTATTTTTTAATGTGGAAAATAATTCAGCAAAGTTTTGGCTAATGCTTCAAGACATCATGCACTTTATACACAGGATTTGCTCTTAAGAAGGTAGTATGGTGACAGGAGGAATAATTTATTTCAGAATATCCATTTTATGTCCAAGCCATGCACCAGCCATTTTTGACAGACAGGATTTGAGTATGATGATAAAGTGGTGTAAGCATATATTTTAAGTTCTAACATCTTCTGTATAAATGAGAAAAATGAAAAAATCACTGGAACATATCACATACTAGTGAGAAAATAATTACTAACAACAGAGTAAAGTTTGCTCCGTGAAACTGTTGCTCAAATAAAGAATTATTCTCGATATTAGCATAGAGCTGAGAATATTGCTTTTTTCCAAATTCCTAGGTGAATAGGCAATATAGCTAGCCACGATTTTTCAGGATCACTTGTAAAGCTTCACTTTTAGGAATTTTAACCCCAAGTGTTCTAAGACATCAAGTAACTGACCTTTTCATCCCTCCGAACAAATCTCAAAGTGGAGTTGCCAACTATCCTGCAGGAAATTGAGTCACCACACCAAGCAACACACCTAAATGTCGACAGCTAGCAGGACAAAAACAGTGAGCCAGTTTAATTTTGGCTTTTACCAAGAACACATACTGCATTCATTAATAAAATACTTCCCCTCAACCCCTGCCAGAGTAGTATACACTGTGGCTCTCCTTAAAAATACATGAAAACTCTTTAACTGCACCAAATCTTGCTAAGTCAAGGAACTAAACAGAGAAAAACCCCCAAGCAAAAACTATTGGCTAAACTCCCTAAAGGCTGGGAGAGGGCTATGGAACAGCAACTGAGAAATAAATTGAGCCTTGAAGTCCCCTGCTACAACAGCATCAGTTTTCTTCAAGGCACCTTTGAACTATGTAACACCCGCATTCTGCTCAGGCTCTTCTGTGAACAAACAGTCCTCAATTCTTGCGGGCCAGCACTTGGCTTCTGTCGCAGTGATATGCTTAGAGGTTCCCCTGACACATGGCCTGAAACTGTGCCAGGGGCTCCAGGAGAAGATGCTGAAGCAGCAGCTTCCTTTTGAAAAAGGAAAAAAGTAATCACCTCAGAGCCACAGCAGTTAGCTAGAGGTTGAGGTAATTTTTTGTGTAATGATCAGTCCATTACTCTTACCCACAACTCACAGTGATGTTGACCATTGAGGTAAAAGGATCCACTGTACGGGATGTGTAACTATGTGGACATTAGTTTCTTTGGCAACACTTGAAGGTCTGCTAAAGGACTGTATCGGCTTGTCATAATTCCTAGATAGACCTATTGGTATACATGGAGAGAACAAGTCCAAAAAATACCACTTACTTTGGACACTATTTGCCTGCCCTTAATTAAAAAAAAAAAAAATACAAATTATAACAGCTGAGGCCGGGCGCAGTGGCTCATGCCTGTAATCCCAGCACTTTGGGAGGCCGAGGCTGGCAGTTCATGAAGTCAAGAGATCAAGACCATCCTGGCTAACGCGGTCAAACCTTGGCTCTACTAAAAATACAAAATATTAGCCGTGCATGGTGGCGGGCACCTGTAGTCCCAGCTACTCTGGAGGCTGAGGCAGGAGAATGGTGTGAACCCGGGAGGCAGAGGTTGCAGTGAGCTGAGATTGCGCCACTGCACTCCAGCCTGGATGACAGCACAAGACTCCGACTCAAAAAAAAACAAAAAAAATTATAACAACTGATCGAGATTTTTTTTTCTTATACTTTAAGTTCTAGGGTACATGTGCACAACGTGCAGGTTTGTTACCTATGTATACATGTGCCATGTTGGTGTGCTGCACCCATTAACTCGTCATTTACATTAGGTATATCTCCTAATGCTATCCCTCCCCCTCCCCCCCACCCCACAACAGTCCCTGGTGTGTGATGTTCCCCTTCCTGTGTCCAAGTATTCTCGTTCAATTCCCACCTATGAGTGAGAACATGCGGTGTTTGGTTTTCTGTCCTTGCGATAGTTTGCTGAGAATGGTTTCCAGCTTCATCCATGTCCCTACAAAGGACATGAACTCATCCTTTTTTATGGCTGCATAGTATTCCATGGTGTATATGTGCCACATTTTCTTAATCCAGTCTATCATTGATGGACATTTGGGTTGGTTCCAAGTCTTTGCTGTTGTGAATAGTGCTGCAATAAACATACGTGTGCATGTGTGTTTATAGCAGCATGATTTATACTCCTTTGGGTATATACCCAGTAATGAGATGGCTGGGTCAAATGGTATTTCTAGTTCTAGATCCTTGAGGAATCGTCACACTGTCTTCCACAATGGTTGAACTAATTTACAGTCCCACCAACAGTGTAAAAGTGTTCCTATTTCTTCACATCCTCTCCAGCACCTGTTGTTTCCTGACTTTTTAATGATTGCCATTCTAACTGGTGTGAGATGGTATCTCATTGTGTTTTTGATTTGCATTTCTCTGATGGCCAGTCATGATGAGCACTGATCCAGATTTTTTAAAAATAAAAGAACTACAACAAAAAGCTCCTAAGAGCAAATACTTAAATCTCCCTAACCAGTTTCAGCTTCTCTTCTCTTAATTCTTACGAAATTTCCCCTTTGTTCCAAGGAAAGAATTGATACTGTCTACAGTAGATAGAACTGGAAAAAATGATTTCTATTTCACCGTGTATTGCTTTGAGCTAGTCATTCCTTTAGTTTGCTACAGTAAAAGATTTGTGTAGGTTAGGTCTAACTTTTGCTGACTTAATTTTTTTTCCTCTATACATTTTATCTGATGGGAAATACATGAAGGCTTTGGATTCTCTTTCAATGTGTACATGTAATAGGTTTAAGCAGAGTTTGCTAGTGGCAAGCCGCTCTCATCTCCAAGTGTATTTCTGGCATCAAATTATTGTTTTGAAGTATTTTAAAATTGTATAAAATATATAAAACTTTATGTAGTACTTCATAAAGCTTCCAAAGGAAAGATGTGTGCAATTTTGTGACAGTTTTCTTTTTCTTTTATCTTCTCGTTAACTACAATTGTTTTTCCAAATGTTGCCTATGGCTTTAGTAGAATTTTTAAATGAAATAAACATGAAGTTGGCCTTCATTGACTTTTAGTCCCACCAGTAACTCAACATTTATTTATCACTGACTGTGTGCCATGTACTTTATTAGAGGCTGCAGAAACAAGATGATGAAAAGAGTGTGTCCCTTACCCAGAGTCCAGCAGAGGAGGTAATTTCAGCAAACAACTGTAGAATGCACTCTCACAGAAGGAAGCATGTGGGCTGTGGGACAGTAAAAGAGGACTATTTAAATCAGACAGAGACAGAGGTGGAGTGGGAAAAGGCTGAGTCCTCAAGAATGAAATAAAAGAGAGTGGGAAGGATTTTGAGATAAGATGAGCAAGCACACAGACCTATGATGAACAAGATGAGTGTGTCGGCCGGGCACGGTGGCTCACGCCTGTAATCCCAGCACTTTGGGAGGCCAAGGTGGGCGGATCACCTGAGGTCGGGAGTTCAAGACCAGCCCGACCCACATGGAGAAACCCTGTCTCTGCTAAAAATACAAAATTAGTCAGGCTTGGTGGCACATGCCTATATTCCCAGCTACTTGTGAGGCTGAGGCAGGAGAATCGCTTGAACCTGGGAGGTGGAGGTTGCAGTGAGCAGAGATCGCGCCATTGCACTCCAGCCTGGGCAACAAGAGCAAAAAAACTCTGTCTCAAAACAAAACAAAACAAAAAAGATGTGTGTGTCAAAAAAGAAATAACCATGAGTAGGGCCTTGCTTAGGGGAACAGAGTCTGGAGAAATCTGAGAAATCCTCAGCCACTGGCCATCTCAGAGACTGGCCATGTCAGGCATCTGCAGGTAGGACTATATCTTCAAGAGTAGGAGTCACAGAGTGACTCAGAGTACTGTGTGACATGGGATCTGATTTTATTTTATATGGAAAATTCTAACACTATGCAATTAATGGAATTGAAGAAAGTAAAGTTGAAGTCAGTGAAACCATTATGTTTGACCATATTAAGAATAAAATTAAATAACTTATAGACCATTTACTTCTCTGACGATTATTCTTATCTAAGACAATCTCTGTATTAAAATCCTATGTAGACATATGTTCCCACAATATGTCAGGTATGAACAGAAGGACTGCCCAATGTGACTTGAAGCGGGTGGACTTCTTGCTCTTAAAAACTACAACCTTGTAGTCACTAACTTATTAATCATACTGTAATAAGATGGAGAAAAAAACAATGGAATTCACCAGAATTTCTTTCATGAGAGTCTGCCTGCATGAAAATGTTCGATAAGGCTATTTATGACAGAAGATGAGACTTTGAAGAGCTTTGGTTTGGGTGGAACTAATCTGTGCCTCATCCACACAGGAAAGGGGAGGAATATGCCGGTTGCTAGTGAGGGAATATGTATGTGTGTGCATGTGTGTAAGCTCATGAGAGAGCGAGAGAATGTGTGTTTGTGTGCACGTGTGTGTGTGTGTGTCTAAGAGAAAGGAGTCAGCTTGGTCTCTGTGTGTGCATGTATGTAAGGGCATGAAAGAGTGAGAGAGAGTGTGTGTGTGTGTGTGTATGTGTGTGTAAGAGAAAGGAGTCAGCTTGGTCTAAAGGGTAACTCCAATTTGTACATTTTCCCTTTCTCCCAATCATTAATAAGGTTATTGAAGGGGTGTGTGTGTGTGTGTGTGTGTGTGTGTGTGTGTATGTGCGTATAAAAGAAAGGAGTCAGCTTGGTCTAAAGGATAACTCCAACCTGTACATTTTCCCTTTCTCCCAATCATCAATAAGGTTACTGAAGGTACAAAATCCCGACTTTAAAAGATTTCTTGTTTTGTTTTGTTTTATTCATTGAAGAGACTGAGCTTGAAGGCAAGATTGGCCCAAGCAGAAATGTCTCTCTGAGCTGACATGAGAGAAGAGGCAAAGAAAGAGGAGAAAGCTTTTATAAGAATAGGGAGGTCTTTTGTCCAAAAAATTGGAGTTTGAGCTAAGTTTAATTAGGCATCTAGGTTGGGGGCTTCATGTGACATGTGTGCAACTGTAAGTGATATTATTCTTTGAAAGAAACTGGAAGAGTGGAGAAAGATTCCAATCTCTATTCCACTACCTAGAAGCAATTCCAGGCAATTCAGCTAATCTTTCTGGGGCCTTATTTCACCTACAGATTGGAGATAATAACAAGAGCCTTGTAAGTTATTTTAGCTCAAGTGAGAGTTTGTGAGTTAAATAATCTTGCATTGATTGCCTAATAGATTCTTCTCCCTTCCTCCTCCATTGTATCTTCACTTTCTCCTGGACTTATCTTAAGTCTCTAACTTAAATGCAAACATTTTATTAATTTAAGTGAGCCTATCAACTAATACCTAGGTATAACCTCGGGGTCCAGAAACTTAATAGTTACCTGGAAGAGTTTTAGGGTAGCTAGAAAGAAAGAAGAAATTCAAGGAATGAACAGGGATTCATTCTGAAGAAGTCCACTTAGAGAACACAGGCCACTTAGAGAAACAGGTAGGGATATAAAGTTTAGATCAGACAGTGGACAAAGATAAAGATGGAGAACTAGTCTTGGAGGACTTGTATACTATTCTAAGACAATATTTTCTTCTAAACAGGCCATTAAAAATCTAAGTGAGGAAGTCACACGGTCAGATTTGCTTTTCAAAAAGATTACTCTGGGAATAGTATAAAGGCAGATCAGAAAAGTAAAGACCAGTTAAGAGGTTGGTGACCAGATAAGGAGAAAATCCTAGGCAGTCCCTGAAGGGGAAGGAGAAGCTGCAGAAAGTTAGGAGGAAAAACTCTCAGGAGCAAAGAAAAAGGAAATGTCAAAGGAAAATATTGCTATGGACTGAATGTTTGTGTCTCCCCAATATTCATATGCTGAAATCTAATCCCCGGTGTCACGGTATTTGGAGGGAAAGCCCTTGGGAAGTAATTAGGTCATGAGAATGGAGCCCTCATGAATGAGATTAGTGCCATTATAAGAAGAGGCCAGAGGTTGCTCTCTTTCTACCATGTGGATACATGCCACGTGGGCAGTCTGCAACCCTGAAGGTGCCCTCACCAGAACCTGACCATGCTGACACCCTGATCTCAGACTTCCAGCTTCCAGAACTGTGAGAAATAAATGTTTGTTGTTTAAGCCATCAGTTTATCGTATTTTGTTATAGCAGGTTGAGCTAAGACAAATATCAAGGCTTTGCCATTGATATTCAGTACAGACTGTATATACCCACAGGTTTGCGCTAAGATAATTTTCATTCCAAACACATATTTCAGCAACACAAGACTAAAGAGGGTGTTAAAGAATGCTACTAAGGAAGCTTTTGTCTGGGAAGTTGAACAAAGTTACCGGACAATTTTTGCAAACAGGTTTAAAAAAAGTTACAATTATGTGTGCTATTTACATACTCTTGTTGTAATGTTAGGAATCAATTTTATTTCCCTGGGGGGACTGTAGGACAGCATCTGTGTTTCCATCATATACTATCAACCTTAGGATATAACAGTCTTTTGTTCTTTACCTTTGTCAATTACTGCATACAGTATTCCTTAGAGAAAAGAAGGAGTTTGAGCAGATTATCTTTAGCGCCTACTCAGCTCTAATATTCATTTATTCTCTGATTTCTGAAATTCTACTATCTAGGTTGGGTGTTGGTTTTAAGGTTGTTCATTATAGTTAACCCGGATGGGGTCAGCTATGTTTGTAGAGGGAATTCCTACATTGACCAGTTACTTGTCAAGGATCCCATCCAATACCATGATCCTGGAATTCTGTGAGTTTAGCTCAACTGTTCTTCATGGGCACATGTTTTCTATTTGAAATTGAGTTATTCTCAGAAATAAAGCTATTAATAAATAGAAAGTTCTGGAGTATATTTACACTCACTCTGCTTATCTCCACTCCTACCCCTACCATATTCCCATCCAATACTTTGCCAGTTGACTTACCAATTTCTTCTTAATTTCTGTAACTGTCACCTTCAGTCAAATTCTCATCTGTGTATTTCTAGATTCATATAATGGTCTACTACTGGATCTCCTTGGATTCACTTTTTCTCATCACAGTCCTATTTATAAAGTCAGAATAATCTTCCTTAAACCCTGGTTTTATTGTTTCATTCTTTTAAGAACCTGCTGCACAACTCTCTCCTACTTATTGTATTAATGTCACACTTCTGTTCACATAGGCCTTTTTCGGCTGCTTTTCAATACCTTTCCCTTTTATTTACATCTAAGACTATCCCATCCAAGACTGCCCATCTTAGCCAATCTTTCCACCTGGAAACAATTTGCTGGCTTCTGCCTCTATGACTTTTCTAATGTCATTTTTATATTTGTGTCTAGGCCTTTCTATAACTGTCTAGAAAATTCCTGACATTTACAGGCACTCAACAAATATTTGTGAGTGAATAATCAACAAGTATGCTTGTTTTCTATCAGATAAGAATATTTATTTCCAAATGAGATTCAAACAGTAATACTGGCCTGGGTGTGGCTTCCTACATGTAATCACCCTTGTCTATCTCTTATTCTCAGTCTTTTGCTTTCAAACTCTTTCCCTTTTTTTAAAAGAGTATTAGGAACTAACATTGCCAAAATTTGGTAATGGTCAAGCAGATCATGTTGTCTTACTGAAGTAAAATATTAACATTAAAATAAAAATGACGAGTATTATGATATATCATTCATATGAAATGATCTTTACAAAATGGGGTAAAATTTTAAAAGAATTCACCAATACACCAGTATGATGTTTGGGAGAAACAGATGAATGCACAAAGGTGCATCTGATGCAAACACCCCCAGAAAAATGAGCATAAGTTCATATTATCAATATTTTTTACTCTAAAAGTGTTCGCTGACTTCCCTGAAGTCACCAAGGACTCCAAGTTAAGAATACTTTCCTGAATGAAGAAAAGAAAGCAATCATTTTAATCAACACTGCCCTAGAATCTTTTATTCAGAATCGCTATCTCTGCTTTCTTCTTCTTTTTTTTTTTAACTTTCTCACAAATCTCTGCTTAGCATTTATATCTCTCTCACTATGAGATACCTAAGGGTTAAGAAGTGATGCCAAAGAGACATTTGTTCCAGTTGAAGACTGGGGTTAAGAAAAAACACACAGCCGGGTGCGGTGGCTCACGCCTGTAATCCCAGCCCTTTGGGAGCCCAAGGCAGGTGGATCACCTGAGGTCGGGAGTTTGAGACCAGCCTGGCCAACATGATGAACCCCGTCTCCACTAAAAAAAATACAAAACATTAGCCATGCGTGGTGGCGGGTGCCTGTAATCCCAGCTACTTGGGAGGCTGAGGCAGGAGAATCACTTGAACCCAGGAGGCGGAGGTTACAGTGAGCCGAGATTGTGCCACTGCACTCCAGCCTGGGCAATAAAGGCAAAACTCTGTCCCAAAAAAAGAGAAAAAGAAAAGAAAAGAAAAAACACACAAAAGATGTCCCCAAAAGACTAGGCCCTTTTAAACAGGCTATGAACAGAGTCTCAGAAAGGTAATTGCTTATGTACAATTTTTAATCGCATTACTTGCATTACAAGCAACACGTATGAGTGATAAGCTATGTTGGCCTACTGGTAAACCTGCATTTGTTAACTGTGTGTGCATTATAGAGAACAAATTTCAGAACTCAAGAGTATATCAGTTGTATTTGGCTTATCCAGTTGTATATGAACTGGCTTCATACACAAATAAGATAAATTAGTTTTATAATTTTACAAGAATATCTATGGAGATTTAGATTTGGCTAAGAAAGCTATTATACACACAGAAGAATCCACAACTTATAAGAGCTCTTCATGGGAAATAGTGTGATAGATCAGAAAGAGCATGGACTTTTGAGTCACTGGGAACTTGAATTCCAGCCTTGCCATTGTTCTAGTTGTATTATCTGAAATAAGCCATTTAAAAGACCTGAGCACATTGTATACATTGAGAATTACAGGGATATTATGAGAAATGCATAAGAAATGTAAAGTACCAAGGGCTGTATCTCACATATAGAAGGTATTCAATCAATAGTAGGTATACTGAACCACTTTGCAGAGTTGTTTAAATAAGTTAATTTTAAATAAGGTAGTTAATATTTGAGAGTTTCCTTCCTTTTTCACAGATTCTCAGTCCTAAAACAGTTACTATTTTTCTGTCATCACCATCAACCTTCAAATATTAACCAGTTCTGAGCCAAATGTGAGTGAACAACCTATGATTTAGAATAGCTTTTAGACCAGGCACAGTGGCTTACGCCTGTAATCCCAGCACTTTGGGAGGGTGATGCGAGCAGATCACTTGAGGCCACGAGTTCGAGACCAGCCTAGACAACATGGCAAAACCCCATCTCTACTAAAAATACAAAAATTAGCCAGGTGTGTGTGGCACATGTCTGTAGTTCCAGCTTCTTGGGAGGCTGAGGCAGGAGAATCAATTGAACCCTGGAGGTGGAGGAGATGGTGCCACTGCACTCCAGCCGGGGCAACAGAGTGAGAGACTCTGTCTCAAAAACAAACAAACAGCAACAAAATGGAATAGTTTTACAAGACCACACCAAATCATGAAAAGTCAGCTATGTAGGAAGAATATGTATTTGTCATTGGTTAATGACAGAGCATCACTTACACTGAGGTTACTGGGAAGATCATTTCAAATATTTCCCAAAGAATGTACCAATCAATATTGTCCCTATAAGATTCTCCTTACTAATGACGTTTTGCGGTCAAACAAGCTTGGGAAATATTGTATATGTAGCCTTTTTACAGTGATTTCTAATGGACATGAACCTACCAAAAGCTGGAAGGTCCACAGCAAAATGACATATTTAATTTTATCAACAAGCATTATCTAAACCTGTTTGATTTTAGAATGCATTTTTCATACAACAACTATCACCTCTTAAAGAATACCTGGAATAGGTTTTCCTATACCTATACCTATATGTCAGGTAAGTCCAAAACATTAACAAATACATGTGTTTAGTAGGTTCCCATATGGTTGAAATCTCCATTAAGGACATTTTATTTCTCTTCCTCCTGACTTTGTATGCTATTGAGAAATGGTCAGAGAGTAATCTTCCTCCCTCCCTTTCTTCTTTTCTTTCTCTCATTTTTTCCCCCTGAAAGAGAATAGTCAAAAAATCCATACATATTTATTGAGCCTCTCTGATGTGATAGTTGCTGTGAAATCCAAGAACATGAAAGATTCAGCAGCCCGGGCCCAGGAAGGAACCGTAATAACCTGCTGAGAAAATCAGACACATGATCGGCTGCTGCCTAGAGACAGTGTAAGGTAGCATATAAATCATTCAGCCTGGGAGTGCTACTGTAGTTCCAGCAGGGAGAGGGAGGTATGGACTGTAGCTCACTGTGCTGGGTTTCAGGAAGAAGGTGAACTTGGATGTAGGTCTTCAAGGAAGACTGTGGTTTTAATGGCTGTGGGATGAGGGAGTCTGCTGGCATTGTTTTCAGGTGTAAGAAATGTCTGCAGCCTGAATAAAGGTTGTATGTGTGGGCAGTAAATGGGCTGGGTGGAGTAGACACATTCCAGGGAGGAGAAGGGAAATAGAGTTGAACACTTAAATGTGTGGCCTTGAGCTAATGGATATTGTGGGAATTGGATAAGTGCACTGGTAGCCTAAGAGGATAGAATGGAGAAGAGAGACGGATGGAGACTAAGGAGCTATTGTGGTAGTCCAGATGCAGTGAAAAGCAAAGAGTTGTGGAGGTATCCACTTTAGTGGTCTATGATGACAGTTAGAAGCAATAGAAAGAGTATGACATTGGGAACAGAGGTTCAAATGCTGGCTCTGCAACTTAGCAAGCATGGGGCAAATTTGGGCAAATTAACTTCTCTGTACCTCAGTTTTCTTTTTGTAAAATAGGGCTAAAAATACATTCCCTAGAAGGTGGCCTCCAGACCATTTTCCCACACTTTATTTAAATGTTAAAACTAACTTTAATCTAAAAATCATATATTCATATCTCTGTCTTTTTTGGGGGTTCAGTTCAACTTAAATGTGTTGTTTGTTAAAAACTTGTAATTATCATCTATTACATGTAACATATAAGAGCTGCTTTTAATAGTAATTCATCTCCTCCCTATCTTTTTTTAAAACACGGTCAAAATTAACAAAACAATCTTGTATTTTTGATACTAGTAGTGGTATCACTACTACTAGAGGTACAACTCTGAAAAGTAGCATAATTAGCAACAGTATTGATGGTATCTGCTACTTTAGATTATTTAAACTGTAGTCACTGAGGTAAGCAAGAGGAAGAAGGCACGTCATTTATGTGTTTTTCATCCTTAAGATTAGCTTTTGGAAGTATATATTATTCCACAGCAATCTGGATAGGTCTTGCCATGCCCTGATCTTGTAAGCCCAAATTTTATTTTGAATACTCCAGCTTTGCACTTAAATGACAGCTCCTTGATAAAAGAAAAACAATTGCGTAACAGTTTTCTTCCAATTGTCTGAAAACATAATGGGTGTACATACACACACACACACACACACACACACACACACACACACACATAATCTCTAGGGCATATTTACTAGATAGTATTATGTAATGCGTAGACATTTTAAATTATGATAATTAAGACAAAATATGAGTAGCAGGTTTTTGATTTGAGACAAATTTGAGATTTACTAAAATTAATTATTATATGTGTGTCCTTCTGAAGACTTCATATTTTCATTATATATCTTCATTCTTGAAGTATAACTCTTAGATTGTTGAATTAAGTTTTATGAATTAAGTTTTTTTTTTTTTTTTTTGGCCAGGCACAGTGGCTCACGCCTGTAATCCCAGCACTTTGGGAGGCCGAGGTGGGCGGATCACTTGAGGCCAGGAATTTGAGACCAGCCTGGCCATCACAGCAAAACCCCATCTCTGCTAAATCTAATCTTGTGCCTCAAGCGAGGCACAAGACTCACTTGAACCTGGGAGGCAGAGGTTGCAGTGAGCTCAGATCGTGCCACTGCACTCCAGCCTTAGGGACAGAGTAAGATTCTGTCTCAAAAGAAAAAAAGTTTTTTCCATTTTTACCAACACCACTATTCTCAATTCATCCACTATTTCACTAGGAATTACTAATTCAGTTTACATAAACTTTTGCTACAAATTTATTCAATGAAGAAGCTTCTGGATATTTAGGTTCTACATGCTAATTTCAATCGGCATATTTTGTTTTTCAAATTTGTTCTTGGTGACTCAATAATTATACCTGTCCACCTTGAAAGTGTCTTTCTTCATCACCTTCAAGGCCACAGCTAACAAGACCTTTGAAAAAAAGTAAACAGTAGAGAATTTCAACTTCTGTGAAGACCACCGTCTTCTTCTGAATCCCCAGACTCCATTCATACAAGGTTTTGGGGAAGATTAAATGAAATGAAGCAGTGGCTTACAAAGTTTATTGACAGTAAACTACAGTAAAATTTATATTTTATACTATGACCTGGTAGATTTGTTTAAAGTAAGGGGTGCTCACTTTTGAAGGCATGTGGATGCTGACTTTCAGTAATATAAAAAAAAATGTACAAAAAGGTTTTATACCTATATTTATTTTTAAAAGGTAGAGGAGAGCAGTGGACTCCTATTTAAAGAAACTCTTGTGTTTTATAAATAATAGTCATGGCAAAATTTGTTTACAGTCTTTAACAAACCATGCATTTCAGTATAAATTAAACCAATAAAAAGAATGAGATATATATATAATATAAAGGAAATGTATATATAGGAACAGTATATACCATACACACAAGAGTAAATATGTATTCGATCCAATACAGAGAATTAAAACATAATTTAACATGAAATAATATTTATCCTTACTATGTATGATTCACTCTGATGTTTTCTATTTTATTTAATTTTTAAAGTATTAATTGTGACCCACTAAATTGATTTTGAAATCTACCAATTGGTTTGAAAACACTGAGGTAAGAAATTACCTTGCTTAATAAATGTTAGTTTTGTTTTCCTCTTCTCTCTTCCTCCCTTTTTATAATTAAAAAATTCTGCCTCTACTTCTCTACTTCACATGAGAGTAGAACATATAAAAAGATTTGAGCTAACTACTGTGCATATTTTTTGTGGTAATTTCTCCATAATGTGTGTTTTCTCAGGGTACTACAAGTTTACCAACAGAACACATAAAGCAGCGGCCACTCACTGAAATGCCTATAGGAGCCAGATAGACCATGTGAATGAATGAATGGCAAGGTTGGTGGGCATTCTGGGTGCAGTGGCTAGAACTGTGGAGGGTGGGAGCAGACCACCATATATCCTAAGCATTTCATTGGCAAATGAACAGGAGAAGGACACCTTTCCGTTTGGCCCTCATTTTCCTAGATCTTTCCTCCCTTCCTCTGTCAATCCCTCCTACATAGCCTATGTTCCCAAAGCACCTCTTGTATTATAATAATAATTATTATGATATCTGTCCTTAATCAAGACCTTATACTGGATTTTTAATGCCTTTAGGTCTCCCCCAAACTTCAGTTCATCTATTTGAAGTCCCTATAAAATCTACCTCCTTAGACTTGTCTGTCCCCATTATCCCCTGTGGTTGACCCCACCTCCATCTCTATCTTTTGTCAGCAAGTTTCCTCAGAGTTCCCTCTCTGCATACTTGTTCATGCTGGGTTATTTGTTTTTGCCACTTGATCATCTAGACCTTTTTCCCTCTTTCCCTCCTTCTATTCAATTTCTGCCTTTCACTGCTGTACAAAGGAGGGGCAGGGAGGCCCTCCAGGGTGGAGGGAATCAGTCTTGAGATAACTGAGAGATTCAGGGTGATGAGTCCCAAAGTTGAAGAGAAACCACATACTTCATCTGTTTTCGTTTTACCTAGCAAGGAGCCTTTTCTATAGCCTTTTCTATAGGGAAACTAGAGGTTATGACATGATTCATCTTTGCCTACTTAAACTTTAGCTTGATTCATCACTTCTCAACAAATACTTGTTGAACCCCACCAGTAATACAAGAAGCTTGGTATTCTATGAGGTGCTCAACTTACAAAGCTTAGTTCAGAAGAATTCTGGCTTCAAGGCGTCTACCATCTAGAGGCAAACAACTAACAAATGAACAAATGCAGTGATTTCAAAAGAAATTAAGGTGTGCTGTGGTAGAGGCATGCACAGGTCAGAAAAGTTCGGAGGTTCCAGCCAGGCTTCCTGGGGAGAATATCCATGCCCCCCTCCACCTGGTAGTTCATGATCAGAGTTTGCAAGCTTGGCTGGGATAGAGGGAATAGCGTGTGAACCACAGAAAGAGTGGATCTGGTGGCTCAGACACGGCAAGAACCAGCTCATGGCACTAGGCTGCAGGCACACCATGCACAAAACAGTCTTTTCTTTCCCCAGTTCTCCAAATTCTCTAAAGTGGAAGCCTAGGAGTGAGGGTAAGGAGGTGGTAGGGAGCCACAACCACTGGAGCAAAGGATGAAAGAATGGGCATGAGTCTCTAAAAGTGCAGAAACTCAACCGACTGGACGCTGAGACGATGTTTATAAAGGATTTTTTTTTTTTTTTTTTTTTTTTTTTTAAGTTCTGGGATACATGTGCAGAACGTGCAGGTTTATTACATAGGTATCCATGTGCTATGGTGGTTTGCTGCACCTATCAACCCAAACTAGGTTTTAAGCCCCGCATGCATTAGGTATTTGTCCTAATGTTCTTCCTCCCCTTGCTCCCCCGACCCCCACCAGGCCCTGGTGTGTAATGTTCCCCTCCCTGTGTCCATGTGTTCTCATTGTTCAATTCCCACTTATGAGTGAGAACATGCAGTGTTTCGTTTTCTGTTCCTGTGTTAGTTTGCTGAGAATGATGGCTTCCAGCTTCATTCATGTCTCTGCAAAGGACATAAACTCATTCTTTTTTATGGCTGCCTAGTATTCCATGGTGTACATGTGCCACATTAAAAGTGACTTTTTAAAGCGGCAACTGTGGGAGGCAAAGGAGAAAAAACAGGAGCTGCCAGATAAGGGAGTGAAGAGAACCCAGCACTTTGAGAATTCCGTTACATTTTGCAGCTTGAATTTTTCACTTTTTGCTCCCATTATCTGCCTCTTTCTCCTCTCCATGAACTGGGCCCTGTGGGCCCAGGATCCTGCTGTCTTTGCAGGGCAAAGAATGGTTAGAAATGAATTCATTAAGGTGAGAAACCATTGCTGGCATAATTCTCCTTCACAGAAACCTGGCACTTAAATTTAACCTGTTTGGTTAGATCCAGCTCTGCCTCCCCCATTTCTTTCTGCAGAAACAAGGCTGGCAGATCCCTGTTCCTCTTAATCCTTGAATGGACCAAATGCTGGGTTATGCTGGGGCAGTGAGGGACCTTACAAACACTGAAATTTAAGAGAACAGTTTTTGGAGTAAGGCAGTCCTTGTTCCAAATCTGAGCTTTGCCACTGACTAACTAGCTTGGCACCTCATAAAAGTGAATTAACCTAGCTTGTTTTCTAATTTATAAAATGGAGAAAGCAGTACCTATATCACAGTATGATTTTGAAAATTATTTAAATAGGACTATGTATGTAAAATAGCAAGCCTGAAAAATAGCAAGTGGTCCTAAAGTCACTATGATGGTGAATTTTATATGCAGGAACCTAGAGCATGTTAGGATTTTGGGGATCTTTCCCAGCTCACACTGAAGCTTCGCTCTTCTCCAACAGTCTGTTATCCAATGCTGGATAACTGAGATAGTCTTCCCAGCATTTATCAATGTAGTTAGGAACAGTAATCCTGGAAAGCATTCTCAAATTATTTATCTAATTAAACAAGCAAACCTTTTTAGCCCAGACATCCTAAATCTCTGTAGCTTGTCTTTGCTGATTTGGTCAGAATAGCTCAGATGGTAGGAAGGGCTTTCTGGGTGGAAAAAAATAAATTAGCAGTCTGGAAAACAAAAGATCTCTGGCTTAAAAGAGTCTCTAAAACAGCCTGATCAGCCTGTGTATTTTGCCATATTATCTAGCATTAGTAGGAGACTGGAAAAAATCCAGGGCTCTTTGTAGAGATAGAGACTGGCAAATATTATGTTTGATGCATGAGAACCAAATCAGAAGTTAACTCTTTAAGTTATTAAATCACTAAACAGTCTATCACAATTATGCATTTATTACTAGACTGAATTTCTCTGGGGCTGGAACCATATTGAATTCATTTTTTGATCTCTGGTGCTAAACACTGGCTGTCATATACTAGGTATCCAATAAATGTTTGTTGAATTGAAAATTGAAAAAGCATGAAACATTTCCCCTGTTAAGGCTTCTTTTCTATAATAGTTCCATAGTTTCTAATGCAACTGAGAATCATTAACTGGACTGTTAGAGGAATATGAATATGGTTCAGGGAGCTACAAACTTCATGCTCTGAGATGTCACATGATTAGTGTAACTTTTGTGCCAGGGGAGAGAAATCCCTAAGAGAGTGACTGTTCTCCATACCCACCCACCCCCAGTGTCCTATAGAGCCTCTCATTCTCCAGATCCCTATAATGACTATTAAATTTATTTGTTTATATATCTATTGCCTTGTCTTCCTTATAGGTACAGAGTCCATACATCCCAATTGGCCTGGAACTTCCCAGGTCTATGCCTGCTATACCTGTTATAATTATGAATAGCATTGCCTTTCATTCTAAAAAGTGTTCTGGTTTGAATGCTAAATCATCTAGACACCCTACTTATGAGAGGGTTCACTGCACATCAGTAAGTTGCCCAAATCCCCTCCCCTTGGAAATCTGGGTACTACCCTCTACCAAGGGCTTTCCACTATGGAGGCAGCTCTCTCAATCACAGCATTCAGGAGGTGTGAGCCCGCTCCCAACAGAACAGACACCTGTCTACAAAGAGACTCTTGGCGGAAGAAAAAAAAAATCTGTAAGTTTAAGTCTTCCCCTTAAACTTGGGTCTCTTTTGCACATAAGAAACAAAGAATCTCTAATAATTACATCCCTAAATGTACTGAAATCTAGAAGACATGCCCATTTGAAAACTCTAATCTAGTAATTAAAGCTTCTCAGGTTAAACTGCACCTTAATAATGTAGCTTATTTTGTCAAGATCAGTTAAGGCCCTGTAATGTGATTTGGAATAAATGGACAGACAGAAATTAAAATGTGCTGGACAAGGTAATCAGAAATCTCACTTCATTCAGTCAATAACAATGGCAATTCAGCGGGTTCCTTTTACTACTGGGATGTAATTGTGCTTGGCTTTAAGTTCTTGTAATGATGGAACAAATTAAATTACTTCATACTTTTAGGAACATTTGGCTACATCATGTTTTGGCGCTTCCATAAACCTCACTGGAAATTAAATCAGCTCTGTGCTTGCTCATTCTCCCTCTTTAGTGCCATGTCTGCCTCTTGTCAGCAAAATGGTAATATTGTCTACCCTAATCCACCAGATGCAGTTGAGTTAAAAGAAATTACCTCCCCCACCTCTTTCCTTTCAAATCTCCCTATTTGTAGCTATCAAATTTTGGCATGCCTGCTGGAACACAGTCTTGTTAGAACAAGCACGGTAATTCTCTCATGAGACTTTAGGACTCTCTCTACGACAAGGTCAGAATGTACCTGTGATTCAAATTTAGATGAGGATATGAGTTGGTAAGAACATGAAGAGCATCAGACAGTTTTCAGGACTCCCACTACTTTTATTTTGTGCTATCAGTTTTTCCTTTCCCAAATTGCAGGTGGAGATGCAATCTTTAAGGCTGGAAATCTCTTGCTATATGCCATTAAAATGAATTAGTCTAGCACATTTTATCTTTAGGCCCTTACCTAGGGCAGGTAAAATATTCTAGCACAAAATAACACAACTTTCCTGAACACCGTAGCTACTAAGTTCATATGGTAAAAGATTATACTATACATTACATTGCAAATAGAGTGTTGCAGACTGATATTAAATATTTAAAATGTATGCAGCATTATTAATAGGCAACACTGTGGCAGAGACTGCTAAATGTCCCCCCTAATATTGATGCTTTTCTTCATCACTTGTTTTCAAATACCAATTTTCATGTAATCATGTGACTGCCCAAAATAGAGAAAATTCACAGCCTCCTTGGTTGCCAGGTGTTGCCATATAACTAAGTTTTGGTGAATGAGTTGGTAGTAGAAGTGTTAGGTAGATGTTATATAAATGTGCTAGAAACTTTCCTTAAAAGAAATTTGTCATCTATCTTTTTATCTGCCTGTATTTATTGTTTTCTCTTTCCTACTGGCTAGAATGTGAAGTTGATGGCTGGAGTCGGAGCAGCCATATTGGATGATGAGTTGAATTTAGCAACAGAGGGTATACCTCACAGTGCAATAAGATGGAAAGATCACATGTCCTTGAAGATTATACTGGATAGAGGCGCCATATTAACTTTGGACTGCCTACTTTCAGATTTTACTTGAAGGAGAAATATCTGTCTTCCTTAAGCCACTTCTATTTTAAATCTATTTACTGCTGAATAAAATCTCAACTAATGCAAACACCAATAACAAAAAATTCCTATTCACTCATGATATAGGACTATACCTTAGTCTTTTTTGTGTCATATATCTGTTCATTCACCATTTTTGCTTTGATGTTCAATAAACATCTCAAATTTAATAGATCTATAAAAATTTTTTAAATTTTAGTTTCAGGGGTATATGTGCAGGTTAGTCACATAGGTAAATTGCATGTCATGGGGTGCTGGTGTACAGATTATTTCACACCGAGGTAATAAGCATAGTACCCCTATAGCTTAGTCTTAAGAAGAAGTATGTTCACATAGGCCAGGCTGAGATTTGGATGTTGGATGACTTTCTTCCAGCTTACTCTGATTTGAATATATTGTGTGATAGTAGATGGCTAAACTGCTTGCTCCAAAACTATCTGACAATGCTTTTTAGAAAATCTGCCAAACAAAACTATAAGAATCACCCTGGAGCTTCCCTTAGGCTTCAGATATTTGTCTTCCCTGCCCTACTTGGAAATCATTCCAGCCTGGAAGTCATTGTGAGGAACAAAAAAATGGTCTCCCTACCATGAAGAATAACACTGTTTCCATTGTTGGGAGGCTCTCCTTCCTGCAGGCACTGTCCCTCACTCATTAGACACTTGAATGATAAGGATGTTCATATATGTATTGGTGTTTGTATCAGTTAGACAGTTGAATGATACTAATGTTCATATATTTCTTCTTATTCAATAGTCTCACAAGAACACTATTCTTGTAAAGTCATTAAAAACTGGAGAGTCTTTTCATAATTATTTCCATGATTTCTCATCTAAAGCCAGTGTTCTCTCCTCCTGTCAATCTGATAGCTTTAAAGCTAAGTTCTGGTGGGTCCAAGTCCTGCCTGAAAGGTTTATCAAAGGACATATTGCAGTCATATGGTCGGACACAAACACCTCTGAATGTACAATATTTTAAAGCAAAACAGTTTATGTGTAAGCTCTGTGAGGTTACAGACGATGGCTATCTTATTTATTACCAAATCCCCAGCTCCTAGAACGGTGCCCCTCAATATAAATCTGCCAAATGAATAAACGAAGAGTTTGCCTGCAGCAGTAAACTTGTTATTTGCACACACTCGAGGCCCACCTCTATGTGTACATTGTCAATGAGTCAGCCTTGTGGATGACTCTGCAGGACTGTCTGTATAACATCCACCACGGTTACCAGGGGACCCAATTTTCATAAATTGCTCCAGCATCACACCCCCCTCTTACAGAGACTCTTCTATTCTAATCCCTGACACATTGTCATCCTCACTCAGATTCCCCAATAGATAGAAATGCTGTTCAATATTCTTGGGTAGAGAGGGATAGGCATGCTCAAACTCCTTTTGGGAAAAAAAATTGCAACTGTCAGAAATGTGTTAGCTATCTTCACAGATTATGAAACATAAATATCAATTACCTGTTCACAGCAGTGGAAGCCTGCATATTTTTTTAAGATAATAAGTATAAAACGGCTATAAGTACCATATTGAGTAGAGACCTACCACTGCCTATTTCAGTGAAGGGATGGTTGTGTTGCAGGGTCAGAATGATTACCCACTGGCTGACACTCCCTCCAGGACTAAAGGCAGCATCGCCAGCATCCACTCTGCTTCTCCACTGCTTACTGTTAAGGAGCAAGGTACTGGCATTATCTAAGTAGGAACTACTTCATTATTTCAAAACCTGGAATTGGCTGATCAGAAGAAGAAAAACAGTATAAAAATACAGACAGACAAGATTTTCTGGCTGTCCTAATGAATGCTAGCTAGCTATAATAGCATGGATAAGACATATAACCAAACATATAAGATCTATTAATTGAAGGGAATCTCTATTTATATTAACTCATCTATTTTCTCTAAAACCAGTATTTAGTTATCTCCCATACATTGGCATATTGTGTATATTTGCAAAATTCAAAATGTTACTGAAGTGACTTTTTTCCCTCAGACATCTGAGCTATCCCTCAACTAATAGTTGAGCTGTTCTTCTATAGCTCAGTATCTGAGTTAGAACTCAAAGTAAAAAGGTATAAATAAGTCATGCTATAACATTCAAAGGCAATCAGATGTTTGAGACTACAGTTATACAGAAAAGTGTCCTTGTTCTTGGGAGGAATACATCAAGGAGTTTAAGAATAGAGGGCCATGATGTGTGCAGTTTTCTCTCAGGTGGTTCAGAGAAAAAAAGACAACATGCGTGTATGTATATTTGTGTGTATGTGCACATAGAGTGATACTGCAAATGAGGTGGAATGTTTACAATGAGAGAATGCATATGTTTTTTTTTTTTTTTTGCACTACCCATGAAGCTTTCCAGTGTGTCTGAAATAACTTCCAGATAAAACTTTTTTTAAAGGCAATCAGAACAGTGGCAATGAATAATTCAATTATTTCATATTTGAGCTGTGTTTCCTGCCACCCCCACCCGCTATAACACTACATACATACATAGGCTCACATAAGTGACACTTACTATACTTTTTTGCCTATGTAATGAGCGTTGGTGAAGTACGTGAGTGGGAAATTCAGTCTTCTGCATTCAAGCTCTAAGTAATTCTAAGAGACCTTTTAGATAATGATTTGACTTTTAAGACAACAATTTTGAGGTTATAATATGATGTCATTTCATATAAACAGAACTGCCCTTTTGTCCTTTCAGATTGGATTGAAAATGGCCCATGGAGTACAACCACCTGGGAATATATCCTTGAGAAAGACAGTTGAGGCTCACTGCCCAAACCACAGGCTACTGAAAACTTGGCCAAAGGCGACTACTCTAGACTGGTGACTTCAAAAGTGCTGATGAATACAGTGAACCATGAAAGATGCATGATTTGTTTTGAACATTTTACTATGATTGATGACCCAGATTTGGCAAGTTAGTTCACTCCCAGTGGAGATGAAAGTTTCACTGCCTTCTTTCTTTCAACATTCTTGTTGAGACAGATTTCACTTTTATTGGCCAATGTACTAACAAATCACTTGCATTTGCAGCATAATGAATTCATTAGCAACACTGTGGATCAATGCTATACTTAATATTCCTGAGTCAACATTAACTCTTAATTAAATTTCCTTATTATAATGCCTCTGGAAATTTTCCTTCAGGCTACTAAACTTCAAGCCAACAGTCTAAGTGTTAATCAGTAATCATGCTAGTAACTTTCTGAGATGGGTCAGGGCCAGGGCCAGTGATCCATCATGAATGGCAGGTTTAAAAATGGATATACGTGATCAAAAATACCCATAGGTTGACTCAAAGCATTCTATCCTTTGGGTTATTCTAACACTCAGTGTATCAGCCTTCTGAGCAAGCCAAGTTTTTATTGCCTTAAAAAGTCTAAAAGAAAAGATAAAAACAGAGATAATCAGTTTTATTTGGCAATGGCAGGGTTGTGGGAAATGAAAAAGAAGAAAGTTAAAGATGAGTGAAAATGGGATAGTCTTGGCACTTTGGTATGAAATTGAAGTACTTATTTAAACTGATGAATATTATACAGAAATATACAAAGAGCAGTGAGGGGCTAAGAACCTAATTCCAAGGTAACTACAAGGAAAAAATTATTGATCTGGATTGTGACCAGAATTCAAGAGTTTGACTGTTGTCGTTGTTGCTGTTGTTATTAAGTTAAAAAAATGAGAAAAAAACATACGTTTTTCTATTATACTTACCAGGAAAGGAAAGAGAGAAGGAGGGAGACATGGAGGGGGCAGAGGGGGCAGAGGGAGAGAGAGACAAAGCCTCTGACAAAGTCTGGAAAAAGACACAAATTCAGATTTAGGATCCCAAAATATGCTAATTTCTGCCCCCTTCAAAATATTAAACTTTGCTGGAAATTTTTTTATTGTTTATTTTTTACATCAACTAGCAGGCCAATTAGCCAAGATGACCTTTTCATCCTTGGTACTCTTTCAGGTGAGCTCTGTGGGCTACCGCCAGGAAGTCCTAGCCAACCAAGCTCTCACTGGGCCACTTTGTGCTAGGTAGACTACATAGTCTCCTAAAAAACCATGCAGCCCTGATGCTGGTCTGCCAAAGTGTGGTTTGCTGTCATGTCCTACAGGCTACCCGTTTCCCAGTGATTTATCATAATAAACCAAATGGGAATGAAATACCCAGAAATATGCCATAAATCTACTAGTGGTGAATTTTAAATATTCTGCACACCATGGTGATTTGTTAATTCAGTTGGATCTCTATTAATCCTCTCTAAAATGTCATTAAACCATCTGTTTTGACTTGTTAATCAAACAACTTTTAAAAATGTATTTAGAGTATCAGTAACTCCTGAATTAATGCATCCATCAGTAATAATCCCCTCTCCAACTTTAGATTTATTTTTAAGCTCTAGTTTTTTTTTTCCCACCATTCCAACAAATAGCCTGACTTCCAAAAGTAAGAATCACTTCAGTTGTAGAAATGTCCAGAGGGTGCCCTACTTTCAAAACAGGAAGCAAATTGATCCAGCAGTCCCACTTCTTGGTATATATCCAAAAGAACTGAAATCTGGATCTTGAAGAGGTATATTCACTGCAGCATATTCATAATAGCTAAGATACAGAAGCAACCTAAATGTCCATCAACAGACGAATGGACAAAGGAAATGTGGTGTATATATACACATATAGAAATATTATTCAGCCCTAAAAAAGGAAGGAAATCCTGTCATTTACAACAAGTTGGATGGAACTGGAGGACATCATGCTAAGTGGAATAAACCAGACATAGAAGGACAAATACTGCATGATCTCACTTACATGTATAATCCAAAATAGTCAAACTGATGGAAGCAGAAAGTAGAATGGTAGTTGCCAGAGGCTGGGGGAAGATGGGAATTGGTAGATGTGGTCAAGGGTTACAAAGTTTTAGTCTTGCAAAATAAGTTCTGGAAAGCTGCTGTATAACAGAAATATACAATCAACAATACTATATTGTATACTTAGAAATTTGGTAAAAGGGTAGCTGTTATATTAAGTGTTCTTACTATGAAAGGAAAACAAAACAAAAAAAAAACCCAAAAATATGGGAGGAAACTTTTGGAGGCAGTGAATAAGTTTACGGCATTGACTGTAATGGTGGTTTTAGGGTGTATACCTATCTCCAAACATCTTGCTGAATAAACATATTAAATCTAAAGTTTCCTTGGGAAAGAAGATGAGAAAATAATTGTCAAGAGACTGTACACCAATAAAATAGTCAAAGAGTACAATGAAAACTTAGGAATCCCATTTCTTCCTTTGACTCACACTGTTTGATGATATCATTCACGTCAGCATTTGGAAGTTATTGAGACATTTCAACATAAGATTGTCCTTATGATCTATGATTTGGGACTCTCTTATAAGAAAGTCCATTCTATACCAATTTGTTTTGTTCCTTGGTAACTAGACCTTCTTTAATTGGATCTAAGAATTAATATTCCTATCTCATAAAGGAGACTAAAAGGATCCAAGTAGATGGAGTTTCAAAGGTGGTCCCATTAAAGCATTTTTACCTTAAGCAAAGATGTCTCAATTTTTCCTGCTTGCTTTTCAGATGCTGTTCTAAAAAAAAGTACCTTATTCCTTCTACTAAAAGAAAACCTATCAATTCATTGATTCATTGAACAAATATTTATTGAACACGTAGTATGTACTAAACACTGGGTAAGATTCCCGATATGCAAAGAGGAATAAGTCCCTGCCCTTAAGAAAACTCACAGTGTGGTCAAGCTAACAAACAATTCTAGAGCAACTGTGTGATAAGGGCTCCAACAGCACATGCAGGAACACAGAGAGAGGCACTCTTAGTCTTGGAGGGGCTTCCTACGGTGGGCAGTTTTTGATGTGTCACAAAAGGAGGAGCTATTAGGGCACAAGAAGAGCAAGGATGAAGTGCAGAAAGGAGTGAATAGATGGGGAGGGGACCCAGGCAAAGAGAATAACATAGGCAAACGTGCAACTTCATGGGAACACAGTACATTTGGAAGCCTGCCCACCATTTGTTACAGCAGAATGCATGTGTGGGTGGAGATGAGGCTGCAGAGATGGGCTGGAGAGGATTATGAGAGACGAATGACTAGCAAAGGAAGTTGGTCATGTCCTTATGTGGTGGGGGACCATGGAAAGATTTTTATTTGTAAGACGTGGTTTCTTCTTCACTCTGTGGCAAATAGCAGATACTATAGTCTGAATGTTTGTGCCCCTCCCCACATTCATATGATGTGAAACCTCATCACCAATGTGATGGTATTAGGAGGTGGGGCCTTTGGGAGATAATTAGGTCATGAGAGCACAGTCATCATAAGGGGATTAATGGCTTATAAAGGAGGCCCAAGAGAGCTGCCTTGCCCCTTCTACTATGTGAGGACAAAGCCAGAGGCACTATCTATGACCCAGGAAATGAGCCCTCACCAAATACCAAGTCTACCAGTGCCTTGACCTTGGACATTCTAGTCTCCAGAACTGTGAGAAATAAATTTATGTTGTTTATAAGCCACCCAGCTTATGATTTTATTTATTTATTTATTTATTTATTTATTTATTTATTTTGAGACAGAGTTTTGCTCTGTCACTCGGCCTGGATTTCAGTGGCATGATCTCAGATCACTGCACCCTCTCCTTCCCAGGTGCAAGTGATTCTAGTGCCTTAGCCTCCTGAGTTGCTGGGATTACAGGTGCTTGTGACCACATTTGGCTGATTTTTTGTATTTTTAGTAGAGAGTAGGTTTCGTCATGTTGCCCAGGCTGGTCTGAAATTCCTGACCTCAAGTGATCTGCCCACCTCGGCCTCCCAAAGTGCTGGGATTACAGGCATGAGCCACTGTGCCTGGCTATGATATTTTGTTATAGCAGCTTGAATGGACTAAGACAGAAGGAAAAATAGGTCTTTCTGAAGTGTGAGCTGAAAGACAGAAAATAGCTATAGGTTTCTAAAGAGAGAAAAAGATATATGTTTGACAATATGTTTCAATTAGTACTTTTTTTGAAGTGCAGTAAGTTATCATATAACCTTATTCCATTTCTAATCTATATGATGACATTTAAATATTGACTAGGTTTCTGATACAGTTTTTGGAGTCTGAATGTCACTGCATGGATGAATAAACCAAACAGATTGGATTCATATGGGTTTGACAAATGACAAATTTTTTTCCACGTAAGATTAGAGGAAAAACTGGTTTCACCCAATTTCCTGACTTATTTATATTAGAACTGAAGTCAATGCTGTTATCCCTTTGCATGTTCTTTTGTATTTAAAATCTGATATAGAATTGTGCTGTTACAGAAGAAATAATTTAGTGCATTCTGCCCTCTTATTTCTCATGAGTTTCACTTAAAAGAAAACAAAACAGAAAAAGGACATGGACTTTTCTTTATTTCTAGACTTTATAAACTTTTAGTTATCAAATAAACACGTGTTAATTAAGTGGGTAAAATATTGCATATATTAAAAGGTACTTGGAGACTCTTACGTTGTCAGTTTTTCATGACTCAAAATTTATGAAAAACCATCTAAGACTATGAAAATGAAGTTCAACTGTAGATCTTGAAGTGACAAAACATGAACCACATTGACTTGAGGTCCAGGGCTTAAAACTGCCTATTTGAGCTCTAGGTTAAAAGCATGTGTGAAATGCAAAGTCTGACATCTGTAAAGGTGATTACTGTGAAGTCTCAGTATCATTGTTCATAAGTAAAGCTTGCCCCTAAGCCATACCACAGGCATTCCTAGAGGATATAGATTTCATTTGATTTAACATGATTGTTGATATTGCTAGTGTATTTCACGTGAACTTGTGAAATCATTGTCTATACAGACAATTGAGACACTAAAACTTTTTTTTAAGTATTTTTTGTTAGGGGCTAGATCTGAGTCTTTTTATTCATTTGTTCGTTTGTTCACTCATTTGTTAGTTCAGTTATTTACTTAAAAATGTATATTGAGCAATTCCTATATGGCAAACACTGACAGATGCTGGATTCAGTGATGAGCAAAGCATTCGTGGGTTCTATGCCCAAGGATCCTATCCCGTGGAGTGTAGAGTCAAACAAAGAATGTCAACAACAAATGAAAATTTTAATCTTATTAATGTTATATGCAAAAAGGTAACACCTCCAAAAAAGACAATTTATTTCCTATTAAGGAATGAAGACAGTCCACTGAGGAAGACAAACAGGTAAGCAAATGTAAAGCAAAATAATCAATAGGTAATGTAGTTTTTGAAAAAGAAGGGGCTTTAGGCAGGAAGTCCTGGGTTTGGATTTGGGTTTCAAATCTAGCTATGTACTCTTGGGCCACATACCCAAGTATTGTAAATCTCAGTTTCCTCCTTTTTAAAGTTAGCCTAAAACTACCTCGCTCATCTAACGGTGTGAGAATTAGGTAAACAGCCAGGTAGCTCATCAAATTGTAATTATTATAATTGTTATTTTTTTGAGTCATGAAAGTTTTCACACTGAAGGGAACATTTCAACTTGACTTGGAAGAGTAAGTAGTTTATCAGGCAGAAAGAATTTGTTAGGGTATTCCAGAGAGAAGGAACAAAATGTGCAAATTCAAGTAGTCAGAATCAAAATGGTTTCTTAAAGGAATGGCAAATAGATCAGTGCAGTGGGAGCATAACATTATCTAAATAATCCATTAGACCTTTTCTTTAACTGATAAAATAAAGCAAGAATTCCCAAAATCAATTTAAATCCATCTTCCTTCTTATACCTCTCCATTCCCCATACCATGGAAACACAGTTTTACCTCTTTTACAATGAGTTTTCAGTGTGAAGAGACTTGGTTCATCAAGATTAGCAAACTTCACAGCATTGAACAAAAGATAAAGAAAAGTTTACAGCAAATATGTTCCATGTGAAAGCATCTCCAGCAGGTTCCGAAGATGCAATGAAAAGACTAAAACTTGATATAGGGATATTTCAGTGGTGCTTGTACCAGCTTCCTAACATTTTGTTCTACCTTAGCAAAATCTATCCCTTATTACTCACCCTATCTGTAGACTCTGTTATGGAACATAAAGCTTTTTTTTTTTTTTTTTCCTAATCCAGTGGGGAAGCCCTCTCCTTCCCTGGGTGATTCCTGAGCAACCAGGAAAACAGCAGTCACAGTCAACACAGCTAGTGCTTGCAGGAAACCTCTCTTCCATGAAGCTCGGAATGACTCACAGTTCCAGATGGCCTTGTCAGCCTTTATCCACATTCCACTCTTGGCACCATTAACCTGGTCTAGTGTGGTTGCAACAAATAACTTTTCTTGTTATGAGGACCAGTGTTTTGAAAAATTTAAAATGTTATAAAATTAAAATGTTTATATTTGGAAATTATTTCCAAATATAAAAGGAGCCTGTCTTCATTATAGATTATTTGGAAAAAAATGCAG
Organism: Symphalangus syndactylus; assembly: GCF_028878055.3. Classification (NCBI taxonomy): domain Eukaryota; kingdom Metazoa; phylum Chordata; class Mammalia; order Primates; family Hylobatidae; genus Symphalangus; species Symphalangus syndactylus. Next base: position 40,681,200 of record NC_072440.2, on the reverse strand, counting down.
AGGGGTTTAAAAGAAAAATGGAAACAAGCCATCTTTTTTTTACCCATAATTCTACCACTCAGAGATAACTACTGTGAACATTTTGATGTATTTATTTCCAGTCTTTCTAGAATGTAGATCACCGTAAGAGATTTCCGAAGCAGAATTACTAAGTCAGAAGGAATAAACATTTTTATACCTCTTAATGTGTATTGCCAGATAGTTTTTGAGAAATATTACAGCAATTTCTACTTTTAGAAGTACTGCTTGAGAGTAATGTTACATGGTATTCTCACTAATACATATACAATGTTATAAATATGTCAAAAAATAAAACTTAGCAACTATGTTGTCTCCTTGTTTCAATTTGAACTTATTACAAGAGTGATCAATTTTTAAATTCAAATGTTATTTTTAGCAAAGTTATAGATGCAAATAGTTTAGAGAACTAAGTAGTACCACAAGGATTAAAAAAGGAAATCTCCTACACTGCGTCCCCCACCCACAATACATACATATATCTTCCACTCCCCAGAGGGTACCCATTTTCAAATATTTTAGCTGATTCATTTGCTGTACTCCACTTCATCTCTAAATGATGTAACTTTATGGTTACTTCTTAATAGTTCATTTTTTTGGGCATTGCTTATTGATACTTCATAGTGGAAGATAAGGATTTACCTTTGCAATACTTCACACTTCTCATCACCCATCTTTCTAATATATTATAGTTTTACTTAGATTGATAGTCATTGTGTTTCCATGAGCAGAACCAAAGAAAAACTATAAGCAGCTAAACTATGTAACATACCCTGATTACCTTTTTTTTTTCTTTGTTTTCCTTGTTGAAAATTCTTGTCTTTTGTTAGTTTCTTTGTTCCCTTAGGTGTCCATATATACTTATCACTAATTCCATCCCAAACTTCCCCTGTATTGCAAAAATCTAAGTATGGCTCAAACACATCAAGAATTTTATTAAATTCATCTTCTTGAAGAAATCTCATCCAGAGGCCTCTTTGACCTGGATTGGTTATTCTCTATGTCTCTTGCTCACCTGTCACTTTGGAATGTTCTTTCCTTATTATCCCAAGGGTAATGTTTTTAGAGTTCATTCCCTTTTTTTGGTGAACACATTTTCCAGTAGTTTCCTGAGTCAGTATGTGTCAGAGATACATTTTTTAAAGCTTGCACCTCAGAAATAATCTTTATTCCATGCTCACTCTTGATCAGTAATTTGGTTGAATATAGAATTCTTGGTTGAGAATCATTTTCCTTTAGAATTTAAAAGGTATCACTTCATTCTTTTCTGGGTTTCAAAACGAATCTTAAGAAGTCTGAGGCCCTTTTGATTTTCGATCCTTCTATATGATATGATAATGATCCTTAGAACAAGTCACAAGTCTCTTTTTTAATACTTTATATTATGCTAAATGCTCCAATAAATGAGTCCTGGAAATTTTTCTTCAATTTTGTCCTCCTGCAGTTTTCTCTTTTCTCTAGAATTTCTGATTTTAGATGTTAGATTTCCTGGACTGGTCCTCTGATTTCCCACTTTTTCTTCTGTATTTTCTACCTTTTTGTATTTTTGCTCCATTTCCATAGAGATGTCCTCAATTTACCTTTCAACCCTTCTATTGAGTTTTTAACTTATTCTATCATGTTTTTACTTTCCAAGAGCTCTTTTCCTATTCTCTGAGTGGTTTTTTTTTTCATAGCGTCTGCTTTTGTTTCGTGGAAGCAATGTTAATATTTACAAATACAATATCAAGTGTATTTCTTCTCCTCTCTCTGATGACACTTTATAAGTTACCTTCTTCCTGCAACATCTGTACTTTTTTTTCTTTTCTTTTCTTGAGATGGAGTCTCACTCTGTCACCCAGGCTGGAGTGCAGTGGGACCATATTGGCTCACTGCGAACTCCATCTCCCGGGTTCGAGCAATTCTCCTGCCTCAGTCTCCCGAGTAGCTGGGATTACAGTCACCCACTACCATGCCCAGCTAATTTTTTTTATATTTTTAGTAGAGACAGGGTTTCACCATGTTGGCCAGGCTGGTCTCAAACTCCCGACCTCAGGTAATCCATCCGCCTTGGCCTCCCAAAGTGCTGGGATTACAGGCGTGAGCCACCGCGCCCGGCCAACATCTGTACTTCTTTAAAGTTGGTCTTTTTACATTTGTTTTGGTTTCTTTCATTTAGTTTTTCTAAGTATTTGATAAATCTTATCTGTCTACTCATATTTAAGGCTACAGTACTAAAAATCAGATTGGAAGCTTTGTTTGCATAGGTAAGATTTGTCAACTACATCCACTTCTTGATGATCCAACTGAGCAGTTTCATTCAGAAATGCCTTGCACCGTTATCTTTGGGTCTTTTCTCTTGGGTTGGTGAATTCTCCAAAGGCTATATTAATCTCCTGTCCAGAAGGCTTAAGCATAGTTGGAAGCTGATTGGGGGAAGATGGTTGGGACTTTCAACCTTCAGAATCCATTCAACAAATATTTGAGCATCTATATTTGGCAGCCTCTATTCTAGCCACTGGAGACATAGTGGTAAACAGAATTTAAAAAGCCCTGTGTTATCATGAACACAAATATATAAGTGTTTATTTAATCCCTCTGTTTTCAGAATGGCACTCAGTCTTCAACCTGCCTAGGTTCCCCTTGTCTAGGGACTGTTTTACATTCATCAGAGAATGAATGTCCAGTATCTTGCTGGGACATAGAAGGGAAAGCCACATAGCTCCACAGAGCATAAGATGAGACCTGCAGGTCTAACTGTTCCTTTAATAGTGTTAGTCTTTACCTCATTTTTCTTAGGTGCTGAATATGGCTGCTTTCTGAGTCTGTTGGTTATTCTTCACTATTCATGGGATTACTCTTTTTGACTTTCCCTAATGTTAGCACAAGATTCTACTGTAACTATCTACTACGGCAGTTACCCCTTGTATACTTGTGTTTCAGCTTCCAAAATTTTGTTGCTGTTATCTCCCTTCCCACTTTCTTTGTCTTTGTCATTTATGCCTATAAAAATCCATTGATGGTTTTCTGAAGGCAGAGGAGTTAAATGGATGTGTTAATTGCTATAGATGTAATCAGAGGTCTCAATGTTGTTTTTTTGTTTTCTGTTTTACTATTCTAACTTGGCATTTATAGATCTTCTTTGTGAGTAGTCTGAATTTGTCTTTAATGATTTAACATTGAAACAGTATTTTCCTTACTTACTTGCATAAGCTCTTTCTTTGTTAGTGTATTAGCCATTGACCTGCAATATCTTTTAGGATGACTGATTCTGAAGCCTGCTGACTGAGTTACTTGTGGTTCCTGTCATTTAGAATGTAGGCAGGTCATGAATCGCTTAGATGGAACAGATGTAATGAAACTTGCTTTAAATATTTCACCAAATTACATATATTTAAATAATGTAAAGAAAAATCTTCAATCACTAGGCTTTGAACTTGTAACAGAAAGATATCGGCTTTTAACTATATTAATTCAACAAACTTTATTGAACAGTTGGTATGTATGAAGCATCATCTCTCTGAGAACACAAATACCAAGGGACTGAGTCCCATCCCTACAGGATTCTCAGGAGTAAACGGGTCAATACATAGTTATAAAATGATGAGGACTGATCTATAGCAGAAGTACAAAGCTGAGAACAACACACTTGACCTGCTAAGTCGGGGAATTCAGGAAGGGTTCAGATCTAAAGAGCTGACATTTGAGGTGGGTCTTGAAATATGAGCACAATGATGGTTTTACCAGGCTACAAAGGTGACAAAGTGCATCCCAGGCTGATAAAGAGGACGTGCAAAATGTGGCAGGTACAAAAATGTGTATTTAAGGAAGAATGAGAAGTTTCTGGAAGTTGCTGAAGATATAGAAAATAATGCTGGGGGCGAGGGGTTAGAGATGAGGAGGAGATGGTAGGCTTGATTCAAATTATGGAAATGTATTTATACTGCACCAACTTGTAAAGACACTGTTGTTCCCTACCCAGCAGCCACTAGATTTTGTTCAGGTGTCAGGCAGTTGGTGCTTCAAGGGAGATCAGGCCCCTCCCAGTACCAGGATGAACCATGATTACTTCCCAGCCAATTTCATAGCATTTCTCTTGCCAATGAATGGCTTAGATATAAGCAAATGATGAATTTGTTTCTAATACAGATCTGAGAAAGAAATCTGTTAGGGGACTTCTGGGAAAGATTTTATCTTTCTTAAAAAGTGACAGAAGAAAAGGAAGTTGTATAAATATACTTAGAGCTGCTGTAGTCATCTTGAGACCATAAGAGGATAAAACTGGGATCAAAAACTACAGTGCTGAGGATAGGTGACTACAAAGAAGGAAAGAATCTGGATTCTTGATGCATGTTTGAACTACTACAATCATTCTATCACTATCTTCTTATTATATAATTCAATAAATCTCTTATTATTTAAGCCATTTTAAATGAAGCCTTCTGTTATATGTAGCCTAAACAAATGTACTGATTCAAGCTCCCAGCAAATTCTGTCACATATAATTCAAGGAATGTTTGTTAATAACTTCATACTATTATATGAGGAATAAATGATTAGTCAAATTAGTCAAGAAAGACTTTCTGTTTTGAAAAATTCTGGAAAGATGATAATACAGTATGTAGATTTATTGTCATGGCTAATATACATCTACATATAACATGAATTACCTTGGAGTAGTAATAAAAGGGCAGAGTAATAACTTGTGCAGAGCCCTAGACTAGAAAAGTTGAAAATATGAAATGGAGGAAAAAGTGAGTTATGAGATTCAGTAATATGAAAGTATGAGAAATAAAAGAATCCAAAAGCCATAGAAGGTTGAAACTGAAAAGAATTTTAGAAAGAGTCTAGGTCAGGCATGGTGGCTCACACCTATAATCCTAGCACTTTGGGAGGCCGAGGCAGGCAGATTGCTTGAGGCCAGGAGTTTGAGACCAGCCTGGCCAACATGGTGAAACCTCATCTCTACTAAAATACAAAAACATAGCCAGGCGTGGTGGCGCAAGCCTGTAATCCCAGCTACTTGGGAGGCTGAGGTGGAAGGATCCCTTCAACCTAGGGAGGCAGAGGTTGTAGTGAGCCAAGATCATACCACTTCATTCCAGCCTGGGTGACAGAGTGAGACACTGCCTCAAAAAATAAAGAGAGAGTCTAGCCTAAACCCCTTAATTATACAGATTGAAAACCAGTCCCGGAGAAATTGGAAGTCCTCAAAGAGTTTACTATTAATGGTGGAACCAGGACTTCCACACAATGTTCTGACTTCCTTTAGAGCACTTTTTATTATATCATATAGTTCCTTACTTCTCACTATTAATAGAGAGTATTTCACCAAGAGTAAGTATAATAAGAGCTGATCAGAAGACCTGAGAGACATAATGGAGTTTCAATTCTAATTTGCTAATGGCTCCTTGAAATGCTTTGTTGGGAAGGAGTAGGAGGCTTACAAAACACACACACACACACACACACACACACACACACACACAATTTCTTAATTATGTCTACCATGGGCATGGGATGGTAGGAATGCCATGTAACTAGTTTCCATGGATGGAAACCACCTAATGGGAAATAGAGAAAAAGAAAAAGAAAAGAAATTGTGTGTAGTTTTTCAGCTCATTTTGGCTTAGATTACATTGTGAAATTTATTCCTTTGAAAAACTCACTTGATTTTGAATTAGATTATATGGAACTTCTCCTTTGTCAATTTTAATTTCTTGTCTTGTTTTAGTTTGCTTTTCTGAATAGTAGATATCCTCCCAATTGCAGATCCTGCAAAATTACTAGCTAGTCATCTTGGTTCCTTTTAAGTAGAAAAGTTTCTTTTAAATACTTCAAATCATTGGTATGCACATTTGTTGCAAAAAAAAAAAAAAAACATTCTGGAAAATGTAACTTATTTTATTATCCAAAAAAATAGGTATCTATTAATATACTGCATTTTTTTAAATAAAAAAAATTACAGATTTTCTTCCAGCATCCACTTATTTGGAATTGGGTACATATGAAGAAAATACTTCTTATAATATGGAATTATTTCAAAATCTAGTATTACTTCTTATAAATATAGAGTATACAAGAAATTCTCACCATTTTCTAAGATTTACATTAGAAAGATATAAGTATTGTCTTTTAGAATACTATTTTTATTTTTCTAAATATTCCTTATAACTTATTAATTTTATCCTTTCTTTGTTATAAATATCCATATTTTTTTAAAGACCCATACTATCTTTTCCTATGCAATTTAACCTATTTTCTGTAAATGACATTATTTAGTTATCCATTTTTCTACCTCCTGTTGCTTGGCAGTCCTCAAAACCATTGCAGATCTTTCTAGAGAGCAGTTTTTAAGAACAGTGCTTTACTTTTCAACTCTTGATCAACCTGCTGAGAATTCTTTGAACAAACCAGAAGGAAGGCTAAAGAGACAAAAGAATACTATAGTTTCCTTAAAGTTAATGAGACAGAATCCCTTGGCCCACTTTGGCAATGAACAATGTGAACTAAAATGGCCATTCTCACATCAGTAATTCACATTTTATATACTGTGTACTTTACACTGATATTTACAGAGAGGAAAAGCAACAGTTTTTTAGATGTAAGAGGAGCTCCTTGGCAGATAAAAGAAAAACTTACTCCCATTAGTACAACACTGGAGTTTAAATCTAGAGAACAAATACTTCAGAAGCCTAGTAGAAAAAGTCTCTGATTTGTACTTTGAATGAACAATTAGGTTTGAGAATATTGCTATATAATCACAGAAAATACTGGCTATTATACTATGTGAAGTCTTCAGTGACAAAGAGAGAAACAGAAAAAATAATTAATGCCACAACAATGAAAATGTGGAATGTGAGGAACGCCCAGTGACCATAAATATCTACCTTTATGAGCCTGACAATTTATATACAGTTCATGCAATTAACAAGTGTGATAAATATGATTATTACTCTCAAGTTGAAATCAATTTTCTTGTCTAAAAGCAAAGAATTGTTATTGAGCAGATGGGATTACTTTTCTTTGCCAATTTATCTTCATAAAACTCAATCAATGCCTTGCCTTAAAAATGTCAAATAACTCAGATTTCAGGATAATACATACAAACTAATCTCTTCTGCCTGTCTCTACCTGATTACTCCCTACTTCAAAAGCTCCAACAACATAGTATGATTGACACAAATCAAAGCGAAAACTATTTTTCTTACTGCTACATGGTCTTATCAATAATCCAGTATTTCAATATCTAATAAAAGATACCACAATTCAAAGCAGTAATGTGCCCCAAGCTACCAATCCACAACATATATATTGATATCTATAAATACACGGATATAACTTGTTATTTACTAAATAAGTTTCTTTGCAGTGTGGTGTTAATAGCCAGAATTTTAAATAGATAAATACTTGGGTTCAAATCTTAACTCTGCCACTTAAATGCTTTATGACATTGGTCAAGTTACTTAACTTCTCTCTGGTCTCAGGTTTCTTGTCTGTAAAGCTGTAATAGCTTTTAGAGTGCTCTTCTGAATATTAAAAAGGCATTATACTCTTAGCATAATGTCTACATACAGTAAATGTTTAACAACAAAATAACAAATATTAGGTGTGTTATTGGAGAATTGGAGTTTTAAATAAAGGAGTTGTCCCTAAGGTACATTCAATTTAACTGTGATATTTAAAACTTCAATTTTTCACATTATTTTTCCAGGAAAATATTTCACTCTTATTTCTCCATAATTTGTTTTGAATTGTAAAAGAGATGTGCAAGCGGCTGAAGCAGTTACACTATACTGTATATCTGCAGGATGGGCAACTGATTTTTTTTTTCTTTTTCTTCTTCTTTTTTTTTTTTCAAGACAGAGTCTCACTCTGTTGCCCAGACTGGAGTGCAGTGGCACGATCTCGCTGCAACCTCTGCCTCCCAGGTTCTAGGGATTCTCTGCGTCAGCCCCCTGAGTAGTTGGGACTACAGGCACATGCCACCACGCCCGGCTAATTTTTGGATTGATTTTCAAGATTTGTCAAGGGCTCCTAATATTTTCTTTTCTCAAACACATCTTAGGACTACCATGCACATCAGTCAGTCAGCTACTCTGGAGGTCTGCTGCAAGAATACACACCTTCCATTCCCACCCATCAGATACTCGTCTCCTTTTTCCGCCACTCCAAGACAGCAACCTTCCAGCTCTAGATAAAAAGAGCTAGTCTTTCTTGCATAAGAACAGCAAAGACAAAAACCATTTTGGTAGCGTATACTGCAGATTTTAACCAAAACTTCTCTGAAGACCTCTGATTTCCTAAAGAACCTCTAAGTCCCAGTGCAGTTGCTTTTTCCTAAGTGAACAACCGCACATCTGGTCAATTTTGGTGAATATTCTGTGCTCCAGAAACAACTGATTCCATCCCCTTTAATCTCTTCTACTCTTATATCCATCTCCCTGCCTGTTGTTTCTCTCCATGTTTACAACTAGTTCATTGATTTAAAAACCAATGTAATACACAAGCAAGTATTCACAACAATGTTTAGTGTAGCACGGTTTGCAATATTAAAAAAGGCCATCAGTAAGAAAATAGTTAAAGAATAAACTTAATATACATACTATGCTGCAATTTAAGAAAACTGGTATAGATTTATACGTATTAAAATAAAATAATCTCCAAAACATAGTAAGTGCAAAGATCAATCACAGAATAACATCTGTAATACATCACTTTTGATTTTTAAAAATTACTCCTAATTCTAAATGTGCATGTATATATTCAGTTAAAAATTCTGAAAAGATACTGCTATGGTTTGAATGTTTGTTCCATCCAAAACTCAGGCTGAAGTTTAATTGCCATTGTAACAGTATTAAGAGGTAGGACTCTCTTTTTTTTTTTTTTTTTTTTTTTTTTTTTTGGTGACAGAGTCTCACTTCAACACCCATGTTAGAGTGCAGTGGCATGATCATAGCTCACTGTGGCCTCAGCTTCCCAAGCTCAGGTGATTCTCCCACCTAAGCTTCCAGAGTAGCTGGAACTACAGGCACATGCCACCATGCCCAGCTATTTTGTTGTCTTTTTTTGTATTGACAGAGTTTCTTCATGTTGCTCAGGCAGGTTGGTCTCAAACTCCTTAGCTCAAGTGATCCACCCACCTTGGACTCCCAAAGTGCTGAGATTACAGGTGTGAGCCACCACATCCAGCAAGAGTTGGGACTTCTAAGAGGTGTTAGGTCATGTTAGCTTTGCCCTGATGAAAGGGTCAATCCTGTTATCACTGGAGCAGGTTTGTTATAAAAGAGTGAGAAGTTTGGTCCCTTTTCCTCTCTCTCTCCCAATCTCTCTATCTCTCTCCCTTTTGCTTTCTGCCATGTGGTGATGCAACAAAAGGACACTGGACAGATGCCACCACCTTGATTTTAGATTTCCCAGCCTCCATAACTGTGAGCCAATAAATTTCAGTTCATGATAAATTACCTAGTCTCAAGTATTCTGTTAGAGCAGCACAAAATGGATTAAGGCAGATACACACCATATTGTATCCATCACTAAGTGGATACTTTCAAGAAAGACAGCAAGGCTAAGGAGCATGAAAAAGGACTTTCTCGTATTCTGAATTTTAGAAATATTTTATCACATGAATATATTTATCTATTACCTATGTAATAAAACTAGACATTAAGAGAAAAATCTCATGGTAGAAATCTTAGGAAATATAGAAAAATTAGAGAAAATTAAGAAAAAGCATGTATAATTTCACAAACCAATGGTAGCCACTGTAAAAAATTGTTATTTCATTCTAATACATTTCTACATACATATGCACACAGTACATTTTTGAAAACATAACTGAGTCTTTTCTAATTGACCTCTTACTCTAAAAAATTTGAAATAGCCAAAAAAAATTCTTGATTCCTGTAAAGAGATAGCACTAGAGCTGGAAGTGATGGCTCACGCCTGTGATCCCTACACTTTGCATGACTGAGGCCAGATAATTGCTTGAAGCCAGGAGTTTGAGACCAGCCTGGGCAACATAGCAGGACCCATCTCTACAAAATAATAATAATAATAGTAATAATAATAAGCTGGGCATAATGATGTGTGCCTGTTGTCCTTGCTACCCAGAGGCTGAGGCAGGAGGACTGGTTGAGCCCTGGAAGTTCAAGGCTGCAGTAAGCTATGATTGCACTACACTCTACCCAGTATCAAGGAAAGGAAAGGAGAGGAGAGGAGAGGAAGGAAGGGGAAGGGAGGGGAGAGGAGGGGAGGGGAGAGGAGAGGAGAAGGGGAATGAGCAGGGGCAGGGGAAGGGGCAGGGGCAGGGGCAGGGGAAGGGGCAGGGGCAGGGGCAGGGGCAGGGGAAAGGCAAGGGAAGGGGAAAGGGCACTAGGACCTATGAGCCAACATAGGCTATGGCTTCCACCAGTACAACTTAAAACTCAGCTGAAGACATGATACATAGAAAAGGGTTGCTGTGTCTGTACACATACACGTTTCCCATGTTCCCAATCCCAGTCTGTGGTCAGTGAAAGTGAACATTGCCTCAGAGCCTGCATTGTCTCAAGCTACTGACCTAATTGCTAATGCTTTACTCTGGTCTATTTCCTGCATGACCTCAGAATGTGTCAGTGTAAATTCCATAGTAAGACAGTAGTTGCACATTTTGGAGTGTGGATTCTACTTTGAAATACAAATAAGTGTGATGAACATGACCATGGCACTCTGTAGCCCTCAGTTTCCTCAACGCTAAATTGATCTCTACAGTTCCTTCTAGTGTAAACAGTCCCACAAAGAATCATGCTGAACGAATGACTACGTAATGGACTGCTCTCAGAGTTCTTAAATCAATCCTTAAAACTGGCTGCAAAATGACTTCACTTCTTTAACAGTGTGGAACTTGTCTCTGTTCTCCAGAATGCTCACCAGATGGTGAAGAAGTACCTCTCTACCTACCAACATCGTCATATTGCTCCTTGCCACTAGCTACTCAAAAATTGTAAAAAACCTGTGGGAGCAAGTATCAGCTGAAAAGGGTGGCTTTCTCCTTAGGCAAAAGCTACAGGGCAAAACAGGGGCCCCAAACTTCTATCACGTCAAAGACATGAAACCGATGATCCCTAGTTTTGATCTCCTTTGAAGTTTATTAAAAACAAGCTTGAATCTGTACCAATCCTGACAGGTGTGAATGTCAGACTCACAAATGAGAAATGCTAAGCTTTCCTAATGTTCTATTTAATCTTATAGACCATGAAACATGTTATAATTAAAGATCTGAACTATTAATATAAAGGAGATAGCATACAATCTTACCCCAAATATGACTAACTAGGTAAAATCTTCAAAATATAATCATGGCTTGATTATCAGCCATTGTGGAGGAGAATTTTAAAAAGTTCTTCATTGACATTCCAAGTTTATGTTTTAGACACTTCTAATCAAACACGAAGAGATGAATTTCAAGTAAAAATTAATAGTCAAATTATTGATTATCATGATTGGAAATGTATTTGACCAGAACAATGAGGAAAGGGCATAGAGTCCTGCTATCTTCAAGTATGAATTTACGCTTTTAACTGATGTCAAGTCACCCATAGTATGAAAACTCATTTATTTTTATTTGAAAAATTTAAAATCATCAAAATGGATAGTGTGGGAGCCAAATATTATATAAGCAATATTTTATGAGAACTACAAAACTATTAAGAGCAGTGACTAGGATTCAGTTACTGCCATTCCTTATTTCAGAAGAGAAAGTCAAATGTTTTCTGATATTTAAGAAGTAATAACTTCCTGTTGTTCAGTTATGCTTTCTATAATTATATATGATAAGCAACAGAAAAATAGGTCTGGTTTTGGCTGTAATGTGTATATTCAATTCAATATTAATTTGGACTTTAAATCATTTTGCTATGAAATATTTTGAATCTCATGGCCAAGAAGTAATCAGGTAAAAAAAAAAAAAAAAAAGCGGGTTTGTTACCTGACCTAACTCTTAAGTTCAAATTTTCTATAGGTATTTTTCTCTATCTTTGTCCATATGGTTATACAATTATCACTAGATGCTTGAATTACTAAATGGTTTTGTATCTCTTTTCCTCAAATTTATATTTATCCTTTTATTGGCATAGTCTCTCAAAGTATTACTTTTATGATATTGCTATAATGGTCCCCTATAGTATAAAGTTGAGCCCACAACATTTATCCTGCCACTTAACAGTGTCGTTAATGTAGATGATATGGTTTGGCCATGCCCTAACCAAAGTCTCATCTTGAATTGTAATCCCCATAATCCCTACGTGTTGGGGGAGGGACTGGGTGAAGATAACTGAATCATAGGGCAGTTTCCCCCATGCTGTTCTCATGATAATGAGTGAGTTTCACAAGATCTGATGGTTATATAAGCTTCTGGAATTTTCCCTGCTGGTGCTCACTCTCTCCTGCTGCCCTGTAAAGAGGTGCATTCTGCCATGATTGTAAGTTTCCTGAGGTCTCCCCAGACATGCAGAACTGTGAGTCAATTAAACCTCTTTTCTTTATAAATTACCCAGTCTAGGGTATTTTTTTCACAGCAGCATGAGAACAGCCTAATACAGTAGTATATCACACTTATTAAAGAGTTGATAGTAAAATAGCACTCTCAGTACAATAAGAATAGAATAGTTCCTTATCATGGTAATGAATAGCTTTCCTTCGACATCTATAATTAACAATGAAATCAGAAACAAAAAGAAGCTGTCTTCACTATTACTGAATGTTGCTCAGAAAATTCTAACCTAAGCAACCAAACAAGAAAACCAAATATGCTGTACGAATATTTTTAAGAAAGAAGGAAATCACTCTATTTTAAGATAAAAATTCTGTAACTCAAAATTCAGGAGAATCAACTGAAAGGTATGAAAAAGGTAGACCATTATGATTTATAAGAAAGGTCAAACATTATAAAATATGTATCCACAATAGGTTTTTTTAATATACCAGTTAGAAAATGGATAAATGATCCTATTCATAGTAGTAATAAAACATATCAAATATGTAGAAATAAACAAAAAATGTAAAACTCTTGTATAAATATTATTGCAAAGCATCACTGAAGGAGATTTTTAAAAACTTGAAGAATATATCTAGTTTCCTGCATGGGAAGAGTCAATATTATAAAGATATCAAGTCTTAGATTAATCTATGAGTTAAATGCAGTTACTTTTGCCCTAAAATGTTAAAAGGCTCTTAATTGTGCAATTCGAAATGTGATGTCTACTTTCTTCTTGAAAGCATTTTTCCTGGAACCTTCTGATGACTCTAATTTAGGCTGCCTGCTTTCTAGGCCTACTACACAGTTGGCATACTGGGATTTATTTTCATAAGCATCTGGGTTGGTTCCAGTGCTCTTTGTATCCTAGGTTTTCTGTGTAGGATTCCCGTTGCTTTGTTTTGCTTGAATATATCTTCAAGTAATACTTCTTTTTAATTAGGAAGAATCTGTAGGAGGTAAACTTGTAAACTTGAGTCCTTCCCCGTTTAAATACATCTTTAGTTTGTCTTAACACTGGATAGTTTGACTATCAAATTTGGGTTCTAGTTCTTCTTCCTGAGAACTTGGAAATATTGCCTAGTCTGCACTCGCTTCGAGTCTTGCTGATGAGAATTTTGATACCTTTGAAAGATCCTTTTTTTTTTGTTCTCTGGAAGGATCAATTTCTCATCCTTAGAATTCCAAAATTTTCATCAGCATGTATATGCACATCTAGATATGTATCCTTTTTGCCTTGTTTTGTGTTGGACAAAACTTTTCAATCTGAGGACTTGAATTACTCTTCAGGTCAAGGATTATTTTTTCTATTATTTTCCCACATCCTTTCCCATTCCTCCACTTCTACCACACTCTTCATATCCTTTTTGCTTTTCCATCATATTTTATATCCTTGGCTTTTTGCTCTATATTCTAAGATATTTGCTTAATTCAATATTCAAGAATGAATATTACTTGAATTGCATTTTATCCAATCTTTCTATATATATATTTTTTCAGTATTCTGCTCCAATTTATGGAAATCAGATCATACTTAATGGTTATATTCTCCCCCGAATATCTCTGAAAATTTAATATTGAAAAATTTTTCCCATACTTTTCATTGTCTCTGTTTCTTCTGGAAAGCAGAAGATAAATTGTCTCAGGAAAATAAATTTGTCCTGTTTATTTATTAGTTTCTTTTTGTTTAGGCAATTTTGTTTTGTTTTGTTTTGTTTTTTGTTTTTTTTTTCAAATGTCTGGGGATCCTTTCTTGACTGGGAATATTTGTAATTTAAGGACTAGGAGTTTCTTAAGTAGTTGGCAGGGATATCATAAGTAGCTCTGCAGTACTTGTAAACTGCTTATAAGCAACTTAATGCAATTTCAATCAAAATCTTAATGGTTTTTTTTGGGGGGGGACTTGATAAGTAGACTGTATAATTTAGCACAACGATGTGAGAATAACCCAGGAAATTCTAAAAAATAAGATTAAGAGGGAACATGTTCTCCCAGATATTAAAATGTATTTCTTAAAATCCATAATAATTATAACATGGGGCTTTTTGTCTAGAAATAGGATGTAAAGATTAAAAAAGGAACTAACCATAAACAGTAGGAGTGGCATTTCAAGCCAATAAGGAAATAATAGATTATATAATATGTAGGATTCTGACAATTTAGAAAATCTAGGAAAAGAATATCAGAGCCCTGAAATAAAGTAAAATAAATTCCATAATTATTGGAGATATAAATATATGATGTAAAATGATTAAATACTAGAAATATTGGGGTTGGAAAAGAATTGCTAAGGATTTATAAAATATATTTACATAGAGACTATATAAACAATATAAACATACAGGCTACACAGGGACTATTTAAACTTCTATTTATTAAAATAGAGTACCTGTAAAAGTAAAAATAGAAATGAATAAATGGCAAAAAAGTGTAAAAAACAAACATAAATGAAAAGTTAATATTCTTAATCTCTAAAGAACACTCTAAAATCAATAAGAGGCCAGGGGTGGTGGCTCACACCTGTAATCCCAGCACTTTGAGAGGCAGAGGCAGGCAGATCACTTGAGTCCAGGAGATTGAGACCAGCCTGGGCAACAAAGTGAGACACCTGTCTCCTAAAAAATAAATAAAAATAAAATCAACAAGAAAAAACAAATCAGCCCACGAATAAATAATAAAATAATAAAAAGCAAAGATGTATAATTGCCATTAGACACACAAAACATTTTAATATTCTTGAAGCTAAATTAATTCTTATTCAAACAAAATACTATGTGATTAATCAAATAAAGAGAACAATTAAAATGATAAAATATAGCAACGGAAAGAATATAGGAAATAGAGACTGCCGATGAAGTGTATATAAACTTTCTGCAGGGCAATATGACAATAATAGCAAAAATAAATCTTTAAAATATTGGGCAAATTCTTTAGTTTGACAATTCTAATTCTAGAAATATATAGTAAGAAAACAAGCAAGCCTTGCTATAAAGACTCTACGCAAAGATATTCATCACAATAGTGCTTATAATGTGAAATCTGGGGAGAGCTTCAAATATTTAATAATGAAAAATTGCTTAAGTATAGTATATTCATGTAAGGAAATGCCATTAAAATGTTATATAGAGAATTGTATTTAATGGTAAGAAAAGTGTTCATGATGCAATATACTGTGAAATTTTAAAAGCAGATTATAAAATATTACCTTCAGTATAATCTCATTTTTATTAGTAAAACTCCTTCTCTCTCTACATACACACTCTCACACACAGAGACAGAAAAATTATCTCTCAATGGCATAACTATTGACAGTTCGTTTTCTCCCCCTTGCTTATTATTATTTTGTAATAGATATGCTATAGCCACTCAATAAATATTTGTTACTAATTTCAAAAAGTATGTATTATTATATCCAGGTTGTTCATGGAATTTATCATGCAAACAACTACCCTCTTGAGAGAGTCAAAAGGTAGCACTATAAATTATGAATTCATATAAACTATATCGGACAACAGGCATAAACTGAGTGTCCCAGGCGCAGTAAAATGTGCAGATACCCTGAAGATGTATCTTGACTTTAAGAAGTTTACAATCTTTCTTGGGGATAGAAGATTAAAAAACATGAAACCATTAGAAATAATCTCCCAAAATTAGTTTTGTAAAAGCAAGCACTTAATTGTACTTGACAAACATTAGATGTTACTGGAGGTCTAAGAAGTAAGAGCTGAATACTCGTCAAAAAAGCTTCCTGGAGGAAGTGGGGATACTTTTAGAATAGGTAAGAAGAGGTAAGAAGAGTGATACTTTTAGAATAGGTAAGAAAAAGAATAATGAGATCTTTTCAAATGGAGGTTGGGGTTGTAGAAGGAAAAGAATCAAGTATTAAGAGGTAGCTGATAACAATGTTGTATACATAAAATCACCCTGACTTTTGCAAGGGGTCTGTCTATACAGAAGAGTAAAAAGCAAACAATCTATTAACAATGTACTATCACTGCCTCCACTTTACACAGGAGAAAATGGAGGCTTTAGAAGGTTATATAACCTGCCAAGGGTCACATAGCTAAAAGTGGAGAGCTGAGATTTGAACCTAAGGAGTTGGTTTCAGAGTCTATGCTTTCTACCCTATGCTGTACTGCCCACTCCAGCCAAGCTCTGGCTTCTGGTGTAAATCTGATGTCACTCTTTGTGGGACTGCTTATAACATTTCCTCACCCAGAATCCATACCTCCTCCTTTCTGCTCTGTCAGAGTTCTTTGTCTATTCACACACAGTTCAAAGAACACCTTCTCCATCAAATTTTTCTAACAATTCCAATCTTAGAATTCTCTCCTACCTTGGAGTTGAGAACACCACTCTCCTAAATTTCTGCCTACTTCTCAGCCACTACTTCTCAATCTCTTTGTTGGATTCTTCTTTCGCTATACTTTTCTTTTTTTAGTCTACTCATTGCCTGTGTGATTACCTTCACCCCCAAAACTACAATACCTACCTACCATTGTGCTGAAAACCCCAGCTTACCTTGCTCTTCCACATTCCATAAATTTCTACCTGGATGTGCACAGACACCTCAAACTTCATATTTCCAATACTGGCATTTACACTATCTGCAGTTTTTACTATCTTATGGACAGCAGATGCCAGAAATCGAATCACTGAAACCAGAAACCCATGTACAATTCTTGAGTCCTCCCTCTCTCAAGCCCAAAATCCTGGAAGTCACGAAGTTCTGTCTATTTTACTCCATAAATAACTATTAGATTCTTCTCTCATCTGAGCTCCCTTAGTTCAAGCCCTCTTTGTTTCTCATATGAGTATTGTAGCAGGCTCTGAACTAGTTTTCCTGGCACCTGTCTTTCCCCTGCCTACTCCATTTCTACCTCCCCATCAACATTTCTCAAATTTGAGGAGTCATAGACTTCCAAGGATATTTCCACAATCCCTGAGAAGCATACAGTTTCCATATGAGAAATCACTGTAGCTAAAAGTTAAATACTTTTCTTCAGTTGATTATGTATAGCTAAGGCAATAATTCACGCACTAGTAAATACAAAGCCAAAATGCAGGCACATTACGCAGAAAATGCCTGTTCTTGGGTTTTTAAAAAATACGTTAAAAAAATAAGGCCAGGTGTGGTGGCTCCCACCTGTCATCCCAGCACTTTGGGAGGCCGAGGTGGGAGGATTGCTTGAGACCAGGAGTTCGAGAACAGCCAGGAAAACATAGGGAGACCTTGTCTCTACAAAAATTTTTAAAAATTAGCCAGGCACAGTGGTGCGTGCTTACAGTCCCAGCTACTTGGGAGGCTGAGGCAGGAGGATCATTTGAGCCTGGGAGGTCAAGGCTGCAATGAGCCATGATTGCCACTGCACTCCAGCCTGGGTGACAGAGCAAGACCCTATCTCAATAAATAAATAAATAAATAAGACCACAAAGGAAAAAAATTCTTACAGAGAATTATTGAAGCATAAATTGTCTCAAAATTGAAGAATATAATAAACCCTAAGATTGATAGTCCTGTCCTTGAGAAAGATCAAGTGATGCCCCCATGCTTTAAAAAATATTCCAAGCTTTTTAGCATAATATCTAAGATTTCTTAGCAGTTCCTAATAGGTTACTTCTCTGTAGTTATCTCTCTCACTCCTTACCCATCACCCATAGTGTCACAATCTGTAACCTGTTTGAGGCTGTCTCACACCATTCATACTGCAATATTTGCTTGAACTATTGACCCCCAACCATACTCATCTTTCCTTTCTAACTAACTAACTTCTCCTCATCCTCAAAGCTCCAGCTCAAGAATTTTCATTTCTGGAAGAATCTCTGATTTTCTTCTCTTCTCTAGTCTTGAAATGGTATGTGTGAACCCACAGCTTGTTGTAATGTCATTGACCTTTCTGTTTAACACCCTCAGTTGCTGGTCCTTGAAGTCTGGGACTGTCTTAATCTACTTTAAAGTCTTCAAGCCAAGTACAATTCCTAGGCATGCAATAAATGTTTGTTAAATAGATGGATGACCTTTATTTATATTTATCTTTCCCTTTTCTGCTACAGTTAGTTAACTCATTCATTTGTTCATTCACTAATAACCACTTATCTGTTATTTTCTGGAAATACAAAAATTAATAAAACATCATCCTTGCCTCCAAAAAACACTTTATTATTGTGCCATCCTTCTCTCTCTTTCTCTTTCTCTCCTCTCTAATTATCCAGTTGTGTAGGTATTTTCTTCAAAGGAATAGTAGGTACTCAGAGGAACACTTATATACTGTTGATGGGAGTGTGAATTAGTTCAACCATTGTGGAAGACAGTGTGGCAATTCCTCAAAGACCTAAAAACAGAACTAGCATTCAACCCAGCAAGCTCATTACTGGGTATATGTCCAAGGAATATCAATCATTCTATTATAAAGACACTTGCATGTGTATGTTCATTACAGCAGCATTAACAACAGCAAAGACATAGAATCAACCTAAATGCCCATCAGTAGTAGACAGGATAAAGCAAATGTGGTACATAAACACCATGGAATACTATGAAGCCATAAAAAGAATGAGATCGTGTCCTTTCCAGGAACATGGATGGAGCTGGAGGCCAATATCCTCAGCAAACTAACACAGGAACTGCATGTTTTCACTTGTAAGTGGGAGCTAAATGATGACAACTCACGGACACATAGAGGGAAACAACAGACACTGTGACCTATCAGAGGGTGGGAGGAGTGAGAGGATCAGGAAAAACAACTAATGGGTATTAGCTATAATACCTGGGTGATGAAATAATCTGTACTACAAACCCCAGGACACAAGTTTACCTGTGTAACAAATCTGTACATGTACCCCTGAACTTAAAAGTTAAAAGAAATAAAAAATAAAAAGAATAGTAGGGATTCATTACAATATCTTCTCTGCTCCTCATAATTCTTAAACCTGTGTAGAAGTTCAATACATATTTGTGGAATAGCCTTATTACGCCTTTAGGGAATGGAGCAATGCCTTGCCTATTAATCTATACTTCTATCAGAGTTTCCTGCTGCATGGAAAACCTGAATGTTACACTTCAAACAAGTGAGGCAATTTATACGTTTTTTTTTTTTTTTGGCATAAATGTGCTAAGTGAGCTGGAGGTTCAGAAGAGAAACTGAATGTTATACATGATTCCAGGTCATTAGCTTGGCTCTGACTGCAATACTGATTTCATTAAGATAAAGAAACTAATTGGTATCACTTTTAGTTGACATTATATGTTAGTTTTATAATATTCAGGAATTTTTGAAGGATTATTTGATTTTTATTTTTATAGAAGTTCTTGCTCTTTAACACTAAATAATGAGGAAAGATAATAGGGCTAACATTTATTAAGCATTTAGGTTGGACAGGCACTGCTTTAAGTATTTTTATATGTATCAACTCATTGAATTTTCACAACTCTTAGATCTATTTAATAACTGGGGAAGCTGAGGCACAGAGAACCTCAAGTAACTTGCCCAAGGTAAGCCAGCTAGTTAGCATGGACCAGTGATTCAAAAACAGGCAGTCTGTACTCCTTACAACTGTATTATGCTGCCTATAAAAGGACCACTAGACTAATAGTTACGAAACCAGATTTTTAATCTTAAATTAGCCATATAATAGTAGAGTGCATTTAAGGATGTCATCTGAGTTTCACTGTCCTTGTACCCCTTACAGCCTGTGAGAAGGAACCTTTATATAGTCTTTCATAAACTGTAAAGTGTTATAAATTCAAGGATTTCTTATAATATGTTAAAATTACTTTTAAGAGTTGAGAAGTTCAAATAAAAGCAGAGAGTTGAGAGGAGACACTAGCACTAAATGTTCAGATACCCACTGACCACGTCAAGCTGCACATTCTGTTGCTAAACCTAAGGGAGAGATTAGATATGAGGAGAGTGGGAAGCAAGAAGGTATGAAGTCTGGGTATTTAGGGACTAGTAGAAATGATTTTCTTGATTAGTTTAAGAACATTAGCAATTACTTATGGGATAAGCAGATTAAAGGAATTTCTGGAAAGAGTAAAACTGTAAAAATATAGTCAAATTGTTAAAAAAATTATCAGAACTGTGTAAAAGCATATAAAGTTTCATCATATCTTTCTTTTTAAAAACAAACACTTCATGTTCTAGCCAGTTGCTAATAGTGATCAGTTGATGAATACATCTCATGTTTCATGCATATAAAATTTTACACCATGCCTAGTCCATAGGCATTAGTGCAGGAGTCAGAATACAACCTGAATTCTGTTCCCAGCTTTGTGCTTTGTTGATAAAGCAGTGGACATCTCTCTACGGAGAGATATGTTTCCTCTTGTGATATAGAGGATGTTGATTCACTTGTCTCCTCTCTATCTCGAAAAGATGCTCTGAAGATTAGTGAGACAATGGCTGTACAGCTCTTTGCACTCTTTACGACATAAATCATACACAGACATACTGGCACGAGAAACACTATCATCATCTCTTTTATACATGAGAACAGCCATAAGGAAAACAAACCTCAGAGACAGTCCTGTATTATAAAAATGTTGGGTAGAGATGCCAAAAGTTGTAGGGTAGGAAACAGCAACAACAACAACAAGATGGAATCCAAAGAATATTTGCATTCTATAATGTATTCTACAGAGTCTCAGACGGGACCTTCGTTGAGTGCTTCCAAGTATTATCAGAAGCCATGGTTTTTTTTCTTTTTTTTTTTTTTTTTGGTAAAAGGGATAAATAGTGATGTCAGGAGATGCTGCAAAATACATTCCAGTGACAAGCATATGGCAAGCAATTAATGGATGAATTCGCCTCTCTTATTGCCATGTTGTGACAAATACTCTAACTTATTTGGCCTTTGGTTCCCTAAAGGGTGCTCAAAATTGCTTTTTAGAAAGTACTTTTCATGAAGAGCTACAACAACAACAAAAACAAATAAAATTCAAGTATCTACTAAATATATGAAGGAGTACTCACTCTCATTAGTAATCAGAGAAATGCAATGATCCCATTACAGAGCCCTGTCATTTGAAAAAAAAAAGAAAATCCAAGTGTTTTTTATTAGAATGTGGAGCAACAAGAATTCTCATTACCTTCTCAACCACTTTGTCAAACGCTTTCTGCTTATCTGCTGAAGTTAAACATATGCATGACCCATGAATCCACTCCTAGGTATATTCCCCCACAAAAATGTATGCTTATGTGCATCAAGATACATGCACATAAGTGTTCAAAATATCTTTATTCATAAAATTTCCAAACTGGAGATGTTCAACTGCATAACAAAAGAAGATTGGACAGTAAATTGTGGTTCCTTTATACAATAGAATGCTATATATCATGATATATATTATGATGTGCAATCCTCGGCTACATACAACATTGATGAATTTTACAACTATAATATTGCACAAAAGGAGCAAAACACAGAAGTAGCTACAAGATGAGTCCATTTACATAAAATGCAAAACAAACTAAATTGAACTGTTGTTTTGACATGCATACATAGGTGGTAAATCATAAAGAAAAGTAGGAAAAGAAAAAGGAAAGTCAAGATAGTAGTGACCTATTTGGAGAGGATTAAACAGGAAATTATAAGGTCTTTCTTTCTGAGGGGTGATCATAGTAGGTATTTACTTTAGAACAATTTGTTAAACTTAAAATTTAAATTTTATATACTTTCTTAAATTTTATTATATTTCACAATTTAAAAATTTATAAAATGATAATTTTACAAAGCCTAAAAGATGAATTATATGGGGGCTTTTACTTCCCTTTCATCTGTACAACTGCTGATGAAAATCACCAGGTGTGTATAACATGAAGCATCTCCTTAAATGACATGCACTTATTGGGAAAAAACACAAAGTCCAAATGGTAAAATGTTAGCAAGGTAAAATGCTGAAGATTTTTCTCCCCAAAACTGCCAAACAAGTCTGGTTTAACTGAAATTGACAGCAAAGACAACAGAGCACACTTAATTGAATTTTAATCTCAGTGATCTCTAAGCCATGTTTGAAACATAAACAGACATGTCAGAGTTCTTTATAATGTTGGACATGAATTCATTTTCATAATTCAAAGACATACTTTGCTTATGAATCTCTTTTTAACAAGCTTTGGCTGAATATTCTTTTCTTCCAGATGTTTGCTGTTGTATACACACAGCCTCCACCTCTTTGCAGATGATTTAAAACATAGTTAGAAAGAGTACATTTATTTAACAAAAGAGTAAGAGTACAGAATTCAAATAGATCGTCTGTGGGTGTATATAATGAGTACATAAGTCTCATGCAGTCCTCATAAAGACAGCATCTATTAATCTGAAGAAGCTTCTCTTACTAATTTGGAAACCTAAAAGCATTTTACATTACTAAGATATTAATAGGTCAATTAATACTTTTGATAGAGTAGAGAGCCTCCTAAATAATGGACATGAAAAATGATTTTGTAAAAGTATGGTTTCATTTTAAATCCCTGCTTAAGCAATTTGTAGGAGGCAAGATAGTGTGGCAGTTGAGAGGATGGTCTCTGAAGTCAGATTTGAATTTGAATACCAGCTCTACCATTTACTAACCTAAACAAGTCATATTACTTCTCTGTGTCTCAATAGCTACTTCCTGAGGTGTTCTTACAAAAACACAAATAAATAATCCATGTAAAGAACTTTGCATAGTGCAAGTACATAGTGAGCATGCACTGAGTTTTATTTATCATCGATATCATCATCTTGCTGTACTTTTGTAAACTCACCTTCTCCCATCTTTTTCTACTCTAAGGTGCTCTTCCAAGCTACTTTCCTCATCAGCTATCGTTCCCCTGGATTTCCAGTAAGAGAGGGTGAAATCATGCCTGCTTATCTTCTTTCTCTTTTACTGATACTTCACTGAAGTGAAAGTAAAGGAATAAAAACACAACACACCCACCCACAAAGGCACAAATAATAAAGGAAACAAGATCAGCAAAGGAGAGATTTCTACTGATTTTTTGAAATCAGAAAATAGCTAAAGTGCCTTAGCATAATTGAGGAAATGGTTATGGAGAGTAAATTCCAAGAGAAAGTGGACTAATGTGTTCTCCCGAATCCAGAAAAACTTACTGGAGGCAGCAGAACTAAGGAAGGCAGGAGTTTAGCAAGGGGCTGAAAGTGTATTAAAATTATATGGAGCCTTTGGATCCAAACTAACTACTTCCCTTACCTGCTGGAAGCGGAATCTTTCTTTTCTGGAGGAAATCAGCTAGAGAGATTTGAAACTGATGATACTAGGCACTGTAGCAAACTAGGAGAGGCTGCAGGTTGAGAAATAGGTGCTTATTTGAAAGCCTACAGAGTTTGCAATAAGAAACCCAACTTTTTTATTTGTCATGCTCCCCAGACATTAGCAGTCAGTTATATGCCCCAGGTGCAAATCTCCCAGGCAGAAAGTGAGGTACCCCCTAATCATGACCTTGGGGAAACATTTCAAAGAACACACCAGCTTCGACTGAACAACCTATGATGCAACAGTGCAACCCTACAGTTGACGAGCCCTATCCATGATCACAGAACTTCTGACATTGTTTCTTGCCATAATTGCCATTGTTGCTTTGTTTTGTGTGTGTGTGCATATGCACCTGTATAAGTCTTGCTTTTAACTAAGAATAAGCAGCCTCTTAAGGAAACGCTCCATAATGAAGAAGAGAAACTAGAATAAGCAAACATCAACTGAAGAAAGAAATCTACAGGAAAGAGAGAGAGGAAAACCTCAAGAGGATAATAATCTGTGACCTTAGATAAAACACACTTCGGACATAAGAACATATACCATTAAGAAGGAGAGGATGAGGCTGGGCACGTTGGCTCATGCCTTTAATCCCAGCACTTTGGGAGGCTAAGGCGGGCGGATCAGGAGGTCAAGAGACTGAGATCACCCTGGCCAACATGGTGAAACCCCATCTCTACTAAAAATACAAAAATTAGCTGAGCATGGTGGCATGCTCCTGTAGTCCCAGTTACTCAGGAGGCTGAGACAGGAGAATTGCTTGAACCCGGGAGGCAGAGGTTGCAGTGAGCCAAGATTATGCCATTGCACTCCAGCCTGGCAACAGAGCAAGACTCCGTCTCAAAAAATATCTATATCTATATCTATACCTATACCTATATCTATATCTATAGATATAGGTATAGATATAGATATATTTTTAAACCATGGCCAAAATAAACATTTTAATAGAAAGGTTGGAAAATAAAAATCTGAACAAGTCTTCTAGAAGACCAAAAAACAAAAGGACAAAAAAGGAAGAAAACAATTAAGAAATTGAAGGATATGTTCTAGGAGATCCAACTAAGATAATGAGAATTCAAGGAAGAAAGAACAGAGAAAATGGAGGGCATAAAATTATCAATGAATAAAAGCAAACATTTCAGAACTGAAGGACTCATATGTCTGGAGTGAAAAGTTCTATTGTGTGCCCAGGGCAACAGATAAAAATGCAGACCAAGACAATTGATCACGAAATGTGGGAACTTCAGTAAAGAAAAGAAGGTCACAAAAATTTCTACACAGAAAAAGATCAGGATTTCACCAATAGAAAATACTGGAGTGATGCCCACAAAATGTTGAAAAAAAATACATTTTTAACATAGAATCCAATTGCAGTTAATCCGTGCCTGAGACAAAAAATGGTTCAAACAAAGGGCTGCCTCTGGATAGTATATAGAAAAGATTACTGAACAGAAAATCTTAAAAACTAGCTTTTATCCCCAACTTTGATACTAAATATAGAGACAGGCAAGAATTAGGGGTCTTCTTGTCATTCTTCTGAGACTCTGGAGCTCCTGAGACCAAGGCTTCTTTTTCGCTAACACCATTGAATCCGGGAATCAACAAGCTGCACAAAGTTATAAAGACTGCCAGACTTCATGTTTCTGGAAAAAAAAAAGTACTATTTTTTCATGTAGCTGAGACCTCTGAAAAGATGGCTCAATGGGCAAGATGCCACGAGAAATCAAAGCCAAATACTCATTCTGAAGTCAGTTTTGCTTAGACTTTGTATACTGCCACTCAATTTTTCAAGTCATCAGAAATATAACTAAGAATGAGTGACTTTTTGCTATTAACTAACGACCCACCATTCAACGATCTTGTATGACAAAGTAGAGGAGTATCTTCTTATTTTTATGCTTATTAAATTACAATGGAAAATATTCATTAACAATCTCATAATGAGGCATTCTAGATGCTTATTCTTACCTAAAGGGAATGGAACAAAAAATAACCAAACTCAAAAGATGAAGACAAAAACCTTTCTTGGTATTATAGTATTCTTTTACAAAGGATACGGTTTATCATAGTAATTGATTCCCTCTGTTACACTAGAGATACTATTATATTAAATGCCTAAAGGTTGAACTTAGGTAACAGTGGAGCTATAGTTCTTTCAGAAATAAAATAATTAAATAGCTATGTATGCCAAGAAACCTTACTTTGAACATTTCTATTGTACCGTCTCATTATTTCTGGCTGCCTGATTAGCAAGCAGTAAACTTGGGTAATAGCTTTCCTCTGATATCACTTCAAGTCTACTCTTGAGTTCTAGAATTACCCAGACTACCAGGACTTTACTTGCACAATATGCTGAACTGTTTATAATATTAGGCTTTCCCCTCCTAATTCTCAATACCATTTTGATAACGGGCTAAGACTGATAATATCAACAAATATGAAATAATTATAATAATCTTTCTTAAAATAAGAAGAGTTTCCAGAAACAGAAACTAAAACACAGTTCAGGCTAAGCTGCTAAATAGGCTATCTCAGGGATTCTCAGCTCATTCCTGATGAGGATAGATTGCTTTCTATTTCCCTTAAGTGTTCCATATTTATTTCACAAATATTACTTAACTGTGTACCGTATACAAAGCCGTGTGCTAGTTAAGCTGGTTACTGTGGAAGAAATAAGGGGAATGGGAGAATCTAGCTTTTTTCTTCAAAGGAGATGGGGGAATCTGTGGGAGTTAGTGGTAGGGGCACCTACAGAGGAAATTGCTGAAAAGGAGGAGCTGGGGAAGGTGAGGATGAGGAACTAAGTTGTGAATAAAGGAGGGTCAGAGCAATGGTTTTTTTTTATAATATTGGAATGGGATTTGTTTTTAGCACTGCTCCCCTTTCCCTTAACAGTCCGCTTGAGCTATAAATAAATGTAACTGGCAAAGTGGACAATAAGACTTTAGAATCTACTAGCTAACCATGATCAATCTGTCATGGAGCCCAATATACAAGGAGAGGTTCTATTTCATCAAGAAATACGACTGCACTTTTAGTGGGCAATTTGTTGTTATGAAGGTCCAGCATTTATTTCTTCTTCCTTTTGAAAAATAACACCCTGATTTCCTTTGGGGAACATCCCCATGGTCAGACGGGACCACTGTAATTGACTGATTGGTTCAGGAGAGGGTCTATACCCTTAATGACGTGGGAGCTACTAGAAAGAGATGCTCTCTTTTTTTGTTGGACATAAAAAACCTGGAAAGGTATGGCAGTAGATTGCGGACATTGGTGTGTCTCATGTGGATAGAGCAGAGAATGAAGACAAAAATGGAGAGTTCTTCTGATATCAGGCATCAGGGATAAAACAAAACAAAAAAGAAACAAAAGAATAAAAATGGAGAGTTCAGATACAGGACCCACAGACAGAGGAACTAAACCCTCATGAAGTGTTCTAATTGAAACAGTATCTATGGTCTACCTAAACCTCATGGGAACCACATTAAATGGTGGATAAAGCCATTAACATACTATACATAAAAGAAATACATCCACAAGGACATCTTACCAAGTGTGGACACAAGTGTGTAACAACCATTTATTGGTGTATAATATTACCATCCACAACGTCAGATTTTACTCTTTACATTCACTAAGGAGTATTCTCAAAGGAATGGAAGAAACAGAGCTGGCTATCAGTGAGGGGAACTATATGGGTAAATATAAGTAGAAACTTCAAAATAAATTTCTTAAAAGCAATTTTCACTTTCTGAAAGTTTATATGGAATTGGCAAATGACAAGGATTGTGATCATTGATACATGCAAGTCAACAAGCAAAACTAACCAAAGAGACAAACAGATACATGAATAATGAGGCAGTTCTGATGACCGAAAAACACAACTTTACAAGACTGTTTGGGTAATTTATTTTGACTGGTAATACATCATGTCAGTTTATTTTATTTAAGCCACAGCAACGTTTGTCTTCCTGACGATAGTTATTGCATTCCAGAAAAGTACAATACGAAGTTTCAGACTAGTGCTGGGCTTAGTCACACAGAGAACTGTAGTAGGTTTTCTAAGCCCCTGCTCACTGCATTTCACAAAAATCTCATCCCTTCTACCCTCGTCTCTCTAAACACACATCCAAGCAAATCACACCAAAGCATAATCATTGAAGAACACCATAACTTGCCAATTAAAATTTGGCAAACAGAAACATTGAAGCAAAACTGAACAAAGAATCATGTGGTTATCTTAGAAAAAAGCTTTTTTCTTAAATATTATTTTTCTTCCCATTCAGCATGCACAGAAGCAAACTTTGAGCACTGATGTGTTTCTTTTTAGCCTCTGCCTGTTTGTTTCAAAGACAAGAGGAGAAGAGTCTGCTTAAAAGCCAAATACACTGATAAATGTTTACTGATAAAATCTTCCAGATGGGACTACTTTCAAGGAAGGTCAATAATTACAAGCCTTGTGTCTCTCCTTTTAATGATATCCTTTAATGATCCCCTTCCTCTCCTAGAAAATTAAGTCACAAAAACAACTTAGGCTGAGAGTGACCCGGTAATCCTCATAATCACATTGCAATGACAGACAAGAAGATCAAAGTACAGGTGCAGTGAGAAATAGGGTTTTACATCCTATTATAAAATGTGAACTTGCCATTAACCGAAGATCAAATGTACCTTTAACTCCCAAATTCCCAACTTCCGATACTTTTTAAATTCTGCGGTTTTCTGGATTAATAAACTTTCCCCAATATAATATTTCCCCTCCCAATTTGTACTAAACATTGGTGGTTTTTCTTCACATATGGTGATTATGTTTTCATATATCCAATAACTAAATAATTTTAGAAATTTGGTAAATTGTGTTGAAACTCTAATAGCACTAAGAAGTTCCCAAGCTAGTTGGTAAGCTATTGTCTCCAATACTGCAAAGAGAAAACCTAGCAATGGAAATTACATAAAGATAACCTGATGCTAATATGTTAGTTAGAAAGTGAATTGGGCATCTAGTAATGGCTTCAATAAGAAAGAGGTTTATTTTTATCTCATATTAAGAAAATCTAGCCTGGGCATGGTGGTTCATGCCTTTAATCCCAGCACTTTGGGAAGCCAAGGCAAGAGGATCACTTGAGTCCATGAGTTTGAGACCAGCCTGGGTAACATAGTGAGACCTCATCTCTACAAAAAATTAAAAAAAAGAAATTGCTGGATATGGTGGCATGCACCTGTGGTCCCAGCTACTTGGGAGGCTGAAGTGGGAGAATTGCTTGAGTGCTGCAGTAAGCCCTGATCACACCACTACACTCCAGCCTGGGTGACAGAGAAAGACTGAAAAAAAAAAAGGAAAGGAAAAAGAAAAGTAAAGAAAATCTAGAAACAGGTCAAGGTTGGAATGATGACACCATGTTTATCAGGGACCTAGGTTCCTATTATCTTTCTGATCCACCATCCTTAACATATGCCTTCCATTCTCAATTTTGCCATTTAGGTTACAAGATGGCTACTACAGATGCTCCAGCCAGCACCAGCACCAAATCACTACTACACAAACAGGAGGAGGAGTAAAAGTGAGTGCTTCTAGGTAGGAGCTCCCTCTGCTAACATGTAGTTGGCTGCATCAGTCTCTTAGAAAGCCTGAGAAATGCAATCTTTCGACTAGGCAGATGTCACCCAATATAATTAAGATTCAGTCAGTCGTCTTTATTATATTGGTTACTAAATGAACAAATCTGTAAGGATATTCAGTCAGCACCAGCAGTCTTTGTCATACCATAGAATCACTGATTTCTCAATCCTGGATGGCATTTGGTCTAATCTCTTACTTACAGAAAGGGAAATGGAGAGCAGAAAGATTAAGAAATTTCCCCCAAAAGACACAACTGGTTATCCAAAGAACTAGGTGCAGAATTCAGA
Organism: Symphalangus syndactylus; assembly: GCF_028878055.3. Lineage (NCBI taxonomy): Eukaryota > Metazoa > Chordata > Mammalia > Primates > Hylobatidae > Symphalangus > Symphalangus syndactylus. The sequence goes on along the minus strand of NC_072440.2, from coordinate 40,651,522 downwards.
CCCTTGATCTATCAGTAAAGATCCAGTTCTTTACTGAAGCAAACTTCAGTGAGGTCAGCCCAGGAAATTCAGCTAACCAACATGAATAAATAACACGTCTTACTACCCGGGTCAGACCCTGTGACTCACACTTCAGGCTTTACAGTCATAACTGCTCATATGCTGTAACATCCACCCTCTTGGGTTATAAAGTGAGAATCACCATATTCACCACAAGTCATGTACATGTTTACATGGCCACTAAATAACCAACAAAATGAGAGATGCGCCGCAAAATGTGACAGTACGAGTTACTGTCTGTAAAAGAGCAGAATGTTCCACACTCATGGGTAAAAATTGGTACTTGAACTTCATGAGTGACTCTAGATCTTTCAGGGTGGTGGCTTTTTAAATACAGACAAACACATGATTATGGTATCTCCTGAAACTGACATTCTCAAAATAACATCCACTATTATACAAAGGAAGTTTGAATGTTTTGAGGCTTTTTTGCTTTTAAGCCATTGCTCTTACCTCTTATCTCTTCTTCGATTATGGCCATCACTTACTTCCTCAGACTCCACCCAGCTGCATTCTCAACAAACCACAGTCCAGGATCAGAACTTCTATAATGCATATGCTTCCTTCAGCACTTTGAGATACATTATCAGGCCCTGCTCTCTCATGTTTTACTTCTTTTATGTTTCAAGCTTCTTGAGGGCAGGGCCAATACTTTCTTTATTTTCCGTAACACCCCTCATATGAAAAAGATTCTAGCATTCTTTCACAACGTCCTGCTTAGAACATTCCAATATTTTTCCAACGTATCTCCCTAACTGCTTCCCACGGTTCCACTGATTCTCTTCTGTCACCCCTACTCACAACATATGGTACCCAAGTGATTGCTCAAAAATACAGAACACAGCAAGCCACATTTCTACATCTTTGGCAGTGCACCACCGTCTATAAACTTTTTAATAAGGTCGCCCTAACTTGCTTTCTCACGTAGTCTTATTCCTTGCCATTTCCTCTCTTTGTGCCCTACATACTGTAAGTTACTCTGAAATATTCATCTTTTTCTACATGCCTGTGACTTTGTACATGTAGTTCCCTTTGTCTGAAATGCCCTTTCTTCTTTCGTTTATGGAGATTCCAAATGGCCTCCAAGATATATGTCAATTATTATCTATGAAAGGTTTTGCCATCTATATCCAGTATTTTCTAGGGGATGGGGAAGCTTAAACAAAAAAAACTTGAGCATTACTCTACACACACTTCCATTATGACATCTTAGTCTATTTGGAAAACTCCACTCGTGTAGAAATTGTGTTTATTTCAGTTGACTGTGAATACAGGTTCTGATGCACAGGAGCTACTCAATAGTTTGCAGAATGAATGAATGTCAGTTTTCCTAAACAGACTTGAATGATTTTCTTGAGAGTCTAACTGCTTGTCATAATACATCTTGTCTCATTTGATTCTAGATCCACAGAAGCTAGCATAGTACTTGGATGTAAAAATTGTTATATCTCTTTTGTTTTTCCAGTTAGTCACTGGAGACCAGGGCTGCCCTTTCAATAGGAAATCTAATATCTCTCTTTTTGAAAACTACCCCTCTTGCAAATAACCCAAGAACCTCTGGGATTATTCGGTCTAAAGTGGAGTCTTGCTTCTAAACTTCAGGTGTAGAGAGGACGGCAACTGGTATGAAGGCTTCTGCCACTGCCATGTGGTATCACAGTGAGCAATGGTCCTGTCCAGACCTGCGTCCTTGCTGGTTTGGGTCTCCATGCCCAGCCTTGGACTCCAAGAGTTCAGCTCTTTGATTTAACTCATTTAGTAAAGATCAGCCCTCACTCAACAATCTAAGATTCTCTTCTTGAGCAGGCAGCTTAGGTTTCCCCTTCCTCTACACAGATACGTTAATCCCTCTAGGGCCCGCTGTATCAGCATTCTCTCCCGACAATACACCACGGGACTGCCCTTTTTCATCCATTCTCATGGGTTTCCTCAGTACGTCTAATTGTGGGACAAAGTGAGAAAGTCTCTTTTCTCCTGGTAGACTCCTGACTTCTTAGGTAATTTGGTCCACTCTATCCTCAAACTGTACCAACAGGATGGGTAGCTTTTAATAAGAAGGGGGAAATTTTGTCACACTCTTTCTCCAAAGAAAAAGATGACTACAGGCCTTATGTTTATATAGCTAAGGGAGTCCACTTAATGATTTTTCCAAAAATAATAAATACACAAACCCCTAGCAGGTTTTCCAATAGTAGTTAGAAGTGGACAGTCAGATAGAATTTCTGCCTCTCCAGTCACCCTCTTACATAGGCTTGGTAATGTTTATTGAAATTCACTATAAAGGCAAAATTGGATGAGGACAATTGAGAAACTCTTGTCATAAATATCTTTTCCTGACTGGCCAAGGGAACAGTGAGTCTAATAATCAACTTTTTTTTTTTTTTTTTTTTTTTTTAAGTGCATAGCCCTACCAATCCAGTAAGACAAAAGAGATTCATTCCAAAGGAAAGATCTGGCATTTCAGGGTCACATTTAAGTAGGAGAGGATGCATACAATAATAATATATTTCAATTAGACAACAAGGTCAGCCATAGGACACTGTACCAGTAGTGTCTTTTCCACTAGGAATTGGGGAAGGGAGGCTTAAAATTCACCTTATGTTTGTTTAACAAACATACCAGGGAATCCTTCCTTCAACTGTGCCCATCGAGTTGAGCTACATACATACAACATAATCCAGGGGAGACTGCCCCAAACTGAGGCTTTATTTACTATTTGCAGTGCCTCTGAAACTGTACATTTTTTCCCTTTTTTTTTTTTGTTGAGTTGAGACAGAGTTTTGCTCTTGTTGCCCAGGCTGGAGTGCAACGGTGTGATCTTGGCTCACCACAACCCCCGCCTCTTGGGTTCAAGCGATTCTCCTGCCTCAGCCTCCCAAGTAGCTGGGATTACAGGCATGTGCCACCACTCCTGGCTAATTTTTTACTTTCGGTAGAGATGGGTTTTCTCCATGTTGGTCAGGCTGGTCTCAAACTCCCGACCTCAGGTGATCTGCAAACCTCGGCCTCCCAAAGTGCTGAGATTACAGGCATGAGCCATCGCGCCTGGCCCCTACATTTTTAATGCCTCCAAAATCCAGGTATGTTTTTATAATGAATGGCACCTTGGACTTGATGAAATAAAGTAATCAAATAGTTTTAATAAATCAAATACCTTTAAAAATATAAACAATTTAAAAATTGTTCTAAGACCCAGGTTCCAACCTTGGGATCTGGATGTGACCATAATGCTATATTAGCATATTAAAGCAGAGACACAGACAATAGTGGTAACCTTCAAAGGGGAAAAAGCCTGTCAGCTGAAGATGATAGAGGAACCCAGTGCTTCTCAAAGGGGGTTCCCCATCCAGCAGTTCATCAGCATCAGCATCACTTGGGAACTTGTAAGAAGGAAAATTCTCAGGACCCACCCCAGAAGTACTGAATCAGAATTTGTGGGGCATAGGGCTCTGTAATCTGTGTTTTAACAAGGGCATGGGTTTGAGAACCACTCATATGGTAGCTAAATAAAGAAGACACTTGGTCAGTATACACTTGGCATGCCTGGGGAGGGGGAGCATAACACTTAACAGCCAAGTGTTAAGACTACCTTAAAAGGAGGAAGAATCTCAAAACCCAATGCAGGAAAGCTCTTTAAAGTCTACAGTTCCTAGTTTCTGACTCCATATATGTCAAAGCAGCTTCTAATAAGAAGTTTGTTTCTCAAGGGGCTGAACTACAAGGACAGAATGAACTGATCTGGCCAATATGGTATGCTGTCTACTTGTCGATATATTTCTCACTCTGAATTCCCTAATTCATGTTCTTGCTCTTGCATAAAGTTCGTAAGTTCTGAGTGTCAATGACAGCACCTGATCTAATTGGGTTCTGAGAAAATCAATTCTGAACCTGAAAAACTAGAGGTCAGTCTTTGAAATTTGTATATATTACAAAGACCCAGTCCAAAAGGGCCCAGTACACACCTAATACTCATGTAAATGGAGTATTTACCAGGTCAAGAGAAGTGAAGAATTAAGGGTAATTAGGTCAAGATTGCAAACTGGCAATCCTCAGGCCAGATCTGGTCCACAGATGTGGCTTGTTTGGCCCACACACGTTGTTCAAAAATGGGAAGTTTCACATTAAATATTGGATTTCTTCCAGTCTTAAAAAAGCAAAAAAAAAAAAAAAAAAAAGAGTAGACAATAGGGAGCCCACATCCTGGCACTTGAGCACTAGCCTGGAGCTAGGCAGAAGCTGTCTCCTTTAAACAGGTTGTAGCTTCCAGGTCACCCCAGTCCCAGGAATCTTTATTGACTTCTGGCTGGCAAGCTTCTCCCTTTATGTGAATATGATCTGCCTGACCCCTGGTACATACAAGTTTGAAGAACATTGATCTACATAATCATTTTTCATGGAACAGATCATTAGACTGATTTGAATAAAATGAATTGCTCAGAAAATTAGCTTTATTTTGTACCTTTATAGCTATTTGTATGTGTGAACAGGGATGTAAAGGCTAGCTACTTTTGAAAACAGACAGTGATGAAGGCAAATGTTGCCAGGTAGAGTATAAAGAGAACCAGCCTGGGCTGTCTAGATTTGGATCTGCCACTTACTAAATGTAAAACTGTCCCACAGCCGTCGTTTACATATCCACTAATGGGAATGATAATATCTGCTATACACAGGGTTTATGGTGATAATTTAATTAGATAATATATGCTCGATACTGTATAGAACCTCACAAATGTTAGCTGAATTAAATTTTGATGGTTTTGTTATCTGAATTTTACTTTAGAAATTGTTCCTAACAGATTATAAACTTTTGAAAAAACAATCAAAATTAAACCTCAATAGTCTTACATTGTGATCAAATAATGGAATTAACATTTATTGACTGTAAACTATGAACCAGATGGTATGCTGGGTGCTTTAAATACATTGTCTCATGGAACCCATAAAGAATTACTGAGTTAGTATTATCTATCTTTTACACATTAAAATCCAAGGCTAGAAAAGTTTAGGTAATTTACCAAAGTCACACAGTAAGCGTTGGATAACCAAGGTCCATCTTATTCCAAAGCCCTTACATGTGTGATTACTGTAGTGTTTCTCAAACTAACCTGATTATACGAATCGCAGGCTAGTATAAAAGTATAAGCCCTCTTATTTATTTCTAAGCTTACTGAACCAGAATCTAAAGGGATATATAGCCTTGAAATGTGCCACATTTTACCACGGCCCCATGTAATTCACAATAGCAGCATGGAAACTGCTTAAGAAAGCTGATAAGAATCAGAGTAAGTAGAAAAAGAATTTCTCTGCGTTTTATTCAATAGAAGAAAGGAAAGAAAGGGGGAAACTAGGAAGAAAAGGAGGGAGGGGGAGGGAGGAAAGAAGGAACAAAAGAAAAAGGGAAGGAGAGAGGAAAAGAAAGAAAGGAGGGAGGGAAGGAGACAGGCAGAAAAAGGTCCTGGAGCTAAGGCCTATGGCATTTGAAGGATGATGTGAATGCACTTATTAGATGGATGCTTTCTTTCTAACTGCACCCAGCCTGTTTACTGCAAACATAAGGAATCAGCCAACAGGAAGCTCAGCTTGCCACTGCAAAGGAGTAAAGCACTTTGAACTACAGGCATCTTGTACACCCAAATTACATACTGTGATACACATAGTATTTGAGCTGTTCCGCAAGACAGAAGCCAATTATTCTTGGCACGTACTTCTGTCGTGCTATCCAAATCACCATCCCTCACATGTGGATCTGTGCCACATCAAATGCACCAAGTCATAAATTCCTTAAACTCTTTGAGATGAAAGTCAAATTTTGGAGAAGAAGGATAGTCTAGTGTATACACCATATAGCCAAAAAGATGTGTGCTTAACTTAGAACTGCTGGATCTATTATGAGAAACCGGGGCAGCAAAATTCTGCCTTAGGAACTTTTCAGAGTTTTGTGAACTGAATTTTTCCAATGTAATTCAGTATTATCATTGCCTTTTCAAATCTTAGTTATTTCATTTATAGTATTCATCTTAAAATAATTTTCCAGCCTCTCCCTTTAAATGTTTTTAAGCACAGTGGAAAAACATAGACACTAAAACAAGGAGTAGAGGCTGTAGGTACCATCGAATTCTATTGAGAATCACAGAAACCATGCATAAGTCCTGAATGGTAGCATTATTTGATAATCAGATCAGTTAGTTAACCCACTCCCCTTACCCCTTACAAATCCTGAGGTTAAAGGATTTAATCAAAACTGTCGGGTGATATGAAAATAGAAATCAAATGATAATTGTTAATAGTATTATAAAGAATTTAAAACATAAATCCTACAAGATTAAAAAGCAGAAAGTGGGGTATTAGATGCACCAGCTTTGTGCTTCTTAAGCTTTAAATATGCTGTGGAAACTCCTAGAAATCTTGTTAAATTGCAGATTCTGATTTAGTTCCAAGATTCTGATTTCTAACAAGCACCGATGTGACTGGTCCAGGGGTCAGACTCAGTAGCAAGTGGGTCAATTTAAGAAGGCTTGCATTGGTGAAGTTCTAGAGACATGATAGAGAATCTCCCCATAGGAGGGAGTGTGACCCAACGCTAGCATTACCTAGAAATAAAATGTAAATATGAAAGACAGGTGGAAGTGTTTGTGTAAGTGTCCAGTTGCTCCAGACGAAGTTGGTTACCTATGAAATAGAAATATAATCTTAGTTTTAATGTGAGAAGAATTCTAAGAGAGTAAATAGATTTACAACTAATACATAATTGGGTTTCTCAAACTTAAGAATCTGATGAGGATACTGGATCACCTACCCAGAAAAATACAGATAATGTACACGCACACACTGCACACACAATTCTTTATACAGTTTCAGGAAGTTCACTGCGCTTCCTTTGGAAAGGTGTGAACTACCTAAGGGCTCATATCACAATTTAAGACTACCAATGCACATGTGTAGCTGGCACAGAGGAACGACTTGTAGTTTTAAGACTAACTGATAGAGAGGGCAGATTAGAATCTGCTTATGTGTTTGACTGATGATGTTATTGCACAAAGGCTTATGATTTCTCAGTCACTTCTGTAAAATATAAACTGGTTGAGATGTATATTTTTCCAAGGTAAGACATTAAGTATCTTCATATTAGGTAGGAAAAAAACCACCATGTTAGGCCGGGCATGGTGGCTCACGCTTGTAATCCCTGCACTTTGGGAGGCTGAGGCAGTTGGATCATGAGGTCAGGAGTTCAAGACCAGCCTGACCAACATGGTGAAACCCTGTCTCTGCTAAAAATGCAAAATCAGCCGGGCATGGTGGCGCGTGACTGTAAACCCAGCTTCTCGGGAGGCTGAGGAAGTAGAATTGCTTGAACCTGGGAGGTGGAGTTTGCGGTGAGCTGAGATCTCGCCATTGCACTCCAGCCTGGGGTACAAGAATGAAACTCCACCTCAAAAACAACAACCACACACACACAAAAAACACACACCATTTTAAAAAGTTAAATATATACTACTTTGGAAAAAACACAAGACAAAAATCCAGGTTTGAAAATGACTGCACAGTACAGGGGTTTCTGAAGATGTAAAGGGCAATTGTTGTTTTATGCTGGTAGCATCCATCAGCTTTTTTTCTCCAATAGTTTTGAATATCCCACCACCTGCCTTATTAAACTAGTGAGAAATTATAATTATTTAGAGCTGTCATTTGAAAGTCATAGAAAACCAGTTAATATTTTCAAAAAACAGTTATTGATCACCCAATCTTAGATAAGCAACTTAAAATCTAGAAAGCAAGCTACGTCTGTGTGTGTGTGTGCATGTGTGTAAAGTTATATGTCAAGACATAATATGAAATATAGACATAATGCTATGAGAGTGCTGAGGGCATTTTTTTCTTTTCTTTTTTTTTTTTTTCGAGCTGGAGTCTTGCTCTGTCACCCAGGCTAGAGTGCAGTGGCACGATCTCGGCTCGCAACGTCCGCCTCCCAGGTGCAAGTGATTCTCCTGCCTCAGCCTGCCAAGTAACTAAGATTACAGGCATTCACCACCATGTCTGGCTAATTTTTGCATTTTTAGTAGAGACGGGGTTTCATAATGTTGGCCAGGCTGGTCTCGAACTCCTGACCTTCAGTGATCTGCCTGTCTCAGCCTCCCAGAGTGCTGGGATTACAGGCATGAGCCACTGCACCCGGCAGGAGTGATTATTTCCAGGATGAGATAATAGAGATGTATGAAGGAAATCACCAAGTAGCTCTGAGCTGGATTCAGGATGAGTAGGATTTCAATAGAAGGAGAAGTAGAGGGGAGGCATTTCATATAAAGGAACTCCCAAAAGCAAAGCATTATAGAGGGTAAGAGTGGAGGGAGGAATATGCTGTTTTGTTTAAGAAGAGGATGATATTTCATCATACTTGTAATATTACTACTTGTGTAGGCTATTCTTGACTCGGTTTGCTTTAACCAATAGAACACACAAAATTGGCCAAGTGCCAGTTCTGGGCTTAAACATTAAGAAAGCCTGGCTTTTGTGCTCTTGGCAGCCCTGAGTTGCCAGGGAAGAAATTCTGACTACCTTGCTGGAGAGTTCACATGAGGAATCCACATGGAGAGAGAGAAAAGCCATGAGACTACATGAAGAAAGAAAGAAAGCAGGTCATCTCAGCTAAGCCCAGCCTCCAGTCTACTGGAGTGACTGCAGCCATATTGGGCACCATGGGTAAGACCAGCAGAACTGCCCTGCTGAGCCCAGCACAGACTGCAAAATAGAATGGCTGTGTTTCAATAAATCACTTTCTGGAATAATTTGTCTGCAGCAATAGAAAACTGAAACTGAGCGTTTATCAACATTTTAAATCACTACTGCCTTTTGATAAATACAAAATGCGTAAACCCAACTGGAGATTCAGATGTAGCACTGTCCTACACTCACTAGTCAAGACTTATTTTGAATTCCTAATCCTAAATTTTGTTTAGCATACAAAACTCGAGGTTTCTTCTTTTTACAAATAAAAACTATTATAAAGGTAAATAACCATTAAAAACCATTCCCTACATCACCTCTTCTATTGCTCCTCCTAACAGTAGCACTTTACATGGATTAATGTACATGTGTATGTGCACATATGTGTGTATGTGTGTGCATGTGTGCATGGTAATATTTGGTCATAGGGAAGACTAACAAAAGGATTAGGGCTAAAAGGCTGAACATAGGGTGAGTGTCTGTGTTTATCTTCTGTTTTAGAGGGAACCTAGGACAGTGTTTCTCAAAATTCTTACCTTAAAAAATATTGGCCAGGTGTGGTAGCTCACGCCTGTAGTCCCAGCATTTTGAGAGGCCAAGGGGGCCGATCGTTTGAGGTCAGGAGTTCTAGACCAGCCTGGCCAACATGGCAAAACCCCGTCTCTAATAAAAATACAACAGCAACAAAAAATTAGCCAGGCATGGTGGCAGGTGCCTGTAATCTCAGCTACTCGGGAGTCTGAGGCAGGAGAATGGCTTGAACCAGGAGGTTGCAGTAGTGAGTGGAGATTGCACCACGGCACTCCAGCCTGGGCAACAGAGTGAGATTCCTTCTCAAAAAAAAAAAAAAAAAAAAAAGAAATAAAAAAATAAATTCATAGGAACTCAGTGTGTGTGTGTGTGTGTGTGTGTGTGCGCCTATCCATACTGAAACAGATTTATAAAAGTTATTCCCTATGTGTGATACATTCTCATCTTTTTCTACTCTATTCCAGTTCTTTTCTTCTTACTGATAGTTGTGACCCACTATATCAGTTTCATAATGCACATAGAAGTTGAGGCACTCAGATGAAAAACACTGTCTTGAGGAGCATTAATCATTAAAAAACATTCGTTAAATCCTGTATGTGCCATACATTGTTCTAGTCCCTTGGATAAACCAGTGATAAAACAAACACAGCTCCTTCTTTCATGGACAAAATAGTCATTAAACAGCAACCACAACAAAATATGCACAAAGTATGATTTGATTTCATTCATAATAAATGCTGAGAAAGAAAAGTATGGGTGCTATAAGAAGCCCTGATAAGGAGACTTCACTGAATCTGGAGCATTTAAGTGGATCTGTTCATGGATGCCAAGTTAAAGAAAGCCCAAAATAATAGAGGTCAGTCTTTAGAACATTTCTGATCTGTCAAGGGCTAGCAGAGGACAATGGCAGGAGGTTGCTGAATAAGCCAAGTGGTGTGTAAGCTGGGTTGACACTCTGCCCAATCCTAAAGCTGGCTTTAGGGGCTGGCGCATGCTGTAGCCTATTGGGCCCAGCTCATATTAATCCTTTCCAACAATTTTTGGCTTGTGGGATCTAGAGAGGAGAGGTCAAGGAGCAACAGTGAAGTATCCCCCTTAGAGTTCAGAAGTAAGAGAAGTAAAATCATTTACCATCTTTCAGGGGCAAATTATGAGATCCATCTAGAGTTATGAAAAACTGCGTCCAAGAGACTCCCAGGCTGGATGCTGACAGTAATTACTTGCAGGTGTTAACATATTTGGAAAAAGGAAATTCCCATTAGAATGAGGGTGGTTGGCAAGTAACTCAAAGACAAAGGAGACTTGCCTTGTGCTGCCCATGGAGAGAGGGAGTGCCTGTCTGAGCCTCGAGAGTGTGCCCATCCTCCTGTGATGATCTCCCTACTGCTCACATGGATGTCCTAGGTCTTCAAAACCATGACCGCTCAGCCTTCTGATCATATGTAAATCTGTCTATTCTAAATCCATGTTACGTACTATTTAGCATTCTGAACTTACCCATAGAGGGAGAATGTGTATGCTGGCAAGGCCAAAACACTTTGTAGCTTTTAAGGAATCAGCTGACACTCTGGCTTTAAGGCTCTTGTGAGCTTTTGAGAGTTTGAACCAGCTTACTCAGAGGCTGTGACAAGATCACCTTTCTGAGACTGCTTGGTTGAGGACAGATTCTGGAGTATAGTTAATTCTCCAAGGAAAACATTACTCTGTAAGGACCTGTCTGGGTAACCAACTGTCTTTCCCTAGGCGATACCCCTAGTAACTCCTTACCTCCAACTACACACCATTTTAAATTTAAAATTTCTACAAGGTAGCAGCTCCAGCATGTACACAGCACACAGCTAACTGTTGATGAACACTGCCTAGGCATTGTTTCAAGCACTATGTAGATTATCTTATTTAATCCTTATACCAACGGAGGTGCTATTGGTATTCCTCTTTTACCACTATGAAAACTGAGGTTAGTTGAGCACGGTAGCTCATGCCTGTAATCCCAGCATTTTGGGAGGCTGAGGCAGGTGGATCACTTGAGCCTAGGAGTTTGAGACTAGCCTAAACGTCATGGTGAGACCCTATCTTTACAAAAGATACAAAAATTAGCCAGGCATGGTGGTGCATGCCTGTAGTCCCAGCTACTTGAGAGGCAGAGGTGGGAAGATCGCTTGAGCCCAGGAGGCAGAGGCTGCAGTGAGCTGAGATGGTGCCACTACACCCCAGACTGGGCATCAGAGCCAGACCCAGTCTCAAAAATAAAAAGAAAAGAAAAGAAAAGAAAAGAAAAGAAAAGAAAAGAAAACTGAGGTTAGGAAGCACAAGGTCTCACAGCTAGTAAATGGCAGGGCTGGGATTCAGGGCAGCCTGATTCCAGATTGGAACCTTTAACCAATTTATGACATTGCTCCTGTCAATGCCTCCACACCCAGGAGGATTTGAACTATGTCAAAAAGTCCATTGGTTCCTAAACAGTGGCTGGCAAAGTTACTTTTCTTTAAAGGGAGAGAGGGAACAAATGACCTCTATCCATATGCTCTGATAATCTATACACCTTTCTTGGTGTCTCATAGAACTTCAATGTTTTCTCCCTTGGGATATTCAATGCTTCATGCAAACTAGTGAGAAGTGACTCAGTTCTCTACCCCAAATCCCACCTTTTCTTCTTCTGACCTTTCTGTGGTCTCACTGGGGATAGTTCCTGCAGATTTTCAACTTGTTTCAATTTGCCTCCTTTCAAGCTGTGACTAAGCAAGCATGATCCTGGAATTGCAGAATGGTCAACGAAATGCTGGCTTATTCTCTGGGGAAACTCTATAGTTTTCTAGGGAGATCATAGAAAGCTATTTAGGATCCCACTTTCAAATAGGCTCTTGAGGTTATGATTGTTCCCTGGATGCTTCCTATTGTGCAACTGCCCTAATGTACAACTGGCCATTTATACAAATTCAATTTACAACTAAGACATTGTTTTCAGAAAAAAAAAGCCATCCTTTCTTTATTTTAAAATACTGATGAAGTGTGGGATGTTTGAATGTGTTTTCCACCCGCATTTTTCTATTCTAAATCCCAAGGGGAATGAGACAGAGACCAAAGCCACAGCTTTCCAAGACCACAAAGCTTGATGTCCTTGATGTTCCTGATCTTCTAAGTGAAACTTTCAATTATTTGGCAAAGAAAACAAGGCTCTTAATGGGAAACCAAAGAAGCCAAATCATCTGTGTGACAGAAACTGAGTACATCGATAATTCATTTATTCAAGAATGTACTGAGCAACCTAGCATGGCTGAGGCACTGTTGTATATATATATCTGTATCAGCGAACAAAATAGGCAAAGATCCTTCCACATGGTAGTTCACAGTCTAGTACAGGAGAGAGATAATAAATAATAGATATAGTAAATTATGTGTTAGAAGGACAGACATGCTGTGAAACAAACAAGCACACATACATACAATACAGCAGACATTGAGAATGGTATTAATGTGGGATGCAGTTAAAAAATGGGATGGTCATGGATGGCCTAATGGAGAAGATGAAACACAAGCAAAGACTTAAAGCAATGGAATTGGCCCTCAGATATTGGGGGAAACAGCACTTCATGCAGCACCAAGGTCTTAAGATGGAACTGTGACTGATGTGCTTGATGATCAGCAAGGAGGCTAATGGGCTGGAGCTGAGTGAATGAGAGAAAGAAGAGTAAAAAAGAAGACCAGAGATGAAACAGGGGTCAAATTGGGCTACACGTTGTGGGCCACAGTAATCACTTTTAACTCTGAGGGAAATGGGAGCCATTGCAAAGTTATGAGCAGAGGAATGACATGATTTGCACTGACTGCTGTCTTTTGAATAGGCTGCTACGCAGCAAGAGGAGATGCAGGGTCTCCTATTAGACAGCCACTGCAACCATCCAAGCCAGAGAAGATGGTGGCTTGCAAGAGGATGGTAACCATGGAGATGTTGACAAGGATGCTGGGCTCTGGGTATATTTTGAGAGCAGAGGCTTCAGGAGTTCTAATGTATTAGATACGAGATGTTCTAAAAAGAGTAGACACAGGGATATTCTCAAGCTTTGGCCTGAGCAACTGAGATGAAGAATTTATGGTTAGAACACATTGTGTGGGAGGCAGTTGGAGAAATCTATAATTCAACCCTCCCTCCCTTCCTTCCTCCCTTCTTTCTACCCTTCCCTTCCTTTTTTTTTTCTCTTTCTTTTTTTTCCTTTTTTTGAGACAGAGTTTCACTCTTGTTGCCCAGGCTGGAGAGCAGTGGCATGATCTCAGCTCACCTCAACCTCTGCCTCCCAGGTTTAAGCGATTCTCCTGCCTCAGCCGCCCGAGTAGCTGGGATTACAGGCATGCACCAGCACGCACGGCTGATTTTTGTATTTTTAGTAGCAATGGGGTTTCTCCATGTTGGTCAGGCTGGTCTCGAACTCCCGACCTCAGGTGATCCAACCATCTCGGCCTCCCAAAATGTCTACCCTTCCCTTCTTCCCTCCTTGTTATCTTCCTTCCACCTTCCCTCACTTCCTTCTTTCCTTCCTTGCATGCTTACCTGCAAATGCCAGACATTATACCCAGTGATACAACAGATACAAGGCATCTTCACTAGCAAGCCAAATATGAATGATAAAATAGGGGTACAGAAGTAGAATTGATGGTAGGGGACCTCCTATATTCTATTATTCCTTTCTTAAAAATTTAGATTCTGATATGAGCAGATTTGAATAATTCACATTTCTGAACCATAATTCTGAAAATATATCAACACTTGCACATTGATTCTTAGTCAAAAATCATGTTAAACCTAAACTTAGGATTCCATTTTTAAATTGATGGTACGTTTTTTGCCTATTCTATTATCAAAAACACATCAACAAATCAAAATAATCACCGACATGAATGAAACATACATTACTACGTCTTAGAAATTGTGTCTTTTTTGTTTCTCTAGACACTATCCATCAAAAGTTCTGACAACATGGCTAACTAACTACACTATTTATTGGTTTTATTCTAAGAAACACAAAGCGAAGTGGTACACTCTGGTAGAAAGGATGCCCTAGGGTACAACAAAAGGCAGATAAGCATTGTGTTAGGTGACCAGTCTTGGAAACAGACTGCCAAAGGTGGACTCCTGGCTCTGTTTCTTACTACTTGTGTGACCCTGGCCTAGTATTTCACTCCTCCGGGCCTCAGTTTCCACAACTATGAAATAAGAACAATAATGTATCCAATCTCACAGATTTATGGTGAGGATTATGCAAAGTCCTTAAAGAGTGTGGCACATAGTAAGCTGTCTATAAATGGCATTACATATGGAGATATTGAGTGTAACTAGGCCATTGTTACTGGTACTACCATACACTAGAAAATTCTCTCCTCCCTTTCCAAGAGCTAATTTTTATCATTGATATTATATGCCCTTTTTGGGGTCATTTTCAATAGTCATTTCTTTCTTAAGAAAAAAGCAACAAGAGAAATAAAGTTGCAAAGATGATGTAAATGTTTAACATTATTGGTTAAATAACTGCTAGAACATGAGCAACTACAAAAATAATTTCGAAGTATACTTTGATGCAGAAAACTTTTTTTTGTTGTTGTTAAATGGGAAAAATGTGTTACAGCAATAAGTCACCAAATATGATCCCTTTAAATATATACGAGTATACAAACATTTGGAAGGATTTAAAGTATATATTAATGGTGGCAATCCTTACATGGATAAATTTATAGAGTTTTGATGCTTTTATGACGTATTTTTATTTTATTTTCTGAACATGATAACTGGGTAGTGTCACCAACTGAGATATATAAGGAGGCACAAAAGCTAAATTTAGTTTTGGGTATGAAGAATTTTATAAGCCCACGGGATACTCAGTTGGGAATTTCCAATAAATATTGGGGCTCCAAGCTTTGCAGAAGAGGTTAAGATGGATTTCTATATAAATTCAGGGGCTTTCAGCAAACAGATGGTAATTAAAATAAGAATGCACAAGTCAGTCTTGGAAGACACGCAGTGAGGAAAGCAGGAGCTGAGAATGGGATCCTGGGAACCGTAGGTCAAAGGAAGGGTAGGGGGAAAGGAAAAGAAAGAGTGTATGACCTCAAGCAAAGATGGAAAGGTTTTTGAGAAGGATACACTGGCAATTGACTTAGAGAAACTTGATGAGAAATGAACTGAAAAATATCTACTTGGTTTGGCAATTGGGAGATCAGAGGAACTACAGCAGTAGTTGCAACAGAGTGGTGGGGCTGCAAGCTGACTTCAAGGGAGTAGAGGAATAAGTTGGGGTGGGGGGGAAGAAAATGAAAACGATAAGTGTAAACTTTCTAGAAGTTTGGGTGAGAAAGTCAATAGAGATATGTGGTAATAACTGATGGAAGATACAGGATCAAAGAGGAAGGGAATTTTTTCCTTAGGAACTTCAACCAGTTTTGAAGGAGATGCAGCCACCAAAGAGTAGGTCAAAGAAAGAGGGAGAAGGGGCGATAGATGGAGCAATGTCCAGGGGGAGACATTGAAGGGGATGGGGATTAAATTTGGGGGTAGTCTTACTTTTAAGCGCATTAAACAGAAATCTTACCATAATATAGAAGAGCACTACAGATTGAGCAAAATATAATTTTGTATTTTTTGATGATTTGGGGTCATCAATTTGAACACCAAAAATTATACTCAGTTGTCCAGAGATGATGCGCTCAGTGTTTCCAAAGATGGGTTGAGCTAATTGCCCCTTTCAAAAAGGCCCCAAATAGCTGTGTCTGTGGTTTTCTAATGATTTTGTAGATTTTCTTTTTCTGTTGTTGTTTTCAGGCCATCAGCTGACACTTGGCTAATATCAGTTGTGACTTTCCCTGAAATCTCCTACCCAGCCTTTCTTAATTTGCTTCATCCAATTATAGAAGGTTTAGAACCACATGACCAAGCCTGTATGAATCATCACTAAAATATGAGCATACATTTCTCTGGCTAATGACCTACATTATCTTCAGTGAGTGAACATTGTGAACATCTATTTTGAGTGCTCAGAGACCTCCTTTACTTCCTTCCTTATGCTGATCTATGTTCTAGAAGAAAGGGGACACTATTAGGGTTGCAGGCTGAGTTCTTAATAGTTAGGATGTATATTGCTATTAATAATTGAGGTATAATAGATATCATGCTTATCAACACATAATGGACATATAGAGAAAAGGTTAATGGACCACGCTGAGTTTACTTATCAAAGTTTACTGCTCTTCCACAAAACCTACATGGTTTGTTGAACAATTTCATCAGTCTTCTGCCAGCCATAATCTATGATTACATAAATAATTAATAATAGTTTTAAAATAACTTTGCAATGATTTTGGTTCTGTTTAGATCCCCAACAATGGAAATCTCACAATCTTCTGGAAGATTTATAATTATTAATGGGAAACACATTTCTTTTCTCAGTCGATGAATTAGTGTTTGCTGTAGTCCTAATAAATATATATATAGTAAATACAATTTACAGCCAAAAAATGTGTAAATGTACAGGAAATAAAATGGGAATCTTTGTCCAAATTCATTAGCAACCTGTTTTCAGCATATATAGTACTGAACTATATTATAATGTACTTTTTTGAGCACATATATTCAAGAAATTAAAATGGCATACGGCATACAATTCCCCATTTTATAATCAGAGTAAACAAGAAGGAATGATTTCCAGGAAGCTCATCCCTTGGATTGTTTTCTATGTATATGCTACATGTAATTTATATTGTATGATGATGATACAAATGAATTTTTTCTGCCTTCTGACCCTGATTTCCCAAACTTTCACAGCTCAGACCTGCAGAGACAGGTTTTAAAAATAACGTTTGGCAAGAACATGTGCAAACGTGATCAATGAGCATCGAGGTACACGTATGTTTTACTACCTTTTCTTTGTTACTCAGAGTGCTTTTAAAAATCAGCATAACTGCAATAAAAAGAACCCACAACTGCCCTATTATTGAATTACAAAGCAATGCGTGTCGGAAACACCCCTTAGCATTTTAAGAGGGTCAAAAGGAAGATGCTCTGCACGTACTCCACGGCTGCAGGAATTCTGGTGAAAGGAGATACCAACCCAGAGCTGTTTAAATGATGACGCTGCAGCCAGGCAAGAGGTAGGGAAAGTGACTGGAAAGCTGGATTGCAGGCAGAACAACGAATGGTGGGGGTGATGACAAAGTGGACTGTGAAAGGACAGCAGTGACAGCAGGAATGAGAAGGATTTCAGATGTGCTGCTATGATAGACATCCCATTCCAAATCTCCATGTTTCAAGCAAGTTTTTAAAAAGTTTCAAGAAAGATCACTTTCTGCAAGATGAGAGGTTGCTTTAGGCACGGAATTTCAAATAACTAACAACAGCTGGTAATTATTCAATACAATCATTAGCAACAATAATGGCAAGACTAAATACCAATAAAATACTTTATAGTACACAGTGGCTCCATGTGCCAATTCCTTCATCTTAATTTCTCTACGTTTAGCCACTAATTTCTTTGGCTTCACAGTGGCTTTACCCAACATTCCAGGATACAATTTCTCACCACAGAAGTTACAAATTTCCAAGATTACTGCTGAAGTGAATTACTCTCACTTATATGAGGCAGGTCTCTTATTCTATTCTGGGGTCTCACTGCTATCAATAATTCAACTTTTTATAAAAACAAAATCTTCCTTAAAAATTGCCTTTGTCAAAACATTGCTATGACCATCTGTGTTTAAAAACCATGAATGGCTGTCTACTAACTTTAATGTAACAAAATGTATTAGTTTGACAGACCAAGGCTTTCATGGCCTAAATTTCACCTGGACCCTCCACTACAGACTGCCACACTTGTCACACACATACATGATTCAATATTTGTGCATCACGGTGGGAGTGTGTTTGTTCCTTTTTATTTAAATTTCTTATCTATTAGTCCCAACTCAAGCCTTACTTCCCCCCCTGGAGCATTTCCTGACTAAGCTGGCTCTCAACTATCTCTTCTTCTTTGTAGTACTTATATGACTTTTTGATTCTATTATTTGACATTGAGAACTGCAGAATCGCTGTTGCAGGAATATGCTGGAATTGGATCTTGTTAAGTGTTAAACATTCAAGAATTCTGCAAAAGAATTGTTGAACCAGTGATAGCTTGAAACCAGCCATGGGAGGAGTATTTGCACCATGGCCATAGACAAACACTGCAGATCAGGTTTTTTACCTTTTTTTTTTTTGTGAGGGGTGGTAGGGTGGTGAGAAAAGGAAGAAGGAGAACTGGTTTGCTAGCATACCACACGACAGATTGTCAAGTCATTCTTACTACATTTAAAATATTTTGTCAACTCTCTACTATAGCTTTCCAGTATAAATTCAAATGCTTCCAGGACTGAGTAATCCATGACATCTCAAGGAGTTAAATTCCAACATGGACATGTATCCATGTACATTCATTAAACTGTAGGCTCCATAATAGCTAGCTATTTTGTATTCTTCATGGTGCCCAGCACAGTGTGTGGTAAAAAGCAGATCCTTCTACCTTTCTAGCCTCAGTTTCCAGGGCTCGCATTGCCCTTTAACTTCTGGCTTTATTGAACCTTGGAATTCTTCCTTGAACATATCAGCTATGTCTTACCTTGGTAACTTTCCAAAGGCCACTTACTTGCCATGGCTGGCCCAGGCTGACTGAATCCCTTCTGCCACTGAGTGACCCTGTGGCTTTAATAGGCCTTTAAACATGCTGTATTTTAATTGTCTATTGATTCACCCACCTCTCTGCTATACAGTAAGCTGCTTAAGTGTTATTTTTTCCACCTGCATATCTCAGGGCTGAGGTCCCCGGCATAAAGAAGGTACTCCAAAAAATATTTATTCATAGTGAATAGAGCAATTCAAATAAATTAACTTATATAAGGTAGGTCTGCTCTGGCACTTTTCCACAGTATTGATTACTCAAAAAAATAGGCCTCATGAGGCCGGGCGCGGTGGCTCAAGCCTGTAATCCCAGCACTTTGGGAGGCCGAGGCGGGCGGATCACGAGGTCAGGAGATCGAGACCATCCTGGCTAACACGGTGAAACCCCGTCTTTACTAAAAAAATACAAAAAAAATTAGCCGGGCGAGGTGGCGGGCGCCTGTAATCCCAGCTACTCAGAGAGGCTGAGGCAGGAGAATAGCGTGAACCCCGGGGGGCGGAGCCTGCAGTGAGCCGAGATCGCGCCACTGCACTCCAGCCTGGGCGACAGCGAGACTCTGTCTCAAAAAAAAAAAAAA
Organism: Symphalangus syndactylus; assembly: GCF_028878055.3. NCBI lineage: Eukaryota > Metazoa > Chordata > Mammalia > Primates > Hylobatidae > Symphalangus > Symphalangus syndactylus. Next base: position 40,631,941 of record NC_072440.2, on the reverse strand, counting down.
AAAAAAATAGGCCTCATGGACTTTACGACATTGTTGCAACTACACAGCAACCATCGCACATAAATTTCAAAGACGAGAGAGTTTATTTACAACTCTGTGAGCACTTTAAGTTTTGCTTTCTTCCCAGGCACTGAGAGAGTATCCCTGAGGTTGTTCTCTCTTTGCGTTTAGGTGTCTGTACTTGCTGGTATGCCTCTGTCCTCTTTCTGCCCTGCTTCCGCACCAATGGCGGATGCACCACAATTCAAGTGAAACCTGGTTTATCCCCAAGAAGTCTTCACAGTTGTTCTGTTGGTCTCTGCTTAACACCACACAAATAAAACTTAGGCCAGAGGACTTGGGAGAGTGGATGAACGAAACAAGAAAGAATGGAGGAAAAAATATAAAAGTAAAGTAAGGCATGAGAGAATTGTATAAAGTGGGGTGGGGAGGATAAAATTTAAACTTTTTCTGAGAAAAGATATAAAAGTAAAGTGAGGCATGAGAGTATTGTAGAAACCGGTGTGGAGAAGATGAAATTAAAAAAAACTTCTGAGAACCAAATAAGTTTGTAATACTCCAAAATTCTCAATTCAAATGTTCTTCCTGCCTCCTTTAAGATTCAAAAGAGAGCTGGTGTGACCATATTCACAAAAGTGAATTTCTCTTTAAATTGCCAAAATACTATTATTATTATTATTATTATTACTATTATTTTTGGTTTATAGATCCAGGAATCTTTCTAATGATGGAGAAGCAAAAAAGAATAAAATGCATTTTATAAAAATCCTAATTTTAAATACCGAGAGAGAAGAGGAAAGTTATGCTCTCTATATATTATATAGGGGCTACCAGCATATGGCCTCTGTCCACAGAAGTACATTTATCTGGGAAATTGAAATAATTATTTAATGAGCTCAGGCAAAAGTAAGTTCTAACACCAGAGCAGAGGACACAGTCTAATTTCATGAAAGCTGATTTATTATTGTTTATAAAACACCAAATTGTCATTACATTTTCTACCCTACGTATAACTTGTGTTTTTCCAATGGTGCTAATATGACAAAGGAAATAACGGAAGACTATCGTAAAGAAAGCTAAAAATATGGTGACTTTTATTTCAGTAACATTATTTTTCAATCATTGAGCCCTGTTGTACATCTTGACATTAGCTCTTCAATCATACACCAAATGGAGTAAAAATTATCAGTAGAGGAAACATTCTATGATCCATTTCAATTCCACTACCTTTCCCACTGTTCATATTCAGAGAAATGGATATGGAGTGCTAGAGACAAGAGCAGAACAAATTAAAATTCTGCTTTTTCTGTGTGTCATTGCTTTTTGAGATGGGGTCTTGTTCTGCCGCATAGGCCAGTGTGCAGTGGTGGGATTATGGCTCATTGTAACCTCAAACTCCTGGGCTCAAGGGATCCTCCAGGCTCAGCCTCCCAAGTAGTTGGGACCGCAGGCATGCACTACTCTGCCTGGCTAATTTTTTTATTCTTAGTAGAGTCTGTTCCCCAGGCTGGTCTCAAACTCCTGGCCTTAAGTGATCCTCCTACATCAGCCTCCCAAAGCACCAGGATTACAGGTGTGAGCCACCAAGCTCAATCAAAAGTCCTACCTGTAAACCAAAGTTCCACAGCCTGATGGTTAAAAATGCAAATTGAAATCAAACCAGCAACACTCTAAAATCTGAAATGATTCATTATTTCTCCACCAGAACACTTTCTATAAACAAGCTGAAGGTTACTTTAATTTTGTTCAAGGTCGTATCCTACCTTTTTCTGATCTATCCCACAACATATAGTCAAGTGGTAGCCCCATGACATGCACTTCACTAAGAGGAGGTCAGAATTATCCATTCATTCATTGATTAAATACATATGAATCAAGTCTATGTGTCAGGCACTTTGAATATCAACAATTCCAAAATCAACAAGACACAATGTAAGCTCTCAAGAACATCACAGTTTATGGTAGCCAAGACCATTTTATAAAAAATTGATAAACATCTACTCTGATGTACTTAGTGCCCAATTCTTTTTTTTTTTTTTTTTTTTTTTTTTTTTGAGACAGAGTCTTGCTGTGTCGCCCAGGCTGGAGTGCAGTGGTGCAATCTCGGCTCACTGCAAGCTCCGCCTCCCGGATTCAGGCCATTCTCCTGCCTCAGCCTCTCCGAGTAGCTGGGACTACAGGTGCCCGCCACCACGCCCGGCTAATTTTTTGTATTTTTAGTAGAGACGGGGTTTCACCGTGGTCTCAATCTCCTGATCTCGTGATCTGCCCGCCTCGGCCTCCCAGAGTGCTGGGATTACAAGCGTGAGCCACCGCGCCCGGCCATTAGTGCCTGATTCTTTCTCCCTTTCTCTTTAAAAAAAATTATTGTACTGCCCAAAGCAATCTACAGATTCAATGCAATCCCTATCAAAACCAATGTCATTTTTCACAGAAATAAAAAAAAAGACTTAAAATTTGTATGGAAACAAAAAAAAGCACAACTAACCAAAGCAATCCTGAGCAAAAAGAACAAAGCTAAATGTATCACACTACCTGACTTCAAGATATATTACAACACTATAGTAACAAAAACAACATGGTATAAAAACAGACACATAGACCAATGGAATATAATACAGAGAGCCTGGAAACAAATCCACATTTTTACAGAGTGGACTCATAGATTTAGAGTAGACAGAGAGCATAATGATAGATACATTTGATTTTCTATAAAGGCACCAAGAATATACAGTAGGGAAAGGAGATCTCTTCAATAAATGATACTGGAAAAACTGGACACCCATAAGCAGAAGAATGAAAGTAGACCCCTATCTCTCACCATACAAAAATCAACTTAAGATGGATTAAAGACTTAAACATAAAACTGCTAGAAGAAAACACAGAAGAACCACTTCAGGACATTGGTCTAGGCAAAGGTTTTATGGCTAAAACCTCAAAATCACAGGCAACACAACCAAAACTGGATAAATGGGGCTATATTGAACCGAAAAGCTTCTGTATAGCACAGCAAAGCAAACAATCAAGAGAGTGAAGAGACAATTAAATGGGAGAAAATATTTGCAAACCATTCATCTGACAAGGGAATAATATTCAGAATATATCAGGAACTCAAACGTCTCAACAGTAAAAAAGCACACAATCCCATTGAAAGTGGACAAAGGACAGAAATAGGCATTTCTCCAAAGAAGACATACAAATGTCCAATATGAAAAAATGCTCAACATCACTAATAATCAAGGAAATGCAAATTGATACCACAATGAGATATCATCTTACCCCAGTTAGGGGGCTATTATCAAAAATGCAAAAAAAAAAAAAAAAAAACAGATGCTGGCCAGGATGCAGAGAAAAGGGAACTCTTACATATCACCAGTGGGAACGTAAATTAGTACAGCCACTATGAAAAACAGCATGGAGATTTCTCAAAAAACTAAAAATAGAACTAACCACTATGTCCAGCAATCTCACTACTGGGTATTTATCCAAAGGAAAAGAAATTGGCGTATCAAAGAGATACCTACATCCCCAAGTTTATTGCAGCACTATACACAATAGCAAAGATGGAGAATCAACCTAAGGGTCCCTCAAACAGATGAATGGATAAAGAAAATATGGTATATGGCCGGGCACGGTGGCTTATGCCTGCAATCCCAGCACTTTTGGAGGCGGAGATGGGCAGATCACGTGGTCAGGAGTTCAAGACCAGCCTGGCCAATATGGTAAAACCCCATCTCTACTTAAAATACAAAAATTAGCTGGGCATGGTGGCACTCGCCTATAATCCCAGCTACTTGGGAGACTGAGGCAGAAGAATTGCTTGAACCTGGGAGGCAGAGGTTGCAGTGAGCTGAGATGGCACCATCGCACTCCAGCCTGGATGACAAAGCAAGACTCTATCTTAAAAAAAAAAAAAAGAAAGAAAGAAAGAAAGGAAGAAAGAAAGAAAATGTGGTGTACACAATGGAATACGATTCAGCCATAAAAAAGCATAAAATCATGTCATTTACAGCAACATGGATGGAACTGGAGGTCATTATGTTAAGTGAAATATACTGGGCACAGAAAGATAAATATCACATGTTCTCACATATGCAGGGGCTAAAAAACTTGAACTCATGAAGGTAGAGTGTAGAATGACAGATACCAGAGCCTGGGAAGAGTGTGTAGGTGGCAGGGGAGGGGATGAAGAGAGATTGATTAATGGGTGCAAACACACAGATAGAATAAGCTCTAATGTTCCATAGCAGATTAGGTGACTAGAGTTAACAACAGGTATTGTATATTTCAAAATAGCTAGAAGAGAGGAGTTAAAATGTTCCCTACACATAGGCATGATAAATACTCGAGGTGATGGATACTGTAAATACCCTGATTCCATCATTATACATATTGTGCATGTAACAAAACATCACATGAGCCCCATAAATATATACAATAATTATGCATCAACAAAAATAATTTACTGAAGTTCATATCACATAAACTTAAAAATTGTAAAGTCAAGAATTCAGTGGCATTTAGCACATTTACACTCTTGTGCAACTACCACCTCTATCTAGTTCCAAACATTTTCAACATTCCAAAGTAAAGCCCCTTACCTATTAAGAAGTTCTGCTCTCAAGACCACTTTTAACTTCAATGTATGGGAAGCCTTCATTTAGAAACAGGTTTTGAAAAATTTCTATGCCCACAATCGCTTAACTTAAATATTAAAATGGAGAATAACGAAGTCAAAGAGTCCTGTAACATCAGACTCAGCCTCTTAGGATTTGAAAAATGGCATTGTTCATTCTCTGGCTTTTTTTTTTTTTATTTTGGTTTTGGTTTTTTCAGTCTGTCAATCTTCCAGATTCCTGTCTCCCAAAGCCAAAAGATGTTTCCTTTGATCTAGTAGCTAAGGCATGGTTGAACTGATCATATTTATACCGAATTTCCAATGATCAATCAATGAGAATTCTCGGGTCTATCTGCTTGTTTATTTAGCCCTGCTTCTATGCCTGAATTTCATCTGGAAGTCACACATAGTCTTCTTTCTGTCTTCAGCCATAGGCAGTAGTGTATTTGCACTAAAAACATTTCCATGGCATCTTCTTCTTTATTTAATTTTCTATCAGCAGACTCTTCTTTGATACTTCCTTTTTCTGCCCATTCTGGTAATTCAGTTGACTAAAACACAAAACTCTTTTCATGTAATCTTTGTTTCCCTTTCATAATCTGCTGTTTATACATCCACTTAATTCATAATTTTGCTAAACATCTCCAATTATTTGCTCCTACATTGTTATCTTGCCATCAAAATATTGACTTTAATACCTGTGGCCTCTCCAGTCCATTTAAAATATTAATTACCAAGTTTCCTGCCTTTGATATTGGAGTTCTTAATACTAACATCAAACCAAACGTTTTATCCTCATTTCTAAAGCTCTACTCCACTGCAGACATGGTGACCTCTAACACTTAACAGAAAGTAAGTATGCCACTGTAAATCTGAAAACTTCTGGGCTTTCATGTCAGAGATTGGAAGTGGCTGGTTTGAAAGGAGCTTATACTGAGGCAGCATAGCATAACACAGTGGTTAAAAGCAAGTCTGTGAAAGTGAGAAAGACTGGGGTCCAAATCTTGGCTCTAACACTTCTGAGCTACGTGACTCTGGGCAAGTTGCTTAAATTCCCTGAGCACCAGCTTTCTCATCTGTATGATGTAAAAAAAAGAGCAGCACTGTTTAGTAAACATAGTCTTGGCTTTATACCACTTCCTAATATTTCTACAACTGTCAAGTCAATCAACATGTTACCTCAGAAACTGTGGAAAAGGTGTAACCTTTGGAAAATGTAATCAAGGGGGAACAACTTTTCCTAGCCCAAGTCCAGCTTCTGGTTCTGCCCTGACAGGTATCTATAAGTCATAATGTTTTACTAGGTCTTCATTTCTTTACTTATAAACTGAGGGAGGTTGAGTGAGGAGTTCTATTTATTTGCATTTTGGCTCTGCAATTCTGGGGTTTTATTTGACACGTGAAGACCAAGGAGTAGAAAGCAGCCATCGAGTGTAGTGGTTTGGTCAGGATCACATAAAAAGGCTTGCTGTAAAACCAGGGGCTAGTCCTTAACGGCTCACCAGCAAGCTTGATTTCTACTCGATTAGACCATACTCTCTTGCTCCTCCAGCTGCAGCTCCACTCCTCATTTATCTTAGCCCAGGCTGACTCTAAGCTGCTATCACTTCTACCTCCCTGCATTTCGCCCTGATAATTTTGTCGCTTACCTAGCCTCCCTCCTTGAGATCCCTTCTTAAAAGGGTCATTCTATTTACCTGCCCATATCAGTTACTTTACTACTGCTGACCTATCGCTACCTGTCAATTCATGGGAATTACAGGGTGCACTGGGACAAGAGTAAAATGATCCAACAAACATAATGTTGGATTTAAAAAAATAAGCTAAAAGATACTGATGACTTTTTATAATTGCAACATATTTGTTTGTGAATAAGAACATATATAGTAAAAAGATGAAAATGTGAACAGGATGACTATTTCCTAAATTTATGGCAGAGGTTGTTCTGGAGAGGATGGAAAAAAAACGAGGCTGGCAGTGATGGTGGGGAAATGCAATCTCCAAAATTATCTATCTATATATTTTTATTAAAAACACCCACAGTAATTATGGCAAATGTTAATGTTTGTTTGTTCTAGGTTGTGGATACATTTAAGATCTCTTGCTTTCCGGGTACATTTCTTTTCTTTTTTTTTTCAAATTAATTCCAAAAGACTTATACCTGCTACATGAAGAACCAAGCAAGTTCAGATCTCTTGCTGAAATGTTCAAATGCTGAGGCAAGGCCTGTACTACAAATTTCTGTAACCAAAACCACAGTGCTCTCAATGCTCCTAGGGTTGGATTACAGCAGTTAAAGGAGATTGAGCTATTTTGTTTCCATGGCTCATTAAGCTAGAGTTAGACTGGTGTCCATAATCAAATTCACTGCACTTATCCTTGCTTCTTCCCTATGAAGCGCAGCCAGACTTCTGGAAAATCTCAAATATTCCAGGTCCATGGTAATTTGGTCCACAAAAGAAATTAACACAACTGAAAAGGATTAAATTATTTTTCCTTTTCTAAATGATCCTCTTCCTTAAGCTTCCCCTGTCAATTGACTGCCAACCTTATTTGCTAATTCCCATCCCTCATCGGGCTTCCTAGCACTTCCTGCTGCAAATTAGCGTGCGGTGAACCTGAGCCTGCTCTCCAAAACACATCCAGACTCTTGGGGCTTTCTGGGCTTCCGCTAGGCTGCCTGGTGCAAAGAGCGCCTAAATATCACCAGGGGATGATCAATCAACTAAGGCCTGGGAATGTTCCATGCAAGAGGAAGGGATATCTTGGGGGACAAAAGGAATGTGTAGGTGGGAAGAAGGGAGAAAGTCTTTCTCATTTTTCACTGTAGGAAATGATCTGGACAGAGAGCAATTTGAATCATAGACAGGGAGGGTTGGGCAGGATGCGATGGGGGAGGGAATGATAGACACAAGTGACAAGAACAACTTAGGGACACAGGTCAGAAAACATCTAATCAAGGCACATAGCAGACATAGTGAAGGGAATTGAAACAGTTGTTCTGTATTGCATTCACAGTGTTAAAGTCAAAGTCAGTGCTTTTTAACCTCATGGGATGGAGGCGGGGCACAAGGAGCCTTGTGTGAAGGCTCTGGCTCTGCTTATTGATCCCCCAAATACAACAATACATCTTCACATTCATAAATTTGAGAGCAAGGGGCTCTGATCCTGTGATATACAATCTAGGCCCTTATTGGATCCTGGAACTGATTTTCAGAATCCTTTATTCTTTTAAGTACAATTGTAAAAAAAAAAAAAAAAAAAAAAAAAAAAAAAAAAAAAAAAAAGAGAGAGAGAGAAAGCAAGGAAAAAGGAAAAAAGGAAGGGAAGAAGGAAGGAAGGAAAAAAGGAAGAAAGGAAAGAAGGGTTCCATTTATAAACCTCAGACAAAACAAAAATGAAAGCAAAACAGAAGAAAAAATAGCCAGTATGACCCAAGTTACAAATTTACTTGTATCCTTTCAGAGGATAACCCAAATTCCTGCAAGACAATTAGCCATCTTTCTTTCCATTATTATATTAAGCAAGAGAGATTGAGTACATAGTAAATGTGCTTTGCTAAACTCCTTCTCCCTTTATTGACTCTGTCACAAGAAGCACACTTAGTATAATTCTTACAATTTTTTAAAGAACAAATAGGAAAGAGGAGATGGTTGTACTTTAGCTACCTTTGTGTATTTGAAAGGAATGCTGATGCTGTTCAGGGCTTCTTCCTTTTCAAAAAGAAACAGGTCTTTGAAAACAAAGAATCATTACTGTGCGTATCTCTCGAGGGCTGCTCCTCTAGTATCGGTCCATTTGAAATAGGAGTTTCACATAATTCAATTTATTAAATCCACATTTCCTGCCAGATTTTGCTTTATGTGCATATGTCCTTTTGTTTCCCGGCTAACATTTCCACATCTCGGAAATCATTCTTTCTAGTATAACTGAAGAATATGGATATTTAAATCAGATCAGCAAAGATTTTTATGGACTTGGAAAGCTGCCCATCAATGCTCTAAAATAAAGCGTGTTATACAGCTGATATCATCAATTCTATTCTATGTTCTTTTCATATTCCTGGCGGTGGGTGGAGAGTTAGAGTGGAACAATTAGGAGTGGGAAAGAGAATGAAAGGATTTGATCAATTGTGGAATTTTAAAGCGGAGACAATTTACACTAAAGAATTCAAAGACTTCTCAGCCTCCAAGACATTTTCCAGTCCAGGTAACCGTTGAATTATAGCTGGAGGTGATGTTCTTGGAGCTGCCTGTGAAAGCTGAAATCACAACATGCCTGCAGCATTCCCTTCCTAAACCAACGTTGCCATTTTCTCAGGCAGACACACAAACATGCAAGCGTCCACAGTACTGTACGTGTGTGAGGCATGGGGGAAGGGTGATTGTTGCTTTGTAGTAGCTCCTTTGAAGTGTTTAATTCCTCCCTTGTAATCTCTTCATCAACACACATTTAAAGCATATCGGTTTTAGCTCAGCAATTTGATTCGCAGAGGCTTATGTGGCTCAGGGCCTCTGTCCAGCACCTGGGTGGCACAGTTTGTTTTATCTGCATGCAGAAGTGTTAACGGAATTAAATTCTTTCCTTCTTTCTCTCTTTCTTTCTTCTTCCCCCACCTCCCTCGATTTAGGTTAATGAGCCCAGGCAGCAGCGTGTGTGAGTGAGCGGGCGTGTGCGCAGGGGCACCGTGAGCCTGCCTTTTTAAAATACAGGAAACGCATAGAAGAAAGAAGAGTTCAGCTGGAGCCACGACTTCCCTCTTTGCTTCTTTCCCTCCCCACCCCCCGCACCCCCCGCACTCCCCCCACCCCCCACACTCCAGCACCGGCTTTTAATTTTCAAAAGCACTGCAATTGCTTGGTGTGGTTTCAAGAGCTGGGGTGCCATTCTCCCTGATGATGACTCTGCTGACGTCAATGGCATTCTTATCATGCCTAGTGCGACATCAGAAACCAGTCCTCAGAGGCTCCTCTTATTCACAGTGCCTGGGCTCTCAGCAAAATGTGGACCGGATTCTGAAACGCAAAGGACTCCCCGTTCCTAACCAGCGCTGCAATCCACCAGACAGTCTCCTTCTGCCGGCAGCTTGCCAGTTAAGACTTTTGTTCCTTAGTGTTCTGTCCTGCAAGGACCCCCTGAAGGAGAAGAGAGGGCTAAGTGGATCACAGCGTGTCCTCCGTGTCTGAGCTTTCAGAGCCGTGTGTTTGTGTGTGTGTGTGTGTGTGTTTGTCCCTCAACCAAGGTTAGAGACTAGTCAATGCTGCTTCTGATTATTCTTTAGGTTTTACTAAAAGGCTTCAGTCTTTGATATAAGGCGATTCCCCGACACAGTGGCTAAGACCCTCTTGTGTAAGTGCTCCTAGCTCACTCTCTGGATCAGAACCAGAGCCCAGGTCCCCACGTGAAGCCCATATTCACCCCAGACGGCTGCATGCACCCCTCCTCCTTTTTTAAATAAAGAAAAAAAAATAGGAGGTTGGGAGGAGAAGGAAAATAATCATAGCTGAATAATAATAGCAGAATAGGAAAACAGTGTCACTAAGAATTAAACATTTCACTCTAAATACTCATGACTTGTTAAGAGGTCTGATCTCAAAAGCTGAATTCACAAGGGAGTTACTACATACTAAACCCAGTATGCATTCCTACCTAGCAGTTTGGGGTCAATTATTATGGGGATAATGAACTTTCTCCATTTACAGTGGAGTGTATTATGGTCCAAATCTACCCTAAAGCATTTGGGAAATGTCTACAGTTCAAATTAAGATGTTTAGAGTCAAGGTCATTTAGCATGATGATGGAATGATACATGTCTAGTTAGATTTCATCTGCCCAATCTTTGACACAAACACATCAGAATTGTCTTGGTATCCACCAACCAAATAATGATTGTTTCTCTTGAAGATTGCTGAGTGACCCACAGAAAGCTTATCAGGAGATTGGGAGCAACTGTTCCAGAGAGAAGCTGTTTAACAACGTATGAAATGTGCAACATAATTCCATCTAGAACTATTTAGAATCATAACATGGAAAGACAGCAGCTTACACCTGGTTCAGCCCTTCTACCTTTAAGTGAGGAAGCTGATGCCCAAAGGCTGCTTCATGCTTCACTCAAGATCACCCACCTATTAAGAGGCAGGACTGACAAACTAAAGCTGTCTCTCTCTAAATGGTATGCTTTTCCTACTACAACACACTGCTCCTGATTACTCAAAACCTACTGACCGAACCCCAAACCCATTTGCCAAGGGAGTTTCCATTTTTCTTTTAAATCTGAGCAATATTTCTTAATTTTTTGATTAAAGTGATATTTCAGGAATGTTTAGATGAATTATAATGAGTTTCTCCTTTGTTTTCAGTGAGTTTCACAACTAGTGTAAAGGTTATTAAGTAGAATGGAACAAAATAATGTATGTTGGAATGCATGAAATTCAGATGGTTTTGTTCTTTGTTATTTTTTGTAGAGACAGCATCTCCCTACGTTGCCCAGGCTGGTCTCAAACTCCTGGGCTCAAGTAATCCTCCTGCCTTGCCTCCCAAAGTGCTGAGATTACAGACGTAAGCCACTGAGCCCAGCAAAGACGTGTTTTTAAAAAGTGATGATGGGCTCTGGGAAGAAGGAGCAAAGATTTATCTGGGTTCCAAATGTATGAGCTCCCTGAGCCCAGCCATCATTCTGCTTCATCTACTACATAGCTCTCACCATGGTTTGTAACATTGCTTGCTAATATATTTTATTTGCTACCTAATTCAAGCCATTGAGTTAATATTTGATTACATAAATATGATCTTTATAGTTACTTTTTCCCTATCGCCAATAGTTTTGCCTTCTCTTCAGAGGACTATAACTGCTTCTATAAATCACCTTTTGCTACTCTCTTTTTGGTAGACGTGCATCACATTCTGGTCGCGAATGGTGAGGAGATGGGGCAGAGTTAAAAGATGCTGGTTTTAGAGTCAGACAAACCTGTTTTGGAAACCTGGCTTAACCACTTGCTACTATATAATTTCAAGACATAACTTCTCTGAGCCTCAGTTTCCTTATCTATAAAATGTGACCCTATCTTGCAGGGTTATTGAAAGGGTTAGAGATGATGTTTACTAAAGTCCTATCACAATGCCTAGCACATAGGAGAAACTCAATCAAGGATAATTTTATTAATGATTTTTAAAAAATAAGGCCGGGCGCGGTGGCTCACGCTTGTAATCTCAGCACTTTGGGAGGCCGAGGCAGGCGGATCACGAGGTCAGGAGATCGAGACCACGCTGAAACCCCGTCTCTACTAAAAATACAAAAAATTAGCAGGGCGTGGTGGCAGGCGCCTGTAGTCCCAGCTACTCAGGAGGCTGAGGCAGGAGAATGGCGTGAACCCGGGAGGCGGAGCTTGCAGTGAGCCGAGATTGCGCCACTGCACTCCAGCCTGGGCGACAGAGCGAGACTCCATCTCAAAAAAAAAATAAAAATAAAAAAAAATAATAATAAATGGGGAGAATCATAAAATTAGTAAAGATTAGTAAGATTGAACAAAGGACATATAGTATTTTCCCCCTTATAACCAGAGCTGTTCCTCAGTACCACTAACATTGGAAGGACAATATTTCTTTAAAGAATTTTTCTAGCGAAAAACTAACCCAAATATATGATCATTGGCCTGCATTATGAATGCATGTTTCACTGAGTATCTGATTACAATTGGATGTCAGATACCTACAAAACCTAATTGTGGTCTTAAAAATTGTCTCTTCTCCCTGAGACAAACATCCAATATTTCCTAGGTGATATGATAACTAAGCTCTGTGTATACTGAGATAAGACGCCAAATCAATTCCTTAAACTTAAAAGCACAAAGGTTTCGGAAAGCCTCATTGTCCATTTGAGAGGCAAGCCACGGCATCTTGTAAAGCACATTTTCACTGTATACTATGTTACTACAAAATTGAGTTAATTTCATTAATAACAAAATTTATCAAAATAAAAATGCTTTCTCCTTTGCAGGAATCGATAACATATAAAATAATAATAGCATTTTAACTCAGAAGCAAATTACAGCCATGACTGTTTAAGTTGGCTAACCCAAATTTCGTAAGTGAAACTGGAGTGGTCTGCGTAAGTCCTAGATTGCATATGATTCAGGGAAACCCAGATGTCAAAAGGGTGTGTGAATCAAAAGAAGGTTTTCATCTTGGTGATTTAGCCCTGAACCAATCAATTCTTCCCAGAGCACTGGAGAAAATGTTCTTGTTTCTAATGGAATCATCCTGCCCTTACCTACCTAGTAAAAATTTTGTACCCAATCAATACCTTAGTCAACTTTAAATTCCTGAATAGTCCTTCTGCCTCATTCAAGCGAATGGAAAGAAAAGGTTTAATCATATTTAAATACTCCAAACTATTGAGTAAAGTTAAATGCAAATTTGGTCATGTTATTCCCTTCTTTAAAACCATTCATTAGTGATGATCCATTCACCTAACTATGCTCTCAGAAGGCAGGGCTGTTTCAGCCTGAGGAAGGGATGCCCTTTTCTATTTCATCCAGCTAAAAGATGGCCCTTTGGAATCTATCTGCTCAATGATATTGTCTTTTTAAAATATAAAAAAGATGCCTTAAATATACAAAAGGTACAGGGGGAGTCCTTTTTAGGTCTCAGTTTAAGGCTGATTTCTGAGTTGGTTATATGCTCTCACAGAATTTGTATGTTGCCTTCATGGTGCTTAAGGCAGTTCAATCATACATTTTGTTTTTCTTTCCCCTACTAGAGTATAAGGTAGAAATTGTGACTATATTTTTCACTTTCGTATCCCCAACTCCTATCCCAGTGCCTAGTACACAAGTACCAGGTACTTTATTGACTGATACACAAGTACTAGTCAATTAAAAAATTGTTATATAACATTGGGTTGTGGTCTTGTCCAATAGTAGCTATGTTTCGCACTGCAAGTCATTTTTGAGAGCATATGAAATAACTCTATGTCCTCATGAATGACTTTATCATAACCATTCCTGAACAGCACGGGCATGTGGTTTTCCAAAAGGGAGTTTTACTGGCCCTTGGTTAAATTTAAAGAAATAATAATAATAAGGCCAATTTAAAACACATACATACACACACACACACACACACACATTAATGAGAGGTTTCTAAGCCCCCCATGGGAGATGACTGCCCTTTTTGTCCTTATTGTTTTGCAATATTAAAAGTATATAGAATGTGGAAAATAAATGTCCTAATATGAAATCATGGTTCCAGTATATGTTAGTGTGTTCTGTTGAAAATAGCTTTGTTTGGCAAAAATGAAGAGTTGGTAATCGTATGCTGGGCCTCACAGTTTTTTGTTTTGAAATTCCAAAGTCTGGGAACCATTGACTTAGCAGGGTTTTCCCATCAGAACACAGATTTGAGGGTTTTTAAGGATACATGTCTTAGTTTCTAGTCACGTATGGCTCCAACCTACAATCCTTCCTTCTTTTGGGTCCCATCTTTATTTTTTACTTTTCTGATAATTCCCACAACTTTGCCCACAAAGTTGTCAATTCCTAAATATTATTATCAAAGTGCAATTTTGTATACCCCAAAGCTAATATATAATTAATTTTACTATAAGAGAAATCAGATAAAATGTAAAAAGTTTAATAACATACATTATAATAATGGCCCTGGTACACTCCCCCACCTTTCTTTGGAACAGGCAAAGGTATAACCCTTGAAAGTAAAATTAACTTTTCTTTGCACATATTAGACTTCTCAATGGTGTGCCAAAGAGTGGAGATGACAGGTGAGCCGAGCTATTGATTTCCCTTGGCTCTTGTCACTAGTGGGTGGGAGACTGAACACAAGCCACATCCTTTATTTACTGCAGTTTTCGTAGAAATATAGCTATCAACGTATGTCATGAAGGAACAAATGTGGGGAAGTACTGACCTAAATAACTTTTACGTGATTCAGTATACATGTAAACTGAAATAAAGAATATTAAATCTCAAAACTATCCAGAGGACCTTATTCAATGGTATAATATTTCAAATTTAATCTTTTATTACAGTATATTTTCAGGTACAGTTTTAAAAATCGGAAGCATGCAATTAACGAATACATAAAAATAACACTAGTTTAATCTTCCCTTTAAGAAAAGTTCCTGTTTGCTATTCCTGTTACATATACAGGCATGGGACTCCATGGCCTTTAAGACATGTTGATAATAACATTTCCACTGGATTGTGGGAAGTAGCATTCATTTTCAGCTTTGCTTAGAGCTTATTAACCTGATGTCAACATGATATACTAGAAATGTCCTTGTCAGTCCAAACCCACAGGTAGAAATGATCATGTTGTTGAATGTGTTCAGTCTGATTTGACAATGGTAACAAGTCAACACTGTTCTGCTAAAGGAAGGTCAATCATCCCATTGCACCAGGGATTTCTTTATCTCTTTTGCTAACATTAGCATTATGATCAGTGTATGTCAAAGAATACATTGAGATCAAAAATTCTGCTTGTCCATTTCTGTTTTTCCATTCTCTTATGACTTAGAGAATTGAAAAATTAATCTCGATTTTTTTTCTGTCTGTAAATATACAATACATATACACACACACTCTTACACACAAAATCTCTGAAAATGTTGTCACATGCATGAAACACAAAATGAAAAAGGTAGAGATTTTTTCATAAACATGAAACAGAAAAAAACTTTCCTCCTCACTACAATTCATAGCTAGGATTCATGATTTTCTAGTAAGAGTAGCAAAATGGATGCCGATTCTATGGCATAGGAGACCAATGGCTTTAGACCTGGATTCAAATTTTAACTCTGCCACTTCCTAGTTTGGTGAAGATGAGCAAGTCTTAGTTTTCTCATTTGTAAATTGGAGCCCATAGAGTCGTGAGGATTTCACAAGGTAATTTATTTGAAGCATTTGGCAGAACACCTGGTACAAATCAGGAACTCAAGCAACAGAAGACACAGCATTAAAATACAGTGCACTAAATCAGGACATTACAGAAGCTTAATTTAATAAATCTCTTGTCTGATTCATTCTAATTCTGCTAGTACACTGTAGAAAAGTACACTAGGTCCTGTTTGTGGCCTCCCCAGGTCAGCTCTGCCCACCCTACCCCTTGGGCATAAGCCACTTTCCCAGTTTCCCAGGCATGCCACAGCAGCCCCAGTAAAGCAGTGGTTATCACTGCAGTTGCCTCATGTTCTCCACCTCCCCATCCTTGTGTCCTTAGCCTGGGCAATGGCCTCTGACTTGACAGGAACCATCCAGCTACATGTGAGATGGACAGAGGCTCTATATTCCCCAGGGACTCTGGGAGGGTCAAGGGAGGGCCATGGAGCAAACTTTGACCAATGAGACAAAAGACCCATGCACAGAAAAATTGCTCACCCTTTCTCCTCCATGTGGAATGTTCTAAGACACAGCCTCACAGGCAATGTCCCTTGTAACTTAACAACTAGTTTTTTTTTGTTTTTTTTTTTTGTGAAGCTCTGACAAGCTTAGTAATGCATTACCTTGTACTTGGTCTCTCTTCTTCCCTATTGCTGTTCCTTTCACCCCCTCAACTCCGCGTTTGCTTTCTTGGGATTGCATGACTCACCTCCTTTATAAAGCTAGCATGTAACCTGTCCCTAGGGAATTTGATCTAAAACTGTGAGATTTAGAAAAAAAGATGAGGCAACTAGATAGAGTACAAGAATGAAAGAGAAAAAGTCATAATATTTGACATCAATTTACTTATCTATAATTCCTTGGATTCTCCTAGTAGTGGAAGCTCTTAAGACCACATTACCACCTTATTAACAAAGAATAACTGATAAAAATCAATGGGACAATGGGCCTTTGAGAACAAACCATCACTAATTTTGTCCCAGAGTCCAATTTCAGTTATAACCTAAGGTATGTTTGGAACCACTTAATGCTATTTTATGAGAGAGAGGCAGAGTTTTCTCTTTGAAAAGTCATGTTCCTTTGAATTTAACTAAAACGTAACAGGATGTTAAAATGAAACCCTGGCATTTTTCTTTCCTTCAGAAATATGCCCACATTTTATAGAGACAGCTATATATTGAGGTTCTGCAAACAACAAAATGCAATTTTCACATTAAACATGGATTCTAACATCTGGCATTTCTCCTAGTGCTTGCACATAATTATTCAAAATTGCAGTTTTTCCAACAGGGGACCCACAGTGGTAGCTCTGATTCATTCCACATTATATATATGACCCTTTCTCATAGTGATGGTGGTCTTCAGCACCAATGCTCCTGACTGCTATCTTCCTTCAACTTACATGGAATACATTTCCTCATGGCTCCAAATATATGAGCTCTAGGTTGTTATTCAGGGTTCTTCCATCCTCATTTTTTGTACCTTTTATGACTGCTTTCTGAAAAGGCACATTTGCTGAGTTGGCACCTCACAGGTGGTTTGGTTTGTGGCATATTTTAATAGCTATGAAACCATGAGTTCAGCTATTGGGTTGCAATGAGTTACATAATGCATGTGCAATTCAGTGCACCAACAAGAAGATTTTCCTAAGACCCCAAATGACCCAGGAAACTGACACATTAAAGGGGTTGCACCTCACCAAATGTCCCTGACAAGGATGCACTTATTTGGAAGGATGTGCCCTTACTCTGAAGGCTGGTGGTCTGAGGAGAGTAGTTGTGGTAATCATCCAGCTACATTAAGGCACATTTATTTCTGTTGCTTTTTGGTTCATTTTATTTTGATTTGGTTTGTTTTCTGTTCTTAGCAATCAGTCCATTTTATGAGTACTTTGGCAAGTAGTAGCAAAAGCTGTTTTCTCTAGGAAATTTTTAACCTTTCAAACACAGCAGAGATGTTAGGGACATTATAAATTCAATTAAATGTGGTCCCTGGTCCTGGGGTTGATGGTCATAACCATTTTTCTTTTTCTTACCACTCCAGTTTAATTTACTTGGAATGAAAAAAGTAAATCTGAGGTTCTGATTATTATCTTTTGAGATTCTGGGCCTTTAAACACAATTCTCTCTGGTCTGGGCTTATTTGCAACCCAGCACTTCCAGAGATGCCTGTCATTAGCCCAGGAGGAAGAACTCCGAACAATCCACGTTCTATTTATCTCATTATTCTCTGTATTTATTTATTCATTCAATACATGTATCTCCCATACGCCCGCACTGTGAAGATGATAGGGACATCATTTTGAACAAAACAGCAAAACCACTGCCTGAAGATATTGGGCCATAAAATTCTGTTCAAAGATATGTTTTGGCATTCGTTTTGCAAATCTCTACATAGCATGAGGAGGAATAAAAAGAATAAATTATATTCTTCACTTATTCACGCATTCATTGTCCATTTATTTAAAAAACATTTATTGAGAATCTACTTTGTGATAGGTACTGCACCAAATGCCAGGAAAAGCAAGGATAAAAGATACAGGGTGTCCAGAAACCATCTGAAAAGGATGAATTTGACCACTCAAATATTTTTAAAGACTAAATGATAAAAAAAAAAAAACCCTAAACAAATTAAAATTTTTAAAAAAGTTCACACAAATGGGGAGAGTTCATTTTCTTAATATACTCAAAACATTAACGTATCCATAAAAAATAAACTCCCCAAGACAACTGATTCAATGAGTCTTTGGAGGTAGGAGGGAACTGGCCCATAAGTGTATGAAAGGGGATTAATTGTCTTTGCAATTAAATTAAATAGGGAAAATATGTTTTTTGTGAATCTCAGGGTCAGTGTATATAGAAATACAAGCATTTCTTATGCTGATGGTGGGATTGTAACTTAATATAGTCTTTTTAGAAGACAGCTTGGCAATATTTATGAAAATTTTAAATTCAGTTTCACAGCTAAGGCTTTATTCAATGGGTAAACTCACAAAGATATTCAGGCACAAGGATGCCTGCAGTGTTATTTGTATTAATTGTAGTAAAAACTGGAAATGACCCACAAGACTATCAATAGAGTTAAATGGGTTTTTGGACATAACATAACGCAATACTATGTGTCAAATAAGAATGATCATTATCTCTAGATCATGATCTGTATAAGCCCATACAAAAGGGCCCCAAGATACACTTTTAAATTAAAAACAGCTTGGGGCAGAATAGTATTTGTAATACTCTCTCGGAGGATATGCAAGAAACTATTAACACTTTACTCCCAACAGTCATGACCAAGCAATTAGAGTTGCCACAGGTAACATCTATTTGCTATCCTGCTCTGTCACATAACATTTACTGTACGTAGAGCCCTCTCTGAGAAATGTGCTGGTCCAAGCTCTTTGAATATTTGTGTATAGTTAAAATCAGGAAGAACTGAAGATCACTGCAATTTTCAAAGGAATGAGGACTTTAAAAGGACAGCAGCAGCAAGGGAAAGGTAGGGTGACCAACTTGCCCTAATTTGTCCAAGACTTTCCCAGTTTTAGCACTGAATGCCCCACATCCCAGGAAATCCCTCAGTGCCAGGCAAACTGGAACAACTGATCACCCTCACCTGCCTCGGGGCTGCCGCAGAGGCCTAAGCACGAACCGTAGGCACAAGAGAAATGGAGAAACTTTCTTTCCTGCCCCCATCCTGGCTTCCCTGTACCTCTGCCCAGATGCCAAAGAGTCCTCCTCACTTTCCCTCAGCCACAACTCCTGACTTCCTTGCACCTCTGTCCTTTGGTACAATGATTTCTACGTTTGTGCTAGTGATGTGACCTCTTGGATTAGGGTTTCCAAAACTAGAAATGTTTTTGGAGTTTATGTAGGGTTTTACAGGAGAAAAGAAGCTATTGTGAAAGAACTGCGAGGGAAGGAATTGGATATAGGAACTAAAGTTATTTTGGGGGCTAGAAATCATTAATCTAAACAGGTTTTTAAGGCAAAGAAAAACTTCATGGTATAGATAGGAAATGATACAGTATTATTCTTTAGAAAAATGGAAATGATATCTATGAAATTAAGTTAGATTTAAAAAAGAATATTTTGAGGGGTAAAGTTTCTTTTTTTTTTTTCTTTTCTTGAGACGGAATCTCACTCTGTCACCCAGGCTGGAGTGCAGTGGCGCGATCTCAGCTCACTGCAATCTCCGCCTCCCGGGTTCACACCATTCTCCTGCCTCAGCCTCCCGAGTAGCTGGGAATACAGGCGCCCGCCACCATGCCTGGCTAAATTTTTGTATTTTTAGTAGAGACAGGGTTTCACCATGTTAACCAGGATGGTCTCGATCTCCTGACTTCTTGATCCGCCCGCCTCGGCCTCCCAAAGTGCTGGGATTACAGGCGTAAGCCGCCGCGCCTGACCTTAAGGGGGAAACTTTCAAGAGAGAAAAACGCCAACCCTGAGGGACTATGGGATTAAAAAATGTATCAGTAATTTATATGCTTCTGACACTTTCCATGTGACTCAGAATACTCTGCTGGGAATAGCTAACGGCAGAAAATTTCAATTATTCCCAGTTGCAGGTGCTGTGTTGTGAAAGGCACAACAGCCCCTAGCAACCCTAACAAGGTTAAAGGAACAGTCCCTGAGGAATCTCACTGTTAGTATCCATGGCAAGAGAAAAGCTAAACACTGGGGATACATATTATTTCACTTTTGTCCCTGAAATTGGGCAAAGTTTCTGATTTGAGAATGGCATCAGAAGTATAGCTGTTTAATGCATGTGTTTCTCATCATAGTATTGATATTCATCTCACATATATTCCCACAGTAACCATTTACTGAAGGAAAGCCAAAGCCATTTTAGCTTGATTACATTTTCTTTTTTTGGTTTGTTTTTTTTAGACGGAATCTCTCTCTGTTGCCCAGGCTGGAGTGCAGTGGCACGATCTCAGCTCACTGCAACCTCTGCCTCCTGGGTTCAAGTGATTCTCCTGCCTCAGCCTCCTGAGTAGCTAGGACTACAGGCACATGCCACCACACCTGGCTAATTTTTGTATTTTGAGTAGAGATGGGGTTTCACCATATTGGTCAGGCTAGTCTCGAACTCCTGACCTTGTGATCCACCTGCCTCCCAAGATTACATTTTCTAAGACTTCCTACAGAAAGACAACTTCATTTGATATTATTCACAAGCCATCTAGTCTCTTGCCTTCAACATTTTTGACCATGTAGGCGGTGGGTGTGCTCCTTTTTGCACTGATAGATCAGCAGCCATGCCACTTTTCTAAAACCATATTTATTCTGCCCCCCTGTATCATCCATTTAGTCATTTAACCAATATTTGCTAGGAAATGAGTGAGCCATTTTAGCTTGATTACATTTTCTGTGGTTTCATAGATGATTAAGATATAGCGTCTACTCTCAGGAGTTAAGGATACATTAAGGAAGACAGATAAAACCAACTAATATTATGACATTGTAGGATGAAAGAGGTGTGTGAAAGATTTATGAAAGTATAGAGGAGGAATGCTTAAATTCGGGAGAAATTCAGAAATAGCTATCTCAAGGGGCAAGTAGGTACCCTGCAGTTTCTATAAAAGGTGAGGGTAGGGAAGACTTACAGGGAGACCGAACAATATATGCAAAAGTTACAGAGGTGTGGGAGAGCTTGGCTTGATCAGGAAACTATACACTGCAGGCTGGAATCAATGAGTGCTTTGGAAGGAAGGGGATGCACGTGGGAGAAAGGAATCTAGAAAGGTAAGTCACAGACAATGAGGGAAAGGCAAAAGACAGGACATTTACATTTACTGAGCATTTATTTTGTGCCAGGCTTTTTATGTTTGGTATCACACAATTACTCCAGTAACTTCCTGACAATGTTTGTTACTCCATTATGCAGATGAGGAAACAGAAATGGGGAAGGTTATACCTGGGCTGACCCATTATTTGAGGCCAGGTGTATCTAATACCAAAGACCCTGGTCATTTTACCACAGAACACTGTTTCTACAAGGAAGTTTAAACCTTACCCTGAAGGCATTGCAGACTCTGATGGACATCAACAGGAGAGAGGCATGATCATAATTGAATTTTATTTTGAGACAGGGTCTCACCATCACTTAGGCTGGAGTGCAGTGGAGCAATCACGGCTCACTGCAGTCTCAACCTCCCAGGCTCTGCCTCCCAAGTAGCTGGGACTACTGGAACCTACTGCCATGCCTGGTTAATTTTTTTTTTTTTTTGGTAGAGATGGGGTTTTGCCATGTTGTCCAGGCTGGTCTCAAACTCCTGGGCTCAAGCAATCTGTCCATCTCAGCCTCCCAAAATACTAGGATTACAGGTGTGAGCTATTGCACCCGGACTTCACTGCATTTTAGAAAAAAACTAAAAAACTAAAAAACTGTTGTGTGGAGGAGGAGGAACTGAGAAACTGGGGGCTTTTCATAGGATGACAGAGAAACATTTTCCTGCAACAAACTTCAGTGTCTACTATCACACACATACAAGTCTAGGTTTCATAGGCCTTGATGTTGTCATTCTTGCATTTATGCCTAGAAACATGTAAGTCTGAGATGTAAATTGCAGAACCAAAGACGATGGATTCCAGAAACTCTGATCTACCTAAGAGAGGAGTAGGATTGTGGAAGGCACATAAGGGTAAAATAATATCACATTTCTAAACTTGAAAAACTCAATTCAAATATGTGCAGGTTCAGTCCCATATGAACAGCCATGTTGGCTAGAAGACGTCATACTTCTCAAGGGCAACAGAGATGCTGGGAGCAGATTAAGTAGTTATAACTTGCACCTGTGTAATTACTACAGCGAGTCACACTTCTGTCAAATGATCCTATTGCTTTAAAAGTTTGAGATGATGCCTGGGCTAAGAGCTTTCTTTAGCTGCATGTCTCAGTGTGGCTATAAATTTCAGTCAAGTCATGTCCTGCACATTGGGTCTAATTAAAGAACACAGGAGTGAGAAGGGCAGGGTTTACACTCAGGGATGGTGGAGTTAGTTGATTTCTTGGATTGAAAATTTAATGGTCATTATAATGCCTCTTTGGGTTGGAAATACAGATTCTTACGTACACATTCATTTTGCACAAATGAAAATGGTAAACCAAAATCAAGAGTGTTGAAGTTCTTAAACTGAAGACTACCTTATAGTGAGCTCCAGTAAAGAAGGTTAAAAACTATTTTTGAGAAAATTTAGTAACAATGTTTCAGAGAAAATTTTGTTACTGAATATTTTCCAGAAATAGTAACAAGACATCTGTATTTAAGTAGATACAAGTGATTGTACCAGAGGGTCAATATTTTGAGATGGCAAGCACACATTCATGGTATAGGAACTAGAAGAGATGTAATATTCCTTGATGTGATTCTGTCATAAAAGGTTAACAATATTACATCTTAGGGCCAAGGAGATAATCCTTCTTTGAAGGTTGCAAATGTCTGGCTAGAGTCAGGAATCATCAGAGTATTCCTTTAAAGATAAAAATTATATATATGCATACAAGTTCTACTTTTAAAATCAGGAATGTTCTTCTATTTTTAGGGGCCAAAGAGTTAAAAACTATAATTGGATATTTGACTTATGTGGCAGAAAAAAAGTTCAGAGGTTTCAGGATCCGCAGGTGAGAAGAAAATGTAAACTAAATGGCAATCTGTTCAGTGATTTTAAAATTCCTAACAAAATACATTGCCTACAAATGTTGCTACCTGAAAAGTAACAATTAGACATCCATTTATTTGTACTTACATCATAAAAATATTCCAGAGTAATGTATACCACTGTCTAAGTCTTTCTGTTCTTTATCTGTAGCCAACCTGCTTGCCCAAATTAGTTGTACTAACAGTTTTCAGGCTGTTTACAACTGAAACCATCTTACAGAGTACTTCAGGCCACATTTGTTTTGTTAATGAGGCCAAGAGAAGTGAAATAGTTTTTCCAGGGGCATGCAGTCTGTTATTAACAAAGTGAAGACTATAGACAATTTCAGGATCTTGTTCCTTGGTGTTTTGGAGGTTCTGAGGAAGTCGGTGAGAGGCTTCTCCTGGAAAGTAAATGTGGTTAAGAGTCAACCAGGTGAGGCTCCAGGCCTACTGCCTCACTTCACCTAAAGCAGATGGGCTGTGTTATGGAGACTTATAGACTGGGCTTTTTTGGAAGACTATTTATTTGAAACATCTCTTCTGTCAAATGAATTTTTAAATGCTAAATGAAATTTTTTAAATTTTAAATGAGTGGCCCACGCTAATGTATTAGCCATGTGAAAGGGAAGATGTTGTGGACATCGGCAGGCAGCCTACATGTTCCTGAAGGTCAGACCCATATCCCCATTCATCTTGGAATTTTCGTCACTCGGTGCCTTTTAAAAGGGGATTTAAATGCAATAGGGTCTGGAGGTTCTTGCAGTTATACCTCCAGGGGCTCCCTTCTGGTCTTGCACAGTTTTCTAATTATTCCCTTGTTTTCTTCCACTGACCCATGGGATGTGGTTAACTTGTGTCTCCTAAGGCCAGCCGTGACACTTTCCTTACCCACGTTACTTCCAAGTTGGGAACACAGTCTTGCAACCTTGCCCCACCCTGTTGTCTCTGCACAAGCCTGAAAACTCAGGTAAATGAATGAATGAATGAGTATTAGGCTGATAATAACTACAGGGGAAAAGACAAGAGGTAAGAAAAATAACAATGATGAAATCACAAGGCAATAGATCCCCTAAATATCAAAGGAAGGTAAATGAGTTCATTCTAGCATTCCACTAGCCCTGTTAGGAATTTTCATGATTGCTTTCTGTTTTTTCTGTTTACTGTTAATATTTTGTTTCTGAAATGCATCTCATCCTTTCCTCCCTATAGAGTCTCCTAAATTGCTTTCTTTTCTCCCCAACCTTCATTCTTTCCTCCTTCACTTTGCCACTTTCAATTCTAATTTCCAATTAGATCACTTAGGTTTACAATAATCCCCAACACTACATATTATTCCCATCTCAAAGCAAACTTTAGATTGTAACCTTCAAATTCAAAGTCCCTTATACAGTTTTATTCTGGAAAAGTTGACTTCAAGCAATTATTGATGGCTTGACTTCTTGCTAAATTTTGCCTAAAGGCGGGCCTTTCTGAAATCACACAAAGGGTGGAAACCACACAAAAGTAGTGGTTCTCAAACTAGGTGGGAATTCATAATGGTTATAAAGAATGAAATGGTCTGGGCACAGTGGCTCATGCCTGTAATCCCAGCTCTTTGGGAGGCCCAGGCAGGTGGATCATGAGGTTAGGAGATCGAGTGAAACCCCATCTCGACTAAAAATACAACAAATTAGCCAGGCGTGGTGGCACACGCCTGTAGTCCCAGCTACTCGGGAGGCTGAGGCAGGAGAATCGCTTGAACGCAGGAGGCAGAGGTTTCAATGAGCTGAGATCGTGCCACCGCACTCCAGCCTGGGTGACAGAGTGAGACTCTGTCTCAAAAAAAAAAAAAAAAGAAAAAAAAAAAGAGATATAAGTAATGGATTATTTGGGAGTTAGGTAAGATTTAAAGGAGCACTGAAAAATATGTTCTAAAATTTATATTCATGAAAAATAACTTTATTTTTATTTTTAAAAATAACATTTATTAATAGAGATTCTATAGAGGAATGAAGTTACTTTTTATTTCCTTTCTTTTCCTTTACTGTTTCCTTCTTTCCTTCCTTCCCTTACTTCCTGCCTCCATCCCTTCCTCCTTCTCTTCCTTCCTCCTTCCCTCCCTCCCTTCTCATCTTGGAATGAGAATACGCAAATCCTCAGTTAATCCTACACTTTTATTCAAACGCAAACTTCAGTTGCTTTGACTAGCTTTTACAGTAAGAATTTAATTTTGAAGAAAACAAAAATTAAATGTCACTATCAATAAACCAACCTAAAGATCAAGTAGATGTATAGCATGGGCAGAGATATCAATTTAATATAGGGTTTAAGAGGTTGTGGAGTCAGCCTGACCCAGTCTGGACTTCAGCTGCACTGCTTATTGTGTATGTCCTTGAGCGAGTTAATTAAAATATACCACACATCCATCTGCAAGCATAATAGTGAAGGTTAAATAATAATATGTACACAAAAAACTTGGACTGTGCATGGGACATAGTAAGTACTCAATAAATATTATAATTAATACAGTTTTGCAAAACATAGTATCTCATACTGCTCACATCACTGCAAAGTGATAAAGCAAAGGACATTCCAATATCCCAAGAAAATTAGTGTTCAGGCAATACTTTAATTCATGTGCTTCTAGTGTTATTTATAATTATCTCATTCAAATGTCATTTTGTAACAAGTATTTGATGTCTCAGCTGACTTGATTCTAGACCTAGAACTTGGAACCAATAATAAATTGGTGGGCTCTGAACTTGGAAAAGCTTGTGATAGAGTGTAACGTTTTAATTCCACAGGGTTGACGTTGGTTCACTGCTTGTCACGATGTGCAATTGAAGCTGGCTATCAAAGTAAAATAAGGCAAAGGTACTTTAACTCCTTCACAATCACATGTTTTCACTTTAATCCAATTATAGCCGCTAGTCACATGCTTTAAAGATCACCGGTCCAAATAAAGAAACCATCGGGGGTTTCCCTATGGCTTGTAAAGGAGCAACATCTTGTATGACTTTAATTAGTCTAATTTTCTATTGTTAAAGAGAAAATAATTATCTGTCCTTAACTAAGGCAGTCAGTTGTGTAGAAAGCCAAACGTGCTGTGGGTCAGGAGATGTGAGTTCTGACCTCTGACCAATCATGACCTCTCTGAGTACTGAGACTAGTCACTGGCTGTCTCTGGTTTCACTTTCCTCGTTTCTAAAATCAATCCTGGCACTGATGATCAGTGAGATCCTTTCTAGCCATCATAGCCTATTATTTCATACAAAGTGATTTTTCCAGAATAACTAAAAAGCTGTAAATGGTATGTTCAGCGATGACAAAATGAGACAGAGTAAATAAAGGGTAAACGTATGTCTCCAGAAAGCAAAAACAAATAAATAAATAATAATGAGAAAAAAGATGAGTGGTGTTTCGAATATTAACCTTTATGATATTTCAGTTATTAAAATTAGCTTCATAGTTAATTGGCTGATATAAAGGACTTTGTGTTTCTTAAGCAAGTATTTGTTAAACACTGATGAAGTCTGTAGTTTATATCTAAGCACCATGAAGTTCACAACATTTGGGTTCAACAAAGTTTATCCTGCAGCAGCTTGCAATCAAGTAGATGAGTGGAAAGTATAGATTTAATATACATTGCTTAAAAGGTTACATATAAATCACATCAAGCCAAAATATCAGCCTAGTTAAGTTGCTTGACCCAGGGTTATAACTCGAATTATAACTCTGGATTTCCCTTTTAGAGACACTACTCCCTTTAATAGGGTTTAATGGGAAAAAACCATCCAGAAGCTGATTGTTGTTGTTGTTTTATAAATGTCTTTGTTGTTTTAAAGGTATGTTTTAATATAATATGCTGTTTTTATTACAGACTACATATCCGTGAAAAGTATGTTTGAAAATGCAGAATATAGATCTTTTTTCTTAAAGAAAATAAAGGGTGAATTTAATGGAATGATCATTTTCAACTGGAAAGGTGTATTTGTTGAACGCTTTTTGTGAGCACTCAATAATTCAGCTTTTGGAGCACTCTCCATACAGTCTAATTTAATATTTGTAATGATCCATAGTGTTATCACCATCCCACGTGACAGTAATGGAAATGAGGCTCCTGGAGGTCCAGTGATTTTTCTGAATTTACCAAGTAAATACTTTGGGAAAGTGAAATTAAACCCAGGCTGGCAGGCGGGAAAATGTGTGCTCTTCCTAATCTTTCATCTTCTTCTGATTCTCAGTGCTTCTCTGGAATTTTGCATACAGAGAGAAGGGGACAAGTTCTTTTCACTTTTGATGTACAGAGGTTATGAGAAGATAATCTTAAGAAATTTACTGAACAGCTCAGTTACTAAAAATGTACATCCATCTTTCTGCATGATTTTTTAAGAAGATTCCCAATGAATGGATTTAAAATGCAATTTTACATTCACCTAGAATGAATGTGCAGATCTTTCCTAAAGATATAAGAAATCGACTGAAGTAAGTAAGAAAAACACTATTCCGGAATTGCAAAGGGTATCCCTGAAGAGTATGTGTGAATACTATAAAAGATATACTATATCTAATATTATCAAGCCCTAGTTAAAAACCACTGAATTCACCTACATAATTCCATGTCTGCCAAATTATGTGGTGTTTCTAGTGAACATAAACACATTTACAGTTAAGGAAAATTTAAAATATGTATCCGAAGATAAGTTTAATAGGTTTGAAAAACCCAAAATCTGGCTGGGCGCAGTGGCTCATGCCTGTCATCCCAGCACTTTGCGAGGCTGAGGTGGGTGGATCACCTGAGTTCAGGAGTTCGAAAGCAGCCTGGCCAACATGGTGAAACCCTGCCTGTACTGAAAATACAAAAATTAGCTGGGCGTGGTGGCGTACGCCTGTAGTCCCAGCTACCCCGGAGGCTAAGGCAGGAGAATCGCTTGAACCTGTGCTGAACTCCAGCCTGGGCGACAGAGCAAGACTCCGTTTCCAATAAATAAATACATACATACCTTGTTCTTATTCTTTTTAAACTAAAAAATATATATATACACATAACTGTAGGAAGCTTTCCTTTTCCTTTCTGATAGACACCTTTTGAAATATTAACTTGGTGAGATTCAACCCTTTCCTATGTTATTAAGAGTGCTAGCCAATATGTATTTTGCTTGTATATGCATAAGATTTGTTTATGTAATACACAAGAAGCTGTTAATAATCGATCCTTTCTAGGATACATTTTGGATTTTGAGGCATAAGAATTGATTATCTTTTAAAATATTTTCAATTAAAAAAAAGTTCTAGGGTGGTACTACAGGCAAGGTATGATGGAAATGCAACAGTCTCAAAGCCACTGAAGAGAGCCAGTTGAAAGTTAGCAAATGAGTTGGTTGTTTCATCAAGAAATGGAAGCGGTCTGACTTTTTTTTTTTCCAAATCAAATAATGCAGTACAGTGCAAATTCTTGAAGTATACTTTCATTTTCAAATTGTACTTGGAATTTCTTCTTATTCTGATTCTGTTGAGCAGTGCAATAGGATTACATTGATAGTATAATTGAATAAGGCTCTGTACAGAAAAACTATAAAAAACAATTGCCTATTGCTTTATTTCCTGAGAAAAAAATTTACCTTTTGATAAAATAAGTAGAAATGCTGAAAAGAATGTATTAAAGTTAGAAGTATACTCCCCACTCAACACCTCTTTCACATTTCTGGACCATATAGCAGGGATCCCCAACCTCCAAGCCACGGACTGCTTCTGGTCCACGGCCTGTTAGGAACCTGGTGGCACAGCAGGAAGTGAGCAGCAGGCAAGCGAGCATTACCACCTGAGCTTCGCCTCCTGTCAGATCAGCGGGATTGCGAATCCTATTGTGAACTGTGCATGCGAGGCATCTAGGTTGTGCACTCCTTATGATAATCTAATGCCTGATGATCTGAGGTGGTTTCATCCCAAAACCAACCCCTCTCCCCACCATCCATGGAAAAATTGTCTTCCATGAAACCAGTCCCTGGTGCCAAAAAGGTTGGGGACCACTGCCATATAGCTACAACAGTCAAGAATATATGGCAGTTCCATTTAAATTTTAAAAATTGAATGTCTTTGATTTTAAATATTGAATGGTTTTAAATATTCCTTATAATACAAGATAACCACATCTTAAGCTACAATGGAGGGTAAAGGACAAAGACTATATTTGAAAAGTAGAAAGGAAATACAAGAGTTTTCAGTTAAATTGGAAGATTCTTTAAAAAAAAAAAAACCTCAAACGTTTTCTAAACCCTTAAATTATTCCTAAGATGCATTCAGCTTTGAATAAATTGATAAAATTCATTGCTTGACAAAGTTGCCTACATTTTTCATTGAATTGGGCAGTGGTATGATGGAATTGGCCAAATCAGAACCCAGAGTGAGCATTCTACAAACTCACCTTTACTTTGATCCTTGAAGATCACAAGTTTTGACGCTGTTGAAATCTCTACTCTTTCAACACTTTAATTAAATGGCATTTAGAATTTCTTATAGTTCTGTTGTTGTTTCCACAATCTTAAACTCGATTTAGAAATACTTATAATGTAAATGCAAGAGCTTTAACTTAGTAACTGTATTTCCTATTTTTTTTTTTTTTTGCCAGAATTTCTGTTTGTCTACAATAAAGTCCAGCGAAATACAGTATTTGGTTAGGTTACTTGTTTACATAAAATTTTATCATTTGAATAGTTTTTACTTAACCTTCCTATTCTCTAGTCTCTATAATCTTTCAATGAAGATAACCAGTTAGGAATATCTCCTACACCATATTAGGCCCACCAGAATGTGATTTCTTGGTATAAAGTGATTTTCAAATGTTTTCCTAACTCAGTAGCCACTTCCATCATTTATATCTGAGTTATTTCCTCTTTTTCTTAATAGAGAAATGAATTGATATTCAAGCCAATAATTTTACTTGGTGACATAGTTATGTCACTAATGAAGGTAACCCATCCTCAGCTAGGAAAAAAAAATATGTATTTTCTAAAACTGCTGACTTTTACTTTGTTGTCAGTGACCTTAGAGTCCTGGTTCTATACTGTATAGACTGTGTGACCTTATTTCAGTTGAGGGTAGAAGAGAAAAATTATATTGCATAAGTGGAAAAGAAACACACTTATAAGATTTTTCGGTAGAACTTGAGAGGACTTTTCATTTTTCTTTTTACTGTAACTCCTCAAACACTATCTAAACCTCCAAGTTGTTGTTTCCCTCCTTCTCTAAGCTTCAGTGCTCTCATTTGTTTCATGCAGATGATAAAAAACATCTGTGTCTCATCTCATCTATAGCATGGAGACAGTGACAATAGAGCCACACCTCAAACAGTGTGGGGAGGGTGAAATGATGATGTAGAGAGAAAGCGTATCCCAGCACCTGCATGGTAACCACTCAGCACAAGTTATTTGTTATTGTTTTAATTGGTTACAAATTGTATTTTACATATAACCTGTTCTGTCTGGAATAAATCCATTACCAATGAAAACTTTTAAATAGGAACTCCATAGATGATAGGTTATTCAATAAAGAACTACTGGAAATAAAACTATTTTCCAAAATAAAATATATAGGGGTGTGTGTGTGTGTGTATGTGTATATATACATTTTTAAAAATTGATTCTGTTCTCAATAGCAGAAAAAAGTCTTTCCACTACCTTAAACCCACATTTGATTCAAATACACTAATGATATGTAACCACTGTTCAAAGGAAAAACTGACGGACATTAGGCTGTGGAATCCTGTAATGCTTGTGCTCAGCTTGGGCCTGGGTGTCAGGATAGGAATAGGAGATGCCAGACCTGTTTGGCAGTAGTGGTAGTAGTCACTGCCTAACCTAGGCAATCATCAGCTCATGGGATTTGGTGCTTTAAGCAAAGGTGTTAATTATTCCCCTCCTCCCTTTTAGTACCATTTTCTCTGTAACACCCATCTTTGGGCTTAACTAAGCAGAAAAGCAAACAGGGAAGAACTAGGTGGTTAAGGACCAGTGTCTCAAAGTAACTACTCTGTATTTGAGTCCAAAATGAATTCCAAACTCAGGTTAGATGTTTCTTCTTCATCATTTAGGAGGCTGTAAGACTCTCTAAGCCTTCCTTCCTACTGTATTAAGTTCTTTCACTAAAGGACCAGGTTCTTTCAGGTGCTATCCTATTTGGAATTTAATTTGCCCTAACATTTCTCCAAGAGCCATTACAGCACACCACATCGCTGTATCCCATTTAACTCCCAAACCACAGAGAAGCTGGCTGCAGCATCAAACAACACTATTAAAAATACCACAAGGGAACCTTAGAGTGGGAATTTCAGGCACAAGTTACAGCCTAAGGACAAACAGCGGTTGGAAAGAGCTTGAATGATACTGGGATGGGGGTTTAGGAGAATTTTCAGAGTCTGAAAAAACAGTCCTTAAGATTTTAGTGTTGGTTCCTAGGGCTGGTTCTCCGTGGTTGTATGGGTTAGTTAAAACATTAGAGTTAACTTTGTCTTTCTCTCTCTCCTCGAATTTTTTTTTTTTTTTTTGTCAACAGATTTGGTACCAAGAGTGACTACGAGTGAGAGTGGCTTAACAAATATTTCCAAGAAGACGTTCCTATCACTAGGCCTTGCAAAGGAACAACAGACTCATTAGATTTTTTTTAAACCTGAATATCTTTATTGTGCCATCTAAGCACTTACTTGAAAGTCTTCAGGTGTAATCCTGATTCTGGGTGTTTAAAATGCAAGTGCAGAATTAGCCCAGCCATGGCTACACAAGAGGCCCCAGGCATTTCAAATTTGAATGAATATTTTGGAAATGGAGCAGAAACTTAATGGATTAGTCATTATTTAGAGTCCTGTCATGTGGGAGGTCGAAATTCAGAGCCTTAGAGCTGGGAGGAATATGTTATAGTGTGGTGATGGCAGCCTCAAAATAGGTAGTAGTGGTGGCGGAGGAGGAGGAGGATGAGGAGGAGAAGGATGGTTTTTCTGGGTGGAAGAACAGGAGGAAGAGAAGCCAGTACTTGCCTTTCAAGCTCTGCAGTAGAATCACTGCAAACTGAGCGCAACAATGGAAGAAATGGCCTCTGGCATCCACTTGCTCATTTTCTCTTATTGGCCAACATACTTCTGGAATCTTCTCAAAAGATCCATTCTGGCAGACCTTTTATTTTCCCATAAAATTCCAGGAGCATGTGTAGACTGGACTTCCGGGCTTCCATTCTCATAGAATGTTTCCTTCATATAAAATGCTTCAGTTTGGAATTTTACATTCAGTACTGATTATTTCATTAACACAGTGCATATCTCCCCTGTCCTGGACACTGGATTATAAGGACTAAGAATGGGGATAATGCTTCTTTTTGGTCATCAATGTAGCCCAAGAGCTTTGGTTAGGGCCTGGCACATGGGAGACTCTCAAAAAAGTATTTGTTAAAAAAAATGTCTGAATTGTTAAATGGACCAGGTCTGAATATCTAATCCAAAGGCAGGCAATTCATGGGTTTACCAGTAGCCAATAACCTGTAATATTTGACCACAGTGGAAAGTTACCTCATTGTATTTGTAAATTTGTAGGCTCAAATTGCAATTATAAATGGGAAATTGCAACTAAGGTAATTGGTGTCAGGAGAAAAAAAATTTTTAAATCTATAGATGGCCTAAAATTGGGGCTAGAGAAGCTATGGAAAGCCATGTACAAACTCAGGCAATGAGAAAGCAGACACTATGGAGAGTAGAGAACTATCTCTAGAAAACGAAAAACAAAAACCATACCAGTCACATAAATAAACAAAGGGCAGAGTCCTGAAAAAGACACCATATTTACTACAAGCAAAAGACGAAGTTTCAGGTGCCTAGAACTGTGATGGTTCCCAAAACTTCTAAACTCTAGTCCACCTGTGTCCATGTGAGAACGACATTTATTTTGATCTAGTTATTTTTGGTAACCGAGCTGATCCAGTGAGGATATTGTCATATGGTGATGAGGGACGTTTGTGAATTACTATGTAAAGAAAAGATGCTTACTCTGTGGCAGTAGCTTGGGAATCTGGAATCCTTTCCTGTAAGCCTCGGAGTGTTTCCAGGAAAAGTCACCAGATAGCTTTGATTCAAGGAAATGAAACTCCTCTGTCCTGTACTGGCTGCTTAAAAATATGGTCACCTGAGTAATATGAGTTTGTTCAAAGAACTACATTACATCTCAGTGTTTCTTGTAATTGACCAACATGTAGAAATTGTGCTTGGCTTGGATCTCACAGTTATCCGGTTGGTTGCTCTCTGCTGCATGGAGCTCGCTTCCTGGTAGTGACCATAGAAAGAGGCATTAACTTTTTCCAGTCACCAGAAACTATATGAACATCAACAATAACCTAATTTGTGAGCTCTCTGGCAGGAATGAAATTCCTCTTTATAATCACTGATGGTACTCCCTGTGTATGGCAGCAGAGTGACACACGCTCTCCTAGTGGAACATACCCTCACTTTGCCTTGTGTTTAAAGCTGGGCACCATTTCTAACTTAGGGAGAGAGATGGTGCGAAAGCAGAAGTGAGGAATCACAGATGGCACAGAGTTGGACTGGGTGATGCTGCAGTGAGGAATGGGGGGTATCATGAAGGGACAATGATATAATTTTAGGGAGCTGGGAATGAATAGGGTGAAGAGAGAGAGAAAAGAGGAGATTTCGACAAAGAATGGGAAACGACAAACAAGGGAAGGAGTGAGGGAAAAGACTGGAAAAAGAAGAGGCAGATAAAAGGAAAGGAAAAACGCAAGAGAATAGAGCAGAGAACATGGGAAAAGGAGAAGATCGGAGAAAACAAATGAACTGAGATAAAATTTGAGGGAGGCAGCAGAGTGTTGTCTACAGGGTGTGGAATCTGAAATATAACTGCCAAGTTTTGAATCCTGGCTCCACAGCTTTCCAGAATAATGACAATGGGACATATCCCTAAATTCTCTGAGCCTCAGTTTCTTCTTCTGTAAAATGGGAATAATAATTTTACCTACCTTATGTGATCATGCATGCCCAGTCTTAGCACAGTGTTTGGCACATAGAATTGTTATTATTGAGGTTAAAAGAGAGAAACAAAGCAAAGAAAATGATAAAATGGAGGAAGTAGGAAAGAGAGATGTTCAGACAGTGGAAGGATGAAAAAGAGAGAAATGCATTTCTGCTAATAATTTTAACCTTAGTTTTCCCACATTATAGTCAAGATTTCTATGCCTACTATATTGTTTCTACCTGTTTTAATAACAGCTGGAAAAACATGTTGAATATGAACACACCTTTTTTAAAGGTATTTTTGTATTAAACCAGCCTGTAATAGTTTGCAAAACAGATGTTCACATTTCCTTAAAAGTTGAAATTATTCCCTAGAAATGAGTGAGACCAAGGATACATGAAGCTAAACCGGTTATCCAAAAAATGGTTTGTTTATTTTCCCTTCCTCTTTACTGTATTGACTAGGTCTTTTGATGGAATTAACTAAATTGACCGGTTATTTTAAAAATGTGTTAACCCAACGTAGGCATTAGGGAAAATAAAGCCCCTAGTGTTCTTGGTGGTGTTTCTTTCCAAGTTTCTCTCCACAGCACAAACCACTTCCTTTTACTTGAAGTCATTTTGCTTTTCTCATTAGTCTCACAGTCCAGGGGCTGGTGTTGAGTGCTGAGGCAGCTCTCAGTTCAAGACCATAAAACAACACAACAAAATTGGCCCAAAACATAAAAGGAAAGCACTGTGGAGTTGTTCTTCTCCTCTCAAGAAAAGGAAAGTGGAAATTAGGGCAGATAAAGTATGAGAAAGAGATCAGAGATCTATTCTTGCATGGGGGTGGAGAGGTGGAATGAATGAAACCACAGCCCAAGTCAGAGGGAAAGAAAATGGAAGGAACAAAAACAACAACAAAAAAAACCCCACCACCTCTCTTGACATTCATCACAACAACTCTCTGTGCACCTGGCATGGTGCTGCACAGTTGTCAGATCCCAGGCATGACTCCCTAGTGTTTCCATGAGGCTGAGTAAATAGTATTCTCACAGACTCTCCAGTAGCAGCGGGTGAAAGGCCAACCTTCATTGACCACTATAAGGCTTTTCTTAAATGCTACTCAGACACACCAAAAGAAATGTTGTCCTTTTCACAAAAGCATGTCCTTGTTCAGGACCATGTAAGTTATTTAAAATAATGGTCAATGAAACAAATATAGCAATGGCATCGCTTCTCACATTTTCCTCATTCTGCTCAGAGGGCTGACAGAGTGGAGAAGATCATCCATCATCCACTTCTTTCAAGTTACTCCCTTCTGCCAAAGGGATTAAGAGACACATTTTCATCCCACTTTCTCAAATAGGAGAAAAAGTTTTCCATGCTGGTTTCTACTGTTCCATGTTTTGCTCTTATATTGCACCCAAGAATCATTTCAAGATGTTCTGAGAAGAGATGTAAAAGAGTCAGCTGATCTTCCCTACTTCAGGTCTATTGAACACAGGTAAGTTGGCATGACAGTGCCCCAGAACCACACACTAGTACTATGTGTGGTTATAACAAAAGAATTACTATACTGGTGGGCAGGTTTTTGTTTTTTTTTTAAATAAAGAGGCATAGACTATAATTTTTAGGGCAATTTCATTAGGTTATGCTAGAGGTAGGATTGGGAGAAGAGCCTGACTTGGCCTGAGGAAGGGGACTGGGCTTGAATTTTAGGTGTCCTCTAAAATGAGATAAAGTGAACCAGGCAATTATGAGAGAGAAGCGAGTTCTAGATGGTGACAAGAGTACAAGTAAATGAAGACAGTTGTGAAACATGGTGCATGTGGGTGGAAGAAGTTTGCTGCTTAAAGAGTCAGGCAGGGGCTGGGCTGGAGAGGAGGTACAATACATATCTGGGTAGGGGCTTTGGGTACCACACCAAAGAGATCTGACTTTATCATGGATGATGGGAAGGCATGAAAAGATTTTAAGAAGAGTGACATTTGCAATCAGTTTTTCAACTAGATAAATTTGCTGGAATCATGGAAGGCCAGAGCTAAGAAGAGGTGCAACAGAGATCGACCATTTAAGAAAGTAGTTCTCTAATTTTTAAAATTATAGTAAGAAATACATTTTCATGGCAAAATGTCTGTGTGTGTTTGCATGTCTGTGGGTGTATCAATAATTTTATAAAACTATATCTTTGATATTATAGATGTGGTTTTATACTCTTAATTTTTACTCTTAATTCTGTATCATATTTTTAAAATAAAATGCTAAATGCAACTGACAGTTTCAAAAACACTTTCAGGTACTAGTACTGTAATTCAGGAGAGAGTTGGTGAGTGCTTGAACTAGGGAAGTATTAGCAGGTTAGAGAAGAGAGCATGGATTTGATCAATAGTTATAAAATAAAATAAAAATGTATTTATTTGGGGCTGAGCATGGTGGCTCACACCTGGAATCCCAGCACTTTGGGAGGCCAAGGCAGGAGGATCACTTGAGGCCAAGAATTCGAGACCAGCCTGGCCAACATAGTGAAACCCTGTCTCTACTAAAAATACAAAAATTAGCTGGGTGTGGGGGAAGGTGTACACCTGTAATACCAGCTACTTGAGAGGCTGAGGCACAAGAATCGCTTGAACCCAGGAGGTGGAGGTTACAGTGAGCTGAAATCTTGCCACTGCACTCTATCCTGGGCGACAGAGTGAGACAACTCTGTTTCAAAAATATATATAGACAGACAGATAGATAGATTTAGTAGAAGGATTCATGATTTATAAGTTTCAATCTTGGCTAAAAGTGTTTCACTAACTGAGATAGGAAGAACAGATTTGCAAAGAAATATGTGAGTCCAGCTCTGGACATATTGGATTTGAAGAGCTGGATATCAGTGGACATTGGGCTTTTGTGTGAATAAATTTGGAAATTGGGGAAATGCTCACTCTGAGTAGAGGCAGAATTTTGGGACTCACTTTCATAAGATGGAAAATACAACTATGAGGTACATGAAAACATCTACAGAGCACACAGAGAAAACCAATTAATCAAAAAGAACCTTCTAGAATACTCACATTTAAGAGGTAAAATGGGGAGGAAGAGAGACCATGAAGAATAGCTAAAAGAAGTATTCAGAGCAGCAAGAAGAGTGTGGAAACATCTGGAACAAAATGGCTCCCAACAAAAACATGTTGAATAAATATTTACTCAGTAAATGAACAAAGAAAGAATTTAAGAAGAAGAAGCCTCTAAGAACTAAGAAGACAATTAGGAGTTCACTGGCAACCATGGGAGGGCAGCTGGAACAGAGGTGTTGTGAGAAAGTCCTACTACAGTGGACTGCAGACTGAACAGGGATGAGGAGGTAGAGCAACTTGACTGAAAAGAGAAGTTCAAGAACTAGCTAAAGGATCAATAAACAGTTGGCTGAACTTTGCTGTGGTTTGCTGTGTATTGTTTTTTAAGATTGTGAGAGACATGAATGGGGAAAGAGCCAGAATAAAAGTAAAGATTGAAGATGTGAGAGACAGAAAGGAAAACAGATGAAGCAAGGACTTGGGGGAGCTGGGAGGAGAGAGGATCAAGGGCCCAGATGCAGGGGTTGACTTAGAGTAGGAAGGAGAAAGGAAACCTCATCTGCTGAGACCAGAAGGGAGGAAGAGATTATGGATGTCAGTAAGAGATCTATGGATAACATCTATGGCAAGCGGATGTAGGAGTTGAGGAAGTTCATGCCTTGACACAGACTTTCTTCAAAAAGCAACAAGTTATTTGCTGAAAGGAGATAAGAGCTGCTGGTTCGGGAGGCTTAAGAGAGAGGAGAGGTTTGGAATTAGCATGAAGAAGACTGAGAGAGGGGCACAGCAGGAACTAACTGTCAAGTGCTCTGAGGGTCCAATGAGGTGACAGGTCTTGACTTTGTTGGAATTCCAGCTTGAAGTGATGTGGGATTATTTTTCCCAGGAGTTCAGGTAAGGAAGTGGGGAAGGCAGACTGTAAAACTGACAGAGCTGGATTTTCCCAAAGTGAGTAAGGAGGACAGGATGGGAAGAGATTTGAGAGAGACTGGGCAGGCCAGAGGGAGAGGTTAGGAGAAGACTCATTTGCTTAAAGGAGATTGAAATCCCTGAACTAGAGACTTCTCAGAAAAAAAAATATATATATATATATGTGTGTGTGTGTGTGTGTGTGTGTGTGTGTGTCTTATTCTCTTTTGTGGCAGCCACTAAATTTGAGCCAAGGAGATGTAGGTAGAAGCATTATGTGGGATTTCTCAGAAGTCTGTTCTAAAAGGAGTGGGTGTACTATTCCTTCTTTTTTCCTCCATCTTGCTGCTGGCCACTCAGTTGTGATGGCTAGGGCTCTTGTAGTCATTTCAGATCATGAAGACAAAGCCTATAATCTAGAAATGTTAAAAAAATTATCTGAAACAAGCTTTGGGCCCTTGGTGATTTTAGAGCAGCCACAGCAGCCCTGGACTGCTCACTCTGAATTTCTGGAAAAAGAAATCAACTTCTGTCTTGATTGAAGCACAATTTTAAAAAACTGAAATAAAAATATTTTATATTGTTATGGTATACAACACGTTTTGGTATATACAGCAAAATTTTCAGGACTCATTCACTAACCATATTCTAGCTAAAAGAGAATATATACATAGCAACTAGAGAACAAATAGAGATTTCTTGGAACAGAATGCTATCCTTCTACCATGTAATGTCTGAGCAGGGCACATACTTTATAGTAAGCAAACAGCTTTGATCTTTGCAGGAGATTATAGACTGCTTTTGATTTGGGTGGAGAAGAAACAAAAGTCAAAGCTTGGATTTCTTCATTAATTAAAAAAAAAAAAGGCAAAATAAAGCCACATGTACGTTGTTTTTTCCCGTAAGGTCAAGCAAAGACTTCGTTACACTTTTTGTGAGAAAATGTATTGAAATTAATGACATTAATACCCAGGATGGTTCATTTCCATTGCTTCACAATTTTTTTTTTCTTTCTGAAGGGTTAGAATTTCCACCAGTCAGCATAAAATGGTTAAAACTGAAGCCTAGTAAATCACTTGTATTGCATTGTTTTCAAAGTGACTAAACAGCTGTAGTTTTCAAGGTCAGCCAAATCATCTGCCAGGGTCACACGTGTTTCACATGTCAAGTAACGTATATGGGTTCAATTCCATCCAGGATCCTAAGGAAAAAGACATTTGCAAACAAGTGATCCGAAGACATTTTTCCAAACAGGTGCTATGGTTACTGGGATAAGAGTTGCTATTGTAAATCACTTGAATTTACGACTAAGTTTCCAATCATTCAAAAAGAATATTCATTTCAAATCATAATGTCCAAACCAAGAGGACCAGCTCCTGATCATAATGACATTCAATAAGTATTCAATGAGGACAGAAAGTAATATTGTATAATTGTTATTATTACCGTAATGACATTGTTCATGTACAAATGAGAAGAATGTATATTGGGTGTCAAAATAAAACCAACCAAACACATAATTAAGATGGAACCTAGTTAAACAGTTGAAGAGAGGGGACTTAAAACAACAAGACTTGGCTAATACTTCTCCCTCCAATTCTTGCTCCAGGAAACATTGCATAGAAACAAAAGACATGACTACCATATGCCAATAACTGCTTTAACAAGCTGGAGTAATTGGTATCATGGAGCCAGACTGATGGAACAAAGAAAGGATGACCTCAGGATTTAAAGAGTTTAAGGACAGAAAAACATTTTAAAAATCCAGTTTAATTCACAGCATAGTTAGAGATGTCTGGCTCCAACTGAGAGAAGGAAAGGGGTATTGATTTGTGTGAGTGGCTCCCCATTGGGCTTTTCTAACTCAAAAGAGATAATTGGCCTTGAATAGTAGCTTTTATATTGAATTTATATTGAGTTCTCTTGATGTTCTTGGTATGTGCTCTTCAAAGCCCAAGACCACTCCCTGATCTTGTTTATATTTGCTAGTCCTAATGATCTTTCGTGTGTCAGATGTGCTGAATGAAGACGATTGCCTTCTGATCATTTAACTCCTCTCTGCCAGTTTCAAGGTTGGCTTCCATATTTTAGCAAGCAAAATAATAGGCATCTCCAAGTCACAGTATGCAGACAGGAATAGACAAATACCCACTCTAGCTAAGTATCGGCTGCAGTCAAGCTGGAAAAGGTCTCTCGGCTCTGAGTCACTTATACAATCGAGTCCCTGAACATGTTTCTGCCCCTAATATTTTGTTGCTCTGGGCAACCATCAAGTCCACATGAAGACTTCTGCCAACTGGAGAGGATGACTAGATAGGAGTGCCAGAATTTTCTTTTAACTCTTTGTTGAAAATTCAAAATAGCAAATGGTGTCAAGGATATCCCCTAAACATCCAGATTGGGAAAAGTGGAATTCACACATTGCCTTGGTATCTTTTTTTCACTTCTTAGGGAAATATGACTAAAGAAAATAAAGGCAATTCATCAGAGGCATGCATTTTTTTTACAATAATAAAATATTAGGAAAAAGTTAGTTAGATTCTTAGGTACTATTTAATCCAATATCATCATTTTACAGAACATAACCCAGGTTAAATTACTGACAAAAATTACACAGAGAGCTAGGCAGACCTGGGATTAGACCCCTGGTCTCGAAACCCTGAGGTCATTGCCCTTTCCTGGACTTTCAGAAGCCCAGTGCCAGAGGCTAAGTGAAGAAATGTTAAGAAATCACAAGTGATCACCTCTCTTTTGTAATAGCAAACGGTTCTAGTTGAAAAGAGCTGCTTTGCTGGGATACTGGAAGCAGTCCTAAAGCTCTGGAGTAGTAATCACCCATTAACACTCCCAATACAGAAAGTGTGACTATGGCACATTAAACTAAAGCATCTAAAGAGTGTTCAAGGCCCAACAAAAATACCATGTTTGCTGGAAGCCTTCATTGCTTATTATTCTAATTTGGTCTTTGCCTCCTCGGAATTCTTACGATCCTCTGTGGTACAGTCCTGAGACTACTTACAATTTTTTGCCCAGGCTGGAGTGCTGTGATCATAGGTCACTGCAGCCTAGACCTCTTGGGCTCAAGCAACCCTCCTATCTCAACTCCCCCAGTAGCTGGGACTACAGGCATGTGCCACCACACTCGGCTAATTTTTGTATTTTTTTCTAGAGAAAAGGTTTCACCATGTTGCCCAGGCTGGTCTGAAACTCCTAGGCTCGAGTGGTCCTCCTGCCTCGGCCTCCCAGAGTGCTGTGATTAGAGGTGTGAGCCACCACACCTAGACAGTTTCTTTTGCATATGTACAATTATATTGTGTCAAGCCTTTGGGGGTAGGACTACATCTTATTCATTTTTGTTTTCTTGAAACCCAGAGCACAGAATTAAACATATTTTGGTTGATTTTATTTTCTCTAGAGGTACAGTGACAACTTACTTATCCAGATTAATTATCCAGGAATTTATACTATTCAAAATCAGTAAGTAGGTGAAAAGAACCCAGAAAAGTCAAGTAAACACTTATAGGAACTTGTTCACTTTATGCATCTCACATCCTAAAGGTCTACCTCAGAAGTGAATTGCCCTCAACCCTCACTTTTATTTTGAATTAATTTGCCTTTATTTTATGCTGAATACAATAGCTTGGTAATCAGGTTTGCCAAGGAAAAAGCAGCAGCAGCTCACAAAAGATGCCAATAAGGCCAAGCTTAGTAACATCATGAACTGACCACTAGACAATATGGGACAGCAGATGAGAAATTACAGTGCAGCCAGATTTGCTGCACGTTACTGTAGGGGCAAAAAAAGTCCTCATAGATCATTAGCTCCTAAGTGCATTTGTGAATGACAGGGAAGTACAAAAGCAGATGTTCATGAGGAACCGCAGCCAGCAAAAATGATTTAATTACATTCAGTGTACGCCTTTAAGAGGTTAAGAATAAGCATAACACCTTTCAGAGATTTTCATGAATATTCAATATACAGGACATTTTCTCTTCAATGAAATGTAGGAAATCTAAGCACGGAGATAACTAGCCTTAAATTCAGCTTTAGAATCCAGGTCTTAACCTATGTTTATCCTACATATAATACTAAGGATTATAAATTTTCACACATTGTCAGAAGCATTTCACACCTACTCAGTAAAATCATATGATTAGCAGTTATGAAATCCTATACATTTATCCTCCTTATATTTTTTGTAACTATCTCTTCCTTTTTATTCTGGCTATCTAGCAATCTAGTGTACAACCTTTACTACACCTTATGCTTAAATATTGCTGTTGTCTTTGAGTTGGTTTCAAAACCTCGGATTTTTTTTTTCCTTCATTAGCTACATTAAAAAAAGAAATTTCCAGGTGATTATTATTATCTTCTGTAGAAACGGGATCTCACTATGCTGCCCAGGCTGGTCTGGAACTCTTGGCCTCAAGTGATCCTCTGGCCTTGACCTTCTAAAGTGCTGGGATTACAGGTGTGAGGCACCATGCCTGCCCCGCCAGGTGATTTTAAGGAACAGACAAATTTGTGAACCACTATCCCTAAGTGCTTAGCACACCATTCATTTCACTCTTAATTATATCCTTCAATGGAACTAACTCCCTTAGTGGCAGGCATAATATGCCTGTGATTTCTGAGCTTAGATGCTCTTTAAAAATAGTTGTTTTTGGCCGGGTGTGGTGGCTCACGCCTGTAATCCCAGCACTTTGGGAGGCCGAGGTGGGTAGATCATGAGGTCAGGAGTTCGAGACCAGCCTGACCAACATGGTGAAACCCTGTCTCTACTAAAAGTACAAAAATTAGCCAGGCATGGTGACGTGTGCCTGTAATCCCAGCTACTCAGGAGGCTGAGGCAGGAGAATCACTTGAATCCGGGAGGTGGAGGTTGCAGTGAGCTGAGATTGCACCACTGCACTCCAGCCTGGGCAAGAGAGAGAGAGACTCCGTCCCACCTCCCACCTCCCCCCAACAAAAAAGTTTTTTCATATTCATTGTGTTAGCCCAAAATATCTGAGACAGGTCTCGATCAGTTTAGAAAGTGTATTTTGCCAAAGTTAAGGATGCACCTGTGACACAGCCTCAGGTGGTCCTGACGACATGCGCCCAAGGTGGTCAGGCTACAGCTTGTTTTTATACATTTTAGGAAGAAATAATACACCAATCAATACATGTAAGATTTACACTGGTTCTATCTGGAAAGCAGGAAAACTCGAAGTTGGGGGAGAGCTTCGAGGTCATAAGTAGATTTCAACATATTCTGATTAGCAGTTTGTTG
Source organism: Symphalangus syndactylus (assembly GCF_028878055.3). Classification (NCBI taxonomy): domain Eukaryota; kingdom Metazoa; phylum Chordata; class Mammalia; order Primates; family Hylobatidae; genus Symphalangus; species Symphalangus syndactylus. Next base: position 40,588,573 of record NC_072440.2, on the reverse strand, counting down.
AAAGAGTTATTATCAGTACAAAGGAATGTCTGGGTTAAGATAAAAGTTGTGGAGACCAAAGGTCTATTAGGCAGATGAAGCCTCCAGGTAGCAGGCTTCCAAGAAAAGAGATCCTAAATGTTTATCACACTTAAGGTCTGTGTTGATGTTAATGCTGCAGGGGTAAAATAAGGCATGTCTGACTTCCTTTGCGGCCTAAATCAGTCTTTCAGGTTAAATTTTAGAGTGCCCTGGCCAAGGGGGAAGTCCATTCGGGTGAGGGTGCAGGCCTGCTTCAAATTTTATTTTTAGTTTACAACTGTTAGCGAAAAGTACGTCCTCTCAATTTCCATTTTCCCCCTGTATTTACTTAACAACTATTTTCCAGTTCCTTCTATATATCTTGCTTTGCATCTCCAGCAAAGAGATACTAAAGTTTTCTCTTGGTCTTCTTTTAAGAGGTGCCGTTTGATGATTACGCACAAAGAGACAAAGATAATGAGTGGGGGTAGACCTGCTAGCTTAACTTTTTCTTTGTAGAGAAGCACCTAAGGGGATCTGTCATATGGATGAATCTACCCTTCTTTGAAGGTCTGATTTGAAAGCAGATTGGACTACATTTTGCACAAAGGCATTTTAAACATGCAGGTGTGAATGCCCCAAATAACAATACTTTGAACTTTTACAGAACCTTTCATCCAGTGATACCAAAACAATTCAGTTTATTAAAGGCTTAGGGAGCTGGGGACAAAACATCCAATTGATCTATATATGGAAATTTATTGCATTAACTTGGTTGGTGATTCCTTTCAAGTCTCCCAACACTGGGGCATATAAGCAGAGAAAACTATACGGTTTCTGCAAGCTACCTCTCCAAATTGTAATATTTTCAATTTTCAACTCCTCAAGAAGAGCTAATCCTCTTCTTTTCACATTTATGCTTAATTAGAGAGTTACCAGTTCACAGACAGTTATTTATGTTCAGAACCTAATAAATTCTTGTTTCTGCCTTAATTTGACCAAGCATTGCCTTCTATTTCATGTTCTAAAGAAGCCCATTGAACAAATAAATAAAAACGGACTTCACCTGTAGTGAGGGAGAACTATTATCTAATCGATTTTTCATTTTAAAAATTAGATACTTCAAAATTGGCTGGGTGTGATGGCCCACACCTATAATCCCAGCACTTTGGGAGGCCAAGGCAGGAGAATCACTTGAGCCCAGGAGTGCAAGACTAGCCTGGGCAACATCGTGGGACCCTGTCTCTAAAAAAATAAAAAAATAAATAAATAAAAATAAAAATTAGCCAGGTATGGTGGTGCAGTGCTGTGTGCCTGTAGTCCCAGGTAGATAGGAGGATGAGGTGGGAGGATTGCTTGAGCCCAGGAGGTCGAGGCTGCAGTGAGCTGTGATTGTGCCACTGCAATCTAGCCTGAGCAAAAAGTAAGACCCTGCATCAAAAAAAAAAAAAAGAAAAAAAATTGTAATTAATCTTCTTTTTAATCTGAGTGCATAGATTTAAGCTGCCCTGAATATACACTCTCACTTATCTAATTGATTTTTTTTTTTTTCTTCGAGACAGAGTCTTGCTCTGTCGCCCAGGCTGGAGTATAGTGGCGTGATCTCAGCTCACTGCAACCTCTGCCTCCCGGGTTCAAGCCATTTTCGTGCCTCAGCTTCCCAAGTAGCTGGGATTACAGGCATGTGCCACCATGCCTCCATGCCTGGCTACTTTTTTTTTTTTTTTTTTTTCAGTAGAGACGGGGTTTCACCATGTTGCCCAGGCTGATCTTGAACTCCTGGCCTCAATCGATCCGCCCGCCTTGGCCACCCAAAGTGCTGGGATTACAGGTGTGAGCCATCGTGCCTGCCCAATCTAATTGATTTTTAAATGGACAATCTTTTTTTTTTTTTTTTTTTTTGAGACGGACTTTCACTTTTTGCCTAGGCCGAAGTGCAATGGCGCGATCTCAGCTCACCACAACCTCTGCCTCCTGGGTTCAAGCGATTCTCCTGCCTCAGTCTCCCGAGTAGCTGGGATTACAGGCATGTGCCACCACGCCTGGCTAATTTTGTATTTTTAATAGAGACGGGGTTTCTCCATGTTGGTCAGGCTGGTCTCGAACTCCTGACCTCAGGTGATCCGCCACCACCCCCCCCGGCCTCCCAAAACGCTGGATAACAGGTGTGAGCCACCGCTCCTGGCCCTTACATGAACAATCTATCGTACAAATCTGTTGGATACCTCTACTTTTTACCATATATTTTTCAAAAAACTTACAAATTTAATCTTTTCCTCTTTTCCACCTTCTGACTTCCCTATTATATACATTGCAGTGAACTCAGGACAGCTAAGATTCAGAGTGGCAACTGGGGTGTACTCCCATTTTCCCATATTTTAAATCTGCTGTAAAGGAAATAGTTGTTATGAGCAAAATGTGTCTGAGGAATGTTTGTCAGACTATCGTTTTTATTTGGCATTGTCCCAGTATATTAGTTTTTAATTTTTTTGCCCCATTTCAGTGGTGTCTTTGATGTTTTGTTTTGACCAGCTGCTGAGCTTTTTGTGGCTGTCCATTTACATCACTTTAAAAAATGGTACACAAATGAAATTTGAACAAAATGAACAGTACTTTAACATTGTTTCAAAATCAAATATGTTCCTAAGGAATCTGATTTGTGGCAGATGGAGAACAAAACCTTCCAGAGGGAGGGCTGTTAAATGAGTCTTAATTGCTTGCACATGAAAATATAGTGACTAAGACTGTGTGCACAATTAGGAGTTTAAACATGTAGAAAAGAACTGGCCATAGAAACAGGCAGACATTTTTGGAGTCAGAGCTAGTTTCCTGTGAACACAGACAATAAAGGACAAGTCAGTAAAGGAAAATAATTTCAAGAGAAATTCACTTGTTTTCTTTACTTCATTGTTGCTTACACTGAGCTTCCAATTCTAAAGATGATGCATTTGCCTTGGAAACTCACTGATGGAAGTATCACAGCACAGTCAAGAAAAAAAAAAATATTTATTCAAGAACTAGTATTTCTTTTTTAGTTCCTACTATGTGTCAGATACTAGGTTTGGTGCTTAATTCACTTCATTTAATTCTCACTTAATGCTCTGAGATAGGTTTGCTATTATTCCCGTCTTCTAATGAGAAATTAAGGCTCAGAGAATAACTTTCTCAAAGTCAGATAGCTAACAAATAGTGCAGCCAGGATTCTCTGTATTGAGTTAATGAATCCACCCTCTGACAATGCCTAGCTGCTCCCCTGGGAAAAGGCACATATCTTTTCTTAAAAAAATTATTTAATAAACTTATTCTAAGAGTGCCTATATTTTGTTCTGAGTCAATAATGCCTTCCTTCTGTTGGGTGGCATGATGTAGGTTGCTGGACTGGACTTGTTAAACGTTGGGTAAGGAAGGCATGATTGCACCCAGGCGAAGTGAATGGCTATGCAGAGGGCACAGATAATCTGAATAGGGGTTGGGCTGAGATGACAGATTTAGAGACAGAGGCCAGGACTTCCTACAGGGGCCACACGTCATGGTGTCTTGTACAGAACCAAGCATAAAAGAGGCATAAATAAATGTGTGTGGATCAAATGATGAGATGGTCAAATTACTTTTGTGCCTTCAGAGGAACTGAGTTCTCAGGGATACATTAATGACAGGTACCATCTGGATCTCTAAAAAAATGAGTATCATAAAAAGAAATTCAGTGAGAAATAAATTAATAAAATAAATAGTGCATTGAAACCAATCCTACCGGCATTTATTTCCCCTACCTAAGAGCACCCTAATTTCTTTCAGGAATATACTTTGTATCCCTATTAGATAATCTCAATAATAATATAACCAGCAATGATCAAGTGCTTACTGTGAGCCATGCATTTTGCTTCATTTTTCATAAATATCTTTTTTTTTTTTCCTAAGACTGAGTCTTCCTCTGTTATCCAGGCTGGAGTGCAGTGGCACGATCTCAGCTTACTGCAACCTGTGCCTCTCAGGTTCAAGTGATTCTCCTACCTCAGCCTCCCAAGTAGCTGGGATTATAGGTGTGCACCACCATGTCTGGCTCATTTTTTTGTATTTTTAGTAGAGAGGGGGTTTCACCATGTTGGCCAGGCTGGTCTCAAACTCCTGACCTCAGGTGATCCGCCCACCTCAACTTCCCAAAATGCTGAAATTACAGGCGTGAGCCACCATGCCCAGCCTTTCATAAATGTCTCCTCAAATAATTTTCATGAACTCCCTATGAGATAAATACTATTACTGTGCTTACTACAAAAGTGAGGAGTTTCAGGATCTGGAAGGTTAAATGAATTGTTTGAGCACAAACATCTGTAAGTGGTAGAGCTAGAATATGAACCCACAAAATCTGGTCCCATCATTCAGCTCTTACTACCACATTTTATAACATAGTTTGGCGGAACTGAAGCCACCTGCCTGTTCTCTTTTAGCCAAGGCCCAAGACCCAAACTAGACAAACTAGATCCCTTCATTGCTGTTTGACTCTTGAAATAATGACACTGTAAAGATGCACTGATTCCTTCAAACCTCGTCCTGCAGCACCCCCACCACCACCTGTCGCCCCACTAATTCTCAGGGAATTCGGAATTCTTCCTATATTTTTCCACTAAGAATTTTGCATAAATGAGCAGAGTTGGATTTTTTGTGTTGCAAGCAGAGTATCATTGCTGAGACACCATTTTCCAAGGGGAGGTGATAAGCCAGCCAAGGGGAGAATTGTATGGAATCCCCAAAGAACAAAATGCAGACCCACTGTTTAGTGTATCACAATAATTTAATAGACTCACTGAGAAATAATAGCACGACAAAAGGCCAGGCTAATTTCCTCTGCTGCCCTTTCTGTGGAAATGATGAAGGTTCTTGGGCTTCTCTCTGATCCAGTGGTCTTAGATACATTGGCCTTCTCCTTTATTTCCAGTACCCTCAACAGTTTCTAGTAAAGAGAAACAGTAAGGGAGGGTCTGTAGAAAGACAGACTGTCTTGAGGTTGGCTGAGGGGTAAAAGAAATCTCACAGAAACTGCTCCTTTTCCTTCACAAACTGACTAGAATTCAGATTTTGTCTCCTTCAAAATTGCATCTGGGAAAATGTATTTATATGCTTATTCCACACGTTGCCATCATTGTAATGATTTTAGGGCTCCCTGTCTTGGAATTGCCTTAAAAGTCCACATGATACTTCTTTAAAAACTCTTTAAAATCCCTTGAGAATGGTTTCATTTCTGGAGTTAGCCCCATCTAAGCTAATTTGACATTCTGTCTGGTGAATAGGGTTGGTAATCATATTGGAAATAATATTTTGGGTCATAAGTGAAGGTTACTATAAACCAGTGACATTGCTTATTGCTTTTTTGTATGTGTGTGTCTTATATGGTCTGTAAATGGTCTCTAAAGCCACTTCCAAAATGCTTTCAGCAATGGCATCAGGGCTCAAATAATTGTACAGTTTCCAGAGATGGCTGCTTTGAGGATCAACAGTAATTGAATAATATAATAACATTTATTGGTAGTTTATAATACTTTTCAACATATTAAGCACTTTCCACATGCTTTTAAATAAGACCTGACATTTACTATGGCCCAGACACCGTGCTAATTTTTTACATAGATTATCTCATGTAATTCCTCAAAATTAGGAAGGTATAATTATTACCCACCACATTTTAACAGAAAAGATCTAAGACATCTACGTGACTTTTCTAAGGTCACACGTAAAGTGGGTGAGCAGGACAGCCAGTCATGAAACCCTAATTTTCTGACCCCTCAGTCTTGTTCCTCCTCCTTCACATGGATTTTGACTTGTACGTCAAAACACAAAAATAAAACCTACCAATGTTTGAGATTTTTTTGTATGGGAGGATAAAACCTAGGTCTCTCTCTGTAGAAGCAATATTAGCCAAATAACAGTCAGTCCACAGTCAGTGACTTCAGAGGTATCTTACTTGTCATTCAACTCTGAGGTCTCAGTTTCACGACCAGTTCTTTTCTATTTTCCTTTTGGCTATTTTGAAACATCTCTTCTTTTACCAATCTCAGCCCTCCACTTTCTCATGCTGTGAAGTGTTCCCTAAATTCCTGAATTATTTTCCCAAACCATTTTCAGTCTCTAAGCTAACACTGTAGGCAGCTTCTTAGCTCTTTAGAAAAACAATCTCACCTGCTTCTGCTCCATTCTTCCTCTCTCCCTTCCTTTCTCTCTTCTTTATTTTACTTATTTGTTTATCCATTCACTTATAAGCCCTCTGTTTTCTATTAACTTAATGCTTTTTGTCATTCAACAGAACACATTTTAACTTAACTTTTTAAGTTCCACAAACCTCTAGAGTAATGGTCCTGAAGCTTATTGGAGGTATTTTATTCCTCCTTGGGTCCTTGGAGCCTAAGCATAGCCTTTCACGTACTAGGGACTAAATGAGTAGAAGCAAACCCAGGAAGAGGCAGAAATCAGGTTCTCTATGTGGACACTTCTGTGTTCAATATGCAAACATCAGAAACATATCCAGAAGAGAATGTCATAAACACCCAACTGCTTTGTGTGGCGTATAGAATACAGTCAATTAGAAATACTTCCATAGGACCAACAGTGCTGAAAAGGAACCACAAAAAACAAAACAAAACAAAAAACAGAAGGAAGACGGCACCCTAGAAAGCACTGGATATTTAAGCATCAGACATATCTCAAGGAAGTGCATTCAGGAGATGGTGAGCTAGGAAACTTTTGCCTAGCAATGGTAGCTAAGAGATGAGAATGGCATGAAGAGACTTTACCCAAAGAGAAGATGAATATTCCCAGTAGGTGGGGCCTGCCCTTTCAGGCCTTCGTGGTAAGTGGTCCCAGAAGCAAGGTGAGCGCTAACGCTGAAGCACTGCGTTACCCTGGTTCCTCTGAAACGCCCCATCTGCCTGACTTCTCACACACACCTGGGCCTTTCCTTGTCAATGCTCTGTCCCTGGACACTCTGGTGACAACGGGCACTTCAGAGGAGTCAGGAAGAGAAGTGTGGGAATTGAAGAGTGCTTGAAGAATCCTATACCCCTGGCAGGAATCCATTCCTTAGCTTATATAACTATAGAGAGTTCTTAGGGTTTCCCAAAGAGTTTCTGTGCATCCACAGGTCTTATCCCTCCTCTTGTCCTACCCTCCACTCATATACATTCAGGAATAGATGGTATAGATTTGTTTTCTGTTCTCAAAAGAAAAAAGAAAAAGAAAGAGAGAGAGAGAGGGAGGGAAAGAGAGAGAGAGAAAAAAAAGAAAGAAGAGAGAAGTCCCTAGGGAATAACTTTTGAGGACCAGCAGATCCAGCAGCTTGTGTATGTGTGTATGTGCCGGGACATTTTAGGAGAGGACTTGATATTCTCCCTCTGAGTCAATCCATACTTTGTCATTTTCTACCCATGTATCTTAATCAAATTATTCAACTTGTCTAGCCCAGTTTTGCATCTATGAAGCAGAAATAGCAACAGTGTCTACCTCTTTGGATATCATAAGGTTTAAAAAGATTACTCATCTAGGGTGTTTGGTACATTTCAAATGTCAGCAAATGTTAACTTTTATTAATATTAGTATTAATAATATATCCAACTGATTTTTAAAGCATTTTTTGAGAGAGGCTTTTTGATATAACAAAAGAAAGGATGCTGTGAGTGCACTCCCTATTTATTTAGAGTTAAACAATTCAGTGTAACATCCAGCCAGTAAAATTTGGGAAATGAGCCTCAAAGGAATTTTCAACATTTTGCCCCACCACAGTCACTGTATTTCTGAGTATGCCTAGAATATTTTCTAAGGCTGAAATGGGTGGGAAGCACTTTGTGGAGAAAGGGAGTGACTGAAGAATGCAGTTTGTGTGGTTCTTTTATTTTTTTTTTCTTTTATTAGTTTAAGGAGACTTGGTACTGTGTCCGAGAAGACAAAAAGAATGCAATTACTAAACATTTCCCAAACTCCCTCCCTCCCACATCCACAAAGGTAGATGTGATACTTGATTTTCTTCTCAGAGACGAGCAAGCTGCTCTACTTAAAATCTTGTATGTATTTTGAGAGATAACAGATGATGACCCCGACGCTGATGCCCAGGATGACGAAGTCAGCCCAGATAATAATATAACCTTGTATTTTCTTTCACTAATCGTGGAGCACTTTGCACATATGATCTTGCTTATCCTGGGCTGCACTGTTTGTTAGATGAGGGTGTGGGTGTCACTATATACACTTCCCAGAAAGACAGGGATTTTCCAAAAAGTTATCAACAACTCAATGACAACACTGTACACAGGCAGCCCTCTCACCTGCTTTCTTCAGTATTCCATTATTCTCCCAAATTTGGCCAATCAAGCCATTCACCTGGGAGTATTTGTTAATAATTTAGATCCTGAGCCTTATCCTAGATATTCAGTTCTGGAAAGTCTGGGAATCAGTCATTTTGTGTTTGTTTTCAGGAAGCCCTTGGGGATTCCTTTGATCAGAGACAGGCTTGGGAAGTATTGCTCTTTTTAAACTCAGGGCAGCGGGGAAGGGATGCTGGCAGGAGTGGACTTTGGCGACACTGAGATCCTTTATTCACATGGTAGCTCTTCTTTCTTTGAGACAGGGTTTTGCTCTACAGCCCAGGCTAGAGTGCAGTGGCATGATCATGGTTCACGGCAGCATCAACTTCCTGGGCATAAATGATCCTCCTGAGTAGCTGGGATTACAGGTGCGCACCACCATGCCTAGCTAATTTTTAAAATTTTTTGTAGAGATGGAGGTCTCACTGTGTTTCCCAGGCTTGCCTCAAACTCCTGGCCTCAAGCCATCTTCCTCCCTCGCCTCCCAAAGTGCTGGAATTACAGGTGTGAGCCACTGCATCTAGCCCTAAGGGTAGTTTTTCTGATCATCTGAAGGATAATACAACATTTTTGTCATAGGCTCAATAATCCATAAAATGCTGCCCTATGTGAGAGATATTGTTATTTTAAAATACAGTTAATGCTGGACTGTGGAACCATAATATTGAAATATTGTTAGGTCAGGTCTCACCAGTACCCTTTCTAGGCAAGGAGAGGCAAACTAACAACTGGGACCTGAGAAATAACATGTTCATTTCATTCAATGTAAAATGGTAAACCTATCTACCTTTGCTAACTACTGGTCAACAACTAAAAGTAATTTAAGTTCAATTCAATATACATAATTAAAGTGCATTAAACGTGTGCCTATTGCCCACATGGCACTTTATTATGTATTCTTTAAAATACAAACATTTTCCCATATTGTTAAAATTTTCTCGAAAATAAATTATTTAAAATCATTTTATTACGGGAATTTTTTAACCCCTACCTAAATAGAATTCACACATTATTTAGCATTTGGATTGTTTTTAACCCTTTATGCACATTCACAGTGCTGTAATGAACATGTATATATATACTTTCACTTTTTTTTTTTTTTTGAGATGAAGTTTCTCTCTTCTTGCCCAGGCTAGAGTGCAATGGTGCCATCTCGGCTCACTGTAACCTCTGCCTCCTGGGTTCAAGCGATTCTCCTGCTTCAGCCTCCCAAGTAGCTGGGATTACAAGCGCGTGCCACCACGCCCGTTAATTTTTGTATTTTTAGTAGAGATGGGATTTCACCATGTTGGCCAGGCTGGTCTTGAACTCCTGACCTCAGGTGATCCACCCGCCTCAGCCTCCCAAAGTGCTGGGATTACAGGCGTGAGCCACCGCGCCTGGCTCATACTTTCACTTTAAAATTGTTCATCCCCGGTCTCTGCTCTAATCAACCCCCAAGTCCCTTCAATTCTATCTCTGAAGAGTTGTGAACCCATTCCCTCATCTCCACAGCCCCACTTCCACCTCAGTTCAGAGCTGCATTATCTTGATCCTGTACAAGGCCTGTGACAGCCCCCTGAAGAGTACGGGGCTGCCCCTTGTCTTTCTTCTTTTCAGTCTCTTTCTACACTGCTTCCAATTACTGTCATTCTGAAATGTGTATTTGTTCCTACGATTGGAAATGCTCAATGATTTTCCACCGTCCATAACATAAAGTCCACTTATTTATGTAAGCCTCAAATACTATTTCCTTAATCTACCTCTGGTGCCTCCTGTTCAGTTGCTCCTATACACCTTTAACTCAATTTGTCCTTTACTTTTCCCAGTCCCCTGATACGGACAGGCATTCCATGCTTCCATACCTTATTCTTGCTGGTCTTTTGTTGTGAGGTAATCCTCAATCTTCCCCTAACCACATGGAAAGCATTCTGTTCTTCAAATTTAGCAGGGAGCATTTCCTAGGTAGAGCCACTGGCTCTCTCTCTCTCTATATGAATATACAATATACTTATTTAATATATAATATTTTTATATAATATTTTACATATTCATTTTTATAATAAATATATATATTTATATGAGAAATATATTTTTATATAATAAATATATATTTATATGAGAATTATATTTATTTATATAATATATAATAAATATGTATAATATATAATATATAATAAATATGTATACAATATATAATAAATATATTTATATAATATATAAGAAATATAATATACATTTATATCATATATAAGAAATATATATTTATATAATATATAATATAATATATAAGAAATATAATATATAATTTTATAAAATATATATTTTATATTATATATATTATATATATTTGTATATATTATATAAATATATATTTATATATTTTTATAAATATATATTTATATATTTATAAAAATATATATATTATATATATTTTATATATTATATATATATATATATATATTTAAAGAGGCTTCAGTCCAGGCTCTGTGGCTCTTGCCTGTAATCCCAGCACTTTGGGAGGCCAAGGTGGGCAGATTGTTTGAGCCTAGGAGTTCCAGATCAGCCTGGGCAACATGGCAAAACGCCGCCTCTACAAAAAATACAAAAAATAAAATACAAAATTATGCACACATGGTGGTGCATGCCTGTAGTCCCAGCTACTCAGGAGGCTGAGGTGGGATGATTGCTTGAGCCTGGGAGGCGGAGGTTGCAATGAGCTGAGATCGCACCACTGCACTCCAGCCTGGGCAACAGAGTGAGGCCCTATTTCTAAAAATTAATTAATTAAAATAAAAAATATAAAGGCTTCAATCATGGCATTTAGCTAGTACTTAACTATTTATAATTCCTTCTCCCTTACTTTGTAAATTTCTTGAACCAGTAGTCACATTTTACCTCCAGAGCCTATGCATGCCATATATAAGGGGCATGGAAAATACTGTTGACCAAGCAGATACTTATAATAATAATATTATAGCAATAATGATAAGTAACATTTGTTGAATACATTCTGAGTACCAAGTACTACGTTAAGCACTGAGTTAGAATTTACTGATAAAGAATACCCCCCAAACTTGGGGAATTTAAGTACATTGACCAAAATTAGACAACTAGTAAGAGGAAAGCTGGGTTTTTAACATATATGCTAGCTCATCACCTTTTTGCTAGGCTAAATGAATATGCAGCCCCATTTAATTATTTCAATTAAAGTTATAACAAAGCATCCAAATCAGATATTCAGACAAGAGAGATACAATTATTTCCCCTCATAATTAGGACATAGCACTTGTTTTCACTATTCATAAAACCAAGTCTAACTTCAATCAATTCCTGGTCAAAAAGCCACTGTGTCAGATCTGATCTTTTTATATATTAATAGGTATAGGTATGGCTCTACTCATCTAAATAAAAGCATAAAAGGCCAAAACAAATTCATTTGTAAGAAAGAAAACTGACTTTTACTGCTCTAAAAGATCATAAGTTTAACTAATAAATAGTCATACTCCATGCATTTATGCAAATCTTTCAGTTCAATGTTTTTGCCAGAAGATTCTTTTTCAGTGAGGATTTTTGTAAAAGTAAACTCCTTCAGCTTAAAAGATTCAGGAAATCCGACAGTCATTAGATGTATTAGATGCTTTATCAGTTTTTTATTAAAGCTATTAAACACAATGTATCATCAGCATTTTTCGATCACATTTTTTAAAAAGCTTAATGAACACATATTTTCGGCAATTATTAAAGTGTGGCCCAATCTTTACTCTATTAAAGGAAAAAAAGAACTACAGCATGAAGCTGCTGCCTGCTGGTGGTTGATGAGGAAGTGGGGCTTCTCTGACAATGGCTGGGTCTCTTGTCTTCCCTATACACTGACACAACACACGTTTTACTTCAGTATCTCCTGAGGACTTAACATATTTCTCTCACATAGATCCCTTTTGCCTTCTTTATATGGTTCTTGCTCCCATCTATTAGCTCTCTCTATATTTCTTTTTAACAAATTACATATACTACTTGCTTTTATGACACACACACAGATTTAAAAGGCAGATCTAAGTAAGTGGCCAGCATCGTTATTGTCACCATGAAATAGTTGCTTAGTTTCTTTCATTCAATAAGCTCAAAGCATTAAGTGATTAGCCCAGATAACAAGAAGTAATTGTCCCAGTTAAATATCGTTATTGTTTTTCCCCCTTATTAATTCTTAGAAACTGCTTGTGCTTTAGAACAACAAACATATAAGATTAAATTTCTTCTCATTGTGTTTTGACAGACTAGCATTATTTGGATAGTTTACTTTTTAATTCTCTACTTGCCAATTGACTAAATTCTATTTAGAATGCACTTACTGTTTTTAATGAAGCCATGAATCTTCAGGGTAAAAAAAATACAAAATGGACTGAAGAATTAGACCGATTTATTTATTTATTTATTTTCTGGACTAAAACCACTACTGTGTTGTTCTGTGCTTGTCACTGCATCATGTGTCTCCCCCTACAGGTAAAGAGTAGGCAGCTGTACTAGTTTCACTGCTCCTATAGAAGAAGAACTTGTATTTTCCAAAGTCAAAAGCCAGAAGTCCTTTGCTTTAGGCTGCTGGTCTCTATGCCTCTGGGGTATAAGCAGTAGATATAATCAAAATAGCTATAACTATAGACACATGTCCAGTGAGAGGTTGGGATGAGAAATTTTCAAGCTCATATACAAATAATACAATGCCACATCTATTACTCAGGAGTTAATATTAATACTTCATTTACTTTCTCTAAAGCATATACTTCCACGGTGAGTGTAAAAGCCACCCGAATCTAATGGGTTATTTTACTTTATAAAGGTGTAAGAAGGACCATGGACTCGAAAAAGGAACCACATGTTTATTCCTGGCTTTGTCACTAAGCAGCACCCTCTCTCACTAGGTCCCAGTTTTTTCATCTTTAAAATAAAGATATTTAAATACGTTTTCTTTAGAGTTGTGTCCTCGCATGAAAATCCTCTAATTGAGGATGATTAAATAAACATATTGGAAATATGGAAATTCAGAAGCATTGAAAATGGCATTGTGAAGATGTAACAACATTTAATGAGATGGCTGCAGAACGCTTGCCTTGAGCTAAGGTTGTTCGAAAATGAAATGCTTACAAGGAAGGACTGTGCCCCAAGCTACGTGGCTGTACTTCAAAAATGGGATCACTGTCCCAATACAGGTATGGCTTGGGCATCTCTGACTCTTTGCCACCCTCTCATGTTCCAATGCACTCTTTACTTCTGGTGTGCACCATACATTAAGGACGTATGTAGGTGAGGCTTACTCTAAGTGATAAAAGGATTACTAAAAATGTCATGCCATGACTGTGTGAAAACAAAATCATAAATGAAATGTACCAAAGAAGCTGACACACCAATATTCTCTGCTACATCTATTTTACCAGTGTTTAAATTAGCTTTAGGAACAAAAAAAGTCAGGCATGGGACGGGGTTATAGGAAGAATCACTTGGTGAGTTCCTCATCACATTTGGAACTCTGTCCATTTTTCTTTCTTTCTTTCTCTTTTTTTTTTTTTTGAGATGGAATCTCACTCTGTCACCCAGGCTGAAGAGCAGTGGCCCAATCTTGGCTCACTGCAACCTCCGCCCTCAGAGTTCAAGCGATTTCCTGTCTCAGCCTCCTGAGTAGCTGGGATTACAGGCACCTGCCACCGCACCTGGCTAATTTTTGTATTTTCAGTAGAGACAGGGTTTCACCATCTTGGCCAGGCTGGTCTTGAACTCCTGACCTGGTGATCCACCCGCCTTGGCCTCTCAAAGTGGTGAGATTACAGGTGTGAGCCACCATGCCCGGCTTCCTTTTTTTTTTTTTTTTTTTAACTTTAGGAGACAGGGTCTCATTACATTGCCCAGGCTGGTCTTGAATTCCTGAACTCAAGCAGTCCTCCCACCTTGGTCTCCTGAGTAGCTGGGATTATAGGCATGTGCCATCATGCCCAACTTGAACTCTATCCTTTTATATAACTTATCTCCTTGAATTCTTGCAACAGTCCTAAGTGTTAGGTACTCAAATCTCCAAAATGAGGAAATGAAGCAAAAGGGAGAGACCGGGTTCACATTCAGGCTCCAAATGCCACACATCATCGTTGTCATATCACACTAAAGAGCAAAAGAGCTACTTAGTAGTATAAGTCTCTTTTATAAATGCACACTTCAAAGCCTTACTTTTAAGGAATTGTTAGATCATTTTAGACCTGTATGTTTATCTACTATATATGGAAATAAAAACTGGCCAGTGACCTACCTGCTTTAAAACCCTAATGCTATAAAATCAAACTCTCGGCCAGGTGTGGTGGCTCATGCCTGTAATCCCAGCATTTTGGGAGGCCGAGGTGGGTGGATCACCTGAGGTCAGGAGTTCAAGACCATCCTGGCTAACATAGTGAAACCCTGTCTCTACTAAAAACACAAAAAGCTGGGCATGGTGGTGGGCATCTGTAATCCCAGCTACTTGGGAGGCTGAGGCAGGAGAATTGCTTGAACCCAGGAGGCGGAGGTTGCAGTGAGCCTCAGATCACGCCATTGCACTCCAACCTGGGCGATAAGAGCAAAACTCTGCCTCAAGAAAAAAAAAAAAAAAAAACTCTCCTGGCTTTAATACATGTCAAATGTAATAACCTTGAAAAGAGGAAGAAGGTATTGTAAATTCTATGGGACAACTCCTTAGAAAGCATGGTATGTGATATGTAGACAGCTGAAGTTCTTAACTCTTCTTTTTTAAAAATCAGAGTTGGTTTACAGAAAAGTGATAGAGAATTAATATTTCTCCTTCAAACAACTATGACTCGAAAGTGAGTTCTTAGACTTTGAAATTCATCCTGAACAACAGTGTATCATCTGTATCACAAAGCTACCGGCATCTGTGGATTGTGATGAGAATGGGGGAGACAGTGCTGGGAGCAGTAGGAGACCCCATTTTGATGGGCACAAAGCAAGCCCATCCATTTTGGCCAATTTAAGGACCCACAAGTTTTCCTCTCATGATCCTGCAAGCTTGCCTTTCTCTCACTGTTCCTTTTCCTTCCTTTGTGTCTTTGTCCTATTATTTCCATTACCCCTTGTTATGGACTGAGTGCTTGTGTGCCCCTAAAATTCATTTCAATATCCTAACTCACTGGGTGTTGGTATTTGGAGGCCAGGCCTGTGGGAGGTGATTAGGGGTCATGAGGGTGGAGCATTCAACACTCACAAATGAGACTAGTGCCTTTACAAAGGGCACTGATGCAACCTAGAAGAAGGCTACTGGCATCCTGATCTCAGACTTCCAGCCCCCACAACTGTGAGAAATAAATTTGTGTTGTCTATAAGCCACCCAGTCTATGGTACTTTGTTACAGCAGCCTGACTTGATGAAGAAACCCCTAGTTCTATGTATACAGTTGGCCCTAGAAACAAAACCAAGTAATAACAACAAAATAGAATTTAAAAAGATGTATTAAGTGCTGGTTCTGTGAGGCACTATGCTAAGGGCGTCATGCATGTTCACTCATTCAACTCAGCAACAACAGCAGGAAGCAGTGTCACTATTTTATAGGTAGGGAAACTGAGCAGAGAAAGGGTATGCAACCTGCCCAGGGCCACACAGCTCTCATGACAGAGCATGATTTGAGTTCTGGGTAGGCAGAGCAACCACGTGGTACAATTCTAGTGGGACCATGTCGTGATGTTCTGTGGAGTTGCCCTCCAGAGGCACTTGGAGCCGTGTGCTCTAGCAGCCTTTTGGATCAGCCATGAACTTAACTGTTAGGCTATACTGTTACTCTAGACCTTATTCCTATGTTGAGGGATGGACAAGCACACATTTGCGAACCTGTACTCGGGGTCTCTAGTGAGAGAAGCCACATGGAAGCTGGTCCTCATGCTGCTCCAGGCACTAGGTCTGACCCCTATCAACAGGGACTCATTCATCTTAACAGTGCCTCACTGACTTTTTTTAATACTTCTTTGCCCTTCCCAGGACTACTGCCACGGTACAGCCAGGTTCCAACTTCAGAGGGAGTGAGCCTAGAGGGTGGGGCCTCAGTGGTGAGCTGCGGAGGGAGGAAAGGCACAAGCACGGCCTTTTCTGAGTGTCTCAAATCTTACTAATGTCAAAGTCTCAACCATCATTATTATTACTAGCACTGAGGTTTTAAGGGCCCACTTTTTCAAAATGGGCTCAGAAAGGGGAACCTTCCCCTGCTACTGCCCTCATCCCTCCATCCCCATGCCATGTTCCCACCTTGGTTAGCTATGCTTGGGCAAGAAAAATGACTTCCCAGTTTTAGTCAGTTCATTTCCTGTTGTACTTTGTGAGAAGCCCAGCACCACTAAGCGGTAACAACAGTTAATTAGTTTCCCTTTCTAGATAAGGTATTTCTGTGTCCCCCTTGTCCCTAGGCCTCAGGTCAGGAGCTTGTGGGTACGAATGAGGCCATATTCACCTTAATTTCTTAATTTCTGTGGCTCATAATTCCTTCTGGTATTGTTCCAGGACCCCCTTACTACGTATACATTTCTAGGAGCTTCTATGAGGTCTGTCACATATGCTTAAGATCAAGTCTGTGCCCTCTGAGTGTAGCTACTCTCTCCTGTTAATCTGTGCCTGGCATCTGCTGGGGTGGCTGGGCAGCTGCCCTGACCACTGAGCACCAAACCATCTGTTGTCAGACACAACAATTTCCACTGGTACCTGATGCTGCTCTTCTGGGAGAATGCTGCTCCACCTGTGAGGCCAGCTCATATGTGACCTCAAGCTAAAAAAGCTCCCAGGGACCAAAATAGCACTGCATTCTGCCCAAATAGCAATGTCAGTTCTTGCTTATTGCAAAATTGGGGGTTGAGGGTAGTCCCTCTTGACAGGGGTCAGACCTAGTGCCTGGAGCAGCTGAAGACCAGCTTCCATGTGGCTTCTCTCACTAGAGGCCCCAGGTACAGGTTCATAAATGTAGGCCTGTCCATTCCTCAACATAGGAAAGTGCATAGGAACAGAGGGATCCAGTTCCACACCTCCAACTCAGTTTAGGCTCATTTATATTGAATTTGAATTTTGGCAGAAGAAATCACTTACTCAAAGTATTTATTTTAGCATATAGGAATTGTTACTGTTTTTCTCTCTCTCTCTCTCTCTCTTTTTTTTTTTTTTTTTTTTGGAGACAGTCTTACTCTGCTGCCCAGGCTGGTGTGCAGTGGCGTGATCTCGGCTCACTGCAACCTCTGCCTCCTGGGTTCAAGCGATTCTCCTGCCTCAGATTCCCGAGTAGCTTGGATTACAGGTGCTCGCCACCATGCTAAGTTTTGTATTTTTAGTAGAGATGGGGTTTCGCCATGTTGGCCAGGCTGGTCTTGAACTCCTGGCCTCAGGTGATCCACCCACCTTGGCCTCCCAAAGTGCTGAGATTACAAGCGTGAGCCACTACTCCTGGCCCTATTGTTCATCTCTTGATCGATATCAAGAACAAAACTGGTTAACCATATATGTACTATAAAATGATGATTGGAAGTCATCACCAATAATATCTTGAAAGAGAAACATGAAGAAGAGAATCAATAATTTAACATTCATTGAAATACAAATTTCACTTGATGACATTCAGAAAAGATGACATTAACAATGATTCCAGAATCAACTCTAATGTGGTGACCACAAACACAAACAGACATCTGGACACGATAAAGTTAAATTTCAAGCAAAGTGTACTCACTAATAACTTTATAAGAGCTCCTCAGCACATTATGGGTTGGAGTTCAAGGAAGACACTTGAACCCAATGACGAATTGTTTTAGTTTGGAGAATATGCTAATTTTCTTCTGGTAATAATTTTATAAAACATAGGTTTTATTTTCCAGGCAATTATTTTAATGAATCAATTGGGGTTTCAAGAAATAGTCAAAAGAGTTCAATTTGGTTTCAGGTTCAGCAAAATGAGATCATGCATTCTGTTTTTGGCTCAGTTGGGGTCATGTCCTGTGCCTAAAACAGACTAATAAGAATTGAGATAATTTTATTTTTATGCACTTGACTTCTCTCATCTTTCCTTCCATTTTTCTTTCCCAAACATCTATAGATCCTTGGGTTTTGATCTCATTGAACTTTTTCTGTATTGTATATTAACTTCTCTCCCCTCCCAAACTGAGTTTATTCTCAGCTCTCTCAGTCCTTTATTGGACTACTGGAACAATGTTCCTTCCTACACACAAATGGGATATTGATGAACCGACACGTTACTCCTTTTATTTATGCCTTCACTCTTATTAAACTAAATGACGACATCTCGTGCTAATAACACATGTGTGGAACCAGAATGGGAAGCAACTTGAAAGTAACACCATCTCTTAAAATACAAATGACCAGAGCAATGCTCAAATGAGTATAAGCACATAGTTAAATGGTTAAAAATAATGTACATCAGTAAAACATGTAAATCAGTAAAAATTTTCCAAATAACAGCTTAGACAATTTGTGAGATCAATGATAGAAATGATAACGTAGAGAAGAAAGAATTTATTTCTTTAACGTTTTCAAATTGCAGCATGAAATTGGTGTTGGTGTTATATTGACTCTTGGCAGAAATGGTTTCTTCCTAGACATATGAAGAATAAGCTCCAGATCTTTCTTACCTGTTATGGTGGCTTTGTTGATGGATGGTTGGTTGCACATGGGTGATCTTCTGACAAAGACAGAAAAACACAAAGCAGTAAATACGTGGGGCTTATTGATTTGATCGCTCTCTGAGTCATTTCAGATATAGCATTTTACTTTAAAGAATTATTTTTAAGTTTGGACATGCAAATGATTTCTTTCAGACTAGCCAGACAAGTCCCTAGGCGTCCTTTGTATTATGGCTCAGATCACACATGTCCAAAAAGAAAACTGTTAAATCTTACAGTGATTGACTCGGGGTAAACCGAGCTGATGTAAGTGTCACTGGGACATGAGAGAAGAGGAAATTCTTACAGACTTTATTCGCTGAAGCCAGGGCTTACGGACTCTGAATTTGAAAAAGCAGTCAATTTATAATTGTTTTCCCTAATACAGGGTTAAGAAATTTTTATTTTTGGCATAAATTCTCATGATTGCCTGTACATTATCAGAAGTGAATGATTTGTTGTAAACTATCTTATAATTAGAGAAGCTATTTGAACTTTTTCCTTTCTGTTTTTTTATATTGAGAAATATCTCTGATGTATTTGTTAGAGAGGTATATTAATGACTTGTCCAAATAGATACTATAGAGGCTTTAGAAATACTCTAAGCCAAAGGTACTTAAATAAATTCTATCTTGTATTCTGTAAGTTTTCAGATGTTTGCCAAGTTCCACAAAATGACTATAAACCCCTTGAAGTAAAAAAGAAAAAAAAAGTATGCTGTCTGATTAACTTATATTCCCTACAGAGTCTAGCACAATGCATCCAGTGTTCAGTCAGTGCTCAGTAAATTATGTTGAAAAGAATATCATTTATAAGATATCCATCAACATTTTTGAAATATAACTTTATAAAGTTATTATCTGGAACTGACAGCTTTTAAAATATAATGATTAAAAAACACTTTTAGATACATTCAAAGATGTCTGATATATATATTAGGTGTATAATAATTATATATATAAAGTATATAATCATTATATATACATATATAAAGTATATAATCATTATATATATATATATAAAGTATATAATCATTATATATATATTGCCTCTACCAAAGGCGAACACTTAATAAACACTTCCTATGGATCAGGCATTGCTAAATAAGCACTTTAAATGAATTATCTCATCTAATCCTTACAATTAGCCTTAAGGAAGTAAGTTTCATTGTTCTCATTTTACCAGTGAGAAAAACAAAACTTTGAGAATTTGAAGAACTTGTTTTAAGTAACGAAGCTGAGATTTGGACTAAACAAATGTGAACCTAGGGCCTATGCTCTGCTTTGCTGCCTAGTTTGAGATGTTTCTGTGGAACCTGCATCCACAGCCTCACATATGTGCCGATGGCATCAGCCTCTTCAAACATGCCTTGCTGAGATGATGAATCTCTTAGCAGGGTGGGGGAAACTTGGGGAAAGCAGCCTGGGATTCTGTAAATTCTCACTGGTTCCACTCAGCCTCTGGCTCCCTTTCATTGCTCTTAAGGTTATTGGTATCAATTTGGGATTAAAATTTTGTGTTTGATTGAAAATGCACCAAATTTTACTTCTGAATTATTTTAGATTTTTTAATTATAAAATAAAATGGTTGGGGGGAAAATGGGGAGAATTTAAACTCGATAAACCAAAACGTTAATATTTTAAGCAGCTGCTCTGAAATAGCTCTGGTCTATATACCAGTAATTATCTTCTTCTTCTTAAAATTCTTTTTAAAAAAGTTTTGAGACAGGGTCTCACTCTGTTGCCCAGGCAGGAGTGCAGTGGTGTGATCATAGCTCACTACAGCCTTGAACTCCTGAGCTCTAGTGATTCCCCCACCAACTCAGCCTCTCAAGTAGCTGGGACTACAGGTGTATGCTGCCATGCTTGGCTAATTAAATTTTTTTTTTTTTTTTTTTTTTAGAGATGGGGTCTTGCTGTGTGGAACAGGGTGTTCTCTGTTACCTTCTTGCTAAGAATTTATCATTCAAATAATTGATATCCTGATTATTCCTTTTTAGTCCTTGCTCTGTGAAAATTTAGAAACCATTGATTTTGTCTGGGAATGGTATTAAATAAATATTTTTACACTTTTCTACAGTTTTGGAAAACCAAATGGTTGACTCATTACTAATTATCTTCTGTTACTATCAATCGTACAATTAACTGGCACTCAGGAACTTGATATCTGAACAAGTAATGGCTAGCAGAAAATATTAATACTTTGATCCATGGTTGCCTCGATACCTCCTTTAATGACAGATGAGCCAGAACTCACTTCTGGAATAAAAAAATCTCAAGGGCAAAACAAAAACAAAAAACCCAAGGTGACAGGAACCAGCAGTGTGTTAACAAGTCAGCAATGTGCATCTGAATACCCACCCAGGGGCTGGGTTTGGAATGCATTCTTCCTGGACTCCTTTTCTGCAGCAAATAAAAAGGGTGGCTTGTGCAAAGTAACACATGCCTTCCACAAAATCCAAGGATGAGCTTGGAAATGTTCTAGTGGCTCTGTGAGTGCCCAGCAGGGAAAGTTCTGATTCTTCCAGGGTCATCATGTGATGAGGCAGAGTTACAGCACTTTGTTCTCACTGAAGAGAATCGAGTTTAGCCATGAATAGATTGAATCCTACTATTCTGATACCCAAAGAAGCCGATTTGGTTTGAATCAGTAATGGAGGCACAAATTTGCATTGACTGAAAGGAAGACCACAGTGGCCTTTACTTAGAGTCTGCCAGATAATACTGTTTGGTTAGATGTCACCCTGGGCATTGTCAAGGCAGAGAGGAAGTTCAGGCTCAAGCTATGATTTTCTGTTTTCTTCTAGCTCCTCCTTTCCATTTCAATCTGTTCCATCCCCGTATGTCAGCTGAAAACTTCTGTCTTGCATAGAAACAGGCCTCAGATCATCTCTGGAGCCTGACTGATCAACTATTTGCCTGCCACAGATTTAAATGCTGGTACTCAGGTGACCATATGTAAAGGAAGCATAAAGGGAGTTTCTTGTTCACTTTTTAAAGACAAAAATCTCAGTTTCCTGGGTAAAATTTGAGACTATAAAGTTTGGGAGTGACAACCAGTAACGTCATTTCTTCTGCAGAGCTGAGACTTTCTAAGGGGGAGGTGACTGATCTTACAAGCTACCAAATCCCCAAAGACCAAGGGGGCCGCTGAGGTCAGTATGATATTGCCCGGCCACATTACATAGAAAACGTGATTGGTAATGAACAGGTACCTCAAAGCACGCCCTCAGATTTTACATTCTGGGTTACTACTTTGCCCTTTCAGCGAACAGGCATTTGCAGACTGATAGACTCTCTATTATGCTAGGCACAGGGAATACAAATATGAACCGACTACATTCCTACTCACTGGGAACTGACAGTGGTCAGGAGCATTCCAACAGACAAACAGGCAACAGGAGCACAGAGAGCTACGTGCTAACATAGGAATCAAGTACAAGGTACAATCAGACAGAGATGGAAAGGCACATCACTTTGATTAGGGCTTGTGGGTGTGTGTTTATGTTGGGTATCGTCAGGGGCAATGCTCCAAAAGAAATTTTATTTAAGCTGCAACCAAAAGAATGAATGACAATTAGCCCAGTAGATGAGGAGAGGAAGAAGAAGATGAGAAGTATTCAGGCTGAGAGAATAGGACTGCAAAAATTCATTACCTGGAAAAACAGAACCTAATGGGTTCCATTCCAATAGCTTGCATTGTTACATTTATATTGATTTTTAAAAACTTTTTTCTATCACAAGAAGTACTTGAATAATGGCCAGAGCTATTTTTGATAATGAAAAATGTGAATCTGGGAGGTCAATTTTATTATTATGAAATGGAAAGTTCAGATTTTTCATTGTTTTTAAGAAGTAGTAACTACTATGAAATGTCATGCACTTAGATAAGTTATAGTTCCTAATACACTTATATTTATTATCCTCTTAATATTGATTTAAATGTTATTTTTTCCTTCTGGAAAATTATTTGAAGTTGGTATTTTAATATTTTATTTCTTATTAATATCAGTTTTTTAAAAAATGGACATTGAAATAACAGCAAACCAGTTTTCCATTTAATATTGAAAAATTACTTTTATCTTTTTAGATTTTTTTTGCCTTTATCAGGAACCTGAAATGATAATCATTTCCCATCTTTCAAATGCTTTCCCTGTTGTCATATAAACCACAATTCTATTAATTGCTCCATGAATGCTGCTGATCTGAAAGTCAGTAACAGCAGGAGAATCAAAGATCTTTGCTATGATATGGCGCTCCTCCAAATCATCGTTGTCTTGAGAGGATGACTTTCAGCTGATCTTAAGGTGTGATGAGATTATTCACCCACGGTTAATTTATGAAGTAAGCCGAAACTATAAAGTTACCCTGAGTGCAAATAACTGGGCAGAGGACTGATCATGCCAGGTGATTTCTGACAGATGGAATCACCGTATTTATTTGTCATACTGCTTCATTTCTGATATTAGAACCATCACCACAAAGTATTTATAGAAAATTAACAGGACATCATATGACTCAGGATACACAGTTAGACAACATGGCAACAACACAGAGAAGTCTAACATATTGCCTTGGGCTCAATGAAGTTGAGAAAACTTATTTAAAAGTTCAGCAAAAAAGGGGGAAAAAAAGGATATCTTACTTGCTAGGTGCTCGATCTTGCAAATTAGTTAATGCAGCAAAGTTGTTTCGTACAGTTCGCAGACTGGCCAAGACCTACAACAAGAAAGGATTCTTGAAACTTCTTGAGCTAAGGCCATTTTAAATACACTTGAATATGGTTTGTTAAGAGAAAACTTGATATTGCTTGCAACTTAGTTTCATATACCACTAAAGAATCTCCCAACACTTAGTGAAGTTTGTAGGTATCCACACGAAATCCAGAGAGGCCAGACTGCAGGGACTTTCCAGAAATCTCTCCACATTGTCTATGCATATGGTGACAGTAGCAGCAGTTTCCACAGTATTTCTGGGTTCCTTAGTCACCAAGACAATATTCCAGGTGATACACAGATAACATGATTGCATTTTATGCACATTTCAAATAGTATAATATAAAATGCTAATAAATCTCACTTTAGAGATAAAAAATTCCCTACTCCCAAATCTCTTCAAAAATTGATGAAGAATCTCATAATTTTAAGTTGGCAAGTGAAGTGAATTTTAAACTGTTTTTCTACCTTTGCCACATGGTTACTCTAGCCAGTAAGCAGACATCGTTTTCTTTTGTTAAGGTTATCTGAATTGTGCATTGTAAGAAGCTCTCAGGGATGCATTTCTCATGTAAAATGCTGCTGCCCTGTACATGCACAATGCTTGGCACACAGAAGATACTCAATAAAAATTTGTTGACTAAATGAATACATAGACACGACATGCCCACACACATGACAAGGCAGGACTAATAGGTGTCACTATCTCTAACAGTCGCTTTTTCTAATTCCAGCTGGAACTAGAAAGTAGCCAACAGACTGGAAATGAGCCTAGAAGAAGGTTCCTAGAGCCTTATCTCCTTCTTCCCTCCTCTCTTTCTCCTGAAATGGGCAAGTTTCCCCAGGGTCAAACCCATATTAGATGGGATTATAGGTGATTTGGGTGACAGCTAGAGTGCTAAGTTTATGTAAAACACAGATTCCAAATGTCTGAGTAGGTATTACGTAACAACCCAGACTCTCTGGCTCTGTTATGTAGTAAATGTGTGAACTTGGACTAGATATGCAACCTCTTTGTACCTCAGCTTCCTAACCTGGAAAACTGGGATAGTGATACCTACCTCGTAGAATTGTTGTGAGGAGTATATGGAATGACAGGTTTGGTTGCCAAGAACAGTGCCTGGCAAATAGAAAGCATTCGGCCAATATTAGCCCATGAGGGCAGCGTTACCTTTGACTTAATGACTTGGCATGCACATGGGAAATTTACTTAATGCCTAGCATTGGTAATTCAAGAGTCTCCAAATTTTTAATTGCTTCAAAGTTTCCAGAGTTGTTTTCAGAAATGTTTCATCTGGCACAGACCTAGACTAAAATCAGTCTAATTTTTTTTTCTAAGACAAAAATGTCCCAGACTCTGTTTTGTTGTTGTTGTTTATGAAATTGACATTCATTTGTGTAAGTCAATGGAGAGCTGTGTACGCCTTGGGACAGTGACTTAGAGAATTTTCCCCTAAAGGAGTTAATGCTGCTTCCTAAGAAGCCAACCGCGATTAACTCAGTCACTGGAAAAACCTGGCTCATTATCTCATATAAACAACCCACGGCTCTGAAAGGTCACGCTGCCTATGATGGAGTATTCAAATAGCCGACTGCTGACATCAGACCACGATGTCTTTCATTAGGCATGAAATCTTGAATGATGCAGAAGTAAATCAGATAAATGATCCACTGTCATTAAGTCATGCAGGCTTAATTTATGTTTTAAGAAGTGAATATCAAACATACTAATGAAGACTTTAAGATAAAATCATTGCACCAGCAATGATCGATTAGATCCCCTTCCTAGGCAAGATTTTTAACCCCAGAATTCTGAGATTTTTATTCAAATCCATAATAGTTAAGTTCATTGCAGTTGACAGCTGGGTAAATAGACATAGAACTGCAGGCAACTTATTTTCTATGATCATTTGAAGGGAAACATCTGTCATGAAAAGAAAAATTAGTTCATCAAAGAAAAAATTTCTGTAGAGGAGTTTTTGCCTCTATTATAATAAACTTCTAATTTAATAAATAATCTAATTTAATATTTTGTCTTGGTTTTTAGTTTAAAATTATTTATTTTTGTATAATTTATATCTTCACATGCTTCAGAATTTAAACAAAAGAGTATAAAGCAAAAAGTCTCCCCTTCAATGATTAAGATAAAAATCAAAATTATTGTTGCTTCTGAAAAGACGCAATAGAAACAGATTAACCTGGGGACGGACACTCAGGGGACATTAAAATACTGATAACTGTTCTATTTCTTAAACTGTTCATTTTAGTATTATTCTTTATATTTTACATAATTACCAGCTATAGTCTCTTATATATATGAAATACTTCAAAATAAAAAGTGAAAAAAGAAATCTGTCTTCCAGTCTCTCCTTCAGACAATCAGCTGCCTGGCCACTAGCAATCAACTTTTAGGTTTTCTATCTTAAAGTTGTTTTTTTATAAACACCGTTGCAATAAATAATCTTGTAGAGAAATTATTTCCTGGCATGCCAGTATTAGATTATTTATTGTGTGTGTGTGGGGGGGTTTTTTCTTTTGCAGTAGGACAAACAGTATTTTATAAATTTTATGTTTGGTGTTAACTATTATCTTCTACAGTATGACATGTATGCTATTGGCAGAAGTGTAAATAACATTTCTAGACAAATCTTATAAGGGGGTGTTGTCTTGGGCCTCGCTGATTGACTCTTGGTGTCGTCATCACTGTTATCACTGTGTTACTCTTTTAAGCTTTCACTTTGCATTGCAGGGCACAAAGAGGGCGCATTTGTTACTGTAGGCTGTGGGGAGAACTATACACAGTTTTACTGAAGCCCCTAAGTTAAAGTTCCATTGTTCTTTGCTTTTGTTCAGGGCAGCCCTCACTTCCCCTGAATTCGACTCTTTAAGAACTGTAGTCAAAGCTTTACTGCTCCTTTCACAATTGTCCTTACTCCTTAATGCTTGCTAACCAAAAAGGTCCCTGAGGTTTCTTCCACAGAGCTCAATGGTTAGAAAATTAAGGTCATTTTTTTCTCTTCTCCCCCACCAAGCAAAAGTATAGCCAGTCAATGTCAAAAATACATTGGGAATGATGAGAAATATATCTTCCTTAGGAAGGAAATACTGGTAGTTTTACAGAAAAATTTTAGACAAAGATGGTTCATGTATTAGCCCATGGGGAAAGATTCAATGTTATTTACGTATACTACTCTCGGATCTTCTTAGGTGCTTCTAAACATTTATTAAACAATAAGAATCACTGAAAATAGCAGGAAAATGCGGTTTTCATTTAACACTTAAATAGCTGAACATCATAGCCTAAAAAAAAAAGAGGAAAATAAATGGTTTCGAGGATTGTTTTTCATAACCACATACACTTGCTACCACTAGATGGCGGTAAAACACAGACCATGAGGTTGAGGTGCCGCTGGCGGCGGAGGAAGCGGCGACCCGCTCTGGGAGAGATTCATTACTTCGCTTTTATCTCCGGAAAAAGCTGGAGTCAAGTTATGCTTATTTACAAAATAGAAAGGTCATTTTTATGAAAAGAAAACCTCTTTCCAAGTTATGTTTTGTCTAAACCCTATGAAATTGCTGGTTTGTACACCAGAAAAGGTTGATAGACAATTTTATATGGTTCGCTCTTAAAAAGAACTTAGATGTCCAGAAGATAGTAGTTGTAATTTAAATTAATTAAGGCCAAAGAAAAGCTAAAAATTTAGCACCGACTGAAACGAGGTGACTGTCTTCTTTCATAGCCTGGCAGGGAGGGCCTAGCACAGTCTGCAAGCTTGGGGATGGCGATAAAGCCACAAGATCGTTGCTGCTGGGTGAAGTGGCTGAGGGACACGCAGGAATATGAGAATATTGGTTATATTTTATTACCAGCTAAATGGTAATATCTTATAGTATTAATAACTACTGCATTTTTATCCTAGAAGCATCCCAGGTGCTGTATTTTGGTTAGAGTAAAGGTAAAGAGATGTAGTTGTTGTTCCTACCCCGTAATTTTTTTTTTTTTTTTTTTTTTTGAGACGGAGTTTTGCTCCTACTGCCCGCCCAGTATGGAGTGCAATGGCGCGATCTCGGCTCACCGCAACCTCTGCCTCCTGGGTTCAAGTTATTCTCCTGCCTCTGTATTTTCAAATCAGGGATATCTCCTTAGTCTGAATGATGGGAGGGTTTCTCCAGGGATCCAGCATAATACTTGGGTTTTCCTGTTTTCTCTTTCATCAGAGTCTACTTCATTTAACATTACAAACTTCTACATGGGAATTCTAGTCAACTTAGAGTTTTACTACAGGGTAGTTGTGTCACAAATCCTGGGATCACTGAGCCCGGAGGCGGCTGACAGCAGAGAAGAGTTTCCTACAGTTTATCAGCATTGTGCCTCCTTAGTGCTCCTTGGCCCCCAAGAACTCTTGCCAAGAAAAAAAGGTCAGTTGCTGAGTGCACTCCAGTGGGACCCCTCTCTAGCCTTCGTGCTAAGGAAACAGCCACACCAAAAGATTTCAACACAAACACAAGAGAATACTTTAACAATTGAAATTAAAAAAAATATTTAAAGCTGTCACTTTTTCTGAGGACCAAAGGGATTCTGAGCTTATAGGGGAAAGCATAAGAAATCAGAGGTGGAAAACAGTTTAGGTTAAACACCAGCAAGAATTTCTAGCCCTGACAGTGTTTTAGACAATGGGATAAACTATGGAGAGATACTGTAGGATCCTTTCTGAAAATTACTATCCAAGATGTTTCAGGCTTTAGCCTGGCCAAAAAAGTGCAATGTATCTTTGCACGGCTTCCTAAATTCTCCTCTAATTTAGGATTTTACTCTTTTCACGTCAAAGGAAACCATGATTTGGAAAGACCAGGGAGGGATCCTTTTGTGTTTTGGAGATGGACTCAGGCATAAAGAAATGAGTTCTCAAGAAGAGGCAGAAGATGAGATGGATTTGGGAGAGGATCTTTGAACAGTTTAGACAGGTGAGGGCCATTTTTAGGAGCCATGGGACAGAAAATATGCACAGAAAAATAAATCTAAAGGGATATAAAATAAAATGTCAGTAGCAGTTATTTTGGGGTTTGGAATTTTGGAAAATTTTCCTTTTTCTTATTATTTTTCTAAACTTTTTATGCAAAAAGTTTTTGTTTTGTCTTTTTGAGAAGCATAGCTTTTTCACTGGAATTTAGTGTGAAATTCCAATTTTCAAAGCATGCTGGGAAAAGAGGGTAACTCTTTGGCCTACTTGGCTAAATATTTTTCTGAGTGACTTTTCTAAAATCCATTGTTTTCTGTCCTTTGGTGAAAGCAATTATGGTATATCAGGACAAATTGGATTGGTACCACTTCAAGTGACATAAGTATCTTATGTTTTTAGTTTTAAATAGTTAATGCTAAAATAGCACTTACCATTAAGTGCTAAGTGCTCTACTTTGTATTAAAGAAAATTTGAGGAGTTAGTGATTGTGTCAGCAAAATATGCCAATCATGTCCAACAGGGTTTAAGAGAAGGCCATTCAAACATACTCACTGGGACTTCTCTCTTAACCTCTCCCCATAGATGCTCTACCAGTGGTGAAACTCTTCAGGGCTTAACAGTTTTTTGTTTTGTTTTGTTTTTAATTCTAGTGGGGCTTTCCAGGTCTTAGACTCCAGTAAAAGGCCATTTGTGAAAACCATGATGAAGCCACTTAAAAAAAAAATCGGCAGCCTCCCGAGTAATGACCACTTTCTACAAGGTGTTATGAGTCACTTAGCTAATCATAAGCAAAGTCTTAATATATTATGGGATTATTTTTAGGCATCAGATATGCCTATAAATTATGGAGTTGATTTATATTCAAAGTTCTAATTTCAAGTATATTAAGTACACATCTTTTTTATTTAAATAGCTTACTAACATGAACTAAATTATATATAGTGTGTATTTCCCAATATCTTGAAATTCTATTAGTTTTTTCTTTCTTGGAGATTATAGGTACACTACAGAAAATATCTAATCAGGTAAAAGACTAGATTTCCTTGGAATTTAAGAGCACTGATGGCAGGGTTCAAGTCCAATTTACTAATCTATTTGTTGCAGCTTAATAAATATTACTTGATGTAAAAGACCATATATCATACACAGACTTTTTTCATTTTTTATTAAATATTTATATATATTTTTTATTATAATAATACCTAGATCATTTGGTTAGAAACAAGAATAGCTACTTGAATGAACTCAAATTGGAATGAGTGGTTCTATGTTTGATGATGTTACTTACATTGTTATGCCATGTTTTGTCTGTTCACCTCTCTCTCAGGCCTTAGATATAGAATTATAAGTTTTCTTTGTTTCTTTTTTTTTTTTCTTGACAGAGTCTTGCTCTGTCACCCAGGCTGGAGTGCAATGGCACGATCTTGGCTCACTGCAACCTCCACCTCCCGGGTTCAAGCAATTCTCCTGCCTCGGCCTCCCAAGTAGCTGGGATTACAGGCACCCGTCACCATGCCTGGCTAATTTTTTGTATTTTTAGTAGAGACAGGGTTTCATCATGTTGGTCAGGCTGGTCTCGAACTCGTGACCTCAGGTGATCCACCCACCTCAGCCTCCCAAAGTGCTGGGATTACAGGTGCGAGTCACCGCACCCGGCCATAAGTTTTCAATAGTAATCAATTAAAAACTCTAAGCTTTATAAGATTTTGCTATCACATAATATTATTAAATCATACAAGTGTAAATTTTTTGGACACAGAAATACAGGTACTAGAAAGAATTCATAATCTCCAGCAAAACCTTCAGCAAACAAGATATTAACCATCTGAAAAGGATGGTGATTGTATTTTATTTTTAATTGCCTGCATTAATTTAAAAAGTTACTATTATACATTATGTTACTTAGGAATTGATTATATTATAGGTCTAAGTTACAGTAATAAAAGTTTGGAAAGTTTTAAAAAGTAGAACTATACATAATCCTACTATCTAAACCCTATTATCCATTTAAAAAAATAATACTTATGACATTTTAGAAAGAACATTTTCAGCTCTATACATTTAAACCAATGACAATTAAAGTTTTTATAATATTACATTTTCAAACAATTGTGCCTAGCATTTTATAAGTGTGGTATTATTTCAGTGTCTTAGCAAGGGTACTTGGAACTGTTATTTAACAGAGGAAGAGACCAGGCTTGGAAAAGTTCAGTGACTCGCTCAAGTCCATTTAGTTGGCAAGAGGAGGTGAAAGGGTTTTAACTAGATCTGACTGTCTTTCATCCAGCTCAGTCCCCTAACTCTACCAGCTGAAAAAAAAGAGGACCCAGAAAATTTAAGTGAGGTGTCCAAGGTGCAAGAGCACCTTGATGTACGATATAGGCCTGATTATAATTTTTACAACCTCTCAGGATTACTTGCATTTCAATATTTAACATTTCTTACTCGTCAGTGTTTTGTTTTAAACCTGCTTCATGCCCCAGGTTAAATCAGTTTTATCTCATTCTGCCCTTAGTTGTCTATGCCAGAGACTCTCAACTTCTCCTGCACACTGGAAAAATACTGAGGCCTTTAACAAATACAGATGCTTGGATCAGATCTCCAAATTTTTGGATTTAATTGACCAGGGCTGCAGCCTGGGCACTGGGATAAGAGGTCTCTAGGTTTATCTAACATGCAGGTAGGGTTGAGAAGTATTGGTCTATACATAGAACATCTGGTCATCAACTCTTTCATATATATATCCCCAAACATTTTAGATCATGTTATCACCTGCTTGCACATATGTCATGTAGTTAAAGTATTTTCATGATTTTTATGCCTAGAAGGAACAAGTAAACATCAACACATCACTCAGCTAAATCTCTGCACAAATTATGTAAAAAAGAGATAAATAAGGTATCAAGTTGAATTGGAATACTGAATTTCAAGCACTGATCATGTACCTAATTATACTAAACATAACTTAAGCCACGATACAGTCTTCTGCTTCTAGTGCTTATGTCAGTGTGGACCCAATTAAGTATATCCCTTAGCTAATTTATTATTTGAAGCAAAGACACTCTTTGGTTCTATGGGTTTATAGGAAACAGATTAATACAGCCAAAGTCACTTTCTCTAGCATTGCTTTTGAATTGCTTGAATGAACCAAGAATTTGTGTTTATAGCTGTGCTTGATTTAAAATTAAATTAAATTAATAACCCAAACTAATCCCCCAAATTAAATTTTTACATCTGTGAGAAACCTGCCCATTCACCAAGCTGTGCTTACCTGAGCAAATGGAGTCACAATCAAGTCATCTCCGTGTCTGAAAAATAAACCAAATCCCACATTAGAAATCACCAATAACTCTGTGCTCAGTGTCTATCAATATTAAATGGCAAGTTCCACTTTCAAGAGTTCCCATAGAGAATTACAGTGATTCCATCCTTATTCTTCAGCACATGTTCTTCCCAGCAACTGGGTTAAAAATATGTCTTCTGGGATGTTAACAATTGTCCAACTCCCTGGGTAAAAAGAGGGGCTTCTTGATCATCAGCCAGGGTCACTGTTGCTTTTTAGGCACACGGGATATGCAATAGTAGAAATGGTGTTCCAGCAGTGGGGCCTGAGATTTACTTTTGGCCTCTTACTGTAGATATTAGTAAGGGGTGCTGTGGAAGGAACCAGCAACTGCAGTGACTTCAGTGAGAGAACCCTTGACCATCTAATATTTGAAGGTGATTAGCATGGAGTGTTCCACATCATCCCGTGTAAGTCTTGGACAGGCTAGGAACTGTAGATGACATGGGACTGCATCATACACTAATAAAAACCCAGTGAAATGTTCAACTGACTCACATCCCAGCCACTGTAGTTACTGGGGAATGTTACTCCGTGTGTGCTGTTGCTGCAGCAACCCCAGCTACACTGTGCCTGGGGTATGGGAGCAAGGTGTCAGCATGACGTGTCTTGGAGGGACAGGGAAGGGCAAGGAAAGTTGTGCAACATTCCAGTTAGAGGAAAGTGAGAAACTGGGGCCCAGGGTTCTTTTGTGGTATTTCTTAGCATGAATAATTTGAGACAAGGATTTCCAGAGTCACCATCAGCTATTTCTTGATCTAGCTAGATAAAATTCTTAAATCAAAAGTGAATGCTGTTATTCAACACAGACAGCTTCCTGGACATGGCCCTGAGAACAGTGTAAATAAACTTTTCGCTCACTCATGAACAATCTGACAACGACCCGAGTGACCCAAAACAACACCCATGAAACATGATGGGGCACAGGGAGCATATGGATGATGTTACTGAATAAATTGTTACCAATAGCTAGAATAGGTGCTGTGGTCATCATCAAACCATGTGGAGATCTTGAAAATAAAAATGTGGGAAATAAAAGCAGAAGAAGGAAAAAACAATGTAAAGGAAGCATGTGTTATTTTACACCCCCTTAGCTCCAGAATCATGTTTTTCAAGGGGCACCTGCTCTTTGTAGAGATTATTCATAGAACTCTAGAACTCTAAGAAGGTAGGACATTGGGTTTTAAGGTCATTTTATAGAGGAGGCAACTGAGCTTCAGAGAGGGCATAAGGTCTAAAAGCTAATAAGTGGTAGAGGCAGGATGTCAATTGAAAAACGTATTTTCCCATGTTGATGTTTAATTGCCATTGTAACAATATTAAGAGGTGGGGGCCTGTGAGAAGTAATTAGGTCATGAGGGCTTCACACTCATGAATGAATTAATGCTGTTATGGTGGGAGTGGGTTAGTTATCGTAAGAGTGGGTTGTTATAAAGTGAGCCCAGCCCCTCATGCTTTCTCTTTTGTATGTGCTCACTTGCCCTTCCATTTTTCCATCGTTTGGAATGATGCATCCCAAATATCCTAATCAGATGCTGATGCCATGTCCTTGGACTACCCAGCCTCTAGAACTGTAAGATTTAAACTTCTTTTCTATATAAATTACCCTGTCTGTGCTTTTCTGTTATAGTAACAGAAACTGGACTAAGATAGTGTTCTTCTGTCATCAATAAATAATTTACATAATTTACCTTGACTCTCAAAAAAAAAAGGTCTTCTGAGGTCAAGCCCAGAAAGGCTCTTTCCTAGAACAATGGCCCAGGGTAGGAGCAGGCCTGGTGCACTGAAGTGGCAAGGAGGCCATTGAGCCCCAGGGAGCCAGCAGAGAGGGATGAAGCCAAGGAGGCAGAGCAGCTGCCTAGATGAGAAAGAAGCAGATACAGAGCTGCAAAGAGAAGCTCGGTGATTCTAGAGAATGCCATGCAAGGCAGGAAATTCAGAATCATGGGTGGTAATGAGCCAGGCAGCAGATCACGGAGCCCTTGTATGACATGTACAAGAACATGGATTTTACTCTCTGATGGAAGTTTGGGTTGGAATTTCAGCTCTGTCACATACTAGGTGTGTGAAATTGTGCAAGTTATTAAACTTCACTTTCTTTGGCCTCTTCATCTGTAAAATGGAGATAATAGCACATACATACAGTGATGTTTTGGGATACAATAAATTAATAAAGTTAAGAGCTGAAAAATGTGCTTACCACACAGTAAATGTTCAATAAACATTTCTATAATAATAATTAGCAGCAGTAGTAAAACCTTTTAAATCATAATGATTTTTGCTTTTCTACGCAGTCAGGAAATTGCAAAGACTCAGAAAACTGATACTTCGCTAAGAAGGACTCTCGAGACCCTGTGACAGGTCTATAAAAGACTGAGGGCTTTAAAGGGACAAAAATGGAAGCAGGGAGACCAGTGTAGAGAATAGAAGAGATGAGTACCTAAACTAAATCAGTGGTAGCTGAGAGAGAGAGAGGGACCATGACAGCATTAAAAGCTCTGGGAGAAAGAAAAAGTTCTGGGGAAAAAAAAGATAGGAAAATTTCAAACATTTACAAAAGTAAAAAGAATGTTATCATAGCAAGTGTATTTTATATACAATCATCAACTGTTACAACAATGTTGCAAGGTAGGTGATATTACTCCCATTTTCAGATGAGAAAATTGTAGCTCAAATTGATTAAGAGATTTAACACAAAGACACGCAGGTAGTAAGCTGCACAGCCATACCCGGAATGGTCCCCTTTTGTGATATTCATCGGCTGTTTCCTATGGAACAGCTTAAAAAGATTAAAAATAAATCTCTAGGAAAATGGCCCAATAAATGCAAATTTCAAAGTGATGCCAGGGTTGGCCAGCTACATTTCTTCCTTGGCCCATCATTCTGACTTTCCCTTCTGGCTGTGTCATATAGGTAAATATAGGGCTACAATTTCTCTTAAGTACTTATTTTGAAACAGTAGCCTAACTCTCACAAAACAACTGAGAAATACTTACAGATACACCCGTGTTTAGAAGGCATGAAGACAAAATCCAGAGCTAAACACTTCAGCATTTGACAAATTTCTACGCACATAAAAAGACACCTTTTGAGTTCATTTGAAGCCAAACATTCTTGTGAGTGGTGGACAAATCAGTAAACTGTGTAGTGTGTTAGAAGTCCAAACACAAAAGACATTTTCAATAGGTGTATATACTACATATATTGCATTCAAGATAGTTCAATGGTTTCTGAGATTAAAAAATGTTATTAAAAATTCCATAACGGGAGGTATATTACACAAGGAGAAAAGACATGCCACCTATGGCGACTTGATTTGCCAGTCCGATAAACTATTCATCTGCTTCAGTGCATGGCCAAGCTGAAGACATTGTATTGTAAAACAGATGAGAGGCAGTTCAGATAACCAAAATTAAAATAATATGAAATCTTGTTATTGTCCCAGGCTATAGTCTCTTCTTTCATTTTATTCTTTATAATTGCCCTACTATAAAGTTTATTTTTTTCAGAACTAAGTCATCTTGACAAGGCACATCATCAATCTGAAATGAATCCATGGAAATATGTCCCCTAATTTTTTACATAGATGACACTGGATTTGAATCTTTCAAAACTCAAAAGGGTTGCATATTTATTAAAACATTTAATTTTTTCTTTGGTTGTATCTCCTTTATAAGTACTATAAGTAATATACTTTACAATATTTATGATAATTTACCAGTCTTGCTTTCTTCCCTATGAAAGTGTAAAGACAGTTATCATTTTAGTGAAGGAAATATATTACTTTTTAATAAATTGCCCAGAAATTGTTTCTGCCAAATATCTCAAGATGGTCTCATTTTAGTAACAGTAAAATGATTCCTAGCATTTCTGTGGCAGATGTCCTCGATAAAGGGTAGGTTATAGCCTATCCATTTATTTTCAAAAGTATGTCATGCTTAAATTATCTTTGAATATATACCTAACATATAATTTTAAAATCTTTGTCTAAGTCCTCAACTCAATATTAAAACAGATCTTTTCAGACATACTGTCACTAGTAGAATGAGGCAAGTAAAATATTTTTATTTATGGTTAGAAGAAAATAAATACAGACATATCTTTGAATTGTGCCTTACACTTTGCTTATAATAATTTAAAAACAGATCTGGTAGTTAAGATCAACAGAAGATTCACTTTGTGAATATGATTTGGCTTAACGTATGTGTGGGTTTTAATGAACTGAATAATCACATATGCTCAAAAAATCCTATGAAATAAAATGATTCTGAAATCTTGCACCTAAACAACTTTACCCACAGAAACTTTTAAAGTGCCTTGCCAGGTAAAGTGGGGCTGGGAGGGATTATAATACAATGTACTAAATTGGGGCTTCCTAGGCCTACTTGGCTGAATATTTTTGAGTCTCTTCTGAGATGGGAAGAGACTATTAGGGTCTCTATAAAGTGACTGAGAAGCTACATTCAAAGTCACACAGTGAATATTGCCTGGACATTTGAAATTGTACCTCCTGGTAATGTGAATTTTGGGTGAGGATGATGCAATATTGTCTTTCATTTAAATAAAAACAATTGTAACAACAACTCTTAACAAAAAACAGCTGTGATCTGTTTTAAGGAAAATGCAGCTCTTTTAAAAAAAGAACTGGAGTGTTCATGGAGGACAGGCAGAGAAAGAATGAGGGATAGGAAGGCTCAGAAAAAAAGTCATTTTGACACTGCGTGTCTATATGTATGTATGTAGGTATGCATGCATGTATACATGTATGTAGGTATGCATGTACGTATGTATCTGAGTGATGAGACTGGTACCCAGGTAACAGTCACAGCAGAATGCAAGTGCAGAAACTTCTAGAACAGCCAGGATGAGCCATTGTAGGTCACCGTGGGAGTCAGTATCACATTGGTCTTAAGTTTCATGATGTCCGAGGAGGTGCCACATGCTCTGTCACCTTCCCTGGTTACCAGGAAGTGAACCAGAGTCATCTTCACTAGTCCCGGGGAACCTTGCCTCTCCCAAGGAGAGAGACTTCCCGAGTCCGGAGCCAGCGCTGTTGAAGGCAGGAGAACACAGGGCCCAGCAGTATACTATTGCCTTTTTTTCCTCACAAGAGAAGTGACAGTAGAGTCAGGAACTTCTATTCTCTATTCCCCCTCCCATCCTTCTTCTACTTCTGTATTACTTATTACGTTATTTTCTACCCTTTCTCTTTCTGTAATAAGAAAACAGAAACAAGCAAGAAACTGAAAGCAAGAAATCCAAATGCCCACACTCTTATGGAGACTTTGTTGAGATCCATAAACGGTTCAAGTACCTAAAAATGAAAAAGCCTGTTGTCATCTTAAAAAAATAAGTTCAACCAACATCAGCACCTGAAAATATAATTTCCTAAACAAGTTCATTTCAT
The DNA here is from genome assembly GCF_028878055.3 of Symphalangus syndactylus. NCBI lineage: Eukaryota > Metazoa > Chordata > Mammalia > Primates > Hylobatidae > Symphalangus > Symphalangus syndactylus. Next base: position 40,551,148 of record NC_072440.2, on the reverse strand, counting down.
GATTGGTTGAAATCTTAAACACACTAGGTGGCGATCTTTCTCTGTTTTACTATTACTAAATCATAGGGAAAAGGAGATATGGTTAACTAAAAGAAAGTTTTTACTTTATGGAGCAAAGACCCCTAATCCTACAATATTTAAAGCATTAGTGGCCATGTAAGACCTACTGCTTTTGAATATCACACATTGCAAAGTTTAGCATGACAAATGAATGCATGAACTAGCACTGTGAAGGAGTCACAGGCTGGGGCTTACGTTTGAATCTAATCCTTTTCTTTTTTTTTCAATGGCATGGAGGTTTGCTAAGTTGCCCAGACTGGCCTTGAACTCTTGGGCTGAAGTGATCTTCCTGTCTCAGTCTATGTGGTGCCTAGGATTACAGGTGTGCACCACCATGCTGGCCAAATGGAATCTTGTGCAAACTTTTTTCATCTTCTGTGCTTCACTCACTCTTACTACAAAGATATTCTCCTCTGAAGTTTGTCAATAGGATCAGGAAATTGATAAACATATAGAAAATTAAAATAATATTTTTGAAATATATTTTAAAGTCCAAGATTTTGATAATTTTGAAATCTTAGTATCTTTCTTTCCTCAGACTAAAAACTATCATCCATCTATCAATTCACCCTTGACCACTTCTTTTAGAATTATAGAGAAACAAGTATGTTCTAATTTTTAAGTGAATATAAAAATATTTCTGGAAGCCTAGACTATTTGACAACACCCAAGGATTAGCTATAGGAGGACCACGTCTACTCACAACTCTCTAGATCCATCTTCATAGAAGTATGGACATATAAAACAAACAAACATATAATATAACCTACTTGATCTTTATGTATATGTGTATATGTGTATATACATACATGTACATATATACATATATGTACATACATATGTATGTACACATACACACATATGTGTATATACATACATGTACATATATACATATATGTATACATATATGTACATATATACATATATGTATACATATATGTACATATATACATATATGTATACATATATGTGTATGTATACATACACATACACACATATGAAGTATATACATACATATACATACTTTGGGAGATATAGAACTTAAAGAACCATTCAAAGATAACTATTGATAACATTTTCCCACTGCATGTATGTGAGCACATGTATGCAATATAGTATGTGACTATTATGGACTACATACTTCCTTATAGAATTAGGATCATAGTATATATTCAACTGTTTATCTTGCTTTTAGCATTAAACATTAATGAACCATAAAAATTCTACATATCTTTATTCTTTTAAAATATTCTTAATGATTCCAATCTATATTCAGTAATCTCTAAAATTTTTCGAGTTATGTGAATCCAAATGTATTAAAATGTGAGCATTGATTCTATTTTTAAATAAAAAATAATCGTATGGGTTTTTCAGACTAATTTCAGTTCATTTATCATTCATTCATTTTTAAAAAGCTACTTATTAAAGGAAACATGCTTATTTTAATTAAATATACATAAGACAAAGCTAAATATTAAAATGCTACATGAGAAACTGGGCTGCACAGGGAATTCATGGGAATGTTAAATATTTTATATTGCTACCCGCTTAAATTAAAATCATGAAACTCTAATTTCAGACAACAAAAATTCCGTAAAATGTGACTACCAAGAAAATTTTGCAAAACCAAATTATTTTTTTCATATAGTGTTTAAAAGAGATGATTTGTTTTTCCAAAAATAATGTTCACTCTGACAAATTATAAATTTAAGAATATAATGAATGATTTAAAATTACTTATAAAGGAGGCATTAGATGTTTTGATAAACTCTAAGTAATCTGTAAATAAAACAAAACCAAAAATACATAAAAACTGTTTCCTTGGTATTAGACATACTTGAGGATATGGATCCTCTGTATTGCTTGGCCTTTTAATTTGAAATTAGCTCCATTTAAGTCAAAATAAATTAAGCAGTACATCTATTTATGAAACCCTACGGAATAAAGTTCCTAATATAATAAAGCCAACCTCAGTTACAAGTGAATGTGCTTTTCCTCTTTGAAGCTATTGCCACTTAGAATTAAAATAATCTATTTAACACAAAAACTTGTATTAAAAATGACAACTACCAAAACTTTCAATTTGGCGAGAATGTCCAGCAACCTTTCACTGAGAATCAAAGAAAATGTAAATTAATATATGAGTAACATTAAAGCTGTCTAGTACTGTGTGAGGTAATATCTTCCAAATTGAAACTTTTCAATGCCAAACTCAGGCCACGTGTTTGTATATCTGTATATGCAGCTTTTCTGGTGTTTTGATCATTTTTTTTTTTTTTTTCTTCTGAGACGGAGTCTCACTCTGTCGCCCAGGCTGGCATGCAGTGGCTGCGATCTCGGCTCACTGCAAGCTCCGCCTCCTGGGTTCACACCATTCTCCTGCCTCAGCCTCTCCAGTAGCTGGGACTACAGGCGCCCCCCACTATGCCTGGCTAATTTTTTGTATTTTTAGTAGAGACAGGGTTTCACCGTGTTAGCCAGGATGGTCTCGATCTCCTGACCTCGTGATCCACCTGCCTCGGCCTCCCAAAGTTCTGGGATTACAGGCGTGAGCCACAGCGCCCGGCCCGTTTTGATCATTTTAAATATTTTGAAAAAATTTTAAAGAGATGTGGGGTCTCACTCTGTTGCCCAGGCTAGAGTGCTGTGGCACAATTCCAAGCTGACTGCAGCCTCAAGCTCCTGGACTCAAGTGATCCTCTCACTTCAGCCTCCCAAGCAGTTGGAATTACAAGTGCAAACCACTATTTTTATTTCTTAAAGCAGGCTAGAATTTTTTTTTTTTTTTTGAGATGGGAGTCTCATTTTGAAATTTAACTCCCACAATTTCCACATGTCGTGAGAGGAGCCTGGTGGGAGATGATTGAATTATGGGGTCTGGTCTTTCCTGCGTCGTTCTCATAGTAGTGAATGAGTCTTATGAGATCTAATTTTTTAAAAAGAGGAGGTCCCCTGCTCAAGCTCCCTCTCTTTGCCTGTTGCCATCCACATAAGATGTGAATTGCTCCTCCTTGCCTTCCACCATGATTGTGAGGCCTCCCCAGTCACGTGGAACTCTGAGTCCAATTAAACCTCTTTCTTTTGTAAATTGCCCAGTCTGGGATATGTCTTTGTCAGCACCATGAGAACAGACTAATACAGTGGCCTTCAAAGATATTTAGTTTTCTGAAATTTAAACTGTTTGCTCACATCTTATTAATATTTTAAGAACTAAGAAACTCAATGGCAAAAAAACAAATAACCTGATTTTAAAATGGGCGAAAAACCTGAATAGGTCTTTCTCAAAACAATGGCCCGACACAGTGGCTTACATCTGTAATCCCAGCACCTTAGGAGGCTGAGGTAGCAGGATAGCTTAAGTCCAGGAGTTTGAAACCAGCTTGGGCAACATCGTGAGACACCTTCTCCACAAAAAAATTAAAATCAAAACAAGACCTACAAAAAAAGGTCAACAGGTATATGAAAAATTGCTCAACATCACTAATCTTAAGTGAAATGCAAATTAAAACCACGATGAGATATCACCTGACACCTATAATAATTTTTTTTTCTTTTAAAGGTAACAAATGTTGGTGAAGACATGGAGAAAAGGAAGCCTTTTTACACTGTTGGTGGGAATGTAAACTAGTACAGTCACTATGGAAAACAGTATGAAGGTTCTTCAAAAAATTAAGGATAAAACTGCCATATGATCCAGCAATTCTATTTCTGGGTATATATCCAAAGAAAATGAAATCAGTATGTCAAAGAGATACCTGCACTCCCATGTTTGGTGCAGCATTAATCACAATAGCCAAAATATGGAATCAACCTAAGGGTCTAACAACAGATGAATAAAGAAAATGTTACACACACACACACACACACACACACACACACACACACACACACTAGAATCCTACTCAGGCTTAAAAAGGGGATATCCTTCCATTTATGACAATATGGATGTTCCCAGAATACATTATGCTTAGTGAAATAAGCCAGGCAAGAAAGATAAATACCATGTGATCTCACACATATGTGGAATCTAAAAACAAAATCAAACTTATAGAAGCAGAGAGTAGAATGGTGGTTCCCAGGGACTGGAGCAGGGCCCGGGGGAGAATGGGAGGATGTGGAATGGGAGATGCTGGTGAAAGGGTACAAAGTTTCAGTTAGAAGGAGAAACAATTTCGAGAGATCTATTGTACAGGCTGGTGACTGTAATTAATAATCAAACATAGTATACCTGAAAATTGCCGAGAGTAGATTTTAAATGTGCTCATCACAAAAAATGACAAATTGTTAGGTGATGGACCTGTTAATTGCTTGATTTAATCATTCCACAATGTATATATATATCAAAATATTACCTTGTATATAATAAATTCATATAATTTGTTATTTGTTGATGAAAAATAAATTTAAAACAAGAATTAGAGCCTGGCCCCATCTTTGACCAAAAAAAAAAAATATCTTTCAACCAAAAATCCTTAATTTTTGGCTCATGTGTGCTCATATCACTTGTGGAGGACAGGCACTGATGATAAAGCAGATGGGACTGAAGTTTATGCAACATAAGCAAAAAATGATCTAGTCTAAAATGGAATCTCTTTATTTGTCATGAGAAAACAATTTAGGCTTCATTAGAGAAAATACATGATGCCAATGAATGCCTTCTTGTTAGTTATATGATGGCACAAAGACTATCTCTGTTAGAAATGATACACCAAAATTTTCCAAGTTAAATAATTAAAAAAATGTTTAGCACATATGTGTAGACATATTCACTAAGCATATTAGGTTATTTTGTTTAATAAAAACCAATACAATAGAGAGACTTTTCTAGGACTGCTGATGTCCCAAATTATCACTAGAAGGTTTGAGTACAAAGCTGAGAGTCTGACTTCCATAGAGGGAAGAAGGATGGCGAAAGAGTTGCGTACATGGGCAGGGATTCACGAGTGCTCTCATTTTGTGTTCTAGGAACAGGATCTTCTTTCACAGTTTATCTTATTGGCAGGTTCGTTCTTAATGCCAGTGGCCCTACCCTTTTGGTTTTTCTCCAGAATGGGCTCCTGGGAAAAAGGTTTATGGTCAACTAGTACAGCAATTTTAAAGGTCTGCATGTGGTGAAAAGATTCAATAGATTAAAAGGAAGCCCTTGATCAAACAGAGAGGAGAGCAATGTGTTTTATGAATGCCTACTAGGTGCCAGACACGGTGTTCTACCAGCATGCTGAATTTAATCCTGACAACTCTGTGTTAAATGGATGCTCATATTCCCATTCTAACATAAGGAACTAGGCCCTGACAACTTAAGTTACTCATCAGCAGTCATGCCCTTGACAAGTTGACAGAGCTCTAAGATCTGGTACTTGCCCAACAGAATGCTCACTGGTCCTTGTCAAAGTCAGAGTGTCTATGGACCATGCAGTGAGATTTTTTAAAAAAAATCTTACATATTCCTTTGGAAAATTCTTTTATTCTGAGATTATGCTTTCTTTTTCACTGAAGTGAAAATGTCTTTAAAAAACAAAATTAATATATATTGATGGGTAATTCCTTGTTAATGTTCTTTACCTGGCAAAATAAGGCGTTAGTAACCCTAGGTCAGTGTCCCAGAAATTTTACTGGGTCATAAAATCCCAAGGCATAGAAATGTTCAGTGTAGCTGGATTTGAGCCCAGGCCTTCAAATACTGTTTTGTTTTTACCATGCTGCTTTCCGTATGCTCAAATGGATTTAGACTATTCTGAAGGCACATAGAAGTAAATGTTTTAGACTCTAGAACAGCACTTCCCAGTAGAATATTTCTGCAACATTCTATTTCTGCAACAGAATATTCTGCAAGACTCTTTCTTGGTGCTAATATGCTATCCACTAGCTAAACACACACACACACACACACACACACACACACACACACACCAATCCACAAAAACAAAACTGATCTTAGTGGTTATCACAAATTCAATTTGAAGTTCTGTAAGTACCAAAGAAAAAATGAATTTTGAAAGATGGAAATGTGAGATCTGCATGTAGCTTTGTTCTCCCTTGGGAGTGAAACAATGAGTTAAAACATTTTGGACTTGGGGTGATTCATGACATTTATTGGGAGACAACGTCATTTACTGAACTAGTGAAATGATTTCTTGTCACATCACAACTTTCCACATTTGTTGAGGGGTCAGCAGTTATTCTTTTTCTTTCTGCTCTTAAGTTCCCTGTGTCTAAAGAGAGGGTTGCAGGAATTCACACATTATATATGTTTAGATACAACTTTCCAGTATTCAATGTCAGCAAATTTTTCTTGACCCAAGTTTAGGAAAAACCATAAAGTCTCAAGGCAATTAACCGTAGGTGGACACAAAGCCTGGGAGATGCTGCAGTAGGCAGATGGAATAATTGGGGATGTTTCCTCTGTGAACCTGGTGTGAATCATACCACAAATTACCAGGAATCTGAGAGCAAAGCCCAGTGGTTGATATTCCTTACTTGGTTTTCTGAAGAAAAACCATGTGCCTGTTTGATGCTTTCTGTTTATTTATAGAAGCACATCTTTAGATGATTCATATTGCAAGGGCTTAGACAGAATGATTTAGTGATACTCCCTGGAGTATCTTATCTCAAGAAACACATCACATAAATGTTCCAGCAGTGTGACTGTTTTTCCTTATATAGCTCAGAAAACAGTAAAGGAGACATTGAGAACAATTCATTAAGAAGCAAAGACTGACAAGCAAAAGTAAATATTTAAAGTGATTGATGTGTAAGTGAAAACAAGTATTTATATAGGAATCTCAGTGTTGGCTGGAAACATCTCCTTTTGTATCAAGAATTTTTAAAAATTAAAGACAAGAATGCATGCTCCAAACAATTTTTTTGTCTTACTTTCATGGATCTATGGTGTCTTCAAATGATACTCTGGCATGGAGTAGGTGCTACTGTTATTTTCCAAATGAGTAGAACAGTGACACTCATTCAAAAATGCACATCAACTAATACACACCTTTATTTAGAATGTGGTGGAAAACACGTATTGGTTATCTCCAATAGAAGTCAACTTTCTTCTTCTTCCCAGCCTGCCACCATATGCCCCACTGTCAAGACTTAAAGTTCAGGCCGTGCATAGTGGCTCTTGCCTGTAATTTCAGCACTTTGGGAGGCCAAAGCAGGAGTATTGCTTGAGCTCAGGAATTCGAGACCAACCTGGGCAACATAGCAAGACCTCATTTCTGCTAAAAATTAAAAAAATTAGCTGGGTGTGGTGGCATACCCCTGTGTTTGGGCTACTAGGGAGACTGAGGTGGGAGGATCACTTGAGCCCAAGAGCTCAAGGCTGCAGTGAGCTGTGATTACACTGCTGCACTCCAGCCTGGGCAATAATAGAGTGAGACTCTGTCTCAAAAAAAATAAAAAGATTTAAAGTTCAAAATATTTCTATTTTACAATACACTGGAGCATGATTTTGATTTTAGTCTTCTTTAATATACAGAGGGAAGAGGGTTGAGATAAAGTGAGAGTACACTAGTGTGCCTCTAGGTACAATATCCACAATTGGGTGAACCAGTATCTCTCCTGTAATGGCCATTTGCCCCTTGGAATTTCAAGAGGCAGGAAGAATCAGTAATTTTCAACTATGGGTCCTTCATCTAGGGGCCATGTTGCATTGAGAGCACTATCCAGGTTACTGGACTAGCTTTTTTCTTTCAAAATGGTCTTCAAACTTTCCTTATTTTAGTTTATTTCACACATAATGTGCTCTTGGAGATTGCATTCTTTTGGTATGCACTGAAAGATAGGCTAATATTCCTTGACCGAGGCCAATTCCAAGTTTACTTTCTTCTGGCAAGAATTCAGTGTCTCATAGGATTGTGGAATAATTGCTCTTGTTATTAAACTACCTCTTCTCCCTGCATTTTTTTTAAAGAAAGTAGATATTATTCTTTGAAATTTATTAAATCTGATGTATAAGCACAATTATATAATCATTATTTATAAGTTTAAATAATTAACCTTCACACTCTTTCTGTTATACACAGGAGTGAGAAAAACTCACATGATTTTTTAGAGTTTTTTTTTTTTTTTCACATTTAAAAGATTTAAAAGTGAGTTCAGTCTGTAATCCCAGCATTTTGGGAGGCCAAGGTGGGAGGATCACTTGAGGTCAGGAGTTCGAGACTAGCCTGGCCAACATGGTGAAACCCCATCTCTACTAAAAGTAAAAAAAAAAAATTAGCCAGGCACGGTGGCAGGCACCTGTAATCCCAGCTACTCGGGAGGCTGAGGCAGGAGAATCGCTTGAACCTGGGAGGCCGAGGATGAAGTGAGCTGAGATTGTGCCACTGCACTCCAACCCGAGCGACAGAGTGAGACTCTATCTCAAAACAAACAAAAAAAGTGAGTGCAAATACTGAGGAACATAGTGGGTATAAAGGAAATCTAGAAAATAAAATGGTATGCTAAATATTAGCACAAAGTCCTAGAGTCGAATTGCAGCAGCCTTGTCATAGAAACAATGAATTACGTATATGTTTGGTCAGTTTTCACTTCTTTTTCCCTCTGCTTTAACAATTTTTTATGACTAACACTTACCCCACCATCTCTCCTAAGACTTCAGTATATATCTATTACTTTGGCCATAATAACCAAGATATATTACTACATACAACTCAATTAATTCATTATTTTAAAGGTTAGAGCACTGGCAATGATACTTAGAGGTGCTGACACCATCTCGCTGTAGTAGCGCATTAAAATCAATGCTTTATTTTTACCCTGTGGCATTAAAAACATTACCATTTAAAATGTCTAAACATCAGGATTCCATTTTTATGATTTTTTGAAAGTATGAGATTAGGAATATAAAATGCCTATTCAGCTAATATTTTAAATCCCCCAGTTCAAGGATTGAAGAAACATGTTTAGCTAATTTATAAGACTTATTTTACAATTCATGAAACTCCTATTTTTTTAAATCAGAAATAAAACGACCTAAGTGATTGAATAAACGGCACCAAGTAAAGCAGAATTTTTAAACAAAAAGAGAGCAAACAGGTATTCTAGTAGCAGATGACCTTAGCATATTTTGCCAATAAACTTCTTGAGATTTAATAGCTAGTATTAATGTCTGCATCAACACTCCGAATAATACTAGTAACAGTGGCCAGCACACAGCAATGGAAGAAAAAGCCTCGTCTATCTAGATCATTACCAGAATAATATCACATTTTATCAAAAAAGATTTTGGCTACCTGGGATCCTAACGGAATTAAGAAAAAGATAAATTCTCTACTCTAGAGCACATCAGATACTTCACAGCTTTGAAACTGTTATTTTTTTAACTCCTAACAAAATTCTCTCACATAGTCTCACATAGAAATCTGATTTATCTCTAATCTTTTTTTTTTTTTTTTTTCTTGAGGCAGGGTCTCACTCTGTCATCCAGGCTGGAGCGCAGTGGCTCAATCGTGGCTCACTACAACCTCAACATCCTGTGTTCAAGTGATCCTCCTGTTTCAGCCTCCCAAGTAGCTGAGGCTACAGGCGCCCGCCACCATGCCCAGCAAATTTTTGTATTTTTTGTATAGACAGGGTTTCACCATGTTGCCCAAGTTGGTCTCAAACTCCTCAGCTCAAGCCATCTGCCTGCCTCGGCCTCCCAAAGTGCCAGGATTACAGATGTGAGCTACCACGCCTAGCCTGATTTAGCTCTAATTCTTAAGGTATGAATAAACACCTAATCCAAATATTTTCAAACTTTCTCAGTACATGGTGCCCTTAATATCTCAATTTTTTAATAACAGCAACACATTGGCCAAAATAAATAACTAATAGTTCCAATTATTAAATAGTTAAGTCCAAATAATTTAATAAGGTTTTGTTCCAACTATTTAGCACCCACTGAGCACTATGTCAATTTCTCATTTTGGAGTGAGATTGGACATTGCCTCTCTTATTTTTTGTTGCACATTGATTTCTGCTCAGCACTTGATTTTTATCCAGCAATTGCTAAAAACCCAATTTTGCAAAGATATGATGTCACAGAAAGGAATATCATGGTCTTAATTAGAAACTGGGAACTATTTCAAGCTATTAGTTTTCCAGGTGGTTGACAGATGTTTTTGTGTTTTTCTTGAAAATTTAAAATAATGCTTGCACCCATGTACACTCCCTCTGCTGCCTCAGGACACGTTTTGAGAACTCTGGCCCTAGTCCCATCACTCCTACACCACAGGGTGAGGGGTGAGGATACTTCCCCAGTTGGGAAAAACCCAGAACTGGGGAAGAGATGATTTGGCCATGGTAGCTTTCTTTGTGTGGTTAATGGAAGAAGGCTTTCAAGATAGCAAATTGATATGCATTTGAAATGTTCATTAGTGTAATATTATCTTGCAATGTAGCTAAGAGATGACTACAAACTTTTCATGTAGATTCAGTGAGAATTAGAACATTTGTAATGCAACATGTCTTTTTATTTATATTCTTTCTAGTAAGACCAGGGGAGATTAATAATCTGGAATAAAAGATACAAATTGACATAAAGGGAATTCTTCTTCCTTTTTCAAACTCAGGACTGGAAGCAATACTACTCTTATACTTAGCAGGCAAAAGAAGTAGAGAGGAGTGGCTATGACTGAAAACACACATTAGAGGCCCAAGAAGTGGTGAGGGACTTGTTAATTGCTAAAGAAAGGACAGTAGTTTGAGATGGGAGGTAGGGAGAGTATTACCTAATAGCTGAGAAAATGCCCCAATGGGGCACCCCGAAGGCCTGATCAATGAGGTCTGAGATATCTGTATAGTGCCTGGGGATAACTTAGCTAGATTCCCAAGTATGCCCCAGCTTTTTATGGTATATGAAGTCTACTCACTTCCTCCTTACTGGCCCTCTGAATGCATTCACCCCACCCCATACTCTGTGTGTAGAAGCAATGTATATGAATGTGAGTGAAGAGGCAATTGGATCATCTTTGCATTCTATGCGTTGGTGTTAATTCAACAGAGGATGGGGAATAGAGGACTAGTTTTCCAGGTGAATTGAGTATTTCTTAAAACTTAAGTAGTTTGACAGGTAACTTACACTCAATAAATTCATAGTTTTGTGACTTAATTCTACTTATCTTGTCACTGCTAATTCTCCTCTTAATCTTTGCAATGTATCATATCTTTATGTGTTTCCAAATGCAGATACTATATTACTGGATGATGTGAAACAACAGAAGTGATTGTCATTCAGATGCTGAAATATTAAGATGACAAACATATTGTCTATTTACGCTGTAATTTTCTTCATGTTACTTCATGACATCACTTGGGCAACCTTTTGTTATCTAGTTGTTTCTACTGTTTTAAAAAATTTTTACTATTAATGGTAATTCAAGGTTATTTTCATGTATTTATTTATTAGACTCACGCTAATACTTAACATTTTTCTTTTTCTTACTTTTCTTAAGAATTAAGTTGCTACTGCATCATCTATATTTAACAAATTGTGTGATGGTCTCTGAGCAGAAGTGGTCAGGAACTTCTCTTCTGCCTTATGTGAGCTAATTTTTTTGATTCTGAATTTAGCCTAGTGCTATATACTTGTATACATTCTCTAAGAGTTGGCTGCATATTTACTTTGTACCTCCTTGAGCTATTATTTTATTCTTAATCAAATTTTCATACTGCTATGTATTTCATTGGTTTAATGAATTTGGTCAACAACTACTTCTGTTTCTTAGCAGTTTTTGCTGTAGTACTATAAAGAACTTTGTTTACAAGGGCATTATCCAAATTATGTGTTCCTAGAAATAATCAAAATGCTTGCTTTTTTTTTCAAAAGATTAAGCTCATTGGACTTTGGCTTTCTAATCTGTAAAATAGCATAACAATGTCCCCATCAAAAGGACTGTGAGTATATCAAATAAGATAGCTGGTGTGAAAATACTTGGGAAACTTGATGATATACACACACCATGTATGTTACGATTATTATTACTACCATCTTTATCTGTTTTGTTTTTCAGCTATTTCATTGGTTTCTATTTATAGAGGATAAGATGAGGATATCCTCTGTCCTAGGAAGGGATTATTTTCCTCCTTCTCACTTTCCCAGTATAGTAAATAGTTGTATTTAAACTTAAAGAGTATTTAAAGGTTTTTCAAAACAGCTCAATTAAATAGATAACCACAAACCTTCATTTTAAATACCCTTCATTAGGTACCTACCCTCATTAGGTACTGCTTGTGTTTGAAATTTCTAAGAAAATTTCTCAATAGGAAAGCTTAACTAGAACAACTAATAAGAAATCATCAAGTAATTAAATATATCATAACATCATTCTCTATAAAGCACAGTTGAATTAGAGACATCTGACAGTCTTCATAGCATTATTGTGAACTAGGTAAGGTAAGAAAATTAAAGTTTACACATGACCATATGAGAATTCAAATTAAGAGAAGGCACAGTCCTTTATGGTGGAAGCTATGTGTAGTGTCAGATTAAATGTTGAAATAGTTATTTATTCTATTTACTTTTCTTTCCACAGAAACTTAATCTCCTTGGTAGAAAGAATGCTTTCTAGTAGTTGATGTCAAAGGAATATCTTACTGCTCCAATGTAGATATCCAAGGAGAATGGAAAAGCTAAACATGTCAACACATTACTTTTCAGCAACGTATAGTATTGACTCATGGTATGATTAAACTCGTCATTCCTACCTGAGTCTGATCAGATAAAGAACTCTTGAGGCACACAGCAAAATGAGGTATCCTTGCAAGTGTGATTTTGAAATAAAAGCATTTCATATTTAAATATGAAATGCTATAAGGTTTTCATAAAATATATGTATATATTTAATATTTACTAACTGGAGTAGAATGTATGAAAGAAATAATCTATCCCAAACTCAGTTTACTACAATTTAGAAAGGTAGAACACATAACTACATAAATGGACTCCACTAACTCACTGTGAGTTTTCCTCTTTCTTTTATCAATACCAAGGCTGACTCACCTTTGATGAAGTTGCATTAGATGACTTTCAATTCGGTCATTCGCCTATTTAACATTGTTTATTGTTATCTATGCGGCTGCTCAGTATTCTACTCACCTCTACCCTGTTCCCTTTTTTGATCTGCATAACGGCTTTTTTAAGCCTTTCCCTTTCTTCTCAAGCTGCCCCATCCCTCTCTCCTCCGGCTATTGATAGCTGTACCTTCTACTTTTACATTCTTTCATTTGGAGATGGAGGAGTAAAATGTTTAGAGAACTCATGGCTAATATCTCTTAACATTTTACTCCTCCATCTCTAAATTTACATTTCCCTTTTTTTTTTTTAACTCTTCTTCTCTTCTCTTTTATTCTTCTTCTCCTTCTCCTTTTTTTTTTTTTTTTTTCCAGACGCAGTCTTGTCTTCCTTCCTCTGTCACCCAGGCTGGACTGCGGTGGCATGATTGTAGCTCACTGCAACCCTGAACTCCCGGGCTCAACCAATCCTTCTACCTCAGTCAGTCTCCAGAGTAGCTGGGACTAAAGGCGTGTGCCACCATGCCCAGCTATTTTTTTGGATTTTTAGTAAGGACAAGGTCTCACTATGTTGCCAGGCAGGTCTTCTTTGCCTTTCCTAAAGAATACAGTTCTGGTATTTACTACTTTTCCAAGGATAGCCTCCTTACTTTGGCTCATGATCGTGGTTCCGTCAGCAACTACAGCTCCATCTTTAAAGCCTTTTTCCCCTTGAATTTTTAGTCTCTTTCTATCTCCTGGAGCCTTCCCTCAGCTCAAGTATCCTGAATTCAAAAAAATTTCTCTTGAACCTAATTCTCTGTCAGGCAGCCTTAGTTCTTTCTTCCTACTCCACCCATCAGCCTTTTAAAGAGATGCCTGCATTTGCTCACATTTCCACTTTCTTTTTTTTTTCTTTTTTATTATTATACTTTAGGTTTTGGGGTACATGTGCACAATGTGCAGGTTTGTTACATATGTATCCATGTGCCATGTTGGTGTGCTGCACCCATTAACTCGTCATTTAGCATTAGGTATATCTCCTAATGCTATCCCTCCCCCCTCCCCCCACCCCACAACAGTCCCTGGAGTGTGATGTTCCCCTTCCTGTGTCCATGAGTTCTCATTGTTCAATTCCCACCTATGAGTGAGAACATGTGGTGTTTGCTTTTTTGTCCTTGCAATAGTTTACTGAGAATGATGTTTTCCAGTTTTATCCATGTCCCTACAAAGGACATGAACTCATCATTTTTTATGGCTGCATAGTATTCCATGGTGTATATGTGCCACATTTTCTTAATCCAGTCTATCGTTGTTGGACATTTGGGTTGGTTCCAACTCTTTGCTATAGTGAATAGTGCCGCAATAAACATACATGTGCATGTGTCTTTATAGCAGCATGATTTATAGTCCTTTGGGTATATACCCAGTAATGGGATGGCTGGGTCAAATGGTATAAGGCTACAGTAACCAAAACAGCATGGTACTGGTACCACAACAGAGATATAGATCAATGGAACACAACAGAGCCCTCAGAAATGATGCCGCATACCTACAACTATCTGATCTTTGACAAACCTGACAAAAACAAGAAATGGGGAAAGGATTCCCTATTTCATAAATGGTGCTGGGAAAACTGGCTAGCCATATGTAGAAAGCTGAAACTGGATCCCTTCCTTACACCTTATACAAAAATTAATTCAAGATGGATTAAAGACTTAAATGTTAGACCTAAAACCATTAAAATCCTACAAGAAAACCTAGGCAATACCATTCAGGACATAGGCGTGGGCAAGGACTTCATGTCTAAAACACCAAAAGCAATGGCAACAAAAGCCAAAATTGACAAATGGGATCTCATTAAACTCAAGAGCTTCTGCACAGCAAAAGAAACTACCATCAGAGTGAACAGGCAACCTACAGAATGGGAGAAAATTTTTGCAACCTACTCATCTGACAAAGGGCTAATATCCAGAATCTACAATGAACTCAAACAAATTTACAAGAAAAAAACAAACAACCCCATCAAAAAGTGGGCGAAGGACATGAACAGACACTTCTCAAAAGAAGACATTTATGCAGCCAAAAAACACATGAAAAAATGCTCATCATCACTGGCCATCAGAGAAATGCAAATCAAAACCACAGTGAGATACCATCTCACACCAGTTAGAATGGCCATCATTAAAAAGTCAGGAAACAACAGGTGCTGGAGAGGATGTGGAGAAATAGGAACACTTTTACACTGTTGGTGGGACTGTAAACTAGTTCAACCATTGTGGAAGTCAGTGTGGCGATTCTTCAGGGATCTAGAGCTAGAAATACCATTTGACACATTTCCACTTTCAATTCACTCCTTAACCCAGGGGCTCATACTGCTATTACCTGAATAAGACGCTCCACTCAACTGTCATTCAAAAATCTAGTAATTATAGAAGGTAACTGTTCTATTTCTCCTGGTCCTCTGGACTGTTATTTCTGTTTGCTGTCCCGGTACTTTAACTGTTGTCTTGTTTCCCCTACCTTTATCATGTACAAGCCAATTCATCACCTGTTATCTGTCATGTTTTCTACTCTCTGCCCTTTGTTCCTCATGTCCACATCACCATGTACATACTCATTCATGGCCAAAAATCAGCATTCTCTTTGATTCTCCTTCTCCACTGGCTGTCCTCCAACATACATACATACATCACACACACACACACACACACACACACACACACACACACACAAATTCTATAAGCCTCTTGCATCTAAACCAGCTCTTTGCTCCACTGCCTTGACTTAGGCCTTCATCCTATTTAGCCTGCCTTACTTCTGTGAATTTCGACATGAAATACTTCCCGGTAGTCACTTCACTATGCAATCATTCAACAATAGAGTAATCAAGATGCAATAAAAACAAGAATATGATCATGCCAAAACTCAGCTAAAAACCTCTGTGGCTCTCAGGTCCCATAGACTGTATTTGAAGTTTTCTTCTCTCTTGCCAGGTTTCGCTATTCACATCAAGCAGATTGTCATTCCTTAGTTCAGCCATAATTTTCCATGCCTCACATTTAGTAAATGTTCTTCCCTTAGCCCGGTATTTTCTGTATCTTTCCCTTGGGTAGAAAACTCTCCATCTCCTCTCTATGTTCCTGCAGTACATTGTAAATGCCTCAAGGATTGTGCTCACCATATTTTATTACAATGGTCTAAAATGCCAGACCTCACTGCTCCACAGATTGAGAGTTTTAAATACACCATATTTGCTCAAGAAGCATTCTCATTATGTGTGAATGAATAAATAAGTGTCATGAATTTCAAATCTAAGAAAGTGAGATAAAAATAATGTAAAAATAGGGCCACTAGGAATAGAAAGTTGTTTAGAGATGAAGAAGGGTAGACGTCAATAATACAACTGCTAAAATAGCAACCATAGTTTGTAAAAATGAGTGAAATATAATTTCATTTCTAGAACCCCATGTAGACCTATTGCAATACACTGATGCTCTGTTAGAACGGCAAGAATGGCACTAGACACTCAGGGGTCCCATACAGACTAATTCTTATAAGATAAATTGCAGCCTGTTAAGAGTTTTTGAGATGGGTGTTACGAAAAGATGGTGAATGTTATTGGACAAATGTATAGACCAAGAGAGAAAGATGAAGATTGATTCTATACAGAGGCAGATGTGCCACGAATAATAGTACAGGTATTGAGTGAGAATAAAGACCTGTGTAGAAAAACATGCACACTACCACAAGAATGAAATGCACTGAGAAAATGAGCTAGTGATGGGATAGGATATGCCAACCTGCTTGTCATTTTTTATTGTTTTTCAAGCTGTACTATGTCTTAAATGATATTCAAGTCTGTCTACTGTTTTCTGTGCTTGCCTCTAATGATTCGTAAAAATTGGTTTAATTTTGGCAAAGTCCCACAAAGATTTCTTAAATGATCTGGCAAACCAGTGCTAACATCTGTACATACATCAATTGAAATATATTCAAAATGCTATACAGTCTATTATCATAGGACTTTTCAAATGGAGTTGAAAGCTTTTCAAAATATTAGAAAATATCCATGTAGTTAGGTAGCTAAAACTCAGGCTCTACATAAATATAAGCTAATGATTTAAGTGTTAGTTTCCATTAAAAATTTAATTCTCAGTTTTCCTATAAAGTATTTTCTGGGAAAATAAATACATGCGTGTATGTGTGTGTGTGTGTGTGTGTGTGTGTGTGTATGTTAATCAAGATTGACAATGCACTCAAGTTAAATCTACCATTCATTTCTAGCTTGTATAATTTTATTCATATTCTTTCTATACTGGAGAAGAGTGATACAGTTGAACAAAAGCTTTCATTAGTTTTATTACATCATCAGCTCTAGATACAAATTTACTCGGTTTTCTCACTCTTTGCCTGCCCTTGTACTTACATATCGCTGGCAATGGAGGAGTTCCGGGACATAGACTTTGGAGAGAGGTCATAATCGCTGTCGGATCGATACAGGAAGGACTCCCGGCGTTGACTGTGGACAAAATTTGCTTGGAGAATTAGCCCAGATCCTGGGCTGGTCATGGGATCCAAGGGACTCCGTCCCGCAGATGTGCCATTGTCCACATCAAAACTGTAAAGGAAGGAGAAGGAATTATGTTGCTGTGAACGTTCACATGTTCATATTTTCACAAAGCGTTTAGCGTCAGCTGAGGAATTGACAGTGGAATTAGCAGGAATCAAAATTACAGCTAATTTCTGCCATAAAAATATGGTAATATTGAAATACATAAAAGAAAAATACATTGACTTCACATTCTTGTTTTCCTGGATACTGTTGTTAACTGACCAGATACAAGATACAGGTTTTTCCAAACCCTACTTCAGTTAAAAGGGAAACACTCTGCAAAACATAATCTTCTAAGTACAAAATTCCTTTTGGAAAATAACAAATACACAGTAATTCATTAAATATTTGAATTCGATTCAACAAATACCCATTTTGTGCCTAATGATGTTCTCCCAAACCTGGGCTTCTCCCTCCACGTTCCTACCCTATAACATCCCTCCAAGCATTAATTTCTGTTGTACCCACTTCCTTCCATCCCTACTACCAGTATTTTAAATTCAGGTGTCCATCAAATTTCACCTATATTATTATAACAACCTTTATAATAGTGTCTTGAATCCATTTTCTAGTGTCATTCTTCAGTTTAAAACCCTTCAGTAACTTGCCATTGCTCTCAGGATGAAGTCAAAATTTCTTTGCTAGACTGCCAGTCTAACCATCTGCTCTCAGTTACAATTAGTTGCCCTCCCAGCCTCAACTTGCAGCCCTCATCTATTCGGTACTTCATGCTCAACTCATATTGAGGCACCATCTCCTTGTCACAGGCCGTCACCGCCTCACCTCCACCTCCGCTAAATAATCAAATCCCCTTTCCCCTGCCTAATTGTCACTCATCCTTGAGACTTAGCCTGCACCTGAAAAGCTACCCTGGTACATCAGAGCTTTATGAAAGGCCCTTTCTCTATGCTCCCAAGACACTTTCCCACTCCCTAATGACAGAATTTACAATGAATTGAAAATGGTTTTCACCCGGTCTCCATTCCTAGATTGTGAGCTCTCTACGAATGGAGACTCAGCGTATTCTTGGCACTTTGAAAACTGTGCCCAAGTGTCTTGAGTAAATGATTAAATGAATAAAAGGCACTGTGCTCAGCAATACGTATTTCAGAGCTGGGAAAAAAACCACACACACAGTTCTTAACGTCATAGTCCTTATAATCTAGATAAACTTTCCACAGAGAACCTTTCTAGTGAAACATCAACCAGGATTAAAATAAAGTAAACTTTCAGCAAAACAACATGGCACATGGATACATATGTAACAAACCTGCACATTGTGCACATGTACCCTAAAACCTAAAGTATAATAATATAATAAAAAATAAATTAAAAAAGAGAAAAGAAAGAAAAAGAAAAAAAAAAAGAAAAAAAATAAAGTAAACTTTCATGTGTTCTTAGGAGAGGAGGGTGATAGCTTATGATAGCCCAGCAGGTGTGTGGTTTTAAAGAAAAAATTGTTCAATGAATAAATAAACATGTGAATTCAAGTTTTGCTGTCATTAATATTTTCCGCATTAGAATCGTTATTCAAACTATTAACTAGCTAATTTTAAAACATTCTTTTATTTTCTTTATTGGGGTCATTAATAAATAGAGTTATGACTCTAAGATTGGAAGATGT
Organism: Symphalangus syndactylus; assembly: GCF_028878055.3. Taxonomy (NCBI): domain Eukaryota; kingdom Metazoa; phylum Chordata; class Mammalia; order Primates; family Hylobatidae; genus Symphalangus; species Symphalangus syndactylus. The sequence continues at coordinate 40,531,874 of NC_072440.2, read as the reverse complement.
TTCATAGATCACTTTTGAATCTGTGATCAAATAACAGTGGCTCCAAAATAATCCATCAAATAAACAGAAGAGGAAAAACTCATTATCTTGAGCAGTTGTAAGTATGTTTTTCCAACTTAAAATTTTCTTAGAATTGTGTCTCTTTATAGATATATTTATTTGGTTCAGGAAGGACAATGAGAGATTGTCAAGTTGAACAGACTCACTTTACAAACAAGGATACCAGGTCCTAGAAAAGTAAATTGACCAGTCACTGAGCTAACTGCATTGAATCATCTATTGTTCCTAAAGTCCTTCCAGCTCTACTGCATGATTATATAAACCACAAATATATGTGGCACCCAAACAAGGGACATGTGTTTCACCAGAATAGGATAGGCACATATGTATGTGAAACCTTGTCAATTCCCAGGAAGGCTGGAAGGGGAGGATAGTCTCTAATCATTCAATAGACACACATTAGGGATCTTCGACAAACTGTCCTTGGATATGCCTAAATAGGCATTTATTAAGCACCTAATATGAGTGCATTAAGATACAAAAATAAAGGATGAATGACTAACTCAGGCTGGGATATCTGAGAAGTTTTCATGAAGAGTAGTATTTGAGAAGGTTTTTGAAGGTATTTAGTATACAACTGGAAGACATTAAAAACTTCTAAATAGTGGCGGTTTGGCAAAGTAGATTTCTCTTCTAAGAAGATAGTCATGGCAGCTTTTCAGCATGAGGAGGACCTAGTAATGTGAATACCTATAGAAATGTTTATGTTTATTTCCCTTTAATATCAAGATACTCTTATTGCTACACTTTAAAAAAGAAAATACCCTCTCCTTCCTGTGCATGAACAGAAATGTAAGAGATACTGAAGTGTGAGTTTTGGTTTAGTTTTTTTCAGTTCAACTGAGTAAACACCAAATTTGTAAAAATCAGTAATTTTTTCTTTAATTATAATTTTTCCAATTAAATCAAGCAAGTCTTAACACTCCACTATAAGTTTTGAAACAAATATTGCTAAATACCTTAGATATTTAGCATATCATTTAGATACTTATGATATTTTTAAATCTTACAACTTTTAAGCCATAATATTACCACTAAAACCAAAACATTTATTAATAGGTCAGGAAGTGCTTGATATGAGATATTCTAGGGGCTTTAATATTTTTCTTTGTATACTGTAATATAAAAATTTGTCCACTAGATGGAGATCATTTTCTTAAACAAGGAAACTATTTTCTACTGAAGGGTTAAATAACCTTAAAGGCCTAAATTATTTCTTAGAGACTCATGAAAATAACCCTTTAAATGACATCCAAAAAACAAAGTTCACAATTTATACTAAGTAATTATCAATATTGATAAAATTACATTAATCTAATATCAGTATTAGCTTTACAAACATTGAGAATGAAGATCTAAAAATAGTGACTGATATTTTATTGGATTTTTTTGTTAAAGAAAAAAATACTTGAGAAGACAATTGAATTTCTGTAACAAATCACTGAGTACTTATTGTGTTGGAGTAAAGTAACATGAGCATCATTAATAGTCTGAGGTTTCACTCTAAATTTTGGCACCACAAGAATTCTCAGAATACGGTTTGTTTTGGGAAGTGAACCTAGGGTCTGAGTTCATTTGCATAATTTATTTCCATTATATTAAATGCTCTTACAATCAAAATTAATTATCAAGAAAAAGTAGTATTACTGAGACTCTCTAGTCTGAAGTATCAGCCAATGTCAGTATTAGTGAACGGCTTTATAGAAAAAGAGACTTTTTATTTTGAAATATTCATTGAATAAACTTTTACATTACATCCTATGTCCTTAGATCAGCACTTGAATAAGTACAGATACACTACACATTGTCCTTTTCTAGAAAGCACTAAAGTCTAATCAAAGTAATAGAACATAAAGCAACCAGAGAAAATAAAAGCAACAAAACAGGTGGCATCTGTATTAAATAGTATATAAATACTAAAACACGGAATTGTATTATATAGGCAATCAGACTATGTGATGTAGACGATGAATGTAAAGGGAATTTAAGAAGTTGCAGGATGTACACCTTTGAAGGAGAGTTAAAAAATGTCCAGCCAGAGTAGAGCTGGGGTGGGGGTGGAGGTCATCCAGCAAAAGTGAAGCCACAAAAACAAACCCAAGAAGGAATGAATAAGGCATGTATATGAAACAGGACATTTAGTGTGTGGCTCAATTTGAGGCTTGGTATTAAAGAATAGTGGGGGCCTATAAAAATGGCAATTTTGTACAGTTCAACCTAATAGGTAGGGCTGGATGTGTTTATGGTATGGATATGTTTATAGGTATGGGCCAAGGAGTGTCAGCAGAAGCTTGTTATAAAGACTTACGTGGAAACACACAAATCAACTTTTAACATTGAAATCTCAGAGGAGTAAGATGAGGAAGACTAATATTTGTTAAAATAAACATATTGCTTTTGCAACAAATAAAAGGTAGAAAACAGAGTAGAGGCTGAGCACAGTAGCCCATGCCTGTAATCCCAACACTTTAGAGGCACACGTGGGAGGATCGCTTGAGCCCAGGAATTAAAGATTACAGTGATTGATCGTGTCACTGCGCTCCAATCTAGGCGACAGAGCGTGACTCTGTCTCAAAAAAAAAAAAAAAAAAAAAAAAAAGACAGACAAAAAACAGTTAAAAAAAAAGGAGAAAAATAAATGTGTTAACTACAAAAGGACCCCCCAAAAGGCTTGTTCATTAAATACTTCAAATATTAGAACTAGGAGGTTTGCCTTAAGAGAGGTTAGTTGTGGATTTTAAAAGGCAGTACATTTTTACTCGGTAGGTAGTAAGTTAACTGAGAATTAGACACTTAACTCTCTGAAAGTTAGCCTAATTAGTCAGTTTGGGCTGAAATTATAGATGGCTTCAAATAAGCTACTTATTTTTGAAACATAATTGTATCAATAGTCCACATCGTGGTATTATGAATAAAACAAGAAGGTGATGAAGGATAAGGTAGCCCTAACCTTAGATGCTGGTATCAAAATGATCAGTTGTGAATTTTCCAAAGACATTCTTTAGAAAACACTTGGATGTGGTGAATTCTCTTTTGACTCATAGCCAATTAGATGGAGTCCAAGCAAAAAACTAGCAGAAGTTTGAAAAAGTAACTAAAGGACTGGGGAGAGTAAAAATAACCAAGTTTAATGATGATGGTGGCAATTACAATAATGTTAATAATAATAAAACTTCTGGGGGCACTTTCCATGTTCCAGGCACTGTGCTTTGCATATATTATCTCATTTAATCCTCACAGTAACCCTTTGAAGTAGGCACTGTATTTTCCATTTGACCATGGGGACTCTGAGGCATAGACAAGTGACTCTATGTTAAGTAGTATGCTCAAGCTCATAAGTGGGTTTTAAACTCAAGCTGTCTGATTCTAAGGCTGGGGAGAAAGGACTCTGTTTACACCTCTATTATGAAGTTTCCTATTAATCATTAAAAAAATACAAGAATATCTTTTAGTTTCCTCACCTGCATGGAACTTCTGAAAGTAACATTCTGATTAACTTACAGGTGACGCATGCAAAGGCTAATTCTGAGACTAAATTTTCATATGGGGCCGGGTGTGGCGGCTCATGCCTATAATCCCAGCACTTTAGGAAGCCAAGGCTGGTGAATTGCTTGAGCCCAGGAGTTCAGGGCCAGCCTGGGCAACATGGTGAAACACCATCTTTACAAAAAATTTTAAAATCACCTGGGTGTGGTGGTGCTTACCTGCAGTCCCAGCTACCCCAGAGGTGGAGGCAGGAGGATCACCTGAACTAAGGAGGTCGAGGCTGCAGTGAGCCATGATTACGTCACTGCACTCCAGCTTGGGTGACAGAGCGACACTCTGTCTCAAAAGAAAGTTTTCATATGACCCAACATTTTGGAATTTGCCATATCCCCAGATTTTTCCAATTCTGAACATAACAGTAGGGTGTAAAAAAGTCTTTGCTGTAACCCATTTGGTGGGTTTCTTTATAGAGTTTGAGATTTCATTTGAAATTAAGGAAGGGTCAGTGGGTCTGCAAAAGGGCTTAGCAAATGGAACTAAGTGAGGTGCTTTCTTGTTCCACATGTTTGCTTCCCTTAATGCAATTTAAGAATGCACACAATTCTTAAAAGAGATAACTTTTGCCAGAAGGCAGTTTTGGAGGAGGAATGATATAGCTATATTTGGTCTCCTATGAGGGGGCAGTAAGAGTAATGACCAGCTGGCCTGCTGCATTCAGAAGTGTTAAAGAATGTGTGTGGCTAGCACTACTCATGATCATTTAATCCACAGACCCATCCTTTTCTATGGAACCAGCCCCCGACAAGAAACAAAGAGAAATCGGACAAACTGACCAATGAACTAATTACTCCCAGTTCTCCACACTGTTCCATTTCAGTGGAATTACTGGATGGTAATACAGTTCCAATCTACCTTTCATCCACGTTCTCAACTGCTCACATACTTTGTGTCTACTGACCTTGTAATGTTTGTCTGCTGAAGGTCATTTCTCATCTTTTTGGCCTTTTGCTAGACACTGCTTCCCCAGTTTAAATCTTTTCAATTTATTTTTGACCATGATATGGGCCCTCTCCTGAGCCAGAGTCCTGCTACTGTGCTGAGTAAATAGCTTTCCTCATCTATCCTAGCCATCAGGACCTTATACTTAGCACTGACCCCCAGTATGAAGCCCAAAGTGGGTGGGGCAATGAGGGCCTCAGTGGATCAGCTGCTAAGGAATCCCTATTAATAGCAGCCTCCATTACTGAAGCATCTGTGAAAGCCACTCACAGGGAAGATCTTGCTGAATGCCGCTGGGAATCCTGGGAGCCATCACTGAAGCCAGGACCATCTGAGAGCTGCCCTTTTCACTACATAGTGAGAACAATGGCACATAGAAAATATAGACCTACCAAAAATGTTCCTGTTAAGACGTTTATTTAAGAGTTAGAAAACACGGGTTAAATTTGAAATCTTGGTTCAGCCACTTCCTATTTGCGTGTTCTAGGGCAAGTTACTGTACCTTTCTAGGCTTTCACTGCTGATAAAGATAATTACAGTACCTAGCTCTAGGGCCATTATAAGGATTAGAAGAGAAAATGTTTGGAAAGCATTCACCACATTGCCTGGCAGCTAGTACACTCCCATTATTTAGCAGCTATTGTTTTTCATTTTTATTACTCTTTTTCTTCCAGGGGGATCTTCATCTAGGTCATTCTCTTTAACTTTATTTGAACACATGGCTTTGGGAAGAACCTAAAGGGAGAGATGAAAGAGGAAGAGAACTGAGCACCAGATCACCTGAATCAGCCCTTGCAATCAGTGAGGTGACAGATGCTGGAGCCAGATTGCTCTAAAAGTTTTAGCTGCTTTTATGCCTCCACCCAACTCCATAATTCCAGTGTGATAATATCCGGGGAGGGTGGAGACTGCTGATTTTTTTCTAGATATTCCTCACTGAGGAGAAAGAATGATTTCCTACCAGGAAGTGTGGAAGGCTTGGAGGTCCCAACAACCTAGGTGGGGCTCCAGCTGAATATAATGTGCAGAAACAGTCCTTCAGACCTCAGGTCTCCAGACACAGGGTGTAGCTTGGGGACCTCAGGTCACAATTATACTGCTGTTTATATTCCTGTACTCCACTCTCCCCTGTGTATTGTAGCTCATGCTGTTAGCCAACACATTGGAACCCATTTTGATGCTTTGCCACTCAAGGGGAGGGGAGGCTTACCCTTGAGCTTAAGGGGAGAGTAACTGGAACTGGATGATTACATACCTTTTTTCCCCTCTTTATAATATTAAATATTTTACCCATTGTTATCAATATCACAAGGTTATGAAGTCGTTTCTAATCAATGCCAGTGATACTTCTCTATTGAAAATTTCCCTGCAGGTCAAATAGCTTCTCTGGAGTAAACAAAACAATGATTCGCAAAATTCACCATTTTAATATTTACTTTTCTCTGATTATCTATGGAGATGAGACTGTAGAAACTAGCATTTTACAGTGGTATGCACAGATGGCAATCTTTCCCAATCAATCATAAAACTGCATATTAAATTTAAGTAGGATACCCGGAGAAGGCATGATACTTAGCTACTTTACAAGATTACACAGCTAAATTATACTACACATGTTAGCTTGTATAATATATATATTTGCACAGAGTTAAGATATTTAAAAGACATGTTTTACCCTTTGTTTTCACAGATGATTTTTATAAACAAAAGCCTGGGGCTGGGCATGGTGGCTCACACTTGTAATCCCAGAACTTTGGGAGGCTAAGGGGAGTGGATTGCTTGAGCTCAGGAGTTCAAGACCAGCCTGGGCAACATGATGAAACTCTGTTTCTACCAAAAAAAAAAAAAAAAAAGCCAGGCATGATGGCACAAACCTGTGGTGCTCAGGCAGGAGAATCACTTGAGCCTGGGAGGCTGAGGCTTCAGTGAGTCTAAATCATGCCACTGCGCTCCAGCCTGGGTAACACAGTGAGATCCTGTCACACACACACACACACACACACACACACACACACACACACACACACACTGGTACAAAGATGAAGGGCATATGCTTACTTATGAGTAAAACATTAGGTGATATCTGGAAATACACAACATATGTTTCTGGCTTGTCGGTGACACTCCCAAGTAACACAGGTCAATAAAGAGATTCAAGATGGACATGATAGCATGAGTTTGATGTCTGGACTGTAAATGAAAGAGGATAAGCTGGACTTGCTTAGCACACTTTTGACACAATGATATGATAAAAGGCCAATTTTTCTGAAAAGTATTTATTAGGCCAGTGTTATGGACTGAATCTTGTTTCCCCTAGAATTCATATGTTGAAGCCTTAACCCCCAATGGTTAAATGAGGTTGAGGTTGAGGTTAAATCTATCTTGTTTCCCCTAGAATTCATATGTTAAATGAGGTCATATGGATGAGGCCCTAAACCAATAGTGCTGGTGTTCTTATAAGAACAGAGAGAGACACAAGAGCATTCTGTCTTCACCATGTGAGAAAGCAGCCATCTGCATGTAGGAAGAGAGCCCTCAACAGGAACCAAATCAGCCAGTCTTGGTCTTAGACTTCTCAGCATCCAGAATTGTGAGAACATTTCTGTTTAGGCCACCAGTCTAGGGTACTTTGTTATGCAGCCTGAGTTGACTAAGACAACCAGAAAGCCCCAACCAAAAATTGTTTTACTTGAAGTTTATACATTACTTTTTAATGATTATTAAGAAAAATTTTCTTAACTGAAACTCTCCCTAAGAAAGCATCTCAAATTATTGCCAAGAGCAATGCCATGAAATTTTCCCCCTAAATTTTCTTCTAGGTTTACAGCTTCAGGTGTTACAATTAAGTCTTTTGAGTGGATTTTTTGTGTATGATTTAAGATAAGGGTTTAGTTTCATTCTTTTGCATGTGAATATCTAGTTTTCCCAATACCATTTCCCAATACCATTCAAGACTTTTCATTGTATATTCTGGACATCCTTGTCAAAGATCAATTGACTGTGTATGTGTGGGTTTATTTATCAGCTCTATTCTGTTCTATTGGTTTTATGTCTGTCTTTGTGCCAGTACCACATTATTTTGATTACTGTCACTTAGTAATATGTTTTGAAATCAGGAAGTGTGAGATCTCCAGATTTTTTGTTCTTTTTCAAGATTGTTTTGACTGTTCAGTCTTTTGTGGTTTCTTATGAATTTGAAGATTGCTTTTCTATTTCTATAAAAAATACCATTGGGATTTTGATGGAGATTGCATTGGACATTGTGGACATTTTAACAATATTAAGTTTCCTGATCCATGGCAGCATCAAAGCATAAGCAAACAAAGCAAAAATAGGCAAGTGGGACTACATCAAAATAAAATGTTTCTGCACAGCAAGGGAGAAAACACAGTGAAAATACAACCTACAGATTATGAGAAAATATTTGCAAACCATGTATCTGATACGGTGTTAATATCCACAATACATAGGAGCTCCTACAACTCAATAGCAAAAACCCCCCAAAACCCAATTGAAACCCCTCAAAATTAAAAAACCCAATGAAAGAAATGGACATTTATCCAAAGAAGACATAAAAATGGCAAACAGGGATATGAAAAGATGCTCAACATAACTAATCATTAAGGAAATGCAAAGGAAAACCACAACGAGATATTGCTTCACTCCTGTTAGGATGGCCATTATTAAAAAAAAAATACCTGTTGGCAAGGACATACAGAAATTGGAATCCTTACGTACTGATGGTGGGACTGTAAAGTGATGCCACTACTATAAAAAACAGTATGGAGGTTCCTCAAAAAACTAAAAACAGAACTACTATATGATCTACCAATCCAACTTCTGGGTTTTTATCCAAAAAATTGAGATCAGCATGTCAAAGAGATATTTGTATTCCCATATTCATTTATGTATATTCACAATACCAAGATGTGGAAACAATCTAAATATCCATCAATGAATGAATGGATTAAAAAATGTGGTATATACATACAATGGAATATTATTTAGCCTTAAAAGAAGGATATCCTGTCATATGCTACAACACGGATGAATTTTGAGGACATTATGCCAAGTGAAATAAGTCAGTCACAGAAAGATAAATATTGCATGATCCCTCTTATATGAGGGATTTAAAGTAGTTGAACTCATAGAAGCAGGAAGTAGCATGGTGGTTGCTGGGCCTGGGTGGAGGGAGAAATGGAGAGCTGTTGTTCGATGTGTATCATTTAATCATGCAAGATGAATAAAGTCTAGAGATCTGCTGTACAACATTGTGCTAACAGCTAATAATAATGTACTATACACTTAAAATGTAAGAGGGTAGATCTCATATTATGTGTCTTTGTTTTTAGCACAATAAAGCAACTTTTACAAAAAGGATCTCAAATGGCCCTAACATGAGGCCATGGTATTTGGACTCTTGAGGCAAAGCCTGCAGTAGCAGTATGAGGTCCATATTGGCAGTAATTACCTAGAAATAATGAGAACTTCAAGTAGTAAACATATACATTCAATCAGAATATGTGCTGACAATGGGAAGTGGAAAGTGTCTTTTTTTTGGTAGTCATTGGTAGGCCTTAATTTATCTAGCAATTTCATGCAGGTGTCACTGTGATTGAGAATAAAACAAGTAGGGATTTATTTCTTCTCTTATATCCTATTATCATATGCTGACCACTAACTAAGAGTATGGAGGGAAGAGCAGAAAAGCACATGCTCTCCAGGCCAGGCTGGACCCGAGAGTCAGCTATAGCCCCACAGGACTAACTCAGTTTTATTTTCCTTGTACTGCTCACAGCAGGTTACTACCAATCTTTGACTTTCTAAGATCACTTCTAAGATGCTACATTTCCAAAATGCACTCTTTCTCAAAATGTGGCTTCATCAAGCTAGAAGTCCAAAGAGGAATAGTGTTTTGTTAACAAAGTGGGGCTCAAGATGGATTAAAGACCTAAATGTAAAACCTAAAGGTATAAAAACCCTGGAAGATAACCAGATAAATACCATTTTGAACATAGGAACTGGCAAAGATTTCATGATAAAAATGCCAAAAGCAATTGCAACAAAAGCAAAAATTAACAAATGGAACTTAATTAAACTAAAGAGCTTCTGCACAGGAAAAAAAACACACAACTATTAACAGAGAGTAAACAGATAACCTACAGAATGGGAGAAAATGTTTGCAAATTATATTACCTGACAGAAGTCTAATACCCAGAATCTACAACGAAATTAAACAAATATTCAAGCAATAACCAAACAGCCCCATTGAAAAGTGGGCAAAGGATATGAACACTTTTCAAAAGAAGGCATACATATGGCCAATAAGTGTATGAAAAAATGCTCAATATCACTAATCATTAAAGAAATACAAATCAAAACCACAGTGAGATACCATTTCATACTAGTCAGAATGGCTATTACTAAAAAGTCAAAGAATAACAGATGCTGGCAAGGTTGCAGAGAAAAGGAAATGCTTATATTCTACTAGTTAGAATGTAAATTATTAATAGTTCAACTATTGTGGAAAGCAGTGTGGTGATTCCTCAAAGAACTAAAAACAGAGCTACCATTCAACTCAGCAATCACACTACAGGGTATATACCAAAAGGAATATAAATCATTCTACCATAAAGATACGTGCATGCATGTGTTCATTACAGCACTATTCACAATCACAAAGACATGGAATCAAACTAAATGTCCATGAGTGATAGACTGGATAAAGAAAATCTGGTACAAATATACCATGGAAAACTATGCAGCCATAAAAAGGAGTGAGATCATGTTCTTTGTAGGAACACGGATGGAGCTGCAGGCCATTACTTTTAGCAAACTAAGGCAGGAAAAGAAAACCAAATACTGCATGTTTTCACTTACAAGTGGTAACCAAATAATGAGAACACACAGACAGAAAGAGAGCAACAATAGATACTGGGTCCAACTTGAGGATGGAGGGTGGGAGGAGGGAGAGGATCAGAAAAAAAATACCAACTGTCAGATACTATGCTTAGCACCTGGGTGACAAAATAATATGTACAACAAACCCCCGAGTCATAAGTTTACCTATATAACAAACCTGCACATGTACCCCTAAACCTAAAATAAAAGTTAAAATATTAAGAAAAAAAAAAAGTAAGCAAAGAAAAATACCCAAGGTAGTGTTAGGGGGTGTTTCTGTATTTATTTATTGTTTCTATGACATAGAGCAAGTAAAATTGCTTTAATAAGCCCACTTTGAAACACTGATATTTTAATGATGTGCCCTGCTACTTCTCCAGCCACCCACCCATATTTATTCTTCATATTGCAGACAGAGCGACCCTCCTAAAATGTAAGCCCATTCCTGGCAAGTTCCTGCTCATTATCCCATAATGGTGTCCTATTTTATTCAGAGTAAATACTACGTTCTCTCAATGGTTTAAGGCCCTCAGTGACCTGGCCCCTGGTGCCTCTCTAATCATCTTTACCTACATCTCTCCCTCTTGTTCGCTCTGCTCAGCCTCTTGGTCCCTAGCTGTCCTTGAAGCACCGTGCATACTCCCTCCCCAGGGCCTTTGGATTTGCAGTTCTCTTTGCCTGGCATATTCTTTCTAGAGTGATCAGCTCAATGTTACCTTCATGCGATATTCCCATACTGGCTTATTTAAAACTGCCACCCCTAACCTCCTAACCGATTTTTTTTTTTTTAAACAAAGAAACAGAAAACCTTCCTTACTCTTAATTTTTCTCCATCGCATTTAACAGCTTCTGATGAACTTTGTTTTTTACTTATTTTATTTTATCATCTTACTCACCCCATTAGAATATAAGCTCCACAAGTGCAGAGATTTTTTTAAAAATCTACTTTGTTCATTAATGTGCCCTCAGCAGGTACAACAGTGCCTCACACATACGAGTTGCTCAATAAATATTTGTATTGTGAATACATGGATATCTTTGGATGCAGCGCTACTTTTTCTATCCTGGTTATCATTTACCATGGTTATCTGTGTAGTTCTACTTTAAATAAACTTCATAACCATTTTTTAATTTAGCTAGGAATTGGTCACTTATTTAAAGAAATAGGTTAATGAGATTGATTAGTACATTTGAAGAAATAACCTAGAACATTACTAAGAAGGCATTTTAACGGGGGTTATTTTGAATATCCTCCTGTTTGAACACCAGTCAGCCATGCAATCAGGGGTGGGATCTAGGTTTTGTGGTACATGAAGTTTATACAATTATAAGAGTCTGCTTTCAGAAAAATAATACAAAAAATCTTAGTTTTTTGAATTTTACAAAACCTAAAACTATGTGCAGCCGCTAGTACCACTTCTTACAACTTGAAAAGGAACCAGGCCAATGAGAAGCTCTTAGCTTGATCTTTATTAGTTTCACACAGATCTGCATCTGAGGTAATTACTTATCAGGAAAGGATATGAAAAGAAATTGGATGGGTGAAAATAAAAATGTAGCACCTTATATTATTACTTAATTAATTAATTTATGTATTTTTTGAGATGGAGTTTTGCTCTTGTTGCCCAGGCTGGAGTGCAATGGCGCGATCTCGGCTCACTGCAACCTCCGCCTCCCGGGTTCAAGTGATTCTCCTGCCTCAGCCTCCCAAGTAGCTAGGATTACAGGCAGGCGCCACCACACCTGGCTAATTTTGTATTTGGGGTTTCTCCATGTTGGTCAGGCTGGTCTCGAACTCCCGATCTCAGGTGATCCACCTGCCTCGGCCTCCCAAAGTGCTGGGATTATAGGCATGAGCCACTGTACCCAGCTGCACCTTCTATTTTCTTAAGAGATAAATTGTTATTAGTTTTTTCTTCATTCCTTTTTACTCCTTCCCTCCCTCCCTATCATCTCCCTCTCTCCCTCCCTCTCTTTCTATTTTCAGTACCCAAATTTTCAAAGCTTACTCATAATTCTCAAAATTTCTCTTGTTATTTGCATGTGTTTATTTTTCCCAGATCAGTGAGTGTCACCTAGTCCTGGGGAATGGGGAGTGATTCCACTAGGTCAGATATTGAACCCACTTTGAAGAGGGGTGATCTTCAAACCATACCTGTCTCCCAAGATATTACAATTTTCTTTTTGAGGGGTGGGTTTTAAAAATGTGATCCTCAATCACATTCCTGGCTATTTGGGCATTTAGGCTTACTAAAAATTAATCTCCAAAAGATTTTATTGAATAAATAAGAATGATTGAACAATAAATCCTTTGTAGAAATACTTAGCCTTAAATATTATATGTTAAGTATGTTAAATAAGTCTAGGTAAGATTATAACAGAACACAAAAAAGTAATAGTTCTACCATAATTGCCTTTAAAATATAAGTGAATTCTGATTCTTTTAGACTAATGGATATGAAAACTCATATACCATGTTTTTCCTCTGGGTTTGTACTCTCCATCAAACAGGTCAGGAAACCATTCACCAGCCCTACTATTAAATCTATTTTGGAGAAGTGATATTATTCAGTTTCCAACCTCAACAATCCAAACAGACGGGTTTTCTGCCTTAATGGGGCTTGAATGAATGGAGAAGGGCTTCAGAGGGTTGTGTGGCCTGAATTAGAGACAATTTTTTCAATCTTACTGGGCGAAGCAATGATAAGAATATTATCTTATGATGGCCATAAACAATCACTCTCCTCTTCAATTCTTTTGAAATATATAGTGGAGAATAAAAAAAGATATGTCTCATTATGTGTCTCATTGTATAATAAGTACACTGAGATTAGCTTTCTCTCATCATTTCTTATATTGGGTGAATTATATATGGTTACAAATTATCTTTTAAAGGTTTTAAGACATTGGATGGGCTACCATAGAGGCAGCAAGATCTACTTCAACAATGATTTTATACAGTGAAGAAACATTTTCATGTTTCCTTGAAATGGAATCTGGCTGAAGACAAAATGACCTTGGGAAAGCATAGAATTCAATAATCAGGACTGTGAATATAGGAAATTCTGCTTGTTGTCTGCCATATTCCATTCTCTGCCTGTTCCTGGGCATAAAAGAAGTTCTCATTCCCTTGCAATTAAATTTGGCCAAGTGACTAGATGTGAGCAGAAATATTGCATGCCACTTTCAGGACTGGCTCATAGCTCCTCCCACATGCCCATCTTGATGTTCTTTTTCTGCCAGCTGGATGCTAAAGATGCTGATGTGTGAAGGATGGTAGAAACAGAAGGTGGGAGAATCCTGGTCTGTGACTGAGAGCAAGGAGAGCTGCCGCATCCTCCTAAACACCATCCTAGAAAGCTACTTGATGAACAATGAGCTTATTTTTTAAGTCATTTAATTTGGGGGCTTATTTGTTAGCACAGTAACATTCAATACACTGCATTCCATCAAAGTAAACTGGAAAGTACATACTGAAAGTACGTTAAACTCTCAAATGTCTCACATTCAATCTATCTCTGGCCCAAGTGAAACCATCTATGTCTTTACTTCTACTACCTTCACACTTCATTTAGGTTTTTTTGTTTTGTTCCCTTGATCTTCCTTGGTTAACAGATATTTTCATTATGACATTTCTCATTACCTAAGTGCTTAAGAGATGTTAGAGAGTAAGTCTATAATCATTACACACAGTTGTGATTGTTGTGTAAAGTGAAAGCCAGCCCGGTTCTGTTCTGCCTTAACGACAATCAGCAAAGTTATAGAGGATCAGTTCAAGTGTGAACTTGACACATGAATTTGTCTCTGGATTACAGAAGACACACAGGACCAAGAGTAACAAACACTCAGGATTTACACCTGTGCTTTACTTGAGCCAATGAGATTTCAGAAGTACCAGATCGAAGTAGGCTTCCCTTAAGACGTCAAAGCATTGCAACAAAAACAAAACAGGCAAATGGGACTATATTAAAACTAAAAATCTCTACATAGCAAAGAAAATAATCGACAGAGTGAAATGACCACATGTTAAATGGGAAAAAATAATTGCAAAATATTCATCTGACAATGGACTAATATCCAGAATATGCTAAGAACTCAAGTTAACAGCAGAAACAAAACCAAACCAAACCCAAATAATCCCAACAAAAAGTAGACAAAGGACATGAAGACATTTCTCAAAAGAAGACATAAAATGATCAACAGGTATATAAAAGGTATTCAACATTACTAATCATCAGGGAACTATAAATCAAAACCACAGTGAGGTATCTTACCTTAGAATGGCTATTACTAAAAGACAAAAAAAAAAATAGATGCTGGTGAGGAAGTGGAGAAAAGGGAATTCTTAGTTGGTGGGAATATAAATTAATATGGCCATTATGGAAAACAGCATGGAGATTTCTCAAAAAACTAAAAGTAGAACAATTATACAATCCAGCAATCCCCCTACTGGGTGTTTATCTAAAGGAAAGGAAAGGAAATCTGTATATCAAAGGAATACCTGAACCCCTATGTTTATTGAAGCACTATTCACAATAGGTAAGATATGGAATCAACCAAAGTATCCATCAACTAACAAACCGATAAAGAAAATACATACATATATGTATACACACACATACACATACAATGGAATACTATGCAGCCATAAAAAGGGCAAAATCCTGCCATTTGCAGCAACATGGATTGAACTGAATGTTAAGTGAAATAAGCCAGGCATAGAAACACAATATGGCATGTCCTCACTCATAAGTGGGTGCTAAAAAAAGTTGATATCATGAAGATAATAAAATGATAGTTACCAGAGTCTCACAGGAGGAGGGGAATGAAGAGAGGTTGGCTAATGTATGCAAACATACAGCTAGATAGAAGAAATAAGTTACAATGTGTGATAGCAGAGTAGGGAGATTATAGTTAAGAATAATGTATCATATATTTCAAAATAGCCAGAAGAAATAAATTGAAATTATTCCACTACATAGAAATGATAAATGCCCAAGGTGCTGGATACCCTAAATAATTTGTCTCGGTCATTATACATCCTATTCATGTAACAAAATATCCCATTATCCTATGTACAAATATTGTGAATTAATTATTTTAAAATTCTGTTAAAAAACAAAAATTAGGCTTGCCTTATTCAAAATGTTATTCCGAAGCAAAATGACATTTCGAATGTGCACACTTGTAGGGAAATGGTTGAGAGTCTATAGAAAAATTCCAGAAATATTCCACAGTTTATCCAAACCCAGACTAGAACCACTCTTCACTGTTGCCTTGCTCATTTGCAGTGGAATCGGGGTGAGTTGGTTCAGACTGGGAATGTCGTAGGTTGAATCAGATGCCTAAGACCATTCCTGTTCTGAACTCATAGGCTAAATGCCTTTCTAGAGCCAAATGTTCCTCTCTAGAAGAAGGAAAGGATATTACCTGGGGCATCCTCTTGCCAATGTAGCACTCTCCTCAAATTTGAGCCCTCTTTCTCTGAACTTCAGTGTATTTCTGGTATAAGAAATATTTCATCGCCACCTTAGAGATCAAACTCAAAGGATTAATAGATCCTGAGGGTGATAGAGTAGGTCATAGAAAAGAGATACTTATCCATTCCACAAATGCTCATCAACTACCTACTCTTGCCACTCTGGGAGGAATAATGAAGCTCACTGAGAAGACGTAAGGATGGTAGTAGTCACATTGATCTTCTGCTCCAGAATTAAGTTGGGGTTTTCCTTCCCCTCAGGATGACCAAATTCATGGTGAGGCTGTTCATAAATCCTGTTGACTTGCCAGGTCCACAGCCAAGATAAATGCACAGCTGTTTTCTAAAGGCATTTGACCTCTTCTCTAATCATCTCAAGTTGAGAAGCAATGTTCATTGCTGACTCTCTTTGTTTTGACATTAACTATGTTCTCAACTAAAAAATCAAGTTTTACTTCTTCAGCCATTAAAATTTCTCTCATTTTTATGAAATATTTCTCAAACATTTGAATATATTCATCCATTTTTGTGCCACTTCATCTATTTTCTGGATAATGATATTCAATTAAGTGTATTTTGTCTTTTTTCTTTTTTTGTAGAATTTATTCGATATAATCTTGGCTTCCATTTTATTTCCCACTTATCCTCCTTTAAAAAATGACTTATGGTTTTTTAATGAGGAGTCCAAAATGGCATACAGAACTCTAAGTACAGTGTAAACAAGGCCATCTGTAATGAGAAAGCCATTCAATTCAGCAAAGATTTTTCTAACCAGCTATATACAGTCATGACAGAATCCTCAGATTTAGTGTTTCCTAGTAGCAATTGTAATTCTTTTGATTGCTGGCCTGTAAAATATTTAGTACTATACTGTACCATGACAGTGTAAATATGTAAATAGAACCTCCATCTCCAGCCTGCTTATATAAAATGAATACCACTGGTAAATAATTTTAAATGTAGTTACTTTTACAGAAAAATATATGCTGTAAAATAACTTTTACTCTTTTTTCATACACTCAGATAGCCTAAAAAAAGGATAGATGTCAGTTTTTTAAACTTGGGGGAAAAAAGAACCCAAACATGATTATATACTTTGCTGACCTTTGAAGCTTAATTTGACCAAATTTTGAAAATAGTCTTTTGAGAATTACAGAGTGAGCAGACGCCTGTACTTCATGAAACCCAAATCGAGTTTTTTAAAAATAGGCAGTGTAGGTATCGTCTTTGCTTTTTCCATGTCTTTAAGACTTTTAAAAATCTTAAAATATGACGGCTTCACCACTCTTTTTCTATAAAATTCAGAACTTCAGTTAAATTTGACAAGAGGAAAAATAAAATCCAAACCACATCTATGCTTATTCTGCTCTTGGCTTCTTCCTACAGAGCTGTCCTTTAAATTTGCAATGTAATTACGAGTTTCCATACCACATATGCCACTAATCCCACGAAAGTATGTGGCCCTTCAGACCACATGAAAAAAATCTCTCAGGGCACCTGGGGTGCTTTACCCACTTGCCATGTCCAAAAAGAGTTCCATCTGTGCCCCTGATGGTCAGATAACCTGTCCTGGGTGAGACAAAAGAATTATTCCCAAAGGCCTTTTCCTTCTGTGCTTCTTATGCCCTCGCAAGCGGGTTGTTTCTGAGCACCTTCACGGCCATTGTTCAGTGGAATTCACACAGTGACCCTGGGCAATAAGTGATGGGTTTGGGAGTGTAGATTTTTACCCTCATTTGCTGAAGAAAAATCTGAGGCTCAGGAAGGAGGGCAATGATGTGCCCAGAGTCTCATAGATTTAAATGGCTGGATTATGACTCAGTCCCAAATCTTCTGTTCTTTGGACTAAAGATTTAAATGAAGGATTGAACAATTGGATTACTTTTAATCCTTCATAAAGCTTGAATGAAAGACAAATGCTTATTTTAATGTCCCTTATGGGCACTCACTAGAAATATTCTCTAGCCGAGCACAATGTTCAAAGCCTTTGTGTGGAACGTTACATTTTGCTGAAATGAATGGATGTGCTTACATGTCTCTAAATAGTAGAATGAAAAAGCTGGAAAAGGATTTTAGCAAGAGTCCTTCACTTTGGTAATCTTGTTAATCATCCTAACAATATTGTAATGCTTTACAGTGTATGGTAAATGTTTGTTAATACTTAGAGGGAGATACAGAAAACAACTATCTAGTTAAATTTACTTAAACATATCAGACCAGCTTTGCAAAACAAAGGGATTCCCACTTCATATTCTGAAGAATATTTCAGAAAAATAGGAATGTATTTCTTTTGTATTATTTATTGATTTTTAAATTTTAGATCCAGGGGTCCATGCGCAGTTTTGTTACATGGCTATATTGCGTGAAGCTGAGGTTTGGGCTTCTAATTATCCTGTCACCCAAGTAGAGAACATAGGACCTGATAGGTATTTTTTGACCCTTGCCACACTCTCTTCCTCCCTGCTTTTGCAATCCACTGTTGATGGGCAGGAATGTATTTATAACGCAAAGATAAGAACTGATGCTGGGCAATACTACTGGGTTGGGAATTGGGAGCCTTGAGTTTGAGTTCTGACCCCGCTACTAACTCGTTGTGGTTTTGGCAAGCCTCTTGACTTCTCTGGGACTTAGCTATTTCATCAATAAAATAAAGAGATTGTCCTTTTCAATTACTGCTACACATCACTTTGGAGAGGGTTTTAAAAATACAGATTCTTAGGCCTCCTTTTGGATACTCTGAGTTGGTAAAGCTGAAGCTGGATCCAGAAATCTCTATTTTCAAAAGGCTGTCATAGCCATTTGATGCGTTGTCAGGTTGAGAACACCGGACTTGCTGACCTCCCTTCTAGATTTAACATTCCCAGTTACAACTGGACAGCACTGAACTCAGCTCATATTCCTCTATGCTGTGCTTACTTGGGAGCGGGAGTGGTGAGAAGAGCCAAAGCTGTCGTCACCAGGCTATATTACACCACCTTCCTAGGTGGTGTCCCTGCCCACATGCCCAGCTCTTCAACACCACTTTCTACGCTGCTGTTGGGATTTTGTGTGTGGTTAAATGGGAAGGAGAAAGAAGGGAAAAAAGGAGAGAGGGAGAGAAGGCAGGAAGAAAGGAAGAAGGAATGAAGGAAGAAAAGAAGGAAGGAAAAAGAGATAGCTTGAGGTGGCTGGAAAATGTGACTATTTTACTTCCTTGAATAACTACTTTTGCCTTTAAAAGTGGATTCTTTATCATGGCACTTAGGTTACTTTAAAATCTTGTCCTAATTCCCTTCAAATCTTGTCTCTGGCCCCTCCAAAGATACTTCTGGTCATACTGTTCTCACTCTCTGGAGTATATGTTACAGATAATGAAGTTTTAGACCCAACCAATTTCTGCCTCATGAAATTATTCTTACATTTCAAAGCTCAACATGTAGTAAGAAATGTGTAATATGACCTCCAATTCTTCCTTCCACAATTCCAAACATCTTATTCACACTCTCAGTAAAGCATTATCTCAGGGTTAAAATAATAAAGCAACTGGCTTTAGACACATTTCTCCCCAGCTATTTGAGGTTAGGGGTCTCCGTATCATTTACTTTACTCATCAAAAAATTAACATTCATGTTTTGCTTGACCATTTGCCAATTTCTTTACATCCACTATTTTTTTGCATTTCATAACATTTCTGTTAAATATTTTGTCAACCCATTTTATTGATAATGAAACTGCAAACAGGGAGGTTTGCTGGTTTGCTGGTTAATGATGAAGCTGAGATATGAACCTAGATGCTGTGATTTCAAATCTTATGATTTTCCTATACTGATTTACAAGACATTGACAGATAGCAGGTGCTCAGTAAATGCGTATTAAGTGATTAATATTAAGTGAATGAATAACTGGTGAGAAAAGGCTTCATGTTCTAAAATAATGGTCTCTGGTCTATGTTTGCATCTTGAATCTGCTTCTTGCTATCTGAACAATGTCAGACAATATACCTAATCTGTCTGACCTTCCCTTTTCTTCTTTATCACATGGGGAAACCATACTGCCCTCATATAGGGGTGTGTGTGTGTGTGTGTGTGTGTGTGAACTCAATGATATGAAATGTGTAACATGTCCTCACCAGTGTGTGCACAGAGTAAGTACTCATTATATGTTTGCTTCTTAACTTTGTGTGGGAGGCAGTCATTTTGTTGTTCATTGCATCTGAATTTTATGCATGTGCCTACCTGTGGAGGTTACATTTATTCCTGAGATTTTAATCCTCTCTCATCTTCAGTGAGAAACAGTAAGAGAGACACTATATGATGATAGTCAAGAACACAGGGTCTAGGCAGCTCTGAGTTCAAAACCTGATTCTCTGCCTTTTTACCCTTGTGAGTTTGGCCAAGTTACTCACTCTCTCCATGCCTCCGTCTCTTCTTCCATAACATGGAGAACATGCCATTTAGAATCAGGCCTGGTGTGTGATCAGTGCCATGTATTTGGGGCTATTACTTATGTTATGGGGGCACAAAACTAATAATAGGCATGGGTAGCACAATAATGAAATATTTGTCCTTTGTGTTTCTCAACCAAAATTGATAATTCTTGTAATATAGGATCAACAGTAAACTGGGACCTTGTCATTTGCATTTGGAATCGTAGGTAACAGTAATTAAATGAGCATTTGAAGAATACCTGAGAACTCACATATAGGAAAACAAAGTAGGAGTGGGCATTTTGTATTTAAACATAATGAAGCATCAGCTCTTATGTATTTAGGAATGGAGAAGGAAAAAATGTCATTTGACTTTTGTTGAGCACCGTAGATTACTATCTTTGATACTCTCATCTGAAATAACAAAAACTGCCTCTGCCTTTCCCCAGCCCTACTATTGAACAGAAAGAACTGGAAGGAGAAAGAGTGCCATCTTTTAGAAATGGTTCCTCTGAGTCATGGTTATCCCTTTTGAGTACCACGTCAAAGGCTCTATTTCACCTGAGAAATCTCATACACATTTCAAAAGTCAAACTGTAATAACAAAACCTACAACACTACCTATAATGTCAAAACATCAAGCAAGATGTAACAATCTCTCTCATATCCTAGTCTCATACATATACGGTGTGAGTTAAGGACAAAGGTACTTTTGACTTTAAGACAATAAGAAATGTGAGGTCAGCGTCCTTGGGAATAACTAGAAATCTGAGATATTTATTGCCTAGAGACAACGTTAAGATGATCTCAGAAAGGTTTTCTTTGGAATGGTGGAGATTAAGTGGCAAGGCCAGGTATTCCTGTTACCAAAATAAATACTGCTTAAGCAACAGCAAACATGGGAGAGGGATGACAGAAGAAGGGTTTCTCTATCCCTTTGCTGGAGCTAAGGTAAAACAGGCAAATGATTTTGAGGGCTCAGCATTTAAATCTACCATATAGGGTTTAACTGTTGGTGCTGTACTGCTGTCTGTTGATAGAACTATGCCTTCTCCGGAAGCTTCAAACTTTAGTTGATATCTCAGGTAGAAAGTGTGTTCTTCAACATCTTTCATAGCTTTGGCAACACTGATCACGTTGCTGAAATTCCTCCTCACCGGAGACCTTACCACCTGTGAAATTCTCCTCAACTCTGCTCTCTGCCTCTGAATTCCTGGACAGAATTAGAGTTAATATACAAGAACTCTCAAAGGCAAGCCTGCCCAGACAGTCTTTAGGTTGGTGGTTCACTGTCCAGGGGACCCAGCTGCCACTATTCTACAGGCCTTTTTCCAAGGGTAACACAATAATCACAATAGATAATAACAACAGAGAATGTACTATTTTTAGCATTTCATATCCATTGTCTCATCTGATTTTTATTACTATGCCAGATAAAGCAATGGTGCTAAGAGAAGTAACTTGCCTGAAATTTGTATTTTTATCCATTATAATTCGTTGCCTCTCTAGGATCCAATGGCCCCTTAGTAAAATACTGATGCTTTAACTCTAGGTTCCCAAATGCCATTTACCTCCCCAAGCTTCGTATCGTGGCAAAAACTACATGCACTTTGAAATCAGATCTGAATTTGAACAGGTTCTGTTACTTGCCAGCTAGGGGACCTTAAGCAAAGCTTCTTACCCCCTCTGAGCCTGCAACACTCAAAAAGGATTATAAAGCACTCACATATTAAAATGAGTTAATGAATATGAAAGCACCTAGAGCAGAGTTTTGAAAATAGTACATGCTCTGTAAATGTGAAATTCCTTGTTCTTCTTTCCCCTTTAAATACATGGGAGTTTCCTATACACTGCTTTGGTATTTTAATAAGATGGTCTTAATTTTACTCATTGCATGCATCTTGAGGCCAGTGAAGCACTAATGCAATTATCTCTGTCAAGCCTTCCAGTTATTAAAACTAACAGCCATGACACAACCTTCTCAGTTCAGGCAGCCCACCTATATTTTTAATGGGAGTATTGGTATATTTGCAGTCTCCATCAGAACAAAATTCTGTTATTATTTTGACTCTAGGACCATTATTTTATGTGACAGTGACTTTGTCAGAGGAGAGAAAGGATGTGACTTTAATCCTGGTTTTTTAAAAAAGAGCAATTTACCTATTATAAACTAGTTGAAAACTCTTATTGAATAGCATATTGCAATTGATGTTTGTGGTAACATGCCAGTTTTAGCAAGAAATAACACCAAATAGAATGCTCCAAATTTATTATTTGTTTGCACCTGTGCTCACCCACTTATTTTCCTTCAGCCTTCATAGTTCTTCAGATATTTGATGAGTGGTGTAGGTGATGAATGAATAGCACATGTCTGTAAAACACTAAGCTCAGCTCAAGACCTGCAGATCTTCCTAGTGAACTAACCAAGTGGTTCAGTTGGTAACACAAGTATAGTATTCCAATAGGTTTAGACCCTGCTCTGGACTCTGGAGAACATTGTATCTGTTTAGGTCATTCTAAAACATAGCCACCCTGTTGCAAAGGGTTTCAAATTTTGGAGATCAGAGACCCCTTTGAAAATGACATGACTTATAAATCTTTGGAAATGTGAGTCTTCAGAAAAATTCATAAACACACACACATGCATGCACACACACACACACACACACACACACACCCCTTTTGGATGTAATTCCATAAAGTTCAGTATAGCCTAGTGATTAAGCTAAGAGCTTTGGAGTTAGATAGCGTGGCCTAAAATAATGACTCTACTGCTATTTAGTTTTATGACCTTCCTCAAGTCATTTAATCTCTTTAAGTTTCATTTTAAAAATGGGAACAAAAAACAGTACCTATGTGATGAGTCTTTATGAGATTTAAAGGAGATAAAGCATGTGAAGTGCTCAGCAGACTGTAAGACACTTACTAAGTGCTTTGTACATTTTTGTTATTTTAAGGGAGTTAGAGATCTCCAAAGCTTATTTGTGGGCAGCAGATTAAGAATTTCTGCTATGAAAAGAGGACAAAGTTCAAACCAATTAAGGACCATCTGCCTACCATAAAAACAAGATCCTATTGAAGTTAAATAACTATCAATAAAGGGGCATTCAACAACTAGGTCTGCTACCCTGCCTGGCCCTGAGCGAGTAGGACAATGGGTCCAGCCATGTCCCTGTTCTTTCTGAGGAGTGGCAACTGTGCCTGCTGCTGCACCCGCCTGTACCAGCCATGGCTCAGAACTTGGCAGTCATGGATGCTCTCTACACTTGACTGAAAAAGAAAACAGCTTCTTGGCTGCATGAGCCTTAAAAGATGTCTGTCCTATTCCTGACATAATCTTTACAAAGTTCTAGGTGTAAGAAAAGGCTGTTTTAGGTTTTAATGAGAGAATATTTGTTAAGCGCCCAGCTTAAGGACACACACAAAACTATCAACAAATGCTGTCTCTTTCCAAAGGTCAAGAGAGGAGGGTAACTTTACTTGACGAAGTCACAGCTCTGGGAGAAATTCCACTGACACTCAGGGGACTAAGTTACATAGTTTAACTAAATTTGACTTGAAATAAGTGGGCACTTAAGAGGGCTTTTCTCTGGGGATTTTACACATATTTTGCTGATGTTGTATTTTAAGGTATCCTATTTTGGTCAAAGTAGATTCTTTAGCCAAATCAGTATATTTTGAAATGACTAAAATATCTAGCAGCCATCAAGTTCAGATACATTGATCTTTAGGAGGGAATAGCCACAAATTGAATAGTACTTAAAGAATTCTGTATCATTTTGCTTTGTTTCAGAGAGACTATCACAGGGAACAGCTTAGTTAAGTGACTTTAATATTAATACATTCATTTCCATATTTCCAATATCTAGCATAATTCTCATACCAGGTATAGGAAAGGGATAACTATTTATTGAATGAATTTTCTATATATGTATGTCAATATCCATTTTTAAGAACTCCATGGTCAGGCATGGTGGCCCACACATGTAGTCCCAGCTACTCAAGAAGCTGACATTGGAGGATCACTTGAGCCCAGGAGTTTGAGTCTGTAGTGTGCTATGAGCAGACCTATGAATAAACTAGGTGAAGAGAAATTTACTGTGCAAATACCTGCTATGGCTGATACAAGATGCAGATTATAGCTCTATGGTGGCCTGGAGAACGTCACACTTCTTAATGAGTTCTCTAAGCAGATGACCAGGAGAATCACTATTTTATTTTTGATAAAGTTTCACTGATCTTTTTTCAACTAGTCTTACCAAATTCTCTGAGAAACACCTGCTGCATTTGATCTCAACTCAATTTCAACTCCACTGGGGTGCATGGGTGGGAACAAGAGAAAAATAAGGGAAATATTTAAGTAAATGAAATTTAGCAATGTCAGAAGAGACAGCAGGACAAATTGCAATCAATAATCCACCAACAATGCTAATCATTTAAAATTGTACATTTACATTTTCCAATGCAGGAATAATGGTATCAATATGAATACCAACGACAACAGTAACGATAATGAGTTAGCATTTATTGAGTATTTACTGTGTGCTGTAGACTGTGTTAAATCCATTTGCATGGCTTATTTCATTTAATCTCACAGGAATCCCAGGTGGAGGAGACTGGCATTTCCTTTCCTCCTTTATAGATAAGGAAACTGAGGCAGAGAGGAGTTAAATAAATTATGGACAAATGTAGAGCCAGTGTCAAAGCATCAACATCAGAATTCTCCATCGTTATGCTGGCTTTTCTCACAATATGGCCTTAGATTACTTGGGATGCTTGCTGAAAATGATTAGCTCTTGGTGTTATCTAAAGCAAATGAATTAGGGTCTTAAGGATGAAGATCAGGACTCTACATTTAAGAGAGAGCAGGCACAGTATTTCTTACGTACATCATAGTTGGAGAACCAGTGTCTGAGCAGTATGAGTTTCACAGCCTGATACTGCTACATGAACCAGATTGAGTAAAATGATTCTTGTTTTTACTATAGAGTCGTATAAGAGGGAAAATATATCACAACATTAAAGAGAAACAGTAAAATCACCTCAACTATTGAAATCATTTCAACAGAGGACTCAACTTCTGAATTGATCATAGAGATGTAACTGCTTTTGCCCAGCTTTAGAAGGCAGATTTTTGTATTTGTCTCTTATATGGAACTGGGGCCTCAATTTCCCATTCGTAAAACAAGAGTGTCGGACTAGACAAAATTTTATAAAACTGCAGATTTAAATATTAATAAATATATAAATGTTTTCCCTTTTTTAAAAACGAGAACTCACTATACAATTTCTTAAAATAACTTTTTTGTTTTGTTTTGTTTTGAGACGGAGTTTCTCTCTTGTTGCCCAGGCTGGAGTGCAGTGGAGTGATCTTGGCTCACTGAACCTTTGCTTCCCAGGTTCAAGTGATTCTCCTGCCTCAGTCTCCTGAGTAGCTGGGATTACAGTTGCCCGCCACCATGCCCAGCTAATTTTTGTATTTTTAGTAGAGACGGGGTTTCTCCATGTTGGCCAGGCTGGTCTCAAACTCCTGACCTCAGGTGATCTGCCTGCCTCAGCCTCCCAAAGTGCTGGGATTACAGGTGTGAGCCACCGGAACTGTTTTTTTATATGCAGGCTTAAAATTTGTTTTAAAAACTATCTGGAAGTATATTTAGTATGTCTTGACAAGTTTAGACACCATTTAAACTCTTTGACCCAGTAATGGCATTTCCAAAAATTTTGCCAAAGTAATTAACCAGAGATACAGATTAATATTTCTTCTACAAAGATGCTTAGTGAACCACTACAATAAAAAAAAAGGAAAATTTAAAATGCCCAACAATGAAAGAATGGCTAAATATTAAATAAATCATTTTATTATATGTAAAATGGATTCCTATGTCCATTAGAATATCAGATTTTTCTAGAATCCTAAATGACATGAGAAAATGCTTCTTAAAAATGTCAAGCGAACAATGTAGAATAAAAAATTATATATATACAGGCTGGGCATGTTGGCTCATGCCTGTAATCTCAGCACTTCAGGAGTTCAAGACCACCCTGGGCAACATGGTGACACCCTGTCTCCACTGAAAATTCAAAAATTAGTTGGGTGTGGTGGGGCAAAACTAAAATCCCAGCTACTCAGGAGGCTGAAGTACAAGAATCACTTGAACCCAGGAGACGTAGGTTGCAGTGAGCCAAGATTGTGCCACTGCACTCCAGCCTGGGCGACAGAGCGACTTTGTCTCAAAAAATAATAAATAAAAATTTTAAAAATGTAGAAATGATATATATATATACACACACATATATACACATATATACATATATACACATATATATACATATACATATATACATATATACACATATATATACATATACATATATACATATATACACATATATATACATATACATATATACACATATATACATATACATATATACACATATATATACATATACATATATATACATTTTAATGGTCATATATATCCTATTATGTGACAGATGAATATCAGGTCGGTCTCTCTATATACATACACACATACATGTGTATATATACACACATACATACACATATATATACATATATACACATATATACACATACATGAATGTACGTTTACATATATACGTATATATGTATATATATGTGTATGTATATGTGTGTGTCTGTGTATATGTGTGTGTGTGTGTGTGTGTGTGTGTGTGTGTGTGTGTGTGTGTATAGAGACTGACCTGATTTCATCTGGCACATAATAGGATATATATGACCATTAAAATGTATATATATTTGTGTGTGTGTGAGCATGTTTGTGGGGTATGTGTGTATATGCTTTAAAGGTTTATGCAGGAAATAAACCAACACGTTTTAATGATGGCTATCCCTGGAAGCTGCAATGACAGGTTGTGTGTATTTTATAAAATATTAATAAATATTGGAATACTTATTGGGAATTTTCTGAAGTTCCCAATTTGTCCACAATGAACATGTGTTTATTTTCTAGTTAGAAAAACATGTTATTACAAAATAATTCCACAGGAAACTACTTTTAGAAATGCATTTATGATGCAAGGTGAAGCATATCTGCAATATGCTTCTTGCTGACAAAGAGGCCTCTGAAGCAGGCCTCACCAATGTTCCCAACGATGGTAAATTTGGCAATAATTGTGTTGTTAGGGGAGCTCCAAGCTTAAACGCTGCAATTATGAGCTAGGGTACACAAGGACATGTTGGAAATGACAGGCAATATCAGCTTCCTCCAAAATAATGGTCAAGCGAATATGTGCTTTTGCCCAAAAAGGAAAGTAGCACGGCTGTAACTGGATATTGTAAATAAGTGGTCAAAGGATTCCTAAATAAGCAATATCATATAAGCCTCCTTGAGGCATATTTTTTCCTTCTGGGAGCCGTCTTAGGCTCACAGACATGAAGGCAGCCAGGAAACTGTTATCTGTTTACTTCTAATTTATTTTTATAACTGTCCATGCCAGCAATAACAACAACAAAAATGTTTCTAGGAGAAAAATAAATTTGGCAATAAACTCTCTGAGTTTTTAAAAAATCTTACCAAATCAAAAACTTTTATTTATCATGTTGCTGTCAAACCCAGCCTCATAAAAACTTTACTTATAATTGAGTGTATGTATGTCTATCTGTACTGTAACCTTGATACTTGGCCTCCAATCCTGGCTCTGCCTGCAGCTTTGTGCCTTTGGGCAGATTTCCTAGCCTCTCCACATCTTGCTTTTCTTATCTGTAAATGTAGACAATATTATACTGTGCAGGGCTCTGGGAGGTTGAATCAGAAAATGCCACTAAACTGCAAAGCACAATCCCAGGCACATTGTAAAAATGGAAAAATCAGCTTGATTCCATTCCCTTCTTGCCATATAAGGATGATTTCAGGTCTCTCAAAAGTGTTTCAAGGAATAAAGGAAGTAGTCAAACAAGCGTGTGTGTGTCTGTGGATGTTGATGTGTGATGAAATATATATATATAAATATTATATATAAACATATATGTTATATATAAAATATTTGTAAGGATGGAATAACTGGTATCTGCTTAAACAACAACTATGCTTCAAAAATCCTTTATTTTTCCTGATGAGTTTTGTTCAGGTGAAGATGTTCACTGGTAAAAAGACAAGGCAATCCATTTCTTTTCTACAGTGTCAGCTTTGTTTGAAGGACACAATGACATCTATTCAGAAAGGTACCAATCTTTTTGCTTTTAAAATACTGAGGCAAACCTCTCTGAGGTTTCTTCAAAGCCAGTGGCAGCAAACATATTTCAGCATCTGTTTTGCTTCACTGTAGGTCTGTGTGTGGGTAGGTTATAAAATAAACATGAGCCTGCCATTACAGATATTACTTAAAAACAAAAAAAAAGCTATGATCATGATGTTGATAATTCTGTATTCATTAACCAAATAAAAACACATAAATATCTAGAAAGAAATAGACAATTATGTATTAGGCCTTCCACCTCTTATTTAATAATAGCAGTGTCATTGCTCTAGTTAAAACCCGCTCTGATCTTAATAAATCTGATGTAAAAACATATCACCAGATGGGGACTCTGTTAATCTTATGCGATACTTTCAACTATGATGACTAATAGTTCTATAATTTTTATATGGTTGCTCTTATTGAGGAAAGAGTAACCATTTAAGGAAATCTTCTACATCACTGTTCTTTGTTGAAAGGAAGGCTGGATCTACATGCATGCCAACATACTACTAAAAAGTAAATATGCAATCCAATTATTCAACAATTTGGAATCATGGCCATTTTTATAGTTCCAGATGCTGATCTTTATCCAGATGAAGTGAGACTATTTTACTTCTTTGTCAGAACTCTACAACTAAATATTTATAACAGTCAAATACACAGCTACATTATCACAGTGTGTGTGTGGATATGCACATGCATGTACATACTTTTATAGAATGAGAATGAACTAGGTTTTGTAGGAGTTTCAGTTCCAAGCCACATGCCTGTGTCACACATTCTGTCTGTAAACTACCTACACCCACACACATATACATTCATGCACCAATATAATATGGTTTTCAAAATCATGTCACATAGTTGATCTCATTTGATCACAACAGGAACCACAGTCTAATTGAAATAAATGCCTCTGCCATGAAACTAAGTCAGTTAGTAACTGTAAAGGAATTGATTTACAGGTATATCTATTCCATGGCCTTGCTAACTGAACTCGTTAATGACACGTTATGTAACGCTTGTTAAATTAATGAATACTCTTACATTGAAAGACACATAGTAAAGTGCTGAATTTCAGGAGGTGAGCTAGTAGTTTCAATGTTTGTGGGCACCATTTAATGCATAGGAAGCCTGCATTTATTGAGTAAAATTTAGAGGAAAAAAGAGGCCCTGCCCATTGTAACTCAAGATTAAGGGCAACTTCAATTTCCCGGAGCCTCCGCAATGGGCACTTTAGGAGAGGTGAATATGGTTTGACTGGATAGAGTACAATGGCTTTTTACATTGATAAAATTTGCTGTACAACTGTTTACTGGTGAACTTTTTAAAAATGGAAATAGAATGTAGGCTTCACATGTTATTAAGGATACCCTTGATTATGTAATAGGCACTTGCATTATGAAAAACGAAAATGGCTGAATAGGTAGCCTGAGCCATAGTTTCTGCAACCTGTTCTCCTTTCCACTGTCATCAATCACCTGAACCTCACCTGCTGCTCTGGCTCCTCCTCCTTGATCTTTAGAAATATGACTTTGGGCAGAAACAGATTCAGGAGCCCAGCACCACACCATCCTGCTGCAGTTAACTTGAACATACGTCTTATCTCTGATTACTACTGGCTTCTGCTTTAATTCCCTGTGCTTATCTTCCTTCCCTGAGACTCCAGTCCACCTGGCCTTCCAACACAGGCTTAGGATACTCTCTTCCTGTCCCACCTATGAACTGCAAGCTGGTGTATAGAACTTCCTGAAGTCACATGATCTAGACCAGTGATTACCAATTTTATTGGACACCATATCTATTAGTAAAAAAAAAAAAAAAGTGCAAGCACCTCCATTACGTATATTTATTTTTAATAAGTTATGTTCTTGCACAATTATGTCAAAATATTATCTATTTTACAAAATACAAGAAAAAGAAAATTTGTGAGCGGATAAGAAAAAATACAAGATTTTATTTCCACACCTCAATAAGTTGTCCTGTTCACGCCTGGGCATATGTCTAGGGATTACCTGTTCTGAGCCACTTTTTAGGAGACTGTTATGTTTTGCCCCCAAACACTAGTCAGGGCACGCTATTGTCAATATGCCTGGCCAGATGGAGCTTCTCCTAGTGCCTGGTGAGTGATTCCTGCTCTTGCATCTATCCACCACCTTACCCACCTACCACCCAGTCCCATCAGTCTCTGCTTCATCCCAGTGAAAGGGCTCATTCCAGATTCCAATCTTTATCATTTTGTCTTATGCTACTGTAATTAACTAATCAACTCCCTACGACAAGAAAAGGTAAAAGTTTCTTCAGGAGTTGGCAAATGGCTACAAGCAATAAAAAGGTTTAGAAGGCAAATAGAAATTTAGTTATGTAATTTTTATAGTTGTAACGTAGTATGTTTCTCTCAATGGGCTGCACCAGAATTCTTTTTTTTTCTACTTGTTTCTATTGAGATGTTATTTGTAAAGTGTAATTTATACCTGAGGTGTCCACACATGATAGATGATACATAAAATTTTATATGTGACACAAAGCAATAAGCAAAGTAGGGCACATGTAACAAATGGTCCTGAGACATATAGTGGGAAAAAATAAACTTGTATCCCTACCTTATATTAAAATAAACTCCAAACAGATTAAGAACTAGGTAAAAAAATCACAAATACAGAAAATGTAGCTAAATATTTATCTACTCTTAAGATAAAAGCCTTCAAATTATTAAAGCAAAGAAAGAAGTTACAAAAGAAAAAAAATTAATAAATTTGACTGTATAAAACACCATGAACAAAAGTAAAAAGGGAACTAAAAATTGGAATATATAATTACAATAAATGTGAGCTGGAGAAGGTTCATCTATCTAATACATAAAGAACTCTTGCAAAAAGTAAAAAACTATGCAACCCCAGTAGAAAATAAGGGAAGAGACAAATAGAAAATTAACAGAAGATAAGTGGCTAATAAACATATTAAAACCATTTTTATTCACACTAGTAGTCCAAAAGTGTTAAGTAAAACAACACTGAAATACCATTTTAACCTAGTATGTGGATAAAGATATTTTTTAATGAAAAAAATTTCCTGCGGCAACACAGTAAGATGAGAACTCTCAAGCAGTGTAGCTTGGAGTGTAACCTGGTATAACCTTTAGAGAAGTATTTTTTACAACATATATTAATAGTCTTAAAATAGTCATATTCTTTGACATAATTATTTTACTAAGGAAATAGAGGTAAGCCAATGTTTCAGTTCAAAGATGTTCTTTGCTGATAATTTTAATAATTGGGAAAAGCTAGAAACAGCCTGAATATCCAATAATTGGCAGATATATAAGTTAGAAAATCTTTTTAGGGTGAAACATTTTGTATCTATATAAGTAATGTTTGAAATAATGTTAAGTGATATGGAAAAATGCTCATGATAAAATGCTAAATTAAAAAAAGAAATTAAAACTGTACAATCCATGTAATTGCTATTAGTATCATACTTGCTTGGAAAAAGAATATAGAATAGAAGAAAATAACTAAGAATTAGCAGTGATTATTTGGGAGTGTGTTGAGGTTATGAGAAATTTATATTTGTATTTTTATTTTTTCTATACGTGTGTTGCACTGTGTGTGTGTGTGTGTGTGTGTGTGTAAGAGTCTTGCTCCATCACCCAGGCTGGAGTGCAGTGGTGCAATCATGGCTCACTGCACCCTGAACACAATCCTCCCACCTCAGCTTCTTGAGAGCTGGTACTACAGGGACACACCATAAAAAAAATAATTTTTATTTTTTTATTTTTTGTAGAGACAGGGCCTTGCTTTGTTGCCAGGCTGGTTTCTATCTCTAGGCTTCAAGCAGTCCTCTCACTTTGGCCTCCCAAAGTGCTGGGATTTCTGGCATTCCACCATGCCTGGCCTCTTGCTAGGTTTTTAAAGAAACCTAGAGTGCACATAAATTGCCTTTATAATAAAAACTATTTTAAGAGCTGGGCATGGTGGTTCATACCTGTAATCCTAGCACTTTGGGAGGCTGAGGCATGCAGATTGTTTGAATCCAGCTTGGGCAACATAGGGAGACACTGTCTCTACCAAAAAAAAAAAAAAAAAAAAAATTAAAAAAACAAGCCAGGAGTGGTGGGGCACATCTGTTGTTGCAGCTACTCATGAGGTTGAGGTGGGAGTATCGCTTAAGCATGGGAGGTCAAAGCTGCAATGAGCTGTGATTGAGCTACTGCACTCCAGCTTGGGTAACAGAGCAAGATCCTGCCTCGAAAAAAAAAAAAAAGAAAAGAAAAAAAGAGTAGGTAGGGGTCATTGTGCCTTGAATATAAATATTTTGTAGATTATATGACAAGAATTTTAAATTAATGTTTTCCTATTTGGATAAAATATAAAGATGTCCAACAATAGAATGTAGTTAGAAGCTGTGAAATACAGAACCAGAAAAAAATATTTTAAAATTCATATGGAACCAAAAAGAGCCCAAATAGCCAAGGCAATTCTAATAAAAAATAACAAAGCTGGAGGCATCACCTTACCCAACTTCAAGCTATAATAAAAGGATACAGTAACCATAACAGCATGGTACTTGTACAAGAACAGCCAGATAGACTGATGGAACAGAATAGAGAGCTCAGAAATAAAACCTCACACCTAGGACCATCTGATCTTCAACAAAGCTAAAGAAAAGCAATGGAGAAAACACTCCCTATTCAATAAATGGTGCTGGGATAACTGGCTACCCATATGCAGAAGATTGAAGCTGGACCCCTTCCTTTCACCATACACAAAAAAAAACAATTCAAGATGGCTTAAAGACTTAAATATAAAACCCAAAACTATAGAAACCCTGGAAGATGAGGTAGGCAACCCCACCCTGAACATAGCAACAGGCAAAGATTCATGACAAAGACACCAAAAGCAATCACGATAAAAGCAAAAATTGACAAGTGGGATCTAAATAAACTTAAAAGCTTCTGCACAGCAAAAGAAACTATCAACAGAGTTAAACAGACAACCTACAGAATGGGAGAAAATATTTGCAAACTATGTATCTGGCAAAGGTCAAATATCTTGCATCTATAAGGAACTTAAACAAATTTAGAAGAGGAAAACATACAACCCCATTAAAAGGTGGGCAAAAGACATGAACAGACACTTTTCAAAAGAATACATACATGTGGCCAATAAGCATATGAAAAAACCCTCAATAACACTGATTATTAGAGAAATGCAAATCAAAACCACAAGATACCATCTCATACCAGTCATAATGGCTATTACTAAAAAGACAAAAAATAACAGATGCTAGCAAGGTTTTACAGAAAAGGGAGCACTTACAAACTTTTGGTGGGAGTGTAGATTAGTTCAACAATTGTGGAAAGCAGTGTGGCAATTCCTCAAAGAGCTAAGAGCAGAACTACCATTTGACCATGCAATCCTATTACTGGGCATATTCCCAGAGGAATATCAATCATTCTACCATAAACATACAGGCATACGGATGTTCATTCCAGCACTATTAACAATAGTAACGACATGGGATCAACCTAGATGCCCATCAGTCACAGATTGGATAAAGAGAATGAGGTACATTTACATCAAGGAATACTATGCAGCCATAAAAAAGAATGAGATCATGTCTTTTAACATGGATAGACCTGGAGGCTATTATCCTTAGCAAATTAACACAGAAACAGAAAACCAAATACTGCATGTTCTCACTTGTAAGTGAGCGCCAAATGATGAGAATTCATGTGCACAAAGAAGGAAACAACAGACATTGGAATCTACTTGATCAGGGAGGGTGGGAAGAAGGAGAGGAGCAGAAAAGATAACTATTAGGCTTTGGGCTTAATACCTGGGTGGTGAAATAATATGTACAACCAACCCCTGTGACATGAGTCTACCCATATAACAAACCTTCACATGTACCCCCAAACCTAAAATAAAAATTAAAAAAAAGAACCCGTGAAATGTTTATATATTTCATATTGGACTGTGGACAAACTGCTACTCTGCTATACTTTATTTTTAAAGTTGTATTGTAAAGTTGTATTAAGTTCCCCATAAAGCAAACTATCCAAGAAACAGTCCAGCAGCGCACTCAATGGCTATAGGCTTTGGTGTCCAGAAGTCTAGGTTGGAGCACTGGCTCTGCAACAGTGTGCAGGTGATTCTGTCTCTGCAAGCCTCAGCCCAACTAACCAGGTGTGTCATTGTTTTCCCCTCCATGGATGCCTTGTAAATCTTATTTTCTAATAACTGAATAATGACTGAATATGGTTAACCATATTATCTAGATTTTTTTTTCCCCCAAGATGGGGTCTTGCTGTCACCCAGGCTGGAGTGCAGTGGCACAATCACAGCTCACTGCATCCTTGACCTCCCAGGCTCAAGCAATCCTCCCACCTCAGTCTCTCGAGTAGGTGGGATTACAGGTGTGTGCAACCACGCCTGGAGAATTAAAAAATTTTTTTTTGTAGAGACAGGGTCTTCCTGTGTTGCCCAGGCTGGTCTTACATTCCTGGACTGAAGTGATCCTCCCACCTCGGCCTCCCAGAGTGTTAGGATTATAGGTGTGAGCTACGGCACCCACCCAGCCATCATCTAGATTTTAAATGCCAAAGTGATAATATGGAGCAGATAGAATAAGATCCAGAAATGAACAAATACCCAAGTGATACTTTCATTATTGCTATCTTTTCTAGGTACCCTTGCTCCCCAGCATAACAACGTGCACACACAGTCCTAGCCCAGCCATGGCTCTTAGCATTGCAATTAGATCATCATCATCACTGAAGTCACATTCTCTAGTCACATTATACATGAAAATGTCAAAGAATCTTGCCCCCCCTCTTTTTTGATGAGGGAGTAAACTAGTCAGCTGTGAGGTTTTTACAACATAAAATTTTTGTTAACTCTGTTGACATTTGGCAAAATGGCTTTATGCTGGCTTTACAGCAGCATAATCTCTATTTGTTTCTTTAAAAATGCTGTGATTAGTTACTGTCTTTTCCTTTAAAATAAACACTAGTGCTGCCAAAGGAAAAATGTATAACTGTTTGAAAGGAATACATTTTATGATTAACATATCTTTATATATAAACAAAATAAAATATGACTTCTCTCTAGTTACAATCATCTTCATAAACAAATACTTCAGGAATAGATTGTTAATTGGCAAGCTAATTGGATGCAGTACTTGTTCTGGGAGCATCTTTGTTACTTCCATTACTCACTTCCATTACTCAAACTCCCTCCACCTGCAAACACAGTCACTACACACAGCGTACTCCTCATTATCACGATGGGATATAGATGATGATTGAAGAAAATGTATGCATTTTTTTATTCATGATTTTACTCCTCTCAAAGGGACTTTTAACTCTAAGTAAAGTCTGTTTCTGATTTTCTGATAAAACCAAATTATTTTACATTATTAAAATTTCATTTTCATAGAATCTCTTTTCCATATCATTCTTAATGTATTTTTAGGCAAAGTCAAGTTATTTTTCAAAATTGGGTTTGGTTAGAATTTTGATCATTAAAAAAGATACTAAATTATTCTTCCTCCAGCTGGAAATCAAGCTCTCTATGGCACCCCAGAGGGAATCATCACTCAGTGAGGAGTGATGTCATAGAAGTGTTGAATAAATAAATGCTTAATGAATACATGAGTGAATATAAGAATGAACAAATCTATAAGGCAAAAGAATTTTGATTCTTTCCTGTCATTTAATAAGGCAAACTAATTTAACCAAAGGCAGAAATCAAATCTACTGGTGTGTTTCATGTCTAACCACTAGAGGTAGGTTTTGTCTTAAAAAATAGAAAAGCCCAAAATAAGACAGCTGATTTTCAAGCAAAGATGAGAATAAACACAAAGCCCTTTCAGAGCTACATGATGGAAACTGTGCAGAAAGTAACGACTCCCTCTTCCAGTCACCAACACATGCTACTTGGAGAAGAATGTACAAGAAA
This sequence comes from Symphalangus syndactylus, assembly GCF_028878055.3. Classification (NCBI taxonomy): domain Eukaryota; kingdom Metazoa; phylum Chordata; class Mammalia; order Primates; family Hylobatidae; genus Symphalangus; species Symphalangus syndactylus. The sequence continues at coordinate 40,495,360 of NC_072440.2, read as the reverse complement.
CTGGGAAGCACTTCAGAGAGACTGCCCAGCTCTATTTGCTAATACCATTAATGATTAGTTCACATATCACCCTCCTATTTCTCAATCCCAAGGTTCACTCAGATGTTTGCCCTAGTTTTCCCTCCTATTTTGCTTTTGATGTGGATTGATTTGAATAAAACATTTAAGAAACACTAATTTAGAGTAAGAGCTAAGTGTCTGTTTTTTAAATGGTGTCTTGGCTTAAAGATAGAAAAGCAGTCATTAATTTTTTGCCCTAATAACTAAAAATGATGTCAAGCAGAGCAGATGGCAAGAAGAGTGCTTGTACGGCGCTAAGCACCTCATGGTGCAGGATGACTCAAACAAAGCACAGGTCAAGAAGCCCCTGGCCTGACCAATATTGGTCAGAGGAGTTCCAAGAAAACACATTTCTTCTTCTTCTTTTTTTTTTTTTTACATTTCTTCTTTACATTAATGAATCAAATTTTCAATTGGAAAATTAATTAGCACACATCGTCAAATTTCCCCAAATTTAAAATGGTGAGTACTCAGCCCCCTTCTACCTTAGATTCCAAACTTGTAACCACCTCTTCCTCAAAGCTAGCAATTTTTACCATCACCTTAAGTGCACATGCAGAAAGATGCTTTTGAGTGAAACATAGTTATGTATGTACAGTCTTTGCCTTAACTTTTCCACTTAAAAATACACCTTGACTACATCGATAATGATGCAGCCATTCAAGAGAATAACTTTCTGCTGTAAGAAACATGAGAATGCAGATACATTGGAAAATAACCAAAAGGTTAAACTTAGAGCTACCATTTGTCCCAGCAATTCCACTACTAAGAATATACCCAGAAGAAAGGAAAATACATGCACACACAAAATCTTTTGCATAAATGTTCATTGCAGCACATTTTGAAATAGCCAAAAAGAGAAACAATGCAAGTGTCTATCAACTGATGAATAAATAACCAAAATGTGGTATATTCATACAATGGAATATTATTTGGTCCTAAAAAATGAAATCTGATATATGCTACAACATGAGTGAATCTTGAAAACATTATGCTAAGTGAAAGAAGCAAGTCACAAAAGACCTCATATTATATAATTCCATTTATATGAAACATTCAGAATAGGCAAATTATAGAGGAAAAAAACGTAGATTAGCCATTGCCTAGAGCTGCGGGGTGGAGGAGAGGCAGGTGATAGGGAGCAGGTAATGGGGGAGTTGGAGGGTGATAACTATAAGGTAAGGGGTTTCTTACAGTGGTAGTAAAATGTTCTATGTTGATTTTGGTGACAGTTGCAAAACTGTGTGAATATACTAAAAATCACTAAATTATACACCCTGTATTGATGAAGAGTAGGGTATGTTAGTTATATCTCAATAAAGTTCTTCCAGAACAACACAAGAAGCTTGTCTATATATCGACACACTGTCAAGTGCAAAATACAAACTGCAGAACAATGAATGTGAAGATTATACTTCTTTTTGTTTAGAAAGGGAGGAAGAGAATAGAATTTATATTTTCATTGCACTTACATAAACTCTAAGGGTATATACAAAGAAAACTAGTGAAAATGGATACATGGGAGTGTGCATATCTTCTTTTCAAAGTATAGAAATAATACAATAGTAAACATCATCTGGAGATAGTGTCATACTAGAGAGGTCTTCCTCATAGATGCACAGTATTGTCTTATAGTTGTGCATCAGTTGTTCAATCAGCCATACACTGATTGACATTTAGGCTTTCTCCAGTGTCCTGTTACAAAAACTCCAGCAGAACATTTTTGTACATATATTTTTTGCACCTTTACACAAGTACATAGAGTAAATGTTAAAAAGTGAAGTTGCTAGATAAAAGATAAGAAATCCTTAAAGTAATGCAACTAAATAATATCCCTTAAATTTGTTGACAAGTGTAGTAGCTGTAACCCCAGTAGGATTTTATTGCAATTACTGAGCAAAATACAATTTTTTTCTGATAAGAATAAATGAAAACTTAGGATTTCCCCATTCTCTGTAGTTAGAGCATTAAAAAGGAAGCACAATAACTTCCTTTTAAAAGAAAGTCAGACAAAAACCAAACGGTTTATTCTATGTAAGCTCTGGAAGTTGAGAAAGAGAAGCCTCCTTTTAATAGGCATGAATTTATTTGAATTCATTATGTGGCTTCTCAAATGCTGGGCAGATTTAAAATGACCTTTCAGCCTCAAAGTGGGAGTTTCAGAGCAAAAGGATGAAGAGAATCTGTTTCAATTAAGATAAACATCAACTACCAAGACCCAATTATACCATTTGAATTTGAAAAAGGCAAAACTGTTGTCAAAAAAATTGGAAAGCATCAGGACAGCAGTAAACCTGGTAAAATTTAATTGCATCACGTTTTGATGATGTTACTGAGTGTTCATGGAACTCAGGGCTATGTTTGGATGCATTCCTCCCTTTCCTTCCCTCCACTCTCCCTGGCTCATTTTGGAGTTGTGTTTGAGTGATTCTATTTAGCTGCATTGGCATCTTTACTTAAATGGACATATCTGTGCAGAGAAAACGCTGTTATTCATTATGGTCAAAGAATGGTAGATATTAACTAACAACTGTGCAAATATACTAAAAATCAATACACTATATACCCTCTATAGATGAAAAGTATGGCATATGAGTTATATCTCAATGAAGTTCTTCCAGAACAACACAAGTAGCTTCTCTATGTATCAACATACTGTCAAGTGCAAAATACAAACTGCAGAACAATGAATGTGCAGATTATGCTCTGTTTTATATAAAAAGGGGGGATGAGCATAGAATAATAAAGTGATACATATATCTTTAATAAATGTTATGATGTTGAAATAATTACAATGCAATACATTTCATACTAAATAAAAATCTTATTTAGTTACTTTTGGTTGTTACTGTTGCTTTTATCATGATGTTGCTGTTTTGTGACCAAAAATATACTTGAGAACTTGAATACATGAGGAAAATGATCGTGGCAATGATGTGTGATGGGTTTCAGTTCATACAGGCCAAACTGCGTTTGCTGTTTGAAGCTGACGGAACCCATTCATAAACTCCTTAAGGGTTGCCAGGAAAAAGAACACCACATACATCCTGAGCAGTCTTTCCAGGAAGAATATCAGTACCTGGCCTTTGATATGTGTGGCTGTCATGCTCATCCCTACTGCAGTTTGGGGAACCATGGCTTACATCTGTCTTTTGCACCAACCATGCCATTCATCCAGCAGGCACATCCTATTATCAGCTGAAGGCCAATATTACGGTCTTTGGGAAAGCTATTCCGACCATTTGGTAGATTATTTTTTTACACATATATATCTATTTTCCAGTTACATTTAGAACTCAGATCGGAGGTAAATTTAGCTCATAGAGGCAGTAGAACACTGAAATCTTTGCACTTATGGCAAGAGAGAATTCAGCGTGGGTTGCCTGGTGTGTCACTTGCTACTTAAAGTCAAAGTGAGATCTTACACCTAATAAAAATGCTCTTGTAGTTTAGCACGTCAAACTCTTGGGAGGGTCTTAAACTTTGTGTAAAGAGGAGGGATTTACAGCCGCAGAACATTTTCAAGGGCACTTTTACTTCAGAAGGCTTTCCTTCTTTCCTAGGTGAAGTCCACTCTCTCTGACCTTGGCTCACCAAGGCCCCTGGGAAGACAGGCTAGCAATAGAAATCAGGTCAGATATGTACAGAAGACACCCCAGTCAAAGACGAACACTAGGGACTTGTAGGTAGGAAACCCATCATTTCAGGTTGTCCAACTTTTCACTGGAAATCTATACATGAGTGCCATATAAATTTAAGTTCTTAAGACAGCAATCTTTTACTTCTTTTCCTTTTTAAGTGATTGAAAAATATAGCCTTTCTGCTCCTCATATCTGCTGGATATTCAAGGCCTTTGTACCTGCTATAATCCCCTTCTCCCCAATGTTTGTTTGACTGGTTCTTTCAGTTATCAACTTCCGTGACCACTCCAACTAAAGTACATCTCTAGGATACACAGCCACAAAGAGACACATAGACACAGACACACACCCATACACAGACATACACAAACACACTGTTTAACTCGGTCCCTCCTGTATTCTCTTCACTGCACTTAAAACACAATTAGGAATAATTTTATTTAGTGAATTTGTTTTGCTTGGTAAGCTCCAGGAAGGGAGGGAGGCAATATTGCATCTCCAGAGCCTAGCACAGAAAGGAGATAAAATATGTATTTTTTTCTGTATAGAAACTACCCTAAATAAAACTGTAGAAAATTATTCTAAATAAAAATCTTGCTGTTGAACTATTTTATATATAAAAGTATATTTATCTCTTATCTTCTTGTATCATCTTTGTAGGCTACTATTAAAATATAATTTACATATATCTAAGAACTGATACACATCTAGTTATATCAGTTAGAAATACATATCATATATTATATATCATTTAGATAACATATATCATATATAATCATATATCATATCTATATATATCAGTTAGAAATATCAGACATTTCAGTTTAGAAATAGCATATTTCTAAATAATATACAATTTAGAATATAAGATATGTATTTTAAGAAGACTCTGTCAAAGAAGTTTCAAGGCCAGATTTAGTTAGAAGTGATACTGATTTTTTTCCACATTCATATGACTTTAACAGAATAATAATTTAGATTAAATCTAATTCATACTTCTATTAATTTTCAAATTAAGCAAAAATTGAGTGTTACCTGGAACTGTTAAGACATTTTCAGTAAACTTTTCATTATCATTTCACTCGTGAGAGATCATATACATGTCCCACCATTTTGTAAATGGTTAAAATTCTTACATTCTCAAACAGTAACTTGTTTTAAGACTAACATGAAAACACAAACATAAACAAGAAAATATTAATAGGAGTTTTTCCCTTCTGATAATAAACCGGCTAGCATTTTTTTGGTTTGCTGTGTCCCTACCATTACTTCAAGCACTTTCCATGTATTATTTCACTTAACATTCACAGAAGCCCTATGGGTAGCTTTTCCCCCTTGTCCAAAATCACCCAGCATGTAAAAGAAGATTAGTTTCAAATTCATTTGACTTCAGAATCCACCCCATCTCTCCAGTACACATTGTTGGCAATTCCAAACTGCCCTGGAATTTTAATAGCTCAGCTCTATGTTTTCCTACAGCCTAACAAAATAGAAATACTTTGAATGAAGTTAAGCACATAAGGTCTGACTTCAAAATGATACCAAGGTTTAAAACTAGCCATTAACTTTTACATGGAACAAAAAGGAATATTTATAAAGCCATACAGAACATGGCCATCTGGCCTACTCCTGATGCAAGAAGCTGAAACATGCTTCTGAAAACTAAGTGCTTTTTATTTCTTTCTTTAGAATTGTTAAAAGTTTCTTGGATAACTGAGAAAAAAAAAGAACCTACTTTCTCTTGAGGATGCCAGAGTATCTTTCATGTAGTGCTAATGTTCTATTTACCCATCAAAAACAAGGGTTAAAAGCAACGGTTACACAGAGGCCCTCCCCAAGCCTCTCATATATAATCAGAAATATCCTAAGGGACCAATTATTTTCTATTACTCCTATTAGTCAGAAATTCACATATTGCAAATAATAATTTCTTCTCTCCATCGGTCTGAATGAATTTATTCCGGATGTTATACTAAATTAGAAATTGTGAGGATTATGACCAAATAAGTTTCCATGAATTTAACATTTTTTTCTAACAAACTTTATAGGATTTCACAAATTCCAGCAGGAGTTGATACACAAGGGACTCCCCTTTCTATTATCTGACTACCTGAATCTACCCTGTCTTAGCCAAAATAGATTATCTGTTACTCCTTTAAAAAGATTGTCCTGAGAGTCTTTTTTTCTTTTTCTCCCCAAGTTGGTTCCCATTTTGAATCTGGACACTAATGAACATAGAAATCAAAAAGACTTTAAAGCAACTATTTATTCAGAAATATTTCAGAAGACACTAAGGTTTTTATTTGGTATTCATTTAAGACTTGCCTCGAAGGCTGGGACTTCTTTATGTCACACCTATGCTATATTTAGGAAGCAACTGAGTGAAGATGAAATGCCTAAAGCAATTGGCACCAAGGGAATTTGGTACTTTAAACATTTTGGAAAGCCCAAGATTGCATGTGTAGTTACATTTCCTATATCCTTTCTCTATCTCTTTTATACGCTTAACACACAAATGGCATGAATTACGAAAGCAAATGTGTTTGGTACTTTGAACAAATTATCCATCTTATTGAAGTAAATTAGCTAAAACTTTTCTTTGTGTATTGGAAATTTAGACAATTTTTTGACTATTAAGAAGTGACCCATGGGAAATTTGAAAAATAAACTTCTGTACTTTATTCAGGAAATTAATAATAATTTATAAGAAAGTCAAATCGTCAATATAACAGAAACAGTGAAAAACCAAACAAAACAAAGCTTCAAAAAAGCTAATTACTTAAGAAGGGATGACCAAGCATATAAAGCTAAGAGAAGGGAGAGGTTCAAGTTAGAAATTAATTTAGAATTCAATTAAAATCTTCTAAGTAAGGTTTATAAAGCTTATAAACAAAATCTTACAGTTTTTCCCGATTACTGGCTAAAGTTTATAAAAATCATTTATGGAATTTCCCACAGTATGCACCAAAAAAAAGCAGAGGATAGTAAATGGGATAGGTTTTAAAGTCAGACTTAGTTCAAAACTAGCCATATAGAACTGGAGCTGTTGTAATTGCACACAAATGGTATTGTAGTCCAGATGTACGACTGGCAGTCATAGAATAATGTGATTCGTTGTGAAAGTCAGATAATAATTTGATATTTTGTTGTAAACAGGTTTTCCATTGTTGCATGGTGCCCTTTTATGGCAGTTGTAATCCTTAAGGGCAGGCCCTTTAACTGAACTATGGTAAGACATAAATGCCATTTCCTTCTGATTTCCTGCATTGAATCTGGTCTTTGACAGTCCATTCAAAAGTTTTTGTTAGATCCCTATTTGATGTAATGGCCTTACTTAGATTAATGCAGTTATAGCCAGGGATTATGCACAGTAACAAAGACATATAACAGCACTCAACCACAGTAATAGTAAAATAGGTTTATTTAGAGAGCTGACAAACAAGCTAGTAGCAGTTATTTGTAGAAAGAAAAAGTTTATTTCTCTTATTAGTGAAATAGAGCCTCAAGCATTTAAAAAATATTTTAACTAGGGCCTATAAAAATAAAGGTCTCCTGAAGATTATCTGTAAAGACAGATTTTGGCAACAAGTGAAATAATGCCTTATATTCATTTTATGAGTTAATTTTGTATAAAATTCACTTTTTTTCCAACTATTTTTTCCTGATGTGCCCTTTTTGTGTTCCCTCTCTATAGATACATTAAAATGTTCTACTCTGTATATTTTATCTTTGAAAACTCAAAGGCTAAATTCATTAAAATAAGAAAGAAATCTGTTGGTTTTAAAATTTATTTAAATAAAAATAAATTTAAATATTTAACTTGGCTGACACAGCCTTGTTAGGAGGTGATTAAGTAAACAATTTACCTAGAATAAAAATATCTCTTATTAAAATGGCATGGATTTCCAGGCCAGTAAGAAAAGAAAATATCTCTCTAACCCAGGGAAAGTATTTTGGTCTAAAATATCAAATATTCCAGATTTATTTTATATTACTCCACCCCAAATTCAAGTAGGGAGGTTTTAAAATTATGTTGTTTACCACTGGATTTCTGGAAACAACTGAAACACTTAACTATAAATGCACACTCCTACCATGAAAGTAAAAAATATTCCAAGGATATAGTAGTAGGTGAAATAGAAGTCTTCTGCCCTATAGGAATACTTCAGAAAGTCACCAGACCATAAATTTTATGAAGCTGAGTGCTGTATATTTCACTATTGTCTCTCTAACAGCCAGCAGGTGCCTGTGGCAGAACAAGCTTAATAAACACTTAAATAAAGCAATAAAAATGCACCTTTACTTTTGCAACTAATAGACCCACAGAAATAAAACTTTTCTTTAAGGACTATATATTTTAAGCTATAGAACTAGACTAAATGATCAGGTAGCTAGAAAATGTTTCTGTACAATACTAAAACAAATTACTTCCTCTATTATTAAGGATTAAGCCTTAATTTCTTTCTCTTTTTAAGCCTTAATTTCTTGCCATTCCAAATATTTAAGTCTGGGAGTGTGGTAAAGCTAAAAGCTGGCTTCACAATGGGAAAAGTTCACAATACAAGCAGGTAAGCTAACCCTAAGTTGTTCCCTAACTTTGAAGGTCGGGAGTCAATCCCTGTGTTAGGGCTCCAGGACAAGCTTGTCACTTTGGTTCAGCAGCCCTGCTGTGGAATCTGCTCATATGTGACAACTGTGTGGGGTTTCAAGATGCACCCAATGAGGTTAGAGTGAGCCCAAAGTGGTGGTCTTAGTACTTACGACCAACAGATTTACTGGCTTCACATAAAAATCACCCATTGACAGAGTCAGAAGGTCAGCATGTCAGTCGGGTGATAACCATGTGCAACACACTTATCAGCATTTCTATATGCACTCTTCTTTACTAGTTTACGACACAAGAAGAGTCATTCGAGCAGTCAGAAAATATAGAGGAAAACTTGGAAGTATATATTTTAGAATGGGAAACACGGGAGGCAATGGAAGGTGTGCCTAGATCAGAATTGCCAGTGGTGGTGATAAACCAAGGGTGAAAGAAAGCCACAGGGAAGAGGCAAAAATCCTCCCTGATACTATAAAACCCTTGCCATAAAGAGTAACTACTGTGTCTACAACTCACCCAGTACAATCTCCTGAAAAGTGCCATCTACTAAAAGAAAATTAAAAATAAAAATTGATTGTAATATTCTTTGTAATATGGAAGAACTCACTGTTCTACTTTCCATGCAAAGGACAGATGTTGAATGCCCATGATAGAGCAGGCATGGTGCTGGGAACAGGGGTTCATTGCTCTACAAAGATGAGCAAACCCAGTCTACCCCAAAACATGCTCACAGGAGAAGTATGTGAGACAAAAGACAATAATTGTAATCTTTCAAGACTTAGAGAAACGTACAAGTTTCATGACAGCACAGAGAAGAGAGTTTAAATTCTAGTTGGGGAAGTCTAGGAAGGCCCTTCAGAAAAAATGTCCATTGAGGGTGAATCTAAGCAACAGAACTTGGACATTAAATCATACTAAAATAATTGTTGTAAAATGACAACAGTTTAAAATGCTCAAATAGTCATATATACCAAATTATTATTTAAATGGCAAATCTGATTTTTACCCTGAATTTGTATCTCAAACAAAAGTTTGCTTAATTACCTATACTTAAGTGAGAATGAATGAACCATATCCACATCAATAAGGAGATCATCTTTCAAACATAATTTTGCAAGGGGGTGAGGAAAACAGCCAAACACAAAGGAGTACATGCTATATTACTCCTTTTATATAAAATTCAAAAGCAGAAAATTTAAAAAGTTTGTGATTTTCAAAATCAGGATCACTATTACTTTTAGTAGGTGGGGGCAGGGGCTTAAAGGGACATAAAGGTGACTTTTGGCTGCTGGTACTATTTTTAATCTGGGTGGTGATTACAGGGGTGACCTTTGAAAATTAGAATTACTTATTTTTCTTTTTTGCATTTGCAACATCCAAAAAGTTTTTCTGTTTACAATATTTATATGTTCTTCATAGGTGACAAATAGCCAAAACATATCAAAAAATACACATGTATTTGTATGTATGCATAAAACCTGCTTCTGCTACAACAACTTTATTTGCATGCAAATTTAATGGTGAGATTAGATATATAGAGTTATGATGAGATCATCAAGGCCATTTAAATGGCAAGCAGCCACACTATGTCCCTCTTCTGTCTGGCAGAGATCACCAATAGATCACAGCACATTTTCTCTCTGAGACCAACGCAGCTCTCAGTACATTATTCCAGGGAGCTACTGCTATTCGTAATTACAAGTTGCCCATAGATTAAAAAGATTAGCTATCTTGGTTTCAAACAATGCAGACTGTCTAATTCTTTTGATATTTACATGAAAAAGATCTTGCAATAATGGAGGGATTTCACATATATTTCTAGGTAAGCGTAAAATTTCATCCCTATGTACGTAAAATGATTTTTTCAATTACAAGAATACCTTTAAAAAGTTGTCTGCTAATATCAAATTTGCTTTTTTGTGTGTGTTTTATATTACCCTAGAAGCTCTTACTGATTCATATGCCAGTAGACTCTTAACAAAACACAGAAAAGTAATTGGGCTATCTTTTTTTTTTTTTTGAGACGGAGTCTCACTCTTTCACCCAGGCTGGAGTGCAGTGGCGCGATCTCGGCTCACTGCAGGCTCCGCCCCCCGGGGTTCACGCCATTCTCCTGCCTCAGCCTCCCGCGTAGCTGGGACTACAGGCGCCCGCCACCTCACCCGGCTAATTTTTTGTATTTTTAGTAGAGACGGGGTTTCACCGTGTTAGCCAGGATGGTCTCGATCTCCTGACCTCGTGATCCGCCCGCCTCGGCCTCCCAAAGTGCTGAGATTACAGGCGTGAGCCACCGCGCCCGGCCTGGGCTATCTCTTTTTAAAGCAAAACACTCAGGGAATCTTTAATGGTTAATTTTTTTTCCCAAGCTGGTGAACTCCACCCTCCATCACACTTAACCCACTGTGCAGTTGTTAATTATAACAAAATAATGCTTTTACAGTTTGTTTTGTTTTGTTTTGGTAACTACTCATAATAGAATAGTAGATATCAGAGACAGGAATGTTAAATGCCTCCTCTAATGTATTGCATTCTTGACATTTCTAGCCCCTGTGGCTGTTGAGCTCATCCTAACACTTCATGCCACAAGAACAGACCTAACCAGATCTCTGTTTTTGTCTGTTGTCCTTTAGAAATGATGGAGAAAGCATCTTAAGCCTTCTGTGCTGAGCTGGGATGGCAGAACAAAGGAAAAAGGAGTCCTTCTCCGTCTGGTCTGATAGAGATGATGAGGCTCAGCTCCAGGGAGATAATAATCTGTGAATTACACAACCAAGAATGCACCTTAGGACTAGAAGAGTAAGGGATTGGGAGAGGTAGGGAATACCTGGCAGTGTGATTACCGTAGGACCAAGCCACAGGGTGGCACCCAGTAGGAAAGATACATGGAGAAAGTCTTTACAAAGATGCACCTAGGGACAATGCTCAGGTACCTGGCCATTCCTTTCAGATGAAACCCCTGCCTAGTTGTGCTTCCATAGAGGGTTCTCATTGAATTTTAAATAACTAAATCAGAGGTGGTTTAGCTTCCAACTGACCACTTCTTAATTTGCCACCTCCACTAAGTAGTTTACTTCTTTCACCCACCTAGATTGCAGTGTGTCTTCTTTGAATCACACTATTAATGTGATTTATCTGGAATACCTAGCTCTATATAAATGCTTAATTCTGACTGTGTTAAAAAAGGCTGCCTTATGGAAAAGAAACCCTTACAAAATGAATCAGCTTTCACCTTTAGAGTTCTTGATTATTTAGCAAGTCATACCAATATGTAAACTTCAAAAATGCATAATATAAACTAACAGTTCCTGGTCACTCACAAGGAGCCAGCCACGTGCTAAGCACTTTAGGTAGATCAACATATCGAACATATTAACATATTCATCATTGCTAAAGGTAACATTTTATAATTAAGAAAATATGCGAATCATGAAATTATCTTATTTGCCACTCAAATTTAGGCAAGCCACTTTACTTCATTAGGTCTCAGTCTGAGGAATAAGACTAATGAGTACTGTCTAGGATTCATCATGAGGATCTGATGAGATAATTAGGTTAAGTGAACAGCACAGTGCCTGGCACATAGTTAAGTACACAATAAATACAAATCGCCACAATTTTTAATTCAGATAAAGACTATATTGAGAGGAAAGAAGTAAATTTAAAACTTCAAGATGCGAATTACAGCTACTTACTTAGCTATATGACATAAGTTTAGGAATTACATTATAGCTCAATACAAATTATAATAGAACTGCTTTCACACATTTGCCTGACAGACTAATTTTTAGCTCTCTTTTTCAGCTCAAACTTCATTTTTGAAGTTAAAAAAATATTTCTCCAGCCAGGCATGGTGGTGTATGCCTGTAGTCCCAGTTACTGGGAAGGCTAAGGCAGGAGGATTTCTTGAGACTAGGAGTTCAAGGCTGTAGTGCATATGATCACACCTGTAAATAGCCACTGTACCTCAGCCTGGGAAACACAGTGAGACCCTGTCTCTAAATATATATACATATATATACATATATATACATATATATTCTTCAACAAATCTTTTTACCACTTAAGCGTTGACATTGTTTTTAACAGTTTTTCTTGACCCTACTTGACTGGAAATGTTAAAGACTAGCAAAATGTTTCCAGCTCCACATTGGGGTTAGGGGTGGGGAAAATCAGATTATAGGTTATTCTCTGTGGTCTCTTTTATTTCAAGGGTTTTATGGTGCTACTAACTGGTGAAATGCCAGAGAGAAGGAAAACAGTGCAATTTATAGTCTGCCCAGAGGAAGAGAGTCAATAAGCTGAACGAGTCAGGAACTAGCTAGATCTCCAAGGAATGGAGCTGTGTCAAAGTCCACGTTCTATTTCTCAATATATCTCTAGGGCTCACGGTTGGAGGCTTGTATACAAATCTTGGGGGGAAAGGCAGACAAATACCATAGGCAAATATGTTCTTGATATACATAAGATTAAAAGAAGAAACTTGAACAGTCTAGGACAGGAAGGAAAAGTGTGAGTAGCAACTTGTTGACTACTTTTCTAATACCATGAAACAGAACTATGTGTAGCCAAAGCAGTTTAGATAGTGAGGAAAAGCAAACAAAACAATAAGAACGACAACAACAGCAACAACAAATATGGGATGTAGTTTCGACAGACCAGGATTTTTCTGCAGCACTGTAATTTTATAAGCTATGCGACTTCAATTTTTATTCATACAGTTGCCTTGAGGATAAAATGAGCTCAACTGTATATAGTACCAAGTTCATTGTCTGTCAAAGAGTAGATGCCCAGTACATTGTAGCTATCATCATTAATAAGGTTATGACTCCAACTATGACTATAGACCTAGGAGCTGCTGTCTCCAGCTAGCTGGTGATCTAGCTGCTAATCAGTTACTTGCTATTCTATAACAAAGTTGCAGTATCAGAGCAAACATCACAGCCCGCAGTTGCCTATCCCATGTTAGAATGCCATTGGTTAAAAGTGGACACATTTTACAGTAATTTATCCTGACTAAAATAGTATCAGTCATATAAATTCCTTGATGCAAAGAAAAAACTCTGTGCCACATTGCAATGGAATGACATCATGAATGTTAGGAATTATTATTTTCTGTATTCCATATGAATGTCTCAAGCAAGTTCACTAAAAAGAGCTCTATTTCTCATCTTTGATGTATTTTAAACAAGAAAGAGAATTAGGTACAATGGGAGCACTCTTCTCTAGGAAGTCTGAAAACAATTACATACTGAAATTATGTTTAATGAAACATTTCTTTTAACAAGTCTCACTGGTGCCATCTATTTTACAATTTAGAATGAATATTTTGCAATATGAAATGAAAAAAGACCAAGAAGTCACTCACTAGCAGTTTTCAAAGGCCATAAAGAAGAACTGGTGTATCTATTGATCCACTCTCATTATATCTACTGACAACTAAGAGGAAATGGGTTAGAATTTAAGGAAAGAAGATTTGTATTAGATACAAAGAAAACTTCCTAACTGTGTGGGTTTAAAACATCAGGACTGCTTCCTATAAGGGCACCTTGGAAGATGCAATCCTTGGTGTGCATACATTCTACACCTAGTTTCTAGTTTTCTAATTTCTTATTCTTCCTCATGTGTAGTAGGGAAATGGAAAGGCTTGCAGGTGACCCCCTTTATCCTATGGCAGAAATTCTTAGGGCTGAGATGGGGGGCAAATGTCCTCTACAGTGAGTTTCATTAATGGCAGCTTTTGCCCAGAGGTTGTCAGTGTTATTAAACAGGGTAGGGTGCTCGATGGTGGATGCTTAGTTCAAACTGGGCTGGAATTCTTCCATATCGGTCTCTCTATCATCTCTTTTTTCTTGCCACACTTCCCCAGCTCTTCTCTTGAAATATTCCCTTGTGTTTTTCTAACTCTTATTCTGAAGAGCAGTTCACCCTTCTGTTAGCTTCTCTAATTTGCATCCTCACCCATCACCCAGGATGCTCATTAGGGAGCCAATCCCCTTAGAAGGCTTAGGACAGATAATAAATACTTATAATGTTGCCCCTGTCATGCTAAAAAACTGCATCCATAGGTTCTGGCATTCTTCCTATTTTCCATACTTTTGAAATGCTTTCTAATTTAGGTCAAACTTGACAAAGAACTAGGCAATTTGAGAACTGAGACACATCACTGGCACAGGCTCTCATTAGTTAGTTACCTGTAGACAGTTATATTTAACAGTGTCTTACCCAGGCTTGCTGTCATCGTGCCCCATGTGGTACCCCGGCCCTTCCCATAGGCACCAATCCCTAGAAAGATTTGGTGCTTGTGGCTGAAGTATACCTTACTTCTGTCCATTTTCTAATATACCTTCAACCCCTGTATTATCTTTTGAGATATTGGATCACCTCTGGAAAGGCTTCTAAGAAAATCTATATTGATTTTTTATTAAGACTGTGCTTTCTTTGTGACTATCTTCCTCACCAACCTAGCTAATATCCCTCAGGCCCTATTCTCTTTACCTTTATCTAGACTTTGACAATTCTATATGTTTAGTATTAGTATTATTGGGAATATTTACACATATCGCTCAGCATCTTTCCCTAAAAAAGTTAAAAACTCCTTAAAGGCCTCATTAATATTCTTCCTCTTCAGTTTCATCTTAGAGTCTACTTTTCGCAATCTTGCTAGTAATGGTTGGGTGGATCCATGACTAACCATTCCTATACTCATGGTTACCTTCATGTCATCATCCCTTCTGATTCAACAGAATTCACTACATGATTGGAATGATTGACAGAGGAACTACTAAATGAGCTATTCCTTTACCTCTGCTAAACGGCAAGTTTTAATGATAAGGCCAAAACCATGGTGTGCCCCAGATCCGTGGAGAAGAAAAAAAAAGAGTTGCAGTCAGGACTAAGTATTATTGCACACATAACCACAGCCAGTTGACATGACAGAAAAAGAGAGTGGAGAACCCCACTTTCAAATACCAAAAGAAGCATCTTTCTTCTGAAGAATTTAATACCAATTCAGCATTTCTTTACCAACAACCATACTCACTTCCTGAATTATCAGCTGTGCATCATACAGTGTTTAATGCATGATTTTCTCATTCCAGATAAGCCTAAAATAAACTTGTAAAAAATAAGATGCTATATAAAATGAATAGATCTCAACTACTATAGTGATAACTCTTCTGTGATATCTCAGAAGTGGGAAATGTTCCATAACTTCAAGGTCTTATAAGGCAGAGGTATTTGAACTGCTATATTACCTACCAGTTTATCCCCATCCATATAGAGATACAGAATACACAAATGACTCTCCCGCGGTAAGGCGGCACTGCAGAGAGTAAAACTGTAAGTGATCTTAACAGTCATTAGCTTAGTGGTTTTCAAACAATATTCCTTGGAATCCTAAAGTCTTTAGAGGTATTTTAAGGAGAGGGTTTGAATTTGGGGTGGGGGGTAAATGTACAAACTCAGTGGCTGTTTTGTTGTTTTATGTGTGCTTATACTTTTTACTTATGTATTTCACACATATCTATGTTTTTAAAAATTATATCTATATATTGAATTTATATATGATTTTATATCTAAAACTTACAGTATAAATATTCATTTCTATTAACTTCAACTCACATTTCATTAATAAAAAATATTCCATTGAAATAAACATGTTTAAAATCCATTGACCTGCCTTGCCTCTTTTATTTTACAGGACAATAGACTTGGCTTCAGAGGGACTAGGTGACTCCTCCAGGGACGCAGAGCATGTTAGAAGTACAGTGGACACATGGCTTTTTCCAGAGAATCTCATACTTCATGACTTTAAAGAGTAAACGTATCTGTGATCCACTCTGTGTTTTTCTAGTTACGTTTTAAATACATTAAATATTTCAAGGTATCTTAATCATTTCTAAAAGCTGTGTATCTTTAAGTATATTTCATAACAGATGCACCACTAACTTGGGTAATAGGACCAAAAAAAGTTTACCTCATGCTCAAAACTCTGAACCAACTTCGACAGTAGTCACATACCTAAACCAAATCATAATATATATTGCACAGGCAGAAAATATGAGAATTCCATTTGTTTGCCTATTTACAAGTTTCTAAGATAAAAGAAATAGGAAGGAAGATTGCATACTTTTTTCAAAGCTGATCTTAAACGTCATACAAATCTGATATGTACCACTTGTTTCCCACCTGAAGCCTTACAGAGCGTGCAGAGAACAGAAAAACTTGCTAATATAATTGGAAAGATAATCTATTCAAAATTGTGAGGCATTGGCCTTTTGTTCTTTATTGTCTGTTATAAAGACCAGAGGACCTTATTTGCTCCCAGTAGAGAATATAATGGCCTACAAGCTACAAGAGCCTTTCACAAAGCTATTTTTCAGCAACCAACAGTCTTTCACAAAGCTATTTTTCAACAACCAACAATGTCAACCCTAAATTTCATAGGCTACCATACTTCTGAAAAGAACACTGCCAAATACTGTAATGCATCTAGAAATATTCACAACATGAACACTTTTATGGACATTAAAAAGATAATTATATAGACAGTAGAGGAAGGCAACAAGCTGAAGAACCACAGCATGTTCTTTGAGGTAGACAGACTTGGGTTACCCCAGCCTATGACCTTGCTCAAGTTACTTCATCTCACAGAATCATTTTCTCACCTGTAAAATTAGGATTAACAACTCCTTCTTTTCAATACTGTAATAAGAACTAAATAACATATATGTAAAGTTCTTAATAGAGCTCTCATTCATAAGACACTCAATAAAATGAAAGCTGTAAGTATTAGAAAAACGGATTTTTTTTTAAATTGAGACAGAGTCTTGCTCTGTCACCCAGGCTGGAGTGCAGTGGCACGATCTTGGCTCACTGTAACCTCCACCTCCTGAGTTGAAGCAATTCTCATGCCTCAGCCTCCCAAGAAGCTGAGGTTACAAGCATTTTACCACCACTCCGGCTAATTTTTGTATTTTTAGTAGATACGGGGTTGCGCCATTTTGGCCAGGCTGGTCTTGAACTCCTGGCCTCAAACGATCTGCCTGCCTCGGCCTCCTAAATTGCAGGTATTATAGGAGCAAGCTACACTGCCTGGCCAAAAACAGAAAAATACTGATATGTTAAATGAAGAAGCAGAGTACAGAAATAGTATTTACACCTATTTAAGATATGTAAGGTAAGTTGAAACTGAGAATAATTGAGGATGGAATAATGGGGTTAATGGGTTATTTTCCTTCCAACGTATTAATGTTATTCCATCTTTTTGATTCTCAATTATAAAACTGGACATTTTAGCTTATACGAATGCTTTCCACTGTGATCATGAGGCCAAAATAAGCATGCTAAGCCAGCCTAGATTTTTACGACCTTAAGAGAAAAGAGCTAACCAAAAAATTATAATCCTCCATTGGTCAGAGTTGCAACAAAATTCAGAAAATTGTATCCACCCAGGACTGAAATGCTCATTTGCATATTTTATACCCTGAACAAATTGTGGTTTAATGGATAAGTAGATACTGGCATATATAAAGATGAGCTTGCTAGTGCATATAGTAGGTATATTTTTAATATTTTAAACTTTCATATATAATACTTTATTGATAAAAACTACATACAATATGCAAATACAGTGAAGAAAGAGAGGCAGTTCCCCCTACCTTCACTCCTACAATTTTTTTTTTTTTTTTTAACTCCTAAAAAATAACCATTACCCAAAGCTTGGACAGAGCCTTCCAGAATTTTTTCTACATCTACAAACCTAAGTACTACATGTATGCTTATTACATAATAATACTTACAGTGAAAAGTATAAGTATTATTACATATACAATAACCAATTTTAAAATTTGCTTTAAAAACAATCACAGTCATATTTTGAACAGTAGCATCTTTTTTTTTTTTCAGGTTACATAATGAATCATCTTACATGTAACACATAAATCCTAAACACCGTTCTGACAGCAGGAAAGAACAAAGTCCACTTCCATTGACTAAACTTCTCTTTATATTTATATTTGGAAGACTAATAATGTTTTACTTACTTAAACTAAATCACAAGTCTTAATTACATTAATGAGAAGTATCCCTGGGAAATGTTTATAAATGTTTATAAAAGTGTTAAAGAGGTATCAAGGAATATGTAAGGTAATATTTTCATAGTATATAACAACTGACTAAATCTGAATTTAAGATATGCAAGAAAGGCAAACAATTCTGCAATCAATGAATCTGCTAATTTTATTAACTTTATGAGCATAAGAAAATAAAGTTTTTCTCAATGTCATGCAGGCACATTTTTTTTTAAATAATGCTTAAGAATAAATACTATAATCACTTTCTGCTAGAACCCGGCATATAAATAACTGTTCATTAAATAAAAGCAACCTAGTATACACCTTTATTACATAAAGTCTAAATTTGGACACCTATGTTACAAAGAGACAAATAGATTAATTTTAAGGTTATTTTTATTTTGTCTTGAAATTGATAAAATTTTAATTACAATAGGCTGACATTTAATAAGAGGAAGGGTATAAAATACAAGTTTGCCATGAAATCCCATTTAAAATGTGAATATCTCATAGCAATTTAATTAAGACTGTAAGGACAAGTTAGTGTGGACTGCTTTTTATGATACTTGGAGAGAAACAAATAGAAAAAGATAAAGAAGTAACCCAAAACATTGGCGTCTTGCACAATACAACAAACTTCCAAACGTAATGTTTGGCTTTGGGGAATCCCGGAGGAAAGTAGACAGACTTGGAGAAAGTAGACCAATGGAACACAAAACAGATTTATGTAATCAGAGTGAAGATGGTAAAGCCAGAAAGATGGGTCCCAAGAACAAAGTATTTTGGAGATCAACCTGAAAACAAATAAACACCTGAAAAAGAGATAAATGGCAAAGTTGTAGGTCTCTCTCATGGGAAGTCAACTGAAAAGGAACGAGGGTAGGGTGGTGGTGGAGAAATGTGGACAGGAACAGTGGTGAGAAAACATTGTCCCTCTGAGCAATTTGAGGCCGGTGGCCTTTATGTGCAGAGGCACAAGAAGAGAGGCCGTTTGGGTTTTTTTAATGCTCAGGTAAGTATGTGTGTGTGTACGTGTGTGTGTATACATATATATACACACAAACATATATTTTCTCTATATCCCAAATCTGTAATCTATATTGATTTTACACATGTAATTAAACAAATAAATATAATAGATGTGTATAATATTTGACTGATAGGATAATAAAATGGCAAAACTGTTATTACAGCTGATGATACCCTCAGGCCAAATTATTTGGCAGCTGCAGTGATATACCCAAGCAGTTATATTATTAAGTCAGATGTAAGATTAATAACTGCAGAGGTTTCTACAGTGTGTAGTTAAATCTAAGCATCATTCATATATAGAGAGAGATTTATTTCTTACACAAAAATCATTCTATCCCCAAGTCTATGGAGAATATTTTTAGTTAAATGGAACAATATACACATTAACAAATCAATATATTTAAAAATGCATTTTAAATTGTGGCCTGACTTATGCAAATATCTCATACAATTTAAAACAAAAAATAGAATAATTGTGGATAAAAATAGACTATGATAATCGCAGAGAGGTAAAGGGTGTCAATGTTCCTCATCTCCTGAAATGAAGAAATTATTTCCAATTGAAACCTGAATTTGAAAATACATCTCCTGGCAGTTTAGATAAAAAGAGAAATAGTTTGGTTAAACACTGTTCATTAGGTAGTATCACCTTTTCACATAGGAGTGGTATAAATTACAAATGAGTAAAATTCCTGTATATTATACATTCTGTTTACTCATGTTGGTGATTTATATTAGCTATGGTAATTCATAAAAGGATTTTAAGGATTTTCCAGTATTTATTGTTTGAGGAAAAAAAGGACAGGACTCTCTGAATTTATTTGCAGATGCAATCTTTTCTTTAAATAAACTCAAGGAATAATTTATTGCATGTGTTATTTTGTAAGAAATGGCAACTAACGTAAGAGACAAAATCTTCATCTATAATTTATTAAAACTCACAGAAATACTGCGGATGGGGCAATTCTTGTTTCTGGTTGACTGTAAAACACTACAATAACAGCAAAGGCTAACCTATCCACAAAAACACAAGCTAAATTCCTGACGCAAATAATTCGAGTATTTACATATGTGTTTGCCTGCTCACATGATAATGCATATTTTGCTGGCCTGTTTTCCTCCTATTCTCAACCACCTCACTTCAATCATTGCTTTTATTTCCCCAGTCTGAGGTATGATTATTTCCATTTCAAAGAGGTGAGCTTAGTTATTTATAATCAATCACTAAGAAAAACAAAATAAGACTAACCCCTAAAATAGCCATAAAAGTATTTTGTAAATACCTATTGCAGAAAAAAAAAGTTACTTTGTTGGAGAATACTCCTTAAGGGCCATGCCATATGCTGATGAGCATATCAAATCACCAATGGGGAAATAATAGAATAAACATTAGAATACATTGAAACTGACATATTTTTCATCAGAGTAAAAGCATTAAAATAACCAAAAATATAATTACTAGGAATCATTTCTAATAAAATAAAACACGAGATGATTGAATGATAAGCAACCTGACATCCATTTAGCCACATAGTTAAATTCAAGTTTGTTTCATGTGTATGATTAAATATAAATAACATTATTAATTTCTAACACATCTGTGCTAAAAGTGAGGGTATTTCTCTTAAAGACAAGGGCAAAGCCTGTCAACCACCAGCCTGCTTGCAGCAAGCGAAGAAGAAAACAAGCAACTGAATCAGACACTGAAAAATCACAAGTTTTCATTTTCAAAACTCCCGACATATTTGCAAGTTTCTTTCCTCCTTTAAAACTTATCATCAGATAAATTGTCACAGTCCAAAAGGAATTAAAAAAATATATCAGCACCCATTTGGTTAAAGCACATGAGTTTGGGAACAAAATAAAGAATAAAAGAGCCTCCAATACTGCCTTCTTTCACAACGCCTCAACATCACACAACTTACTAAATACTCAAGGAGTACGTCAATCTTAAAAGAGAAAAGGGGAGAAGCATGAGAGAAAAGCACGTTACCAAACTGCCTCTGCAGTCCTTAGGGAACTTGTAGATCGGGATCTTGGCTTCATAATAATGCTCATTTTGAAAAAAAATAAAAAGGAAAATAAGTCTTCAACTATTCTGATTAATACATTCTAACTGTCTTTCTGCAAAGAAGATTTTAAAGATATTCCATTTCCAAGGGAGGCTGCTTGAAGAAATCCAGTTTTCCCGGAGTCCACCTTCTGTCCTCGGTCCAGCTCATGGGCAAGGTTCTAACACGCAGGAGCGCTTTCTTCCTTCATACTGAATTTACTCTAGTACTAGGCTGTTAGGAAGTGACAGTTTCTTTTGTGTCTTGCAGTGCCAAGGGAGGAACTGAATTCTGAATTGATTCTTCATCTGGGTCACAAGGGAAACCAGCATAGTGAAAGAGTCACTTGATCTCTTTTTTGCAAGTCCATAATAACAGATTTAAAGGTTTCCGACACTGGAAGAGCGCAGGTAGAGAGAAAGAAAAAGAAAATGACCGGGAGGTACTGTAACACGGGAGAGCTGTCAAGGAAGTTCCATTTCAGGGCAAGCACAGGAAAACACTCCTCTCCGTGGAGCAAAGAAGTCAGCCAAGGAACAAAGCTCTCCACACTTTGGCTGGGTAGGCTGATTTACCTGCGAAAGTGATTTCTGTGTGTCCCTGCTTAGAATCCAGGGCTTTGTGAATGAGAACTATCATTCAATCTCACCAGGCAGAAACTATTCCTCAAGGGCTGTATGACGTCTGTAAGAAGGCAGTTCAAAACACCGCAGGGCAGTGAGAAAGGAAAAAAAAAAAAAAAAAAAAAAAAAAAAAGAAAAGCCCAGCACCCAGCCTAGCCTCGTCAATTGCTGACACTTACAAAGCAAAGGGGCGGATCAGCTCCAGAGACCAGCACTGTAAACCGGCCAAGCAGACAAGAGACCTCACAAAACTTATAAAACCATTTCCTTCTCTGGGAAATGAGATGTCTGTGTTATTCTGGGTAACATTCCGTGAGCACCTTTTTAAGGAACACACCCCTTGCCATTAAGTTGTTTATTTACCATAATAAACAAATGAATTTTATAAAAGTCATTCTTTCAAAAAAGGACTTCACTGAAGCACTAAAACTAAACTTTCTCTTTAGAATCAAAGTTGAGAGAACTTAATGACTTAGCAGCTGTTCATTTTGAGCAGATGTAATGAAATGTCATGCTTTGGAGTTGGTTGTAGAGATGTAAATTATCTCTTAAAAATTCAGCAGAGTGTAACAGGCACCCTTGGATCAGAACATACTGGAATTTTAAACTGAAAAATTGAATGTATTATTCCTGGACAAGTGGCTGCACGTATTAAGGCTGTTCCCTTGCACAATGTTTTCTAAAACTTTTTTTTAAAAAAAGTATGCAAATTTCATTCATCTCTACACACAAAGACTCTGGGTTTGCTAATCCTTAACAGCTCTTCAGTAAGGAATGAAGCTTTATATCTTGTCAATATCTCTTACTATTTTGAAGGCCAAAACCTTTCCCACCTCCTAAATATAAAATATTTTCTATTACAGTAGATATAATCTAAGCTGATTCCAATTGCTCCTAACAGAAGGAACGGTTGACCAGCCTGCCTATCTCTCTGAACGTCTCCACAGAGGATATATACTCCTCTGGGTGTGCCAACTTCAATTATTTTGGATGTGAATTACCAAGTGAAAATAACGTAAGCATTCTGATTGCTTAAATGGCATTAGTTAGTACGTTGGTTCTCTAGTCTGACGTGAACTTGGTGTTTATTTAGCATTTGCAGACAGGATGTTGGAGTGCAGTTGTGACCCACCCAAACAACTTGGAAAATGTAGTACGGCATCCGCCAGAGGCTCTGGCTGCTTCTTACAACAAACCCTTCATCTGCTCCCCTGGTCACTCTTCAAGGTGCATTTGTGACTTAGTCTTCTTTCAATGACTCTCAGGCCTCTTATGGTAAATGCCAATAAATTGCTTTCCACATAGTTATCCCCTTAAGCTTTTCAGTTTCCTTATGACTGCCGGGGACATTCACACATTCTTAGCACTGTCCCATGTCTAGTATATTGCTGGCATTTTAAAGCAGGTTAATTAATCACATATTTTTTGGAAACTTAAATGGTTTGTGAGACTAATCATTTTTAGGGGAGAGGGGATTTAGAGGAAGAGGTTTAATTTTTTTCTCATTGGAATTTAAATGTGGGAAAAGAAAGAACAAAAGCAAACCAAGTAAAATTAAGCAACTACTAATTTATTTGAAACACTGTTCTCTCCATGTAAGGTCTACCAAATAGCTTCCACTTGCCATTTCAGAAAGAAAATGACAATGATCAGAGAATGTAATGTCTGAATGTTGAGTTTTCAACTCTCCAGAAATAATTAGCCTGTGTTCTACTGTCCCCCAGATCCATGTCCCAGTGAGATTATTTAGCCCGATGCCACTCCCTTCTCTGTCACACACACATGAGTTTAGTGCAGCCCCATGTGCTATTCCTTGCTTACTTGCCCAACATTCTACATCTTCCAAGAATCTTTCTCTGGAAACCTAACACACTTATTGGGCATCTACTAAATACTGTATAATAGTACCATAATGACTAAGAAATCGTCCCTCTCCCCCTGCAAAAACAAACTTAAGTGGGGAATCTGACAATGTATGGAACTAACTAGAATACTCAAAGTTTTTGGATTGGTACATCAAGGTTGCCATTACAGAGAAAGAAAGATGGGCTATGTTGTAAGACCGTTGAGATTTAAATTTAAATTTTGCTTCTACTCCTAATATTTAAGGTAGTGACAGAATAAAAAAAAAACCAAATAGTATGTATTTGATGTTACAGAGTTTTCTCCACTTGTAAGGCCATTTCTCACATGAACATTTCTGAAAGAATGTTTTGTAATCTAAGCATCCTGTAGTTTTCCCTCTGAAAAGCTTCTCCAAATGGAAAAGATATGGCATTTCCCTCCAAATTCCTGTTAGCATGCAAGCATATTAACGGCATGCAGGCTGATGAGGAGGACTGATATGGGGAGACTGGATTTAGGAACCATGTGGCCCATGCTTTTGATCCAGAAGCTGCGATTATTTCTCAGTATTTCCCTGTTGTACTGAATTGTATAATGTATGGACCTTTTACTTTCTGGTTGTTACCACATTTCAATAGACTGTACCATAGATATATACATCCATTGGGTCATCCATCTGTAGATGTTTTGTTGAATCAAATGACTATGTCATTTGATGTTTCTGAAACTTCAGTCGTAACACAACCTTCATAATTCTTTCCATATTAGCATTCCATCTATATCATGATTTGATATTTTTCTTAATTGACTCACTTTTTAAAAAAACTTAAACTGAATATAAAAGGTAACTTTATGCTGTAAATAGATTTAATATACTGGTATAATTTGCCCCCAAAATATAAGTATATATTAATAGAAAAAAAAGAGTCCAAAATAACTCCTAAAGTCTGTCTCATACTACTAACGGTGCCCCGATACAACTTGGCAACACTTCCATGGAAAGCGTCGATTGCATACAGGTAGATTGTGCGCACCTAAAATGTGATCTCCCTCTCTCTTATCATTCAATGGTGAGCATGACTTGTGAGACTTAAGACATTTATCCACGAATTAAACATTAAACATTAACTGAAGCCAATTGAATGAGGTGTTACAGAGTAATTTTACTATACAACTCAGGTTTTCTCAAATATTACTCTTTTCAAATACTCTTCCTATATCAAATCTTCTGTTCTCTAAATTCCTATTTTCAGATTACAATAGATACTCGATACTTTCCAATCTATCATGAGCATATTTCTTAGAGCCATATTATATATCAACTAAATATTCAGGCCTCTCAAATATGCTGAAATTCAGTACTCCAGATATGTCAAACTAACTTTTTAGAAAAAAAGACCAGGGGACTGCAGTTTTTACAGTTTCCTGCTATTCTCTATTGTACTCGAACGTCAATGAAAATAAGACACTTTGAATTCCTGTAGCAGTTCCTCATTATTGAGAAATATTGTGTTATTTTCCTTATCTGGAGGGGAATTTTGGGGCAATTTCTAGAGGTTTCTTTTATTTTATTACACTTAATAGGAATACAATTGGATTCAAGGACTTTCCTACTGGCATGAACCTTGCTTGGAGCTACATTCCTTAATTCCCAAAGGAGAAGTCCAGAGTATTGTATTTTGAAGGCTGTCCTATCTTCAGATTTCCTACCTCTTTCATAAACTGTCAGATTAGGATAATAATAATCACTACTAATTATTAATTACCTACGTGCTAAGTAGACTATACTTTCTTACTTATACATCACAACATCCCTCCAAAGTAGATGTGATAATAATAATTTCATACATAAAGAAAGCTAATAATTTGTTCAAAATTTTTGGACCCAGGTATATTTCATTCCAAAGCTTGCTCTTCATGATGTGTATGTGTGCATGTATGTATGTGTATGTATGTGTTTGTGTGTGTGTAAGACAGAAAGAAAAGAGGAAGAGAAAGAGAGTAAAAAATGCTACCAAGTTTTTGAAAGTTTTTAAAATTCATCCATCCTCTTTAGTTGGACAGTGGCAATGAATTAATATAATAAAAATGGTGCATGTACATTACTAATATAATGATAAACATATTTAACAGCCAGAAAATTTTAGATCTTTAAGATATGCAGGATTAGACAATCTAACTTCACTGTCCTTGTTTCTAATTTTTAGGCACTAACTTTTAGGTATCATAAACACTGTGATGAGGGCATATATGACAACATCATGAGTTTGTTAGCCATAAAGTATGATAAGGTCTTTGACCATCTCACAACATGAGTAATGGTAGTTTCCTGTTACCTACACAACAGATGACATTTTGATTGCCGCATTAGGCAATACTGGTTAACAAATGATCGTTTTAAAAGGTAACAATATGTGAGACCTCTGGTAATGTATAAATTTAAATATTTGTCAACAAATTACATTGGCTATTAAAAGGTACAGAATACTAGTTTTTAAAACTAGAATAAACATTTGTGCATGGAGTCGGTAATGTTGACATACAATGAATTTTGAAATTGACTTTCAGAATTTTGCACCAATTCAATACTGGATTTCAGAAGAAAAATTATCTAATTTAAAATATTCTAAGTGCTGCTGTATTTCCTTTGCATTCTGACTCTCCTCTTTTCCCTCTTTCACATTTCTTGTTCTTCTATATTCTAAACTTAAATGCTTCTCTGCAAATTAACCTTATTTTGAATTAAATATTTAAATTTTATTAAATAAATACATGTAAATAATGTAATCAAGGAGCGATGAGTGTAGTATCCTCAAACTCCAGCATTGATTCCTGATCCCAATTCATACACAAGAATGACACCCTAGAAAGGTGACAGTAAGCTCTAAGTGCATGGGTGAGGCTTGTGTACTGGGAGTTTCACTGCAGCATCATCAAGTGCCCAGTGGGGATTTTCTTTGCCTCTTCCAAATGTCATTATTTGTAAGAGTTTTTTTTCCTCTGGGGTATCTCTATTTTTCTAGAGAAGGATAGAAATATGCTTGCTAGTGTTCTGGTATGGGTAGGAGAAGGACGCTGAAGGTCTTACTGACACATTACAGACATTCATTTAATTGTCCTAAATAGAGTTAAACATACAGCCATCCTTCTCCTACTCTCTGCCTAGTATCCCAAAGTCTCTGTCTTCTGTGGAGAGGGATGCAAAGTATGTTGACTACACTGAAAAAGAGTGAGGGCTTATGGAGAAGTGTATATAATATATATGTTCATACACCTGCTATATTTAGAACTCTTCCATCTTCCAAAGTATGTTTTGGGGGACTGGGGCAGCTCAGTTTGCCTCACTTTAGTATCGCTCTCTGATTTGGTTAAGTCATTGACCTTTTCTCCTCCTACTTCTATCTTTATGCATCATGGCTTAGAGTTACAGACAGCTCCCAGTTTCCTCAAAGATGAAATGTACCTTTCTGTTTTTTGTACTAATTATTGGTTTGAGTGATTTTTTAAAGAAAAAAATGGCATAGGAAGATTGTTTCTCCACAGTTTTAAAGCTAGAAATCTATAAGTTTTACTTTAAAACAATTTTCTATGTTTATCTAAGCATACACATTTACAAATTTTATTTATCAAATGACTATATGTCAACTCTCTCTAAGTATA
Source organism: Symphalangus syndactylus (assembly GCF_028878055.3). Classification (NCBI taxonomy): domain Eukaryota; kingdom Metazoa; phylum Chordata; class Mammalia; order Primates; family Hylobatidae; genus Symphalangus; species Symphalangus syndactylus. The sequence goes on along the minus strand of NC_072440.2, from coordinate 40,467,772 downwards.
GGTAAATATTAACTATTTTTTATTATGGTAAAATACACATCACATAAAATTGACATTTTAACCCTTTCCAAGTATACTGATCAGTGGTGTAATGTACATTCCCCCTGTTGCACAATGATTATCTCCATCCATCTCCAGAACTTTTTCATCCTTCCAAATTGAAAACCCTGTATTCATTAAATAGTAACTTCCTATTCTCCTTTTCTCCCAGCCCCTGACAAGCACCATTTGGCTTTCTGTCCGTATGAATTTGACTGCTCTAGATATCTCACATAGTGGAATCATAAAGATTAAGTTGTAAAGGTAGATTCAGAATCACATAGCCAGTTATGGTCTAGATGTCTCATTATTAAAGAAAAAACAATCATGGAAGCACAAGGTTTGAAGACAACAATTCATACCTTGAGAAATCAATGTACTTGCCTTATCCATCATCAATTCTTTACAAAGTATTCACTTGACTTTCATAGACAAAGTCAAGAGCAAAAATATCTTTGCCTTTACCAACATCTGGTGTGTGTTTTTAAAAATTCTTCTTCCAACTTTTTTTTTCTGTTTAAATATATACAAATGTTATCAGTACTTATCCAGTTTGGTCACGTTATAACTTTAGTTCTTATTTCAAATTTATAGTAGCTTCCTGTATTTAATCAAGTAGTTCCTAACTCTATATACCAATCTCAAGAGATAAAGCAAAATTTTAAAATTAACTTACTTCAATAAAAATAATTCTTAAAACATTTTTGAAAGAGATAAAACAACTGGAAAGACCACATTGTCAAATGAAGCCCTAGTTTCTAACACTGACATAAATTGAGGTTTTCATTAAAATAAGATTTGAGGCTGGGCACAGTGGCTCATGCCTATAATCCCAGCACTTTGGGAGGCCGAGACGGGTGGATCACCTGAGGTCAGGAGTTTGAGACCAGCCTGGCAAACATGGTGAAAACCCGTCTCTACTAAAAAAATACAAAACTTAGCTGGGCATGGTGGTGGGCACCTGTAATCCCAGCCACTTGGGAGGCTGAGGCAGGAGAGTTGCTTCAACCTGGGAGGGGGAGGTTGCAGTGAGCCGAGATCGTGTCATTGGCCTCCAACCTGGGCGACCGGAGTGAAACTCCAGCTCAAAAAAAAAAAAAAAAAAAAATGTGAAAAGCAGCCTGTCAAAAATAGATGCACACAAGATGTGTTTTAATAATAATTTAGTTTGTGATGTAATGGGAAATATTGAAAATTGTTTTATTAGAAAGTAAAACTCTCATCAGGACCATTTAATTTACATTTATTTGATAACATTTTTCTTGCACATATTAAAAATGCCAAAATAATCCAGGCAACTCGGGCAATTTCTCCTTGATCACAGATTACAAATAAGTTTTCTCTAATGTAAAAGATCTGCTCTGAGAAAAATGGCTACTATTTAGGAAGGGCATGTAGGATCAAGTTAAGAAGAGGCCTTTGGAGTCAGACTGCCTGGTTGTAAATCCGAGTTCCACCAGTCACTAGTTGTTTGATTGCAAACAAATTATTTAACCCTCCCTGGCCTCAGTTTCCTCAGCTGTAAAATGGAGATAAAAGAGAATTCTCTGAGGACTAAAAAAGACATGTAAAACCTTAGCAAAGTATCTAGAATACGATAAGGAATCAATAAATAATATCTGCTATTAAAAATAAGTTTTAAAAGAGTAATCGATAAGCTATGGAGAAAAGCAGCTTTAAAACTTAAAAATATATGTTACTGTACTAGTATTTGATTTAAAATAATTGGTTTGTGCTTTTGTCTTCCTTTGGATCCTGTCCCCTTGACTCCCTTTACACATAGCTTGTGTAGGTTTCCTGACTCCTATTTTACACATCTAAGGTTTTATTCTCTTATCTTTGGATTATCTTTCAAAGACACAAACCTTAAAATGTCAAAGCCTCTGATGAAAAGCCTTCCATAGCTTCATATTCCTTACAGGATCAATTTCAGCCTTTTTTGTGTGTTAAATAAAAACTTCTACCATTTGGGCCAGGCGTGGTGGCTCACGCCTGTATCCCAGCACTTTGGGAGGCTGAGGTGGGAGGATCACAAGGTCAGAAGATCGAGACCATCCTGGCTAACATGGTGAAACCCCGTCTCTACTAAAAATACAAAAAATTAGCCGGGCTAGGTGGCGGGCACCTGTAGTCCCAGCTACTCGGGAGGCTGAGGCAAGAGAATGGCATGAACCCCAGGGGGCGGAGCCTGCAGTGCGCCAAGATGGCGCCACTGCACTCCAGCCTGGGTGACAGCGAGACTCCATCTCAAATAAATAAATAAGTAAGTAAATAAATAAATAAAAATAAAAAAATTCTACCATTTGGGTTCAATCTACTATTCAGCTTTGCCCTTGATAACTAATTTTTCCCACCCTATATTGCCAGCCACACAATCTCACACACCTTGCCCCAAATCTGCTCACTTTGTTTTCCCTGCCTGGGGAACATCTCACCTTTCTCCCCCTCCCCTGCTAAGTATATTTCCTACTCTGCCTTCAAAATCTAGCATAAGTAGCAGTAAAGGCCAACTAACTCCAAGACAAACTCAGAAGTTCAGTCTCCTTGAATTGATTGAATCTGGGAATATCTCAGGTTAATTTTGTTTATTATTATTATTATTATTTTATAACACATTTGCAGTGTATGGAAACACACAGTGAACATCACAGGGGCATTCAAATCCCACAGCCACTGTTTAGCTGTCGATTTGGACTGTGTAAGCTTTGAAAATGCATTATCTCTTTAAGATTCAATACCTTCTTCTACAAAATAAGGACAATATGCACACCTAGAATCCTCCCAGGGTTCCTCTGGGATTAAATGAGAAAGCATGCTGTCCAATCTGCAATCCCTTGCTCTTGATCACTTTCAGATCTTTGCATACGCATTTCTGGCAGGATTATCTTTCTTTTCTTTTACCCCTCTTTTTGATCAAGAGTTAAATTGGGACTACGCCTCCTATCCTGCTGCTCTGCAATCTGAATTAGGTGTCTGGCCATGCAAACCTCTAGATGTTCATCCTAATTCCTTTCAATTTATCAGCACCATATGGTCACCGTCTCTTCATTTGGTTAACTATAAGCCACTAACTAGGAACTCCTACTGGAAAGGATTGTTTTACCATTCTTGGTAGAGCCCAAGGCATTATGGAGGCTCAAATAGAAACCTGGGCCTCCATAATGCTGTGAGTTTCTTTGAAAACAGGGAATGAGGCTTCTTCATCTTTGTATTCAGAATACCTAGCACAATATCTGGCTCACAAGGTATTTGCTTAACAACAGAATAAATCTTTGGTCAACAGTTGTAGATAAGCCCTTTACAGATTTTCTTCCTGTGCCCTTTTGTGGCATTTGCTTCATGGCTGGAATTAGATTTCAAAAATTGAGTCTTGCCTCTGTCTTGTTTTTCATAAGCCTCTATATCTCAGAGTTACTTTAGATGCCTTCTGTGCCAAAAAGGAGTTCCTACAATAGTGTTATAATAAAAAAAAAATTCTCCCAAAGAAAAAGGAACTGGTTGCCAGGGTAAAGAAATACATTGGAAGAAGTCTTATGCAGGCACTGAGCCAACGCCAGCATCATTGATAAGAAGCGAAAAATTCTTTGTTAAATATTTAGGAAAAATGGGCTTAATCTGGATAAACTATTATGCAATGTGATATTCAACCCAGATAGAGCATTTGAATTCTAAGAGGGACCTTTTGGAAGCTCAATTCAAAGAAATAACTTTTCCAGGAAGAATTTCCCCACATTTTGGCAGGACAATGGGAAGGGTGTTTGTGTCATCTTATAAAATCTGCCCATCAGTCACCACTCAGTCTATGAATGAGATGGCTGTTTGTCTGGATGAAAAGGCTGCATCCTGGCCAGTCTCTAAGAACCTTATCTGGAGCCACTACTAAGTGTTGTCTAATCTGCAACCCCTCACTCTCGATTACTTTCAGATCTCTGCATATGTATCTCTGGCAGGATTATTCTTCTTTTACCTCTCGTTTTGGTAAAGATGCATTAGCACATTCGTATTTGTATCAACCACATGAAGACTGTATATCCATGTACTGGATGAGAGGACCAAAGGGCACTAAGTGCTTCCCCTACAAGTTCAGTGGACGAACCAGGTCAGAACTCAAGCCTGCTGGCTCCAGAAGAGAAATCTGAAGATGACAAGATGAGCTCCCATTTATTGATTGCTCACCACATGCCAGGCACTGGGTAAGATGTTCCACATGTTGTCTCATTCAACATTTAAAACAAAACTCACAAGCTAGGTACTATTATTTCTTCCACCGCACAGTCAAGAAAACTGAGGTCTACGGGAAGTTAAGTACCATGCCCTAGCTCTTACACTGGGACTTAAACTTAGATTACCCAAATGAAGCATAACCTGGGGAAAGCATAACCTTGAGAACTAAACAAATAGAATTTTAAGTAACATCTCAACAGGAAATTTTTTAAAACTTATTTAAGCAATTCTTTGATAAGGATGGTAGAATGGGCAAACTTATTACTCTGGACATGGTTTTTTTATGCATATGACATTGAAATCATTAAAAGTTAGTCACTGTTTTTATTCTAGGAACCACGACTTTCAAATATTTCAATTATTTAGATACCAGACTGCAAGTGTACTCAAAAGTAACTCTTGAAAACAGTGCCATTAAGTAATGACTTCTCATTCTGCCCACTCACATTCCCTGACAACTACTAACTTGTTTTGTAATCTCTATGGACTTACCTATTCTAGATATTTCATTTAAATAAAATACAATATGTGACCGAACAAGTAACTTTTGGAAAAAATGCATTTTTACTTTACTATGTTGGTTCTTTCCTTGGAATTAAGACCAATTATTTTTTATTTCAAAAACACTTTCTTTGGATGTATCATATTTGCATTTAAAATTTTCTTTTTGGTTGGAGAGGGAGGTGGAGCCATATGGCTAAATAGCAGCCTCCCAAAGGAACAACAAATTGAACAACTCTCCACACAAAAAAGCAGCTTCATAAGAACCAAAAATCAGCTTAGGTATCAGCTTAGCCACAGTGGGGTAAAGCATCAAAGGGGCTCTAGGGGTTCCTGATTCCAGGGCTTGGCTTTAGATGGCATTTCTGGACCTTCCCTGGGTTAGAGGTGGGCCCATTGCCCCAAAATAGATTCCTAGGCCTGGCAGCATTCACTACAAGCTGACTGAAGAGCCCCTGGGCCTTGAATGAACATCAGCAGTAGCCAGACAGTACTTGTGGCAGGCCTGGGGCAGTGGTGGCCACATGGAGAGACTCCTCTGCTTGTGGAAAGGAGAAGGAAGAGTGGGAAGGACTTTGTCTTGTGACTTGGGTGCCAGCTCACCCACCGTAGAATAGAGTACTGGTAGATTCCTAAGATTTCTGACTCCAGGCCCTGGCTCCTGGACATCATCTCCAGACCTGCCCAGGACTAGGAGGAACTAGTTGTCTTGAATGGAAGGATACAAGCCTGGCTGGCTTTACCACCTGCTGATTATAGAGCCCTAGTGCCTTGAGCAAACATAGGCAGGAGCCAAGCAGTGGTTCCTGCAGGCTTTGGGCAAGACCCAGTGCTATATTGGCTTCAGGTCTGACCCTATGCAGTCCCAGTGGTGGTGGCCACAGGGGTACTTGTGTTACCCCTCCCCCAGATCCAGGAAACAGAGATAGAGAGAGAGAGACAGACAGACAGACAGACAAACTGAGACTGAATCTGTTTGGGAGAAAGTAAGAGAAGAGAAAAAGGGTCTCTGCCTGGTAATCCAGAGAATGACTGGATATTATCCAAGACTACTAAAGTGGTACCTCTGCAAGAGCCACAGTGCTACTGGGCTTGGAGTGCTCCCTAATGCAGATAACCCTGCAGTGACCAAAAACTCAGACCACAACACCCAAGTTTCTTCAAGCATCTGGAAAGCCTTACCAAGAAGGACAGGTACAAACAAGCCCAGATTGCAAGGCTACAATAAATACCCAACTCTTCAATGCCCAGTCAACAATGAACATCCATAAGCATAAAGCCTATCCAGGAAAACATGACATCACCAAACAAACCAAATAAGGCATCAGTGACCAATCCTGGAGAGACAGAGATATGTGACCTTTTAGACAGAGGAAACTCAATGGAATTCAAGATAACACACAGAAGGAATTCAGAATCCTATCAGATAAATTCAACAAAGAGATTAAAATAATTTAAAAGAATCAAGCAGAAATTCTAGAGTTAAAACATGCAACTGACATACTGAAAAATGTCTTAGAGTCTCTTAACAGCACAAAATGATCAAGCAGAAGAAAGAACTGTGAGCTTAAAGACAGCCTACTTGAAAATACAAAGAGAAGACAAAAGAAAAAATAATAAAAAAGAAAGAGGCATTCCTAGAAGACTTAGAAAATAGTCTCAAAAGGGCAAATCTAAGAGTTATTGACCTTAAAAAAAAAGTTAGAAAGAGAGATGGGGGTAGAAAGTTTATTCAAAGGGAAAAATAACAGAGACCTTCCTAAACCTAGAGAAATATAACAATATTCCAGTATAATAAGGTTACAGAACACCAAGCAGATATAACCCAAAGAAGACTAGCTCAAGGAATTCAATACTCAAACTCACAAAGGTCAAAGATAAGAAAGAATCCGAAAAGCAGCAAGAAAAAATAAAAAAATAACATACACTGGAGTTCCAATATGTCTGGCAGCAGACTTCTCAGTGGAAACCTTATAGGGCAGGAGACATATTTACAGTGCTAAAGGGAAAAAAAACTTTTATCTCAGGCTAGTATATCCTGTAAAAATATTCTTCAAACATGGAGAAATCAAGACTTTCCCAAACAAACAAAAGGTGAGGGATGTCATCAACACCAGACCTATCCTCTAAGAAATGCTAAAGAATTCTCTTCAATCTGAAAGAAAAGCATATTAATGAGTAATAAGAAATCATCTGGAGGAACAAAGCTCACTAGCATTAGTAAATACACAGAAAAACACAGAATATTATAACATTGTTATTGTAGTATGTAAACAACTCATATCTTAAATAGAAAGACTAAAAGATAAACTGATCAAAAATAATAACTACAACTATTTTTTGAAATCAGTGTTGTTATCAGTTTAAAATAATGAGTTATAAGATATTATTTTTAAGCCTCCTGGTAATTGCAAATCAAAAAACATACAACAGGTTCTCAAAAAATAAAAAGCAAAAAATTAAAACACACCACCAGAGAAAATCACTTTTACTAAAAGGAAGACAGGAAGGACAAAAACCATATGACCATTTCAACAGATGCTGAATAAGCATTTGATAAAATTCAACATCCCTTCATGATAAAAATCCTCAAAAAATTGGATATAAAAGGAAATACCTCATAACAGTATCATACTGAATAGGGTATAACTGAAGGCTCTTCTTCCAAGAGGTGGGACAAGATAAGGATGCCCACTTTCACCACTAATATTCAACATATTAATAATACTGGAAGTCCTTGCTACAGCAATCAGACCAAAGAAATAAATTTGAAAGGAAGAAGGCAAATTATCCCATTTGCAGAAAATATGATCTTAAATTTGGAAAAACCTAAAGATTTCACCAAAGCACTATTAGAACTGATAAATAAATTCAGTAAAGTTGCAGGATACAAAACTAACATACAAAAATTAGTAGCATTTCTACATGCCAACAGTGAACAATCTGAAAAAGAAATCGAGAAAGTAATCCCATTTACAATAGGTACAAATAAAATTAAGTACCTAGGATTAACTAAACCAAAAAAGTCTACAATGATCTATCAACTATCAAATATTGATGGAAAAAAATTAAAGAGAACACAAAAAAATGGAAAGATACTCCACATTCATGAATTGGAAGGATCAATATTGTTAAAACGTTCATACTACTCAAAGCAATCTACAGATTCAATGTAGTCCCTATAAAAATACCAAGGACATTCTTCCCAGAAATAGAAAAAATATCCTAAAATTTATATGAAACTACAAAAGACTCAGAATAGCCAAAGGTATCCTGAGCAAAAAGAACAAAATTGGAATACCAGTTTTGAACCCAGAAATGAATCCGTACATCTACAGCGAACTCATTTTCAACAAAGGCGCCAAGTATATACCTTGGGAAAAGACAGTCTCCTTAATAAATGGTGCTGGGAAAACTGGATATCCACATGCAGAAGAAGGAAACTAGACTCCTATCTTTTGCCACATACAAAAATCAAGTCAAAATGGATGAAAGACTTAAGTCTAAGACTCTGAACTATGAAACTACTAAAAGAAAACATTGAAGAAAGTCTCTAAAACATTGGACTGAGTAACAATTCCTTAAGTAATACCCTACAAGCATAGGCAACCAAAGCAAAAATGGACAAATGGGACAAATAGGATCACGTCAAATTAAAAAGCTTCTGCACAGCAAAGGAACAATCAACAAAGTGAAGAGACAACCCACATAATGCGAGGAAATATTTGCAAACTATCCGTCTGACAAGGAATTAAAAATCAGAATATATAAGAAGCTCAAACAACTCTACAGGAAAAAATTAATCTGATTTAAAAATAGGCAAATTATTAAATTTTTAAAAAATAATCTGATTTAAAAATAGGCAAAACATCTGAATACACATTTCTCAAAAGAAGACACAAAAAGGGCAAACAAGCATATGAAAAGGTGCTCAGCATCATTGATCGTCAGAGAAATGCAAATCAAAACTACTGTGAGATATCATCTCGCTCCAGCTAAAATGGCTTTTATGCAAAAGACAAATAATAACAAATGCTGGTGAGGATGTAAAGAAAAGGGAACCCTGGCACACTTTTGGTGGGAATGTAAATTAGTACAACCACTATGGAGAACAGTTTGAAGGCTCCTCAAAAGACTAAAAATAGAGCTGCCATATGATCTAGCAATCCCACTGCTAAGAACATACCCAAAAGAAAGAAAGTCAAAATATCAAAGAGTTATCTACACTCCCATGTTTATTGCAGCACTATTAACAATAGCCAGGATTTGGAAGCAATCTAAATTTCCATCAACAGGTGAATAGATAAAGAAAATATGGTGTGGCTCACGCTTGTAATCCCAGCACTTTGGGAGGCCGAGGTGGGCGGATCACAAGGTCAGGAGATCGAGACCACAGTGAAACCCCGTCTCTATTAAAAATACAAAAAATTAGCCAGGCGTGGTGGGGGGCGCCTGTAGTCCCAGCTACTTGGAGAGGCAGAGGCAGGAGAATGGCGTGAACCCGGGAGGCGGAGCTTGCAGTGAGCCGAGATTGCGCCACTGCACTCCAGCCTGAGCAACAGAGCCAGACTCCGTCTCAAAAAAAAAAAAAAAAAAGAAAATATGGCACATATATATAATGTAGTACTATTTAGCCATAAAAAAGAATGAGGTCCTGTCATCTGCAACAATATGGATGGAAGTGGAGATAATTATGTTAAGTGAAATAAGTCACTCACAGAAAGACAAACTTCACATGTTCTCACTTTTTGTGGGAGCTAAAAATTAAAACAAACGAAGGAGATGGAGAGCAGAAGACAGTTTCCAGAGGTTAGGTAGGGTAGCGTGGAGGGAAGGGTGGGATACTTGGCGGGTATAAAAAAAATGTAATTAGATAGAATCAGTAAGAGCTAATATTTGATAGTACAACAGGGTGACTATAGTTAACAATTTATTGTATGTTTTTAAAGCAATTATAGGGTAAAATTGGATTGTTTGTAACATAAAAAAAGGATAAATGCTTGAGGTGATGCATACCCATTTATCATGATGTGATTATTATGCATTGTATGTATTCCAGAAATATATACACCTACTATGTACACACCAAAATTAAAAAATAAAAAAAGTTTTTTTTTTTTTTGAATGGATAGCTTCTGTATAAGGGATAGGAAAGCAGACTTAGACACTATTTAACCTGACCTTGTATATTAATCTGTGCTCTTTTGGGGAGAAACACAGCCTGTTCATTCCAGGCATTCAGTGAATGTAAAAAAATACCCACAAACAACATAGAACAGTGATTTTCAGAAGAAGGGATCTAGTGTGTTCTCTGTGTTCTTAAAGACAGTGCTTTGTCTGATATTTTTACAAAAAAGTTGAGTCTTAAGTATGGTGCTTGGCAGAAGTTGCTTTATGGAAAATGGAAGGCAAATAAGCAAAAAGAGATCATGCCAAAATACTCCCTGTTTTCAGGGCAGATTGTTATTCCATATGGGGAAAGAATATGAAAAAGTTCTGCCACCCAAGACCATGAAATTTAAGACTTCATTCAGCTGACAGTCTTCAGTGAGTCAGATTCCTACAGGATTTAAGTTACTCCCAGGCTGACTCTCAGGCATCTCTGCAGATAGTTAACCTTTTCTTGTTACCTTACAGTAACTATAAATTCTTATTAAAGTAGAGTGATAAAAAGCAATAACAATTTAAAACATATGCTATTTTTAAAATAACCATCTTGCAAATGGATAGTACCTTAGGCAAAGATGTTTTAATACGTTTTTAGGCCTCACTACTTATATCTAACATATTAACAGGGACCCACTTTCCACAATGTAGATTACTTTTGCTATCAACAGTCTGGGAAGGGTCTTTATAATTTTGCTTTTGAAATTATGTGGCTACTATTAAACTCATTTAACCAATAACTGGCCTTGATTTCTTTGCAATCATCCAGCATACTTGGAGATACTTGTAAAATAAAAAACTCAGCATGTAAGTTTTTTTTAATTTAGTAAAATGTTATGAATACTCATTTGACAATTATTGAAGTCGACATAATCTTATGCTTTGAATTTAGTTAAATGTTAGTCCTCATTTTGCAGTTTTCTTTTTGCATTCAATTACTTCATTTTCCAGGTCTCAAATGGTTTTATAGTCCCATGAAAAGCTCATAGGCTGTAGCCCCTGAGGACTGTAGTGCCTGGTATGGACCACAGAACCCTGGAGGTGGGATCTAGAAAGAAAGGGAATTCTGGTAAGAAGTGATTCATGCAAGGAGATGTATTTAGCATTTCCAGATAGTGCACTATTTCCTGTACTACCTTGATAATTATGAGTTACCTTCCCTTGCTAATGAGATGAAGTCAGTCATCAAGCATTTATTGTTACAAGGGTTTTATTCATGATTCAGCTCATACTTAGTATCATAGATGATTTTTAGAAACCATAAATTGTGGTTGCCAGCTTTGAGGACATAAAGTTTAGCTGGGAAGAACAATACAATTCTCCTTAAGGTTTTCTCTGGAATAACTGAACACATGAGATTGCAAGATGATGAGTCCAAGGTTTGGATATATGAACGACCAAACTAAAGCAATAATATGGCTTTCTTAAATAATAGTTATTTAAATGATTCTAGTTGTGTTAAATCATTCTTTTAAATACCTGGTGAGTGGCTTAGGAACTAAGATAGAGTCTGAGAAGAATAGCATTGCTGGTGGCCCCACTAGGATGAGAGTCATTACTATGATCCAACAAAATAGGAAGATCCTTAACTTTTCACTCACTCCCAGGGATGTAGTTTTGAACAGGGTTAGGTTCTTATCTCAATTAGAGAAACTAGAACCATGAAAAGAAGATTTCAGCCCTAAGAAAAACAGATATATCAGAGTTTAAAACTCCGATTCCCATTCTGCTCAACTGCTCAGTGGATATGGTCAGTATTTTTGTTCTTTGAAATGACTTTGTTTTTTAAGATTATGTAGAATGTATTGTTTGGCAAAAAGCACAGGATATTCAAACAGAGGCCCAATAACCAGATGCATTTTTTCTCCATTGTGTTCTTACCTAAATAGGAACTATAATAATAACAAGGCCTCAGTAATGCAGAGGAGTTCTTCCCTTTCCGGAAGTGGGCAGGGTACATGTGCAGGTAGGTAGGCCATTAGGTCAAATTTCAATGTCTGAGCTACTCTCCTGACCCCATGGGAGTCACATACCACTGAAGGCAAAATCTGGCTGCAGGGTCACCTGTGTTGCATTGGAGGACTGTGAGTCATCTCTTCATACTTAGCTCTGCAACAGCATGAAAAGGTCACCACGACCACGCTCACCTATTCTGGTGAATTAAACATATAAGCAGCCTGCTTCCAACTCCTTGGAGATCATTTCTGAGAACACTTGTCTTCTCAACCTGTTGCTGGACATGACTGGAAGCAGAACAAATGACTATAGAATGTTTAATTTACCCAGATAAACTGCTTGGCAGTCTTTAGATTATGTAAAATTAATTGTGGAAACTTAATGTTGACCATTGATCATAGTATAAGGACAGACCTACTTAGAAGCTGTTTTTTGTGTGTGTCAGCCAGTGTTACTAAGAATCATTTAAGCGAATGAAGAGTAAAACTCTTTTATGTAAGGCATTATTTTAGCAGGGCCACTGCATCTCTGTGTGAGCTGTCCATTGCACAACTCTAGGGAGTACCATTTTTACAAACCACAGCATGAATTGTGCTTTCAGAATTGTGCAAAATGGTGGCCCTGTCTTTCTGCATCTCAAATGGTGACATAATGTAACTATATTTTCCATCTTTAAATAGATCCTGAAAGCTCAAGTTGAAGCACTGAGGCTGACACTCTGGGCTACACAGAGAAAGCAGTGTCAGATGGTGGTGAGGAACACCTTGTAGGCAGACTGCCAAGGTATAAGTCCTAACCTGGCCCTTACTCCAGCCAAATTGCTTTAGCTTTCTATGCCTCAGTATCCTCAATTGTAAAATGAGTGAAATCAGAGTGGCTGGGAGAATTACATTAAATAGTGCAGGTAAAATACTTGAAAGAACAATGCACGCAGTCACGGACTCAATAGATGTTAACTCTTAAGACTGTATCTCTCTTTTGTTCAATCATTAGGATTCTGGAATGAATAAAACATTATCACAGCTGTTTTACTATGATTCTGCTTTAAGAATATTTATGGCTGTAGAGGAAACATTTTCTGTGTGCCTTTATGAAAGCTAATAACTAGGAACAGTTTAATAGAATGCTCTTAGAGAAAATGAAAAATAGAATTTTGTGACAGCCATTAAGAGTTTAAAAGAGACTGTGGTAGGGATCGTCCCTTCTGGATGCTTTCAAATGTAATTATTGGTGAAGGCTAATAGAAATCCATGAAGTTTCAGATACTGATAGAAAATGATAGGCATTCCAAAAATAAACATTAAGCAAAGGCTACAAAGTTAACATTATACCTCCCCGTTTATCTTTTTTTCTCTCAGGTGGCACAAAAGCTTGACAAAGGGTCTATGAATCATTTGAAGATTTTTGTTGGGGTAAGCAGATATCTATAAATGTCATTGTTTAAGAAGCTAATCAAATAACGTTTTACTATTGACTAATAAACTTTTCTAATAATCTGCAATTTTATTTTAATAAAATATTAGATGTAGTTCAGTTTCTCAACTCTGGAATAGTGACCCAGGAAAAATATGAGGGAAACTTGAAGTCTATGGAAGTTGTATTTGGTGTTAACTGAGGCCTTTGTGTCAGCCCAACACAAACTGTAAAGTCAAAAGTGTGACTTTCTCTTTCTGGTCTTGACAGGCTTTTGTTCTGATAGACTTGTCCTCATCCTTAACCTCCTACTCTTCTTCTAGGGTACCCAGGTAGCTCTTCAGGTGCCCAGGGTGCCTGTTGCCTTTGCTAGCCTGCCTAGTTCGTAACATCAGGCAGAGATGAGGCAGGAACTTCTGCCCTCAGGCTTGACTAGTGGTTGTAAGGCCAAGGATCATATGAGAAAGGTATCACCTTCAGATTACCTTCCCTGTGTATTCTGTTTTTGTAGTTTTCATCAGAGAGTAAGCAACCGTCATGTGAATATCGTGTCTTTAATGATCTGTTAAAATGGCGGCTCTCAGAGAACGTGCTCTCCATTCTCCGCTTTCCTCCTCCTCCTACCTCAGCCCCTCTCAGAAATCAGGCTGGTGGTGTTAGCGAGTGAAGCAGGCTAAGTGTAAGAAATAAATAAATTTAAAAAAAAAAAAAAACAGCTTTGGAATGCTGATGGACAGCAACTCATATTTGTCCTCAGTGTCAAGATAACAAGGACTCATGGGGGTGGGAAATATTGTAAATACAAACCTTGAAAGGCGGTAGCTGCTATTCAGAGAGCCAACATAGCCAAAGTTTCTCAATTGTACAGAGAAATGTGAAATTATATGTGAGATCTTTCTACTTTCAATCGTGATGCTAATTCAAACTGAAAAAAAAAAAAAATCTGACTGGCGTAACAAAACAAGTTTGGGGTCGGGGTGGTTACTAGGTTTCCTTTTAGCCATTGTTTGGGACATACTGATGTACTGTTTTATTAATCTCCAAGAAACTCACTTATGTTGAGTGGCTAATACATCAGTACAGTAATATTTACTTTATATTTTAATGTTTTATGTTAATAGATCTAATAAATAATAGTAACCATACAGTGGGATTAGTTTCCAATGGTAAACATTTCAGGCTTTCAGGCCTTCAGGAGGAATTCTGAATTGTGATGAAATGGCAAGTGCCTATTCCATCCAGGCATAAAACCAATCCTAGTCAATTTGTTAAAAAAAAAAAAAAAAAAAATCCTGCATTGTTACTCTTTAGCTAATGATTAACTAAAGTCTGAGTGACTAGTAGAATGAGTAATTTTGTTACATAAGCCAGAGAAGGTGGCAAGAAACTGACATTTATTCAATACCTACTATCCACTGGGTGCTTCATCTATATTTTCTCTTCTAATCTTCAAAACAACACTGTAAGGTAGTTGTTACAAATAAGGAATAATTACAACTTATTCCTTATTTTGCAGCTGTAAGTTGATGTTTAGAGAGGTCACATTGAACTCTCTTGGACCATGGTTTTTCATTATACAAGGAATATTGATGTTGCCAAATATTAATTGAGGAGCTGGTACAGTTAGAAATTAGTAACACACACACACACACACACACACACACAAGCGTGTGCACGTGTAAAAAGCAAGGCTAAGCTCGCTAGGTTAGGCAAGGTTAGCTGCCATATGATAGCTTAAAGGGAAGAATTCTGTGCTGATAAATGGAGTCTTTTTCTCCTTAATTGAGTGATCCTGTGTCATTGTTAGGCACTGTAGACAGTGCATATGTTAACTGAGATCTGATACTTCCTTTTATCCCTAAAAAAACCAACACAGGGCTCACTGTAATTAGGTGTAAATAGGTGACTTAACCCTTCAGATCTTTCTGGAGGAGAGATAAGTGTCTTATGGGATTGAAATAGGAGGGATGAACAAAGATTGGAGAAGAATTAAGGGCTAGCAAAATCTGTCATGATTCCAAAAGGATCGAGTTGAAAGTGAAACTAGTTCATGCATTTTCACGACAGCTTCAGAGTTAACATCCTATAAAGGAATCTATCAACATTGTGACATTTGTTTAGGCTTCTGTAAGTGAGAAAATGTGTCCTTCCATGCAATCTAAATGTAATTATCATTATCAATTTAATCCAACTTCACATAAATCCCGATGATTAAATCTACTATCTATTTAGAATATTATCACATACTTAGGAAGATAAATCAATAAATACTTATGGGTCCTTGTGGTAAATAAATACTAATGAATAGATGAGGTTATACTTGCCTTAGAGAGTTTACAATAAAAAGAGGGATGGGTAGTGAAAGACATAATGTCCATGAAAACTACCACATTATTGCTTTATTTGCTTCACAGGCCTCATATGTGAATTTTTTTTTTTTTTTAACTATAGATTCTTACCTACTAAAGTAAAGTTTCAATGAGTGCAAAATTTGCCTGGCTTCTATCCTCCTATGTCCCCAGTACCTAAAACAGTGCCTGAACTTAGGAAGCACTCAAGAAATATTGGGCAAATGAATGAATGACACAGATCATGAATGTTATAATGAGAAAGCAGAGAAAAAAAATTATTGGGCTGGATAGTCAGAGAATGTTTCCAGGAGAGGGGATCCTAAATATGGACTTTTAAAGCTGATAAAGGAAGGCAATTTCCTTGAGAAGAATGGCATAGACACGAAGGCTAGGTAAGGGCAAAGAGACACCTGAAGTAATGTGGATTTACTGTTATTCTATCAGTAAATCTTGGTGAAAAGACTTGAGGCCATGTAAAGAAGAACTCTCTAATAAAAATGGAATGGGTTCCCTTGGGGTTGGTAGGAGAGGTGATTTCTGTGAGGAGAGGTATTGGAGCTTTGGGTAGAAGAACACATAGCAAAAATATGATAGCAGGCAGCCAACCCCAAGGCACAAGTGAAACTTTTTTTTTTTTTTTTTTTTTTTTTGAGACAGAGTCTCACTCTGTTGTCCAGGTTGGAGTGCAGTGGGATGATCTCGCTCACTGCAGCCTCTGTCTCCTGGGTGCAAGTGATTCTCACGTCTCAGCCTCCCGAGTGGCTGGGATTACAGGTATGCACCACCACACCAGGCTAATTTTTGTATTTTTAGTAGAGGTGGGGTTTCACCATGTTGACCAGGCTGGTCTTGAACTCCTGGCCTCAAGTGCTCCACCCATCTCAGTCTCCCAAAGTGCTGGGATTATAGGTGTGAGCCACCGTGCCTGGCCATAAGTGTAACTTTTAAAGTTTCCTCTCACCTTGGGATTCCAGGCCTCTCTTTTGGCCTGGTTGCTGAAACAATTTAGGAGAATTTCTTAAAATTTTCAAAGTATTCATAAATGGAACTTTGCTTTCCTCCTCCTGAATCAAGACAAAGCTCACACTGACCACAGGTTATCTTAAATTTGGTGAAAACATATTTCAGTTGGTGGAGACACAATTGTTTTGCAAGTCAGCTCTAGAAGTGGTAATTGAAAGTGACATTTAAGAAACATTTTCTACAGGATCTCAGAAGATGATTAGTCATTTTGTTTTGAAGGCTTATGATATGCTAAAGTGCTTTTAAAGCACATTATAATTAAACAACTTGTAAAAAAAAATTAAATTTCCCCCTATGGAAGCTCCTATTTCAAATGTAGTCTAGAGAGAATTTCAAGTAAACATGTAACTGCATATCTGATTTTGTGATAATTTGCTTTATACTTTTTAATGTCATCTTTGATGTTACATATTCAGATGTTTAAATACCAATACAAAAACAATGATAGTTTTGTTTAAATTTTCCAAACACATGAAACAAAGAGAAGCATTCATTCAAAATACTTGTATACACATGCAAACAAAATTAACTTTGTGTTTATGACTCACATAAGGGAAGTTATTGGTGCCCATAGCCTCTGAATACCCACCTCTCAAAGCTTGTTATTACAAACACCAGTAGCTCCTTGCCTGAAGGTTTTTAATTCCTGTGAGTCTTGGCAAGGGCTATTTTCTGGCTACAGATACATGCCTGGCCCGAGCATAAATAACCTGGGAGTGGTGGATTGTTAATGACCCCCAGAAGTAGGTGATGGATGGGGAATTGGTGAAAAGCACCCCAGCTTCCTCATCTCACAGTTGGGATAACTCTGGGGTCTGTTCCACACTGTCTTCCAGAGCCCAGCAACGGGGACTGAACTCCGGTTTCCCTCTGTGGGAATCGACTTGATGTGTGTTTTTTCAGAGATCCTTCCATATCCTGTCTCACTTCCCTACTCCTTTACTTATGTTTCTTGAATTTCCTAAATAAACAACTGATATTCCTTATATTGGGGTCTACTGCTGCAGGAACCTAAACCAATACATGTCTTTTCAATTATTTTGTGACACCAAAGAAGATTTTGATTAGGCCTGGAAAATATACATGAAAGCTGATCAAAATGAGAGGAGTGATTAGGTTTGTTTGTCAAAATGAGAGGAGTGATCAAAATGAGAGGAGTGATTAGGTTTGTTTGTCTGTTTTTGGTAAATATGGAAACAATGCCATTTCATTTTAGTAAATTGCCAAGTTTTCTCAAGTCCCTCCTATCTTTCTCCACATACTTGCTCTTCTGTCGTTTGCCTTTTTTCATCTCTGGCACACATAAAACCTGAAATAAAATGCCATCGGGTAGATTAATGAGAAACACTGGAATAAAAAAAAATGCTTGCACAGATGCAGTGGCTCACGCCTTTAATCCCAGCACTTTGGGAAGCCGAGGTGGGAGGATCACCTGAGATCAGCAGTTTCAGACCAGCCTGGCCAACATGGTGAAACCCTATCTCTACAAAAAATACAAAAAAATTAGCCAGGCATGGTGTCCCATGCCTGTAGTCCCGGCTACTTGGGAGGCTGAGGCAGGAGAATCGCTAGAACTCAGGAGGTGGAGGTTGCAGTGAGTAGAGATCACGCCACTGCACTCCAGCCTGGGCGACAGAGCGAGACTCCATCTCAAAAAAAAAAAAAAAAAAAAAAAAAAGAGCTTACAGCATCACGTGAATCACATGCTTATTACGTGAATGAAAAATACACTTTATTATTTCATGTGTGTGTTAAGAGGTCATATGGATAGATCAGATGTTGGCAAATGAATGTGTCATTTCTAGAAGAAATGGAAATGTTTCCTTATTTGCCAGGGCCTAAATCAGTGTTTCTTTGAAATGAGTATATTTTCTGACAGTATACTTCGTGCAGACACTCCCCATACGTGTGTGTGTACCTGACTTATATCACTTAATAATATGAACAGACTGAAGATAATGTCAATTAATCAATAATAAATCCTAAATTCCGAGTTAATGTCTGTGCTGTTTTGAACAAGGTTTGACTGTCTTAAATAAAAAGGTTTTTGTGTTTGTTTGTTTTTAACAAGGTTTGAATGTCTTAAATAAAAAGCATCTAGGAGCTACTGTAGGGTGTAGAGAAAACTCTCCCTGATGGCATTTTCCCTCTACTCTCACACCACAACAATCATCAACACAGATGAAGCCTTCTACGAACAAACATGTGAGGTTTTTCCCTCCCACACCAAGCAGCAGACACTAGCTGGGTGTCCTCTAATTCAGTTCCAACGCTGTCTACCTGGAGATAATGTCAGATCCCACCAGTTGAAGGTTCAGTTCCCAAGACTGCCCCCCACCACACCAGTCACAAGTCTGGGCCTCTGGAGCTTCTAACCGGCCACCTCCAAGTTGGGATACTCGTAATCCTCTCTTTGGGTTCAATTAATTTGCTGGAGTGGCTCACAGAACCCAGGGGAACACTTACTTATGTTTGCTAGCTTATTATAAAGGATATTGCAAACATTACCGATGAAGAGATGCATATAGGGTGAGGTATGGGGGAAGGGGTGTGAAGCTTCCATGCCTTACCTGGCTGTGCCAACCTTCATGAATGTCCAAGTGTTCAGCTATGTGGAAGCTCACTGAACCCTGTCCTTCTGGGATTTTATGGAGGCTTCACAATATCAGCATTCCTTCCCCCAGGGTATAGGGCAGTACTCTCCCTGGGGAAGGTCTTAAAAGCCACAATCAGAAAGGCAGGAACAGGTGAAAGGAGAGAAGGAGAAGGTCAGAGGCCTGCCCCTGAGGCCTAACACACCCAACATTATAACAAAAGACTGTAACAAGGGCTGTGGGAGTTACGAGCTAGACCTCAGATGAAAACTAATATATATCATAACACCACACATAGATTCAAAGATCTAAGTTAAGTTGGTCATTAGTCAACACTATTTAAAAGCCAGACATGTCCAAATGGCTCTTGAATCTACACTTATTATAGCAAATATTTTAACTTGTAGAGATGAAAAGGACAGATTTTCTTTAAGTGTCTGAAGCCAGTAAAGAGACTTTCTGCCTTTTTTCCTCTGTAAATCTAAATCTGTTTGAAGAAAGAAGTGTGCTGTGAAATGGGAAGGCAGGGGTGGGCAAAGATACATTTTAGTGAGGTTTTAATCTCCATTTTGCTGAGTAGAAATAAAAAGGAGTTTTGAGGTGGTTTGAAGGGAAAGTGGGGGAGAGAGAGAGAGAGAGAAGAAATGGGAGAACCACTGAGAAGGTTTAAAATGTCTTCATGTTACATAGGCAGATAGGCAGATATGAGCAGGGTAGGAGAGTGCCCCAAGGAATGGCAGGCAACAGTCAAGTGACTGTCATGCAATTGTCAGGGGCCTCCTCGGGAATGATAGATGGTCATGGCTGGCACCAAGAAGGGGAAAATTTCCTCCCAAAGAGGAAACATCTTGAGCTTATGAGCAACAACTTCCTTATAAGATCCTAGGAACTAAGCAAACATGACCAGGCATGTGCAGTAAGGGGCAAAATGGTGGAGTTTGGCCTTCCTTCGGGGATATGTCCAGGCATACTCAAGAAGGGGCAAAACGTCAGAGTTTGCCTGGTATATGACCTTCCTTTGGGGGCACTAGACCAGTAACGACAAATTGTCATGGAGAGCATACACACAACTTCAGCCACCAAACGGCACATGCAGCCCCTGACAGATATTAGCAAGTCACTGCGCATGCAGCGATTAGCCAACAATTCCCCCAAGAAGGATGAGGGGAGGGGATCAGGAAGAATCAGGAAACAGTAACTCTATAAAAGCCTTGAACCAGTGATCAGGCGGGGCACTCAATCTTTCAAGTTTTCCACTTGGTCCCTTCCGAATGTACTTTACTTTGCTTCAATAAACTTCTGACTTGAATCTATTACTTTTTGTAAAAAAATTTTTCCATAAGTTATTAGGGTAGGGGTGGTATATTTGGTTATATGAGTAAGTTCTTTAGTGGTGATTTGTGAGATTTTGGTGCACCCATCACCCAAGCAATATACACTGCACCATATTTGTAGTCTTTTATCCCTCACCCCCTCCCACTCTTCCCCCCAAGTCCCCAAAGTCCATTGTATCATCCTTATATCTTTGTGTCCTCATTGCTTAGATCCCACACATCAGTGAGAACATAAGATGTTTGTTTTTCCATTCCTGAGTTACTTCACTTAGAATAATAGCCTCCAATCTCATCCAGGTCACTGCAAATGCTGCTAATTCATTCCTTTTTATGGCTGTATAGTATTTCATTGTATATATATACACCACAGTTTCTTTATCCACTTACTGATTGATGGACATTTGGGTTAGTTCCATGATTTTGCAATTGTGAATTGTGCTGCTATAAACATATGTGTCCAAGTGTCTTTTTCAAATAATGACTTCTTTTCCTCTGGGTAGATACCCAGTAGTGGGACTGCTGGATCAAATGGTAGTTCTACTTTTAGTTCTTTAAGGAATCCCCACACTGTTTCCCATAATGGCTGTACTAGTTTGCATTCCCACCAGCAGTGTGGAAGTATTTCCTGATCACCCCATCCATGCCAACATCTACTGTTTTTTAAAATTTTTTATTATGGCCATTCTTGCAGAAGTAAGGTGGTATCACATTTTGTGTTTTTGATTTGCATTTCCTTGATCATTAGTGATGTTGAGTATTTTTTCATATGTTTGTTGGCCATTTGTATATCTTCTTTTGTGAATTGCCTATTCATGTCCTTAGCCCACTTTTTGATGGGATTGTTTGTTTTTTTCTTACTGATGTGTTTGGGGTCGTTGTAGATTCTGGATACTACTTCTTTGTCAGAGGTATAGATTGTGAAGATTTTTCTCCCACTCTGTGGGTTGTCTGTTTACTCTGCTGACTGTTCCTTTTGCCCTGCAAAAGCTCTTAAAGTTTGATGAGGTCCCAGCTATTTATCTTTGTTTTTATTGCATTTGCTTTTGGGTTCTTGGTCATGAAATCCTTGCCTAAGCCAATGTCTAGAAGGGCTTTTCCAAAGTTATCTTCTAAAATTTCATAGTTTCAGGTCTTAGGTTTAAGTCCTTAATCCATCTTGAGTTGATTTTTGTATATGGTGAGAGATGAGGATCTAGTTTCATTCTCCTACATGTGGCTAGCCAATTATCTCAGCACCATTTGTCGAAAAGGTTATCATTTTCCCCACTTTATGTTTTTGTTTGCTTTGTTGAAGATCAGTTGGCTGTTAAGTATTTGGGTTTATTTATGGGTTCTCTATTCTGTTCCATTGGTCTGTATGTCTATGTTTATACCAGTACCATGCTGTTTTGGTGACTATGGCCTTATAGTATAATTTGAAATCAGGTAGTGTGATGCCTCCAGATTTGTACTTTTTGCTTGGTCTTGCTTTGGCTATGCAGGCTCTTTTTTGGTTCCATCTGAGTTTTAGAATTGTTTTTTCTAATCCTGTGAAGAATGATGGTGTTATTTTGATGGGGATTGTGTTGAATTTGTAGGCTGCTTTTGGCAGTATGGGCATTTTCACAATATTGATTCTACCCATCCATGATCACGGGATGTGTTCCCATTTGTTTGTATTGTCTATGATTCCTTTCAGCAGTGTTTTGTAGTTTTCCTTGTAGAGGTCTCTCGACTCCTTTGTTAGGTATATTCTTAAGTATTTTATTTTATTCTTTTTACAGCTATTGTAAAATGGGTTGGGTTCTTGATTTGATTCCCCACTTGGTCACTGTTGGTATATAGAAGAGCTACTGATTTGTGTACATTAATTTTCTATCTAGAAACTTTCTTGAATTCATTTATCAGTTCTAGGAGCTTGCTGGAGGAGTTCTTAGAGTTTTCAAGGTAAATGATCATATCTTCAGCAAACAGTGACAGTTTGACTTCCTCTTTACCAATTTGGGTGCCCTTTATTTCTCTCTCTTGTCTGATTGCTCTTGCTAGGACTTCCATTACTATGTTGAAGAAGAGTGGTGAGAGTGGGCATCATTGTCTTGTTCCAGTTCTCAGAGGGAATTCTTTCAACTTTTCCCCATTCAGTATTACGTTGGCTGTGGGTTTGTCATAGATAGCTTTTATTACATTAATGTATGTCCCTCGTATGCTGATTTTGCTGAGAGCTTTAATCATAAAGCGATGCTGGATTTTGTCAAATGCTTTTTCTGCATCTATTGAGATGATCATGGGATTTTTGTTTTTAATTCTGCTTATGTGGTGTATCACATTTATTGACTTGTGTACATTAAACCATCTCTGCACCCCTGGCATGAAACCCACTTGATCATGGCGGATTATCTTTTTGATATGTTGTTGGATTCAGTCAGCTAGTATTTTATTAAGGATTTTAGCATCTATGTTCGTCAAGGATATTGATCTGTAGTTTTCTTTTTTGGTTATGTCCTTTCCTGGTTTTGGTATTAGGGTGATGCTGGCTTCATAGAACGAATTAGGGAAGGTTCCTTCTTTATCCTGTGGAATAGTGTCAAAAGGATTGGTACCAATTCTCTGAATGTCTGGTAGAATGCTGCTGTGAATCTGTCTGGTCCTGGACTTCTTTTTGTTGATAATTTTTTTAAGTACCATTTCAATCTCTCTGCTTGTTATTGATCTGTTCGGTGTATCTAATTCTTCCTGATTTAAGCTAGGAGTGTTGTATTTTTCCAGGAATTTATCCATGTCTTCTAGGTTTTCCAGTTTATGTGCATAAAGGTGTTCCTAGTAGCCTCGAATGATCTTTTGTATTTCAGTGGTGTCAGTTGTAATATCTTCTGTTTCATTTCTTAGTGAAGTTATTTGGATTTTCTTTCTTCTTTTCTTGGTTAATCTTGCTAATGGTCTATCAATTTTATTTATCTTCTCAAAGAACCAGATTTTGTTTCATTTATTTTTTTTTTGTATGGTTTTTGTTGTTTCAATTTCATTCAGTTCTACTCTGATCTTGGTTATTTCCTTTCTTCTGCTGTGTTTGGGTTTGGTTTGTTCTTGTTTCTAGATCCTTGAGGTGTGACTGTAGATTGTCTTTTTGTGCTCTTTCAGTCTTTTTGATATAGACATTTAGGGCTATGAACTTTCCTCTTAGCACCACCTTTACTGTATCCCAGAGGTTTTGATAGGTTGTGTCATTATTGTTGTTCAGTTCAAATAATTGTATAATTTCCATCTTGATTTTGTTTTTGACTCAATGCTCATTCAGGAGCAGCTTATTTAATTTCCATGTATTTGCGTTGTTTTGAAGGTTCCATTTGGAGTTGATTTCCAGTTTTATTCCACTGTGGTCTGACAGAGTGCTTGACATAATTCAATTTCCTTAAATTTACTAAGGCTCATTTTATGGCCTATCATATGGTCTATCTTGGAGAAAGTTCCATGCACTGTTGAACAGAATGTGTATTTTGCAGTTGTTCTGTATATAACTGTTAAGTCCATTTGTTCCAAGGTATAGTTTAAATCCATTGTTTTTTTGTTGACTTTTTGTCTTGATGACCTGTCTAGTGCTGTCAGTGAAGTACTGAAGTCCTGCACTATTGTTGTGTTGCTGTCTATCTCATTTCTCAGGTCTGTTAGTAATTGTTTTATAAATTTGGGGGCTCCATTGTTAAGTGAATATATGTTTAGCATTGTGACATGTTCCTGTTGGAGAAGGCCTTTTACCATTATATAATATCCCTCTTTGTCTCTTTTAACCACTATTGCTTTAAAGTTTGTTTTGTGTGATATAAGAACAGCTACCTCTGCTGGCTTTTGGTGTCCATTTACATGGGATGTCTTTTCCACCCCTTTACTTTAAGTTTTTGTTGGTCCTTATGTGTTAGGTGAGTCTCCTGAAGGCAGCAGGTAGTTGGTTGGTGAGTTCTTATCCATTCAACAGTTCTGCATCTTTTAAGTGGAGCATTCAGGCCATTTACATTCAATGTCAGTATTGAAATGTGAGGTACCATTGCATTCATCATGCTCTTTGTTGCCTGTATACTTTTGTTTTGTTTTTGCTTTTTAGCTTGTATTTTTGTTTTACAGGTCCTTTGTGATTTATGCTTTAAAGAGGTTCTGTTTTGTTGTGTTTCCAGGATTTGTTTCAAGATTTAGAGCTCCTTTTAGCAGTTCTTGTAGTGGTGGCTTGGTAATGGCAAATTCTCTCAGCATTTGTTTTTCTGAAAAAGACTGTATCTTTCCTTCATATGTGATGCTTAATTTCACTGGGTACAAAATTCTTGGCTGATAATTGTTTTGTTTCAGGAGGCTGAAGATAGGGCCCTAATCCCTTCTAGCTTGTAGGCTTTCTGCTGAGAAATCTGCTGTTAATCTCATAGATTTTCCTTTCTAGGTTACCAGTGCCTGTTCTGGTGCAGGGGGTAGGGGTGAGTGGGGGCTCAGTGGACTCTGTGAGGGTTCTTAGCTTTGGTGGTTTAATGCTCTATTTTTGTGCTGGTTGGTCTCCTGCCAGGAGGTGTTGCCTTCCAGAGAGCATCAACTGTGGTAGTATGGGGAGGAACCCTAGAACTCCAGAGATTATATGCCCTTTGTCTTCCACTACCAGGGTAGATAGGGAAGGACCATCAGGTAGGGGCAGGGCTAGGTGTGTCTGAGCTCAGACTCTCCTTGGGTGAGTCTTGCTAGGGCTGCTGTGGGGGATGGGGGTGAGATTTCCAGGTCACTGGAATTGTGTACCTAGGAGGATTATGGCTTCCTCTGATGAGTCATGCAGGTTGTCAGGAAAGTAGGGGAAAGCCAGCAGTCACAGGCCTCACTGTGCTTCCACGCAAACCCAAACCAAATGGCTGGTCTCACTCTCACTGTATCTCCCACCCCCTAACAGCCTGAGTCCATTTTCAGTTAGAGGGCAAGATGAGCTTGAAAATCTGCCCCAGGCTACCCACCTCCCAGCTGTGAATGAAAGGGATTGGTTCTACTCCACCTGTGGAGTCTGCACACCAGATGTGTGCCCTCCCCTGAGTTGTGGCCAGGAAGCTTCTCACCCCATTCAAATTGTTACAAAGTTCAGCTAGAGATTTCCTTCTCCCTGTGGACTTTTACCCCTTGCACCTCTGGCTCTGGCTGCCCTCTGGATGGATCCCTGTGGTGCCAGGCATGGATGGCCTGCTAGGGGACTCAGAGAGCTTCCAGGGCTTTTCTGCTACTTTCTTTGCCTCTCTATTTCACTCAGCTCTCCACACTGACTCAGCTCCAGGTAAAGTCAGAAACTTCGGCAAACAGACCTTCAGCTTCTCCAGTGGGGGTGTGTGTTCAGGAGAGGAGGGTCTCCCTTTCCCACTTCCACAGTTGGGGCACTCACAGTATTTGGGGTGTCTCCCAGGTCCTGCAAGAGCAGTCTGCTTCCTTCAGAGGGTGTGTGGGTCCTCTCAAGATTGCTGGTTTGTTCTTGCAGTCAATCTGGAGCTATAATTCTCAATGCGAGCCTCCACATGCTTCTCTGTCCAGAGCTGCAATCTAGTCCTGCCTCCTGTCTGCCATCTTAAATCTACTTCTGTCTCTTGGATGTATTTTTTCTTCTCAGGCAGTAAGAACCAAGGACTGTGTATCCTGCCCAAACTCGCTGCCAGTAACATTTTGGTGTCATGAATCAGATTGCAGCTTCTGGGTAAGACCCTCTGTGCCTTGCCATCTTTGGCTGGAGGCACCCAACTCTGCTTACGTGAGGTCTTCTTTCTCTTGCTGTCTCACTCACCAGCCCATCTCCAGAAAAATTCCCTTTGGTCACTCTTCCCTCTAGCAGATTCCTGTGTTCATCCTGTTGGGCGATGGCAGAGGTTGAGGACTTCAGAGTCTGTACCGAGGAGACCTAAGTCACTGTGGCCCTTTTGGACAGGTGGCTCACAAGGGTGATAGGGCTTGAGCCTAGGCCATTCAAAGACTGGAGACCTTCATTTCCTTAACCAAAATGGACTTTTCCCCAATAAGTCTACACCCTATTATGCTTCCTTTTTTTCTGTGGACTTTGAGATGGCCTTGTATGCTGGCCACACTGTCTGTCTTGGGGGCAAGTCAAACCTCTTCCCTGCTTCCACTCTGCATATCATACAACTTCTTTTTCTGCTTAATATTGGGAAGACTCTGTCTCCACCAATTCTTTATTTCCTATCATTAATTTTTAAATCCTGCTACACACTGAGACCAGGTTTTCCAGTGGCTCTTGAGGTCATTTGTTTTCCTCCATTGGCCATCTGTATGTGGTCCATTAAGAGCAAGTC
Source organism: Symphalangus syndactylus (assembly GCF_028878055.3). Lineage (NCBI taxonomy): Eukaryota > Metazoa > Chordata > Mammalia > Primates > Hylobatidae > Symphalangus > Symphalangus syndactylus. The sequence goes on along the minus strand of NC_072440.2, from coordinate 40,440,884 downwards.
CTACTTCCTTTCTAGAGCTATCTGCACTTTGGGGAGAGGACAATTCTTTCTCTGCCTTTTGTGGTCTCTCATCTCAAACTCCCTGGCCCTCTGACGGTTCCTCCTCTACACTGAGAAGACTGATAGGCAATGTCCTCTTAGGTCTAAGGGCTGCTCTTCGTGAGACTGCACAAAAGCAGCCTTCCATGAATATCCCTTATTTTCTACCATTCCCAAGGGTGGCAGATGGATTGTCCTGTCATTTTAAATACTTGTTTTCCATGCTTCCCTAGGAATCCACAGGAGGGATGACAAGGGGACTCAGATGCAGGTTTTCCTCCGCTCCTCTGGCCATCTACATTCTTAACATATACTGGGACCTCCAGTGCTATGTCCAGAGAAAGGAAGGCCCAGTTCTCTGACAGCTGCTGGCTAAGGATAAGATCCCCACCTACCTAAAGGGATATGGAGAATGGGAATTTGAGAGAATGGAAAACTATTTCATTGCTGGAATGCTCCAAACTAAGGTCATTGTAAGATCACAGTGTCAAAGGTACAGGTCGGCCAGAGGCCACAGGTGCAGGACAGATTTCCATTAGGAGAGAGATGAAGGCTGGTCCTGGAGGGAAATGTGGGACCAGGGTTAGTGGTATCTGGTAATCACTGGTTTATTCCAGAACTCCAGGATGAATGGGGGATGCCTTACTCACTACTCTGATCCAATGTATAGGGGGATCAGTAAGGGATGCTTTCAGCTGAGCGTGGTGGCTCACGCCTATAATTCCAGCACTTTGGGAGGCCAAGGCAGGTGGATCACCTGAAGTCAGGAGCTCGAGACCAGCCTGACCTACATGACAAAACCCTGTCTCTACTAAAAATAGAAAAATTAGCTGGGCTTGGTGGTATGCGTCTGTAGTCCCAGCTTCTTGGAAGGCTGAGGCACAAGCATCACTTGATCTCAGGAAGTGGAGGTTGCAATGAGCTGAGATTGCACCACTGCACTCCAGCTGAGCAACAGAGAAAGACTCTGTCTCAAAAAAAAAAAAAAAAAAAAAAAAAAAAAGATGAAGAAGAAGGGATTCTTTCCTCTTCCTTACTCTCCTCTGTTCTGTCTTGCAGATAGATAACTGTGTCTCCGTACTCTGGGACTCACCCCTTGGATGCATCCTTAAAATCTGGGATAAATCCAACCACCAAACCCTAAAATGAAAAAACTAATTTCTCATTGCAGAGGAAGTCTGGCCATAGAATGGAAGTACAAATTTTAATACCATTCTCCGTCTAGACCTTTTCTGCCATTATCAGGGCAAAAAGCCAGAGGTCCCCTATTTACAAACCTTTATGGCCTAAAGGGAAGACCCTAATCCTCATAAAGCTTCTAAGGCAAACTTCACATTCTAGCTATGCTTAGCCACCTCCTCCAGGGCCCTGCATCGGCCCTGGAGGCTCCTCTGCTGATTCCCCTCAATATTTCTTCCTCCAGAACCCAAAAGGAAAAACTACCTCCTCCTTTGGAGGCGAAAGAGGGAGAAACAGCCACCCGTGGATCCTCCCCCTATTTATCCCACTCCCAGACCTTTGGAATTGGCCCCACTTTACACCGGGCCCCTTAGGTCTCTTCTCCAAGCTTATAGGAGGTAAGTGCGCCAACTGAACTCGTCCAGGTCCAGATCCCCTTTTCCACGTAGGACTTTTGACAGCTTAGGAAAAACCTAAAAAAGTTCTCAGATGACCCCAAGAGGCTCATAGAGGGCTTCCCCAAATTGGCTCTTACATTTAGATTAACTTGGAAGGACATAAATGTACTCCTGGGACAAGCCCTTTTACAAGAGGAAAGACAGACCATCTGTGAAGCAGCAATCCACTGTGGGAATGACTTACACCTGGAAAATGCCAACTACCCTGGAGGGGCTACAGCTGTTTCCCAGCAGGACCCCAGCCAGGACTACAATGCCAAAGCGGGAATATGAGCCAGGAACCACACGCTCTTCTGTCTAATAGAGTTAATAAAATGAAGTAAGGTCAAGCCTCTAAAGTACAATAATTAGCCCCCATAAACCAGGGGCCAAATGGAAATCCTATAGCCTTTCTGAAAAGGTTACAGGAAACTTATTAAGCACACCAAACTTGAACCCAGAATCTCCTGAGGGACTAGTCCTAAAGGACAATTTATTTACCCAAGCTACTCCAGACATTAGGAAAATTTACCAAAGTCAGCCTTGGAACCCAGTGCCCCTATGCCAGAAATCCTCAAATTAGCCTCCTCTGTCTTTTATAACTGAGATCTGGATGAGGAGGACAGGGCTAAGGAAAAGGAGAAATGCAGGGACAAGATGCAGGCTAAACTATTGGCTGTTTTACAAACCCACCAGCCCCCTCCACGGTCTCCTAAGGACCCTCCTCCAGGTAACTGCCACTGATGCAGAAGACCAGGCTACTGGAGAAGGAATTTTCCAAATGGGCCTGACGGGAGGAAGCCCCACACAGCCTGTCCTCTTTGTGATAAGCTCAGCCACTGGAAGAGGGACTACCCTGGGATCCAAAGGGTCCCCCAGTTGAACCCCCATCCAATAATGGCCTTGAGCTGAAGGGGCCCTCCACTCTGGCCAGCTTCCAAATTAGACATAATCATTAAAGGAACAGAGCCAAGGGAAACTCTGGAATGACAGGTAGTGCTATAAATATCCTTTTAAATACAAGAACTGCCTACTTTGTGCTAACCTTTTTCTATAGGCAACTTTCCTCCAAATTCTGTTGGGTAACAGGAGCAAGTAGCAACCCCTCCCTCTAAAGATTCACATCCCCTTTATTTATATTGCTTATGGGACTAATTACTATTCTCCCACTAATCCCTGGCAATGTCTAAATGCCTCACACTGCTTTTGAGTAGGAATATACTTTCCAAAATGGGTATCCACTTAATATTTACACAACATCTGGATTGATATTTCCCCCTAATATCCCAGTTTCTCCCAGGAAAGCCAGCAGTCCTACCTCAGGGTTTTAGAGATATCCCACACTTATTTGGACAAGACCCAGCAAAGAAATCTAACCAAGCTATATCTTGAGTGGGGACAACTTCTACTGTATGTAGACGGATTACTCATCTGCTCCCCCTGCATAAAGCTTGCACAACAATATGCAGTACAAACCTTAAACTTCCTAGCAAAATGTAAGGTACAAAGTATCCAAATCCAAGACAGAATTTCATACCTAGAACCAAACATATATACAGAGAGTACTGCTGGCTCCAGACCCTCTAACAACCAACCTGTGTACCCACCCAGGTCCTTACTAAAACCTAAAGTGATGGATCTACAAAATCTCAACTAATCCCCTCATGGAAAGGCCTTTTTACTGTTTTACTTTCCACTGCAACAGCTATCAAAGTTCCTGGCATCTCTAGTTGGATACATTATTCCTAAATAAAACCTTGAGAGGTTTCTGAACAAGCAACAATAGGACCAGCACCTGAGTATTCCTGTGAGTCATTGGAAGATCTATAATATCTCTTTCAATGAAATTATAAGTAATGCCTTCTTTTCTTTCAAACTAATGCTAGCTCAACATAAGGTAGCCCCAGTACTCTGGATCTTATTCATGGTGGGATTGCTTATGCTTACACTTGGTTCAAAACCGAGTGGGCCTACACCCTTCCAGGCTATGTATTTTTATATAGAACTAAACAAAATAAACTGCCCTATGAGGGAAGTTCTAAAAGAACTTATTCAACCCCCTCACTTGTAAACCTTTTTATCTGCATAGATAACACCCAACATACAGGGGATGTGCCCTAGGACTCCTGGGGCCACAAGGAACAGGTGTAACCATCTATAACATTACAAATTCTTAACAAAGGAGAGCTCTTGGCCTTATAATGGTAGGGCTAGGGGCTGCCATAGGATTAGCTGTCCCATACAGAGGATTCAATTATCATAAAGTCAGCCTCCAAAACCTCTCTACACAAATTGGAGACCTAGGTCAGAGAACTGGGAACGGAATCTCTAAACTCAAGGCTTCGCTAAATTCAGTAGCTAATGCAGTCATGGACAACAGATTAGCTTTAGATTACCTCCTTGCAGAACTGGGTAGTCTGTGCTGTCATCAATAAACCCTATTGCACTTATGTCAACAATAGTGGGCAAGTAGAGGAACATATAAAGAGAATCTGTGACCATGCTAAGCGGCTTCATGACTCTGGGAAAGAAAATCCCTCAGCAGATTCCATCTGGAACTCTGTAAAATCTACTCTCCCATTGCTCACATGGCTCCTCCCCTGCTCGAACCAGCTGTTTCCATACATATACTCCTTTTTGGCCCCTGCCTTTTAACCTACTAGATAAATTTGTCTTCTCCAGGATCTAACAATTTCAAACCAAGTTCCCAATAATGCAGGTGATAGATGCAGGAGGCAGATAAGAGGGAGTATCCCTGGAGAATCTCCCGCCTGCCTGTGCACTGCGAAGACGGAGTAAAGCTACCAGGAAGTTCATGCCTTGTGCCGGGGAAGGAGCCTGGGATCTTTAGCTCATGTGTGGGGGCCGGAATCTAATCTGTGAGATGGGAGCCTCCTGGCAGAAACCCCTCTCACTTTGCTGAAAGTTTTTTTTTTTTTCCTTTTTGCCCAATAAATAATAAATTCCATTCCCCTCACCCTTCCACGTGTCTGTGTGCCTAACTTTTCCTGGTCCTGACACTGAACCTGGATTCAGCTGAACTGAGGAGCAGAAATTCTGCAATACGGGAATATCTACCTCCCTACCCAAATGTGAAGAAAACATACACCTGTTTCCCCTGGACCTGGCTGGACACCAATTCTACCTACCCATGGGACCATTCTGTTCTGACAATTAGCAAGAGATTGAGACCCAGAGGACAAATACAGCCCTTATTTCAGCAGGAAGCAGCCACAGAAGACTGACCTTCATCCACTAGCCCCAGATAATTGAGTCTCAAACTCTTGAGGGGGGAATATGTTAGGGTAGGTAGATAGGTGGATATGAGCAGGGCAGGATAGGGCCCCAAGGAATGTCAGGAGACAGTCAAATGACTGTCATGTGATTGTCAGATGGCCTCTTCAGGAATGATAGATGGTCATGGCTGGCACCAGAGAGGGGAAAATTTCCTAACAGGAAACATCTTAAGCTTGTAGGCAACAACTTTGTGATAAAATCCTAAGAATTGAGCAGGCGTGCACAGTAAGGGGCAAAATGGCAAAGTTTGACTGGTATATGACCTTCCTCTGGGGGCACTAGACCAGTAAAGGAAAATTGCCCAAAGAGTACATGTGCATAACTACAACCACCAAATGGCGCATGCAGCCCCTCCCAGATACTGGGAAGTCACTGAGCATGTGGCGATTAACCAACAGCTGGCCCAAAAGGACGTATGATGGGAGGAGATCAGGAAGAATCAGGAAATAGTAACTTTATAAGAGTCCTGAGCCAACAATCGGCGGGACACTCAATCTTTCCAGTTGCCCACTTGGTCCCTTCCAAATGTACTTTGCTTCAATAAACTTTTGCTTCTGTCTGAAATCTACGTCTGTCTCTTGGCTGAATTTTTTTCTTCCAAGAAGACAAAAACTGAGGGCCTAACATATTCCCCCCTCAAGAGTTTGAGACTCAATTATCTGGGGCTAGTGGATGAAGGTCAGTCTTCCGTGGCTGCTTCCTGCTGAAATAAGGGCTGTATTTGTCCTCTGGGTCTCAATCTCTTGCTAATTGTCAGAACAGAATGGTCCCATGGGTAGGTAGAATTGGTGTCCAGCCAGGTCCAGGGGAAACAGGTGTATGTTTTCTTCACATTTGGGTAGGGAGGGAGACCCTGCCCAGACTCACCTCCTATAACATTTAGACTCTTTATTTCACTTAAATACTTGATCAAGAGGTACTTAAAGATAACAAGCTACAGGGCTTTGCAATCATAAAGGCAGATTGCCAGTCTGAGTTTGGATTTGGAATCGGTATAGACGTAAGATTCATGAAATTTCAAAAATGACATTTTTCTTTACATGTTTATGATCATGAAAACTACCCTTCCTGTTTAAAAGAAACTACCTGGGTTCCTTTAGTCTTTGAACATAGAACTTTTTTTTTAATGTTACAGTGATAGCTTAAACAGTTGATAATCACGTTCTAGAGCAGGTGAGTGTTGCTATATACTGGGGTTGAAACGGGGAAAATGAAATAAACGTATAAAGGATTAGAACTACAGCATCTTAAAGTGAAAACATCACAAAGCTCAGAGTAAATTTCCATCTTGCTATTGATTTATATATAAACTGTACTCACATGTGCAGAAGGAGAACTGGAAATATTATCTTGGCTTACATGGAAGAGGAAAAGACTATATCTAGTTATTTAAAATTACCTATTAACTTACCCACAGACACAGCTCTATGTAATGAACTCTGGAATGTAGTTAGTGTCAATGTTCCAGTTGTGAAAGGAGGAAACAGTCTTCACCAAATGTAGTTGACAACGGCTATGAAACATGGCACACTGACTGGAATGAGGTAAACGGATGTCATAATAACCACTGGACACTTGCCTTCTTCACCTCTATGAAAATATTGCCGCCTTACACATGCGCAGAGGTGGAGAAATGAGAAATTCTGTCCTTAGACACTTCACTCTAAAACCTGCCAGGTTCAACTGCTGCCTTCCTGTCTCAATGGAGAATTCCCAGTTCTACTCTAGGGATGAGGCTGTGGTCTCTCCAGAGGTGGGTCATGGCCTCAGTACTATAGGCAGGCACTACCTCCTGCAGCTGTCAATCGGGGCTGATAATTTAAGACCTAGCAGCTGATGACATTCCTTCTCCTCATGGCAGTTGTCTCTAACAGGCCAGTGCACATCTGAGCCAAAGATGACGTTTTTGGCATTTGCCTAGACGTTGAGAGCATCCACTGGCTTGGTGGGCACCAGTTGGCAAAAAGGGAAAACCCCACCCAAGGGAAGTTTTAAGAAGGCCACTTGCTGGCCCTTCAGAAGCAGCTGCATTCATACCACTCACTAGGGGAGGCAAACATGTGTGCGTGTGTAACCTGCCTTCTTCACTCAGTGGGAGGGAGGCCAGTTAACAATGATTTCAACTCTTTATTAAAATCAATTAACACATTGCTGCACTTAGATAGCAGTAACCAGGCAGGACACCAGCAGGCTTCCCTAACTGCCTTTTTATTACAAGACCTATTTCAGGCCCATCCCACTTTACATCTCTGCAGCATGACATCCCACATTACAGGCATAATAATCTAACAAAGGCCACAACCCCTGCAGGCATACAGAGTCAGATTACGTCTGACTGAATCTGCTTTCTCTATTCATAAACAACTTAAAACAGCTCTTTCCCTCGCGTAAGAACCTGACTTGCCAGGCACACAGTGAACCAGCAGGAAGACTACATGAGGACAACGGAGATATGGGTGAGACAAGGGCAGGAGATGCCTTGCTCATAGGAAATGAAAAGCTCTAAAGCCCAAAGCATTTCCCTTAATTTTTTCCACGCAGTTCCCTTGAGGTTATGCAGCTGGATGTTCTCAGAGCTGAGAGTGGACTGGCTTACTATAAACTATTCATTCTACCTTCAGATACTTTCAGGCCCTCTGTTATGATGGTTGACTCAATTATTCCTCAAGCCAAAGCCTATGCATGTCTAAGTTCTCTGATCTTAACCTTTTGAAAGGCAGTAAAATGAAAGATCTTATGACCTTTTGTTTGTCCCTGATCTTATTTCCTCCTTTTAAGATAGTTTTCCTTATGTAAAAGAAGTATGGAGTAATTGACTTTGGACAAGTGACAGAGAAAGGGATGGATTTCTAACTTAACTGTTGGCATATACCTTGAGAATGAATACATAATACACATTTTAGTATAAGCCACAGATTCCTCTGGTCTGGGTACACTGGAGGCATTTTTATAAATGTAACATGGTTTATTGACAAATTCAGGGAATTGTTTCACATTGGTCTTTTCTGTCATATCAGAGGAAGTTTTAGACTAAAAATAATATTATCCATGTTTTACAGATAAGGAAACTGAGGTGAAGCACAGTTAAAGAGCTTGCTTAGGTCACATAGCTAGGGACAAATCCCTATTAACTGGAAAGGATATGAGACTGAATTAGTTTGCCATGCAGTAATTAAAATCACAAAGTTCTGTACAATCTCCTTGACTTTTAAAAGAAAAAGGTGTCTGTTTCATGAAAGACAGCTACTTATAGAATATATGCAATAGGGTTAAGTTGAAATTGCCTCAAATACACAAAAGAAGCCATTTTTTTAAAAAAGGTTCTGAAAGAGGCAAAAATATTCCTTTAGTCAACGAAGCAGACCACAATAGTACCTTTATAGACAGATCAGAATTTATGGAAAGAGAAAATAAATTAAAAATATGAAAAATGTTAAACATAATTGTGTTACGGTAGTAGAATAATAGGCAAGATTTTTTTTAACTTCTTTTTTCACAATCTCTGGATGTATGCTGTTTTTGTAATTAGCAACTGTGTGTTAAAGAAATAAACTACGTAAGCAGCCCCTTTCTGCACAAGATAGCTGCTATGTTATAGAAGTCTAGTTCAATTTTTACACAGGTGAATTTTTCTAATCTTTTATTTTATAAACAATGATTTGGGAAATTCTTTTATCTTAATAAAAAGAAAGACCGTAGCCCTTACGTTCATTGCGGGCAGTCATTAGTTAAGACGATACACACAGGAAAAGGAACAGGTTATCAAATATGAAAGGTATTTAGTTAAAAAATCAAGTCACTGCTTTCAAAATACTCATAATCTAAGGAAATTCAAGTTAAGCTCATCATAGAGCTGTGTGTAATATCCTTAAACTACATGCTAATTTCAAATATGAGAGAGTACGTGTGTGTGTGTGTGTGTGTGTGTTTTCCCAAGACCTTTCTCCTTCCCTATTTAAAACAATAACATTTTGTCAAGGGAAAGTAAAATGAAATGGTTTGAGGTTGACTCAAAACTCTGAATATTTGAATTCTAATTTGATTCTAAAGTCAGAAAAAAAAGTCTACTCTCCTGGTATAATACTTTGAAAGCAAATGGAATCCATCATGCATGAAAAACTAATCTCTGACCTTTAATGGTAATTTTACTGATTGAAAAAAGTTTCAAACACTCAGTTGTGGGAAGGAAACAGACATTTGCTCACAGTCTGCAGACTTTGGCTCAGCTGACAGTAATTTTCCATTGATTGGGAGAAAATCATGGAAATTACATAGCTGTGGCTGGCTTTAGACTGGTCTTATACAAATTTCAACCTTAATTCTGTGTTTATCCTTTAGTGTGAGTGAAATAACAACAGAGTCTCTATAAAAAGATGTTACTAATATATTTGAGGTGACCTATAACTACTATGTGTGATATAGTTATGTCTTTTGGATTAACTATGTATTTTATGCATTTATAATACTTACACATGCACAGTTAAAATTCTTTTAGGAAAAGCAATAAAGTACTCTGTTCTGAAATTGTTTCTACAAATGCTGCAGTATGAGTTTTTCAATGACTTAAAAATTTCCATATGAGGAAAAGTGTTAGAAATGTATTTTTCCAAATGCAGGTGGGAGGACGTCTTCTAAGCCTCAAGCCAGTTCTACAGGAACCAAGACAAACACCGAAAAGTGAAATAAGATAAGTCTCCGCAACATTTCTAAAGCAGTGAAGCAAAACTACCTCCAAGGGTCAGTGGAGAAGCCACCCAGTCCACAGCCATAACTGCTAGGATAGTCTTGGTCACATCCCCAGCCAGACCTTATTGAATCTTCGTGGTTGACCCTGAGCTCTCATGTTCTAGAGTTCCATAATAGCCAGGCTTCCAAATGCAAAAAGTGTGTGTGTGTGCACGCGCATGCATGTGCGTGTGCAGGTGTGTTTAGGCAAATTCACTTAATAAAAGGTGGGATGCTGATAAGGTGAGAAAAACACTAGCCAGACAGCCTAAATGAACAGTAAAACACTTAGAATCGTGCCTAACTTAGAATAGTGCCTGGCACTTAGTCTGGAAACACAGGCTATACATAATATCAGGAAGGACATTTTCAGTCCATTAAGATATATAATATCTATGTTTTCAGACTTTATAGAACCCTATATTTTCATAGGTATAAGTTACCATTTATGAGAAACCCATACACAGGAGGAAAATAAAGTGAACAATTTTAATCATAACAACTTACTGAGTTTTAATTTAAAAGCGTTTACTTATATTTATACTTATTTGATATAATTCATTATCCATATTTTGTATCCAGCAACTTGTAAAAAATTTAAATGAACTACTATATCGTTAATCATTGCTTTAAAATCTCAAAATCATTTCATGAATACAGCACATTAATATATGACAAATAAGATTGAAAAAAGTTATATAAAATCTGATTGAGGGTATAATTTGTTAATCACTCTAGGCTTTTAAAAATAGTGAACTTAGAGCACAGCTATTTCCCTTTCAAATCTCCCTCTCTCACCTCCTTTCCTCCTCTACTCCTTTTCTTCCTTCTTTCCTTTTTATTATTCACCAACCAACCCACCAACCAACCAGCAACAGTTATTTGTTGAAGCCTTTTGTCGTTTTTTCATTAAGATAAACCATTAAGTAATCTATTCTTTCTATTGATAAATTTCTTTATAGAAAATAATTTTAATGTATTCAATTTCTAAAGTCTGTTGCTCTAAAGACCCATCCTTGGAGAAATCCAATGATTTCCTGCACTTAACGCTGAGATGAAACACAGGGCCCAGGGACATTCATATTAAACTTGACCTGACTCCATCTGTACTTTGTTCAGTCTGTTTATTGTACTTCTATTGAGCTTTCATTCTCTCAGTCTGATTTCCCTTCTGCTCCTGTTCCACCAACATGGCACCCTCAGGGCTTTTTTCCATACATCAGACATGTTACCTGGCCTATGTCTTTCCCTGGCTCCCTGAGATGGCACTCCTGGAAATTGGCATTGAACAGGGCCTTCCTCCTATAATGTGTAATGATAGTCCTCCAATCTACTGCCTTGCCTAGACAGATTTTTATGCTTAGGGTTGGAATCAAGTTTTTCAAGCACAATCCCTGTGACAGCTAATATTTAAGGGTCTCAGCAGAATTTAATTTGTAAAGAACTAAATATAAATACACTTCTTAAATCTGGCATCTTGCTCATCTTCTTGCCTTTGTGTTCTCCCTGTTCTTTTTTCCTTTCTTTCAAATTATCTCCGCAACATTAAGAAAAGTATGGAATGGAAAAGTAGTCGTAAAAAAAAAAAGCTAGAGTTTTGCTCTGAAATGTCTATGAGATGGTGTGAAAAGGAGCCTCAGGACTGAACCGTGCCTGGAAAGGCACCTTTTTCTTCACGATATGCAGCCTTCCTGAGTCACTGGTCACTGCTAGCAGCACAGAAGCCACAGAATGAAAGGAGAATAAGTGCTGAGTGTAATATGGGAATTAAAGAGAAACAGGGAGTGAGTTCTTCTGTTGTATTGTATGACCATGTCACTGGTCCCTCTTAAAAGATAATCTAAAAATAGAGTACATGCATGCGCACTTGTGCACACACACTATAAGGTCTGCTCAAGTCCTAGGATTATTTAGGCTTGAGAATTTTTGGATTGATTGAATACAACTTTAGTTATGCATCCTTGATTCAGGAATAAAAAAATGGCTAAAATCTCTTGCTACATAGCAATTAGAGATTTAGAGATAACATAATCTGAGGATGTCTTCAAGTCTCAGATATGTAACTTAGCTGTGCAATCTTAGGAAAATTATGCCTCTTTCATGGGCCACATAAATTCTCAGGACTAATTAAGACACACTATTGGCACAATAACCAGCAAAATGCCTTAGTTTGGTTTTTATAAGTGTGCTGGATTTTTGGAAGAAGTCCAATAACTACATACTAAGGAAAATAGTTCAATCATTTTTTATTGCTTTAGTTCTTATCACTCACTCAGTATTGCTGGTGAGGGAGGGAACATAAACCTCTAGAGGAATGAAATGATACCATTGCATGAGACCAAAGGCAACTAATCATGAAATGAGACCGTCCTGAAGTAACTGGTTCTGATTCTGACCAAGCAACCCAATGAGTAGTTTATGGGCTCATGTCATCCCTTTGAAATGCACAAATGCACAAATAAAGAGCAAAGAAAGGAGGTCACACAAATGGAGGTTACCCTCCTGAGTTTGTCAAGAAGCTCATTGGGCACTCTACAGTTGGGAACACTGGTATTCTAGAATCTTTATGGCTTATGGGTCAAATCCAATGCTATCTATATTTACATTATGTATTAGGCATTGCAGCAAATATTCACCATCCTTTTCTTCCTCATGCTCTCCTCCCTCAGTGATATTGGGTTTAGTCATATCATGTGCCGTGGCTAACAGAATGTGGGCACAAATGATGCTGCCTTCTAAGCTGAGGCCTTACAAGGTATTGAACATTTCTACTTGCCACACTGGGAGTTGTAAACTGTGCCACAAGGACATGCCCTGGGAGATGATTTGTCCAAGGAGAAACATGAAGAACAAGCATGAAGGCAACCTGCAGCCTGAAGCAGCACTATTCTGATCCATTAGCAGGACTATGAGCAAGAAGCAAATGTCACTGGTATTTTGTGGTTGATTGTTCGGTAGCATTACTGTAGCAATAGCTGACTAACGCACCTTGCAATAATAGATCAACATAGAAAAGGTGAATTTTGTTTTTCTCTTGGGATCTCAACAGTTCTGACTAATTCAACTAGTCCCTAACCTTTCTATTTTATTTTGCCTATCCAAGCTTGCTAGCAATCTAGACTGTTATCATTCCTTAAATATGCCTCCCTAATTCAACTCCCATTTCAATTAGTCCCTAACCTTTCTATTTTATTTTGCCTATCCAAGCTTGCTAGCAATCTAGACTGTTATCATTGTTAAATATGCCTCCACCCTCGACAATTCCCATCTGTCTAATCTTTTTATGCAAGATCCAACTAAAATTTTTTTTCTTTCATTAAGAACATCAGATTCTCCCACTAATTCTTTCTGAGAGAGAGGCAATTTCTTCTTTAAGCTCTTTTATCTCTCTCTCTTGCTTTATTGATCACCATCTGTAATAAATTATAGTACCTCTAGTATTGTTCTATACCACTTATTGGTTAACATATCCCTTGGCATCTGAAAATGCTTTAAGGACTGGAATACTTCTCTTGAATTTCATACAGAATAAGCCCTTCTTTAGTTATAATTTAAATTAATTCACCCCCCATGCCCCCAGTCTGCTTCTCCTTTGGATATCCTAACTCAGTAAATGTCATTCCCATCCTCCCAGTCTTCCAAGCTGGAAATCTGAGTGATTATTAATCCCTATTCCTCTTACCTATTCACCAAGTCCTGTTTAGTCAAAATTCCTAAATATCAATCAAACCTATTCACCTGTCTCCAGCCCCACTGACATTATCTTAAAGCCCTTCACCACTCTTTCCTGGAATATTGGAATTGATTCTCACATGTTCTACCTACTTTTGGTCTTGAAGATATGCAATCCAATTTTCCACAGCAGCCAAAGACATTTTTTTGAAGTGCATGTTTAATTATGTCATTTGCTGCTTAAAATATTTCACTGCCTACCCACTGCAGCAGAATAAAGTAGAAATTTCTATGTGACTTATCAGATCTTTTATGATCTACAGTTTACCTCTGTAGCCCTATTTCTGACTGACTCCCCAACTTATGCTCTATACCTTAGTCCAACTAATTTTTCTGCATCTCCCCAAACCCACCACATTTTATCTTATTCCCAGTCATTTGCACATGATACCGTGTCTACCTGATACCCTCTCTCTCCTTCCACCACCCTTTCCTTGGCTATCTCCTCTTGAACTTTATATCTCAGATCAGATAACATTTTATTTAAAAGCCCACTCTGGCATTCCTCTCTCCCTCTTGCTCAAGCAAGCATGGCCAGGGGCCCTTCTTGCGTGTTTCTACAGCATCCTGCATTTACATGTTTCCCTGTAGCACTTATGATAGTATAGTTTCTGATTTACTTGTAGTTGACTCTATGGGTAGCCTACCCAAGAGCCATTCCTTCCTACTAGGCCCCCAGTAAAATTCAAATATCCACCTGCACTTGCAGCCACATACTTAACAGGGAGGTGGGCCTCAGCCCCAGCCACCATGAGGGAAACCTGATTGTCTCAGATAATCATGAAAGTACCATTCCCAAGGCAGTGAGATTTGTTAAGGCATCGGCATGTGAAACTATTTTGGCCAATAAGACATTGAAGGGAAGTGGGACAAGGGGAGACCATCTGGAAATGATTTTTTTTCCTTCTTAAAAGAAAACATAAAAAGAAGGCCCTCTTTTCTGACTGGCCATAGTTACCTGCATGTAATAGTTGGACCTGTGACAGACATCTCGAGTTTACAGGAGCAAACCAGAAAACTCACCAACACTTGAGGCTGGCAGAAGAGAAAGATGAAAAAAGACTCAGGCCACCTTTAATAATGTCACTGAGTTACTGAGTGACTTGGAGCATCCCACCTCAGGATGGCTTATGGTTTAAGCCAGTGAAATTACAACTTTCTGGCGGTTACAGCTGCAAGTATTCTCACTGACTGACACATGTCTATCTTCCTCACTGTACTGATATTAATGAGCATTTATGCTTGGAGATGGAACTGCAAAGGAACTAAGAACTAAAGAAAACATCTTAGAAGGCTGCATGGCGTCATGGTAATGAATAGGGAAAACTTTAATAATGTGGCATCATATAGAGAATCAGAATCAGCTTTTGAGGAAAAGGATATAGAAGTGTTCTGATTTATTTTCTGGGCCAGAGAATAAAATGGAACAGTAATAGCCTTTTGAAAAGCTAGGTTTAAGATGATCACAGAAATCCTACTGTACCAAATTCAGAAGCCTCTAGAAAAGTGACCTAATTCAGTTTCTGCTGTGCTCTGCCCCTTGCTGTTCACTTTCCTATCTCAGCTCTGGTTTCACTTCAAAAGCTCAGGAACTTAAAAGGGGGAAACCTATCAACATATTTACCTAAACTCTGATCAAAGATCCAAGAAAAGGTGAAGGTGATAGCTGAACCCACAGTTATATTAACCTTTTGTGGAAACATTGAACAATGAGGTAGTATCTTTGCTTCTGCAGAATATCTTGTTAGAAACGGGAATTTCAAGAAAAGCCAGAAAGATAAATCTTCTTGCTACCTACGTTTTTATGCCTTAAATAGTAAATGCATAGCAGAAGGACCTATGCAGCAGTCTATTAAACAGTGACACCTTTGTATTTATCAATAATAGAACAAACTCTCAATATTCATAAGGAAATGTAAGATAATATGGATAACCAAGATTACTGCTTAAGCATATTCTTTAAAAATTGGCAGACAGTTCAAGCTCCTATAGTGCTGCAAACGGAACTTATTGTATACTTATAGTTACTTGTAAAATGAGATAATTCATATAAGGTAGAAGTTACCCCTCCCTTGAAAGTTTGGTAGAAGTTATATGTAGAACCATTTGAGCCAGTACTACTGACAGTCTGCTTATTCACTAATTTCTACGTGTGGAGGGGTAGGGATGTCTAAAATTGTAACTGTTGATGCAATCTGTCAAATGGTATAGGTCTACTCTAGATTTTTTTTTTTAAATGTGTTGAGTCACAATGATAGACTGGATTAAGAAAACGTGGCACATACACGCCATGGAATACTATGCAGCCATAAAAAATGATGAGTTCATGTCCTTTGTAGGGACATGGATGAAGCTGGAAACCATCATTCTCAGCAAACTATCGCAAGGACAGAAAACCAAACACCGCATGTTCTCACTCATAGGTGGGAATTGAACAATGGACACAGGAAGGGGAACATCACACACCAGGGACTGTTGTGGGGTGGGAGGAGGGGGGAGGGATAGCATTAGGAGATATACCTAATGCTAAATGACGAGTTAATGGGTGCAGCACACCAACATGGCACATGTATACATATGTAACAAACCTGCATGTTGTGCACATGTACCCTAAAACTTAAAGTACAATAATAAAAAAAAGAAAAAAATGTGTTGAGTCAGTTTGTTTCATTTTTGCACTTTTTTGTTAAAATCAGACTTAAAAATATAACCAATGGTAAAAATACTGCAGCTTTAAAAATACATTATTATTTTTCCCTCTCTGTGATTCTGGAGCCATATAGTCTATAGAGTAGCCCCCCAAGACACATGTAACTATTAAATACTTAAAATATGGCTAGTCCAAATTGAGATGTGTCAAAAATATAATATACACTCTGGATTTTGAAGACTTAGTATAAAAAAATAATTTCACTGATTTTTAAACTTTTTAAAATGTGCCTATTAATAAAAATTTAAAATTGTATATGGGGTGTGCATTATATTTCCACTGAGTAGCACTGTTCTAAAGCACTCAACAGCTCTCCTCACATTATGCCCTGCACTGCAGACATTGACATATGTGTAATCTCTAAAACACATGTTACAATGAAAAAAGCATACTATTTCTAAATAGATGTGTGATCTTGCTTGGAAAAGACACATAACTTTCTTGCATTTCCATTGCTTCATCTTTAAAATAAAAGGGCTGCATGAGATGATTCCTAAATTCCTTTCCAATTCGCATATATTTAATGACTTCATCATTTCCCCAATAGATTCCAAAGCCAGAGAATACAATTCATGTAATAGCTCATTTCAGTTTGATAAATATTTCTGAAGCATTTGTCATGTGCCAGGTCCTGTGAGAGGAGGTAATTTTACACCTAACCATCCTCCACCTTTTTTTTAGCACTATTCTTTATTCTTGGCAACTCTTTGAGAAATATCTATGGAATGAATGGACACATTATTATTCTGCTGTGTCTTATATGTTAATACAGAAAGAGAAATACACACACACACACACACTCCAGACTGGCTGTGAATTAAATACTAAAAAAAAAAAAAAATTAAATTGAGTTGTGATTCTTTAGCAGAAACTCAAGTGCCCATATAACTGAATGGTCTCTGAATCTGGCAGCTAAAAATGCTTTACTCTTTCTGAAAAATGGAAAATGCATTATAAGTCTAAGTAAAGAGCACTCCAATTTTAGCTGCCTTGGCCTCTTCTGAGGCTTTCCTGGGTCAATAATTAGCAACAGAACCTGGGGCACTGGGGGAAGGAACAGGATGATGAACAAGTGCAAATGAGCTACCTTAAAAAAGCAATAGCACAAAGCATGAGAGCACTCAGACATGTACTGCAAAGTGCTCAGATTAGGCAGACCCAAAAATGAAAAAATTGAAAATTAATAAACCAGAACCTAGCTGTATGCACTGACTTCATGAGATCCGTTGTTAATGTAACACATTTTTGCCTACTACTTTTGTGAAGACTTCTTAAATTATTTTAAATGTTTCTCAAGAAATGCCTCTCCAATTTTACTGGGGTTCTTAACATTATTCTCAATTTTCTTTCCAAAAGCATAAGGGAGAGAAATGAAGCGATGGTTTGAAATACTAGAAATAATGCAGGACTAAGAGCCAGGAGATTTGGTTTCTAGTCACAGAACTGCTAGAAACTGGTGATAGGGAGTTGAACAAATTGTTTAGTCTTTTTTGGTCCATTTCTTCATCTGAAAAATGAGGATAAAGCTCTGTATATTCTAGAGGTTGACAAGGGGATCAAAGGAGATAAAAGTAAGAAAAATTACATTTACAAGATACAAATGTTCTATAAATGTGTTTTATACAAAATTATCAGAGAAGTCTCTTATGAGCTAAAATATGATAATAGCACATGTGGTCCAAGACCCAAAAGTGAAGACTAAGAAGAAAAATATATAACAAAAACTATATCCTTTTATTAGAAATAGCACAATATCCATAAAACTAATCTTAAAAAGCACAGGGAACAGTGGTTAATGATATAGACTCTGAAGACAGACTAGTGGGATTTGAGGTCTGACACCACCATTTACTAGCTGTGTGATTTGGGGCCTCTCACTTCACCTTGTGTACTGCGGTTTTCACATCTGTAAAAAGGGGGTAATAATACTACATCCCTCCTATGTTTGTTGTGAGGATTAAAGCACTTCACATATATGAAACACTGGCACAATGTAGGTATTATATAAGCATAGCTGTTATATGGGAGTACGTTCTAGAATGCTTTAAACTCTAGGCACACTTCCTAGCTAGCATTTGATTTATTTTGTTTGAAAAACAGCCTGTATTTAGCATATACATATCAGAGTTTGGAAGTGTCACAAGTGTATGTTGGGAGAACAAAGAAAAGAAACTTCAATACACAATCCACAAAACAATAGCCTCGATGGACTCTACACTTCAGAGGGCTAAAGTAGATGGTGAAACCAAGTACACTCACGTAGTGCCTTGGTACATGTGTGGCTTTGTGTTTTTACATTTTCCTCGGGTACTGAAATAATGACTAAAAACACCTTGTATTTGCATTGCATTTTTAAAAATCACTTTCACATATATTACCTCATTAGAAGTTGAGGGTCATTAAAAGTGGACAGTGAACTTGCTTTCACCCTCACAAATCTCTCTGAGGAATCAAGTCAATTGAATACGTGTACTTGAGAAAAAAGGTGGGCTTTTTGCCAAATACTTTCTGGCAGCTCATAAGCCTGAGCTTTTCATCTGAGCCAATTGCAAGCCTGAAAGGGTCCAGAAAAGCGACTCATCTGCTCAGCAGACCTCACTGCCCCTTTGTTGTGGTGGGCACGGTGCCTTCCACACACAGCTGTTGGTCAGCACATGGATCACCGACTGCATCCTTCTTGCAAGAAGGCCATTTTGGATGTTTCACTAAGGAATCCAAGAGTGCAAGGCAGAGAGGGGAGGCTGACTAGTTGGGGACTTCCTCCAGGATATTCCCATAGGCTCCACCTAGTTGCTTCATTACATTGATGGATTCAAGGGTGATTTTCCATGAGACTACACCTAATGGAAAAGGAAGTCTCGGGCTGTTCTTATCTAATTTGCCAACTGTTACGTCAGCATGATTGATTCAGAGCCCCCAAATCAGGGAAATATAGAACAGACGGGAATTCCCAGCAAATGTTTTCATGGAATCATTTGCTAGGAAACCCCCAACTAGCAAAAAGCATAAACATATACCTTTTTATGAAGCCCTGTTAAATCTAATCAGAATGCTTGCTCCAGGAAGAGTCTGTTCTCAGAAATTATATTGTCTGATCAAGTTTACTTCTTTTGTCTACTCATTGAAGTCCTTAAATACATTATAAGAGAATATGCTAAACATATGTCAACCTTCAATCAATAAGCATAGTGTAATGTCTAAAGGTCATGATTTGGATTATCACAATACTTTAGGTATCAAAATTTATAAAATCGAGCATATCTATATTATCTGCCAGACGAAACAAGATTATTTTAAAAATTACTTCCTCATCTTGTGTTATTTGAATGTAAAAAAACCTGAAGGCAGGCTCTCCTTGTCTACTTATTCAACACTTAGATCAGTGCCTGAAACATAGTAGGTATTCAAAAATATTTATAGAATAAATGAATATCTGAGAAGCTGAGTCATTCTCACCACATTGACATTTTAAATTTATCTATAGTCAAAACAGTCTCAAATTTATGAAGGGAAATTAATATTGGCAACACAAAAGTTTTCTTTTGCAGAAATATGATGTTAAATTATAATTGTGCAAAGTCAAAAAGTAATTTACAAATTAATTACAGAGCATTATAAGTGAGTCAAAGCCATTCCATAAATAAACAATGCAGTACTTTTCTAAAGGCTGTTGCTATTATATGTAAGCCCTTGGGATGAAAACTGGGAGTCCTATCTTTAATATGTTCATCACGTTAATTAATGAATGATATAAACAATTCATGCAAACACCTCAGTTAAGCATTGCTCTTGGGGATCGGGGGCTATTTCAGTAACAAGAGTTAAAAGCAGGGAACACAATCTTGGATTTGGTAAACTCATCTAAATTTCTTGATATTCTCCAAAGAGTAGCATTTAAGCAAAACCCTGTACAGAAGTGAAATACATAATTGAAGCCAACTTTCCCTTGGTAAGGTAACTATGATCCTTTCACATTAGTGAGATCGTTTGGACCCCATCGCTAAACTGGCCCCAGGCAACCTGTTCTTGGTGGCATTCTCCCCACCTCCTCCTGCACAATTCTCTCCTGCAGAGAGAAGGGTAAAAGTATGCTCTCCCACTCTCTAATGATGCTCACGAAAATTTGTTCTCAGGAAAGATTCTAATCTCAGGTATTCACACTCACATACATTCAAATCACCGTGTTACCTTCCCCTGAAGTATTTGACTTACTGGTTTACCTCTATGTTAAAAAAGAAAACTATTTTTTTTCTTTCTCAAAAGAAATTTTAAGACTTAGCTGTCAGGAAAATAATGTCTTTTAGTTTATTTGGTTTTAGATTAAAGGCCTTTCTCTGACATTGAAATTTGATATGTAGACTAAATTGAACAATTTAGTTATGTTGTTTCAGCCACTTACAAGAAACTACACAACTCATTGGCTGGTTGTCTGGCTGTGGCACTTCTCTGTTTATGTTGCCATGGCTTCCTCGACAGCCTCATTCCTGCCTTCGTGTCTGACATACATTTCTGACATCATGGTGGATGCCTCTACCCCGAGCACCAGCACCTCCTCTAGGGAAACGCAGCCCCAACCACACTCATCATTTTCTTTCATCAACGGCCTGTCCTTCCGGATTGCCCAGTTTCCGGTCTTGAGAGCTGCGTTATCACTGACCCTCTGTCTCCTGACCCCATTGTAGTAGTTGCTAGTGTCAACTATGTTACGCCTATACAATGCTTTCAGAAATGACCTGTTTTTCTATTTTCCCCTCCATGAATTTAGTTTACATCATTATTTCTTAAAATACAAATAATACTTGCTCATTGTAGTTTTTCCCTAGGGCTGCCATTACAAAATACCACAGACTTGGGTGGCTTTAACAATAGAAACTTATGTTTTAAAACAGTTCTGGGCCGGGCGCGGTGGCTCACGCTTGTAATCCCAGCACTTTGGGAGGCCGAGGCGGGCGGATCACGAGGTCAGGAGATCGAGACCACGGTGAAACCCCGTCTCCACTAAAAATACAAAAAAAAAAAAAAATTAGCCGGGCCTGGTGGCGGGCGCCTGTAGTCCCAGCTACTCGGAGAGGCTGAGGCAGGAGAATGGCGTGAGCCCGGGAGGAGGAGCTTGCAGTGAGCCGAGACTGCGCCACTTCTGGAGGCCAGAGGACCGAGGTCAAGATGTCAGTGGGGTTGGTTTCTTCAGGAGGACTCTCCTCTTGGTTTGTAGATGGCCATCTTCTCCTCGTCTCCACCTAGTCTTCTCTGTGTGTGCGCGTGCATCTTAATCTTTTCTTATAAAGACACCAGCCTTGTTGGATTTGGGTCTACCCTAATGATCTCATTTTATCAAAATCACCTCTTTACAGGCCCCGTCTTCAAATACAGCCACATTCTGAGGTCCTAGGTTAGGACTTCAGCATATGACTTTGGGTGGGACACAATCCAGCCCATAAGCCTCATGTTTTCCCTATGGTATGTGTTCTCAGCACAGAATGACTGTTCTTTTCCAGAATCATTTTGATAATCTATAGAAAAACTGTTCCACAGCCACAGAGCCATCCTTAAACAAAGTCCCTCTGTTCAGAATCCAAAAGCCTGTTGCCCCATGTTAAATTTATGTTTTCAAGTTCCCTTTCTTGCAATTCTAATAAAACACAGTCACTCTGAATCTCTCAAACACAGGCTTCTATTTCCTACTTCTTTTGCTTCTACTTAGGATTTCTGTCTCCAAGAGTGAAATTATCCTTCAACATGCTAATCAAATGCTAGCTTACTTTAGCGCCACCTTTCCTCAGTCTGAGATATGTTCTTCCAAACAATCGTGATTCCTGGTTCTTAGAGCCATGGCCCATTTACCTGGCTTTCCTATTTCATTCACCTTTCTCTGTGGGTTTCCCAGTTCACCAAATCATAAGTATGTATGAATAGAGAGCTCCTTACAGCACGGCTACTGATAAATCATTCACTGAGTTGACTAAATCCAGGCAGTATGACATCAATCATTTCAGAGGCAATATGATGAAAATATTTCAAACAATTATTATTTATTCTTGTTTTTATCTTGCAAACATGGCATAAATCAGGTTTTGATGACCAATGGTCAGTGATGGTTTTTTTGGTTATTTTTCTTCCCAAAATAGCATAAAATTTTTAAACAATTACAATATGTATGTATGTACTTTATCGAATTTTTGGTGACATTTTTAAAAACTGAGAGAAACACTGTTATTTTTATCCACATTATGGGATGGAAAGCCCTGGGGTCCATTATGAGTGACATGCTTGCCTAATGTTTTGCAAGTTCTGGCTTCAAGGCACTAATAGATAATGTCTAGTTTATTTTCCACTCTAATTCACACTTTCCAAGATTTACTCTGTATTTGATATAAAAAATCTTAGTTCTTCTCCATTTTCCTGTCCTTAAGACACCTTAACAAATTGACATTAGGCTTTAAAAACTATACATTAATATAGGCCAAATGTGGTTGACAATTTGATTGGCTAGCCCACAGTCTTTTCCAAACTTCTTCATCCATGCTATCTTTACTATAAAGACCAGAAAACCAAATGTTAACTTTCCATCTTCTGCATTCAAGATGACCATGTGGCATAGTTCTGGCTAAAGGGCTGTAAGCTGAAGTCTTCTGGTGGCTCTGGGGAAGGCCTTTGTGTTTCTTATAAGTGGGGTAGATACAAATTTAGCTGGCCATCCTTTCTCACCCTTCCTCCTTCCCTCTCACTATCTGATACAGACATGATCGTCTGGACCTGCAGTAGCCATTTGCCATCAAGAGGAACAGGCCAAGAAAATTGTGGAGATGCTGCCTCTTTGCAAATGGTGATAACATCATGCAACAGCCGAAACACCTCCGGTGCCACCTACTTGAAAGTAATTCCTATTTGTTCAAGCTATTGTGAGTCCAGGTTTCTGTTATTTACAGTTGAAAGCATTGAAAACTGATATACCAAGCATATCTGTTGGCAGTTTGAGTTTTCCACAAAGGAAAACTCTTTTGTAGCCATAGAACATACTCCATAATCAAAATCCAATTACAAATCCGCGAATCCAGTTCTCTAGGTCAAAAGGAGGCAAAAGAGAATGAGTTGACTGTTTTCACTATAAATCACTCACCACTAAGGGGATCTCTGTTATCCTCTTTTTTTTTTTTTTTTTTTTTTTTTTTTAATATGAAGGGCAGTATTTTTCTTTTCCCTCAGGGATTGTTATTAACTATTTTCTGGATATATCAAGAAGGGGGAAGTTACATTAAAAATTAGACAGAAAGAGGGGACTTTTCACTTAAAGTTGTGACAATCTTCACTTAAAGTTATTGTAACATGCTTCTTGGGAAGAAAGAAGGCATAGGATGGATAGCATGTCAAGGTCCATCTGCTTTATTTTGACATTCCCTGTGCAGAATACCTCATAACTGTGATCCATAGTTGGCAAGAATCCCATTCATTTCCAACAGAAATCCAGGAAGCTTAGTCTCTCTCCAGCTCATTATCAGAGCAATTAAAATCAGCTGTTTTAATGCTGCTTAAAGGGCTTCAGATTTTGAAATTTATGTAGCCTAAGGCAAGATTCATTTTTTATGGAGAGATTTTGATTCTGGTCCTGCCAAGTCCTAAAGAGTTCTAATTAAAGACTCCTTGGGGAGTTTTTCTTGATCTGCTGGATTTAAGATTCTTTAGTAAATAACCTGCTAAGATTATTTCTGGTGGGGATAATTTATCTTTAATTTTCATGTCCTAATTATATTTCATACATATCTTGAAACCCCAGGTCAGTAATCTCATTAAGTAAATATAAAATAGTATATAATATACTATAATAAAAATGATGCATTGTTAAAAGATGTATGCAGATCTTTAAACCTGCAGGTCTTGTTTATGAGGATCCAAAGCTGAAAAGTCTTTACTGCTGCTTATTTGAATAATAGCTACCTTCATATGCTTAATGTTAAGTTATAGGGCTTTCTTTTAGGTACTAAGTTTCCTCATAAAATGCATACGATCATTATATCTCTGAGTGTTTTTAAATTTAATAGTTTTTTAAGTTGGAATCTGATAGCCTTTATAGGATTGGCAACTTGTTTGATAGTATCAGTGCTAAGGGAAGAAATTAGGGGGAAAATAGTTGGAAGAGCGGATCCAGTGGAGTTTTTTTTTTTTGGAGATGGAGCCTAGCTCTGTCACCCAGGCTGGAGTGCAATGGCGCAATCTTGGCTCACTGCAACCTCTGCCTCCTGAGTTTAAGCGATTTTCCTGCCTCAGCCTCCCTAGTAGCTGGGACTACAGGAACCTGCCATCATGCCCGGCTAATTTTTGTATTTTTGTAGAGATGGCGTTTCACCACATTGGTCAGGCTGGTCTCGAACTCCTGACCTCAGGTGATCAGCCCGCCTCGGCCTCCCAAAGTGCTAGGATTACAGGTGTGAGGCACTGCGCCCGGCTGATCTAGTGAATTTTATTTGAAGTTGTGTTTGTAGTGTAAGCATGTTGATTATACTGTATTTAGCTTTTATGTTAGTTGTGAGTATGTGCACTGGGAAAACTAGTGCCTCCCAACCACTCCTTGGTACCACCATTGTTTTACCTAGATTTGTAGAGAAAGCAAAACCATGTTAATACTGGAACAGAACTTGAGGCAGGTCTTCTCCTCACCTCCCCATTCCTAAAAATAAAAATCATTTTTATATTCTATAAATTATTTACATTCTGTGTGTCTCTTCCATAGAAGAGATCAACCTAATAAGAATAACAAAAATCATCTAATCCTTCCCATTTCTTCTTGAAATGTTACTGGTACATATGTTTTTCCTTTTCCTGAAACCCATTTGCCTCTGCTTTTCGCTTGGCTAGTTCCTATTCACTCCTCATTTTTCAGCTTATACATTACTTCCTTCCAGCATCCTTGATTTCCCATCCATCATATTAAATGGTTCTCTCCTTTCCTGGGATCTTTACTTCTTCAGTGCATTTTATCTAATTATGTATTTAATCATGGGCTGATAATGTTTAATGTTTTTCTTCGCTATTCCTTTGTAAGGCTCATGACAGCAGGAACCACGTCGGTATGTTTACCACTCTGACCTCAGAGCGCAGTCCAGTCCTGGCATAGTACAGGTGCTCAATAAATATTAGTAGTGAAGATCTCAGATTGCTTTCCTGTGCTCAGAGCATGGGAACCAACTCCAAGAAGCAATAGCAATAGGAGCCTTCTGACAGTAACATCCCCATTTTGCAGAGGAAACAGCTGTGAAGGCAGAAAGTGCCCATAACTCAGGAAAAGGGAGGATGGCAAAGAACTGCATCTATTTCACAGTCTTGCTCAGGGTCATGGCTGTGGTTATCAATCTTTGCCTCTAAAAATACATAGTTTTTGCCCCTATGGGTGGTCACTGCTTAGTCACTGCAATGGATTTGAACTATACAACCTACATTTATCACTTTTACCCATTTAAGACCAACTTAAAGGCAAAAACAAGTAAAAGAATGATGAAGACTTTTTTTTAAGATTCTGCAGTACCTTCATAAGTGTCTCCCTCTCAGGGATGAAGTAAGAATTGCTCCTTTAAAAAGTATCTTTCTTAATCCCACATATACACCATGGAATACTATGCAGCCATAAAAAATGATGAGTTCGTGTCCTTTGTAGGGACATGGATGAAACTGGAAAACATCATTCTCAGTAAACTATCGCAAGGACAAAAAACCAAACACCGCATGTTCTCACTCATAGGTGGGAATTGAACAATGAGAACTCATGGACACAGGAAGGGGAACATCACGCTCCGGGGACTATTGTGGGGTGGGGGGAGGGGGGAGGGACAGCATTAGGAGATACACCTAATGCTAAATGACGAAGTAATGGGTGCAGGAAATCAACATGGCACATGGATACATATGTAACAAACCTGCACATTGTGCACATGTACCCTAAAACCCTAAAGTATAATTAAAAAAAAAAAAAAAAAAAAAAAAAAAAAAGTATCTTTCTGTGAAAAGACCAGAAAATTTCTAAAGATAGAAACAAAAAAGCTAGATGGCAGCAGACTGCCTTTCATGTCCCTATCAATGAATAGATTGCTAACTAACAATCAGGGGCATTGTTCACATCAATAATATAAATAGTTCAAAAGACTCCAGAAATAAGTTCCTAAGGCACTCCCAGCCATTTGGAATAACTATGGCTTGGAAATTTCCCCATCTTTGTAATTTTGAGAAAAATGATCTAGACTAGATGTCTATAACTATATTCAGATGATTCCTATTCATAAACTGAGAATGAAGAACAGACCAACTTCAGTAACAGTGACATTGCTGGGAGAACAAATTGGCTCAAGAAGTAACAACAGCAGCAGCAAAACGGTTAAGGCACTTCAAGGTAATCAGTTTCGCTCTATCGCTTTTTGCTGTGACTCCGAAGGAAGTGAATTGAATCTCTGAAACTAGTATCTTGCTGCCTGGAATTAGTACCCACAAGCTTCAAATAAACTATTCCATGAAGTTGAAGCTGTCCTTGACAGAAAGAAGGGCACAATCAGCTCCAAGCCATTAGGGAAGGTATAATTTCACAAGGCAAGACAGCCAAGGAAAGTGATCCTTAAAGGGAAACTTTTGTAGAAAAAAATTTGCACCTCCCTGTCCCCATCCATCAGTAACCTCAACAGAGCTATTTTTGGATTGTTTCTCTTTATTCCTATTGATGACTATTGTTATGTTTTTGAAAATGTTTTTGTTAATGTTGTTAGAAACTGGTAGGTTAATGAAACTTTAGCCATGGTTGCTGTTGTTAGAAGCAGGTGTAATTAATAAAAGTTTAGCTGTGAAGGCCAGGCACCCCAGGGTTCAAACCTTAGCTTACTGACTACTTTTTAAGCTATACAACCCTTAGCAAACTGCTTACCCACATGACCCCTGTTCTCACAGCTGCTAACAAAAGTGGTGGCAGTGATAATAACGTTGAGAGTTGTTTTGAGGTATAACCAAATTACCATGGAAAATGCCTAGCGAAAGTCCAGGCTTATGGTATGAGCTAATTAATATATCAAAACCTCATTCCTTTCTCACTTTTTTTTGCCTTTCATTCCTTCCACCGCCTTCTCCATTTTCCAAGAACCAGCCTTAGTAGTAGATGATGACTTGGGTCTCCTGCCTACCAAGAAGCCCAGTGTGCTGGCTTCCTGACACAAGACATAGCCCTGTTAGGGAGTCAGGAGTCTATTTACTCAATGCTCTGTTCATATTAGAAAGCAAATGCTCTTGAAAATAAAAAAATTAACTCATGTCTAATTGCTTATCTACACTTTCAGTACTTCTTCATTTTTTAAAATTTTACTGTGAGCAGGTTCTAAAAAGAGAATATAGAAAGAACAAAGGTTTTGGCTTTGATGAAGAAAAGTGTGTGGAGAGAACACAACAAGAGGAGAAGGATGAAGGAAGAAGACAGGAAGGTCTCAAAACCTGAGCTCCTGCATCAGTCACTCCACTGAACTAGCCCTTTCTGAGCTTGTCCAGTTCTTTCGTAAATGAAGCTTGCATGCTTCTTAAATTGTCAATGGTTAGCTTTTCATGATTCTTAAAAAACTTAAATTTTTAATGATGCTAGTATAAGTGAAAGGCATTTATAAGTTCCCCCCCTCCCACCCCCCTTTTTTTTTTTTTTTTTTTTTTTTTTTGAGACGGAGTCTCGCTGTCGCCCAGGCTAGAGTGCAGTGGAGCGATCTCTGCTCACTGCAGGCTCCGCCCCCCGGGGGGTTCACGCCATTCTCCTGCCTCAGCCTAAGTTCCCCTTTTTAATAATGAAGGTCATAAATAGGAGCAGTCAACAGTTAACATTTTTTCAGTATTTACCAGGCACTACACCAGACACTGTGCTGGGCACTGTACATGATTATCTCAATCCCCACAAAGCCTTATGAACTATTATTATTATTTCAATTTACAGATGAGGACACTAAACAGAGAGAGAATATACAGCTACCAAGTGGTAGAATCAGCTAACAGGCCATGTGTTTATTTGTTCTGATTGCAGAGTCTGATGCCTCCCCTGGGTGAACTCAATAGGACCAGAACACAGTTCTACTAGAACATCCGGTATTTCACAATGTCACTTTGTTTTTGCCTTTGAAGTGAATTGGGGTATTCTGAATGGGCATGGGGACATTTTAAGAGGTCATGGGGCACGAGATTAAACCTACAAATGTGATGGGAGCCTCTCCATCTTGTGAACCCTCTTACTAACCACCTGCATTCCCATTTAGGCTTTTACAAAACACATGACTGTAAACTGGTTTTCTTTGGTAGTGGAGAGGAATGTTGTGGAGAAAACACTTGAAAAAGTTCATAGGTTAAAAAAACACAAGAACTACTTGTCTTATACATGGTTTTATGTAAATGTCAAAGATAACCTCTCAAATATTCTTTAAGTTATACCCCAAAAATGTTGCCTCCTGTGATAATATCTTGCATTCTTCTGTTATTCCATGAAACATATCTTATTGGTTCTCACAGCCAACAATCAACTGAGGTAATAAGGAAAGATAACCATAGCCCTGCTTTATAGAGGCAAAAGTGGGATCTCACGCTATTTGGCACAGCAGAAACAGAATCTCAAACTAGTATTTAGGCCCCTAGTCCCAGCCAATAACAAGTTTCATTAGTGCAAAAGTTCTTTACCTATACACAGTCTATGGCTTTCATGGTGAAAATAGTATTCTTGGTGAACTGAATTTTGCACAGGAAACAATGGACTCAGCATCTCATATTCTTGTTTAGTGTATCTTAGGAATGATGTGCATGCCCAGTCTAAAGCAGCAGGTTGTCTAAAGAGTGTTTGGCTAGGCAGTGCCCAGAGACTGCACGTCATTAGCTCTTGAAAGTCATTACCATTGAGTCCATGTCCCTAAATTGTTTCGTTCTCTGAGGAAGGCAGAGGATCATATTTGAATCCAAGATCATCGAAGTATGGTAGACATGAAAGGCATGTGGTTAGGGCACTAGCAGAACTCCAGAGCAAGTATGCACTTTCCAAGTTCCCAGGGGGCAGGCTGATGGCAGAAATGTCTGATTTGAACAAAACTGCTAAATAACTTGCTTTTTTTACTTAAATTCCTACAGAAATTTCCCACTGCTATAGCAACTATTAATGAAAGTCTGTTTTTATGCTTCTCGATGACATTTTTAGCATAATTTAGAGAAAAAACCTCAGAAAATAAAAAAAGTAATTGTAAGACATATGTTATGAAAATATCTTATGAAATATGTTATGAAACTTTTGTTCATTATGTAACCAGTGCCAACTTTGCAACCATTTAGGTCTCTGATGGTGATAACTTATTTATCTTGTCATTACTTTTCCAAATCCCAAGTCCTACAGAACTGTAGCTTCAACTAGAAGCCAAGCCCTGCCTTTGTCCTACACAAAAAGAGACCTAGACTGTGAGCAGCCTCGCTACAGATTTCTTTGACTCCCTCTGGATCACACACTATGAATATAAGAATAACCAAGACATGCATCCAAGTATATTTTTAAATTCTAGTTTTGCTTTTTCTGATCTAGCAAAGAGTTATCTGAGCATCAAATTACATATTTTCCTGAAATATTTTATATTTTCTCAAAGCCATTTTCCTTAGTAACCAATAATGAGAGATGACAGAAGGCAATTTAAGATATCTCAGCATTTCCAAATAGCATTCTGTCTAAGCTTACTTTCAGCATGAAACCGGTGATAAATGGCATATAGATGCATGTGCAGGGGAGGAGGTGTTCCGTGGCAAAAGAAGTTTGAGAAAAAGATTTTTAAAAGTTAAACAATTTTTTATCAATTCTCAGTGCCTTTAATATTCAAATGAATGAATCATGTTTAAGATGGTAACGATACATGCAACATTTCTTAAAATGATTTAAGTATAGAACCATTATTTGCAGAGCAGTTGCAGCGACCAGTGTTCCATGGGCACACTTTCAGTCATGTGGGCTCAGGAGTCACACAGACCTGAATTCCTATTACAGCTCAGAGGAGCTGTGCGTCCTTGAGAGAATGATTGAAGCACATGGCAAACCTTGGTGTCTTAGCCTCAGTCTCTTGAGGTTAACAAAAGGTCAGTGAATTCAAAAATACTAAGAAAACTACATTATATTCTTGACATTCAAATGCATCTTCACAAATCCCCTAATTCACTAATATCACTCTAGCATTTACTTTTCCCCTAGAAAATTTAGTGTTTTTTTTTTTTTTTTTTAAAAAGCAATTCTCATTGGTGCATTAATCCCTGTTGCTTTACAGGAATGTGTGCAGTCTTCTCGCCCTCTCTGGAATCTCATTTTCATCAACAGCCCCTGTTTGCTAATGTTTTAATTCTCTCTTGATGAGCACTTTTGCATTGACTGGCACACTGTACAAAAAGTTCCAATTTTTTTTCCCTAGAAACAAGCACAGAGTGAACTATGATGGACTTATGCATAAAATTTGATCTCATTTATCACTTTAAATTTTATACTTTTAAAGAATTAATAATTTTCTTAGCGTTTTTGTGTCGTGTCTACTGTCTAGATCAATGCCGTTCAGGAGAAATACAATGTGAACCATGAATGATGGCCACAACATGTAATTTTAAATTTTTAAAAAGCCATATTATGAAAAGTTATTTTTACAATCAGGTGAAATTAATGTATTTACTTTTTACTTTTGTGGGTACATAGTAGGTATATTTATGGGGTACATGAGATACTTTGATATAAGGCATACAATGCCTAATAATCACATCAGGGTAAATGAGGTATCCATCACCTCAATAATTTATCCTTTATGTTACAAACAATCCAATTATACTCTTTAATTAAAAAATGTACAATTATTGTGACTGCAATCACTCTTTTGTGCTATCAAATACTAGATCTTAATCATTCTATCTAAATATATTTTTGTACCTATTAACCATCTCCAATCCCACACCCCTGCCACTCACTACCCTTCCCAGGTTCTGATAACCATCTTTCTACTCTATCTCCATGAGTTCAATTGTCCTCACTTTTACCTCTCACAAATGAGTAAGAACATGCAAAGTTTGTCTTTCTGTGTGTGGCTTATTTCACTTAATATAATGACCTCCAGTTCTATCCATATTGTTGCAGATGACAGGATCTCATTCCTTTTTGTGGCTGAATAGTACTCCATTGTGTGTATGTACCATATTTTCTTTATCCATTAATTGGTTGATGGACACTTAGATACAACCAGGTGAAATTAATTTAAATATGTTTTATTTAACCCTATACACAGTATTAGTATTTAAACATGTAATCATTATGGAAATTACAAATGAGAAAATTTTCACTTTTTTTCACACTATTATTTGAAATCCTTTGTGCATGTTATATTTCCAGCACATCTGATTTGGATTAGCCACAGCTCAAGTGCTCTATGGCTACTAGCTCTCTTGTTGGACAGCACAGGCCTAGATTAGCAGTCGGCTTCCTTCTGGGTAGCATTTTCCTACACAGGTACAATGTGTTTATCAGTTCAGAGTCATTACATTTGCAAGGGAGGGTAGAGAATAATAAAATTATATTGTGATTTGAATACTTGGTGGTGCATGGGTCCATTCAATAGTTTGGTAACGTAAACCCACACGAGAGCTCTGTTGTACTTTGGATCAAATTACTCCCTGCCATGAAGCATCAGAGTCCCTCATAATAGTCTACACCACAAAAGCCAAGAGATTTTTGTAATTGTTTTACAAGTAGGAAAAGCAATAACAGTGATTTGAAATTTTTACAAAGTTAAATTTTGTAAATATATGTTGAATACAAATTGTGTACATGACACTTGGCTAGTTCTTAACACTGAAAGTTTTTTAGATATGAGACATCCAATTTTCTTGGCAAAGGTATGTATGTGTATATAATGTGTATGCAAACACACACATAATATATCCATATATATCCAAAATACATATATATGCATGTATGTATGTATGGCGTAACTCCTATCTATTTTACAGGGTCACTTGGTTGGTGATTATTTCCTTCTTTTCCTTTGAATCATGGGCACTGTAGGAAAGCATAAAATCAGTCTTGTTTCATAAATTAGTTTTTCTATTCAAACTTGCACTTATCTTTGATGGAAATAAATATATAGCCTATTCTTGTGAATAATGCTAGCTAATGTGAGCTGACTGCTTACTCTATGCCAGGCGCTAGTTTAACGGCTATATATGTTATCTCATTTAATACTCGAATAACTCTAATGATGTAGGTGCAGAGGCACCTGAAACAGAGCACACTTAAGGAATTTCATAAATGTCATACAAGCTGCAAGTGGAAGAGCCATGATTTGAACTCAGGAATTTCTGCTCAATCATGAACTACTCACTTTAAATGCATAGCATTCTAAGCACTCTCTTTTTAGATAATGATTTGTTAGCTAACCTGAATTAGGTCCTTAAAAGCAATTCTCATATTATGATTTTACATATCTTTGAAGGTCTTAATGGAAAGGAACTTTGTAAAGATAGTTTTATACTTAGCATAACCTCTCATTTTATTTTACTCCAAGACAAATCCATGAAAAAATTCAACTTCATTCCTTATCTCTGACAAATACCAGAATGCACAACACATGGTGCCTCTGATCTGTATCGTTTCCCCTAGCACTTGCATTCATCTTTGATGTTGATATTTTGTGGTCTAGTGGCTCTTGAGAGAAGACAAATACCTATCTCCTTTGAACCATAAATTACCATATTTGGACTTGCTTCTTCATAAAATTTTTACTAGTCCTTTTTATTTCTCTCATATATAAATTGAAATGTTGAAATGATGAGATCTATTTTTAAAGTACATAAATTTTTTGGGGGAATGTGACAGAGTTTAAATTGCTGACAATTATACATAAACCAGCTAAATCAACTGGGCAAGTAAACAGTCCTTCAGTTTCACATTAATCCATTTGCATATAGGCATCAGGGAGGTCTCACTCTTGTAACCCCAGAATATAAAATATAAAGTCAGAACTAGTCTTCATTTTCACACCCCTCCTCTTTTCAAAAAATTCATTTAAAAATATTTAACTGACAAACATTGCATACATTTATAGTGTGCAAGATGATGTTCTGAAATATGTACACATTACGGAAGAGCTAAATCAAGCTAATTAACATATGCATTAACTCACATACATTTTGTGGTGAGAACATTTAAAATCTACTCTCTTAGAAATTTTCTTTTTTGTTTTCTTTGTTATTATTTATTTTAAGTTCAGGGGTATATGTGCAGGTTTGTTACATAGGTAAACTCATGTCATGGGGGTATTAAGCCTAGTATCCATTAGTTATTTTTCCTGATTCTCTCCCTTCTCCCACCCTCCACTCTCCAGTAGGCTCCTGTGTCTGTTGTTCCCCTCTATGTATCCATGTGGTCTCATTATTTAGGTCACACTTATAAGTGACCACATACGATATTTGGTTTACAATACATTGTTCTTAATGATAGTCGCCATGTTGTACAATAGATCTCTTGAACTTATTCCTCTTGTCTAACTGAAATTTTATATCCTCTGACCACCATTTCCCCAATCCCTCCTGTTCCCATCACCCCCTGGGAACCCCCTTCTATTATCTGCCTCTATGAGTTTGACTTTATTAGATTCCACATAGAAGGGAGATCATATACATCTCTCCTTTTCCTTTTACTTACTAGCTTTCAACCAGAAGAACAATGTTAGCAAAAGGGTCACTTTTGAAAGTTGACCGATCCCTGGTTTAAACAACATATATCAGAATGTACAGCATAAAGTTTAAGGCTTCATAAGTCTAGCAGATTATATACTCAATATACATTTGTTGGATGAATTATTGAATTGGATATAAGTTCACAGGGACATTGAGCTATTCTTTGATATTTCCTGGGCTTGGTGTTGATTTCATGAATGCATGCTTGATGTATGAAGAAATATTTAGGCACATATCTTGGAACATTTATAATTTTCTTATACCTCCATAATGTTATTTCTGTAAGCTTAAAAGGATATTGTAATTATACAGTCCATACACTCAATTTCAAATGAAAAGGTTGAGGACCCATGAAGTTAAGGTAACTTGTCCATTGTTGTTTAATGAGCCAAGATAAAAGTGGAAATCTAGTTCAGCTGGCTGCTGCCCTTCCATGCAAAAACTGGTATAGGTCATATTATGATTACCATTTGAATGCAACCTAACAAAACGTTGAGGCCTGAGCCTTCATTTATGATAATAATGAAAATTTATATTAAAAGCAAGAAATTACATTTTGCATGGTGGATTACACAGTACATAGCACATAAATGAAGTCTGGAATTGGATTTGAATATTTAAAAGTACATTATGCCTTCATACAAGATACTAAATGTTTTATGGGGGAAGAGGTTTTTCACAAGGGTTATAATAAAAATACTTTTTATCTATTTAGTTGTTCCTTAGCAGTTCCTCAGTTGTTCTTAGTATAACCAAGAAATACTAAAAGACGTATTGGCCCATGCCTTCCCCTTTCCCCAAAGTTTACTGTCATAATGGTAAAGGGTGAGCGAAAAATGCTTGAAAAGCAGCCCATGATCACTGAATGATTCCATTTTTAGCACAAGCTTCATGATATCTCAGGTGGGATAGGATGATAGTCAGCTTTCTTAGAAGTATAACAAATTCTTCTCTGAAAATGAATGCAGTCTTGGTGGATGGGGCCAGGTTTCATATTCAGTCTTTTAAATTCTTACTTTAAGGCCGGCACAGTGGCTCACGCCTGTAATTCCAGCACTTAGGGAGGCTGAGGTGGGCTGATCACCTGAGGTCGGGAGTTCGAGACCAGACTGGCCAACATGGCGAAACTCTGTCTCTACAAAAATACAAAAATTAGCCGGGCATGATGGTGGGTGCCTGTAATCCCAGCTACTCGCGAGGCTGAGGTGGGAGAATCACTTGAACTTGGGAGGCGAAGGTTGCCGTGAGCTGAGGATATACAATTGCACTCCAGCCTGGGCGACAGAGTGAGACTCTGTCTCAAAATAAATAAAATAAAATAAAATAAAATAAAATTCTTAGTTGTCTCAGGGCACTTATTCAGTGGCTTAAATCATTTATGAAAAACTAAGAGTCATTAACCTTTTACTGGAAAAGCACGTGTTCGTTAGGAGTTTCTCGGGAAAAAAAGAGCTTACATTCTGTTTCTTTCACGCCCATCTTTCCTCTCAATACTGTGTCCTTAGGATAAACAATCAAAAACTATAGATATTTATTTTAAACATTTGTAAAATTGATTTGGGTGTAGGTATTTTGTTGGTGCATTAATGATATGGTTTGGCTGTGTCCTCACCCAAATCTCATCTTGAACCATAGCTCCCCCAATTCCTCATGTTGTGGGAGGGACCCGGTGGGAGAGAAGTGAATCATGGGGGTGGTTTCCCCCATGCTGTTCTCATGGTAGTGAATAAGGCTCACAAGATCTGATGATTTTATAAGGCGAGGCCCCTTTTGCTTTCGTATCTTGCTATCGTGCCTTGCAGCAGACAGAACGACAGGCAGTTGAAAGGAAAGATGAAACATTCTGTTTTCCTTAGAAGTTTTGCTAAAATATTTGATAGGTTAAAGATACTGGTTAAAATAAATGCTCCGGATTTTAGTTTACTGTGTCATATTTACCACTGACAAAAAAGTTAGCTGTTCTTAGCTGCTATTTGGTATTTATTGAAAAAAACATTTTAGTGATCTGAAAGAATTAACATGACATTGAGCAGGAATTACCGTATAATTCCATTTAGTGAGGAAGTATTTGGGTACTGAAAAGTGTTGGGTTTCAGGATTATATTTTTTAGAAATCCTTATTTCTGAAAAATCTGAAGGTAAAACTCAAATATAATAACAACTTTCAGAGGCCACTAAGGTAGAGAATAAACTTTGAAAGAGAATATAATACATCCTTAACACCTTTCCCAATTTCTGAATCAAGAGACTCTTATGTAAAAATTACATACTTTTTCTTTTTTTCAGAGATGGGGTCTCACTCTGTTGCCCAGGCTGGAGTACACTCCTGTGATCACATTCACTGCAGCCTTGACCTCTCAGGCTCAAACAATCCTCCCTCAGCCTCCAGAGCAGCTGAGACTACAGGCAGGCACCATCACACCTCGCTCATTTTTAAATTTTTTGTAGAAATGGGGTCTCACTGTAGCACAGGCTGGTCTCAAACTCTTGGACTCAGGCGATCCTCCCACCTCAGCCTCCCAAAGTGCTAGGATTATAGGGTAAACCACTGTGCCCCACCTCGTACGCTTTTTCAAATTTCACAATGTGAAGTATCTGTCTGGTAATAAAGTGATATATTGTTTCACATCATGAAACCCTTAGAATACATTTGATATTGCTCTAATGTTTACTTATGTTCCCTCATATGCCACAAAGTAGAGAGCCTTAAGATTGGATTTTGAAAGCATTAAGATATGGGACCCACAGTTATCCCTCATATGCCACAAAGTAGAGAGACTTAAGATTGGATTTTGAAAGCGTTAAGAAATGGGACCCACAGTTATCACACATACTAAATTTTTCCTGACATCATCTAATAATTAATGATCACATTTTGACATGGTACAAACTGAACCAGGTCAACAAACTTTATATGCCAGAAGCCGGATTGATATCATCAATCAGTTACAGTGAGCTTTGGAGATGACATAAAAAATCAGGAATATATATCACCAGAATCTTAACATTAAAAAGACATGACTATAATGACAGAAAAGAAAGAAAATAAAGGAAAAAAAACTTCTTTAAATGCATGGGTAAACAAAATCTTAAAAAAGCAATACGCATTTATTTTAGCATGACTTACATTGCTTATGCATTTGCTAGTGTTTTTCAACAGGTTAAGATGGTTTAGGGAAAGTCCAAAACATATTTTCCGAGAAATAATGTATGGGAAGGAAAACCTGATTTAAAGTGAGCACGGGATATATAGCAAGAACTCAAAGTATGAGATGGAAATTTTAAAACAGAATAAGAGATTATTTATTGGTTTTTGCTAACAATGATTACTATTGGTTTGAAAAATGAATCTGGATAAAATGTAGAATAACATCACATATTTAAGCTGCATATGGATCAAACAGGGAAAACTATTTCTGCATATCAGATCGTTTCTTATTTTAGTCACTTAATTCACAGTTACATAGTATTCATCATGAGGAGAAGTAGACAGAGTGTGAATGGCTCACTGTTACCCACACTATTCCTGGAAAAACAGGTCCTAAAGATTAAAAGACTCAACTGCATAAATAAAAGGCATGATGACACTGTTATTACTAGGCAGACATTTTTTAAGATGCCATCATTGAAAATGGATGACCTATACTTTGGTAAGAACGCAGAGAACTGAAACATCACTTTGGCAGCGACATAAATGCGGCAACCAGTTTAGAAACACATTTGGCAACATCTAAAGACAAAGGCATAACCTACGACCCAAAAATCCTACCTCTTGTGATATACCCAACCTACATGTATGCACAAAACACTTCAACACTACATGTACATTTGTTTACTAAGTGATATATCCAATAATGTTCATAACGGCTCTAATTCATAATGACCTAAAACTGGAATACTCGACTATCCATCAACACTAGAATAAGTAAATTGTAGCATATTCACTTGGTGCAATACTAACACAATGAGAATAAAGAATGCACAAAACACTATGAATGAATCCCATAAACACGATATTGACTGAAATAGAATAAGAGTTTATATTGTATAATTTCATTCATATAAAATTCAAAAGTAGTCAAATCTATGCTCTGGGAAGTCAGTTAGTGGTTATCTTTGGGTGCATAGTGACTGGAAAGAAGCATAAAGGGGTCCCCATGGGAGCTGGTAATATTTTGATTTTGATCTAGATGTTGGTTATACGAGTAAAAATTGCTAAGCATTTTTTTCTCTCTTAGTAGCACATTCACACCCATCATTTTATACCAAATAGATCCTTGCAGAGTGCTAAGGGTTATCTATAAATAGCAAAGAAAGAGAATCCTTTCCATTTCAACCAACATGAGGAAGGCAAGACTGTGAGACTTTTTTTTTAAGTCATATAGTGCTAAAACAAACAATAAGCCTTTCAAATTCACTCCAAAATACAGGATAATTTGTTTCCCCCACTGATAATAATTTCTTCTTTCCCTTTCTTGGCATTTTGGTGTGTCAGATCTCCCTAAGGTTTATGTTGTCTCAGTTTACATGGATTTGCTTTCGGAAGAAAACCTAATGTTCCTTGTATGAGTATCTCATCCAAGGGGTTGAAAAGCAGCACATACAACAGAAGTTGCACAAAGCCGTCCTTGTCATCTTCCACACGGGAGGACAGAGAACAAAAACGTCCCAACCAGTGAATAGCAGTGCCACTGAGGACCTCCTGAACAACTCTACTCAAGGCATTTTGAACTTTATAACAAGAAACTGAGGAAAGTTAGGAGGGAAAATATATAGTCCTTTTCTAGAACCAGTAAGATGTGAGATAAACAATTATTTGAGCAACGAAACGTTTTCATCTTTTAGTTCATCTGAGATCAGGGCAGTGATACTTCATAGAACCCACAAATAAAAGCTTTTCGTCAGGTACAACCTGAAGATGACAGAAGGAGTTTGGTTGCTTGTTTTTTTCCTCCACTAAAGTGGCCACTCTTTCACTAGAGAATGTACTTACGTCATGAAATTAATGTGATTCTTAAACAGGACATAAATCTTCCCTGTGGATGGGAACACAAATTGGATTCATCTAATTTTCCATTCTTTATCCAAACACTGCCATTATGCAAAAAGAAAAATTCCTGAAAATCAAGGATATTTTGCAGTTAAACCCCTCCTCCCAGCCAGTCTATTTAGTTACCCTATACAAACAAACTCTGCCATTACATTCCTTTATCCATAGCAACTTCCAGTGGGTAATCCACAAATCAATTAAAGGCAAGTTAATTGCCAAAAAAGGATCAAGTGACAAGCATTGGAAGCATAATATTTACGGGTGCTATTCTAAAAATCTGTGTGTCAGAAAAGTTTCGTCCGGCTAGCCTTCCTTTTAATGCAAGATTTAAAATTTGTATTATTTCTTTGAAAATAAAAAATTAATCTCATAATTACTCTTAGCTTAAGATGTTTATGTTTTGTAGGCAGACACAGACACATATTTCAAACAAAACAAGGTTCCTACTATAGGGCTATTACTACTGCTATTGATTTTTAACTTCCATTTTTCTTTGCTTTAGTATTTTCTACGTATAAAAATTTTTGAGATAGTGTGAAACAATGTAATAGAAAGTATACTGTAAACTGCTCCTGTTCCCCCTACATATTCTTTTCATCTTCCTCCTTGTTTTACTTTCCCTCACTGTATTCTTATAATAACACAGAAGCAAAGGCAAATTCACTCAAGAGACTGGAGACTGAAAAGAAGTCAGTAATGAGGTCAATATTTATATGGTTCCATTGACCTTGTGCAATTCTGAGTTTCATGCCTGGAACTACAAATGTACTCACAGATGTATGGAATGGATATGTTTGAACTTATACGCAAATAAATTATCAATTTCTTTATAAAGGCTTCCCTGGCTTCCCCAAGCAGAACCTCTCATCTCAGTCTCTATTTATTTTATTTATTGTTAACTTGTTTATTTTCTGTCTTTCTCTACCAGAATGTAAACTCGATGAAAGCAGAGACCACATCCATTTTGTCCATAGCTACATCCTGTTACATTTTTAGGAGTATTTATAAGTCAGTTGTTAATACCCAACAGTTATTAAAAATTAAATTACATAAAAATTGTTAATTATAATTAAACAAATTACATTAAAAACAATGGAAATAAGTATTCAAAACTCATAACTTCTGAATGATTTGGCTACATTTTACTATTATTATGTTTTTGGGGCAACTTATATCTATTATATCTATATGACAGAAACACTGTATAGAGTACTATGTATCTCTTGCCAACTCCACATTTAGTGACCTCTGCTGTTTGAAATGGGCGGGTGAGAGAATTTTTTGGCACAGAAATCAGCAAATATTACAAATAGTGCCCCTCCCCCTCCCCCATAGGGAGCTGGTTGTGAACATTTACCACCTGAAGGAATAATCTTCTACATTCTGTTCATTTTTGAATGTTTAATTCATTGTCATAAAAATTTTAGGGGTTTGCTTTTATAGAGTTTATTTCTTTAGCTCAACACAAATCTTATCTTTTTAAAGCTTCACTTCAAAGCTTTTTTTTTGCTTTTTTTTTTTTTTTTGGAATGTGGCTTACATTCTTGTCCCCTTTGAACTGTCCTTTGCATTTGATTGGCTTAACATAATTACAGTAATATATATTTACTCTATTCACAATCCATCTTTCCTCTTTATCATTTTAGTTTTTCTCTTCCAAATTTACACTATTACCAGCTAATGAATTATATAATTTGAGCCATGTGCCATGGCTCATGCCTGTAATCCCAGCACTTTAGGAGGCTGAGGTGGGAGGATAACTTGAGACAAGTGTTTGAGACAAACCCAGGCAAAACAGACTCTAAAAATATATATGTTTTAAGCTAGGAATGGTAGGGTGCACCTGTAGTCCTAGCTACCCAGGAGGCTGTGGCTGGAGGATCCCTTGAACCTAGGAGTTTGAGGCTGCAATGAGTGATGATCATGCCGCTGTACTCCAGCCTAGATGACAGAGCGAGACCCTGCCTCTAAAATAAATAAATAAAATAATATAATAGGACAAGTTTTAAAGTAGCAAATAGTATTCTTCCTTTGCGAATGGATTTTTCCTTTGCTCTGATTCAACTCTGTGTGCTTATATAACCCAGCCTTATGGAAAATCAGACACCTCTCTTCAGACCCTGGTTGAAGTTGAAAAGGCTTGTCAATTATAGTTTGAAGGTAGAAAAAATAATGGAAGTTAGGAGGAGGGAG
This sequence comes from Symphalangus syndactylus, assembly GCF_028878055.3. Lineage (NCBI taxonomy): Eukaryota > Metazoa > Chordata > Mammalia > Primates > Hylobatidae > Symphalangus > Symphalangus syndactylus. The sequence continues at coordinate 40,399,798 of NC_072440.2, read as the reverse complement.
AGCCAAGGTAGAAGGTGGGTATATGACTGTGGCAAAGAACATGATAGACGCTGAGGCCTCCAGAACAAGGAGTACCAAGGTAAAGTGTATAGAATCGAATACTTCCTCTTTTGTAAGAAGTATTTCTTATTTGCTCTGCCCAGATCAGACAGACCTTGATCCAGATGCTCAGTCAAGGTACCGTCTCTTAAAATCCCTTGATGGGGGCTCATCCACTTCATGACTTAAAGACAAATGGCACTCGTTGAAAATCATAAAATCAACATTATGAAAATAAATAGTATAAATTTTACAAACTACTAATTAAGCATAAATATTCATACCTATTACCCATTCAAAAATGGTATAGTTTTAACTATAGTGAAAACCATTATCGCACTGATGATCAGAAATACCCACAGCATGATTATAAACCCTTGGCAGTGGGGAGTGTCTTTTCTCCTTTTGTCACCTTGATTTTTTTGTACATCTCCTGGCATTCCACATTTGACAGAGCTCTGTGCTGGTCCATAGCCTGCAGGCCACCTTATAAAACCAATACCTTTATATTTATTGCAGAGTTTGTAATCTTTCTGCCTGTGGTTGTTCCATGTGCTGTCTTGATAATACAGAAAACACTCAAACTGTATCTCCCCTCTCTATCTCTTTTTCTAGCCTACATTGATAATTGAGCAGATTCTTTTGAATGTTTGAGATGGGGCTTTCCTTCAATTTTGAAAAAAATGCATATAATGCATTCTACAAAAATGTTGTTTACAGAGTGGTACTTCCCTACAAAAACCCTATTGTAGCTGTTGTAGCAAGTGATTTTTAGACTTGTAAGTAAAATGTCTGAGCATAATTTTACTTGGATAAGTCTTTCTCTTATTCAGAAACCTGTCCTTCCACGGTCATTGCCCAATTATGACTCTTATACTCTCTCCTGTCTGCAAGAAGTGTGCTCTGAATCATTCATTCTTCTTGCTGCCTTACTGAAAGCATTGAATTAGATGGCATATGTACTGAAGTGAGGGGGTGGGACATTGGAACAAAGATTTTCACAGAAGCACACAGAGCCAGGGTTCTAGCTCTGACCAGGCCACTATCAAGTTGCATGACCCTGGGGCCTTTCAAGGTCTTCAAGCTCTTCAGTGTAAGACAAAGGAGTTTGAACAAATGAACCATCAGGTTCCTTCAGCTCTAACCCCCTGTTCCCATGAATGTGGCGAAAGGAAGCAGAGTATCCTCACACTTGCCATGAATCGGAACACATTTGCTAATAGGTTCATTCATTCAATACATAAATGCCAAGCACCTAATATGTACTAGGCACTCTTCTAGGCATTGGCCATACAAAGGTGGAAAAAAGGACAAAAATTGCTGCCATGTGGAGCTTACATTCTATTATTAATAATAGCTGACATTTATTTTAGTGTTGTCTATGTGCCAGGCACTTTACATGCCTAACACACTTAATCCTCATAATACTCCATTTTACAAATGAGGAAACTGAGGCACATGAAGTAACTTGCCCAAAGTCTCATAGCTATAAGTGATAATGTGAAAATGTGAACCTCAGCAGCAGTGTGGCTGTAGAGCGAGACAGCTGTCAATCATTCCTGCACATTACATTTCCAAGGTGAGCCTGGGTTGTATGTGCAAGTTGCTTATAAGGTAACCATTTATAAGCCCGCTCTATTGTACTATTCTGTGACCAAGAGTGGTACCAATGATCATAGTTTATCTGAAAATGTATTTCACAAAAGAAGCTTCGCGAAATTTGTGAAATGTTAGTGGAGACTTGGAAAATGCTATGAAAGAGGAGGCAGGTAGTCCTGCATTCATGTACATGCTTTCATCTAATCTGCACAACGACCTTATGAAGTAGATACTTTAATTTTCTATTTATGTACATGGAAATGGCTCAGAGAGGTTAGGAAAACTGCCCAATCAAGAAAGCAGCAGAGCTGGCACTGAAGCTTGGTCTGTTTGGCTCTAGAACCAAAGTTCTCCTCCTATACCATGCTACCTCTTCCTACAATGTGCAATGGTTGTTAGCAGTACTGTTATTCTTAGATATAAATGTTGTCTATACAGTAATTATTTTTTTCATTGTCAATTTAGCCAACATTACTCACAATTTGAAATATCATTAAGAAGCCTAGTTTAACAGTCAAGACTATGCCAGTAGAATAAATAGACATGACACAGGATGGAGCTGACCTCTCTAGCTCAGAGAATCTTCTGGCTCCTCTGAACAGCTGGCCAAGGAGTAATATTTGGCAGTAAAATACAACCACATGACCAATGTTTTTGGCCAGATGAAATGAGCCAGATGGAAGCCCATGAAGCAAAAGCCAGGAGGGGGTAGAAGCAGACAATATAAAATAACGGATTCATTTTCCTTTTTCTTTTTTTAAATATAAAAATACCTCTATTTTGATGCTTTTGCTTAGCATTTCTCTAAACCAACATCAACTAGGTTAGAGGACAGTTTAGATATTATTTAATCAGTTTGTATTTTAACTGATTACTAAGCCCTATTCTATAACAAATTACATGGTATTCTGTCTTCAGAGAAAGATTCAGAGTTAAGTAGAGTAAGATAGTACATCTGTTAGAATAATACCTCTCATTATGAAATTTTTTCCTTGTGTGCTGATAATAGGATCTGGTCAGGAAGCTGGAGGTGGAAGAGGGACCAGGAGTCCTCGTTCTAACACAGACTTCCAGAATTCATACCTGTGCAGATTTCTTAAACTTGCTCTGACTGGTTTCCTCATTTGTAAGATAAAGGTAACGCGAGATCCACCTCCCGAGGCTGTTTTGGAGGATGACATGCATGAGCTAATGCATTTATGGGATTGGGAATGGTTCCTGGTGCATAGTAAGCGTCCAATACAAACTAGCTCTATTGTTCTTACTTTGGACTTTCTAACCACATATGTGTGTGGTCTCTAGTCCCTGAACCTTCAATTCTTCTTCTATTTGATACTAATTACACTCATCCTTTTCACTTACCCTAAAGAATTAAGTGAGATGAGCTGAAGCACACTAAAAACAACAGTTGTCACATCTGTTACATATGAAAAGCTTTGAAAACTAAAAAGAGCTATGCAACAGGAGGTATTCTTGGGGTATGCAGAAAGTTATATCCCAGTGTATTGATTCACTGGTGGCATTCACTCCGTTTCTAAGATGTGGGTTTGAGACAGCTTTTTCTAATGGGAATTGTGCAGTTTGGTTGGGCAATCACTGACGTGCTACCACTCAGGTTTTGGTAGTAGCAAAGAGTAGCTATGAGACCACACTCTCCTATGATCCCTGTTCATATCTGCTACTATACAATTTCCAGATCAAAGCTGTAGATGTGATCTTTACTTCCTAATAATATAGGAGATAATTTAGGGATATCTAGATCTTCTTGTTTGGGCAAATATTGCTTTATCTTTTCGTAGCCCAGATATCATTTGTACTTTTGTTTGTTGATCTGATTGTCATTCCTCCGTCCTTCTCCTGTTCAGTCTATGTCATATCAAACAAATTTACTCATTAGACCTTCTACACGAGGTACAAGCATGCACATATGTATTTAATTAATCACCTGTCTGGAAGCTCTGCTAAAATGCTGGGAAGGAAAAGATGTTGAAACAATTGGCAAAAATGAGATTTGGAGATTTTCTGAGAATTTCTATCCCATGACCCCTATTACTATAAAGGGTAAGAAAACTAGAAGACACTTTCTGTTTCTGGCCTGTGGAACGCTATGGAATAATCTCTACCCTACATTCAAATGTACCTTGAGTGACTTTCTCCTGTATTTACATAGTACCTACCCCAAACTCATCACGTAAAATGTTCCTTTTAACATCCTTGTGATTTATTCTCTTTTGGAGATAGAATTATCTCAAGAAGAGGAATTTTCTATTTAAAGTTTCCCTGAACACTACTGTAGTTTTAAGCAATAATGTATTTTAAAATACAAAATTCCCTAGAGTTCTCTTATTGGAGTTGTCAGGGTCCACAGGCTTGCTAAATCTTTGCTCCTTGATTCTTTACTTTCCAGATCATTTTTACCCATTTTTTTTAGGTACTACGTTTAAACAACCAATATAAATTTATCCACATTGTTTTCTTGAGCACATCATTCTCCTCTGTCTTCTCTATAATACTTGGGAGGGGTGTTGCTCTAAAGTAATTAGGTGAATCTGTAAACATGTGTGCCAGAACCTAGGCAGATAAATCAGCACCTTGCCCTCAAAATTAGTACTCATCTTTTAAGTGGTGCCCCAATGCTGACACTGATCCCATTACTGAAAACATGGTTGGCACTCTCTTCTGGGCTCACAGAGAAAAAGTACCTTCCTTATTATATAACCCTCTGCTTTCTCTCTTTTTCTCTTCCTCACTCCTCTTCCCACAGCCCTGATCCCCTCCCCTCCCCTGCCTTTCCTTCCCTCTCCCTCTTTTCTCTTTCAATCCTTCTTTCTGCCTCAAATCAAACTTAATAAGCTATATATTAATCTTTTTTATAAAAATGTATTTTACCCACATAAGACAAAAAATTGTCACAGCTGAAAAACTTTCACATCTATTTTGAGCATTGTAAAACTGTTTAAGATTGTATTTCTCAAGAGTCAACACTCACTAAATGTATATGATTTGCTATTACTTTAACAAATCAGACACAAATTGAATTTCATACCTTGCAGACCTGGCTTTCCTTTAGCCTGAATGTTACCAGGGAGCGAAAGCCATGCCAAAGAAAAATATTCCAGTTAAAGCTAAGTGTACCCCCAGTATCATGCATTATTATTCATTCAATAGCCAAATAAAAATGACACTACAATAGGCACACTTGAAGACTTTTACAAGATATAAAATATTGCTCATAAAAAAACTTATAAGGGAGAAATTCAATGAAGAAATGTTGTCCAATGTCCAGTTCTTTCAGTTGCTTCAATAATGGAATCAGATCCAAAGCCTCTTAAAGGTCAAGATAAGCTTAAGTTACTTTGACCACGTAAGGATTTTGTACATTTTTTAAAATTAAGAAATGCAAAAACAAGGCTGTGACATTATGAGATATTTTACATGTTTACATCAAATAGTTTAACACCTTTAATTCCAAGAATGCTATGCAATAAAACTATGCTCTTCAGAAGATAATTATAGCATTTAACTGTGCATGCATGTGCCTGTGTGTGTGGTGTGTATATGTGTCTGTATATATAGAGAGTGACTCATGGTGCATTTGAGGTATTATGGTATGATAACAATTTTAAGTTATATGACATGTACCTTTTTTCATTATTGTCAGTACATTGTTGTGGCTGAATGCATAATCTGTTTTGGATACATGAGGGACCTGCACAAATGTGAGAGCCGGTGGCCAACTGCCTTCCTACCTCCCTAACCCTTCCACTCAATTCAACTTATGATAGATATGATCATATCAAGTTGGTTATGCCAATAAAGCATTATGGGGTGATGCCAAATAAGAAAGGGTAACAGAATACTTTCTCAAATAGGCACTACTGGCATTCTTGCTGTATATAAGGAAACTTCTAACCTCAAAGAGTTTGCAGTGCAACTGGAAAGATAAACTAGAACCTCCAAACAGTGAAAGCAGCACATATAAAAAAAATAATTATTCTGTGGGAAATTGTATGTTCAAATTAAGAGGAAGTAAAGGAAGGACTAAGCCTCTCAAGCTTCCAAAGGAAGCTGGCCCATGATGGATATTTGAGATGTCGTCCTCACCTCTTAAACTTGTTACAAATGAAACTTGTTAAGATTACAGATGTGAGGTATTCAAATACATGAAAACGTCATTCTCAGCTGCTAATGCTTATATTTTGGAAAGGGCCAGAACTTGACCAAAGGAACCTTGAAAAAATATATTTATCATATAGCTTTAAATTGTTACAATACCGTAACACCTCAAAATAAAAATATCTTTGCCAAATTGAGAAGGCAAGGTTTATAATATATTTGCAAACTACACAGCAGAGCTTGAACTCTGCATTTCGTGAGATTTCTCGAATTCATTAGTCAATCAAGCTATTGCTTTTACTTTATTCGGCAGTTGGAGATTTACGATATTAAGGAGCTTGTTATCAGATCCAGTGATGAAGACAGCCTAGAAGCCACCATATGTTGGAAATATGCACGGTAATGTTAGCAAATCATTGATGTTAAGTTCTTAACGTACAATTTAGCATATAATAAGCATGAGAATCACATTTGACAAAATGCAAAGCACATAGGAGGCATATAATTTCAAATTTTCAACTAAATTTTATAGCTGTAACAAACTAACATAATAAATCATTATTTTATTTTGAAATAAAAATAAATGGAGTTAATACCTATACCTTTAGCTGGCAAATTATATTTATCTCTTGCCAAAGTTTGCTTATGCATTGTTATACAAAATTTTTAAATTTCTCTGATTTTTATAGTTCCCTAAAAATTCCAAGGACATTATCTTCTTTACTGTCTAAAGCAAATAATTCATCCTTATAAATTATTTTAATTCAAACTTTGAATGTTTTATTTGCAGGCAAATCAGAACACATTTTAATCCAGTGCTAATGTATATTTCTACATAGGCCTGGCAGCTTCCAGATGTGCTGCATTTGGTCTAAATAAGAAAGACCTTATGTCCAAAATTTTGCAAACAATGTCACTTCTATTTACTATTGATTAAATAGATAACCTTTCAGTGCTACAGATTGTAATCAATCAAAACCAAAAAAGCTTTTCTTTATAAACAATAATAAATAATAATCAATCTTCTCTTTATTAACACCTAGAATACTCAAATGAAGAAGGAAATCCAATATTTTTTTAAGTGTTTTCTTTCTTTCCAGTTATTTGGTTAAAATAAGCTGATTTTGTTGTAAAACAGTCATTGACAGTTTAGTGAAGTCATGAGGTCAAGATTTTTAATATGATTTCCAGAAACAAAAGATTATTAAAATATTTAGTTTGAATTCATGTTATCTAATTCTGCTGGGCAAGATTAACACTGAATTACTACCTGAAACAGCATTAGTTTCAATTTTTTCATGTGGATGTGCCCTGAAACACTTATGAAGAATAATGTAGCGTTTTTTTTGTTGGCCAAACAAGAACCCTTCCCTAACATTTAGAGTTGACTATATTAAGCCATTAGATGGGTTAATACACTGTTTTTCAGGTGGCAGTAATATGAATGCTTTGTTAAGTTTGCCATTTAACTCTCGGAATTAGCTTTTAAAGTTAGTCAACTTCCTTCAACTTCTGCACATACCTACATACCCCTATTTCAAGGTTTACGTCATCTTCTTGGCTCTTATTTAATATATTGTCAATTTAACAAGCGTTAGGAGTTAGAAGGTCAACATAGGGCAAAGGCTTACTTGCAAGGGGCCTAAGGCAGTTAAACAATTCTTCCTAGCTACAAAAGGAAAAGAGTAATACCTGTAGGACTTTGAGAAACGCAATCTTGATTTGGCTCTTGTAGATGGTCCTGGCACCGTGGCTCCCAGAGGATCCCAAACAAAAGCCATTTGTAAGGACGATGCCAAGATCCCCAGGAACCACGAGAAGTCACAGCTGGTGCGGGGCCCTGGGGCCCTGAGGCCCTGCACGGAGCAGGAGGCACTTGTAGCTGAGTGAGGGCATTTCCTTTGTGCAGTGGTATGCGCTGACAGAGAGGTGGCAGGCTGGCTAAGGCAGGGCTGGAAGGGATGGCCAGGACTTCCTGCTGCATGACACTTGGCCTTTGCGACAGAGCTTGCTTCACTCAGGCCTTATCTCACAATTAACGTGAGACACACTCCCTCGAAAATTTGTTTTTAAATATAGCCCTGATTAAACAGCATAGTCACACGCCACTCCTGAAAAGCACAACACACACACACACACGCGTGCACACACAATGAAAGGTGTGATTGAAGTGGGTAAACCTTTATATCAGTGTGAACTTTAAGAAATGTAAACCCACAGGGCTTTGTTAAAAAATTTTAAAAAGTAAATACATGCCTATGACTGGGTCATCCGACAAAGATTACTAAATTTCACACAGCTAACTGCCAACTATAATTTTCCTTATTTCAACTTCTCTTAAAAAGAAATGGATATAATTCTTAGCCAACCTTCCACAGGATGTAAACAGGATTTAGTCGTCTTGAAAATACCAGCGCCTCTCTAAAAGTCAGTGTGAGAAAAAAAACAGGCAGATCACTTTCAGAACTTTTGGCAGCTTTGCCCTCAAGGCGATGCTGCGTCACCTTAGAGAGTGAATTACAATGCATGACTCTGACAACAAAGATCAATTATCCTGTCCATTTTCTATTCCCTAGAAACATTTCTTAACTCTGATAAATCTGTTAAAACAACTTTCTTCCAAATTAAATAAATGATGAAAGCCAAATAGAATTCTTCATATATTTTATGAGTCCAGGACATTTTGGGAAGCATCTATTACAAGAAATTGTACCCAAGCAGTCAAAGGACCCTAGTGCCGTCATCGGTCCTCACCACTGAGTGGTATTCAATGTTAACAATGCAGCATAATTTCATCAGTCTGTGTCCAAACACTGCCCCGCGGGTGACCTCAACTGTAAACCGAGGGAGAGCGCCACTTCTCCAGGATAAGATTAGAGAGGCTTCAAGTGCCCAAGAGTGAATTTAACCCTCTCTAAACTGGACAAAATTGACCAAGAGTTGAGCTCAGTGAACATCACCGTATCTGCAAATTTTGAGACCTCTAAAGCACAATCTGTCTCTTGTACACCAAGGGAGTCTTGAATATTCATATAATTTCAGTAAAAGCTCAAGACATTAAACATTATGCTTATTTTCACAACAGTATCCAGCACACCAGGGGTTCTTAAGAAATGCTACAGGTTTCATATCAGCTTTGGAGATGAGTAATAGAAAACGTTTTTACAGTTTCACCTCTTTCTTATCAGACATATGAGCTCAAAGAAGGTGGGTGAGTGAGAACTGCCCTAAACAGCAGCAACCTTGGAGGAGCAGAGAGTTCAAAAATAAACACAACACATTCTCTCTGAATCAACTTGCAATATTGTAATGCTTCACAAACTGTCCTTTTGCTTTTGTATAGAGATCCAAATTTCGCATGAGCAAAACAGCCACTTTCCTGGTGTTCTCGAAGAAGGACTGAAAAGGTGCTTATACTGATGCCAAGCTGCCCCTCTGGTGTATGAAATGCCACCATTATCATTTAATTCTTTCAAACTATTTAATTTTCATTTTCAGCAGCTCTTAGGAAACGCACACATTGCTGGCAGAGTTAGCACTGAGCTGAACAACTTGGTGCTTATTAGAATGTCTTCATCTGAGACTAAAGCCAGACAGTGTAAGATAACTGGTGATCTGTGTAAAGAGGGGAGGAGTCCCTAACAGCTGGTGGGGTGAGGTGGCTTGGTGTGAAAGGGAGGCGGAGGGAGGCCACAAAGACAAGCAGAAGAGTAGAAGGGATGTTGCTGACAAAGATGGACTTTTTTCACCCTCCAGGCAGCGCAAAGCTCTCATTTTGTCCGGTGGTGTTTAAATTTTTGTAGGTGAAACAGCATCACTGATTTCTAATAAAAGCTACAGTCTATGTATACGACTTTGGAAGCAGAAAAATATTTTCATCATTATCCCAATTTTACTGATAGCAAGATAAACCCTATCTTTGTATTCAGGCTAAAGCCAGCAGTACACATTTTCACAAATAATTAACAGCCTTTGCTTACCGATTTACATTTTTAATAGGATATTCAATTAATGGATACCTAATTGATAAGCCACAAGGACATACGAGTAATCTAGAATGAATCTGCTAGGGAAAGTCCAACTTTTTCTAAAAATGTACAAGGAAGGAGAACCAATCTTGTCTTTTTCATTATTGTCAAAAACATTTCTTCCTTCATTCCCCCCTGCTTTGTAAAGGCAGACATCTAGAACAGTTAAGCGAGATAAAACAATGGAACTGTAAATGCAAAATTATGAACAAGAAAATTGAAACTCTGCTTCATTTTCCTAGTGTGAAATCAGTTACAGACACAAAAAGTGTCTGCCAATATTAATATTATTTTTTCTTAAATAATTACTTACTGCCTCCTTTTCATTTCTTCCACACAGTTACACATAATCCCTCTTAGGTTACCAGGTCTCAGTAAGGTCATGGAAATAAGCTACTTATTTCTGAGATTAATCATGAGCAAAATTAAGCCTTGATTTCAAATATGAATATCAATATTGTTTTTGAAGAACTGGCTAATATTTCACAGACATGAGAATTTAGACATTTGGAAAAAATAAGAAATTAAATAAGATGATTTTCTAGGATGAATCTTTACTAGCATTTATATTACAACAAACTGTTTATAATTTTTACTTCATGGGTATCAAAGAGTAGAAAAGAACAAAGAAGACATCTTTGGAACATTCTAATTACTGCCATTTATTAAGTGTTTATTTTTCCAGATGAATTTTAGTAAAAGCATGATTGAATAGCAAGGAGAGATGTTCCATCCCTGAGACAAATTATTATGTTTACAAGTTGTGCAAACTAATTTTGTATGTCCTAGGGAAAACCAGATTCGGAAATCTAAACATTGCTCCCATCCAATTGTTATCCATGTAAGTCCTAACCCCACTAAAGTATCAGCAAAGTGCCCGTCTCCTGCCAATAACTTAGCTCTTATGTTCTGCAGAGCTCTAAATAAGGCATCTTTTTTGCCTCTTGAATATTTCTGGGATTTTGGTTCCAAGATTCCAGATGTCACAAATGGCAAATTTGGGTTTTGGTGTCTGACACAGAAACTCAGAATTTCCTTTATAGGAGATAGCTACTATGAATAAAAATGAAACTCCCAAATTTGAGAGTGGGATAATTTAAACATAATCCACATAGGCATTCAATTACTTGCGCATCAAGTCTCTAGTTAACAGGCATACGGAAGAGACAAGGATTGAGCTGAACTTCAGAGAAATAAGCAGTTACATCAGTGGGGTTGCGTTAGGTTGAAAGACATTGCTTCAGGAAACCAGAGCAGGCAGATAGTGGGTTTCAGGATAGTGCCGTATTTTGAAATAGTCTCTGGTTACAGACTCAAAGCCAGCAGAAGTTAACGTGGAAGCAAATAACAGACTGTTATTTACCATCTACTTCTGATGAGGGTGTTGTTGCAATTCTATCTTCAGAATGATACATTGCAAAAGAGTGTGACAAAAGGCAGTTTGATAACGGGCTTGTGTACTCCTTAAAACTAATGTCCATTCAGTACAAGTAAAAGTAAAAAATGATTTTTATTACATCACTTATCATAATCAACTATGTTATTTCTCAAAATGGAAGTGTTGCAAAATAATACTAAAATTTTCTTTGAATTGCTTCCAAATATTCATTCTAAACCTTATATGAGTCTACTTGATTGAAAGGTCAGTTATTCCATGTTCTGAAATGGGAGACAATTATTTTAAGACTTGGTAACAGTAAAACATTAACAGAATTGAAGGTACCCCAAGGTCTTAAGAACACTGGGAAAGCATGCTCTGTGTTTTAAGCTTCTACAATTGCATCCATTACTCATATATGACCCAGGACACAAACAGACACAAATTGTAATTAAAGAGCTAAAATCAGGATATAGACTAAAACAATAAGAGGCATGCTTAAATATAATGATAAAAAATCAATACAACTATGGATTGTGAATCAAAACGTTTTACTAGACACTTAAGGTTTCTATCTACATTAATTTTAGGATTTTTTTTTTTAGCAATTTGGAAAATAAGTCAAGCTTTTCTATTCACTAAACTAACAAAGCTCCTTCTAAAGCTTTGTTGGATAAAGCCTACTTGGATAAATAGGGTTGAAGGAAAGAAATCATGGAGGAAGAAACGGAAGGAAAAGAAAATAAATTTTATGTTTATTGAGTATCTACTAAATGATTGACAAGTTCCTTTTTTTCCTAACTATTCAAAGAATATTTCTAGACTCAAATTCTTTAAAAATCTTGAAATCAATGTAGACTGATCACTTGAAATAAAGAATTTAATACAATTCTCTAACAAGTGTGTAAAAGTCTTCTGGTGTCGCTAATTGTCTTGTTCAGTTCTCTGTATATGAAGATTTTCAAAGTCATAAAATTCTATTTAATATTCTACTCACGAATACAGTCTTAAATAAAAATCCTACTTAGCTATTGACTGGTGAGTGAAGGATGGTGGATATAGGATTACATCTTGAAATTCACTTCCTCCAGAAGTCTTCCCTGCCTCCCCATACCAGGTGATGTCTCCACTGCACTTTGCACTTCCTCTTTGTGAGTGTCATCACATTAGTAATGACTTATTCAGTGTCTGGCTCCCCTGATAGACCTAAACACTATGAGAAGATGGATAACATCTGCTTTCCCTGTGGGTACTCAGCGCTTAGCAAACAGTCTAGAGACACAAAAACTACAATTATGTTTGTTTAATAAATGGACACACCAATATTTTCAGGGCGTCTTAAAAATAAGATGGAGCACTTACATTATATTCTTATATGCGCCTAAATAGGGACAGAAAATTCAGAACAGGTAATTTAGGTGGGACTTATTTTGTTTCTTTTTCCTCTTTGATTAATTGATTAATTTTTTAATCAAAATACCATTGGGCAAGTTTTCAGGGCAGCACTATATAGGGGATTAGAGATTAGAGTCACAGTTATGCCATGAACTTGCCATGTGACCTTGAAGATTGTTGCCTGATCTTGCTGAGTTTCAGTGTCTTACTCATTTGGTTCTCATTTGAGAGCCATTGCACAGAGTTTTGGAGAGGGCTGAATAAGGCAATTTATATAAAAACATTCTGAAAACTGGGCAAAATTTTAGGCACATACTACTGTTGTTTGTAAGCTTTTGGGAGAGGTAGGAAAACTATTTTTATACTGTTAGAAACATCTTTAAGTTCTAAAAATTGCTAATTGATTACTTGATGAGCATGGTAAGTAGGCATGCCATTTTATCAGTTTCAAAAAGAATATCAGTCTTCAGTTTTGATAGATAACACTTTTCTCTGTTTGAAATCTTTATATCCCATGTGTGTAAGAATAAAATATTAGCTGTTATATCTTGAAGGTTAATCATATGAAGAAATGTTAATGTTTTACTTGCAGCATTAAAACCCTCTATGAACTATGTTTACAAGATCTAAAAAAATTAGGTGGCAAGAAATTTTACGAAAATTAGGTGATAGAATTTCTCGATTGTTCAAAACCCTAAGCTTCTCCTAAATATAGAAATGTTTCTATTTATTTTTTGAAAACTTATGGGATCCTAGAGACAGGTTGTTTAATTGGGAAACCAGTTGCAACACTGACTCCAACTCATGCTACTCTTATTGTTGGCCACGTACCAAATAAGGACAGAAATGGCTTCTTCCAACTTTTTAGAATTATGCTTACAAATAAGCAAAAGCAGTGATGAAATTGCTAGGCCAAGAAACAAAATCACTCCTTTGGGAGAAAGAAAAAAGACCCCCAATACCAAGAATCCCTAAATAAAAATCTCATGTGCTAAATTTTGGTGCTGTGGATTTTTTCCATGACTGTTCAATATCTTGCTAAATCTGGTTATCCATTTGTTGGAGCCAACAGTCATAAACTTTCCCATTCCTGAGTACCTGTCATCCTCAGACCCCTTCCTTACTTGGACACTTCCTGTGCACTGAATGAGTTTGTGAACCCAACATCACCATAATGTCAGGGTAACTTTCCTAATTCCTCATTTTACTATGATGATATCAACAACTTATTTGGTGTTTATTCTGTGGTGTTTATTGACCTTGTTGAGTTATAATCCACTTGGTTCTCATTTGAGAGAGAGCCATTGCAAAGAGCTTTTGAGAGGACTGAATAGGGTAACTAACATGAAAGTGTTCTGAAGACTCTGCACAGAATTTGAGGGTATAATATATATTATCCTCATAATAATTTATCTGTGTGCTTTGTGTTATTTTTATTCTGTATCACCACTGAGGAAATGAAGGCCTATGAAGTTGAAGTAACTTGCCCCTATGATCATACAGCCAATGAGTAGCAGATCTGAGGTTAAAATTGAGGTCCGTCTTAATTGCAAAACCTATATCTTAACGAATACATGCCTGGAATATAAGTAAATACAGGAATGAAAAAGGTCAGGTCCCCTTCCTTGAAGAATTAAATCATAAGGGAAGTTTTGAACTTTCACAGGAAAAGCAATTGGTGTCAGGTATAAGATCTACATAATGTTACTTAATCTTCCAACTCACAAGCAGACATTATTATCACCACTTTATAGATGAGAAATCTGAGACTCAGAGAGGTTAAGGAACTTGGCTAACACCGAAGAGGTAATATATGACAGACGTGTGAGTCCACGTCAGTTTTGCTTATCTCTAAATCTTGTCTCCATTGTGGCTGGCTTACCCGCGATCTTTCGATTCCTAATTCCAGGGACAAAATTGGCCTGTGAACCTGGGGTGGGACTGAGGCTGCAAGTAGGGGCTGAGTGGGTTCAACTGTGGTAACTAGAGAGAGAGAAGGCCTAGAGTAGAGTTCAGCTTGAGGAAAAGTGATCCTGTCAATGTTTGTATGCATTGTGCACTGCCCTGCACTTTCCCTCTGAATATTCTACATAGGAGAAAAATCACAATACTTTTCAGTCCATCCAGCCAAAGGTAACAATGTGCTAGGGGCTACAATAGAAATCCAGATGTCTGAGTAACAGCAAAAGAAAACAGCTTATTATTGTTATTTTTGTTTTGTAGCAGAATATATAAAACTTTGGGTGCCATTTACTAGCTATCTCTCAGAACCAGGTAAGAAATTTATAACAGACATTTACACAATTAGGCTATTATTAATAAGGCAATTGGACTGGTTCTGGTTTTGCTTTCAGTGTTACCACTAATTTTATTTCTACTGGTTCAGTGGAGTTAAGTGACTTTCCCAAGTTTGGAAAGTGCTAAATAACAGGGCCTTGATGAAAACTTTAGCTTACCTCTAAATTTTAGAGAATAAGCCATTTTTATATTAGAGATTTTTAATTAAACTTACTACCTTAAAAATGTAGAAGTAAATTTGAGAACACACAGTTGTTATTTCATTGGTCAGATGATATCCAGTAAAATCATTTATAGCAAAATTCTGAGTTAAATTTGACTTGTTTTTGTTTGATATATATGCTATAGATGAGTCTTAAGGGATTGAATTTATATTTGAAAATAAAACAAACTTTGGTCAAACAAAATTATAACTATGGGCTTTTAAGTCTCACCAGGCACTGGATGGTGAAATGCATGAGGCAGCAAGTATTTTTCTAAATATTCTATAAGTGACCCTAACAAAAACACACAAAGCTTTGAGATAAACAGAGCTAAAAGATACAGACTAGTAAGCTACTTTCTATATGGAATTTTGTTCAACAGCCAATCAAACCAACCAGCCTCCCTTCCTTCTTTGCTTCCTCCCTCTCTCTCGCCTGCCCGCCTGCCCGCCTGCCCGCCTGCCTACCTACCTACCTACCTACCTACCTACCTTCCTTCCTTCCTTCCTTCCTTCCTTCCTTCCTTCCTTCCCTCCCTCCCTCCCTCCTTTGTTCCTTCCTTCTACTCACAAATGCATGTTTAGCATCTCCTACGTGTCCCAGGCTATGCCAGCTGCCTGCTAGTAGTCAATGGTGAAAACAATTCATGCCCAAAGAGAACTTAGGGCTGAATGAACCAAAAACTGAAACTCAAGGGTAATACAAAATTTGACTGGGCTTACATTTGTTTAAAGTATCAGGGCAATAAGAAGAAAAGGAATAGAAAATATTTATAGAAATAAAAAATAACGTGAGCTCTTATTTAAGAAAAAATGTATATAATTAAGAAGACGGTGGCCAGGTATGAAGCTCATGCCTGTAATCCCAGCACTTTGGGAGGCCAAGGCGGACAGATCTCTTGAGCCCAGGAGTTGGAGACCAGCCTGGGAAACATGGCTAGATCCCATCTCTACAAAAAAGAGAAAAGTTAGCTAGGCATGGTGGTGCATGCCTGGGGTCCTAGCTACTTGGGAGGCCAGGGTGGGAGGATCACCTGAACCTGGGAAATCGAGGCTGCAGTGAGTTGTGATTGTGCCACTGAACTCCAGCACTCCAGCCTGGCTGACAGAGTGAGACACTATCTCTAAAAACAAACAAAAACAAACAAACAAAAACAAGAAGATGATTTTTCCGATCATCAACATTAAAAAGAAATCAAATGAGTTATTTTTGGTGAAACACCAGTTTGTAACACTGGCCTGGGGGAAATATTTGGGTTCAACCAGTCAATTCTTTCTATTCTGTTAAAGTGGAAAGAGCACAGGAGAGATACATTTGTACAGAAGTTCCTATTTCAGCCCAGTGTGGGTCTAAATAAGGGCTCCATGGCTGGGGGTAGAGAGATGGGTCCTGGTGCCTCCTTACAAAAGCTTGCAAACCAGCAAGAATCTTACCTCGGAAAAATATCTCTGTGACCTGCGGCAGTAAGCTTTTTCTCAATAAAACATATCAGTAGTGCTCACACATTAAAATGGACAAATGGTCCCTTTGAATCCTTCTTATACACATAAAGAAAAAAATAAGCATGCCTTAGTAGGGCACTCAGTCCTGGAATAGTCCAGAACAAGCTGAATTAGGGATGTCTAAAATATAAACTTGATAGAGCATGTAAGATGTATTTCCAAGTAAAAATTTAGAATATGGTTCTTGCCATGTCAAAAAGAGTTTTTTTCCCCCCAAGATGGTATTATGAACATTTTCAAAAATACAGAAAAATTGAAACAAGTTTACAGTGAACACCTGTGTGTCTACTGTTTAGATTCCAACAGTGACATTTAAGAGACTGCTTCTTAACAGGTGATTATCATATTAGGTGAGCAATTACTCAGGTAAGACTCATCTGAATAATATTTAGGATTGTTCCTATGTTTAACCTAAGTTATAAGTCTCTATGTTTTCTTCTGGAGTCTATTTTGAAGAGTGGACTTTGTACAGGAAAGACAATGTGTTTTTTTTCTATGTCATATAAAGCACAAAATAAATTTGAAGTTCTAAATCTTACTAACAAAAATAAATTCAGGATAAAAAGTAAATCTAAAGATATGCTTAAGATTATGAGTTATCCAAGTCAATACCCATTTAAGTGATAAAAGCTATCAACCATGAAGTTTTATTCCAGGTTAGTCCTAGGTAATAGGTTTTTGGAATTCTCTGAAATAAAAAAAATTTTTGGTAAGTTATGAGTCAGTCAAGCACTTGGGAATGAGATGATTGGGAACTTTCCACAGTTACTGATATTGTACAAACTAAACTATGGTATTTATAAATCAAGAGATGTTTTAATAAGTGAGATGTTTTTGGGTTTTCTGTGGGTTTTATTATTTTGTTTCCTTTTGATATATTTTAAATGAACATTATATAAATGTTAGGCCTTGTTTGTTATGAACAAGACATTGTACTTTTCTATAAATGAAAAAAAACTCAACCTCAATAACTCTATTTTTAATCAATTATTTCTGATGTGCCTAGTGTAAAAGTCAGCTTGCTAACTTCTCAGCAATTTGAAATACAGGTCAAGGTCAGATGACATTACAAGAGCGACAGAGAAAACCTAATTTTAGTCTCCATGAAACTGAAGAACTCAACACAAATGATTACTGAACACTCAGCCCATGTTTGGAGGTGTACGCTTGCAAAGGCATCCTACCAGCAAGGAGCAAGTACTGCAGAATCGTGGAAGAAGCTAGTGTGCTCTCAGGTGCTCCAAGAGCTGTGGACAATCTCAGATTCAGACTATCGACTTCTCAAGTACATTCAAAGAATGTGTATTTGCAACTCTAGTATAAACTCATTAAAGCAGAAGTTCCGAGAAAATAGCCAATACAGCTATAAACAGCAGAAAGTGGCATTTCCCAAAAAAGTTAATGTTAATACTTTGTTTAAAAGCATATTATAAAATTGTCAATACTAAGTAGAATCTAATTACTCCGGAAAAGCATTTCTTGTTTAAAATCTATTCATTAAAATATGAACCAAAATGTTGATCAAGTTATTTCTGGGTAATAGAATGATAGATGTTTTTAAATTTTGTTTTCCATAATGTTTATATTTTCTACAATAAATAAAGATGACTTTTATAATCGGAATAAATGAAATACATGTTATTAAAAAACTAGAGTAGTCAAGTTTCTTTTTTTCCCACCAGGAATTTTAGGTTTTTAGTTGATTAGACTTCAAACAAAGGTCACGAGTAAAGACTTTTGAATCATATTGAAGACGTCTCATAGATATTTTACACATTGGTGAGATGTTAAGTGGTGAGAGAGAAGTCCTGAGGAGCCAGATAGGCATACACATCATTTAACACCTATGATGGTATTATTTAAAATCAAATCATTAATAGAAGCAGCATGATGCAGTTTGCAGAAGCATAACTAGAGAAGACAAGAAGTCTGCCTTACAGAGCCTGGGAAGAGGCATGGCGAGGAAACAGCAAGAGAAAGAGAAAGAAGCAGAGCTCTTAATAGATGTAAAGAAATCCACTTCGTGCCAGTTTGCAAGGAATTTTTCCTTTATGAAGAGCAGAGCACTTAATAGATGTAAAGAAATCCACTTCGTGCCGGTCTGCAAGGAAATTTTCCTTCATGAGGAGCTAGATGTTTGCACAGCGCCCTCTTGTGAAGAGAGGTTTTCGTGACTGTGTCTTCACCCCAAGAGCCAAGAGCTTCAAGTATCCTTCCAGAGCAATTGCTTAGCTTTCATCAGCTGAGGATTAACTTCCAAGGCTTTTTGAGGATGCATATATGGGTATGAGTAACACACAGACTTGACATCCGAATTCTCTATTATTAAATGTGCACATAAATATTCCAGAGTTGTGCTTCTTAATGATAATGCTTTAAAAAGAACTTCCTAAAATAGGAAATTAGCATCTATGTTTGTTTCCATGACTTGTGAAACTTGCTCTTTTGCTCTGATGAATGCTGTTTCTCCATTTGGTAAAAGAAAATTGAAAAATTGAAAATTGGGGACTATATTAAAAATCAAAAATTGTCCATTCATCTTAAAAATATGGGGACATTTATTTATAAAATGTTAGTATGCTTATGAGTGCCATTTGAAAATGCATTAGGCACCTGAAATTTCATATGATAGTCACTGACAAAAATATTGCCATTTGAGTAAGAATTAGAGACATTTGGTGTGCTTGATTTAGCACGTTAATTAGAATAAAAATCTTTATTCACGCAAATGATTCCACTGATTTGCAATTATCTGGATAACTGCTCAGCAGGAAAAACCAAATTTTGGATACTTCTCGCAAAAAAAGTAAATTATTGTGGAATATGATACAATGTATGCAGGAAGAGCTGTGCTTTATGTGATATTCTCACTCAGAACAGGAGAGAAAATGATTTCTTCTCACATTCAGTTGAACAATTGATTGGGAAGTGAATATAAACTTCACTTTGCCTGTCGGTGTCTGTGCTATGTATTTACTGAGGAGCTCATTCATTGCTACTCACTTTCCTAACCAAACCATCATGAAAAACATGCTTAGAGCCCTGAGCTAGGTAAAATGAGAATGTGTGGCTTAGCACAAATCATAATTAAAAAGCAATGGCAACACCAAAGGATGGGTTGGGGTGCCCCTCCATAACCGCTACAAGGTTTTCCAAACCCACCACAAATAAAGATATATCAAAAAAAAAAAAAAAGATGTGCTTTCTATGTAAATGCAAACTCAAGAAAAGTCCCCAAGATCCCTTAGCTTCCAATCAAATTGTCATCACTTCTCAATCTACTACTATCTAGAAATTCTACTGTGGCCTTTGCTGAAAGTTGAGAGCATTCATTGATGAGTATCATTGTATTCATGTGGAAGAGATGACACAGGCAGACAAGGATGGGAACAAGTCTGTGTAGGAATCTACACATATCCAGTGCTTGTGCAATGGCCTTTTGAATAGGCTTGTGAAAAAGACTAACGCCTCCCAACTGTATCTCCATCCTTGACATTTTGCCTGGTTTTCAGAATAGTATATCAATCTCCTTCTTGGAGACTGACATATGGGTATTTAATAGTTTTAGGTTTAATTCCTTCCAGGGAGACTGCAAAATTTTGGAGTGGGTAGTTTATTTGGAGAAGAGGCAGGAAGGCGATTCTAGGAAATAAAAGTTAGGTGATGGGGAAATGGGATAGCAAAGGAAGAAAAGTTAATAGAGTGTCTATTAATAAGCAGGGGCAGATGGGGCCCAATCTCCCCAGGGACCTTTTGAGGGACCATATATACACAGGCCTCAGGACTGTCCCACTGCAGAATGTGGAACATGGGGTATATGAGCACGAACTCTGGACCCTCAATGTTGGAGTGTTGCCACTGGGAATGTTAAAAAATCCTGTAAACGCTTTTGGTGTTTCAGACATGAAGTCCTTGCCCACGCCTATGTCCTGAATGATATTGCCTAGGTTTTCTTGTAGGATTTTAATGGTTTTGGGTCTAACATTTAAGTGTTTAATCCATCTTGAATTAATTTTTGTATAAGGTGTAAGGAAGGGATCCAGTTTCAGCTTTCTACATATGGCTGGCCAGTTTTCCCAGCACCATTTATTAAATAGAGAATCCTTTCCCCATTTCTTGTTTTTGTCAGGTTTGTCAAACCAAGGACTTCATGTCTAAAACACCAAAAGCAATGGCAACAAAAGCCAAAATTGACAAATGGGATCTAATTAAACTAAAGAGCTTCTGCACAGCAAAAGAAACTACCATCAGAGTGAACAGGCAACCTACAGAATGGGAGAAAATTTTTGCAACCTACTCATCTGACAAAGGGCTAATATCCAGAATCTACAATGAACTCAAACAAATTTACAAGAAAAAAACAAACAACCCCATCAAAAAGTGGGCGAAGGACATGAACAGACACTTCTCAAAAGAAGACATTTATGCAGCCAAAAAACACATGAAAAAATGCTCATCATCACTGGCCATCAGAGAAATGCAAATCAAAACCACAGTGAGATACCATCTCAACCAGTAAGAATGGCCATCATTAAAAAGTCAGGAAACAACAGGTGCTGGAGAGGATGTGGAGAAATAGGAACACTTTTACACTGTTGGTGGGACTGTAAACTAGTTCAACCATTGTGGAAGTCGGTGTGGCGATTCCTCAGGGATCTAGAACTAGAAATACCATTTGACCCAGCCATCCCATTACTGGGTATATACCCAAAGGACTATAAATCATGCTGCTATAAAGACACATGCACACGTATGTTTATTGCGGCACTATTCACAATAGCAAAGAGTTGGAACCAACCCAAATGTCCAACAATGATAGACTGGATTAAGAAAATGTGGCACATATACACCATGGAATACTATGCAGCCATAAAAAATGATGATTTCATGTCCTTTGTAGGGACATGGATGAAACTGGAAAATATCATTCTCAGTAAACTATCGCAAGGACAAAAAACCAAACACCGCATGTTCTCACTCATAAGTGGGAATTGAACAATGAGGACTCATGGACACAGGAAGGGGAACATCACACTCCGGGGACTGTTGTGGGGTGGGGGGAGGGGGAAGGGACAGCATTAGGAGATATACCTAATGCTAAATGACGAGTTAATGGGTACAGGAAATCAACATGGCACATGGATACATATGTAACAAACCTGCACATTATGCACATGTACCCTAAAACCTAAAGTATAATAATAAAAAAAAAAGAGCTCTACGAAAACAAAAACAAACAAACAAACAAAAATCCTGTAAACGGTCTCAGCAGGCTCCTTTGTACTGCAGAAAGCCCCGGGGTGCCTGAGATGGCAAAGTGACTGAGTCTGCCATAGCCTGAGGTGAACTCTATAGTGGGTGGAGGGAAATGGGGCAGCACTCCAAGCATTTTCCACAAACAGGACTATCAAACTCAAAATGCTCAAACAGAACCACCCCACCACTAAACCTACTCCTCCCTTAAACTCCCCAAGCTCAATAAATAAAAACACACATTTCCAATTTGTTCAGGTCAAAAACCCTTGAATTATCTTTGACTCATCTCTTTTTCTCTCACTCTATGTAAAAATCCATCATCAAACACAATTAGCTCTGGTTTCAAAACATTGCCAGAATCCGATCACTTCTCGCCATCTCCACTGCCAACACCTGGGTCCAAGTCACTATTGTCTCCTTCCAAGGCTATTGCAGTGGCCTCATAACCATTTTCCCTGCTTCTACTCTTGCTCCAACTCTATTCTTCACAGAGCACCCAGAGTGATCCTTTGAAAATGTATGCCATTTCTCTGCTCAAAACCCTTTACTAGTTTCCCACTCCATTTGGGATAAAATCCAAACTCTACCATGGTTTTCAAAAGCCCTCTCCTCTCTTTCTGGCCTCCTTTTCTATTCTTTCTCTTGCTTACTCAGTTCCCACAATACTCATCTTCTTCCTGTTCCTTAAACACAATGTGCCTCCTCCTAAGGATCTTTGCACTTGCTATTTCTTTTTCTTGAAACACTCTTCCTTTGGAAAAATGCACAGTTCACTCATTTTGTTAAGATTTAAATGTCAGTTTAACAGACAGGGATACCTATTCTGACTTTTTAATCTAAAATCACACTCGTATTACTATTTCTTTACTCTGCATTAATTTTTTTCATAGAACTAACCATCATGACACACATTTTGAATGTGTTTATGTATTTCATATATTTTGTACTATTGTCCTCACAAAAAATTGAATTCTTTCAGAGGAGAGACATGTTGATTCACTGCTGTTTGGTCAACAACTAGAATAGGGCTGGATAGTGGTAATGGTTCGATACATATTTGCTAAGTGAATTAATTCACTGTTCTGGGAGCCATATGAGATAAATATTGATACTTATGAAACACTTAAACGTTATGATTGATATTGGCCTATAAAAAGTGTAAGCAGCCTCTGCTCACCAGAAGTATGAATATCCAAGGTGTAGTGAAATTATCAGAGTTTAGACCTGGAAGCTTGTCCAACCTGCGGCTTGTGGGCTACATGGCCCAGGATGGCTTTGAATGTGGCCCAACACAAATTCATAAACTATCTTAAAACATTATGAGACTTTTTGTTTTGTTTTGTTTTGTTTTTGCTCATCAGCTGTTGTATTAGTGTATTTTATGTGTGGCCCAAGACAATTCTTTCAATGTGGCCCAGGGAAGCCAAAAGATTGAATACCTCTGGGAGGGTACATTACTGTATTATGAACAATGATAAGAAAAGAAAGGAAAGAAAGGTTGAGACTGGACTGTGAAGGAACTTGAATGATACATTAGGAGTGGGACCTTTGTTCCATTTAGAAGTGAAAACTTACCAAGTGTTTCTGAACAAGGGAGTGAAATAATAAAAGCAGAATTAATTTCAGAACAATTGATATTTTGATTCTACTTGCAAGGACTTGCGCAGGAAAGATTAGAGGCAGAGAGACAGTGTCGTGAACTTTCCCCCACTTGAATCCTCCTTTTTCCCAGTATTCAAGACACTGGCATATGTACTGGCATATATGTACTATTTGCATCTTTTCAACTTAGTTTGAAGACTACTGTATCGTCAAATATTTTTCATACTCAGTTAAGGTGGTTTTTGATCTTACTGCGATGTTAAACTACCATACCTTGTTTAGCTGAGAAAAAGGTCTGTCCATGGTTTCTCTGGAATTGAAAGTGAACCTACTATAGATATGAAAAGCTCATATTCATTCTTCTTCAGGTTATCTAAGAACTAATAACTAAAGTATTAGAAAAAGATAAGTTTGGGCATGAATATACTATAGGTTATCTGGTGAGATACAGATATGAGTCAACGGGAATAAACACGTCAAAGGCATCTGTAGTGCTTAGCAAAGTTTCTTTACATCTCTAATTTGTTTCTTACCCAGGGCAAAATGCAAACTGCAGTCTTCTTTTCTCTAAAGGAGTATTGTAAAGAGAAAGAGTGGTATATGCCCATGTTCTACTGGACTCTGAACCTCCTGGGGCTGTATAACCCTGGGACTGCCCAGCACAGTAGGAGTGAAATAAATGTATGTTAAATGAATCCATCAAACTTAGAAGACAGACTCCAGGGAAATTTCATTATTTTGTTCTAAATTCTGCTTTCCCTCATGTAATGAATATTTAATTCTGTTTTGTTCCAGAAAGGACTCAAGGCTTCTCTATTTCCTTTAGTAATTAGCTTAAATAAGCCAAGTCATCCATTTCTCTACCTACCCAATGGAAAACAGAAGAAGCTTACACGTCTCATAGCTTTATCTGTACCTTGATATGTTTGAGAATATTTCATATACATAAACCAGCAATGATCATTTGAGGAAATAAACCAGTAAACTTTACAAGCAATTGTAATTTGAGGATACAAACTTTAAACTCTAGAATGTTGGACACATCTTTGAAAATAATTCCAAATAACTAATTGAATCTATTTATTAGTTTATGTTACAAGCCAATTTGGTTCAGTTTTAAAATGAGGAAAAAAGTTGTATAAATAGAAGTTTAAGTTTTAAGCATAGTTTAATGAAATCAGCTAGTCTCAATTCAATATTTTCACTCAGTTCATCAAATTATTTGAAAAGTAAACATGTGGGCTGTACAGAGAACAGTGAATCCTCCCCTACCCTGAGCTATCACTCCTGCTTGTGGGGCACAGAGAAGGCATTCAGATCTGTGCCTGCCAACGCTCTACCCCCAGCCAACACCACCCCCAGTGTGACTGTGCACACAGGCTCCAGCAAGGGCATCCTGCCCACCTCTCTAAGCTGCATTGCCTCTGCCACTCTGGTGAACATCTGCAGGGAGGCAGGCACCCCCACACCCACTAGCACTTCACTGCAGCTGTCCCAACTCAGCACCCCCAGCTGAGTGGATTCCAAAACTTGAAGAGTGAGAAGACAAAGTTGGGGCCTCATACAAGTCCCCTGGAGTTAGTGCACACAGTTCAGAAGTTGGGAGCTGAGTGTTGGACCCCTAAAATCTTCCAGAAATGAAGCCAATCAGCTGAATCCACCTTATACCACAATCAAACCCTCAAGGTCATCAAATAGGATAAAAGGAAAAAAAAATTCAGATGTCAGCAACCTGAAGCATTAAAGGTAGAAAAGTCCACAAAGATGAGAAAGAATCAGCACAAGAACCCTGAAAACTCAAAAGGCCAGAGTGCTTTTTTTCCTCCAAACAACTGCATCCCTTCTAAAGCAAGCTTCTGAACCAGGCTGAGATGGCTGAAATGACAGAAATAGAATTCAAAATATGGATTGGAATGAAGATCATCGAAGTACAGGAGTATGTTGAAACCCAGTGGAAGGAAGCTAAAAATCATGAAAAAACTATGCAGGAACTGACAGATAAACAGCCAGTATAGACAAGAAGGTCACCAACCTGATAGAGCTGAAAACATTATTAGAATTTCATAATGTAAATTACAAGTACTAAGAACAGCCCAAGGGGTGGAAAAAATCTCAGAAATCTCAGAGCTTGAAAACTGGCTTTCTAAAATAAGACAGTCAGACAAGAATAGAGAAAACAGAATGAAAAGGAGTGAACAAAACTGAGAAATATGAGATTATGTAAAGAGACTGAATCTACGACTCACTGGTATCGCTGAAATACATGAGGAGAATGAAGCCAACTTGGAAAACATATTTCAGGGTGTTATCCATGAGAACTTCCCTGACCTAGTTAAAGAGGCCAACATTCAAATTCAGGAAATGCAGAAACCTCTGGTAAGGTACTTCACAAGAAGGTCATCCCCAAGACACACAATCATTAGATTCTCCAAGGTTGAAATCAAAGAAAACATGTTAAAGGCAGCTAGAAAGGGAAGGTCACCTACCAAAGGAAGCCTATCAGACTAACTGTGGACCTCTCAGCAGAAACTCTACAAGCCAGAAGAGATCGAGGGCCAATATTCACCATTCTTAAAAAGAAATTCCAACCAACAATTTCATATCTGGCCAAACTAAGAATCATAAGCAAAGGAGAAATAATATCCTGTTCAGACAAGCAAATACTGAGGGAATTTGTTAACACCAGACATGCCTTACAAGAACCCCTGAAAGAAACACCAAATATAGAAAGGAAAGACCATTACCAGACACTACAAAAACACACTGAAGTGTACAGACCAATGACTCTATAAAACAACCATATAAACAAGTCTGCAAAATAACCAGCTAACATCATGATGACAGAATCAAATTCACACATAACAATATTAACCTTAAATGTAAATGGACTAAATGCCTCAATTAAAAGACACAGAGTGGCAAGCTGGATAAAGAATCAAGATCCACTGGTATGCTGTCTTCAAGAGACCCATCTCACGTGCAATGATACACATAGGCTCAAAATAAAGGGATGGAGGAAAATCTACCAAGCAAATGAAAAACAGAAAAAAGCAGGGGTTGTAATCCTAGTTTCTGACAAAAAAAGACTTTAAACCAACAAAGATAAAAAAGACAAAGAAGGGCATTACATCATGGTAAAGGGTTCAATTCAACAAGAAGATCTAATTATCCTAAATATATATGCACCCAACAGAGAGAAGCACTCAGATTCATAAAGCAAGTTCTTAGAGACCTCCAAAGAGACCTAGACTCCCACACAATAATAGCAGGAGACTTTAACATATCACTGAAAATATTAGATAGATCATCAAGACAGGAAATTAAGATATTCAGGACTTGAACTCAGCACTGGATCAAATGGGTCTGATAGATATCTACAGAAGTCTCCACCCAAAAACAACAGAATATACATTCTTCTCATTGCCACATGCCACATACTCTAAAATTGATCACATAATCAGAAGTAAAACACTACTCAGCAAATGCAAAAGAACTGAAATAATAACGAACAATCTCTCAGACAGGAGTGCAATCAAATTAGAAGCTAAGGCTAAGAAATTCACTCAAAACCATGCAATTACATGGAAATTGAATGCCTTTTCTCCTGAACTCCTGAATGCCTTTTGGGTAAATAACGAAATAAAAGCAGAAATCAAGAAGTTTTTTGAAACAAATGAGAACAATGATACAACATACCAGAACCTCTGGCAAATAGCTAAGGCAGTGTTAGGACAGACATTTACAGCACGAAATGCCCAAATCAAAAAGTTAGAAAGATCTCAAGTCAACAGCCTAACATCACAACTAAAAGAACTAGAGAACCAAGAGCAAACAAATTCCAAAGCCAGCAGATGACAAGAAATAACCAAAACCAGAGCTGAACTGAAGAATATTGAGACACAGAAAACCATTCAAAAGATCAGTGAATCCAGGAGTTGTTCTTTTTTTGAAAAAATTAATAAACTACATAGACCACCAGCTAGACTAATAAAGAAGAAAAGAGAGAAGATTCAAATAAACACAATCAGAAACGATAAGGGGGATATTACACTGACCCCACAGAAATACGAACAACCATCAGAGAGTATTATGAACATCTTTATGCACATAAACTAGAAAAACTAGAAGAAATGGATAAATTCCTGGACACACATACTCTCCCAAGACTGAATCAGGAAGATGCTGAATCCACGAACAGACTAATAAAAAGTTCTGAAATTCAGTCAGTAATAAATAGCCTACCAACCAAAAAAACCCGAGGACCAGACCGATTCACAGCTGAATTCTACTAGATGTACAAAGAAGAGATGGCACCATTCCTGCTGAAATTATTCCCCAAAACTGAGAAGGATGGACTCCTCCCTAACTCATTCTACAAGGCCAGCATCTTCCTGAGACAAATACCTGGTACAAATATAAGAAAAATTTAAAACTCAGGCCAATATTCTTGACGAACATTGATGCAAAAATCCTCTATAAAATACTGGCAAACCGAATCCAGCATCACATCAAAAAGCTTATCTACCACAATCAAGTAGGCTTCATCCCTGAGATACAAGGTTGGTTCAACATATGCAAATCAATAAATGTGATTCATCACATAAACAGAACTAAAGACACAAAACACATGATTATCTCAAAAGATGTGGAAAATGCCTTTGATAAAATGCAATATTGTTTCATGTTAAAAACCCTCAATAAACTAGGTATTGAAGGAACAGCCCTCAAAAAATAAGAGCCATCAATGATATACCCACAGTCAACATCATACTGAATGGGCAGAAGCTGGAAGTATTACCATTGAAAATGGGCACAAGACAAGGATGCCCTCTCTCACCTTTCCTAGTCAACATTTTGGAAGTCCTGGCTAGGGCAGTTAGATAAGAGAAAGAAATAAAGGGCATTCAAACAGGAAGAGAGGAAGTCAAACTATCCCAGTTTGCAGATTACATGATCCTATATCTAGAAAAACACATAATCTCAGCCCAAAAGCTTCTTAAACTGATAAACAACTTCAGCAAAGTTTCAGGATATGAAATTAATATGGAAAAATAACTAGGATTCCTACGCACCAACAACAGTCAAGCTGAGAGCCAAATCAGGAATGCAATCCCATTCACAATCGCCACAAAAAGAATAAAATACCTAGGAATACAGCTAACCAGGGAGGTGAAAAATCTCTACAAGGAGAAGTACATAACACTGCTCAAACAAATGAGAGATGACACAAAAAAATAGAAAAACATTCCATGATCATGGACAGAAAGAATCAATATTGTTAAAATGGCCATACTGCCCAAAGCAATTTATAGATTCAGCGCTATTTTTATTAAATTACCATTGAGATTCTTCACAGAACTAGAAAATCTATTTTAAAATTCATGTGGAACCAAAAAAGAGCCCGAATAGCTAAGGCAATCCTCAGCAAAAAGAACAAAGCTGGAGGCATCATGCTATCTGTCTTCAAACTATACTACAGGGCCACAGTAACCAAAACAGCATGGTACTGGTACAAAAACAGACACATAGACAAATGGAACAGGATAGAGAACCTAGGAATAAGACCATATACCTACAACTGTCTGATCTTTGACAAACCTAACAAAAACAAGCATTGGGGAAAGGATTCCCTATTCAATAAATGATGCTGAGATAGCTGGCTATCTATATGCAGAAGATTGGACCCCTTCTTTACACCATATACAAAACTTAACTCAAGATGGATTAAATAGTTAAATGTAAAACCCAAAGCTATAAAAACCCTGGAAGACAACCTAGGCAATACCATCTTGGACACAGGAGCAGGTAAAGATGTCATGACAGGCCAGGTGTGGTGGCTCACACCTGTAATCCCAGCGCTTTGGGAGGCTGAGGCAGGCGGATCACAAGGTCAGGAGATCGAGACCATCATGGCTAACACGGTGAAACCCTGTCTCTACTAAAAATACAAAAAATTAGCTGGGCGTGGTGGTGGGTGCCTGTAGTCCCAGCTACTCAGGAGGCTGAGGTAGGAGAATGGTGTGAACCCAGGAGGAGGAGGTTTCAGTGAGCCAAGATCATGCCACTGCACTCCAGCCTGGGTGACAGAGTGAGACACCATCTCAAAAAAAAAAAAAAAAAATAATGTCATGACAAAGACACCAAAAGCAATTGCAACAAAAGCAAAAATTGACAAATGAGATCTAATTAAACTAAGGAGCTTTTGCACAGGAAAGGAAGCTGTCAACAGAGTGAGCCTATAAAATGGAAGAAAATTTTTGCAAACTATTCAACAAAGGTCTAATATCTAGCATCTATAAGGAACTTAAACAAATTTACAAGAAAAAACAACCCCATCAAAAAGTGGGCAAAGGACATGAACAGGCACTTTTCAAAAGAAGACATACATGCAGCCAACAATCATGTGAAAAAGTCCTCGACATCACTGATCATTAGAGAAATGAAAACCACAATGAAATACCATCTCACACCAGTCAGAATGGCTAGTATTAAAAAGTCGACTTATACACTGTTGGTGGGAGTATAAATTAGTTCAACCATTGTAGAAGACAGTGTGGCAATTCCTCAAAGACCTAAAAAAGAAATACCATTTGACCCAGCAATCCCATTACTGGGTGTATACCCAAAGGAATAGAAATTGTTCTATTATAATGACACAGGCATGTGTATGATCATTGCAGCACTATTCACGATATCAAAGACATAGAGTTAACCTAAGTACCCTTCAATGATAGACCGGATAAAAAAAAATGTGGTGCATATACACCATGGAATACTCTGCAGCCATAAAAAAGAATGAGATCACGTCCTTTGCAGGAACATGGATACAGCTGGAGGCCATTATCTTTAGCAAACTAACGTAAGAACAGAAAACCAAATACCATATGTTCTCACTTATTAGTGGTAGCTAAATGATGTGAACACATGGACACAAAGAGGGGAACAACACACACTAGGGCCTACCAGAGGGTAGAAGGTGGGAGGAGGGAGAGGATCAGGAAAACTAACTAATAGGTAGTAGGCTGAATACCTGGGTGACAAAATAATGTGTACAACAAGCCCCTGGGACCCAAGTTTACCTATATAACAAATCTGCACATGTACCCCTGAACTTAAAAGTTAAAAAAAAGAACTCAGAAGAAAAAAAAGAAAAGTAAACACGAGTATATAGTCCTCCATCTCCTAGGTTCTAAGGATTAAAAGCTCTAAGAAAACTGTTAGAAAAATACATAGTGAATTAAGAAAAAATTATTCCTTATAGTTCCAACGTTGTGTCTTTGTTTACGCTATGTTCACCCTTTTAGGTATGTTTGTACAAAATGAAAAAGGAATAAAAACCAACATTTTTAGAGGATAATTCATGCTACTCAAAACAATCACGAGGAAAAGCTGGGCTGAAACTAATGACAAGCTTTTGCATTGTGCTACATTGCTGTCACATTGTCGCCCATATTATTTATGAGATTTCTTCAAAATCTTTATACCAGGTCATTCTTAAGGAATTCTTTGCTCAGAACAAAGTCCAAGTTAGCATCTTTCAGACCCCTGCTGTCTCTCCAGCTCCTCTCCACACACATCCATTTATAGGGAAAGGCAAGGACAGAAAGCAGATTTGGAAGAGAAAAAGGATAGAGGAGCATGAGTGTGTGTGTCCACGTGTGTGTGTGTGTGTGTGTGTGTTTGCGTGTGTGTGATGTGTCCTGCTTTACCACAGTCCAGGAAGCTTACAGGGAAGTCCGTGTTCAATATCAGCACTGCAGGCCTCTCCAGCAGGCCCTCATTCCTTCCTGGTCTTCACTGCCTAGTACACAGCAACTAAGCCACAACACTCAAACCTGAGACAAATAATCCCATCCCAGGGCTAAAAAAGTGACTCTAATGATCAATAATTCATTTAAATTGATTGTCTGATACATAAATAATTTCCTTATAACCATCTGACTTTTAGCACCACTGATCTAAGAATCACACCTAAAAAAGTGCTGTCAGAATGCAAAAATAGTTTTCTGTTTGAATAGTACTTATTTTTTATGACCATATGAATGATGAATATTCATGATAGAAATTTAGAAAATTAAATTTTTTTAAAAATCATCTATACTGAGAGGCAACCTGTAAATCTGGCTCATTTTCTTTATTTTTATATGTATATACATATATTTATGCATCTAATTGTAACATTCAATTGAGATTTGATATATATAATTTTTGGATTCTGCTCTGCATTCATGGTTTACTATAAGCCATTTTCTCTATCATTTAATGTCATTTGAAAATATTTTTAATGGTTGACAAGATTCTATTGGCTAGGTCTAATATGAAAATTTATTTAAACATTAGTTTATGTAAAATACATAGAATATACCTAGGTTCTCAATATTATAGGCATTTTTATGGTGAATATCTTTGAACATAAATATTTTAATATCCCAAATTACTTCCACAATCCAAATATCTACAAGCAGAATTACTAAATTAAAGGATAGGATTTTTAAAATATCAATGTTTACTTTAGATTTAGGGGCTACACGTACAGGTTTGTTACATGGGTATATTGCGTGATGCTGAGGTTTGGGGCAGTACTGATCCCATCACCCAGGTAGTGAGCATTGTACCCAGCAGGTAGTATTTCATCCCTTATTCCCCTTTCCCCTCCTGGCTTCTGGAATCCTCAGTGTCTACTGTTACCATCTTTGTGTCCATGTGTTAAAGGGTAGGAGTAATTTTGAGGCTTCAGGCTTCTGCTGATTTTTAAGCATTTTTCTGAAATAAAACTTTCAAATTAGTTCAAAAATCAATGTAACAGATGCCATCTGTCAATATGCATTATTATATGCATAAATCGTATGCATAAATACACATTATTTTATTATGATTTTATAAAAGATTGACACAAAATAATTCAAAATAACTTATTTACTACAAATAGGACTCACCACATGAAAGTTAGAATCTAAAGCAATTAAAAAAATTATTATGAGATGAAAAAAAGTCCCATCATATAAATACTCAACTTTGGCCATATTTTATGAAACGGCCAAAACCAATCAAAAAAAAAAAAAAAAAGAGAGAGAGAGAGAAAGAAGTAGGAAAAAAAGAAGAAAGACATGTGGCTATTATTACAGCAACATGAAGTTGGTCAACCACTTCAAGTTTTTGTGGCCAGTGAGGTCACAAAAGCTACAGACTGACATTTCAAACAAATTATGCACATTGAGGTCACATCGCTTTACTTCAGGCAGTTTCTCATAATTGTAGTGTTCTGTTTACAAGAGGTCCTTGACTTAAAAATGTCCTTTTGTGCCCTCTAGTGTTTAAATTCGCCAAAGCTTTTGAGAAGTTCATATCTTGTTTCTAAACTCCAGTTGAACAACGTGTCATTCTTAGACCAAGTGTTTATCTGTATCTGAAAGGGGCCAACATACATTTTGTTCCAAAATTTTTAAAGTTTACTTAATTTTTTTTTTTTTATTTCAAAGGGAGCTAGAGTAGGGGTTGGAAAACTACCACAGGGCAAATCCTGCCCACTATTTTTTTTCATTTTGTAAATAAAGCTTATTGGAACATATTATGCTCATTCATTATGGATCGTCTACAGATAACTGCATTTGCCCTGCAACAGCAGAGTTGAGTAGTCACTACAGAGTTCTTATGGCCCCAAAAGGCTAAAATATTTACTATCTGGCTTGTCACAGAAAAAGTTTGCTGACCCTGGAGCTAGAGCTCTGATAATTAGATTGGATGCCATGACATTTCACAGTGCCCTTTAATTCCACTCCCTTTCCATCAACCCCTGGAATACGAGTTAAAACAAAGACCGTTGTAGGCCAGTCCATTAGCTTTGTGGTCCAGGTACAAACTTTGTAGTTTTAGTGAAACCATTTGTTATTTTTTACTTTTCTAATATTTACTTAGCTTGATAATATCAACTCCGTTCTGATGACTTCGATATTAATATGATTATATTGGAGAGAATATAATGAGATCAAAGCTCTTTACCCATCAAGACCAGGAACTGAAGAACTTTTTCCTCCTTTGCTACCTCATCTCTTAGGTAGAACTTAGAGGAGTAGATTAGTATCCTCATTCCTCTTTATTTTTATACAATTAATAATAATATTTGCAATTATTTGGAGAAACATATATCGTCTTTTTTGAATAAAGTAAACATACCATTTCTAATTAATATGGAATTTAGTTTAAGTTCATGCTTGATTCAAATCTCACACAATCATCTCTTTTATATACTAATGAAAGCACAGTGCACAATAATAAAGCCGTGGTCCTGTGTGGTCAACTTACAGGCTACCTTCTTTCCTCAGTGCAAATATCACGTCTTTCTAAGTCCCTCTAATATTTTATCCTCTCTTTTGTGTATCTAGAAGCTTTCCTGAAACTTCCTACTCCTTATCTGAAATAGTTGACATATAGTTAATAAGAGCTTTTTTCATATGGTTTCCAGGAAGTGGATCTATTTTATTGATTTCTAACTTAACATGTTTCAGAATAGTTACAGCCATTCTTTTCTTCAAAGGTACATGTCAGCAATAGTCTGGCCAGAAATTTTGCACAATAATAGGAGAAATCAAAAAACTAGGGGCTTAGAAAAGTGAATGAAAACAGTTTTCGGTTGATTATTTTGTTCATGAAAAGGCATCTTTTTCTCATGACATGCATTCATGGCCATTGTAGATTACATGCCTGGAGCTGCCCTTCTCAGCCTTTCAATCTCTCATTACGTGCATATTCTTTCCTCTGTTCTTTACAGTCCCCCATTTCCCTGACACCGACCCCCCACTACAATCCTCTTTCTTATACTTGACACAGAAATCATTTAAACACAAACCCAAATACAAACACTGCATAGATTTACCGCATGGAATCACATATGTAAAATTTCTGAATCAAATAACGCAAACCCACAATGTTACTCTCCAAATATATACAACAACAACAACTGAATGGGTGGTGAAACATATTACTTACGAAAGATGCTCAATGTTAAAAGCAATTAAAAAAAAAATTCAGAAAAAAGTGATACCATACCTCTATTCCATAAGCAAAAAAAATTTCCAAACTTACCTGCAAAAGAAAAGAACAATAAATCTCAAATCAGAGGACATTTTTTCTAGTAAATTTGGCAAAACCGTCATCATAAAGTTATTTCTTAATTATCACTGTATATATCATTGGTTCTTATAGATACCAACAGGGCTGGCAGTGACATTCTCTAAAGGCCAATTCTCACAGTGCATAGGGTCATTTTCCATATGTAATCTGCTTCATAAGAATGTTTTTAGAACAAAAACTTAAATAATTCCCTGGACCCAGGAAATCTGCATTACAAGACATTTTGGGGGGTGCCAAATCGAAACAAGGAAAAAAGAAAAGGTTTTGGGGTCAGACTGACCTGGGCTTAAATCCTAGTTCTACTGTAGCCTGGTAACTCAAGTCATTTTATGCTTGTTGAGCCTCAGTATTTTTGCCTATAAAATTGAGATATTATATTTATGTAATTGAATTATTCTAAGCATTGAAGTCATTTTGTGGCATGCTGTAGACACTCAAAAAATATTGCCTTTGTGCCGTCCTGCAAGCTTTATTTTATGCCAATAATTTGCTGAAACATAGATGCTTAGTGCAGTATATAAAGCATGGAAGAGCTTTAAGCAATTAATAATGGATAGAAAAGTAACAAGTTTTACATTTCCATCTTCATAGTGTGACCAAGTTGGTTTACATGAAATATTAATCATCTTCTAGATGCTGGGCAATTTATTTCCCGGTGTAAATTCAAGTGTTTCACTCAGAGTTCAAACAATTAACTGAGAGTACGGCAGTCTTTAGCATGGTCTCTACATCCCATATATTCACATGACGCCCCCTATTATGTCCCCATTCGCGATCTCACTTATGTCCCCTCACTGCAGCCTCACTAGCCTTCCAGCCATTCCTGGAAAATAGCAAGCCTGCTCCAGACTCAGGATATTTGCATTCCCTGCCATTTGCCCACGAATTCATCCCCACTCCCCTTCAATCCTAGCCTCAAAGGGCCCCTTCTAACCTGATTCCCCTACTGCAAATTCTAACCATATTCTCAGCCTCTACAATGAACTCCCCTGCTATTGCACTATTTGTTCCCTAGCACTGATAGCCTTCCAAGACGCTACACAATGTATTTATTTACTATGCTTACTGAGTCTCTCTGTCCCTACCACTCCATATGAGCTACACAGAAATAGGGGTGTCTGTCTGTTTTGTTCACTATTGAATACCCAGAACCTGGAACAATGCCTGGTAAATAGAAGCTATTCAAAAAAACATTTGTTTAAGGACTCAATAATACACATATGAAAAAACCAAATATAAAAATATAAATTATACATATATAATCCATATGTATATTTATGTTTATATACATATTTTGCTTATATACATACATATTTATCACACAAATATTTACATGCTTATTATCCATAGGAATTTTTAAATTTTAATTAAATTTTTAGCTAGAAGTAAACCATTTTTGTTTTTGTTTTTGTATTTGTTTTGAGATAGGGTCTCCCTCTGTCACCCAAACGGAAGTGCAGCGGTGTAAACACAGCTCACTGCAGTCTCATCTTCCTGGACTCAAGCAATCCTCCTGCCTCAGCTTTCGAAGTAGCTGAGACTACAGGCCCATGCCACCACACCTGGCTATTTTTTCTTTTTTTTTTTTTTCCGAGACGGAGTCTCGCTCTGTCGCCCAGGCTGCAGTGCAGTGGCGCAATCTCGGCTCACTGCAAGCTCCGCCTCCGGGGTTCACGCCATTCTCCTGCCTCAGCCTCTCCGAGTAGCTGGGACTACAGGCACCCGCCACCACACCCGGCTAATTTTTTGTGTTTTTAGTAGAGACGGGGTTTCACCGTGTTAGCCTGGAAGGTCGCGATCTCCTGACCTCATGATCCGCCCGCCTCGGCCTCCCAAAGTGCTGGGATTACAGGCTTGAGCCACCGCACCCGGCCTATTTTTTTTTTTTTTTAGTTTATTTATTTATTTTTTAGGAGACTGTGTCTTGCCAAGTTACCCAGGCTGGTCATGAACTCCTGGACTCAAACAATCCTCCCACCCGGCCCTCCCAAAGTGCTAGGATTACAGGCGTGAGCCACTGCCCCAAGCCCTATTTTATTTTTACTTAACAATTATTATGAGAGAAATTGAGGCGACCATTAGCGCTACTGGCTCTCTCTTTGTAGCTCTCCACCCTCAGGACACATGTAGATGCACTTAATAACCCTCTCGTGGTTGAATGGAGCCACGTGACTAATTCTGGCCAATCAGTGGCCAAGCGTTGATTCCCTGGTGCGAGACTATCCATCTCTTCCCCTTTCTCCTTCTGCCAGAAGGATCAACAAAGTCCATGATGGTAAGTAACTCTGTCAGTTTCTGTACCAGAGTGAGGAGGCTGTGCAGCAGAGCTCCCTGTCCATGATGTGTAGTATAGGAAACAGAAATCACTATCACCTTTGTTGTTACAAGATGTAGATGTTGTCAGGGCATTTTAACTCACCCATCAGGATAAATAGAGAAATTATGCACATATAATTTTAAAATTATACTGAAAGCCTTATTTAAAAAACAGTCCACAAAACTATACTATATATATTCATTCTGAATGCCCTTTCTCAAGTCATTCTGTTTCTGCTGGTAATTAACTCTATAATTCTAAGTAATATGCTTATACTGGTTTTTTTTTTCTTGATTTTCATTTTTTTAGCCATTATCTATTCATTTCTTATCATAATAAACATTTAATTATACTGATCTCCAGTTCCCTTTTTGCACGTAGTTGCATCATAATTTTTAGTTAAATTAACAATCACTGTTTACATATTTTTACTATACATAAATCTTATTTACTATGTATGTAATATGGACATATTTGCTTTATGGCTCGACTTCTGTTTTGCTTGGAGTTAATAATTGCTTTGGTTCTTTTCCAAATGGTACTCATATCTGCCACCACTCTCAGATGCTCTAGCAAATTGGATAATCTATCAATTTCATTTTCTCTTTTCGGCCTCCTCAACACCCCGTACTCTTGCTTCAATCTGTACTTCTCAGCTAGTTGCTTTCTAGGCCCGCTAGAAATCTGACATCCTAAGCATTCTTTCTGTTATTTCCTGTGTTGATTATTGGATTTCATGATTTCCTTTTTGATAGCTTCCTGCTTTTTATGGGTCGCATTTTATAGAAGCCCAAGTGGCAAATGAAGTGAATAGTATTAATATTTTAGTTTTTGGATCTTGCATCACTAAAGATGGCTTTATTCTGTCTTTACACTAGTTCATAGTTTGACTTGCTAAAGGAGTCTATGTTGAAATTTAAATTCCTTCAAAATATTGAAGCCATTACTCTATTGTATTCCAGCATCTATTTTTTTAAGTAATTTATCATTAATCTGATTACTTTCATTTTAGGTAGAGGGTGGGGGAGGAGGCAAGGTTTCAGCATTCATGACGCTGACTATTCTGGATGTTGAAATGCACTGCCCAGATTCCCCTCAGCATGTGTTTCTCCAGTAGACGGTATACTGCCCCTGCCCAAGATACACCCATTTATACAGAGCAGTCTGCAGACAATGGCTATTTGATAAAGGGGAAGGAGATAGTATAGAGTCCTAACCCCTTCCCCTAAGTTTTAGAAACCCCAACTGAACCAGAAGAGGCCTCCAGTGAGCCTTTAACCCTGTTCCTACTCTTCTTCCTGTGGTGCTCACACTGAGAACATTTCCCTATAAACACCCTGCATCCCAATCTCTATCTCGGAGTCTCTCAGAGAACCAGACCTGCAACACAGACATTCCCTTCATTCCTTGTTTCAGCCCCACACCTCATCCCTGCAGGGTGCTCTATATTCTCTCTCAGAGTCCTGACCCTTTCTGAGAACATTTCTCTAGAAAATAAATATTGGGTATTTCTGTGGTGGGGGCTGTGGGTAGAAACAGGAGCCTTGGATAGGATGGGGGGAGGCAGGCTTCTCTTCCATTCTCACACCTCTCCTTTTAAATTCCTCCATTTAATTACAGATAATATGAACATATGGTCAATTCACTACAATTGAGTAGAAGTCCATTCTTTTAGATTGTTGGTTCATCTCTGTTAGCATGAATTAAAAACAATTTTATCTATTGAAAGTAGAAAAGGCATAAGAACATTTTCCAAACTGTTGCACTGAATACTAGTTTTTGAGATGTTAAGAGTCCAGTTGAATAAAAATAAGAAAAAGACTAGAGAGTCAAATAATTTGTAAATATTGGCTTCAAAATCTTAATTTTTTTTTATTACGTGACTTCTAAGAGCTTTAAATATACTAATTGGAATGTGACTATTCTAGAAGGTGGAGAGCATCTGCAGAGTACTTAGACCATTCCCCTGTAGACGGCAGTTAATATCAGAGTAAGCCACGTTTTAGAATATGACTTGGGGATGGGCATGGTGGCTCATGTCTGCAATCCCAGGATTTCTGGGAGGCTGAGGTGGGAGGATAGCTTGGTACTCCAGCCTGAAGCACACAGCAGGACCTTGTCAAGAAAGAAAGAAAGAAAAAGAAAAGAAGGGCAGGGCACCGCAGGAGGAAGGGAGGAAGGGAGGAAAGGAGGGAGGGAGAGAGGAAGGGAAAGAAAGAGAAAGAGAAAAGACAAAAAGAAATATGCCATGGGAATTGCTGCACAAAGCATCTTAATCTAAGTTTTATACTAATCACAGGGCTTCTATTACTCCTACAAGAATTCCTTTACCTTAGCTGGAGAGGTAAAATGAATTGCTAATCACTTAAAAACCAGCATGACTGTACCAAGGAATAAAACACGTTAACTCTGTTTCAGGTGAATGCTTTCTCCGTTACATCAAATTGCCTGCTAACATAAAATTAATCATAATATTTGAATTAGGATCACATAATGTAAAAAAAACTCATTTCCCAGAATATTCTACACTAGAAATCAATTTCTCACCATCTTGCTGAAATTTGTCCAAGCAATCTGCGTATATTTTTAAATCTATCTTTTTTATATCTAGTTCAGCATGTGCCATAATGTTCTCTGTGGAGCACCCAACCCCATTACTCTGTAAGCAAACAAAAAGTTACATGTTTAATAAAGTTTGGAATATTTTGCATATGTATCTCCTTCCTGGAGATTTACAATATTTATTTAGCTTCCAGTAATATATCAGTTTAATTTTATGAAGCTCAGCTTATTTGACCATGCAACCATTTTGCAGGTAGTACCTGTTGATATTAGCATTCCACAAAACCTACTTTGGGAAATACTAACCTAGATTACTAAGGTTCATACTAGCAAGAGATGAATAAAACATAAACTATTATAAATAATAATGGAGAAAAAAAGAGCTCCAATGATCTGACACAGAGAAATGGTTTTTATGAAGGGACATGATTTCTCAATGAGAAAGAAAGAGGAAACAGAAAACTAATAGTTCCATTGTATTTCCATAGTTAGGGTGGCGTATGGTTCAGGATTCTTTGTTCAGTTTTATAAACCTCGTACTGTCACGACTTCATTAACCCAAGGCTAAGCTGTAATTCTAAAATGTATATATATATTTAAAAATTGACAATAAAAATGTGTATATTTATGATGTAAAACATTTTATTTACATAGATATATACATTGTGAAGTGGCTAAATCAAGCTAATTAATATATGCATTACCTCACAAACTTATCTTTTTTTGTGTCAAGAACACTTAAAATCTACTCTTTTAGCCATTTTCAAGTGTGCAATGTATTGTTGTTAACTATAGTCACCCTGATGTACAATAGATCTCTGGAACTTATTCCTCCTGTTTAACTGAAATTTTGTGTCTTTTGACTAACATTGCCCCAGTCTTCAGCCCCCACCCACCAGCCCTGGTAACAACCATTTTACTCTGTTGCTATGACTTTGACCTTTTTAGCTTTCACATTTAAATGAGATCATGTGGTGGTTGTCATTCTGTGCCTGGCTTATTTCACTTAACATAACGTCATCCAGATTCATCCATGTGATCCCAAATGACAGGATTTCCAAAATATATAAGGAACTCAAAAAGGTCAATAGTATGAAAACAAATAACTTGATTAAAAAACAAGAAAAGGATCTAAACAGACATTTCTCAAAAGAAGCCATACCAATGGCCAACAGGTATATGAAAAAATATTCAACATCACTTAATAATCAGGGAAATGCAAACTAAAGCCACAATGAGATATCACCTCATACCTGTTAGTACAAAAAAGATGAAAGACGGCAAGGATGTAGAGAAAAGGGAAGATGTTTACACTGTTGATGGGAATGTATATTTGCATAGCCATTATGGAAAACAGCATCGAGGTTCTTTAAAAGCTAAAAATAGTACTACCATATTATCCAGCAATCTCACTACTAGGTATATAGCCAAAGGAAATGAAATCAGTGTGTCAAAAAGATATTTGCGCTCCCATGTTCATTATAGCATTATTTACAATAGCAAAGATACAGAATCAACCTAAGTGTCCATCAACAATGAATGGATAAAGAAAATGTGGTACACACAGACACACACACACACATTGGAATTCTACCCAGCCCTGAAAATGAAGGAAATCCATAATACATCTTTTATTTTGGATAGAATGAACATCAAGGGTATTTGTGACAGATATACCATGAATGACATGAACCTAATATTAAATATTTATTTTTGTTGATGTAAGGAACATTAATAGCCTAGAAACTATAAGTTTTAAGATTTAGCTTAGGAACTCAAACAATGTAGCAAATATATTTCATCATGATTTGATCTATCTATATCAATCTTATAAATTGCGTGAGCATGAGGTTTTGGGGATGAAGAGATAATGGAATCAAATTTTAGTTTTTACCCCCAAACCTTCTAGACTTCAGTTGTATATTATGTAAAATATAAGTATTTAAAATATGAAGTTCATGAATGGGTTCATGAGTCAACTGCAGGGGATTTGGTGAAGCCCCTGAAACTATATGAAAAATTGTGTGTATATTAACATTTTTCAAGAGAGATTTGATTTAGTCAAATTTTCAAAGCACCCTGAGATACCCAAAAAGTGATAGATCCCTTAAAGAGATAATCTCTAAGAATTCTATCTCCTTTTTCATTAACAGTTTTATAAGCTTTCTTATGAAGAGTATGTCATGTTTATGATATTTAGTAATTTCTTTGCTGAGCCTTCATTTTTAGATATTCAAGAAATTTAAAAGTAAATTGTAAATATTACAATTAGTTTCTAAGGATTGTTTAAAATATGATTAATTATATAAAATTTTACTATATATTTTCTGTTCTTCAGCTAGGACAGAGAGAGCCTCTTTAAAAGATTTTATTTGATGCTGGGAAGGATGCTGAGAAAAGAGAACTCCTATACACTGGTGGTGGGAATGTATATTAGTACCGCCATAATGGAAAACAGTGTGGAAGTTTCTCAAAAGAACTAAAAATAAAACTATCATATGATCCAGCAATCCCACCACTAGGTATTTATTCAAAGGAAAGGAAATCAGTATATTAAAAGTACACCTGCACCCCCATGTTTATTGCAGCACTATTCACAATAGCCAAGATATGAAATCAACCTAAGTGTCCTTGATGGAACTGGAGGTCATTACAATAAGTGAAATGAGCCAGCCACAGAAAGACAGATATGGCATGTTGTCACTCTTGTGTGGAAGCTAAAACAGTGGCTCTCTTGGAGGTAGAGAGTAGAATGATGGTTACCAGAGGCTGGGAAGAGAGAGGTGGGATGAAAAGAGGTTAGTTAATGGGTACAGGCATATAGTTAGATAGAAGAAATAAGTTCTAGTGTTTGATAACACAGAAAGGTGACTATAGCTAACAATAATTTATGGTATATTTCAAAATATGTGGAAGAGCTGAAGTGTTCCCAACACAAAAAATAATAATTGTTTGAGGTGATGATTATCTTAAATACCCTGATTTGATCATTACACATTGTATGCATGAATCAAAATATCACGTGTACCTCCTAAATACGTATACTTATTATGCATCAATACAAATATTTACAGTAAAAAGGAGATTTGAATTGTAAGAAAAAAAGAAAAGAAATTCTATTTTTGCAACTTAAAAGTTATTATTTGTGTGAGATACTCACTTGCCCACAAGATGGCGCCGTCTAATTTTGGATATACTATATTCCCAAACCAATTTCTCAACAAGTTATTTCTAAAGTGTTCTCTTCCCTGAAAAATAGCATTTACAATAAATTATTCTTCACTATTGTTTGATTTTCATGCTTGAACATCTAACAATGCATGACAAAGTATATGTTAATGTTTTTGAGTGAGTGGATTGATGAATGGATGTTTCAGACATTCACAGAATGTTTACTAAATTTCTGCTGCATAAACAGCTTTGCACAGTGGATTTATAAACAAAGAAACAAAAGGAGTTAAAGCATAAAGAGCAAATCAGGGTCACTATTTTTCAAGAATATTTTTATATCCAAAAGTTTCATATTTAAATGAAAAATGATTGGTATAGACATATAAATGTACAACAAAGAGAAGACATCAGTGTTTAGTTCAATTAGGTAAAAGACCTTATAAGTTGTTGTGACCTATGAAGAACTTTAAGGTTTGTATGAGAAGGAGGTAAGGGGAAGATATTTAAGAGAGGGCAAATAACATAAGAAATAGCTGGAAATTATGTAGTCATGCCATCCCAAAATAAAATGGCCTCCCATTAGATAAGGCTAGATGAGTTACAGAGGGTGGTGAAAGTCACTCCAAGAGGAAGAAAAGGTAACTAATATTTACTGAGGACATAATATGACTCATACTGTTATTTAATGATCTTTCCCCACCCTTGAAAATACGTGGATGTGCCTCTTATTAGAGTGTTAAAATTATGGTGCTATATTTGGATATTTTGAGTAGTTTGCACTTCCCTAAATGTTGTACTAATTCCCAGTACACAGTCACCAGAGGAATAGAGATTTCCCGGAGAGGAAATAAGAGTTAAGGAGGTGAGCCTTAA
This sequence comes from Symphalangus syndactylus, assembly GCF_028878055.3. NCBI lineage: Eukaryota > Metazoa > Chordata > Mammalia > Primates > Hylobatidae > Symphalangus > Symphalangus syndactylus. Next base: position 40,356,329 of record NC_072440.2, on the reverse strand, counting down.
GTAAGCATAGGAGGAGACTAAACTTCTCTGTTTTGATTCTCAATCTCTTGAGTAATGACTATGTCTTGTGGAGCCCTCTTGTGGGAAAGTTAAAGATGGCGTCTGCTGTCCAGTGTGAAGAGGGAGTCAGAAGAAGAGTTTCTACTAGGGGACTTCATTTGAATAAAATATGTCCTATGATAGAACAAATTATCTAGTTTCATGTTATTTTGATTCAACATAGTTTGTCAGTAAAGTGTTGCTTTAAAATTCCTGCTTTGTCTCAGCTGTTAAACAAAGAAAAGGATTTTTTTTTAAACCCACATTTAGATCAAATTGAGTTAAAAATACTACCTGTCTGTCCAAACGATAATGGTAGTGAGAATAACAATGAGAAAGACCCTGAGAAAAAGAATTCTGCTTCTCACTGATCTCTCTGTTTCTTCCCTTATTCCCCTAAAGTTATCTCCAAATTAGGAATCAGAGTGATCTTGTTAACATCTGTTTAAAGGTCTTTGTTTAATAAGGCAAAGCCACTAGTAAGATGAATAGAGCTCTGAGTCCCCTTATGTTTCATCTCCAACTTTTTTCCTTATTCTCCACTTTGCTACTTCACTCCAGCCACCAGGACCTTCTTACTGTCCCTCCATGATGGCAGGAGGACTTTTTGTACCTCCTTCATGTTTACTCACATGCTACCTTCTGAATGAGGTCTTTCCAAACACCACTTAAAATTCCACCACCCACCACACACACGTCCGTTAACCTCTTCTCTAATACACTTTCCTTCATAGCATTTATCACAAAATCTTCCCCATATATATTTTAAAATATAGATACATAAATAAATATTTATATATATTACATATATATAAAATATATAAGTTATTTTCATCTTTCACTCCTGGCTGGAATATAAACTCCACAAGGGTAGAATTTTTGTCGGTTTCATTCACTGCTGTATTTTTTCTACAGTACAGAGAAGAAAGCTCAGAACACAGCATGCCTTCTGTGATAATACCGAGTGTGAACTTGATTGGATGGAAGGATACAAAGTATTGATCCTAGGTGTGTCTGTGAGGGTGTTGCCAAAGGAGATTAACATTTGAGTCAGTGTGCTGGGAAAGGCAGACCCACTCTTAATCTGGGTGGGCACAATCTAGTTAGCTGCCAGCACTGCTAGAATATAAGCAGGCAGAAACATGTGAAAAGAAAGACTGGCCTAGCCTCCCAGCCTACATCTTTCTCCCATGCTGGATGCTTCCTTCTCTGAAATATTGGACTCCAAGTTCTTCAGTTTTGGAACTTGGACTGGCTCTCCTTGCTTCTCAGCCTGCAGATGGCCTATTGTGGGACCTTGTGATCATGTGAGTTAATACTTAATAAACTACCCTTTATATATATATATATATTCCATTAATTCTGTTCTTCTAGAGAACCCTAATATACCTTCTGTCGTATTTATTGAATCAACTTTTTAAAAGTCTAATTTCTGTGTTCTCCTGAAAAATCAGAAAGCCTGACAACCCTGGCCTATATTTTCACATGATAACAACTGTGAGGAGCTCAGAAGTCACTGCACACGCAGGTGAGGATGTATCTATACCCTCCTTGCCCAGGATCCCCCTGCCTTCTCCATTTGAATAGCTCCTGGCTCCTGCAGATATGTGAGTTGTGACCTGCTGGAAGAGTCCTGAAAGGGAGAGTGACAGGATCAAATGAAGACTTTCAGTAAGTCACCTGGAAATAGTGTGTAGGCTTAATTTAACGAGTCTGGAGGTTGGCGCCTGTTAGTATCTGCTGTCGAAGTCCTGGCATGAGTGGATGAGGACCTATGTGATGTGAACTCAGCTGAAGAATGAAAGACAGGGGACGTAGAGTTTGAAGAAAGGATTAATTGAACCTGAGGATGGATTGGATACTAAAAATGAATGAAAAGAAAAAGTAATGATGACTAAAATTTCTAGACTGCATAATTAGGAAAATGTTAATTTCTGACGTAAAAGGGAACTCAGGAAAGAGTCAACCTAGGACAGAAATCAAAAGACCTACTTATGGAAAGAAATATACTGATTTGAGTGAACCCAAGCAGAGTTTGAAGACACAGATTCAAAGGTATTTGATAACAAAAAAAGGACTTCGAGATCAATGCCAGAGATGGGGACTCAATTTTGCATACTGCTTATATACTGCCCTATGTAAAGGCACTTTATGATAAAGACCACCTCCAGAACATAACATATAGAACAAAGGGCAAAAATAGGGGATAAAAGAGACGATTCTCAATTATTGGTCAAGTGGTTGGAGTGAGAATTAAAGGCAAAATTCCTCTTCTCCCCCTCAGAAGTACACACAACTACACAAACATACGTGTTAATGATTTTAGTGTGTTGAATCTGGCTGCTTCCACACTGCATGCATCCTACCTTTCTCCATTCACACCTAAGATAATCTCATTCTAGCGAAGTTTTACGTTATAAACGACAACACCAATATTTAGGGAGGTTCCTCTTTTTTCTTCACTGACTTTGCCTTTCCAAACAATATACTTTGTGAAACCTCTGAGAAAAAAGAAAGTAGTTTAATCTGCTGGTTTTTAGGACAATAATTTTTAAAAGACTCGTTATTTTTGGTTCAGACACCATGCTAAACTCATCTTCAATCAAGGGCAGGTGCCGGGTACAGCATCAAGAAAGTAACAGGTGGTTTGTCTTCCTCTCCTTTCCTCTAAAACGTGAATAAAACAAAAGTTTTAGCATTTCAGAAATAATCTTTTTAATTAAAAGTGGAAGATAAATGTGATAAAAGTTTTCTTTGAGCTCTTTAAAACAAGTTCATTCTATAAGGGTTAGAAATAGTATTTTTTATCTGTCACTAGAGCCATTGTACTGTGGGGCCTAATGTTTCAGATTTTGGATACTCATTTCTTTCGATTGAAGGTGTCATCAGGTGTTCTCCACCTTTAGTGATCTGAAGTCGTTCCCCTTCAGTTGCTAAAATATAGTGTGTCGTTTGAGCAGTCCAATAGACCCACAGAGATCTGCTATCTGTATTGGCAGATAAATGACAGCAGATGGAATTGAGCCTGTGTTCTGTCTCCTCGGCAAGCCTGCAGCCTTAGAAGAAGAGATGTGCCCCTGAAGCATTATGCAGGTTGCTCGTCCAGAATCAGTGTCACTGTCATAGTTTGTGAAAGGGAAATTGGCAAATCTCTATACATAATAGGCAAAATGCAACCCTCTCAATTCTCAAAGGCATATTCTCTTCACTCACATTTTTGTCTTTTTGCTGAAGGCAGGCTTCTGGGCCAAGATGTTTTGCTAGCCTGGTATTTTCTTTTTTTTGCCCAATATGTAAGAAGATAATTAATGTTACCATTAATGCATACAATGACATTAGTATCAATTCCCTTAGTGATATATATGTACTAGGAAATGAACACAAGTTAATTAACAATTTATTGAGCATATACTATATTACAAGTTTACTATACTATACAGTTGTGCTTTTTTATTACTATTAGTGAAAATAATGAAAGATAACACTTTTATATTCTTCACCATATACAAGGCACAGTTCCAAGGATTTAAAATCTATCAACTTTATAAATCTTTACAACAATCCTATGAGTTTAGCATTTTCCAACTGCATTTTAGATATGAGAGAAAATGCTAATAGTTATTATTCACAGTAATATCAACAAAAATATTAGCTAACATATGAGTATTTGCTAAGTTTTAGGTACTATTATGTATGTTACATAAACATGCATGTATGCATATGTACAGGTTGAGCATCCTAATCCAAAAACCCAAAATTTAAGATGCTCTGAAATCCAAAATGCTCCAAAGTCTAAAACATTTTGGTCACTGACATGAGATAGTGACTCCTTTGCTAATGGTTCAGTGTACACAAACTTTGTTTTATGCACAAAATTATTTAAAATATTGTGTAAAATTACCTTCAGGCTATGTGCACATGGTATACATAAAACATAAGTAAATTTCATGTTCACGGCTGGGCATGGTAGCTCACACCTGTATTCTCGGCCCTTTGGGAGGCCAAGGCAGGAGGATCATTTGAGAAGAGGAGTTCAAGACCAGCCTGGGCAACATAGAGATATCCTGTCTCTACAAAAAATTTTAAAAATTAGCTGGACATGGTGGTGCACACCTGTAGACCTGCACACCTGTAGATCGCTGGAGCCCAAAAGTTCAAGGTTACAGTGACCTATGGTCATACCACTGCACTCCAGCCTGGGCAACATAGACTCTGTTTCGAATACATATGTTAGAGACTGTCTGTCTGTCTATCTATCTATCTATCTATCTATCTATCTATCTATCTATCTGCATATCTATCTATCTATCTATCTATCTATCTATCTATCTATCTATCTATTTTGATCCCATGGGGGACATCACTCCATTAATAATGCAAGAGAGTGAATAAGATGGGGGAGGGTGGTGTGCAATTGAGAGATGAACTTTATACTGGAATACCAAGTTTATGGTATGGAACTCTGGGGTATTACACTGAAATGTTAGGAGTTCTCAGTGGGTTATTTGTCTCTTTCTATTAAACTCCATTTATATTTAGCTCTGCTGATGTTGCTCTTGAAGCAATTGGTTTTCCCAATTAACAGAAAAGGGAGAGGGAACAGCTTAAAGCCTTGGCTATTGCTGCTCAGCAAGGGAACTGTGCTGCTCTGGAGGGAAAAGTCTGGACATTGTGAGTTTCTGTTTGTTTACTTTGTTTCTGACACACCTGTCTTTCAGGAAGGCTGGCAGTCCTAAGCTGAATGAATAGCACGCTGGAAAGCCCTTCTTTTGAACAAAGTTCAAGGCTTTTCTGCCAAACTGAGGTGCCCTCACAATACATGTTCTGCCAACCACCTGAAGGTCAAAAAGATTTTCTGGATGTTTTTGAGACAAAGAGAATTCAAAATCTTCAAGGAATGGCCTGGGGCATGATAATTCTGAAAGACAAGGTTCTCCAGGCTATGCACAGAAAACCAATTTTTTACGTTACTACTTAACTCAAGTAGAATCAACAATGGCATGGAAATTCGTTTTATTTTGCTTTTCCTAAGGAGGATCATCTCGTTTAAAGTGTGAATTCAAAAACTCATTATTGTGATAGAGTGACTTCTTTTCATCCTAATTATTTTCCATAGGTATCCTGCTTGCTAGTGAAAAGACTGAAGGTGAAGAATACTAGTTATAAATCATCTTTAGAGTGAGAGCTGAAGTGGGGTAATTTAACCTGAACAGCACAAACTGTCTTTGACATCTGCAACTTCACTCATCACCAGCAGTGAATCTGCTGGTCTGATTGGCCAGGTGTACATGTCTCCTCTCTCTCCTGAAAGGTCAGAGGTAGCCAGTCACACTTCTGCCAATAAAGAGCGCCACGAGTCCCTGCTCTACAGTTAGTGACCATGTTAAACCTATCAAATATTAAAGGGGAAATGGGGTATTCCATTCAAATGTTAAATAATCCCAATCCAAGATGTCTACCTATTATCATGATAATAAACAGAGGACATTTATGTCCAGAAATTTGGTTGCTTTGGTTCCTTTTATATTTACAAAATAATTATTAAACTAACCCACCCACCCCAAATTGTATGCACAGAGCTTAGAACAAGTTGCAGGAGTCTTTTGTGCCACCATCTCTATAAGGCTCTCAAACTATTTTTTTTTTAAATTCCATATTTCTAACTGACTTTCTATTATGAATGATGAAGATTTCACACTCTTTCACCATCTCACCTCTCTACTTCCCTCTTTCTATCCTCTCAATACAGTTATATAACAATTATTGGCTAAATAAACATTCAGGGTTCTATTGTATCATCCCTGCAAAGTAATGTTTACTGATAAACCAAATGGTGTGCCATAATTATGTTTTATTTATTGAACAACTTTTTGTTTTTTCTGGAGTTATACATTACCTTCTTTATTTGATTATGTGACATTATCACCAATTTTTCTAGAAGTCTCCAAAACATAATTTAATTTTTAATTTCTGTCAGTACATAATAGGTAGGTAGGTAGGTAGGTAGGTAGGTAGATAGATAGATAGATAGATAGATAGATAGACAGATAGATTTATGGGGCACATGAGATATTTTCATATAGGCAAACAATGCATAATAATATCAGGGTAAATAGGGAATCTATTACTGCAAACATTTATCCTTTAAGTCACAAACAATTCAATTATATTCTCTTAGTTATTTTGAGATGTATGATAAACTACTGTTGACTGTAGTCACCCTGTTGAGCTATCAAATACCAGATCTTATTTGTTCTATCTAATTATATTTTTGTACCCATTAAACATCCCCACTTCTTACTTCCTCCCATCCACTACACTTCCTAGCCTCTAGTAACCATCATTCTAATCTCTATCTGCAGGATCTCAATTCTTTTAATTTTCAGCTCCCATAAATAGTGAGAATACGTGAAGATGATCTTTCTGTGCCTGGATAATTTCATTTAACATAACATCCTCCAGTTACATCCATGTTGTTGCAAATGACAGGATCTCATTTCTTTCCATGGCTGAACAGTACTCCATTATGTATATGTACCACATTTTCTTTATTCATTTGTCTACTGAGGGAAACTTAGGTTGCTTCCAAATCTTGGCTACTGTGAATAGTGCTACAATAAATATGGAAGCGTAGATATATTGATTTCCTTTCTTTTGGGTGTATACCTACCTAGAAGTGGGATTGCTGGATCATATGGGAGTTCTATTTTTAGCTTTTTTGAGGAACCTCCAAATTGTTCTCCATAGTGGTTGTACTAATTTACATTCCCACCAAAAGTGTAGGAGTGTTCTCTTTTCTCTACATCCTTGTCAGCATTTGTTACTGCCTGTCTTTTGGATAAAAGCCATTTTAACTGGGGTGAGATAATATCTACCTGTAGTTTTGATTTGCATTTCCCTGATGACCAATGACATTGCACACCTTTTCATATGACTGTTTGCCATTTGTATGTCTTCTTTTCAGAAATGTCTATTCAGGTGTTTTGCCCATTTTTAATTGGATTATCAGATTTTTTTTCCTACGGGGTTGAGCTCCTAATATATTCTGGTTATTAATCCCTTGTCAGATGGATAGTTTGCTAATATTTTCTCCCATTCTGTGGGTTGTCTCCTCACCTTGTTGACTGTTTCCTTTGCTATGAGGGTATTTTTAACTTGATGTGATCCCATTTGTCTATTTTCACTTTGGTTGCTTGTGCTTGTGGGGTATTACTCAAAAAATCTTTGCTCAGGCTAGGCGCAGTGGCTCACACCTGCAATCCATGCACTTTGGGAGGCCTAGACAGGTGGATCACTTGAGGTCAGGAGTTGGAGACCAACCTGGTCAACATGGCAAAACCCTGTCTCAACTAAAAATACAAAAATTAGCCCAGCATGGTGGTGTGCACCTATAGTCCCAGCTACTCAGGAGGCTGAGTCACAAGAATCACTTGAACCCAAGAGGCAGAGGCTGCTGTGAGCTGAGATCACACCACTGCACTTCAGCCTCCAGTCTGGGCAACAGAGCGAGACTGTCTAAAAAATAAATAAATAAATAAATAAATAAATAAATAAATAAAAATAAAAAAAAAAATCTTTGCTCAGGCCAATGTCCTGGAGAGTTTTTCCAATGTTTTCTTTTAATAGTTTTATAGTTTGAAGTCTTAGATTTAAGTCTTTATTCCATTTTGATTTGATTTTTGTATATGGCAAGAGACAGAAGTCTAGTTTCATTCTTCTGCATATAGATATCCAGTTTTCCCAGAAGCATTTACTGAAGAGACTGTCCTTTCCAGTGTATGTTCTTGGCATCTTTGTCAAAAATGAGTTCACTGTACATGTATGAATTTGTTTCTTGGTTTTCATGCCAGAACCACCCTGTTTTGGTTACTATAGCTCTGTAGCATTATTTGAAGTCAAGTAATATGATTCCTCCAGTTTTGTTCTTTTTGCTCACTATAGCTTTGAGTATTCTGGGTCTTTTGTGGTTACATATGAATTTTAAGATTTTTTTTTCTATATCTGTGAAGAATGTCATTGGTATTTTGATAGAGATTGCATTGAATCTGAAGATTGCTTTGGGTACTATGTACATTTTAACAATATTGATTCTTCCAATCCATGAACATGAAATATCTTTCCACTTCTTGTGTTCTCTTTAATTTCTTTCATCTGTGTTTTATAGTTTTCATTGTAGAACTCTTTCACTTCTTTCAGTAGTTAATTCCTAGGTATTTTATTTGTAGCTATTGTAAATGGGATTACATTCTCGATTTCTTTTTCAGATTGTTCACCATTGGCATATAGAAATGCTACTGATTTTTGTATGTTGAATTTGTATCCTGCAACTTCATTGAATTTGTTTACCAGTTCTAGTAGTGTTCTGGTGAAGTCTTTAGGTTTTTCCAAATACAAAATCATATCATCTGCAAACAAGAATAACTTGATTTCTTCCTTTCCTATTTGAATTCCCTTTCATTTTCTTGTCTGATTGCTCAAGTGGTAATGGACATCCCTGTCATGTTACAGATCTTGGAGGAAAAACTTTCAATTTTTCCCCATTCGATATGATACTAGTTGTGGGTCTGTCATATACGGCTTTCCTTGTGTTCAGGTATGTTCCTTCTATCCCCAGTTTTTTGAGTTTTTATCATGAAGGGATGTTGAATTTTATCAAATGCTTTCCCAGCATAAATTGAAATGATCATATGTTTTTGTCCTTCATTGATATGATGTATCACACTGACTGATTTACATTATGTTGAACCATCCTTGCTTCCTTGGGAAAAATCCCACTTGGTTACGATGAATAATCTTTTTAATGTGTTGCTGAATTTGGCTTGCTAGTATTTTGTTGAGGATTCTGCATAAATGTTCACTGGGAATATTGATGCCTGTAGTTTCCTTTTTGCAATGTGCCTTTGGTCTGTTTTGGTATGAGGGTAATACTGGCCTTGTGGAGTAAGTGTGGAAGTACTCCCTCCTCCTCTATTTTTCAGAATAGTTTGAGTAGGATTGATATTACTCCTTTAAATGTTTGGCAAAATTAAGCAGTAAAGCCATCAGATCCTGGGTTTTTCTTTAATGGGAGACTTTTTATTATGGCTTCAATCTTGATGGTATTGGTCTGTTCAGGTTTTGGATTTCATCATGGTTAAATCTTGGTAGGTTGTATGTGTCTAGGAATTTATCATTTTTTTTTAGGTTTTCCAATTTATTTGCATATAGTTGCTCCTAGTAGCATCTAATGATCCTTTGAATTTCTGTGGTATTGCTTGTAATGTCTCCCTTATCTTTCCTTTTTTTTTTTTTTTTTTCATGGAGTCTTGCTCTGTCACCCAGGCTGGAGTGCAGGAGCACAATCTGCAACCTCTGCCTCCTGGGTTCAAGCAGTTCTCCTGCCCCAGTCTTCTGAGTAGCTGCGATTACAGGCATGAGCCACCACACTGGCTAATTTTTGTATTTTTAGTAGAGATGGGGTTTCACCGTGTTGGTCAGGCTGGTCTTGAAGTCCTGACCTCATGATCTGCCTGCCTTGGCCTCCCAAAGTGCTGGGATTACAGGTGTGAGACACTGTGCCTGGCAACATCTTCCTTTTCATCTCTGATTTTATTTATTAGCATCTTCTTTCATTGTTTTACATTCTAACTCTCTTTTGTTCTTACTTGATAATTTTATATAGTATCCTTTTGTTTCATTAATGTGATAACTTGTCATCTGTCTAGGGCTACTAAGTTTCTTTTTTCTGAAACGTCTATTTGTTTTTCAAACTCTTTTTATATCAACCTAATCATCATTATTATTTTCATTTGTTTGTATTAGGCTTTTTGTTGAAGAATTTCCTCAGAGTTTTGTGGAGCCTTGGCTATCTATTCATATTCAACAGGGAGACACTAAAATACTGACTGGGAGCCTTGAAAGATTTCACTGGACTTGTAGAGTCTTGGGGTTCATTATAGGGTGGTGTTGCTTGCATGTCCCCTCCAATTCTCATGTTGAGATGTAATCCTCAGTGTTGGAGCTGGGGCCTGGTGGGAGGTGTCTGAATCATGGGAGTGGTTCCCTTATGGCTTTGTGAGTGAGTTCTCATAAGATCTCTTTGTTTAAAAGTGTGTAGCACCTTCCTTCCCACTCTCTCTCTCTTGCTCCCCCTATTGCCACGTGAGATAGCTGCCCTCTCTTCACCTTCCACCATGATTGAAAGCTCCCTGAGGCCTCTCCAGAAGCTGAGCAAATGCTGGCATTATGCTTGTACAGCCTTCAGAACTGCAAGCCAGTTAATTTTCTATTTCTTCATAAAGTACCCAGTCTCAGATATTTCTTTATTGCAATGCCACAACAGCCTAGTATAGAAGACTGGTACCAAGGAGTGGGTCATTGCTATAAAGATACCTGAAAATGTCAAAATGACATTGGAACTGGGTAAGAGACAGAGGTTGGAAGAATTGGGAGGGCTCAGGAGAAGGCAGGGAGATGAGGAAAAGTTTGAAACTTGGTAGAGACTGATTAAATGGTTGTGACCAAAATGCTGATAGTGATCTGCAAAGTAAAGTCCATGCTGACAAAGTATTAAGTGTAAGTGAGGAACTTATTGAGAACTGGAGCAAAGGTCACCCATGTTGTACCTTAGCAAAGAACTTGGCTACATTATGTTCATGCCTAGGGACCTGTGAAAGTTTGAACTTAAGAGTTAATGACTTAGGGTATCTGGCAGAAGACATTTCTAAGCACTGAAGCAATTGAGATGTGACCTGGCTGCTTCTAATAACCTATGCTCAGATGCAGAAGCAAAGAAATAACCTAAACTTGGAATTTTTACTTAAAAGGGAAGCAGATCTTACAAGTTTGGAAACTTTGCAGCCTAGCTATGTGATAGAAAATAAAAGGCCATTTTTGGGGAGGAATTCAAGCAGGCTGCAAGCAATCATTTGCTAGGGAAATTTGCATAACTAAAAGAGAACAAGTGCTAATAGCCAAAATAATGGGAAAAAGGCCTTTACAGCATTTCAGAGATCTTCTAGGCAGCCCCTCCCACCACAGTTCCAGTGGTACAGGAGGACTAAATGGTTTAGGGGATAAGCACAGGGCACCATTACACTGTCTACCTCAGGAGGCTGCTCCTTGCATCACGGTCCATCCAGTCCAGCCATGGCTCGAAGGGCCTTAGGTATGGCTCAGGTTGCCACTCTGGAGCATGCAAGCTGTAAGCCTTTGTGGCTTCCTTGTGGTGTTAAGCCTTCAGACAGAAAGAATGAAAGAGTGATCCTAGTCTCTGCCTAGATTTCAGAGGATGTATCAGAAAGCCTGGGCGCCCAGGCAGAAGCATGCTACAGGGGCAGAGTCCTCACAGAAAACCTCTACTAAGGTAGTGCAGAAGGGAAATATGGGATTGAAGCCTTGCCCACAAAGAATCCCCCCTGGGGCATTGCATAGTGTAACTGTGGGAAGGAAGCCATTGTTCTGTGGATCCCAGAATGTAGATCCACTGGCAGCTTGCATCCTGTACCCGGGAAAGACATAGGCACTCAACTCCAACCCATGAAAGCAGTCATAGAGGCTTCACCTTGCAAAAGCTATAGAGGCAGAGTTGCCCAAGGCCTTGGAGCCCACCCTTACATCAGTGTGACCTGGATGTGGGACATGGAGTCAAAGGAGATTATTTTGGAACTTTAAGATTTAATGACTGCCCTGCCGTGTTTCAGACTTGGGTGGGGCCTGAAGTCACTTCTTTTGGCTGATTTCTTCCTTTTAGAATGGAAATGTTGGCCAGGCACGGTGGCTCATGCCTGTAATCCCAGCACTTTAGGCGGCTGAGGCAGGTGAATCACCTGAGGTTGGGAGTTCAAGACGAGCCCGGCCAATGTGATGAAAATCCCCATCTCTACAAAAATACAAAAATTAGCTGGGCATGACGGCGGGTGCCTGTAATCCCAGCTACACAGGAGGCTGACAGAAGAATCACTTGAACCCAGGAGGCAGAGGCTGCAGTGAGCCAAGATTGCGCCACTGCACTCCAGCCTGGGTGACTGAGCGAGACTCTGTCTCAAAAAAAAAAGAATGGGAATGTTTACCCAATGCCTGTACCTCTATTGTACCTTGGCTTGGAAGTAAATAACTTGTTTTAATTTTACAGGCTCATAGGTGGGAGGAACTCATTTCCAGACAAGACTTTGTATTTGGACTTGGGACTTTTGAGTTAATGCTGGAATGAGTTATGACTCTGGGAGACTGTTGAGAAGAGATGATTGCATTTTGCCATGTAAGAAGGACATGAGATTTAGGGGGCCAAGGGTGGAATGAACCCCAAGACTCTATAAGTCCAGTGAAATCATTCAAGGCTCCCAGTCAGTATTTTAGTGTCTCCCTGTTGAATATGAATAGATAGCCAAAGCTCCACAAAACTCTGAGGAAATTCTTCAACAAAAAGCCTAATACAAACAAATGAAAATAATAATGATGATTAGGTTGATATAAAAAGAGTTTAGGAAACAAATAGACGTTTCAGGAAAAAGAAACTTAGTAGCCCTAGACAGATGACAAGTTATCACATTAATGAAACACCTCCAACACTGGGGATTACATCCCAATATGAGATTTGGAGGGGACACCCAAAGGTGTGAGCCTCTGAACCTGGCAAGTTCAAATGGTTTTATTTTAGTTACCAAAAATTAGTGAGGACATATGCAGTTTGTCTTTCTGTGCCTGGCTTATTTAACATAATGTCTTCCAGTTCCAACCATGCTGTTGCAAATTACACAATCTCATTCTTTTTTATGGCTGAATAGTACTCCATTGTTTATATGTACTGTATATGTTTTTTTTGCATCCATTTGTCTGTTGATGGGACACTTAGGTTGCTTCCAAATCTTAGCTATTGTGAATAGCGCTACAATAAACATGGGAGTGCAGATATATTTTTAGACAAACAATTTTTATAGAAAAAACATTTTTCTATCTCCTCTCTTGGCATTATAAGGCTAAGTGACAGAGTTCTTGTTCCCAGGTGCTACTAGAGAAGCCAGAACTTCACTATTCAGTTGGTAGACTTTCATTTACTCTCTCACCTTCCAATGTGCCTAGTATCCCCAGGTCAAGACTTCTCTTATTTATTTTTATAGCATAAATTTCCATTCTAATGAGGATAAAGTGGCATTGGTCTCTTAGCTGGGCAGATTGAGAGGAGAACCTATGGAGGACTCCCCTTCATATGCAGATTTCTCATCCACCTTCCCCCCTTTTTAAGATTCTTGGTTCCTCAACTCCCGTCTTTCAAGATTTTGACAAAGGGAGTGGTTTGCTGGGTTTGCCCTCCTCTGTGGGCACTTTGTAATTAGCATTCTCAACTTTGTTGATTTTTTCCTCTCCTTTCCATTTCCTAAATTGGTCCTCTCACATCTATAGTTGTTTCCTCTTGTCACCCTTTATTACTGACACTTTATAGTCTTCTATTGTTTACCGTCATTTGACAAGAGGGCTTTCAAAGGTAGCAAGTAAAAAAGACTGTATTAATTTTCAAGGGCTTCCACAACAAAATACCACAGATTGGGTGGCTTACACAACAGTAATACATTTTGTCAGTGTTCTATAGGTTGGAAGTCCAAGATCAAAGGCGTCAACAGGTTTAGTTTCTCTGAGGCCTGTCTCCTTGGCTTTCAGATGGCTGCCTTCTTACTATGTGTTTACATGGTTGTCTCTGTGTGCATGTGTCTAATGTCTCTTTGTGGGTCCGAATTCCCTCCCCTTATAAAGGTATCATTCAGATTGGATTAGGGGCCAGTCTAAAGACCTCATTTTAATTTAATCACCTCTTTAAATACCTTATCTCCATGGTTACATTTTGAGGTACCAGGGGTTAGGAATTCAACATTTTAATTTTGAGAGGACACAATTCAGCCCATAAAAAAGATCACATTTAAAACATTTTAAAAAATTCTTAACACTACTCCAAGCATATTGTGAGTATTCTCTATCCTTTTACTTAATGACACTGGGACCATCTAACTAAATGAACACTGCTCTCTGAAATAGCACTCTTTTCATTAATGGATTCTCTCACTTATTAAATATCAATTATCGTGCATCTATTTTTGCAAGGTTCTTGGTTTATCAGCACAAAAGGATACAGAGGTAAGCCAGACTCAATATCTACATACGAGAGGGCTTTGTTGAGAAGGATAAGAACAGGAGGCTTTTTCTTTCTGTAATGAATTTTTATAGGATACTTTAAAACATAAGATATTTGTCAACTCCTTAACGGTGGTTATTCTGAAAAGAACTTGAATGTTTTCAAGGGTCGTACTAATGCAGTCATCTTTTACATTAAATGCAACGTTTTGCACTTTTAATTTTTTTAAGTCACTTTTGCTACCCAGAAGTCAGGCACTTATAAAGGCTACTTCTCTTACTTTCGCTTGTCACCATTTCATTTCAGGAAATGTAACAGCTCAATTTTCAGTTGAAGAAGAGAAAGTGAAGAATTGAACAACATAAAACGCATGCTCCCCTCTGCTATAGTTACACATCCACAATTACTCTCTGCTTAGGGCAAGTTGGGAGCACTGGAGTGGGGAAAGAACTGATTATAGAGGGGAGCTGACGGTCTGCAGCTCATGGCACAGCTCCCAACAATCTGGCCCATGGCTGTTCTTACTTGGCAAGCACATGAAATTGAAGATCACTGCTGCATCTCATGCTTCTACAGGGTATTGATCCATGGAAAATATTAATGATTAACTTAAGCAATACAATGAGAGGTTGTTACTTTGTACTGGCAATCTTTGACTTGATCCCCTATACAAATCACATGCAGAACGAGTATAAAGCAAAAAGAAAATGATTGTTTCATTTACTGGTAAGTTATTCTGGTCCTTCACCAAAATATGAGAAACCATTTTGGTCTAACATGAGACTACTCAATGAGAAGTCATAACTGTTATCCCCGAATTTTTTATAGGTATAAGGTTAAGCTTAAGATGATAATTTATCCAAAGTTTTCTTAACTCTGTTTTTCTTAGGCAGTTTTCTGTATCTTGGCATTGCTGGTACTGTATTATGGTAGATATGAAATCAGCCAAATTTAAACTTGTCTATCTTTTGTTAGAAAGCATTTGGAGGAAAATTATCTACATTTTAGGATTTTCCAGTTGTAATACTGTTGCCTGTGGCAATTGCACTTGCTATTAGACTGTTCCTGCCCTTTTTCAGGAAAAAGAAACTCAAGTGTCATGTTATTCTTGATACCAATGCTGAGTGACCTAACAAAAAATGCCATGGTTGGCTGGACGCGGTGGCTCACACCTGTAATCCCAGCACTTTGGGAGGCTGAGATGGGTGGCCCACGAGGTCAGGTGATCGAGACCATCCTGGCTAACACGGTGAAACCCCGTCTCTACTAAAAATACAAAAAAATTAGCCGGGCGTAGTGGCGGGCACCTGTAGTCCCAGCTACTTGGGAGGCTGAGGCAGGAGAATGGCGTGAACCCGGGAGGCGGAGCTTGCAGTGAGCTGAGATCACGCCGCTGCACTCCAGCCTGGGTGACTGAGCAAGACTCCCTCTCAAAAAAAAAAAAAAAAAAAAAAAAAAAAAAATGCCATGGTTGTCTTGTTGCAGGTATTCTGTATTTGCCTACCATACTATGCAGTGTCCTTCTTACAACCACCTAACCTTTCTCCCTCCCACAATCCCTGAACCTGGGTACAACTGCATGTAGACAAAGATTGACAGATGGTTAGCACATATATTGATCCAGGCAGATAATCTCACAGATGTGATATGCGGGAAATAATAACATCAAACAGCTTTGGAAAAGATGTGTAAACACTTTGAATTTTTTGCTTCTGTCACTTTAAGAGTTGGATTGATTTGGGAAGGACTCAAACTCTTCAAGTCTAGAGTCTTCACAGATAAAATAGGGACATCTTCAGCTTCCTCTTGGAATGATGTTTTCTTGTGGGGACTGAATGAATCAATACACATGAAAGTGCCTCTCTCCCTTGATATCTACAAATACATGTGCACACAAATACACACACACACATATGTATATACACGTCCGTTTGTGCATATCTGCTGAGAATTCTATTATGCATTTGTTTCAGTCCAGACACTTGCAGTCTAGTTTAGAAATCAAGCATGTATTGTATAGCAATCCAAATGACAACGAAATCTTACAATGAAAGACATTTTAGAAGCTACATGATTACATATCCTATGACTGTACTGAAAGTAACAGAGTTCATGTGCTCCATCTGAACCCTTGCTGAATGCCAGTGCATACGTTATTCTTAATACTCAAGGTAGTTCTGCACCTTATGTTTTGTTACTGTGATTTCAAAGATGAGGAATGTGAACCTCAGAGAAGGTAGGCAACTTGGTGGAAAACAGAAGAAACAGATCCACTTGGACCCCAAGCCTGGCCTCCTTCCATCAGGCCTCCCAATCCTGAATTTGAAACATAGTGAATTGCATCATTCTCTGCAGTCTTCATCATGGAAGAGGGAGGGACTGGACCTTGAAGAAAGAGTAGAATTTGGGCAGATCGAGAATGCGGGGACACTTCAGAAGAGGAGAGGATGTGAGCCAAGGCAGGGAGACACAAACATTGGGGGCATATTTGTGAGACAGTAATACACCAGTTTGTCTATAGCAGAGGATCTGTGTGGATAAAAAGCAAGAGAAGGAGCCAGAAGAGTCGACTGGAGCTAATTCTGAAGGCCTCGAAGGCCAGACAAAGGAATGTCATTCACTAGCTCATACAGAAAATGAGAAACCGTCAAGAAACCACTGTGCTGTGTTACAGAGATATCAAGATATCGAACAAACAACAAAACAAAACACAAACAACAACAAAATAGTCTGTGTAGGGCTTAGAGCCCATGTACTCCTATATGTGGACCAGGACTCTGGGGCTATGGTAGAAGTCTGTGTGAAGGGCCATGGCAGCACAAGGGAGTTGTCATTTGGATCTGGCATAGAAGTTGTCAAAAAAGGTTTCACAGAGGACATGGATTTATGCTGGAAGTGATGGGCAGTGAAGAAATAGCTTGAACTGTGGAGAGTATGATAAAAATACCATTTTCAGAAAATGAACTCAGTAGCAGCATCCAGCAGGCATAATGTGGAGTGATGGCTAGAGTCTGGAGACTGAGGCTAATTAAATAGCAGATCATTGCAGCTATCTGTGCAAGAGGAGAGGGTAATGGCAGTGGAAATGAAGTCATAGGAAAGCATGAAATTTTACAGTGAACATCTCAGAGGACTTGACTTTCTGGCAGACAAAGCTGATGAGGGAGAAGAGGATTCAGTGATGACTCTAAGGTTCTGAGTTTAAGTGGAAAAATAGCAATGTCCTGAAGAAAAATATGGGATTTTCTTGAGGAGAGCTTCTTCAAGGAAAAAGGTGTGCTCCGGTGAGGAAACTAAAGCATAAAAAGAGAAAAAACTTGCCCAGGTTGGCAACAACTTGCCAATAGAGTCAGTGAGTGGCAGACTCTGAGTTCAAACCCAGATAATCTAAATATGAACTGTCTAATACGGCAGCCAATGGCCACAAGAGGCTGTTGGGCACTTGAAAGGGGATTAGTATGACTGAAGGACTAAATTTTTAGTCTTACTTAATATTCATGAATTAAAAGACTGACAGCTGATTTAATAATACTATAAGTATATTTGGAACAACTTGGGAAGTGAATCTGTATTTCTAATTGTAAATTTTATGAGATCTAAATGTCAATTGAATAAAGATCCAATATAATTGAGGACCATTGGGCATCCAAATTAATATGTGATGTAAGTAAAAAATACACACAGGATTTCAAAGACAAAGTATAAGAATGTTAAATATCTCACTAATAATTGTATATATTGGTTATAAGTTAAAATAATCTGATACAGTGAGTTAAATAAAATATATCCTTGAAATAAATTTTACCTATTTCTTTTTACTTTTTAAATGTGGTACCAGAAGACTTAAAATTCCGAAGTGTCTCTCATAGTATTTCTATACTCCAGCATTGGTCTATATCCTGAGAAATACATAAATGAGAGGTCACCTGCATGAGATGAGTGACGTAGTTAATGGGACAGGCTATTCCTTTCCTAATTCTAAATCTCTATTTTTGGAAGATGACTGAGGAGAATGCCAACATTGTCTTAATTCAATGGCACAGTGGGCCCTGAACCTGATCACATTGTTAATCTCCCTACACTCTTGTCCGGGTCAACAATTTCACAATTGTCAGAAAATGAACAACAACTCGGATTCCCCTTTCTTGGTGTATCTTATATTTTTTTATGTCTCAAAGGAGAATTATTTCATTCACATCTGTTTCTGTCTTTCAACGACCAGCTCTATCTTCATATCAGTCTCAACCTAAAGCCAATTTTATCAGAGAATCCCAGAGACGAGCCCAGAGAGGACTTCTTGGATCTGGCCTGAGAAAATAGTAACTAGAAATCCAGGGGCTATTCAGGATCTGGGTGTAGCCTGTATGCCTGAATTTTTTTTCCATGGGGGTTCATAGTCTGATAGTGAAATCCAAATGGTGTGTTTGAGAACTGTTGACAATAATCCAGATGTTTGCTCTACTAAGAGTCATATGTGTAATAAACTAAAGGTGGACAACTTTAATTGAATGGAATAAAAGGTCAGAGCTAAGCACTTGTAACTCTCTAGGTATTGCAGAAATTAGGGTAGTATCATTTATAAAGAAAAAGCATCTAAAATTCTACCAATTTTCAGGCATTCAGTGCATATGAAGCAATATGTCCCCAAAGTTAGATCATCCAGATGTCTTATATTAATCAGAGTAAACATCTGATTAATCACAGATTCAACAAAGTCAAAGGTAGAAAATTCACATCTACTTGCAAGCTAAGGGGTGTAGTGCTTTTTCCATTTTCTATGCCAGCTCTCTTGACATACTTAGCACTCACCCATAGAATAATTCAGGTCATTGGATTTATAGTAAAATGCCACTACAAGAAATGCTAATAAAATTGTATGTTCTATACACATAGATATCTGCATATACATATATTTTATATAATTCTGTGTGTACACATTGCATGTATGTACATATAATACATATATGAAGTATTTCACCCAAGAGATATTCCAAATTTTCAGAATATTGTGTATGAAGTCTTAGTACAACAGATAAACTATTCTACTTTACTCCTTTTTAATTTCTAGGTATTATTTTAACATATTGACTCTATATCCTTTGTTAACAATTCTCTATAAAAGAAAACTTAAGCAAAAATTCTCTAACTTTTCATTTATACATTATATTTGGTATATATCATATTAAAATGTGCAGAATGCTAAAGTACTATATCTATAGATCATAGCAATGAGGTCCTCACACCGATAAGGCAAATAAAAAGTAACATCTCTAGCCAAGAGCATTGGAGAAGAGACAAAGAAATCCATTACAAAGGACATTAAATGCATTTGAAACAGCCTCAATAAAATACCCAAGCTCCTGGGAAAATAATGTATCTACTGATAAAATGGTTTTCAGAACTACTGAAAGGGAGTAACACACAAATATCCATGTCTAGCCAAACAAAACAACTGTACACCTATTGAACTTCCAGTAAGAAATGTTTGGTTAAAAAGAAAAAGCTATTTTACCTTTTTTATAAATAAACAAACAACATAATGAAAAATGATAGAGCACTCAAGCTCATGGCTGACTTTCACTGTGTGGCCATAAATATATTTCTTTCCAGTGACAGGGTACTAGTACTATTTTTTGTTGGTTTCTTCTCTGTTCTCCTCTACGATTCCAAAATTATGTAGTTCTATCCACAGCCAACAAATCTCTAACAATTATGCCAAATTTTGGTTGATTTCTGGCAATTGTACCACTTAAACATTCATATTTACTGCTGAGGATGTAATAGTAGGGCAGATCAGTATTGAATCATCTGTGTCTTGCTGTTAATATTTACTTTTTGTAAGCATTTGTTGGTTAAGTTCAGAATTCAATATCAAGGCTAATGATGGTTTGATTTTTTAATTAAAAATTAATGACCAGTTTCAAAATGAGTGTCATTTTACAAAGCACTTGCCATATATATTACAATTTACCCAAGGTCTGAGTGATCTCAGCCATAAAGTATTTAGAAATATATTTTGGACTTTTTGTAAATTATGTATCTTCTATTCAAGCTGTATTGAAAGGTCTGCACAATATAACATAGGGTGAAAGTAATGTTCTGAATTGGAAACAAACACATGAACAGAAAAAGAAAAAAAGAAATTGATTGTGATTTTAAAAAACATTAGGTATTGACTCTTAATTCTAAATCTAAACCACAAATGTAGATGGACCCCCAAGAATCTTGGCTTGGCCATTTTCTGCATTCACATCTCCAACCTCAACCTCTTTTTACTCATTGCTTGATATTTGTCTGCTTATCTTCATTGATTTGTCCTGCCAAATTCCCCAAATCAGTTTCTCTATCAATAAATCATTATCTTTGTTCTCCAACCTGCTGCTTTTTTCCTAATTCCTATTTCCGTTAATTATACAACTTACATGTCAGAAATCCAGGATTCATCATGGTGTCTGGGTATAATCACGGAAAGAGCATCCTTTTTTCTTTGTCATACAAGTTTGCAAGCCCTGCAAATCCTTCCATTACAATGTCTCTAGCAAACATTCCCTCCTATCTACTTTATTCCTAGCATGTACCATTCCATGTTAGGCCCTAATTACCTGCACTTTTTGAAAAGCAACAACAACAAAACGCTTTACTTTTCCTGATAGATTTGCATTTAGCCATTGCAGAAACATAGAACTTAAAAGAATACAAAATTTAATATTGTAATCCATCATCTTGTATTAGTTACCACCTTATTACCTGTAAAGCAAATGATTGCTATACGTCCCCTCATTGGTCTCCTTACTCTAATCTTCTGGTATTCCAAGGTGTGTCTTCATTGCTGCTACTTCGTTCTTTCTTAAGCAAAGCTATGATCATAGGACTCCTCTGTTCAAAATCTTTAATAGGTCACCTTAGTTTAGAAAATATTCCTTTGCTTGATTTTCATGACCCTAAAAATATAGTCTCATTCTCCTTTTCCAGTTTTATCTCCTATCTACATGATTGCCTTTCAAGTTCAATAAATTTTGACCACACTCAATTTTTTTTCTATAAACGTTCACGTATTTTCCTACATCCACACCTTTGTGAGATTGTTCTCCCACCCTGAAATGCCCTTCATCTTCAACTCCGCATAACTGAATGCAAGCTGCAAGAATAAATGTCATTTTATCTACAAAGCATTCTCTGATACTCCCAGTTGGAAGTAAATTTTCCCTTCTCAGAGCTGCCAAAATATTTTACTCCTGCTTTCTCCATGGTAGTTAACAGAACACATGGGACAATAATTAGAGAACAGATGACTGGTGCTTGGGTCCCAACTCTAGGATTTACCTAACAATTTTTTTTGTTTTTTTTGGGACAGAGTCTTACTCTGTCTCCTAGGCTGGAGTGCAGTGGCACGATCTCAGCTCACTGCAGCCTTCGCCTCCCAGGTTCAACCAATTCTCGTGCCTCAGACACGAGATTACAGGTGCATGGGATTACAGGTGCATGCCACCACACCCGGCTAATTTTTATTTTTGGATTTTTAGTAGAGGTTTTACCACGGTGGCCAGGCTGGTCTCAAACTCCTGGCCTCAAATGATCTGCCCACCTTGGCCTCCCAGAGTGCTAGGATTACGGGTGTGAGTCACTCACTGCACCTGGCCACATTTAACTAACTTTATGGTCTTCAGCAAGACCTTTGAATCTGCTGGGTCTCAGTTTTCTTATCAGTTGATGTGATAGTCAAAGGAAACAATATATGACTATCTACTTTGCAAAGTGCTATGTAATGTGAGTTCATTCTCTGCCAGCCACCCTCTTTTAGGCACTGCCTTTCAGGAGAGTACCTCATCCTCTTTCATGAACTTATTTGTAAGATAATCCCTGAATAGCCCAGCTGGTGGTAGGTGTTTGGTCTAATGTGCTCCTAGAGGACTATTAAAGCCCTTATGTAGTTATAATTTATTTTTCCCTTTGAATTTTTGCCTGAGCAGTTAGACTTTGATTTTCTTGAAGGATGAGAATTTTTCTGTTTTGCATTCCTAGCTGAAAACTTTGAAATCAGTTCCTATTCAGTAAATGTTTGCTGCACAAGTGAATGTATGAGTGAATTATATCTTAATGTTGTGGACAGTTATTTATGTTTAGTACTTATCATCTGTCTTTAGATTTTAAGCTCCATGAGGGCAGGTTCTTCGTATGATCCATGTTTGTATCCTTACAGTTACATGTGCATTATATAAAATAAATACTTGCAGAAAGCTGAATAGAAAAAGGTAGCTGAGCTGGATGACGTGGTAGGAGGCTCCTGTGCATAGAGCTTCCTGTACAACAGTTTTTTACTGACGTGCATGCAATCTTAACATCTGTTTAATTCACAAATGAGGCTAATATTTATTGTTGACATTGAAGTTTCTTTTCAAATTGAATAAAAGAATGTCTGTAAACATAGATACATCTTTTGATGGTAGAGTAACACAAACTTTAGTGGAGTCATCTCTTAGCTTATGTGACAAGAATCTGACATAGTCACTTTTACCGTAGAGAACCCCTTGAATCACCCAATGTAAGGCAAGATGTTCACACTCGACAGTTCACCAAAGGAACTGAGATGGGAACAGAGCGGTAGATTCACATCTCCTACCTCAATCACACTTACTAGCGAACATAGACCCATTGCACGTGGTGGCAAATGGGGCAACTGGAATTGCTCTATTGGAATTTTTATATCTCCCTTGCTCTATCTCTTCCATTTTACTTAGCACGTCTATTTGAATTTGCATCGGTAAGTGCTTGGATGGTGAAACTGTACTGAATCACTCTTTTAAATGAATTTTACAAGAATTTGTTGAATATCTATTATGTACCAGGACCCATCAGTCAAGTTCTCCTCAGTCACAGTACATGTAAAATTTCTCAATAGCTTAGAAAGATTAATAGGTTTGTGTAAACCTCATTATCCCTTGAGTAACTTAACCCCAATGATCCCCATTGTAACCCAAATCCTAGTCTGACTTGGAGAACCCAGTGTGGTAAGTAAAAATGTCAATTTACCTTTAAAAACTGCCAGTGATGTGCAGGTTAACACTCATCTTCCTACTCTATTTTGAGGTGACTTTGAACATATACTGAAGTCAGAGACAACAGCAACCCCAGGGCTGGAATGTCCTGCTTCCACAGGACTCATCATACGGGATTCCCAGCATCTATCAGCCTTAGAATTCAAGTGGGTTTTTCCCCAGAGGGAAGACTTTGCTGACAAAATGAAACATCAGGCAGAAGCAAAATCTCTTGCAAATCAAAATGGCCAAGAACTCTCTTGCTAGCAGAGTATGAATCCTAACACAAGCAACAGAAGGAGAAAATTAGATTGTGTTACTCTTAATGTCATAGCCACTGGATTATTGCACAAGAAAAAAAAAAAAAACAAGAAAAGAAAATGGAAACTTGAAGAGAACAAAGAGCTGCTGGTATTCACAGTGTTCTTGCTATATACATGATGGATTGCCATGGTAACACCAGTATCATATGAATCATCTTACATCGGATACCGGTATACATTGTTCAAAAATAACAGCACAAACAAGAGCACATATTTTCAATCAGGGTAGCAGGGGGCAGGAGGGCGATTTAGGAAAACTGTTTACCTATCATAAGGGTGAGTTAAATAATTTATTATTGCACAACTGACTTTGAGACCTCCTTATGTGTATGTGTGTGTTTGTGTATTTCTAACTTTTGCCTGAATTAAAAATCAATGAGTAAATGCCATATGCTTCAGTAATTCCCCATAGAGTATGATAAACTGAAGTTTATACATTTTGTGAGCTGGTTTATTGTGAATTCTCATACAATCACAAGCTTAGATTTCAGGAAATCTTAGGAGAATTTTGAACGTTTTCATCATGAAAATTAGGCAAATTCATTGTTTTTTGATTCAACCTTTGCTTAGAAAGAAACATCAGAGCAATAGAATTTGTATGTTTATATTCGAGGTCAATTATAAAACAGAGTACATTTTAGTGTAATTTACTAGTACTGCAGAAATGTGAATATTGCTATAGCAATGAAAACCAACCAAAAACACAAAGACCTTTGGGGTGGATTATATGAAAACCAGCAATGTGGAGATCACTTCAGAGGCTCTTACAGTAGTTCACATCAGTTGGCAATATTAATAAAAACAGAGTGGAAGGGACTGATATAAGAACATTATAGGTAAAAGAAGACTTGATGATGAGAGACAGTGTTAAGATAAAGGAGGATGACTAAGGTGACTCCTGTGTTTCTAGTTTAGATAACTCTGTAGTAATCAGTCTAACAAAGAAATAGAAGAAAAAGACCAGATTGTAAGAGTAAGATGTTGAGTTCAATTTTGGCCATGAGAACAACTGAAATAACTTCTAAGCAGTTAGTAGGAGTTTAAAGGGGAGGAGTGGTCAGAGCTTGAGATGTACATTTGGAAGTTGCTGAAAGAACTTTTTTTAAATAAAAAACTCATTGCCTGCTAATGGAAAGAATTTAATGTTTCTCCAAAAGGGTACACATGCATTTACTGTCTGATTACTTTTGTACTCTCAGTTGAAAAAAAATGAATTTTACAAGAATTTATTGAATATCTATTATGTACCAGGACCCAGACAAAGCACCAGACACATAATGGTTTAAAACATAGGCTTCAACCTTGTTTCCATGGTCCTATGATTGAACGTGGGAGGAAGCCCTCAGGCCAATAAAATACATAAATATGTAATTACAATTGTGAGAACTGCTCAGAAGGAAATAAGAGCCCAGTAAGAGTACAAAAATAGGTACCTAACATAGTCTGAGCGTTTGGAGAATGTTTCCCTGGGGATGATGAGGCCTGAGGATGGGTAAAAACATGCTCCACTGAGAACCACATGAATGAAGCACTGACCATCTTTTCAAATTCAACGCACATTCCGTCTTGTCTAAGTAGCTGATTATCCTTTCCTTAGACACCTGTAACATCCTTCTCATCTAATTTCTTCTCTTTGGGGCCCTTCTCTCCATCACCACTAAACTATTTTCCTTCCTAGAGCAACCTTCTTAGGGCAATATGAAACACAACATTATGGGCCAAGTCCAAAGTCCTGACTATTGTTTCAAAGGCTGTTAGTAGATTGACTGTTCACCTTCTTTTCACTTTTGAAAGGTGCCATCCTGAGCCTGGAATGCTTTGTCAGCATTCACCACTTCATTTATCACAGTTTACAAAGTACGATAAAAGGTGATAAGAGAAGCTTTCTGTTTGTAGTTCATCCATGTAATAATTTTCTTCAACATAAGAGCAAACCCATGAAAAACCAAAAAGAAAGTTCTAAAGAATTATTAAGTAATTTAATGTCTCTTATTGGATATAGAAATGGGACTATCATATAAAGGTCATCAAGATTGTGTATTGTCTTGTACTTTGCTGACAGTAAACATTCCAAGTACTCTAACAATTCTCATTCCACTCCTTTTGGCAAGCGAGAGGCTGCACGGTTGGGTGATGGATAAATGCTGAACTGATTGCAGAACAAAGGTTAACATTTATGACAGTTTTTATTAAACTCTAGCAGTTGGGAATAGATTTGAAAACTGACCTTTTTCTTTTTTAAACCTCAGTTGGAAAATATTACCTATTGTTTATTTCAATGTTTTAAAAACCTCAATGATAAATAAGACACAAAGAATATGTTTTTAAATGGCATTGCCAATGAATAAATTAATAAATAATCACTTGTTTCTCTCCAAAATGAAATAAAGAATTATTGGGTTAATTAGCATGTAAAAAAACAGTAGTCTCCCCTACTCATCTTCTCCAGTTTATTTTTGCCACTCTCCTCTCTGCCTCATTATACTTCAGACACCTTATCCTTTTAGTTTAACACATCAGGGCTTCATTCATGTGGTTCTCAGCAGAGTGTGTTGTTACTCATCCTCAGGCCTCATCATCCCCAGGGAAGCATTCTCCAAATGCTCAGACTATGTTAGGTACTTATTTTTATACTCTCATTGGGTCCTTGTTTCCTTTTGAGCAGTTCTCACAATTGTAATCATATATTTATGTATTTTGTAATTGTAATGAAATTGTCCCTGTCAGGATTTCACACTGCTTCCTTCTGTTGGTGTAGGGATTCATTCTTTGCCATTCCAATTAATGCAGCATTCCACTGCCAAATTTTTTCTAAAACAACTCTTCCCATCATGCCACTCTTGAGGAGGAAAGATAGAAAATATATAAATTAAGATTCATTATGATAACACAGTAACAGACACAGAAGAAAAGAAAAACAGCTAGTTAAGGAGGCGCTTCCATTTGGAAATAGAAAATTATGAAAGGTCTTATAGGAAAGATCTGTGGAATGATGGGATTCATCACAAAGTGAGGAGAGAATGGAACTCTAAGCAAAAAATAGGTATAGCTAGTAGTTATTTATACCTAAAATATACAGTATACATGGGTGACAAGGGCAATTTACAAGGATGCAGAGATGTGGAAGGGAACAGATCATGATGGCTGGGAATTTAACCTTTTTTTTTTTTTGGTAGCCACCGAAAAGCTAGTGGTATGAGCATGGAAGCGTCACGATGGCATTTTAGAAAGTGGATCTGTGGATGACAGTCAGGAAGAGGATGTTCATAGAACAGAGAGACCAGTTATAAAGTTGGCAGTTTTCAGGCAAGATAACATGATGGTTGGACACAAGATGGTAGCAGTGGAGATGGCATCAAAAGGTGAGGTGAAGGAGGAAGAGTGCACCTGCAACTGGATAGTGGTAGAGCGATTAGGCTGAGGGAGAGGAAGCATTTAGGAGGACTTCCAGGTCTGGGCCATAATAAAAAAGGATACAGGAGATGGGGAAGGTCCCTGGGTAATTTTTGTTTCAAATCTATTGAGTTTGGCAGCTCTACATAGAGAAGAGAATGGGGAACTGGAGATATACATTCAAGTTAGATCTGTTACTGCTAATAATTTTTACCCAGAAGTAGGGAGAATTAGAACAAATTCTGAGGATAATTTGAAGTTTTGTTTAAAGTGAAAGGAAGGGCCTCTCATCAAAGAAAGTAGTCCCTTTGTTTTTAAAGTTTTTCCTTCATAAAACGTGTTCTTTGCTGTATTCATCTGTTCTCATGCTGCTATGAAAAATATCCAAGACTGGGTAATTTATATAGAAAGGATGTTTAATTGACTCACAGTTCCACATGGCTGGGAAAGCCTCTGGAAACTTACAATCATGGTGGAAAGCAAAAGGGAAGAAAGGCACCTTCTTCACAGGGCAGCAGGAAGGAGAAAGAGTGCCAGCAGGGAAAATGCCAGATGCTTATTAAACCATCAGATTTCATGAGTACTCACTCACTATCATGAGAGCAGCATGGGGAAACTGCCCCTATGATTCAATTACCTGCTACTGGGTCCCTCCCACAACATGTGGAGATTAAGGGAACTACAATTAAAGATGAGATTTGGGTGGGGACACAGCTAAACCATATCATTTGCTATTAGGATGAGCTGGTTATGATGAAAACACACATGTAGTCACACATTCACAATCGATGGGTCCATGCATGTAGGCAAGAGTTCAGCAGAGCTTCATATACCAGGCCAACAGGATGGTCGCTTAATATATGTAAGTGTATATGTAATTTTGCCTAGTATTTTCACCATCACTTGAAAAGCATATCTCAATGTTTATTACCTAGTCTGGAGCTACGATAATGTATTTGATGATTTATTCAGCTATCTTTAATGAAATCTTAGTAGTCTCCCTACTCAAAGAATAATAAGCCCTAAAAATGCAGTAAAGCCACACTAATTCAGACAAATCAGAAGACAGGATGGTTTGAATTACTGAATGCTTTATATTATTTTAAAAGTGTAGCAGTTGTCCATTTTTAACCAGGCAAGAAAGTGTTAGCTTGTGGTTACCACAAGAAAGGTAAAAGAAAGTATTTTCATGAATACCTAAAAAATATCAATTGTCTAGATATAAATAAAGGTCTTAAAAAAGCTCTAAAGTTCTCCCTGATTTAATTGATTCACGTAAGGTTTTTTCCACCTTAGCACTACTGACATTTTGGGTCAAATAATTCTTTGTTGTGAGAGGCCGCCGTGTGTATTACAGGAGATTTAACATCCCTATTCTTTACCTACTTGAAATCATCAGCTACTTCCCACTTATTACAATAAAAAAAGTCCCTAGACATTGCCAAATGTCCCCTGCATGGGAGGTGGAGGGTAGAATTGCCTCAGTTGAAAATCACTACGCTCCTCAATAATAATTTAATACCTCCACTCCTCTTGATAAAAGCTATAAAAAAGCAAACGTTAGTCTAGGCCATGTTTGAATGATCATAGAGTTCAAAATAAAGTGGTTGAATTTGATAAAGATTGTTTGCAATGCATACTTGTTTTTCTTTGGTACAAAAAATGGGACGTGTTCTTCTCTGCAATGCCTCCCTCATGCAGGTTCATGCCCATTATTGAGTCCACTTATATGAACATGAAGCCACTAATTATTCAGGATTCACCGTCCGATTACTATCTCTCTCCACAATCATTATTAGCAAATCATTTCATGAGCACAATTTGTTATGGGCTGAATTGTGTCTACCCTAAATTTTGTACGCTGAAGCCCTAAATACTAGTATCTCAGAATGAGACTATATTTGGAGATAGGACCACTAAAGAGGAGATTAAAATTTAAATAAGCCTTTAGGGTGGGCCTTAATCCAGTCTGACTGATGTCCTTATAAAAGCAGGAAATTTTGACACATACAGAGATCCCAGTGATGCCTGTGCACAGATGAAAGGCCATGAGATAAACAGTGAGAAGGCGGCCATCTGCAAGACAACGAGAGTCCTCAGGAGAAGCCAGACCTGCTGACACCTTGACCTTGGATTTCACAGCTTTTGGAATTGTGAGAAAACAAATTTCTGTTGTTTAAGCCACCAAATCTGTAGTATTTTCTTATGATAGTCTTAACAAATTAATACACCATTTGAGTGAATTAATAGCTTGATGGTTGGTCATAAATCTAAGTGCATGACCTTGTGATCATTCCACAAGGAGAGAGCAGGCTGGTTTACCTTCACTCACACTCACTGTATTCCTTCCTGTCCTCTGGATCTTTGTACCCTGCTTTTTTTTCTGATCCCAGGGATAATAGGGAGAGCAAGCCTACCTAAAGGATTTAGAAAAACAGAGGCCAGAGAGTATACCAGAACAGCTGCATCACCAGCAAGAGGGGGCACAGAGCAGGCGGCAAGGGAAGGACCCTCACCAGCACCCCCGCAAGCACCCCCCCACCCCACCCTGCCCCGCCA
Organism: Symphalangus syndactylus; assembly: GCF_028878055.3. Classification (NCBI taxonomy): domain Eukaryota; kingdom Metazoa; phylum Chordata; class Mammalia; order Primates; family Hylobatidae; genus Symphalangus; species Symphalangus syndactylus. The sequence continues at coordinate 40,326,876 of NC_072440.2, read as the reverse complement.
GTCATGGTGTCAAGCCACCAAAATGCAGGGAAGAAGGTGGCTGGGGGAGGTACAACATGACACCCGGCTGTGAAAAGTAGTGCTCAAGGGCACTTGCTTTCCATTGCCTTGGGGTGCTAGTGGCTACTGTCTCACCACATTCACTGCTACTAGTTTTTATTTTCCATTTTGATAAAAAAAGTGACTTTTACATTATAGCAAGACAACAGAACTGGGGCTTATTTGTCATAATTTTTATAACTGATTTTATGAAATGTTGTGCTTCTATCGAATTTCTTACATTTTCTTACAGTTGCAGTATTGTTTCCCTCTAGGAAATTCCCCTCTGCCACCTCCCACAGTGACTTTTTCTCTTCCTTTCTACAACTTGAAGCTATAAACACACACACACACACACACGTTACATATATACAAATATATACTTTTATGAATACAGAAGTGAATTATTTCAGGTTCTCCTTTGCTGACCCGGTAATGACAACATGCATGATCCCCAACCATTTAAGCCAGTCAGTGCTACACGCAGTTTCTACAGGGAAACAAGGAAAGGGAATTTAATTGATCCAAAAGAATTACAGAAGCAAACATCTTGCCAAAGACTCCATACTGTGGCATACAGAGAAGTGATTTTATACACACACACACACACACACACACACGCACATACACACACCCCTATGCCAAAATATGTACTATGCATTTCCTAATCATTAATTTATTAAACAAACATTTATTATTTAACCTGTTCTGGGCTCTATGCTGGACACTGGGGAAGTAACAACAACCAAGACATGATCCACATACTCAAAAACTTTATAGTCCAATTGGGGGAGGATGGGTTAGAAGAGCCAGATTAAATCTGATTTTTGAATCTGATTTTCAAATCTCTGTATGAAGGGCCATGCTTGATGGCTCATGCCTGTAATCCCAGCACTTTGGGAGGCCAAGGCAGGAGGGTCGTTTGAGGCCAAGTGTTTGAGAAGAGCCTGGGCGACATAGCAAGACCCAGTCTCTCTAAAAACAAACAAAAAAAAATTAGCCTGGCACAGTGACCTCAACTACTTCGTAAGCTGAAGTGGATCACTTGAGCCCAGGAGTTCTAGGCTGTGCTGATCTATGATTGCTACTGCACTCCAGTCTGGCCAACAGACACAGACCCTGTCTCAAAAAAATAAAGAGAAAAAAAAAAGAAATTGCTATACTAAAATTGAGACATAAGAGCTTCATAAAATTGAAAGAAAATTGTATTTCTTACAAAATAAAAAGTGGAACAGTAGAATTTACAGAGGCTACCAAAAATTAAAAGGAAAACATTTTTAAATCGCAAATATAGAAAGTAATTATAATCACAGATGGTGGTGTTGTCATTCTCTTCAACATTGAGTTTACTTAAGATTTAGTATGTTAACTGCTTTCTTTAATGTCTTCATTGCTGCTCTTGAAATAAAAATTGAGACCAATTAAATGATCATGTGGTCACGTGTCTAATCTAGGTGATTTTCTAATAATTTGGGAATTATTTCCCTGTGTTCCACAAGAAACATGCTGTTCTTTCAAGAAGTCATTATTTTATAAGGATATACTTAGCTTTAAATCAAGCTATGTTTTGCACTTACGCATTTGATTTCCTACTTCATTTTCTCTATGGATTTTAGTGAAAAGCCAATTTTTTTTTATTTTTTTATTTTTTGTCACCACAATCTCTGCTTCTTTGGGTAGGCTGAAATATCAGCTCATAGCTACTCTTCTTCAGATGTCTTTCCCTTCCTCCCTTCCATCCTTCCTTCCTCAGATTTTTTTTAGTAATTAGAAAACAATTTTCTTTCTGCCAAAAACCACAACCAAGATGATACGAAAATAAACATGCTACTTTAGATAAATCTTAGTCCCAGCAAGCATTCTGAAAAGAACCATTCAAAATTTAGGTAGATTTTAGTGAATCTAAGATGATGACCCACCATTCCAAGTGTATTGTTTTCTCAACAGATTCAAAAGAAGTTGAGGTTTTAAAATTTACAACTTAAAAAAAAATGAGTAACAGAATTAAAAGATAACCTCTATGACCTGGATGTTCTTCCATTCATTCATCCACCCCTCTAACTATTGTTTTCATTATATATTGTCATATTTATCCTTTTATAGAATAAAAGCTCCAGATGTAATAATTTAAGTCAACTTTTTGTATAAAATTTATTTAATTGATTTACTAGCCATAGATAAGTAATGTATTCTACTGAAAGAAAAGCTGGATCTGGTATTTTTATAAATCCCAACATCTATACAATTAAATACTAATTATTGTAAAATGCCTTTCAAATATATTTTCTTGTAAAATATACTGTAATGCCCAATATTAAGCCTAAATAGGTATATGTCTGAAATTTTCTGGGTCTATGCGTATACACAATATACATAAAAACATAATTTGACTGACTTGTACAAAAACTTGATTATTTTAAAGCAGAAAAATTAAGGTAATATGAACAGGGACATCAGATATCCATGTGGATTTTGCAACTTGTATGGGTTTGTAGCATCGTCCCACCAACTAAAGAAGGGAATGAGGTAACCGACAGCAACTGAGCCATGTTGGGTGTCTTAGGACACACTTTTTCTGAATGTATTTTAAAATAGTTGCTTGGTGCTGCTAGCCTGTCATAAAGTCAAATAGTGATAGAGCTGGACAGAAAAGCCTTGATACTCTGGAGAAAAGAATATAATATTGTCTCTCACAAAAATCAGAAAGCTTTCTGAAGGTTTAGAAACTTTTTAATCACTTAAACATCCCTTCATGTTTATAATAAGGTGAAATCTGGCAAAATGCATGCTTTGTGAGTTTGTGTAGATATAATTAGAAAAAGAAAAGTAGAAAAGTAAGATAGTAATGACAGTTTCCAAGTAAAATACATTGCTTTTAGAATTTTGGATTTTCATTATGCGGATTCATAAAATTAGGGAGAAGTAGAATTTTCACTGAGAGAATGGAATATCTTTATAAATGCTGCTGAAGTTCATTGTTAATTGCTGAAGAAAATGACGTTGTATAAAACCAAAATTGAGGGGTGACTTTTGGACATATTAGTTAATATATTATTGCTATTCTGATACTACGTAAAAAGGGTGGGGCGGGGGTAGAACACAGATCTAAAATGACAACTTTTTTATAGGAAAAATATATAACCTTGTTCTGCCCTCCCTAGCAACTAGAGGAAAACAAATGTTTTTGTAGAATTAGAACACATTTATTGTATTAATGTGTTATAATGCATTAAGGAATGTCACATGTAAATTATGAGTTACTAGGCATCTGGTATAAATAGCCATATAGCCATCAATAAATATATCCATTATTTGGCTAAATCCTCTTTCAAATTCTTATCATGGGTGATTTTGATGGCAATACAAGCACTGACAATCTCTCAAATTCTTAAAATCTACAGACCTTGAAACCAGATCAGCTTTTGCTAAATAGCTAAACTATTTCCATCTTTCCTCTCTGGCTAATTTTTTTCCAAACTATCCAGTGTGTTGAATAAAAACTAACTTCTCACCCTGACCCTCCCAGTTCAGCAGACCTCCAAAGCAGTTACCAAAGGGTAACAGAACACATTTTCACTGACAAACAACTAGAGGAAAAGAAAGCAGTTACCGTCTCCTCTGTGGCTTAATATCAATTGGCATGTTGATCGCGTATGGTGATCCATGAACATAAGCGCTTCGGAATCTAGCCACCTTCCCCAGAGTCAGGTACTCACAGCTGCTTGGCAAACTCATTATATCCAAAAGGCAAGAAGTAAAAGCAAATCTGAGTAGTCAGACCAGCATTCCTGGGAAGGCTGGAAAGAACATGTCAGATAATGGATTTCAGACATATGCTGCTCACTGGTTGCCCGGTGCTTCTTTGCTTCAAAAGTAAACGCGTGTTTCTCGGAGGCTAAACGTACTACCTTGTTTTCTGTTCATTCTGTTCATGGATACAGGAAGCTTGTTGCTTATTCCTAACCAGGCTCATGCTCTGACCAATTACTGGTTGAGCAGATGAAGTAGAAATTCTGTAGCTCCACAAAAGCCTGTTTCCACTCAGACCAAATCTCTGAGTAGGCAGCAAGGTTGTATCCATTTTTGTCTAACGTCGAAAAGAACGTCAACCTAATCTAACAGTAGTTTGGTAATCAGAGTTATTTACCTGTAAACAAAGCATGCATATCTGATAGGAAGGAAATAATTATTTGCTACGTTTTCAAAGACAGATATTGTTCACTAAACTGTTGTAGATACTTAGAAAACGGGATGGGTGTATGGAAATGTTACGGGCGGTTTTCCAATTCTCTGGTAAAAAAAATTGTAGGTTCTTATTCATAAATTACTATTCATGATAGAACTGAACTTAGCCTCTCAGGAACATAAAAATGGTAAGCAAATGACTTTATTCACTAAAACGTTGATGATGATACACATTTTTTTCCTCGTTTAAAACACTCTAAGAAATGCAACTTCTACCCGCACTTTGAACGAAGATCTATGGAAAAATTGATAGTGAATGTCACTAATTCTTTGTAAGCTGTTTTTTCATAACAGTGAAAAATAAGTTGGAGAAATTAAAAAGGATATTAAATAATTCTACTGAAGGCAGCAGGGTCTTAGAGAAATGCTGTATCTTTAGCCCGCAGTTTTTCTAGCCTTTATGCCATTTGCTAGAGTTACAGCAACAAAACCACAAGCGTTCAGGGTATTGAGAGTAGCAGGTGTTCAGAGTATTCTGTGAGATAATTTTTATTTTGAAAAATTATTTCTTATCCAGGATTTGAATAGACATGCCAGTTTATTTAAGCATCCCAGGACCTGGGTAAACATAAAGTGTGTTGAAAAAGGGCTACATTTTATTCTTCAGTAGCCAAATTCAGACACTGTTTGGGTTTAAACAGCAGACATTGTTCAAATCCTGAAATTTTAAATTTGAAAGAGTAGATAATTTTCCTTTTTTTAACCTTTTATTTTAGGTTTGGGGGTACACGTGAAGGTTTGTTACATAGGTAAACTTGTGCCATGGGGGTTTGTTGTACAGATTATTTCATCATCCAGATATTAAACCCAGTGCCCAGTAGTTATCTTTTCTGCTTCTCTCCCTCCTCCCACCCTTCACCCTCAAGTAGACCCCAGGGTCTGTGTCCTTCTTTGTGTTCATGAGGTCTCATCATTTATCTCCCACTTGTAAGTGAGATAATGTGGTATTTGGTTTTCTGTTCTTGTGCTAGTTTGCTAAGGATAATAGCCTCCAGTTCCATCCATGTCCCTGCAAAAGACATGCTCTCATTCTTTTTTATGGCTGCATAGTATTTACCATTTCTATTCAATAATTTTATTTTAGGTTTCAATTACAAAATTATACATGCTATTTTTTAACATGCCAAATGACACAGAAATGTGTAGATAAAAAAGATTGTTGTCTTTTCCCTTCCTTGGTAGGATTAATGGGAGGGAAAAGACAGCAAACTTTTTATTTATACAAATTTAAATATACCATACACAATACACAAACCCTCACACATGTAGAGGGATTCTCCTTCCTTTTTTAATAAAGTGGGCTCATACTATGTATAATCCTTTATCAATATTATTATTAAGTAAATCATGAAAAAGTTATTTTTGTGAATGCATAGAGACCTAGTGAGTTCTTTTCAATAGTTACATAAGATTCCATGGCATAAATGTACCATTATTTATTCAATGAGTCCTTTATTGATGGACATATAATTTTGGACTCATATAAACAATAAACACATTTGCTAATATATTCTTACTGATTGGTGCTTGTATTTCTGAAAATGGATTGCTAGCTTACAAATTGTGAACATTTTTCCCTTTAACAGGCTATGGCAGTTCATATTCCCACAGTCATGTTGGAAGATGTCAACTCCTCCACACTCATGCCAAGACTATCCATTGTTATTCAAGTTTATTCCTTTATAGTATGAAAATAAGGTAGGCAGCTCTCTGAAATATCCAGTGATTGCATACGGTTCCTTGCTGAAATAAAACTATTATTAAGGTGCCGCAAAAGTAAGAACAGCCTTTCTGAACTGAAATATATATTGGGACATAAATAAACAGCTTAGAAAGGCTTTGCACAGGTGTACAAAGGCAGAAGTCTGGAGTCTCATCAGAATGAGAGAACACTCAGTGCAAAGTTAGTAAATAGTAAATAATTTTTATTAATTTGCATAATTATGGAGAGTAAATATAGTGAAAATCCTGTTATGTTTTTACTCCAGTGTATTTTTCTTAATGGGAATAATATTTCATAATTTGGGAGAAACATCACTAATTTTACAATATGGATGTAATGCCTAATGACTGCCAACTGATTGTGATGTATGACTGTGTGTAATTTGTAGATTTTGCATAAAAAGGCTCTTTGGACATACTCCTTCATTTGAGAGTCTGAAGAACAAAAGCGCAATGAAGCATTTTCACATGCCCACTAATTTAGGAGATTGCCCAGTAGAAGAGAATAAGATTTGCTTCACATAAGAATTTCCTAGGAGGGGTAACAATCAGAAATTGAAGAATAAGATATAAACCTCTATGGTAGAGACCTATGTGTCCTATGATGGGTAAAATTCCATAGTTTTCTTAGCAGGGGCATTTTTGCTGGTACCCAGGTAATTATTTACCAAAAGTCTGTCAGGGGCTCCTAGGGATGACCTGTACTTAAATTTGGATGAGAGAGGGTTACTGCTAAACTCCAGCCTGCCAAGAATTCAGAATCTGTGAGAACTCCGGCCAACTAGCAGGAGGTGGACTTTAAGGGAAGAAAATGGAATCCTTCTATCTTCAACAATTCCCTTTCTCTGGGGCTGGAGAGAGGTAGTTGGGGACTTGATCTTTAGGAAAATAAGAACACACTGGAGAGTTTAATTTCATCTAAAGATTAGAGCTACCATCCATACCAGGCCTACCTCCAAATAAGGCTCAAATCTCATAAGGAATGGCCATGATTACCCATCTATGTTTTGTTTATTTTTGCATACTGGGATTTCTGTGGAGGACAGGTATGGAGTCTAGCACAAATCTCACTTATCATCCCCATGATTCTAAGCTCTTGAGAACATTAAAACAAAAGGAGAACTCACATGAAAGTATCTGGAACATCAATTTTCATCACTATGCTAGACGTTGCAATGTTAATAATGCCCTGCACAGCAATGAAAAGTAATTGCTAGCAAGCAGCAATTTCAATCAATAGGACTTTTCTTCTAATAACTGGAATAATACATATTAATCAACGTTCTTTCAGCCTTTAACTCTACCCTGGCCTACGTTTAGCAATTTTAAATGCTGGAGGAACTTCTTTAGGATGTTCCTAAAGAAGTCTCATATTTAGGATGAGGGTATCATCTGTTAATGACCACATCAGAGCATAAGAATTGACTGAATGATTTCCCCTGGCTTATGTCTTGGAAGACTCTCTTCTTCCCTCCCCAACCCTTGTGTTTTCTGCTCATACCTGGACTGGAGACCCATGAAAACTGGGGTTTGCATCTGCTCTCAATTCTTGGAGTTGTTCTTGATTTTGATCTCTACACTTACTGGTCAATGCATCCAATGAATTGGCTTCAAATATTCTTTATGTGCTGAAAAACTCCCACCTCTTTATTCAGAGTTCACATTTTTCTGCTGTTATCATCAGCAGCTCATGAGAGAATTCCACTTGTAAGTTCCATAGCTAGCTCATTTGAGCATTTATAATGTAATTCAAATCAACTGTATTCCTCCCCTCCTCCACTCCCTCTCCCCACCACATTTCTTCTTACATTCCCTGGTACTGGCCCCCATTCAGCCAATAACCAGACAATAACTGCTAATCAGGTCACAAACCCTAGAGACATGAATACTATTGATAGTAACAATAATATTAATAGTCAATAGATAATAGCTAACACTGATCAGATGCATTCAATGTGCTAGGCACTGTGGTTGGCAGGTTGACTAATTCTCATAAAATATGAGTTGGGCACTATTATTATACTCATTTTTCAGATGAGTAAAACAAGACACTGAGGGATAAGTTATATACCCAAGGTCACATAGGGTGTTAAGTGGTGGAGTCAGAGCTAGGAACCAATTCATCTAATTCCAGAGACCAGACTATATCTTCTACCTCTCTACACATTCGTTAATCTCTCTCTTAATTATCTTTTCCCCCTACGTTTTGCCTAGAGTTAATATTTCCAATTTTTCCTCCTTGAATCTATCCTTCACTTGCCTACCAAGATTATCTTAAAATGGAAATCTTAGCAAACTCAAGCAAGGACATGAACTTGTGAGTCCTTTGCTTGAAATTATCCAATAGTTCCACATTATTTAGTAATGAAGTTCAAAATTTAAATTCCAATACTCAGCACAGAGATGCTCTATTGTTTTGCTCTCCCTTCCTCTCCTGTATCAGCCACAAATAACACTTGGTAGTGTCCTTCCTGTACACAGTCTGTTCTTCTGCCCCACTGGGGCTTCCCAATGATAGGTACTCTGGCAAGAACATTTTTCTCTTTCTTCTCTGGCTGGCTAATTCCTTTTAAGTGTAATCTCTTCCAAAAAACATTCTTCATTCCTCAGTTTTACTTAGATGCCTCTCATCTACTTTCCCAACTCATATGACTTTAGCATACTGTTTCATAGCTATTCATGCATTTACAACTCTTCCCCACAACTTTTCTTGAGGGCAGGAGTTCTACCTTCTTTGACATTGTAATCCCAGAACCTAAAACAACATTTGCTTATTGAATAAGATAGCTGAAATCGTAAGGTCCTGATGCTCCAAAGAACTGTCCAAGTCTTTCCTGAACTCCCTTCTCAGTTACTTTCCTGAGAATAATAATTATAAATATTTGACAACTGAAATACATTGAAAGTAGTGGAGCTATTCATCATATGCAATCAAACAGAAATACTTTGCAAAGAGTGCCCAAAGGAACATGAGAGCAACATCTTTTCTCAGGAAGCAAGGGATGAATGTGGATTTTAATTAGAGGTGATGGAGATGTGCCTGCCTGGGCTACCAGTTTCAGTTCAGTAAAGAAAAGTTATCCAAATACTTGAATAAGCTCAGTATAATGCCATTATTTAATCATGCTCTGTGTTTTGAGAGTGTACTGGCAAGTTCAAAATTAATTACTCACTCTTCTATTAAGGGTCAGTTACTTATGTTCATACATTAGCTTTTCTTGTTAATCTACTCTTAAACACTGCGTATATTACACTTTGCACAGTCTTACACACAATGGCTACAGTCAGAAGGAAATAACGGTGCAAATTAAGACTTAACTACCATGAAGGTCATCACAGTGTCTTACAAAATAATAAAAAGATGTAAATATCTTTAATGCCCAACTACTTAAAATAAGGAATAGCCAATCAATGTGAATATCATGAATCCATTAAAATAATGATGTTGAAAAAGTTCCTTGGTATTTACCTAAATGAGTTGAAAGCTTACATCCAAACAAAAGTCTTCATCAATTGAAACAAACATACTATTCTAGTAAAAGATGTTAACATTCTGATGGGTAAGTAGTTTCTTAGAAATTTTATTAGCATGACCCAATCTCTCAGATTGTAAAAACTGTTGAGACTGAATTGTATGTCTTTTTCGAAGTTAAAGAACATAAAGTCCCATAAATCAGCTAGTCAGCAGGCCCACTTAATTTTATAACAAGGATAACTTTTGATCAAATCAATCAACTGTTTTGTTTTTATAAGCAGGTAAGTTTGAGATGAATGAAGCATAAGGTCTCATCTTTTTTAAAATGCTTTATTCTCCAGCTAATGGAGCCTCTTTGAGAGCGATTTCTCTCAAAATATTATGTCACTATTAACTGTCGTTGCCTCCAAAACCCAACAGAAACCCGTTGGTCACATAAAGATAAGTTTATTAGACCTACTTAAGCGAAGGAGAAAACCACGTGGACAGATACCTTAGAAGAGGAAGTTAGTGAATCAGGTATCTAAGTAAGTTTTGTTTGTTCTGCTTTGTTAAATACAAGGACAGGAAAGTAGGCCTGGTCCAAGTGCCATTTAACAGGTACCGGAAATTATGTTGGTTTCAGTTCTCCCATCTAACAAAAGCCCTTGGCTACTGGTAATCTTATCTCAACAAATCTATTATATATCCAAAGTTTAGGCTGAGCTAAAGCAGCAACAAAACCAACTGAATAAAATGACGCTCATTCATTGAAATTTCAGGTAGGCCCACACAATTCGTATTTCCAAGCTCTTTATAAGCTGTTTGGATGTTAAATGGAGTGGCATTTTGCTTTAGAATGTATAGAAATGGAAACAAATGAGTTTAATATACACAACAGGCTTTGACAACATGACTTCTTCGACAGATGTCCTATACTACTTCCCACACTTTCATCCTTAAAAAGCACAGTTTACTTGCCAAGATACAAACTGTTGCCAATGCTCAGCTGCAAAAGAATTTCCAACAGTAGGAACCAGTGGAAAGAATTAAAACACTTTAAACTTATTTCCAAATAACCAAATATATCATTATAAAGTTGTAAGATAAAAAATAATCATGCTGCAAGTTCTTACTCTGTCAACTAGCTAGTTCGGCAAAGAGGAGGGGTCTTTGGCAAACAAGGTTCTATATTTGGTTGCCAGATGACTTTTTTAAATCTGTCAATTCATTTTTCTACCCCAACCAGCCAGCCAGCATTAGTTGAGCATCTACTATGTATACACACAAGAAGTAGATGGCATAACTCCTATCTAGGAAAAAAAAAGCATACAATTCATTTGATGTGCAATTCATGCATCAAGACAGGACTGATTTCAATTGACAATATTATGAGATAGAAATAAAAGTGGTACAGCATCAGCGTATTAGTCTGTTCTCATGCTGCTATGAAGAAATGCCTAAGACTGGGTAATTTATAAAGAAAAGAGGTTTAATTGACTCACAGTTTTGCATGGCTGGGGAAGCCTCAGGAAACTTACAATCATGGCAGAAGGCACCTCTTCACAGGGTGGCAGGAGAGAGAATGAGTGCCAGCAGGGGAAACGCTAGAAGCTTATAAAACCAGCAGATCTCATGAGAAACTCACTATTGTGACAGCCGCAGGGGGGAAACTGCTCCCATGATTCAATTACCTCCCACTAGGTCCCTCCCACAACACATGGGGATTGTTGGCTGAACTATAAAATTGGAACTATAGGAATTATAGAAATGAACTATAATTCAATGGGAACTAGGATTCAAGATGAGATATGGGTGGGTACACAGCCAAGTCATATCAGTGATTCTATTTGAAACCTTGTGGCTGGCTAACATCACATCAAGCTTAATTCAGCTCCAGTTTGCACCATCATTTACTGCTTTTTATTGTATTTTTAATGTTCTCTGTCCTAGAATTCTGAACCACAAGATAGGAAGATATATGACTTGTCTTTAAATTCACCACAGTGCCCTGTACACTGTTCTATATATATTGCTACAGTGCCTAGTATGTGTCTCTGAAAATAGTAGATGCAAGGTAAATATTTGTTACTAAAAAGATGTGCAACCATATTTTATGTTTGTTGAGTTTTTAAACTAGGGGACTTTACTCTTCAGTTTGTCTGAATAGTATACAGCTATTGTCCTGGAATGATGATTAAATAGTGCCTCCTTTTACTTTTGCAATATTATTGCTTGGATTATAAATTATCTGGTTATCTTCTGGCTCTGGAACTGCACACTTACCAGGTTGCCTCAGCCACTTGCTGAATGCATCTCAGAGGCAAAGACTGAGGCTTACTCATTATTGCTTCTCCAAATCTATTTCTGTATTCCACCTCTTGTAGGGTCTGCATCAATGACCCAAGGAAAAAAAAACATATAATAGAGAAACTCATAATAAACTAAATCAGATTGAATACATCTAGAAAAGAAACAAAAGTGATCCACATGGAGATAAATTAGGCAGGCAAATATTGACCTGAATGTTCTCCTAAATGTAAATGATACAAAAGTTGTCTCCTTGTATTTAAACCCATACAGCAGTGAAATATCATTGGCATTATCAAATATCTCTAGATCCCTGAGTTTATTCAGCACAATTACAAAGTTATTTGTATGCAGGGAGAGATCAAGAATGAATAGGTTGGGGCTGGGTGCAGAGGCTCACATCTGTAATTCCAGCACTTTGGGAAGCCGACGTGGGTGGATTACTTGAAGTCAGGAATTCAAGACCAGCTTGACCAACATGGTGAAACCTTGTCTCTGCTAAAAATACAAAAATTAGCTGTGCGTGGTGGCACACACCTGTAATCCCAGCTACTTCGGAGGCTGAGACAGGAGAATTGCTTGAACCTGGGAGCCAGAGGTTGCAGTGAGTGAAGATCGTGCCACTGCACTCCAGCCTGGGTGACAGAGCAAGACTCTGTCAAAAAAAAAAAAAAAAAAGAATGGGGATGTTGGTTTCAGAGCCAAGTGATTTTGGGTCACAACCCTGCACTGCCATAAATGGCTTAGGTAACCTGGGGAAGAAATAACACCTTTCTGGTATCAGTTTCCATGACACTTAGGCATTATTCACTCATTCAACAAATATTTATCAAGTTACTATTCTAGGTTCTGGGTACCCAGTAGCAAACAAAACACATGCAAATATTCCTGCCTTTATGGAGCTGACACTCCAGTAGAGATAGGTAAATGGACATAGTAAGTAAAATATATAAAAGAAATGATAACTGATACAGAGGAAAATACAGCAGAGAAGGAGCCCAAGGAGTTCAGGGATGGGGTGAGAAGAGGGACTGCTTTGCTGCCATGGAGCCCTTGGGGTTGGGGTATAGGGGACATGGGATGACTGAAACACTGGCCTTCCTGTGATGACTGACTCAAAAAGGGATAAAAGGGTAGAAAAGACTCTGTAGAGGTAAGCAGGTAGGTGCAGGCATGGGCAGTGGTTGGTACACTGCTTGTTAAATAAATTAGGAAGTGAGTGAATGAATGAATACCTTCAATAGATATTAACTGCCATCCTAAGATATAGCAAATCTGTTACCTGAGAAAATAATCTAATGAAGCTAACATGACCTAGAGCTTAACCATTAAGATTCTGTAAGTTTCTAAACTGAAACATCTCTCTTAATTAATGAAAGAGATTCATTTTTTCTGTCATGATTCATTCCTTTCTTGATAGACTATTGCTGTATTATCACTAGATAATTTAATATATGCAATTGTGATTTAGCAGTCACTTAAAGTTTTCATATTAAATTTGATTAATTAATCCCAAATCTAGGTAATATAGAATGTATAGGCAATAATGGAAAACATAAAGTGGTGACAAATTAAGAGTAAATTAGTTACAAGTAGCCTAAGACCTTACTAACTACCTTAATTATGTAGCAACAGAAACTGGTGCTGACATTTTAAACACCTTTACTTATTCCCATCTGAAAAATAATCAGTTACAAATGCATAGAATAGTCACTACTGATAACAATTATAACTAATATCTATTGAATATTTACTTGGTGCCATCAAGCACTATTCTAAGAATTTTTCATGTAACCCTGGTCGCGGTGGCTCACGCCTATAATCCCAGCACTTGGGGAGGCTGAGGCGGGCGGATCATCTGAGGTTGGGAGTTCAAGACCATCCTGACCAACACGGGGAAACCCCGTCTCTACTGAAAATACAAAATTAGCTGTGCATGGTGGCGTATGCCTCTAACGCCAGCTACTCAAGAGGCTGAGGCGGGAGAATTGCTTGAACCTGGGAGGCGGAGGTTGTGGTGAGCTGAGATTGCACCACTGCACTCCAGCCTGGGCAACAAATGCGAAATTCCATCTCAAAAAAAAATTTGTTTTTTCATGTAACAGATCCTCATAGTTAAAAGGTTCATTAGAAGCCATGGGAAATGCAGTCTTCCCCTAATGCGTGAACAGCCTTGAAGGAAAAACAAGTATCTGGTTCTGGCATGAGGAGCCCTGCTTCATGGTACAGTATGCTTATCTTTGAGCAGATTTAAATATTGAAAAGTTCTTTGTATCAAACTAAATTTCACCTTTCTAAAAGTGCTACTCTTTGATCCTAGTCATTCAAAAACAAGCCTGAGTCTTATTTATTTATTTAGAAGCACCTGTCACCCAGGTGGAAGTGCAGTAGTGTGATCTCGGCTCATTGCAGCCTCCACAGCCTGGGCTCCAGCAATCCTCCCACCTCAGCCTCCTGAGTAGCTGGAATTACGGGCATGGGCCACTGCAGAAGTTAATTTTTTAAAAAATTTTTAGTAGAGACAGCAATTCACCATGTTGCCCAGGCTGGTCTTGAACTCCTGGACTCCAGCGATCCACCTGCCTTGGCCTCCCAAAGTGCTGAGATTACAGGCATGATCCACTGCACCTGGCCCTGAGTCTTTTTAATATGACAACCTCAGATTATCTAAACAGGAGTTTTTATTCTCTCCCTTTTCCAGGCCACATCAGTCTCAGTTCTTTTGGCAGTTCCTAATAGGTTATCATTTCCAGATGCTTCACCATCCTGGCAACACCCTTCTGGACTGATTGCTCCTTGTTGATTTCCTCTTAACCTGTGTATCTGAAATGAATCCCACACCCCAGGTGTGATATGACTATTGCAGGGCAGAGAATGTCAGTCACCTTAATTTCTCTGCTGTACATCTATGAATAAGGCTTAAGACAGAATTCCTCACATATTCTTCATTTACATGCCATCACCCTTGGGCCTCTACCATACAATTCTAATTAGCTGTGAACTTGAAATTGCAGTCATTTTTATTAGCAAGCTTAAATAACTATTGACTCTCACTTTGCATTCCAGCGTATTTACTATCTCTTTATGTTTCTGTATATTTGTTTGATTGGATGAATCCTCTTCCATCCAGGCAAATATTTAGTCTTTACTCTGTATTCTTTATCTATGTTGTTCAACTAGGAAAAAACACACTTAATAGTATTTTTATCCAATTCACACATCCATTATAGCTACCACAAGATACTTTTCCAAATATTTTACCAAAATAAAAAATACACTATTTATACAGCATATTCCTGAGTTACCAGACAAGTGATAGTGAGATTATGGCTAGTTTTGTGTAAAGTGGGAAATGCAAATGATAACAATGGGCTTTGGGACCATTTTTATTAATGAAAGATAAGATTAATGAGAGAGACGTAAAAGAAATGATAGGCAGTATCTTGGAAGATCATTCAGATATTAAATTGACTTTGTAATATGGAAAACCAATTTAGTTGAGACCAAGGCAGTGTAACTTGTGGGGAACATCAAATACTGAACACAGACTGGGGAATGAAAATGTGGCTGGACAACATCCAAGTTTTCATAACAGGTAAGCTAGGGACAATTCAGCAAGTTAACAGGTTAATGCAAACTCAAGGAGGTCAAATTATAACATCAGGGTCTTTGAGCTCATTTTCCCTTGAAAGAGATTAAATGAGAGCTCATACTCAGTGTGAAGAGTGACACCCAGAGAAAATTCACAGGAGCACATAATGTGACTGAACAAATATTTAAATAAGTTGGTACCTTTTTGCCTGGAGGTGAGAAGACAGCGGTGATTTAACGACATGTTTTGGAGACTTTCTGCAAAAATTAATGATGCCTATTACATTCTACCTTCTCTTAGGAAATATAAACACATGTGATTTTAAAGAAAAGCAGAGGGAATAGATGCAGCAACCCAGGAAGGTTACCTGGCAGTAGAGGGTCATTAAGCACTGGGTTCTTGTTGGGGACATTTTCAAAATATCTTCAAGGACCCATTTGTCCACACCCAATCGTCATAGAAGTTCACGGAGGAAAAGCCCAAGCTAAGAGTAGATCATATATATCACCGAATTAGGTGTGGGTAGAAGTCATTGGCCCATACCATCTTGCTACCAAAAGCAACTCTTTTTAACCTTTTCCCACCCCTATACATCATTAAAAAGTCAATCACTTAATTATAATTTATTTTGACCTTAGAAAAACCCAGCAGAGTGGGAAACTTCAACACATCCAAGAGAAAAATAAAATGGCCCCTGTCCTCACAAAGCTTACAATACTTTTTAGAAGAAATGACTTAAAGACAATAAATTTACAGTCAATGTGAGATAGTACATACTGTGTGGCCCAAACATAACATGTTATAAGAGTTCAGGGAATGTAAAATCAATGCCCACATGAAGTAAACTAATTCAGTTTACACAACGACCCTTTTGCTAATCTCATTCCAGGCAGACGACAGAATGCCTGAAAAAAAATTGATTGCGTAGTTTCTAGAATATGAATTTGACAATCTTATCATTTTTCTTATGAATAGACACAAAGAAATAGACAAAGACAGCAAATGTTATACTCAAAGGCTTACATAATGTTACCTTCAAAGATGGCATATGTTTGCACTTATTTTTTATTTCCATAAAAGAAATGGCAGAATTCCTGAACAGCATGTTCCATTTAGAAATAAAAGCATGTACTCTCTTGTTCTCCTTTCCAATACTGGAAAATCAATAGTGTGATTATATGGAGACAGAAAAGGCCCGGTCATCTGAACTAACAATATCATTGCTATTATTAATAATAGAGTGCAGTATCTAGAATTTATTTAACATGTGATTATTTTGCCATCACGAACAATGTTAATCCCCAAAAGAACAGATGGTACAACCATATTTTAAATTATTCAATGAAGTGTGTTTTTTAAATCACAAATGTGTATGAGCAGAATGGATGCATTTGAAATTTAACCCTTGCTTATATTTTTGCTGTCATACAGTCTAAGAGGTAAGCAGTCAACGGAGAAGTGTCCTTTTCTCTCTCTTGACCTTTTGGATACAGTGATGATAGAAAATAGGTAATGAGGAGAAAAAAAATCACAGAATTTCATATGGAAATTTTTTTAAAGAGAGAAAACAAGAGAAATACAGGACTTGTTTTGGGTGGCACAAGAGGGTAACACTAAGGTAGCAGTCTCTTCTCAGTGAGTTAGTAAACATTAAACTCTTGAGATCAAACAGGAAAGTATCTAAGCCCACTCTCCAGTGCTTTTCTATAATGACACGCTCTTCACAGGGAACTATAATTTTAGCGAACTCCATGAATGCTTAGAAGATCATGATAGCCAGGGTACTTGTCTTTTTGCTTTGGGCTATTCATACTTAGAGCATAGTGAGAAAACAAGAGAAAGCTTCTCTGGGGTTTTTCTAAAGATATCACATGCAAACCCTGGGCTTGGCTACAGACCTTGGGCCTTGCTCATAGATATGGATAAATTGGAATATGATATTAATGCAGAAAGTTAACAAAGGGAAATGCTATGACCTGAAAGGTGTAGGATGGAGTGGGTAAATTGGTCCTGCTTGGATCAAATATGGACAGCAGGCCTGAGTTTGTCCAACATATTTTTAATTTTGTTCTTCCTTTTGATCCAACATTTAAAGCACACAGAAAATGTCACATTAAAGTTGAGATTTGGGCTTCTTTTGAATGTTTACGAGGTTTAAAACCTTGAGTTCCCCGTCGGGCGCGGTGGCTCATGCCTGTAATCCCAGCACTTTGGGAGGCCGAGGGGGGCGGATCACGAGGTCAGGAGAACGAGACCATCCTGGCTAACACGGTGAAACCCCGTCTCTACTAAAAACACAAAAATTTAGCCGGGCATGATGTCAGGTGCCTGTAGTCCCAGCTACTCCAGAGGCTGAGGCAGGAGAATGGCATGAACCTGGGAGGCGGAGCTTGCAGTGAGCCGAGATCACGCCACTGCACTCCAGCCTGGGTGACAGAGCGACAGTCCCTCTCAAAAACAAACAAACAAACAAACAAAAATACCTTGAGTTCCCCTCCCTACATATTGCCAGCTACCTCCTTCAGATAGGGCAAGCATTCTCCAGTTTGATAATCCCCATTCAAGTTCTGTAACTCAGATACATTTCTTTCTGGTTCTATAAGTATTTAATCTAAAGGCCTTTCAAGTAAAACTGAGTTAGGAAAAAGTAAATCTGCTACCACCTGGTCAAACTCTAACCAAAACATCTCTAAAACCAAGCACTTTTAGAGAATGTCCTATCCTTCCCAGCACAATTTACTTACCTACCAGGAACTATTTTCAACTCTTTACGAAGCACTAAACCTGAATTCCAATCGATCTGGAATTACCTCATTTGTTATGTATCAAAAATTCTCTAATATATTATGAAAAAACCTAGGTTTTATTTACCAGTGTATACCTATATTTAAATCAAGATAAATAAATCAATTTTAGTGAAGGAAGAATCATTCAGTACCACATTTTTCATGCATTCAAGAAACATATCCAGTTTATGCTGGCAAATACTCCCCCAATGGTACTGACATATATTGTTCATCTGGCTTATGGTGACATATCTGAAGTTTCTGACAATGCTGTTCTCAACATTTATATGGTATTAAATTGACCCTATGCAGGCTGAACTGCCTGAAAATACAGATTCTGTTGCAATTTGTCTGTAGTTGTAAAGAAAGTCAATTATTTAATCAGAATTTAAGAAGACTTCTACATGACCCTGATAATACCAACGATTTAGTCAAAATTATTTGACATAATACAGACAAAAATAACACAGTTAACAGAATGTAGCCTTTTTGAGTAGTTTCCGGCAACATGTAAGCATAGTCTAAATCCAGTCTTAATCAAATGCTTCAGATTAGCAAAAATTCATAGTTTGGGAATTATGTCATGTTGCTTATACAGAATTTATTTATTTATTTATTTACCTACCTATATGTGGAAACAGGATATAATTCACTTTTGAAAAATATATTACTGACATCTGCCTCACAATGTAATTTCTTTTTGATGGCTAGAAATACTAAAGAAGAAGAGAAAGCATGATACACATCAGTGATTTTTAAAGCAGTCTTTTGTCTGCCCCATGGTCATACATATCTGAGTGCTGAGTAGCTATAAATGAATTCCCATGGTTGGTTTAAAGATAGAGTCCCCAGTAACTAAATAACTGAGCTAAGAGAATTTGCCAGTTTTGGCTTCTGATATAACAGAGGCAATTGTTTAAGAAAGCATAATGTGAAAATTTTTTAATTAAAAAGAGCTGTAAAGACAATTTAATTTGGTCACTGTGCTATATGTATACACATGTATTATATAACATATACAATCTTTTATGTATAAAAATATATAGACAAATATCAATGGATCATTTTATTTATATTCATTATAACTACTTAAGTAACTTAATAATTTTAACACTTATAAGTGTTACCTATAAAGTAACAAGAGTGATTCTTCAAATCACCACATGCAAATTCAAACCAATGTTTCCTAAATATTTATTTCAACGAAAAAATCTAGTGAATTCTATTAGGATTAAAGACATTTTTGACATTCTCTTTGGGAATTATGATTACAGTCCACTTCCAGTGTGCATAAGAAAACTGCCTCTTAATTTTATAGTTACTTCCCATTTTGACTCAAAATAGCATTCGCTAACTGGATCATCAACTTTAATCATCAGGCTTAATGCCAAAGGACTTTTGGCAGCTTCACAGAACCAGATAAACCTTCGACAGATGGAGATTTGTCATCAATGATTTCAAAAACGTAGCAAAGGCTCTTTCGAAGGTAAGTTCAAAAGGGGAATCCCTGAAATGTTTGAATAATGGCAATATCCTTGAGATATTACTAGTACGGAGCGCCCCACAGGCATCATTTAGAAAGGCTCAAACTCCATTAGATTAATGGGTAAGTTCTGCTGTGTTCTAGCCAGTCTTTCTGCCTCTTTTCTCTTCGGTTCATGTGTGTTTTTAAAATAGTAAAACAAAAGGTGTGTAATTTCCAGAGTCAATGTCAGAGGTTCACGCTCTATTTAGACTTTTTGGTTGTGCAGATTTTATCACAATCGCTAAAATGTCACATCAGAAATAATGAAAAATAGTTATCGCTTTCACATTCCTTTAGTGCACATTCCTTTGCAGCATCCATGCAGGTGCATTAGAGATTTGCTTTTTGGGGAACCTAATGAGGGTCAGACTGGTCAGCCTGTGGGTGCTACATCTGCAGTTTACTACCCCAATTTTCTGGTGCTGTGAGATGGGTCAGACTTGGCAGTGGCCAAGATTGATGTTATGTGGACTTTCGAGTTCGTGAAGCAAAATCCAAGAATCTTACCTTCACTCAACATGGCTACAACTGAATCCATCAGCTGTTCTTTCCCTGATTTACCTCCCTGTACTTTCTCATCTGGTAAACTCCTAGTTATTCTTCAAGATTCCACTGTGATTTCTACTCCAAGATTGCTTGCTGGAATGGAGAAAAGGTGAGTGTAGGGAAGGTAAAGCAAACACTCCCTCATTTAGCTATTAATTCATTAATTATCAATAAACACTTTTTAGGGTATCCATTATGCACCAATCACACACTTGGGTCTCATGGATGAATATCACATTGCTCCTGCCCTCCAAGGGCCCACCACTGAGGGAAGGAGAGAGACAAGTAAACCAGGCACAATACAGTGTACAAATTATTACAGGATAGATGTATGGGCTTTTAAACACAGCTAAGAAGAAAAGGAATAGTAATTCATCAGAATGAGGAAGTAACATTAGATATAGCTTTGGGACAGTGCACAGAATGTATGTTAAAAACCTTAAGTAGTTTTGTAATTCATTTAAAAGAATCTGATAGATTGTGTTATTGTAAAAATGTTTAACAGCTTTCTGAGCCCATTATTGTGCCAGGATTATACTTCCTGCCCCACTGATACCAAGTTGATCTTGCAACCCACTTTGGCCAATGGCATGTGCATGGAAGAGATCTGTGGCATTTCTAAACAGAAGTTTTAAAAAATCACTGTGTGCCCCTGCCATCTCCCAGTTTCTTCTGCCTTCTCAGGATGGGCAGTTCATCTAGGGTTGGTTCCAGAACAAAAGGAACATATCAGTATCACCCAGCCAAGAACAAGTAGTGAGAGCAAGAAATAAGACTGTGGCTATAGCAACTGAAATATCAGGGTGTAACCTCAGCCCAATTAGTCAAAATAAGCTGAAACAAAGAAGCTCATCATAGTCTGGCAGATTTTACGAAGACGTGTATTTCTTTATTCAAAGCAGGCTGACGCATGGATGTTGAGCTGGTAAAGGTTAAAGTATTTTGTAAAATAAAATGGTAACTTCTCTAACCTTTCATGAGGGTTTTGACAATAAGCTTTAAGATTCTCTGGCTGCCAAGTGAGGTGGGACTCTCCATGCCATGCCCCAATATTCCCTCAACCACACTGATGAGGAGATTTTGCCTATTTCCCTTCTCCATGTTCATTTCCCTGGCTCTGGGTTCTGTTCTCACACCTGTCTCTTCCCATTGTTACTCCCTTAGTAAGCAGTGCTTGAGAGTGCAGGTCGAGCTGGCAATGAAGTCTTTTGAATTTTCAATACATCTGGGTATTATTTCAAGTATCATTATAACAATAATACACTAAAGTTTGCAACAGAAATAATTGCAGCCACAATTCAAAGAACACTCTTTTGCAGTGGTAAGTCTTAAATGTGTTTTGTTTTGTTTCTGTATCAATACAGAAAGTAAAAGGGAAGAATGTAGAATAATGTAGTAGAATGTTGTAGTTTGGGAATATCCATTTTTTTTTTTTTTTTTGGGGAGGGGGGTGGTGGAAGGACATCCAGGCTAGAGTGCAGTGGCATAATCACTGCAACCTTGACTTCAGGACTCACACGATCCTCCCATTTCAGCCTCCCGAGTAGCTGATACTATAGGTGTATGCCACCATGCCCAGCTAATATTTTTTAAATTTTGTAGAGATGGGGTCTTGCTATGTTGCCTAGGCTAGTCTTGAACTCCTGGGCTCAAGTGATCCTCCCACCTTGGCCTCCCAAAGTGCTGGGATTACAGGAGTGAGCCACCATTCCCAGCAGCTTGGGAATATCAACAACAACAAAAAACTGCTCCGCAGGTGAGTCTGTTACAATTTTCTACCTCCCATCAACATGCTGTCTTCTGACCCCAAATCCAGATTGAAAGGCCGTGCTTCACATATGTGAGAGATTACAAATCAAAGAACTAGAAATACCATTTGACCCAGCCATCCCATTACTGGGTATATACCCAAAGGACTATAAATCATGCTGCTATAAAGACACATGCACACGTATGTTTATTGCGGCACTATTCACAATAGCAAAGACTTGGAACCAACCCAAATGTCCAACAACGATAGACTGGATTAAGAAAATGTGGCACATATACACCATGGAATACTATGCAGCCATAAAAAATGATGAGTTCATGTCCTTTGTAGGGAGATGGATGAAACTGGAAAACATCATTCTCAGTAAACTATCGCAAGGACAAAAAACCAAACACCGCATGTTCTCACTCATAGGTGGGAATTGAACAATGAGAACTCATGGACACAGGAAGGGGAACATCACACTCTGGGGACTGTTGTGGGGTGGGGGGATGGGGGAGGGACAGCATTAGGAGATATACCTAATGCTAAATGACGAGTTAACGGGTGCAGGAAATCAACATGGCACATGGATACATATGTAACAAACCTGCACATTGTGCACATGTACCCTAAAACCTAAAGTATAATAAAAAAAAAATCAAAGAACAATGCTTTTGATGCACCAAAGCATACAAATACCATTAGCAGTCCTGTGTTCCACTGTGAACAGCATTAATGCCCTTCACCCAGAGTGTTCCAGCATCTTCCTGAGTTACCTGAGATCATCCTGCTTTGTACCTGTTGCTGGGTTTATGCCTGTCTTCTTGTGAAGTTAGTAATAGTCCTCCCTTTTACTACTTGAGACAGCAAATTATTTGATCACTCCAAAGCTAGGTTCATTACCAAGAAATGTTGAGGCCCAGGAAAAGTTTGTGCTGGGAATTTTCCACAGTGCTCCCTCATATTAAGCAGGTATAGTTTTTCTCCCAAATCGATTCCTTCTAAAGTTGTGATAAAACTTTAAAAATGCTCTACCCAGTAAAACCTTGAACCCATTGTACAAAAGTATTCCTTATTTAACCTTGGAGCCTTTATATGAGTTTTTCATATTAAACTCCCTTACTTAACTCCCTCTTCTTACCTGCCACAAATATCTTTACTCATAGCATTCATGGTTTCCTTCATAGGACAGAGAAATGTATCAAATGATTTTAGTTCAGGAACCAAAAGAACAATCCCATTTTCAGCACGTTAAAAATGCTTACAGTCTAACATTGGTTAAATTATGTAGGTTTTCTCAGTCTGAAGTCATGTTGGTAGGGGATATGGCAGGGTGTGTAATTAGTTAAGAGTGGCAGGAAAAAAAACACCTACTTTATGGTCCACCCCCATTCCCAATCTCCACTACAAAACAGGGAGGAAGCTCCACAGAATTACGATTTCCTTGAATCACTTCAATTTGTACAACACTATTTGCAGAACTTTTATGAAGCAAAGATTTGAACTATTAATAATAGCTAACATTGCAGCTACCCAAGGGCACACATATCTCTACCAAATGGAAGCTGACTAGCAGAATTCAGTTTCTATGTGTTTGCCATTTAGCAGTTATTTTTCCACCACTTTGGTTATATGCACCATACTGACATCCAGAGCAATGCCATTTCTGCCTTATTTTAAGATAAAATGCTAAACCAAAAGCTCTATTCTGACTATGTAAATGATCGCCTTGTGCCAACTGATTAGCATTTTTAAGGCAAAAAATTTCAAAGAGATAGCATGTTACGCATGTTACACTTAGCGTGAAAGCAAATAATCTATTGGCTAATGTTTTTGTAGCACCACAGTCTTCCTCTGACCTATGAACTATATGTAAGACAGGAATGTGTTAAGATTTTTTTCTCTAAAATAAAATTTCAATTCATAACAATAAGTTCACAACTCAATCACTCTGTCAGTATTGGCTGGTAACAAAAGGAACCTGGTGGGTCAGCAGTTTAGCACTGAGTGCACTGTGTCCATCTAGTGGCCAAAAGGTGACTGAGTGCTCTAAAGAGGTTTCACAGCATAAAGAATAAAAGGCAAGGTGGCTGGTTTTTCTAAAACAACTTTAACCCAAACACTGTGCACACATTTTTAAATTCTAACAACTATTAATCAAATAACTTTCATTTTCTGCAAAGACTACAGCAAACGTCCTTCTTCTTTTTTCTCAAATACTTGAGTCCCCACTTCCCACACACAGCAGATGACATTCCTACTCAAGGAGAAAATAGTAACCATCAAAAAGGAACATTCTCCATGTCCAGCCATCAAAGTGACAAACACATCTACTCCCACAGTCATCATTTCCATTTTCCATCCTGTTACCAACTCGGGCAAATCCTTCCACCTGTGCTTTGGTTCTCTATAAGCTTCTCACATTCTCTGATACACAGCTTCATCCATTTTTCCCTTACTCTTTTCCTCCTCTTTACCAAATCTTTTCCATAAGCACTCAGATGGAACCAGTTATTTTTCACTGTACATAATAAGATCCCTCTCAATTCCTACTTCTCTATCCAGATACTTCTTACCTCCTCCTCACTCTGAGCATAATTTCTTGAAATAGTTTTGTTTATATTCACTATCTTGATTCTCCCTTGGTACTTACACCTCAACCCACTTCAATCTGGTTTATGCTCCCACTATATGGAAATTTCTCCCATTGGGTCACCAACTGTGTTTCACTAAACCAATGAACATTTCCGAAGCTATTGGCCATTCCCTCCTTTCTGAAACACTCCTTTCCTTTGGCTTCCATAGCACCTAACTTTCTTGGTTTTCTTCTTAAGTCTCTGTCCATGTCTTTCACTTCAGTGTTGCCTTCAAATATTGGCAGTTCTTAGGCTTGAGACAGGGCTCTCTTGTTCTCCTAATCTTGCACCCCCTTTAGTTGATTTTATTGACTCAAACAACTTCTATGACCATCTGTATATGGATAGTTCCCCATCAGTTTCTCTGGTCTGCATCTGCCTCCTGAGCTCCAGACACATACAGCACACCTGACTCCTGGACAGCTCCCCCTGGAGATAACCAACATATACCTCAAGTTCAACTGTGGAACTCTTCCTCCTCCAATATTCCTTCTTACTGTGATTAGAACCCCAGCTACCCAGTTGCTCTGTTTTGAATCCTGAAAATAATCCTAACCCTTTCCTCAATCTTGTTTCACAGAGTCTCTCAATTACCAAGACATGCAGACTCCACCTCCTACCTCTATCTCTCAGATAAGCTCACTTTCCTCCATTGCCTGTGCTATCATTCTGCTCCATACCAACAACACTGTCTGTAATAATCTTCTAAATGTTTTCCTGCTTCATCCCAAGTAATTCTATACAATGCAGCCACTGACTTTAAAAAACTCAAATGCCCATGTCATTCCACTGTAATGTCTTCCAATGAGCTTGACAGGCGTCAAATATTCTTGACCTTCTTTCTCTTGTATGTCACATTCCAGTTGTCTACATCTTTAGTTTCTAAAATGTGCCTCATTTTCCTTCCCATTGCACATGATCTAGAAAAACCTTGTCCAACACATGAGGCCCAGGACGGCCTTGAATGTGGCCCAAAACAAATTAGTAAACTTTCTTAAAACATTGAGATTTTTTTTTTTGTGATTCTTTTTTTTAGCTCATCAGCTATTGTTAGTGTATTTTCTGTGTAGCCCAAGACAATTCTTCCAATGTGGCCCAGGGAAGACAGAAGATTGGACACTTCTGATCTAGAATATTCTTCCCCTCTCCATTGATACATTTATATTCACACTTGAGGTTTTAGCCTAAATTTTACTTTCTCAGTAAACCTTCATTGACTACTTCTAACATAAGATCGGCCTCTGCCACTCTTATCAAGGCTTTATCAAACAGCTTCTAACTAAGATAAAAGAAACACTCTATGCATTTTAAAAGTAGTGGATTTAATAGATCTGATTCATTGCATTGGTGATGGAAGAGTTGAAATGCCAAATAGGGGACTGTGAGGCAACTTAGGGGTTAGAAACAACAGGAAGCAACTACCACCCCTGGCCTAGAGCAAAAAAGGAGGGCTGATGTATGCAAGGATTAGGGTCACCTGGCTGAGGGTGAAGCCATGGAGGAGACACAGCTACTGCCTGAGGTGCTGCCTCAGGTAGAGAGAGTAAAACACTCGGGCTTCTCTCTTTCTGCCTCTCCCCAAATGCCCACCAGTGCCTCCAATGTGCTGCATCTATCTAACAAAGGACATGGAAGTCTTGAGACCACACAGCCTTCAGAGCGTAGCCTCTGACAATAAAGGGCAGAGAAAGGGCAATACGTGGTCTGAAAATAAATAGGTAAAAGGCCTCACAAAAACATTCATCACATTTAACATCATTACTCCTAAAGATTTTCTTCCACTCCAAACTGTAAGAATGATGAGGACAAGGACTATGGCTTAACAGATTTTCTCTTTTAAATAGCAAAGTGACTGAAACAGGCATATCTCATTTTATTGTGCTTTGTTTTGTTGTGCTTTGCAGAGATTGCTTTTTTGTTTTTTTTTTAACAAAATGGTTTGTGTCAACCTTGTGTAAAGCAAGTCTATGGGTACCATTTTTCTAACAGCATGTGCTCACTTCATGTCTCTGTATCACATTTTGATAATCCTTGCAATATTTCAAACTTTTAAAATTATTTTAATACCTATTATGGTGATCTGTAATTGGTGATTGTTGATGTTACGATTGTATTTGTTTAGGAGTACCATGAGCCATGCCTATATAAGATGGCAAACTCAATTAATGTGTGTTCTGACTGCTCCACCAACTGGCCATTCCCTATCTCTCTCTTTCTCCTCAGTCCTCCCCAGCCCTGAGACACAGTAATATTGAAATTAGGTCAATTAATACAATGACCTCTAAGTGTTCAAGTGAGCTGAAGAGTAGCACATCTCTTACTTTAAATAAAAAGCTAGAAAAGATTAAGCTTGCTTAGTAAGGCATGTCAAAAGTCAAGACAGACAGAAAGCTAGGCCTCTTGTACCAAACAGCCAAATTGTGAATGCAAAAGTAATATTCTTGAAGGAAATAAAAAGTGCTACTCCAGTGAATACAAACGATAAGAAATTGAAACAGCCTTGTTGCTGAAATAGAGAAAGTTTGAGTCGTTTGGATAGAAGCTCAAACCAGCCACAACATTCCCTTAAGCAAAAGCCTAATTCAGAACAAGGCCTTAACTCTCTTCAATTCTATAAAGATTGATAGAGATGAGGAAGCTGCAGAAGAAAAGGTTGAAGCCAGCAGAGATTGTCTCATGAGGTTTAAGGAAAATGCCATCTCCATAACACAAAAGTGCAAAGTGAAGCAGCAGGTGCTGATATCAAAGCTATAGGAAGTTATCCAGAAGATCATTGAAGCTATATTAAACAACAAATTTTAAATGTAGACAAAACAAACTTTTATTGGAAGAAGATGCCATCTAGGACTTCCACAACTAGAAAGAATAAGTCAGTGCTTGTCTTCAAAGCTTCAAAAGATAGGCTGATCCTCTTGTTAGGGGCTAATGCAGCTGAGGGCTTTAAGTTGAAGCCAATGTTCGTTTACCAGTCTAATAATCCTGGGGCCATTCAGAATGACACCAAACCTATTCTGCCTGTGCTCTGTGCCTGAAACAACAAAGCCTAGATGGCAGCACATCTGTTTACAGCATGATTTACTAGACATTTTAAGCCCACTGTTGAGACCTACTGCTCTTATATAAAGATTTTTAAAAATATATTACTGCTCATTGACAAAGCACCTGGTCATCTAAGAGTTCTGATGGATGCATGATATGGTTTTGCTGTTTTGCCACCCAAATCTCATCTTGATTGTAACTCCCACAATTCCCACATGTCATGGGAGAAACCTGGTAGGAGGTGATTGAATGATGGGGGACGGGTCTTTCCTGCACCATTCTCATGATAATGAATAAGTCTTACAAAATCTGATGGTTTTAAAAACAGAAGTTTCCCTGCATAAGCTCTCTCTTTGCCTGCTGCCATCCATGTAAGACGTGACTTGCTCCTCCTAGCTTTCTGCCATGATTGTGAGGCCTCCCTAGCCCTGTGGAATTGTAAGCCTATTAAACCTCTTTTTCTCCCCAGTCTCAGGTATGTCTTTATTAGGAGCATGAAACCAGACTAATACAGTAAATTGGTACCAGTAGAGTGGTGCATTGCTGAAAAGATATCTGAAAGTATGGAAGTGACTTTGGAACTGGATAACAGGCAGAGGTTGGAACAGTTAGGAGGACTCAGAAGAAGACAGGAAAATGTAGGAAAGTTTGAAACTTCCTAGAGGCTTGTTGAATGGCTTTGACAAAAATGCTGATAGTGATATGAACTATAAGATCCAGGCTGAGGTGGTCTCAGATGGAGATGAGGAACTTTTGGGAACTGGAGCAAAGGTGACTCTTGCTATGTTTTAGCAAACAGACTGCTGGCATTTTGCCCCTGCCCTAGAGATCTGTGGAACTTTGAACTTGAGGGAGGTGACTTAGGGTATCTGGTGGAAAAAATTTCTAAGCAGCAAAGCATTCAAGAGGTGACTTGGGTGCCGTTAAAGGCATTCAGTTTTATAAGGGAAGCAGAGCACAAAAGGTTGGAAAATTTGCAGCCTGACAATGCAATAGAAGAGAAAATCTCATTTTCTGAGGAGAAATTCAAGCCAGCTGCAGAAATTTGCATAAGTAACGGGGAACCAATTGTTAACCCCCAAGACAATGAGGAAAATGTCTCCAGAGCATGTCTGAGGTCTTCATGGCAGCCCCTCTCACCACAGGCCTGGAGGCCTAGGAGGAAAAAAATGGTTTCATGGGTCAGGCTCAGGGTCACCATGCTGTGTGCAAGCTAGGGACTTGGTGCCCTGTGTCCCAGCCACTTCAGCTGTGACTAAAAGTGGCCAAGGTGCAGCTCACGCCATGGCTTCAGAGGGTGCAAACCCCAAGCTTGGCAGCTTCCATATGGTGTTGAGCCTGCAGGTGCACAGAAGTCAAGAATTGAGGTTTGGGAACCTCTGCCTAGATTTCATAGGATGTATGGAAATGCCTGGATGCCCAGGCAAAAGTTTGCTGCAGTGGCAGGGCCCTCATGGAGAACCTTTGCTATGGCACTGTGGAAGGGAAATGTGGGGTTGGAGCCCCCACACAGAGTTCCTACTGGGGCACTGTCTAGTGGAGCTATTAGAAGAGGGCTACCATCCTCCAGATGCCAGAATGGTAGGTCCACTGACAGCTTGTGCCATGTGTGTGGAAAAGCAGCAGACACTCAACACCAGCCTGTGAAAACAGCCGGGAAGGAGGCTGCACCCTGCAGCACCACAGGGGTGGAGCTGCCCAAGACCATGGGAACCCACCTCTTGCATTAACATGACCCAGATGTGAGACATGGAGTTAAAGGAGATCATTTTGGAGCTTTAAGATTTGACTGCCCTGCTGGATTTTGGACTTGCATGGGGCCTATGGCCCCTTTGTTTTGGCCAATTTCTCCCATTTGGAATGGTATTTACCCAATGCCTGTATCTCCATTGTATCTAGGAAGTAACTAACTTACTTTTGATTTTACAGGCTCATAGGTGGAAGGGACTTGCCTTGTCTCAGATGAGATGTTGGACTGTGGACTTTTGAGATAATGCTGAAATGAGGTAAGACTTTGGGAGACTGTTGGGAAGGCATGACTGGTTTTGAAATGTGAGGACATGAGATTTGGGAGGTGCCAGGGGCAGAATGATATGGTTTGGCTGTGTTCCCATCCAAATCTCATCCTGAATTATAACTCCAACAATTCCCCTGTGTCGTGGAAGAAACCCAGTGGGAGGTGATTCAATTATGGGGGCAGGTCTTTCCTGTGCTATTCTCCTGATAGTGAATGAGTCTCACAAGATCTGATGGCTTTAAAAATGGGAGTTTCCCTGCACAAGCTCTCTCTTTGTTTGCTGCCATCCATGTAAGATGTGACTTGCTCCTCCTTGCCCTCTGCCATGACTGTGAGTCCTTCCCAGCCATGTGGAGCTGAGTCCATTAAACCTCTTTTTCTTCCCAGTCTTGGATATGTCTTTATCAACAGCATGAAAACAGACTAATACAATACACAAGATTCATGTTGTTTTTATGCTTAACACAACATCCTTTCTGCAGCCATGATTCAAAGAGTATTTCAAGTCTTATTATTTAAGAAATACATTTGGGAAGGCTACTTTCTATAGTGATTCTTCTGATGTATATGGAAAAAGAAAATTAAAAATCTGGATAGGAGTCACCATTCTAGAAGCCATTAAGAACATTCACGATTCATGGGAGGAGGTCAAAATATCAACACTACCAGGAGTTGAGAAAAGTTGATTCCAACCCTCATGGATAACTTTGAAGGGTTCAAGTGAAGCAATTAACTGCAGATATGGTAGAAATAGCAAGAGAACAAGAATTGGAAGTAGAGCCTGTAGATGTGACTGAATTGCTGCAATCTCAGCAACAAAGGGATGAGAAGTTACTTCTTATAGATGAGCAAAGAAAGTGGTTTCTCAAGATGAAATCTACTAATGGTACAGATGCTGTAAAAATTGTTGAAATGACAATAAGATTTAAAATATTATATAAACTTAGCTGATAAAGCAGCAGTTGGGTTTGAGAGGATTGACTCCAATTTTGAAAATTCTACATTGGGTAAAATCCTATCAAACAGTATATTACATGCTGCAGAGAAGTCTTTTATGAAGAGAAGAGTCAATCAATGTGGTAAACTTTATTGTCGCCTGGTTTTAAGAAATTGCTACAGCTTCTCTGACCTTCAGCAACCGCCACCCTGATCAATCAGTAGCCATGGACATCAAGGCAAGACTTCCTACCAGCAAAAAGATTACTACTTGCTGAAGTCTCAGACGATCCTAAGCAATTTTTAGCAATGCAATATTTTAAAATTAAGGTATGCACATTGTCTTCTAGACATGCTATTGAATACTTAATAGACTATAGTGTAAACATAACTTTTGTATGTACTGGGAAACCAAAATGTGTGTGACTCACTTTATTGCAATATTCACTTTATTTTGGTGATCTGAAACCCAACCTATCATATCTCTGAACCCTATACTTAAGAGATGTTCAGGAAAAGTTGGCTGAATGGGTAAATGAACACGATACCATCGTTCACATTTGCAGATGGTGCAAATGAGACCTATAGAACTCACATCTGTAATCCCAGCACTTTGGGAGGCCGAGACAGGTGGATCACCTGAGGTCAGAAGCTCAAGACCAGCCTGGCCAACATGGTGAAACCCCATCTCAACTAAAAATACAAAATAAAAATAGCTGGGCTTGGTGGTGGGCACTTGTAATCCCAGCTACTTTGGGAGGCTGAAGCAGGAGAATCGCTTGAACCCAGGAAACGGAGTTTGCAGTGAGCCGAGTTCATGCCATTGCATTCCAGCGTGGGTGATAAGAGTGAAATTCTGTCTAAAAAAAAAAATAATAATAAAAAGAAAAGAAAGAAAGACAAAACAAGACAAGAAAATAACGACCTACAGTCCCACAGCTAGGAAAATGTGGACCGTTAATGTGATTCTAATCTGACTCCTTATTCTTGTTACTGGACCATATTGACTTCTGATCTGCTTTCTTATTATTTTGCCTTCTAATACACTATGATACATGGATTTTAAAAGAACACACAGCCATTCTGTGGTTTTGATACATAGTGCTGAGATCACATCTTTGATTCTTTTACTATTTATGCACTTAATGAACATTTATTAAACATCTAATAAATTTGATAACCAAAAACTGTGTAGAAAGAAACTATTAATTTTGTTCATCATTGTATTACCAGAACTTGGGACATGCCTTGCACATAATAAGCCTTCAATACATATTTGGTGAAAGAATCATTGCAGAAGTAAATTTCAATGACACTAACTGCTTAAGATACAGAGAGAGCTCTTGACATTAAGGAATTCTCAGTGAAACCTCACTGGAAATAGTCTATGAACTAATTAAGAGATACTGAAGGATTTTGAACTGCAGAGGGTGTACCACTGAAACAAAGTAGGCACTACTTGCCTGCTTTCTGAGTCTGCTTTGTTTGTTCTCTCAGGCTCTGTCTGTGGCTGGAATCCCTACACCTTCTATCATTGTTGAACTGCTTTGCATGTTAAAAAATAACACATTTTGGGAATTAACTATACAATTAGTTAAGCAAGGGGACAAAAAAAAAAAACACCCAGATTGGTACCTTGTTAACCTACATTGATTTCTGGACCAGGTAAATCCTCAATCTCTCCTCTGCCAAAAGAAAATGACAATGCATAAAAATAATGCAGAAAGCTTAACTGACACAGTTCTGTCAGTGTTACTACTCTAGATCTGCAAGGAAATCTGATTGCTTGCACTTACATGAAACTTTCGCATGGATATTGCAGCATCCTTCCCCAATCTTATATTTTACTGGCAATGCAAGAAGACATAATTTGCATGAGATGCAGAAAGTGGTAAATTAGAAAAATTAACTACGAAGTTGTTTGCCAATAGAAGTTTATATTTATCTTAGTATAAATAATTTAATGTGTATTTTCCTTCATGATTGAATTTATAATGGATATTCGATGATTAATTTATTTTTGTAGAATAAAAACTGTTTTTAATGGCCCTTTTAACTGTACTGTCTAGCTTTGGTTTCAGTGTTATTGAAACATTTACTCCATTTCTAAGCATTTTGAGAAGATAATTCTGTTAAAGTTTAAACAATAGTGTTTTTAAAAACCAGGTGAACTTTTCTCCTTACCCTGTCTTATGTACTAAAAAAACCAGGTTAATTTTTAAAAGTATTCATTTGGGAAGCATCTTTCTGAGAGGTGAAATAGTCTTACATCAGAAAAGACAGAAGCAGAGGCTAGTGCCTGGAATGTGTTTGTCTCTATCTTGATAGTTCCAACAGTGCTTACCTGTTTCACGTTCTATACATTTTGGCTTCAAATCCAGTGGTTGTCAACTCTGGATGTACCTAGCCTTGAACCCTAACCCTGGCAATTTAATAGAATCAAAATCTCTCCAGGTTGGGGCCAGGTATCAGTATTTTAATATTACCCAGGCGAAACTAATGTACAGCCAAGGTTTCACTCTAACAGGAATTCGAGACAGCTTGTTTGGTCAGATGATCCTATGATATTGAAATCATCCCAAAGGTAGCTAGCAGATATTGGTAGTTCAAAGCCCTGTATTAGATTTTGACTCTAATTCTAATAAACTTTGTGGAGCTAATGAGGCATCCACTTAATTTACTCAATCTGTTCAATTCTTTTAGTTATGGAAGGAAGCTAATTCTGTCACGTGTGGTTCTTAACTAATCATAGATCTCTAATCATTTGACAAAGTTAGAGACACACATGCCAGAATACTAAACATTTCTACAAAATTTTACATGACATCCCCTAGAGCATGTGAAGTCAGATATCGATTCCTTTAAGGTTCGAGGAGGGAATGCCTTGTTAAGACATAAAACCAAGAACAATAACTGACTTTATAATGAGTCAAACTACACATCAGTATAAGGAAGCCTTCTAACAATTAGAACTGCCCTGTAATGTTAAGAAGACATTAAATGTGAAAAATGATGACTATATGGAAAAAATACAGAAAATAGACATAAGTAGAAAGAAAGTAGAAAATAGACAAAATTATAGTATATATACTATATATACTTGATATATACTCTA
This sequence comes from Symphalangus syndactylus, assembly GCF_028878055.3. Lineage (NCBI taxonomy): Eukaryota > Metazoa > Chordata > Mammalia > Primates > Hylobatidae > Symphalangus > Symphalangus syndactylus. Next base: position 40,293,161 of record NC_072440.2, on the reverse strand, counting down.
TATGCTTTTATTAAATGTATATGTTATATGATTATATATGGGAAAGAAATATTAAAAAATGATAAATTCATAGGAAAATGGATTAAAACTTTACTGTGAAAGTATTTTAATAAAATTATAACAAATTTTTAATGTAAAATTAAAGTAGACTAACATTATGCCAATTAAAAGAATTTTACCATCTTCCCTTTGTGGAAGACATAGCAGGATAAGACAACACTAAATTACTTGGGAAAAGGCATTGCAGAAACCAACTGTGTTAGAAAATTAAACAGTTATCACCCAACCACCAGATGATGTCAAGGTATCACATTTGTTACTATTCAAGGCTACTCAGGAACAATGATTTAAGCAACAGAACACCATGAGTGGTACTGTCTGAACATGACCTAGATAGCTCATGCTGGGTCGTCTGGACAATATGCTAACTGTTGGCAGTGTCCCCCAGCCCATCTGGAGAGGCCTCCCTGAAATGCAGCTTCCAAGAAGACTGGTGACTGCCTTTTCCCGGAAAAAGGGAGCTGCAGCTTCCCATGCTTCCTTAAGGTCTCCAAGCCTGGACAGCTGACTTTGATAGACAATTCCTATAAAGAGTTGACATCTAAACCCACACAGTCTGGTAACCAAAAGGTTTATTTGTACCCCAACTGGGCAGATTCCCCTTTACATTCACGCTAAAGAGGAGAGCAAGAGGCATGATGCAGGGTCGGGGTGGTATAAGTCTCCTCTCTTCTAGCCAACACTTGATAGTAAATCACTCAAATCCTGTTCCTACCCCATACTGTGTGCTGTTGCAGAACATGAGCTCTGCCAAGATATGTGTCAGCCACGAAGGAACACACTTGTCCTCAAGGCAGGATGGAGAGGATGTTAGTTTCCTCAAGCAAAGTCAGGAATGAATTTACTTTTCCATTATGGGCTACTTTCAAATATCTAAGAGTCCTCTTGGGGAGCACGCTGCTTTGTTCTGTTTACAACTTCATAGAGCAACATGTATTGACATAAATAGCTAAGAAATTTTAGGTAAAAAAAGTTTGTTGAAAAGCATGTTGTAAATTTCCATTTTAGCAAAAAGATTATGTATATTTACATGTATCAAAAATCTAAATATGTATACAAAAACTCCTAGAAATAGTTATCTAAGAGAGAAGGGAAGATTATAAACATGCAATCTAAGTTATATTTCTGTAGTGTTTGGATTTTTTTTTTACAAAATGATTATAATATATAATCAAGAAAAAATAAAAGAAACATCAAAAAATTAAATCAGGTTCTCTTTAGACACAGTTTTAAAACTTGGTTTCCTAAGGGACACTATAAAACACAGTCATTTGGTAATTGAGAAATTATCTCTAGACCATCTGGCTACCTAGGTAGGCCAAAATGTTTTGACCTTTTCGCTTGTAATCAGTTCAGTTAAGAACAATGCGAGTTAATAAAAACCTAGACAGCTTACAGCCTGAACTTCATAATTTTTCCACAGGAGTTGACTACCAGTGTAATCATTCTCAGTTCAGTCAAAATGTTGTAATTGGTTTATCTGTGTAGGCTTCAACTAATCATTGCCTCAGAGAAAACCAGATTTTTTTTCCTGCTTATTATTCTTTAGACCCCCAATTTATTTCTCCTAGTATGCCATCCTGGAAGTTGAACAGATTTTTCTGGAATCTAGTTGTCCTTTCCATAGGCTCTCAGTAGAAAGGGACTCCTTCCACTCAGGATTATATCTGGCCCTTATTTATTGTCCATTTTAGTAGGTCTTAATGGAATAATAGATTGAGTGTTCAAAATTTAACGAACAAAATTACCAGCATTTTGTTAACAGATACTGGCCTATGTGACTGGTAGTTGCAAACTCATTCTTAAGAAGTATTCTTAGCTATTCTATGATAGTCAGGTTAAGTAATGGAGGCAAATAACATAAGAAAATATTCATCACTTGTTTAGAATGATCAAATTAATGCATCAAAGCAGTGATTTTATAATCAGTTGTTCTTCTTCTAAACGTGAAGAAAACACTTCTAAGAATAGCAAATAGAACAACTTAGCCTAAATTATCTCCATTTCCCTTCTTCAAATTATTTTAGTCTTCATTATCTTATTGTATCATCCACCAATTGTGTCACTTTCAAAACTATTTCCTTGGATTCTACCAATCCACCCTGGCAAAATTAGGTAGGGTCCCTAGGTAGTACCAAGATATCCCAGGTGTGTCTTGGCTCAAGTTGTTGGCCAAGCAGATGATAGACTGGCATACATAATTCCAAAGGACATGCATGCTGGTCCTCTAACTTCCTAAGTAGCATCTCCAGCACATCAGTATAGTTCTGAGCATCCTGGGGTTTTGTGAGAATCAGATGAGTACAACCCCATATTATCTTATGACCATCTTAGTTAAGCAGATCAATATTTCTTCCTAAACATCAAAAATATACCACCAGCAACACTTTTCTGGCCACAGATGGAGGGCCCTTGCAGGTGTTTGACTTGTTTAGTCCAACATCCAGCATGAAATCTACTAAATGGAGCAGAGAGCAAATAGGAAGTTGGGCTGGGCTGGTAAATCAAAGATATGTCTTAGGATTTAAACCCTTCAATGACGCAATATTTAACAGTAGAATGAACTGTGTCTTTCATATGTACTATTTTCTGACATTCCATTACTGACAATAGTATGTCATAACAGTGTTTCAAAACAAAGGGAGCAGAATGGAATGAGCCTAAGGGGATAATAACTTATAAAAAGTTAATTGTAAAAAAAAACTGCAGACAAATTTTTCTTTTATCATTATTTATTTAAACTTCATACTAAGAGACCCCTCTATTTATTCCTGAATCCTTTACATATAATCTTGTAAGCAGTTGCAATGACTAAAATCTCCTTGGTTAGTCATTAAATTCAATCATTTACTGTATATTGAGAAGGTGTAAATCATAGTTCAAGGTTAACTTGGGGGTCTCTTATTAGGAGTTGGATGAAATGAAATATATGCGTCACATAAATTGCTGACTGAGGGAAAAATATACAGTTAAAATAATAATTTGGATGGAGATGCATTCATATCATATTGAAACATGACGTTTGTTTGTGAGGACATACCATAGGGAAATTCCCCAATTCCTTATACTTTTGTTATAAATCTTTACTGATTATAGTAACCACTGTTTCAGGTGGTTAACCTAGAAAGTTTCAAGAAGGAATGGAAAATGAGATTAAACTCACATACATAGCATCTCCAAATAAGGTTTCTTACCAGCGAAAGAAAATCAAAGATTCACATTATAAAAATTCATTACTGGTGCAAACCTGGTTCCATTGATGTTTCTAGGATTAAGAGAGGTAGTAGTCCCTGCACTGAGTCACATGCTCATTAAGCTTTCCCTTAAAGTCAGGTGGCCAAGGTTTCATCTCTGTTAACAAAGGTGTACAAGGGAATTTATGATACTCATTCTATTGTTTGAATTTTCCATTGCTAGATAATGCAAGTGCTCAGTGCAGGAAGATTTCCTTAAAAAATGTTTCTGCTAGGTCAGATTAGCACCTGTACTTGGATGTTCAAGTCAACATTTCTTTCTAAGTGTCACTGATTTAGAACATAAGAGTATGTTAGAATATTAAAAGATCTCGGGTCATGCAGAATCATATGTGCAAAAATAATGTGATAAAAACACACCTATAAGGTAAAAAACATCTACGTATTTGCTATAAATACACATACTTTGAATTTCTATATTCTGGCAAAAGCATTGGAGGACAAAAAAAAAATCTTTTCAAAATACAAATTTGAATATGTATGGGCCTCACTTTTCCACCCACTAAAGCCAACCTGGTTAGCAGGATATTTCGAGGATTAAGAGCAGTAGCAGTCCCTGCACTGAATCACACACACCCATTAAGCTTTCTCTTAAAATTAGGTGGCTTCCCATTGTTCTTAGGGTAGAAGACCTAATATATCTACAAGGTTTTGCCCCAGTTGGCCTCTGCTCTCCTCTCTAGCCTCATCTCAAGTTATTGGCTTCCTGTTAGTTCTCTTCATCTCAGCCTCACCAGCCTTCCCTTGGTAAACCGTACTCTCCATTCAGTACTGTTTCCTACATCAGGACTCTGCACATGCTGTTCCCAGACACTCATCTTTTTATTTATTTCATTCTCTTGCTTCTCCTACCACCATCACCACCTACACCAGCACTACCATCACCACCTTAACCACTATTACTATTGGAACACATATCCATACATGTGCACATACACATACGTGCACACATGCATACTTTCAAACTCTCCTCATTGTTACATCCAAGGAGAAATATTTCCTGACATTTTACACATACCCTCCCTGTTATAAAATCTTCTGGTACTGTGTATATTTACCACACAACACTGATTTTTTAAAATTTTATACATATTTTTAGACCTTTAATGTCAATTTCTCTATTAAAGTTGGAGTTGTCTGTTTCTTCTCATCATTATTTACCCAACATCCAGCATGAAACTAGGATACAGTGGATAATAATACCTAAACATTGTTTAAATGGGGCAATGAATGTTTCAATCAATGAATCAGTCACATCCGCACACCTCTATGATAGATGGATTATCTACTGTGCAAAATTCAACCTGAAGAGAGATAAAGAAAAAGACCATTCATTGGGCTCAACTGTTTTGACATGACTGGGCTAACTGCTTTGCTTATTTAAATTTAATATCAGCAACTGCCCAAAGTAGGTATTCTGATTCCTTTTTTACAGATGGAGAATCTCAGACTCAGATGGACTTAGTAACCCGTCCAAAGACACGTTTGGTATGAAAGCAACATGGTTATTCTGTTTTGTTTTTTTAGAATTTTCTATAAAATTGTGGCACCATGTTTATATCTGCATTCAATGACATTTACATATAATTTGAATTTAGGATGATCCTATTTTGAAGCACAGAAATTACTTTTGAATGCTGGCTCTAGAAATTATGAAAAATAGAATATAACAAAACCTGAAGAAAGTAATACAACAAACTGAACCAGCATTTTAGTGTTGAAATTTTAATGAAGTAAACATCTTCCATTTAAATTAGTGTGTGTACAATTAGAATTATTAATAATTAAGTATGACTTCTGAAGTTAAAATACAATTTCTTGAACCAAAATTTGTTTTAGTTTCAGCTCACCCAATCTGCTACCTTGCAGCCACAAATGTGTTTATGATTTCCCCCTCCAAAAACCCGCCTCTAGTTCAGAAGACTCTTCACTGGGTAATTATTTTCCACAAGCCCAAATTGTTTTCTGTGGTATGAGGCTGGGTTCAACACTCTTTACGCTTTTGCCCATTTGCAGAGATCAGCATTTCCTTTCGCCAGAATGCCCCTGCTGACCAGAACGCTGTTGGGCCTCCCAGAAAGAAAGCAGAGACAGTTCACTTGACCACTGCCTGACTCAAACCTCTGCTACTGTTTTTTTTCTGTCCAGATAAGGGAGCTAAAGTCAGCAATAATTGGAAAAAGAGGCTCTCATTTGGTCCTGTTATGCTACTTCTTCCAGTAATTTCAAACAACAAATATGTAGCATTTAGTATTATATGCCAGCCCTCTAGGAACTGTGAATGAAGTAAATAAAACTTAAAATATGATCAGTCCTTATCCTTGATGAACTTGTTAGAGAAGATAGAACCAAAATGCATGGAAGAATCAGAGAATAATGAACTGAGAAACTAACATGGGCTGTTACGGGGTGAATCCTATACCTGAAATTCATACATTGAAGTCCTTGTGCATATACCTCCAAAATTCGTACATTGAAGTCCTTGTACCTCAGAATGTGACTATATTTGGAGACAGGGTTTAAAGGAGGTAATTAAGTTGAGGTCATAAGTGTGGGCCCTAATCAAATGGGACTGATGTCGTTATAAGAGGAGCTAAGGACACAGACACATACAGAGGAAAGACCCTGTGAAGGAATAGGGAGAAGTCAGCCATCTACAAGCTGAGGAGAGAGGCCTCAGAAGAAACCGACCCTGCTGATATCTTGACTTCAGACTTCCAGCCTCCAGAACTATCAGTAAATCAATTCCTACTATTTACACTCGCAGTCTGTGGCACTTTGTTATGGCAGCCCCAGAAAATTAACACATAGATTCTATTAAAAAATGATTTTAGGACAGAAATAAACCAGTCTGTGTTGAAAGACTTGAGGAAGGCTTTGTACATGATATAGGGTCTGAGTTGAATACAGACAAAAACTAAATAAAGCAGAGACAGAGGGATGATATTCTAGGACAGCAGGAAACTCAATGAGATAAGACTAGTAAATGGGAGAGAGAAATGATTTAGTAACAGGTAATGGTCTCTGAAACATTTTTACCTTTGCAATTTGTTCATCTTAAATGTTAATGTATTTTTAATAATATATTTACTCACATTGGATAGACAATCTCAACTTACAGTAAACAATGTCTTGTTACTAAAAGGGCTATGCTGAAGTTAACAGAAACGTACTATTTACCATATATGTTTAAATCTCGAAATCCACGGCCATATAAAAAAGGACTATGAATTCGGGCAAAATGCCATTGAATCATTATATGTACAATTGTATTTTGTATGTTATTTCATATGTACACAGGAACTGTACATAGAAAATGAGAAAGAGAAGACATAAAAAATGAAATAAATTATGTTTGAATTCACTGGTGTTTCATTTATCCAGATGATACACATTTATTAGCAAAAGCTTTATGGATTTTTCTGGGTGAAGCTTATACATATATTCATGATCATATGTTACAAAGCATTTAAGTATATAGCTTCATAGCTATACACATTAAATTAAATACTAAAAATACTGTTTTTTTTTTTTTCTAATTTAACCCTCTTCTAGAAACAGATAAAAAAAAAGTTCCCTCAGCATGTGCACATCTGTTTCCATTGAGGATTTTAAGAAAATGTTTAAAAGCTGCATTTAAGTGAATAATTTCCAGCCTGGGAATGGTGAGCCAGCTCAGAACCAAAGGCTGCTCATCTAACCAATAAGCAGGTGTAAATGAATATTTCATGAACACTGTCTGTAATTTTCTTTTTACTTGCACGGCGACAATCCCTCCTCACCCTCCCCACATCTTCCTGTACTGTTAGCCCTCTCTCCAAAACGAGAGGGGTGTTTGAATGCCACTTAAAATTCTTACCAGTATCTGGTAGGGTGCCATTCTTTACTGTTCACATTATTTTTTATCTTTTGGTTTTTGCTTTCAAAAGCCAGTTGTTCTACATCAGGCAGCTGCATTTTCTTTCAGCATTAAGGAAGAAGAATACCAAAAGTACTTACCTAAAAAACAAAACACAAAAAAGGGAAGGATTAAAGTATATTCATGGAGATGCTTGACGTCTTGACAAAGCAGCAAAGTGGGGATGAAAACACCCATAGCACCTAATGGCCCATGGCAAATAAAGCATGTAAAGCCACCAAGGAATGATTGTAGAAGTTGCACCCTTGTCTGAAACTTAAGACAGCAAAGGGGGTATGCCTTGGTTATTTTAAAAAAGAATAGGTAAAGCAAAGTTTTGATTTTATTTTCACTTTTTTAAACAACTTACAGTATCTCAGACTCTAACCCATCACGTCTCTGTCCTTCAACAGGTTCTAAGGGCCTATAATAATGGCTTTTATCATTATGAGCCAGAAGACTTTAACCATAGGCCTAACTTAGAGCTTCAGTGCAACCATGGGCCTAACTTAGAGCTTAGAGCATCACGAAGAGTACGTTGAGATATGCCAGACACTGGTGGGTCATGAGAGAAGCAAGGGCTTTGCTAACAGGTGTCTTCCTATGAGGCCTCCTGCAATACGAGACATTGTAGTGTTGGTAGAAGGGTCTGCTTTCTTAGACATTTTTGCGGTACTAACATAGATATAAAAACTGACACACGGCCGGGCGCGGTGGCTCATGCTTGTAATCCCAGCACTTTGGGAGGCAGAGGTGGGCAGATCACGAGATCAGGAGATCGAGACCATCCTGGCTAACACGGTGAAACTCTGTCTCTACTAAAAATACAAAAAAATTAGCCGGGCGTGGTAGTGGGTGCCTGTAGTCCCAGCTACTTGGGAGGCTGAGGCAGGAGAATGTCATGAACCCAGGAGAAGGAACTTGCTGTGAGCTGAGATCATGCCACTGCACTCCAGCCTGGTTGACAGAGCAAGATTCTGTCTCAAAAACAAACAAACAAAGAAACAAAAAACAAAAACTAACACACATAGTCAGATGTGGCATACAAAAGAGAAAAGTAATTTTTATAAATATTTAGGAAAAGATACAAATAAATAATAAGTGGCAAACATCAGTAGTTTTCATCAATGTGCCAGCTGTGTATAGATATGATGTCTTTGACTGTCTGCTGGTCACAGAAAGCCCTCTACACAATGAAGGCAGGGGATGGCCTTGAACAGTGCTCCTGAGTGACAGCTCTGGAATAGGTGGGAGAAGGCACAGTGCATACCCAGCGAAGAAAACTGTTCACTCTGTCAGTTACCAAAAGCCAAAGAAAAACTTCCTTCATAAGAAATGATTTCCCCATTCCATTCTTGACAAGCAAGAGCTAACAAGAGAAAGAGTCCCAAAAGAAAATGGGACTTTTGGGAGAGTAGAGGAGATCTCATTTACGAAGAGGGGAGAACATCCACGTGCTGATAGCAGCAGCTCACAGAGCTGCCTGATCTGGTGCTGGCTGGGCAAACCAATGCTAAATGCAGAAGCACAAAGAGGCATTGCACCACAATCATCTGGGTGACTTGGTCAAAACCAAGAAGCACAAAAAGGCATTGTGCTTCTTGCTTTTGACCAAGCCAAAAAGGCATTGGGCAACTTGGTCAAAAACATGATGTTCTCAGGGCCCACCAAGATAGCATATCTGGAGGTGAGATTTTGGAATTTCCATTTTTAATAAGCACCCCTGGTAAATTTTATGTGGTTACTCTGTGTGCACCAGTCTGCACACAGAGTTTTAAGAATCACATACTAGAAGGTGTGGGTCTGTCTCCTGTAAGTGCTACCTGTCAGAGACTATTCTCTGAGAATGCTGAGCTACATAATTTGGTCAGAATTCAATGAAACTGCATGGACAGAGATAGGGAATGTGCATTTCTCTTCCCTATTTAATACTGCCTCACCAACAAACTGCTGGTAAGGAAAAAAAACTCACATAAAATATATTATTTGAATTGGTTCGTGCCACTAACCAATTCTGTTGTCCATTCTTACCGTCCCCTGGTTCTTGTTAATAAGATAACATTCTGTACTCCTACTCATAGAGGGCACTATTTTCTTGTTGGTTCATGCTGTTGCAGACAGTTGGTAATTCCAACAACCAAAACACCATAATTCCATCAGTGAATTAAGCCTAGAAATAGTTTTGAATATTACAGAGTACATAGTAAGATCTTCCATAAACCTGGGTTGACTAATTTCTAGCATCTCTTGACCTTCAATTTCACTAATACTGTTTAGCTAGTTCTTGAGCTATTTTTATCTGAATAATGTAAATTGAGAAATTGATTTGTTTTTCAGGAAATGTTTTAATTAATTTATAATATTTATTTGCTTTAGACATTTAGAAATATTTATTTTACTTACAGGATAGATGCTGTGGCATGTTTAAAAGGATAAAAAAGTACTTCACAGAAGTTCACAAATTTAATTCTATATATAAAGAGATTTGTTTTTTCCTAAGGTGTTCCACTATTAAATGAAATATAACTTTAAAAAAATCAGTCCTAATAACAGCAAACTGTGAACTGACCTCAAAGTTAATATTTACACTCATGGAAGCTAAGTGGAGGCCAGTGCATGGCTCATACCTGGGATCCCAAAATCCCAGCACTCTGGGAGGCTGAAGTGGGAGGACGCTTGAGCCCAGCAGTTCGAGACCAGCTGAGGCCACATACTGAGACCCTGTCTCTATTAAAAATTAAAAAAATACATAGCCAGGAACGGTGGTATGCATCTGTGGTCACAGCTACTAGGGAGGCAGAGGCAGGAGGATTGCTTGAGCCCAGGAGGTCAAGGCTACAGTGAGCCGTGATCCTGCCACTGCACTCTAGCCTGGGCAACAGAGTGAGGCCCTGTCTCAAAAAGAAAAAGAAAAAGACACTAAATGGAATGGAATGACTTTATTTGCAGGTGAGCCTGTATTGCCATTTTAAAAGATTTTTCCAAGTCTGTCTTGACATAGCATTCATTTTGTATTTCATAAATGAGAAGACTGTGAAGATTAAATCAAAAAAGCTAACAGTGCTGGTCAGGAGCTAGAAAACTTGGGGTGGGGCTTGAGGGAAGAAGACTATGAGAATGATTTTTAAAACATCATCTATATCTTAGAGCATCAAATGGGGTAAAGATGAACTATTAACTGACACAGGGTGCAAAGCACCACAAAGCAGCACAAATAGCTCTATAGCTTCTGTAAATCCTAAGGATCTTCCTAAGACTCACATCCCTCTACACCCCTTCAAATCAGATTATTCATTTCCTTTTCCCTCTCTGCTGTACAAGTGAAAATGGCTACAAAATGCATCACCCAAAAGGAAGGTCGTTAAAAAGGCCTGAAGAATATAAAGTGACAAGCAGTTTGGCTTTAACCGTGGCCTTTGTCTAGCAGCACATAGAGTGTTGTCTTTTTGTTTTCTTCATTTTTAAGGTTGTAATATAGTATATTACAACCCCAAACCAACGGTTACAGCTTCCAGAGGTAGCTACTCTGTGATTTAACAACTCATTTACAGTATATTCCATATTTTTTATATAAAAATGTTTAACAAACTGGACTTGCCTTATTCCACATTCAAATGGTTAATATGTAACAATTATGGATATGACATAAATAGCCCTACCAGAGGCAGGTCAGAGTATATATGACAGCAGGGAGATGTGAAAAACACAGAGAAAGAGAAGGGAAGAGCAAATTTAAGCAAAAAGAGAAATCACACCTTCTGCTATTACTACATACGGTCTTGGAAATATAATATTTTATTAAAGTCAAATTAAGTATACTTTGTTAGAGTTTAGCCAGTTCAACTACAATGAGTAAATACAAATCTAAAGTAAACACGCTTGCTGACCAAAGCATCCAATGACAATCTTATTTGAAATCATACCACATATTCATTCGTATGACTGGAAGCCAACTTGCATAGCGCTCTTCATATGCAAAGGCTGATTTTATGCTGGGCACAGGAAAGTAGAGAAAGCGGAAAGGCTGGAAGAGAGGTATGTCACATCAACCAACCTCCTAAACCCAGATGGTTTTCATCATCATAAATCATTTTCCCAAGGGCAGCAACCCATTTCACTTGCTAACATTGCCCTTGAACAACTTGCCTGGCAAGTAGCTTTCTCATAACTTTCAAAGACATCCTATCCATGTCATTCATCTCCTGCGAATACACGAATATAACCTTTCCATTACCTTGACTTTTAATTTCCCCTTCAAAATAGGAATTTTATGAATTGATTTGACAGGTCATATATGTCTCTTTATACTATTCATAAAACTTGCCTTCCAATATGCTTTGAAATTAAGATTATAAGCCAGTTCCATATTAACATACTAATGCCTACCCAAAATTATGCTGGAGACAGCTAGCTACACATACCAAGCCTAATTAAAGAGCTAATATTTTTACAAAGGGATTAAAAGTTACTTGAGATTGAATAATACATCTTAATGACGTAAAAAAAAGAACTTTGAACTAGAAACGCTCTCAACATAGGAGGAAAGTAAGGGCTAAAAGCAGATTGTAGGAAAAAGATTACTTTCCTACTTACATAAAACAGACGCTTCTCAAAAGAAGACATTTATGCAGCCAAAAAACACATGAAAAAATGCTCATCATCACTGGCCATCAGAGAAATGCAAATCAAAACCACAGTGAGATACCATCTCACACCAGTTAGAATGGCCATCATCAAAAAGTCAGGAAACAACAGGTGCTGGAGAGGATGTGGAGAAATAGGAACACTTTTACACTGTTGGTGGGACTGTAAACTAGTTCAACCATTGTGGAAGTCAGTGTGGCGATTCCTCAGGGATCTAGAACTAGAAATACCATTTGACCCAGCCATCCCATTACTGGGTATATACCCAAAGGACTATAAATCATGCTGCTATAAAGACACATGCACACGTATGTTTATTGCGGCACTATTCACAATAGCAAAGAATTGGAACCAACCCAAATGTCCAACGATAGACTGGATTAAGAAAATGTGGCACATATACACCATAGAATACTATGCAGCCATAAAAAATGATGGGTTCATATCCTTTGTAGGGACATGGATGAAACTGGAAAACATCATTCTCAGTAAACTATCACAAGGACAAAAAACCAAACACCGCATGTTCTCACTCATAGGTGGGAATTGAACAACGAGAACACGTGGACACAGGAAGGGGAACATCACACTCCGGGGACTGTTGTGGGGTGGGGGAGGGGGAGGGACAGCATTAGGAGATATACCTAATGCTAAATGACGAGTTAATGGGTGCAGCAAAACAACATGGCACATGGATACATATGTAACAAACCTGCACATTGTGCACATGTACCCTAAAACCTAAAGTATAATAATAAAAAAAAAGAAAAAAAAAGATTCTCTCTCTTTAATCCCATCAGACACTGTAAACAGGAGGAAGTTTAATCTAGTAATAAAAGCATGAATTTTATTGTCAGACAAAACTAGGTTCGTGGCCTTTAATATAGTTATACCCAGTTTGAATCATTCTGCTTTCTCACGAAAAAAAAAAAAAAAGAGAAAATACGGAAAGAAAGAATGACCTAGAAAAAAGTCTAGAATACAATACATACTGAAAAAAGACTGTTTTAGGTCTTTTGCTTTCTCACATAATCTAGCTCAGTAAACCAAAATACTCTCATAGTTTCAACTATACTAATGCCTCTCAAATGTATAGTTTAGACTCTAATTTCTAATCAAAGCTTTAATTCTTAATTTCCAGTGGCCAGAATGGAGAAATCACATAACTTATCACATTATTACAATAATGTTTACAATTCACCTGGGAATTTTAAAATAATGATATATACACTAATAATTACATCTAAAGCCTGTACTTAATTATGTCATTTAGAAGACTGTAGACAACACCAAACCACTCCATATAATCCACCAAAGGTACTTTTCCTTCCTATAAAAAATGACCAGGAAGATTTGATCAATAATTCTTTTATTTTTCAAGGAGGAAAATTTCTTGTTTGTTGTGGCTACCATCTCAAAATGCCTTATAGTGTCTCTGCTTCAACAAGAACGTCCCTGTACCAGTGATTTTCAATGTCCAGATTTCCAGATGTTATTATTCCTGACAATGAATCTGCATTTGTTTCAGATGCATTTAAGAAATTTGTGAAGCTAGAGCTCATCTAACCTGTCATCATTACTCTGCATCACCCTCAAGCAAATGGTCAGGCTGAAACAATGATGCAGACCACTAAGGAAGCCATAAAGTAAACTATCAGAAGAAAGTGACTGAGGAGATTTGCCCAGCTTCTCATCACTCAACATATCATCCAAGTGGGACAACAGAAGTCAGTTCTCCTGAATAAAAAAGGCAGCAACATTGCAACTGTGCCTTTGACAGTTCCCATATAAAGCTTAGTTTAGAATTTATAGACAAACCAGAATGTACTCTGGGAATAGTACTCATTCTTAATGCATTTTTCTAGAAGAATTTGTGTTGACTAGAATTTTAAATGAAACAGAAAGGGGCATGTTCCTATTTCACTAAAATCATGGTGCATGTGTTATTACAAGGGCTAGACTGTAGATGGAACCAAGTGGCATAACACTAATAAGAGCAATTCAGTGTTATGTTCAGGTTTTTTACATTCCTGCTAGTATTTTATTTCTTTTAAGTTCATTATATGCCACTGTGTACTTATTTTAAGTTCAGATATATTATATGACAAAGTTAACCAAGAATATTTTCTTTCACCAAAAATAAGACTCAAACCCTCTTTTTCTGCTTAACATCAATCAAATCTCCAAAAAGTTAGGAGAATTTGGAAAGGAGTACAGAAGAGAGCGAATGTGTGTACCGAATACTTCTAGCTTTCCTTTTTCTGGTCACATGGCAAGATTGCCCTTAGCCTCCCCTTTGATATCCTACATGAACATGGGATATACTTTGACCAATTATTTTAAGCAAAAGTGGTATGTGTCACTTCTAGGTGAAAGTTCAGGCAACCTGTGACGGATTCATTACATCGTTTTTCCCTGGTGAAGAAGCCTGAGTTGAGATAAAGCATCAATCACCTTGGGTCCCAGGTTTACTACAATAAGTAGAGCCTCTTGCCAATCCCTCTTGGGTATGTATGAAGACAATAAGAAATAAAATTTGTTATATTAAGCCACTTAGATCTTGGATTACTGCAGAATAACCTAGACTATCTTGACTTACATAAAATTAATCAAAATAATAAAATATGAATAACTGGAGTTATAAAAAGTTTTATGCAAAAAAGTTAATTTTTTGCAGTATTAAATTCAAAAATGAAAACCAACTAAGGGTTTGACTTAATTACTATCTACAACTGTAGAAACAGTGTTGATTGGTTTTTTTCCCCCTAAAAAGGTGTTTACCATTTTGCAAAAAGAATATCTCTGTTAAACAGAGGAAACCAGCATGAACCAATATAATTTTGAGTTGGAAGTAAAAGAAAATAAAGGAATCTTCAAGTCATGAAGGAAGAAGGTGAAACCAAGGAAGGGTAAAAGATGAAGACTGTGTGGTCTCCTTCCTAGATAACTGTAATAAGGACCATACCTGTATCACTCCTAGATTATTTCCACTGGCAACCTTTAGAGAATTTTAGACTTCAGAATAAAGAATTTTAGAATAAAGCTGAGGGATCCTCAGAGGGAATTGTGTGTTAGCTTACGGGGCCTGCAAACGGACAAGGTCAGTGGCTAAATTAGTGTACCTAGGTACGCCTTTCAGAGAAGATCTATAGCTTTATTCAGATTCTCAAAGGGGTCTCTAACCCCAAATAAGGCTAAGAACCATGGTTATATATTAGCCCCACTTGAAATAGGGTATTATAAAGCATAATCTCACTTTTCTACAACTCTCTTGGGGATAACAAATCTGTAGTCTTACTTTTACTCTCAAGTCAATGTGGGAGATGGCAAGAATTTTTACTTTTCTCACCTTCAACTACATATTAGTTTTGCAAAGCAGGAACCGTAACTTGAATTCTAACCAAGAAATTAATCAGAGTTAACTTTAAGAGGTTTAGAGAAAATACCTTAAAGGGGCTGGGGGGCTCTCCGTTTTTTACCCTATCCCTAAAGTCTATTCTTGTCTCCCCGGTAAAAAGATTAACAACAACAAAAAGATTGGCTTAGCCTCTTACACAGTGCTTTTCTTGGCTTTCAGAATCTAAACTTTCCAGACTCAGTCGTTGTAGGGCTCAGGCTTGTGGACTGCTGTATGCCTCAATGTCCCCAAGCTCCCATGTGTGCCTACTGACCACTCAAGGCAAAAAGGAAATTGGAGGGCAGGCTTGTCTTTAAAACTACTCTTTTTTTCCCTCCACAATTCTGTTTGTTTCCATTTTATTATTAATACCATATAAAATAGAGTTATACAATGAATATGTAAAGAACCCAAACTGATGTTTTCAAAAACTTTTCCAAGCATGTCACTCAAAGACAGAAAGCAAGGTTCTTAAGGCATAATTATGTTGACCATAGGCTAGGGAAAGAATCAGAAGCACAAGTTTCCTCCCACCAACCTATTCTCCCTTCCCTCTATTTTATGAAGAAAATAGTGGCCTTAAAATTTAACTGAGTTCTGTTTCTGGATACAGTGAAATCGCTTACGGAAAAGCAGCACTCTCACCAAGAACACAAAACGGTAAAAAAACAAAACAGACAAAACCTAATCTTAGTGATGTGGTGGGAGGGGACTGGGGTATGGTACCAGGGGCTTCTGGGAGAATGGATAATGTTCTATTTCTTGATCAGGATGGAGATTACATAGATGTGTTCACTTTGCAGAAATTCATCAAACTGTGCACCTATAATTTGGTACTTTATGTAGGATATATTTCAGTAACATACTTATCTTTAAAAAATGCTAACTTATTTTAGCAGGCCTAGTGAATACCTGGAAATACATCATTTGTAAAATCCAAGCATATGTACATTTTCTCTGAAAGGCTTAACTTTTGGACATTCTACTGAATGTTTTCAAATTTACTCCCACTGGAATTATTCTCTCCTGGCAGTTTTACATAAGCCTTAGTTAGAGATAGTCTTCTTTGGCTGCTAAGTTCATGAGCAACACAATCTTGCATAAAGTAATGCCCATCTGACACTGCATTTACCTTTAATGTAAATTAGGGTTATATACTTTGGAAAACTGCATTGCATGTGGTCAATGTCCATCTCCTCCCATCCCTATAACTCATTTATCAGTTTCATGATGGCAGAAAGGAGATTTTCTAATCTATCTATCCAAAAATTACAAAATAAATATCCTGCTCTAAATTTTAAGTAGACAAAATTTTGAAACATTGCTTGCAAACTACACTTATTAATAGCATTACAGCACGTAACAATAGATCACTTTGGAAGGTAATTGAATCTCATAAGTTTCAATAATTTATAAGCAAATATCCAGAGATAATAGTAACACATGAAAAAGAACAATAGGATCATCAGTCTACAAATAAAACCTAGAGAACACAAAAATGACACAATTATCAAATTCAAGAATTTGAATTTCTATTCACAATTGACAGAATATATTAAGGCAACTGTAAAAACCACCTACAAAAAATTAAAATGAGAATATTAGGAAAAGCTTGGTAGTGATACTGCGTAAAGGATTTCTGTAACTTGTTTAATTGTACTGAGCGGCAGTAGCTATTACATTGATTTTACTCTTTTAAAACAATTTATATATTTTATTCTTAAAAAACAAAGGGACATATTAGCGCTATAAAATATTAAAGAATCTCTACAAAATATGCTTATTTATATACCTAATAAAGTAAATCAACGAAGGCTAAAATAAAAGTGTATGTAATTTAATAAGATGAAAAAATACATTGGTTAGGTTCAGGTAAGAAACTCTTAGATAATTTTAAAATACTACATTTAGGCTATTATTAAAAAGTTAAAAAACAACAGATACTGGCAGGATCATGGAGGAAATGGACTGCTTATACACTGTTGGTGGACATGTAAATTACTTCAGCCACCGTGAAAAGTAGTTTGGAGAATTCTCCAAGAACTTAAAACAGAGCTACCATTCAACCTAGCAATCCCATCACTGGGTATATGCCCAAAGAATATAAATCATCCTACCAAAAAGACACATGCACTCATATGTTTATCCCCACACTATTCATAATAGCAAAGACATGAAATCCACCCTATCAATGGTGGTTTGGATAAAGAAAATGTGGTACAAATACACCATGAAATACTATGCAGCCATAAAAAAGAGCAAAATCATGTCCTTTGCAGCAACATGGATGCAACTGGAGGCCATAATCCTAAGCAAATTAATGCTGGAACATAAAACCAAATACCACATGCTCTCACTTGTAAGTGGGAGCCAAACACATGGACAGAAACATGGGAACAACAGACACTGCAGACTACTAGAAGGGGAAAGGAGGGAGGAGAGTTTGGGTGGAAAAACTACTTACTGGATGCTATGCTTACTATCTGGGTGACAGGGTCCATACTCCAAACCTCAGCATCATACAATATACCCATGTAACAAACCTGCACATGTGCCCCCTGTATCTAAAATAAAAGTTGAAATTAAAACAAAACACTATACTTAGTTGATAACATTTAATAATTGCCATCATATGGGAATATTTACATCTATTTTTTCAGGCATTAGTAATTCTTGCCAGAGTATTATCTAATTGGAAGTGGTAAGAATTTGTACGAGCACAGATCTGAGGTTTATAGCAACATTACTTTCTTCAGATAGATTGTAAACATCTAGACTTAATTCAGAAATAAGATTTCAGAGGAAATGTAGAAATTATCTAAAAGGACAACCTGTTTTTAAGAACTTCTGAAGTTTCTGTTTATCTTTGAAAAATGGATACACTAACTACAAATCACTGTATCTTCTTTTTAAATTGGGTACAGAAAGATCCTCTGTTGGTCAATAATTTAAATATCTTAATTAGTTTTCTAAACGTTCAAAATCCTTTTAGAAAACAGTTCATCAATTACATACCACAGACACTAAATCTACAATTTTTGTGTATGTGTGCATATGTACATCAATTTCAATTAAGATCTATGATAAAATTAAAGAAGTTGTTTTTGTTTTTGGAAGACATAAAATAACAGGATTATTGAAGTCTACTATTTAAATAAATATAAGTATTAAAAACTATCTATTTGACTTAGTTAACTAGATTTCTCCTGAGCTACATTAAACTAGAAAAGTAGCACTTAACATATAACCTGCTCCTGTCAATGAATTCGTTATGAAATTTTTAATAAACAAATCACAGCTATAACATTTTAGTAATAAGTATCTTAAAATTTGAGGTTCAATGATGTGCATAATTGTATGCTCATAGTAACCCCTGTTATTCAAAAATATCTGTTGCTTTTGGGTGATACACATGAAACACGTCATAAAATATGACAAAAAAGCATTGTTAACGTGACAAAAGTATTCAGTGCACAAGGCAAAGGCATCTACTCAGGGTTGCTATTGATGGTTTGGGTCTTAGCTTCATATTACAATTACCTGGGGAGTTTCTTAAAAATACTGATGCTCAGGCCCCATGCTCAGAGATTCTAAATCACTTGGCCTAGAGTTTCCAGGACTTTTGCATACTTTACAATGCTCCCTGGAGAGTTCCTAAGCACTGTCATGGTTGGGAGGCTCCTGATGTAACAGCTTTTAAGTAGCTACTCTACTACATCCACAGTCTACCCTTACTAGCCATGGTTAACCCTAAACAATTCCAGATAAATAAATAACTAGATTTCAGACTAGTTACCTTTATCTGGCCTCAGAAGAAAGAAAGGTGAAATCATATGTATTTTCTATTTTTTAATCCTTCCAACCTGGATAATAATTCCAAATTTCCCATTTACATTTTTGCCTTAAGTCTGCATATTTCAAACAGAGCTCATGACCAACAGGAAGGTTGTGAAACAAATTTCATGTGTTGTGACAAACTTTAAAACAAACAGAATAGAGTATATTAGAGATCATCACATGTAGTAAGAGTAAGTAGGATTTTGTGAAACTTTTGTCTCAGTTGAATATACATATATCTGTATGAATACACATGCTGAGTGGTAAAATAAACTGTATTCTTACAATAGATTGTGGGTTCTCAGCTAATTCCAGCTGCTTGTCCTTTTCTCACTGTCTGAAAACTGATACACTTCGACAATATCATGAAAAGAAGTTTATTTAGTCATAAGCTTAATCAAGACACTACTGAACTCATAAAAAATCTTCTGACAGAATAATCATGGCATATATCTTGTAAATTCAAACTACAGTGGGAAGGGTATGCACATTAACTTATAATTTCTATGCCAAGCATTTTTTTTTGGCTCTTTCGCTAAACATTTAACTAATATCTTACGGCATACAGATTGGTCTCCCAACTTACAGGAGACATTTTTTGGAGGTTGTATTTTTAATTTTTTTCAATATTGAAAAATTTTGTAGGGGTGAGCATTTCAATAATTTCATTAAAGAAGAAATTCTCCAAGATTTTTGTTCATGAATATTATAGTACTCCAAGCTTATTTTTTTAATTCAAACTATTCAGTAATAGTTTTCAGTTTGCAAAGTTATCAAAAAGGATAGAATAGTTTATGTTAGAATAAATGATGTTTCTTATGGCAACATTATTGTTCATATACATGGAAAGTATATATTTTTCTTTGAATATCCTTTCAAGAAGATTATATAGTATTACAATGAAGATAATGTTCCCACATACTCTCTGAATAGTCTGAGATTTAATAAAAATGCCATCTGCCGATGTCACAGATTACCTCCCTTATTTATTTCCCGCTATCACCCAACACCCAGGTTCTGGTCCAGTCCAGACCACTCAAGAGTGCTTCTGCTTCTCTTCATTCATGATGGGCACTGTAGTCACATCATCACGGCATGTGGCCATGTTGGGTCACTGAGATTCACTGAGAGGTTAATGGGTCCAATATGCCAGGATGGGAGTACCCCATGAAGCCAGGCATTATTTTCCAATATGCCATTTTTCTTAAATTACTTTGTATCTTTCCAATAAGTCTCTTTTTACTAGATCCAATTAATAGGTTTCTATTTACTCATTCATTTATTGAGCAGTTACCGTGTACCAGACAGGTAATAATAACCAATATGGCAGTGTAGTCCCTGCCTTTGTGTCATTTACTTTATTACAATAAAACTTGCCCTGATTAAAACTATTTATGTTATTCTCCTGCCTTGAAATGGACTTTACGTCAAGGCCAATAGGCTTTAGTGTTTGCAGAGTAACCAGGGCAGCAATGACCAGGGCAGTGTCATGCACATGAACTTGGTGGCCACTTGCACAGCAGAATGTTCCTGAAGGCTCTTTGTCTCTATTTGCAGTAGAAGTCCTAACAAGGCCAAGGACAAAACAATAGATGGCAAACACTCCTACACTCTGGAGTTGCTGCAACATCTGGTAGGACTTGCAAAGGCGCAGCTATTCTGACCGTTAGCTTATATCCCACATACAGCCTTTAAAAGAAGTCAAAAGGAGACAAAAAATCCTAAAAAGGATTTCTTTTGAGAGTCCCGTTGGCATGCTAAGACCTAACTCTTTATTGGATTTTAATGACAGTGGAGGGAAAGACAAATGTTTTCTGACTTTGCTGTATGAAGCTTGCTTGTTCAATATGGCAGTTAAACTTTTTAATAGACTGGGGAGTAATACAATGTAGCCCCCCCCCAAAAAAAAAAGTTTGAATCAAGAAGCCCAGTCTGCAATTGGTCATCCCTTAGCCATATGTCCTGAATATATCATTCACTTCTCTGAGACTCACCTGCTTCATCTCTAAAATGGGGGCTGAATTAGACCTGTGGAACCCTTCAAGTGGAAATCTCTGTAATTTCTGACCCCTGTTCCCTGCTCTATGGGTGCATTTGGGTGGTGGTAAGGAAAGGCTGCTCCAGGGGTAGAGTTTTAAAATCCCAGAACCTTCCTGAGTCTCCACACTTCTGTGGTCTCTTCCAACATGAAGGCTTCATGATTTGACTTTTCTTGGAAATCAAGACCTTTGGTCATTTCATTGTTCCCATCACTGTCATTATTGTCCACAGTCTCTTTGTTGAAGCCATTCATCATCTGGCTCTTCTCATTTCCCCTATAAAATTTTTCAGTATTGAAAACAAAATTAAAAATACAACCTCCAAAAAATGTCTCCTGCAAGTTGGGAGACCAATCTGTATGCCGTAAGATATTAGTAAAATATTTAGAGAAAGAGCCAAAAAAAAATCTTCGGCATAGAAATTATAAGTTAATTGGCATACCCTCCGCACTGCAGTCTGAATCAAAAAGCATGGTTTTTCTCAAAATCCTTTGTGCTTGCAAAACCCACCTCTTCAGGAAAAAAGAAAAATAATTAAAAAAAATTCTTTTCAACTCTCACATTTTAAGTACATGCCTTAGACCTAAAAGTAAGTCTCTAGGCTAGCTACAACATCCTCTTAACATTCATACCCTCTCCAGCTTGTCAATTAACAAAACGACAGATATTTTTTCATAGTTGAACTTACTTGGCTTATTAGGCTTCTCCTATTCTAGAGCATTACATATTTTAATTCCTTAATACTTTTGGAAAGTTGCTTCAGTTAATTAAGTGATGATGTGTTTGTTGAAACATGCTGGTTTAACCATTGTCTACTGGTCTCTTCTTTTTAGAAGAATGTAAGGGCAATGAGAAGAGCCACTTATTGTGGCATTGTTCTTTTAAATACTGCCTTTAAAATGACCTTCTTCTACAGTGGTAAGTGCTAAAGAAAATCATTTTGCAATGCTATTTCAGATATTCAGGCAAAATCATCCCTGTAGTAATAAAAGAATATGTCCTTAGAAATTCAAGACTTCTCATAAAAAATATTTAACAGAAGTCAAAGAAACAAAAGGAAAAAGGTGATTCTCCCTTGTTCTGTCTGAAATGGACCCATAGAAGTTATTGTGATGCCTTAGTAAATAAGGATCATTTTTAGAATGGTGTACACATCATTATCGTAACAGGGCAAAATTTTTTGATTCTTGCATAATGGTCATCAGCAATAACGGGCTCCAAATCTTCAGATCACAAATTTCCTTCTTATGCTCCTCTCTAATAATAACCATCATTTTTCTATTTCCTATATAAATCTACTGTTTTACATATGAATAAATATACACGGTGGGATGATTGATTTTATGTGTCAATTTGACTGGGTCACTGGGTGCCCAGATATTTAATTAACATTATCCGGGGTACGTGTGTGAGGGTGTTTTTGGGTAAGAGTAACCTTTGAACTGGTAGACTGAGGAAAGTGGTTAATCTCCTTACATTTGGATGGCCCTCATCCAATCAGCTGAAGGCCTGCATAGAACATAAAGGCTGAACCTTCCACAAGTAAGAGAGGATTCCTCCTGCCTGCCTGAGCTGGGAGGTTGGTTTTTTTCCTGCCTTTGGACATGAACTGAAACATTTGCTCCTTTTGGGTATCAAGCCTGCCAGCTTTCAGACTGGAACTTATACCAGCAGCTCTCCTGGGTCTTCAGCTTACTGGCTGCAGATCTTGGAACTTCTCAGTCTCTGTAGCTGTGTGAGTAAATTCCTTAAAATAAATCTCTTTCTATGTATGCATATATCATATAGGTTCTGTCCTTTGAAGAACCCTGACGAACAAACATAGAAATATATTTTCAAATCTATTAAATAAGTAAATATGTATCTCACATATATAAACTTGAGCCCATCCCCCTCTCTGGAATTCCATAAAAAATAATTTTCATAGCTTTTAAAATCCTCTACAGTTCCAAGGACCTGCCCAGGGCAAGGAGACTGACACTTTTTATTTTTAATTCTTTTTTTCTTACAATTTTATTTTTTAGGGGTGTATTTTTAGGACGAGCTACCAGCACAACTATTTCCCAGCATTGCTGATACTAAGGTAATGCCCCTTTCCTTTCCTCTGTTTTGTGCGGCTCATTGCAACTAGGGACTGGAGGTGGTGGTGGAGGAGCAGAAGAGGAAGTGGGGGTTCTGGATGGTACCAAAATGACCACACACAAAGACTGTTTGCAGCATGACCTGCTAAGGCTGGATGTCTGGCAACAGTGGCCTCTCTCCACACAGTGCTCAGGATGCAAGTTGCTTTTTAGGGACACCTTTGCTGCTCCCTTTACCTTTAAGGCTGAGTGTTATGTTTCCAGAAAGAGGTATACCCTCTTCTTCCATATTAAAGCTAATTTTAACTAACTGCCAAACATCACTAGCAAAAACATAAAACTGAATAAATGCAGCAAAGATTATTATGGTCTCTGTTTGAAGAGACAGCATAACTACAACTTAGCAGAACACAGTTTATTGTGACCTGGGGACAGGCACAGTATGGTTTTTTCTTGGGCCCCACCTGGGCAGGGCTGACTCCCAGCTCCTCTGGTTATGTTCTGCTTCCCAATATCATCAACTACTGAGAATCTCAACTAAAACATTCCTGGGGAATTCCACTAGGGTCTAGGTTTCTCCATGACGGGCAGGTTCTTAGAAACAAGTCAAAGCTATGATTTTTGAGGGGCTTCCCCTCCAAGTCAAATGTTTTCATCTAAATACCAGCACTAACTGGTGATTCAGTATCTGATGAATAATGCTTATGTTTTTATGCTCAACTTGTAATGGACTATAATTGTCTACAGACAACCACTTAGCATATCTTTATCTTTGCAGACTGGCTCTGTAAATGTCATATCTTTGTGAATACTTGACTTCTCTATCATTCGAGAGTCTGTGCCTATAAATTTCTGTATATTGAAAAATTCTAGGTAATCTAGACCAGTTAAAGCCCCCACTGAAACGCTGTGTGGAGCCAGACCTCATTTCCTTATTTTCCTTCTAGAACAAACAAATGAAGCAGGTACAATGATGTTTGTTCCCCTTCCTTCATCCCACCCTGAGTCAATGGCAGCAGCAAACCCAAAGTTACTGCACCTTCATTCCTGTGATACCGATTTTAATCTCACTACAGTTTAATCTCACTACATTTAATTTCACTACATTTCTGAGACGAAGTAACATACATACTAGCAAGAGCTGCAGACTACAAGTTAGCAGCCTGTAGTTTAAGCCTCAATTCTGACACTAACTGCCTGGCTCTAGTGAAACCACTTAGTCATTTGTTTCACATTTTCTCATCTGTAAAATGTAATGTGGGTCAACTTTGCATTTCTCTGAGAGTTCTAAAAGTCTATGATTCACCAACCACCACTTGACAACCAGTAATATCCACCATGATGCATGAGACTCAAGCTAATAAACCAATTAGTTAAGCAATCCCCATGGCAAAATCAGATCCGGTTTTGGATCACTTTTTAAAAAAAAAATTCCAAGAAACCCCAGTCTCCTAGGGAAGATTAGGATGTAATAGATTCTGAAGGTCATAGACATTAAAGCAAATTATATTGTGGTACTATCTGGCAAAATCTGGTGGGTTTTTATAACCTACCTAGCCACTAGCACAGTGGCTTTTAGAAGACGCAGTAAGTAGTTACTTGTTATTTGACTGAGGAATAGATAAAAAGATGACGACTCTATCGTCTATTAGTATTCAGGAAACTATGAAATGAATATATAGTGCATCCAGTGATTTGTGCAATGTGTCAGCCATCTGGGCTTTATTTTCACTGTATGCCATTGTTATTATTAAAGAGTAGAAATGATTAACACAGAGACATCTGGCCCTGCTTATATACCCACACTGCAAGTTTTTTAAAAAAGATATACCCAGGAAATTAACATTCATATTTGGATACAAAAGTCTGGATTGAATTTTGTTTTTTAGATTAATGTCTCTACCAGTAAGGTTTTACAAAATAAACTCTCTTCTCAAGAATGATGCTTTGAAGAAAGGCTACTACCAAATTTAGCAGTTACATATTTTTAGGTTTATTATATAAATATAAATATATATAAACATATACAAATGTAAAATAAGCTATACACAATCTTACTGCGGAATAGTTTTTCTAGAAGAAATGCCCTGATTGGAACCAAGAAGGTAAAATCTCTAAATGCTTTCGTTTTGCATAAGATGAGAGCCTACACTGTCAGAAAATGATTAACACTCAGACAGTCTCACTACTGTCAAAATACTGCACAAAGAGACAGAATGCAGGATTGCCTGGGGCATTCCCAGCTCCCTGACATCAATTCAGATCAAATTCAGATAAGTTGCTATGCCAGCTGCTTGATTTTCCCGTTTTGTGAAAATCCTATTCTCTTTAAAATGAGGTTGCTATCTAAATACCATCAAAGCTACTATGAAATATTGGGAAAAGGGTTTAAGCTTTTTTTTTAATGCTTTTCACCTCCCTCCTCATGACAACAAGCTTGTAGAGAATGATCAACTCCTTCTGATTCCTTCAATTATTATCACTGTCATGATATAAAATATTTTTTTCTGGACTCTACAGTTTGATGTAGAGTGAAAGAAAATCTGCACTCTGTTAAAATTTAGCTTGTATAGGTTCATGGATATGGTTTGGTTAGAGACTTTGTAATAGATGTGGCACCTCTGGGCTTCTGAAAAGATTATCGCCTAGGAAACCGCATTATTTGATTCCTTGGCTCCACCCTCCCAACTCCTGTCCTCACCATCCTGTTGTCTTTTCTCTGTGGCACTATCTAATGCCACAATAGACTTCCCATGGTTGCTCTTCAGAAATAGAAGACGCTTTTGGATATTTGAAATACATACTATCTTAAGTACTCCAACTCTAACAGCAACAAACTTTTCATCTTAGTTGCAATTGATGTTTTTCTGTGCCTTCTTGTATGAAATCTTTACAAATTAATAATAACCTACAACACTTATAAAATACTTCCCATGTGCCCTATTGTGTGCTTTATACATACGTATTATTTCAGTTAACTCTCACAATACATTTATTAACTAGACATTATTATTATCGCCATTTTACGGTGAAGAAATGTAGACCCATAGCTGTTAAATGGCTCACCCAGTGTTATACAGCATGCAAGGAGTGGAGCTGATGTTTAAACATGTACTCAGGTTAAAATGTCTATGTTCTTAACCACCAGTATATATTACTTCCCTTTCTGAGCATACAAAGTACATAAGAGAAATGGCCTATGGACCTTTAATGCATTAAATATACAATGCCCTGGTAACTTGACTGAAAAATGCTAGGTTTTTATTAAGCATTTATTGTAGGTCAATACTTGACATGCTTGTATTATTGTGGGAAGTAAAATGAAAATTATAAAATGTTTTCTCCCTGCATCAAGAACTTAACTTTAAGAATACAATTTTATTTTGCAAAAATAGTTAATAGGCCTTCTTGTTTTAGTTTCCAGCCTAAGAGTTGTCTAATTCAGGAATGCTTAGAAGTAGAAGATAATAGGAATCATATGTCTATCATTTAAATACGTAAGATCATCTTTTTAGCACCTGTGATCTAAACTAAAACAAGCAAACAAAATCCTAATCAGTATGGAGATGGGAGAGAAACAAATCTCTAGATTGAAAACAGAAGGCAAAGGAGCGTCTAAGGAGATGTAACAATGATGCTTTTTCAGGATAAGAAATGCTTCATGGGAAAGTATTTCAAGCATCCTGGGAAAGGTGAGCGAAACTTCTACTGGGAGTGACAGGCAGGGGAGGAATTTCAAGTTGATAGGACATTAACTGCAGAGAAATAGAAATAGCTAGAGAAATAAGCATTTGAGATTTTCTTCGTGTTCAGTTAAGAGGAAATAAGTAGGTAAGACTTGAAAATACTGACTGGAAGCCAAGAACCAGACTCACAGCCCCCTCGCACAGGGGACTTGCTGAGTGACCTTGGACAAGCTACTTAAATTCAGCTTCCTCATGGGTCAAACGATGCTATCAGCCCTGTGATTTTCCTAGTTATTGGTCTATCTGATTATATGCACAGTGGTTCCAGAAAGCACTTAAGGCAGTTTATAAAAATACATAAACTAAGATAGCACTAATAAAAAGTAATCAGGAAGGAGAGCAACACAAAAAAAACATGCCGGAAAGGAGGCTAATACGAAAAGACGCATCATGAAGACTTAGTCCCTGGCTATGAATTTGACTCTGAGCTTCAAAGCAACCGCTGAATTAGGGAAACCTGGTGAGTTACAGACGTTAGGAGAAGAAATAGCTCTCTTCTAGCACTGAAAGCATCCAGGGAGATCCCACATGTAACAAATGCTTATTTCCTTCTCATTCCTCTTTTCCATGAAATGGCAGGAAGTGCCAGCTCCCTTTAGAGAGCTACCACAGGTGACTATCTGCCATAGTATTTCTTTCCTGCCTTCCCCTCTGCACATCAGACATACAGTGTGTACAGACACAGAGACACCACACTCACACCCCACACTGCAGGAAGCATTCCAGAGCTGACTACTAACGCTTGGGGTCTAGGTGCTCCCTAGTTCCCTCAGTTTTCACCCCGGTCACTATTTACCCGTGTCCCAGATAAATCTTCTGACATCACCAAGAGCCAAAAAAAAAAAAAAAAAAAAAAAAAAAAAAAATGTGTAACAGTTGAAGCAATGTAAAATACAATGAATTTTAAAGTGTTGCCACTTCTAAGGCCTGTAGGCCACTCAGGCTGTAGCTTCGTTTCCATTTTTATCTCACATTTTCATGCTTTACCAGTGCCAAACAATTTGAGCTATTCAGCTGAAGCAAGCTCAGAAAGAAATAGAGGAGAGATGTGCGTCTTGTAAGATTTGGAATACAGCTATTTAATCTATCAGAAATTAGTTTGGAGTAGATACGCTGTTTAAATACGCATTTGAAATACCATTAATAGGAACACTTCTCTTTTTCTCTTTGCTCTGTATAGTGGTTCTTTTAATAAAATTGGCAATGGTGACATCAGTGTGTGCATAGCTGTGCACACTGTGCTTAGCAAACAGTTACTTAATGCCAGGATATTCATTTTATGAAAAAGACCTAGATATATATTCAATGGAACAATAAACCTTTCAAAAAATATAACCACTAGAGATAACCTTTTTTTCCTTTTTTTTTTTTTTTGAGGAGGGGATCTTCAGAGAGCTTTCCAAATACAGTTGGAATATTTCACAATTTCAGGAAACTTGTATGCATCTAAATACAAAAATTGAATGTATTTTCATGGTAAAACATTGTTGGATGTATTAGGATTGGCAGTTTAGCTGGTAAGTAAAATTTTAGGGAGAGTGGGAGCAAGGCAGACGCATAAAACATCTGTGCTTTCCAACTGAGATGAGTCAAATAAGGAGAAAAATGACAAAGTTCTGTGGTAAATGAGCTTTGAAGTGTTCTCCAGTTCAAGCCATTTTTAAAATTTTAATATTAATAAGAATTGTTGGCCAGGCGTGATGGCTCATGCCTGTAATCCTAGCACTTTGGGAGGCTGAGGAGGGCAGATCACGAGGTCAAGAGATCGAGACCATCCTGGACAACACGGTGAAATCCCATCTCTACTAAAAATACAAAAATTAGCTGGGTGTGGTAGCACGCGCCTGTAGTTCCAGCTACTCAGGAGGCTGAGGCAGGAGAATCGCTTGAACCAGGAAGGCGGAGGTTGCAGTGAGCTGAGATTGCACCACTGCACTCCAGCCTGGTGACAGAGCGAGATTCTGTCTCAAAAAAAAAAAAAAAAAAAATTGTTGCTGTGTTCCCTCTGTAATACTGCTGTCTTCCTGAGGCTTCTGCTTACTTGAGCTCTTTTGTTTCTTACAAAAGCACAAGCCTCTAGAAGACAGTAATTAGTTTCTTTCTTGATATATCAGAATCATTCCCTAATTAAATGAGATTTAAGGTGATAAATGGAATTACTTTGTCTTTTAGACCTCCATATTTCTCTGGAGAATTACCTTAAAAGGTTTAAAATATGTATATTAAGGAAGCCCACTTGGAAAATACAGAATTGTTTGGCCATTTAAATGAAAGCAGATACATGGTGTTTCAGTATTCTTATTTTCTTTATGGCTTCAATGCTCTCAACATTTGAATTAATAAGATTTGGGGTGCCTTAGCTGCATGGAAGAATTCTTATTTGTTTCCTTGTGCCCACATTAAAAAGAACTCAAAATGACTCATTAAGGGGAAAAGAAACTTACAATGAAAGAACTGTTTTGTGGTTGAGTCTCAAGGGAGACTTGACAATATCACGCAATTTTCAGTTTTCTCCCTATTTCTTTATATTTTAATAACCTACCAGTTTTCTATAGAGCACATCTTTCCCCATGCAGTTGTTTTCTTACAGATATAGTAATGATAATAGTTATCTAAGATTTCAACTTTAAAAAAGTATGTGTTTAATAAGATCTCTGGTATTCCTCTAGAGATAGTAAAATTATAGTAACAGCACTGCCTTGATAACAACATTTTAATTGTTTATTACTTCCAGTATAGTAAAAATATCATTTCGCAAATATTTGCTTAGCTCTCTAGACTCTCTCATATGGCCACAAAAATGAGATACCCTTACAATTATCTCATTTTACAAACTGATTTTCTTTTTCTTTCTTCTAAAGCAACTGTGGAGTAAGTATCCTCTTAAAATAAGTTTCATATGCTAAGTGATTTTCTAAAAAGTAGGTGGTTGAACTTAAACAAAAATATTTTAAAATATTTAATATATAGACTGTTTCTCAACCCTACCACTGCACTCAAAATAGCTTTTCTTTTCAGGTTACCATAGCAAATAAGTACTAAGTAGCTCCTTTATACTAATCCCTCAGTCAAATGCTTTCATATGCTTTCATCAAATGCTTTTATCTCATTTTTTAAGAGTCTTATGAGATAAATATTATGATCTCCACTTTGAAGATGAAGCTGGAGACATAAATAACAGCTATAGAAAAGAAAGAAAACCAACTAAAAACAGTTTCTGAACTTAAAAAAAATCCATGCAGATAATTCATGTTCATACACATAATGTAAACCACTTAGAAATGTAGTATTGCTTTATATGTTACATGCCACATTTGTCATCTTTGTGCATTCTTTCAGACATCTGCATTTGTGTACTGTAATGACTAATAATAGTAAAGTAAAATAAACTATTATAACTAAATTTATCTTGTTCTCTTGATGTGGTACAGAAAATTAAACAGGTAAAGTTATAATACATTTTTATGTGCCAAAATTAATTGGCAACTGACGTGGTACCACGAAAGTAAAAGGCTCATTTCTCCCACTATAGAGAAACTCTAGGCAATGTATCTCTATCTGGATTAAGTCTTCAGGGAGTACAGAGGAAGTATACATAGTGGAGGGAAAGAACATGAGTTCCATGATCCATGTATAGACGATCAAATCTTAGCCCTACTTAGTAGTGGAGTGAGACTGGCCAAGCTCATTTCTCTCTGAACCTACGTTTCCTCAGCTTGAACACATATGGCCTAAAATGTATTTCAAGCATATCTGCAATATTTATATTTAAAATGATATGAAGCAAACGTTACCTATAATGACATTAGTTACTCTTGGGAGATGATTATGTATGTGATTTTATATTGCCCTGTGCACTTTTCTATATGTTTAAAACATCTCATTATTCTTTTTAAAAAGAATGAGTAAGTAAATAACATAAAGTTGATAATAGCTACTTCTAGGGGAGGGTTCAGATAAACTGAAATCAGATACCATATATAAAGCAGATACTGCAAAGTAGGTAACTCTCAATTTTTAGCTCCCTTCTTTCTTATTTTCTTGGCAATGCACCATTACCTTCTACCTCATCAATTTCATTCATGAGATTGAGCAGTGACTTTCCAGTAAAGCAAGTTATCATATTTGATGTCAGTGGTGATTGATAAAATGCTAATTAAGTAGCTACAACACAGGAAAACCACATAACGTTGAAAGCATATTTCATTTAAACATTTTGGAAAGCTTTCTCTGTAGTCTCATTGTGAATAGTAACTGATGCCTTGGTTATGCAAAATTCAAGTATTTTCCTCAGTATTTCTCCAGAAAGATGATATAAAAATTCACCATACTTTCAACGTCACTATTTAACTATATGTATATTCACACAGATTCAAAAGAATCTTGAATACCTTATTTCTTACTTCATCTAACTAATAACAATAAATGTTATAGTTAAATATAATGTATAAGATATAGAAATTGGTCTTTATCGCTATATTCTTCCTGGTGAAATAGCAGTGATAATGGATAAATTTTAGGTTGCCCAGGCAAGAAGTAAATAGGAGAAATAAGAAAAAGCTGTAGCTTTATTTACTAAAGTTACGATGTTTTGCTCAAATATGCAACCCAGATACCCATTCAGGACCGAGGCATTCATTCCCCCAGCAGCTGGGAGTCTTCTCAGCTAAGTCTCTCTCCTGGAATTGCCTTTATCCAAAGAGAGCCAAATCTACTGCACACAGGTGTTGATCTTAAGAGAAACCCACCCCCAAACAAATTTCCTGGGCCTAAATCTCTGCCTCCAAGTCTGTTTTCCGGAGAATCTGGCTTACAGCGTGTTGCATCACCTCTTTCTTCCTTGAATGCCCATGAAAACCTTGAGTACAAGTGTCCATGATCCTGAACATGGTTTGGTTTTCTAAAAAAAATTTACTGGGACTATCCTACCTGTGCGTTCACTGACAATAAACTATGTAGAACATTCACTAGAGAATTTATTCAAGATTACCTACTTATATTAATCCAGAAATAATGTAAGAAATGCTGTCTGATTAGGGAGAGAGGTTGCTCACACTTGGCACCTGACCCAATTTCTACAACATTTTACTTGTGCCAGTACAGACCTATGTTGTTCTGTCTTTTTGAAGAGTTAAGTGTATATACACAGGAACATTGCTCATTTCTGTTTACTCAGAAAATCTAATTTTCCTCCAATGCACTAAAAACAAACAAACAGGAGGCCCAGTGAGATTGAACCCTCAAATTAGTGTGAGAATATCTGGTTTCATTTTTACTGCCCTCAACTGAATTTCTCATTACCTGGAGCTAATTTTCCAGTGTACATGTGCTGTGGAAATAATACCAGGGAAGTTTATTAGTGTAGGGAACTGATAGGTCTATTATATGTTTAGGCTGTGTCCCCACCCAAATCTTATCTTGGATCGTAGCTCCCACAATTCCCATGTGTCGTGGGAGGTAATTGAATCATGGGGTGGGTCCTTCCCGTGCTGTTCTCATGATAGTAAATAAGTCTCACAAGATCTGATGGGTTTATAAAGAGGAGTTCCCCTGCACAAGCTCTCTCTTTTTGCCTGCCACCATCCATGTAAGACGCGACTTGCTCCTCCTTGCCTTTTGCCATGATTGTGAGGTCTCCCCAGCCATGTGGAACTGAGTCCATTAAACTTCTTTTTCTTCCTAGTCTCAAATGTGTCTTTATCAGCAGTGTGAAAATGGACTTATATGATCTATACGGTCAATTCAGTGAGAGGTGTCCATTGGCTAAAATTGTTTATATACTCTTAAAGGCTTAAAAAAATTGTCAGATTGGTACCAAATTCTGAGTTTTTTTTATTGCAATATTTTAGGCATTTTGGCAAAATATACACTGGGGACCCAGAAAAAAGTCTATTCTAAAAAGAATAAAAACCTCTTATTTTGCAGGAGGCCAAAATCCTTTGTTAAGATTCAAAAATCCGTGTACTAAAGCAGTTCATAACACATCTCTGCGGAAATATGATCAGATATAGCTTCTCAGTGTATATATGTAAATGCTTTGCAATAAGGCAAAATGGTTAAGAATGTCATTTTAAAAAAGCATGTTCTAAACACTGGAATAGTTTACTATTTGGTAAACAGTTCAATATACTGTAATAAACTAGCTCACAATGAACCAACGAATTAATGTAAAGTCGTTAAAGCACAATAAGTTCTCATTTTTCCCATCTACTCTGTTTCTCAAGTTAAATTGCCTATTAAATAACCAGAATCTCATCCAGTTATATTCATAAATACAAGTGAAATACATTTTTCTCTAACAGCCAGCAACTCAGTTTTAGAGGCCAAATGATAGGTGTCCTGGTGATTTAAATATCTAATTACAATGTTTTAATGTATAGGTAAATTACTAAGGTCAGAAACTGAATGAATAACGAGAGAGATGTGGCAGGATATTTTAAGATCCATCATAATAGGTAGGAAGAGTGATTCTATTTATTTGTGAAAATACATTACTGTTTAAGTTAGATTCATGAAGCTATACAAACCCCAAATGTCACAGCATTATGGGAAAAGGTGGAACATATGTCTGAGCATAAAACAGTGATCTAATCACATCTGACCACATTACAAAATAGTTTTTTCCAAGTTATAATAAAGATTGCTTCAAAAAACAAATGGCTTAATATAAATGCATGATAATAAGATAAAAACAAAATGAGCTTTGGAAACTTGGCTTTGACCCTAGTAATCCCAATTAAAATTAGAGAAATACTTCCTTTGACAGTTTATGCTGTGGTATCAAAAATACAACTCAACTCAGGGAGACAGAATGTAATGCTTTTGGTGTTGCTACCTGGTCAGTTCAGACCATTGGCAGGAAGGAAAATGT
The DNA here is from genome assembly GCF_028878055.3 of Symphalangus syndactylus. NCBI lineage: Eukaryota > Metazoa > Chordata > Mammalia > Primates > Hylobatidae > Symphalangus > Symphalangus syndactylus. Next base: position 40,259,334 of record NC_072440.2, on the reverse strand, counting down.
CATCTAAGCTGCTGAAATTGTTTGTACTCCATTTGTGAATTTGCAATGTGTCAGATATGTAATAAAGGCACTTTCTAGAAGTTGTACAGCCATTAAACTTCCTAGGCATTGCCATGTTAGTATAATGATGGATTGCACGTCTCAAAAATAAATACTAGCAAGACTAGAATTAGGATACAAATTCAGCTCCTGAACATCTGTTAGGGAAAGTCAGTGTCCTAATTTGACATGAAAATTACATCTGTCAACCTAAGCGAAAAAAAACAAAAAACAAACAAAAACCTAGAAATTTATTTTCTGGTCTACATCGGTTCTTACAAAAGTGAGACATCAGGAGAAAGTTGAACTGTTAGTCATAACTTTCATTTATGTTATATGCCCAAACTTTTGCAAAAATTTTCCTTGTGATTTTAATTATTGCAAAGAAATGTTACTAAGGTTGCACAATCTTTTAAACTACTGTTAACTATCCCTAATCTTTCTCTTTCAAAAAACCAAGAAAATTCTAAATGTCTAGCAATAGACCTGAGGCACTTGCATTAAGACTTGGAAACAATCCCACCAGCAACGTACCTTCCCCATCAACATGCCCCCCAAAATAATACTCAGTGATTGGTGCAGACTATAAGCTGAGCCCAAACCTTATTCCTCACTTGGAGTGTTGGAATAAATGGATGTGTTCTATACACTTATAAAAAAAAAAGAGAAAAAAAAAGAAAGACAAAGCTAGTTCTTAACAGGCTTCTATATTCAAATCCCCCTACAATTCCCACCTAAGGCTGTTATTTTAATCAATATGCTCTTTCTAGCTTATCCAGCTCAGTTTGGCCTTGACTTCCCCACCAGTTTCCTCCCTAGGAATCTTCCTTGGGTCTTGTCCTGCTTTTATGATATTGTAAGCAAACTCACATATATCCTTGATCACTTCTGGATATAACTTGCTCAGCTCCTTGACCACATTGAAGTCGGGTTTTCTCCTGATGGCACGCTCTTCCAAAATGTTTACTATCAGAAGTAGTCTCCCCACTTGCATGCTTCTCTTAGCCCATTAGTTCACATCTGCTCTTCAACAAGGTTTTCTCTTTGCAAGTCCATCATATCTACTTACTCCATTCTCTTTGTGTCTCTCATTTATTACCCCCTGGCCCTGTTTCTAAGTTTCTTAGTGAAATTTATCATCAAATTTCAACAAGCCTCATCATCAATCCTCAATCTCCATATCTCCATTCCATTTCCATCCTTCATAAATAGAGACATGAAAGGGATCAAGATGGCTTAGCAGAAGCAGGTAGTGTGTGGCTCCCCAACAGAGAAACGCCAGAATAGTAAGTGGACACCTTCTGAGCAGACAGTCTAGGAGAGAATGCTTGGATGCGATAGAGAAGAGACATAAAGCATCAGAAGACTGCAGGGGCAGGAGAGTTCCAGAAGCCAGGTTTCTTCTGGGTGGCAAGACATGCAGCCAAGGGCAGCTTTGAGACCTGGAACCAGCCTGCGTGTGTTGCTACGAAATGAGAAAAGTTCCCTTGTCCCCCTTGCAAGGTGTGCAACTGGAGAAGTGGCTGGCTGCTTCAGTGCCCTGCTGCTCATACCTCTAGGGGAGCATGCAGGTTGTGGGGGTCGATCCCACGGCAGCATCTAGGGGTGGATGTTTACAGCTCCTGAAGCCCCAGTGGGCATGTGCTACCACCGGCTCTTTCAGTTTTGCCGTCTATAGGCAGCTGGTGTTAACCAGCTCAATTAGACCCTCCACCTTATCACAAGGATGAGGGCTTTCTGTATCCCGGGTTCTTGCCTTGGTGTGCGGGAGGAATTGAAACACACCTGGGCTTGGAGAATGAGTACAAGGTTTTATTGAGTGGAAGTAGCTATTAGCAGATGGGGGAGCCAGAAGGGGGATGGTTTTCCCCTGGAGTCCAGCCGCTCAGCAGCCCGGGCTCTCCTATGACTGCCGCGACCAAACTCTGCGTCATTCCACTGCTGGATGGCCTGCCAGGTGGCAGCATCTGTTGGTGTGCTCTTCCACCAGGGAGCTCCCCTCGATGTCCTCTCCACTTTCAGCTGCTTGTGTTTCTGCCCGCTAGGGTCTTGGGGTTTTTATAGGCACAGGATGGTAGGGGGTATGGTAGGCTAGGTTGATCTTGGGAAATGCAACATTTGGGCCCAAAGGCTGGAGTGCCTGTCCTCACCTAGGTCCGTGGGCACAGGCCTGGGGGTGGAGGCCTCGCCAGGGACGCACCCTTCTTTACCCAGCACCTCCCAGCATCCCTTACGTAACAACTACTGGGTTCCCCATTCGGCTTCCTCGTTCAGTTGGTGGACAGTAACCCACCAGCTTTGAAAAGTGGTAAAGGAGGGGACCCACTCCCCTAGAAATCTAGCCCTCGGTTCAGTCGGCCCCTAAGGGAGGGGGATGCAGCCGGCTAAAGCCCCTCTTGGGTCAAAGGAAACAGGAGCACTGCGCCAGCCACTGAAGGGGGCACCACCAAAGCCAGGGAATGGATGTCGAGAGAGGGTCACCTCTCACCTCTCTCATCCCTCTTCAGTGTACTGTTGCGGACTCGAAGGTGGCTCTCCCCAGCGGAACCCAGGGAATGTGGGCTGAAAGAGACCACTTTTTGGGCTTCTCCAGCGATTCCACACTCCCACTGAAGGCAAACGCGCTGAGGGAGGGCACTTTGCAGACTTTACCTTTGCTTCTGCCCTTGCCCCTGCCTTATGGCGCTTACTCTTAAGTGCCACCTACTGGGCTGCAGCCTGAATTACACTACAAAACAAAATTACATCACTACAAGAAGCAACGTCTCAGCCACCGCACAAACTTATCTGCAACCAAGGAACCCATACAGAGCCTTGGTGCCCTGAAAGCACTCAGAGATGAAGCTGATCCACCCATACACATTTTACACCACAGTCATACCCACAAGGGAAAAAAGAATTTAAGATCAACAACCTCCATCCAAACAATAGCAAATTCAAAAAAGAAAAGAAAAAAGCATCAGCTCTCTCAGATGAGAAGGAACCAGCACAAGAACTCTGGAAATACAAAATGTCAGAGTGTTTTACCACCTCCAGAGAATCTCACTAGCTCCCAAGCAATGAACCCTAACCAGAATGAAATGTCTGAAATGACAGATATAGAATTCAGAATCTGGATGGCAAAGAAACTCAATGAGATCCACGAGAAAGTTGAAATCCAACACAAAGAAGCCAGAAAAATGATCCAAGATCTGAAAGACAACATAGCTATATTAAGAAAGAACCAAACAGAACTTCTGGAATTGAAAAATTAACTATGGGAATTTCAAAATACAGTTGGAAGCCTTAACAACAGACTATATTAAGCAGAAGAATGAATTTCAGGGCGCGAAGACTAGCTTTCTGAATCAACCCAGGCAGGCAAAAATAAAGAAAAAAATAATTTTAAACTATTAATAAAACCTTCAATAAATATGGGGTTATGTAAAGTGACATTGGCATTTCTGAGATAAGAGAAACTAAGCAACTTGGAAAACATATTTGAGGATATAATTCAGGGAAATTTCCTCAATCTTGCTAGAGAAGTCAACATGCACATACAAGATATCCAGAGAATTTCTGGAATAATACTATATAATATGACCATCTTCAAGGCACACAATCATCAGACTATCCAAGGTCAATGTGAAAGTAAAAAACTTAAAGGCAGCTAGAGAAAACAGTCATATCATCTATAAAGGGAAACCCATCAGACTAACAGCAGGCTTCTCAGCAGAAACCATACAAGCCAGAAGAGATTGGGGGATTATTTTCAGCATTTTTAAAGAAAAAAAATGCCAACAAATAATTTCATATCCCACCAAACTATACTTCATAAATGAAAGAGAAATAAATTCTTTCTCAGATAAGCAATTGCTACAAGAATCCATCACCACCACACTAGACCTAAAAGAGATACTTAAGAGAGTTCTAAACATGAAAACAAAAGGAAAGGATGATCCTTATTACCATGAAAGCACATGCAAGCACACAGCCCACAGGCCCTAAGCAGTGACAGAATCAATACTACAAAGCAACCAGTTAATAACACTGTGGCAAGAATAAAACCTCACATATCAATATTAACTTTTGCATAACCAAAGTTAATATTGATATGTGAGGTTTTATTCTTGCCACAGTGTTTTAACATAAACTATTAACTTTGGCCATGCAAAGTTAATACTGATATGTAAGGTTTTATTCCTGTCATAGTGTTTTAACACTCCATTTAAAAGGCAGAAAGTGGCAAACTAGACTAAAAAAAAAAAAAAAAGTCTATCTTCAAGATACCCATCTCACTTGTAATGACACCCATAGGCTAGGCTGAAAGTAAATGGATAGAGAAAGATCTATCATGCAAATAGGAAACAAAATAAGAACAAGGATCACTATTCTAATATCAGAAAAAATAGACTTTAAACAACAACAGTAAAAAAGGACCAAGAAAGGCATTACATAATGATAAAGTGTTAAATTCAATAAGAAGACTTAACTATCCTAAATATATGTATGTTCAACATTGGAGGATGCATATTTATAAAATAATTGCTTATAGACCTATGAAAAGACTTTCATGGCCACCCAATAATAGTGGGGAACTTCAGCACACAAGTGAAAGCAATAGACAGGCAAAAAACTAACAAAAATTTTGTATTTAATAAATTTGATAGTTGGCCAATTGGACCTAATAGACATCTATAGAATACTCCACCCAACAACTACAGAATACGCATTCTTCTCATCTGCACATGATATATATTCCAAGATTGAACACATAGTCATAAAGCAAGTCTTAATACATTTCAAAAAATCAGAATCATACCAAGCATCTTCTCAGACCACAGTGGAATAAAAACAGAAATCAATAGCAAGAGGAATTCTTAAAACCACACAAATACAGGAAACTAATCAACTTGTTCCTGAATGACTTTAAAATAAACAAAAAATTAAGGCAGAAGTCAAACTGTTATTTGAAACAAACAAAAATAGAGATACAACATACCAAAACTTCTAGAGTACAGCAATGGCAGCGTTAAGAGGAAAGTTTATAGCACTGAATGTCTACATCAAGAAGATAGGTCTGAAATTAACAACCTAAACTCGCACCTAAAAAAACAAAACAAAACAAAAAACAGAAAAACAAGAACAAAACTAAATCATCTAGAGCTAGCAGAAAAAAAAGAAATAACTAAAATCAGAACAGAATTAAATGAAACTGAGACCCATAACAACCATACAAAGGATATACAAAATGAGAAGTTTGTTCTTGGAAAGGATAAAAAAAGATTGATATACTGCTAGCTAGATTAACAAGAAAAGAGAGAAGATCTGAATATGCACAATCAGAAATGACAAAAGTGACATCACAACCAATCCCATAGAAACATAAAAGATCCTCAGAGACTACTATGTACATCTCTAGGCACAAAAACTAGAAAATATAGAGGAGATGCATAAATTTCTGGACACACACAACCTCCCAAGATTAAACCAGGAAGAAACTGAAATCCTGAACAGACCAATAACAAGTAATGAAATTGAATTAGTAATTAAAAACCTAATGTCCAAAAATAGCCCTGAACCAAATGGATTCACAGCTGAATTCTACCAGACATACAAGTAAGAGCTGATACAGATCCTACTGAAAGTATTAAAAAAAAAAAAATCAAGGAGGAGGAACTCCTAATTCAAAACCAGTATCTTTCTGATACCAAAATCTGGCAAAGACACAACAACAACAACAAAAACCCTACATGCCAATGTCTCTCTGATGAACATAGATGCAAAAGTCCTCCACAAAATATTAGCAAACCACACTCAACCAATCAGATACTATCTCACACCACTCAGAATGGCTAGTATATTAAAAAAATCAAAAAGTAACAGATGTTGGTGAGACTGTGGAGAAAAGGGAATGCTTGCCCACTGTTGGCAGGAATGCAAACTAGTTCAGCCACTGTGGAAAACAGTTTGGAGATTTCTCAAAGAACTAATAATAGAACCACCATTTGACCCTGCAATCTCACTGCTGAGTGTATACCCAAAGGAAAATAAACCATTCTACCAAAAAGACACCTGCACTTATATGTTCATCACAGCACTATTCACAAGAGGAATGACATGGAATCAACCCATATGCCCACCAATGGTGGGATGGATAAAGAAAATGCGCTACATATATACCAGGAAATACTACACAGCCATAAAAAGATGAAATCATGTTCCTTGCAGCAACGTGGATGGAACTGGATGCCATTATTCTCAGTGAATTCAAACCGAAACAGAAAACCAAATACCACATGTTCTTACTTATAAGTGGGAGCTAAACACTGGATGCAACATGGACACAAATATGGAAACACTAAACACTGAGGATTCCAAAAGGGTGGGAGGAGGGAGGTGAGCAAGCGTTGAAAAACTCCCTATGGTCCTATGTTCACTACGTGGGCAGTGGGATCATTAGAAGCCCAAACCTCAGCTTCACGCAATTTACTCATGTAACAAGCCTTCACATGTACTCCCTGAATCTAAAATAAAAATAAAATAAGAAAATACAATAAAGAGATCCCTCTACTACCCTCACAGGACTGGCCATTGTATCATTTCTTTTGGTACAGTTCATAAACTCTAACCCTTTATTTCTTCTTTTTTTCCTCCCTTCTGATCTTCTCTTTCCACATTTTCACTTTCAGTGCTGTATCTCTTTCTCATTTTTCCATATTATAGCCTCACCTGCTAGACCAACTAATTTTTTTCTTAAATTCCAAAATTGAATTTTCTAATCAGATTCACATTTTCACTTTTGAATCTCTTATAGTTGGTCTTCAGAAGTCCTGAATGTGAAATTCAAACACTCTTTCCATTCATTGTATTCTTTTTAACAATAACAAAATTATATCTTTGAATACTTGTTATAGATATATTCCTCAGTCTGTCTGCATTCTGATTTTCATTACAATTTATCACGTAGTCATTTTTTAGTTTTTAGTTGTTGTGTAGCCTAATCTGTCAGCTGTTTTCTTCCAATAAAACAATTCAGGAGCGTATCCTTTATCTGTGCTGGGATATGGAGATTACATAATACATTTGGGGTTCAGGTTTGTTTACTTCAACAAATATCAAGCATGACTAAACTAGGTACAGTAGATATATTAAAGAACAGCTCCTGACCTTAAGGAGCTTGCAACTTTTGGAGAAAAATAAAGACATGCACAAATAATTTGGATATTACACAGCAAATACAGAGAGAGACATGTATCAGCATATGAGAGCACAGAGGAATGTATTAAATACATCTTGGAAGGCAGGAAAATGAGGAAATGCATCCAGAGGCAGAAGAAAGAGGCAGCTGGGGAGGAAAGAGGAAAATAGATTTTCCAGACAGAAAAAACCCAGCAGTTGTGTACAATAATATGATGAAGACCTAAATTAGTGCAGTCAATTGATAAAAAGGAAAAAGCTTTAAAAATATTCAGAATATAAAATCAGCACAGTATGGCGATTGTGATTGATTGGAGGCACTACCTAACTATACTGGGGAAAGACTGGCACAGCAAGAGAACAGGGAAGCGATATGGATTCATATTGATAGGCTGAGGCTGAGCTGCTAATTGGAATGTCAAGTGGAATAGATAGTAGAGAGTCTAAACGTAATGGGGAAATTTAAGGATGAAGATAAAACCTGAAGATGCATGAGAATGTTTATGATAGCTAAAATTTTGCACCTGCTTGCAGTTTCCCCAGGAATTTTTACAGTGCCTTTGGAGACTCAGAGGAACTGTCTTGTTCTATTAATTCCTTTGCTTCCTTTCACTGGTGTTCTCCACTAAATTCTAATCTCCCTAAAGATTCATGCCATGGTTGCTTTACCTTTATATCCCTCCTGTCTCCTAGCATAGTGCATTACTCTTAGAAGAGAGTAAGCACTCAATAAAGTTTATTATTGAAAGGTCCTCAAAAGCATGAACATATAACTAATAGGTAGATTAAACTTATGTGGAACACCTGTGGTCAACAAAATACCTACATGCAGATGTTCCATTAATAGATAAGTCTTTCTGAGATGATTAAAGCAAAGAGAAAGAGGTCTGACATTTATGACATGACTTTCAGATTTAAAGCACTCAAACAGTTGTTTAAAAGAACAGATCTCTGTTTAATTACCTCCAACCTATGGAGGTATCAGATCACATTCAGAAAGCTTTAAACATGGCGTCTGAGCAATAGGAATTTCTTCCATATTCTTCTACCCAATTAAAACCTGGGGTGAATACTGAAAAGATGGAGACATATCTAATGAAACATAAATTTAAAAAAAACATTTTATTCACTTTGGGACAAGATGAAAAAGACTTAGATAATCATTTTAATTCAATTAGGAAAACTGAAAGCACCATTATTTTCCACTGAGATAATTTCTTTATTCCTAAAGGTAGTGTGTGTGTGTGTGTGTGTGTGTGTGTGTAGTTTGTTTTGCCTCTTTTTTTGTAAAACTCTCCTTAGGGAATATTTCAAGAATTGTTTTTCTTGATATAAAAATTAAAGCATGGAGAAATTCCAATGAAAAGGAAAGGACAAACTAACATCTGATTCCACACTATTTCCAATTCTCAATCACAATATCTTGATAGGATAGAGGTGTTTTTGTAGCAGATTAGAAGGCTTTTTTTTTCTGCTGAAATTGCTTTTACTTGATTTCTTTTGAAGAGTTGATCTCAATTTTTAAAACTGTCATTTAAATGCTAAGTTCTGTATTAGGAGAAAATAATCTAGAAGAATCTAAAGACAAGTGTATAGCCTTACGTAAGGCATCAGAAAGCATAATTTAAAGAGGGCTTGCTGTGGAAGACCCTTCAATTCAGTATTATTCAGGGTAGCAAAAAAGGTTAGGCTACAATATTCCCGAGTGTTAATTTCATGCTCTGGAGCTCTTAGGTAATTTTACAGAGTATGGCAAAGTGACAAAAGTTCAGGAGGTCCATCATCTGTGACTACTCCTGTAGAAATACAGGGGAAACGGTAATTACAGTCTCAGAAACTTATGCTTTCAAGTAAAAGGCAAATAAAATTAGTAAAATAACTTCATGCAACTCATGGCTATCCAGAGGCAGCTTTATTCAATGGAAGTGCTCTCACTGCTGGTTGACAGCAAAGGTTCCCATGACAACCAAGAATACACAGTACAGTGGTGATGCTGTTTGCCCAGGGATATCCTGCCATTAATATAAATAAGTAGATAACGATATCTAGTCTGTAGGTACTATGATCCACAGCTGTCTATAAATGACAACTGCAGAGTAGAATGGAATGATCAGAACTGAGTTTATTCCAAGTTCAATTAAAGTTTTGTTTCCTTACTTTCTAAAAACATCAGAGTATATGCTTCTAAATTATTCTACCGTGTTTCACTATAATTTTCAAGTTTGGTTTCATCCTGGATTATGACCTTTCAGCGAGCTGGGACAGTAATGTGGCCCCAGGTATGGTGAGTAAGCCCACCTGAAATAGAAGGTGGTTTACTTTCTTGATATGAACAAAGGCAATTGAACTCTCCAGAACAGTTAAAATGCATTTATTTCTAAAGGTTCTTAAGTGTAAAGGAACATACATATGATTTTAAGCATATTTCTCTACTAGAAGTCTTATAATATTTATCTGTTATTCTGTATTCCCATGTTTCCTGAAATACTGTGAACTTCTTAAGACAAGAACAAAATGTCATTTATTTTTATATATTGGGTCTAGGATGAGTTGGGGGAACAGTAAAATACTTGTAGAATGAACCGAAAGATAACAGATAAAAATATGCAATCAATAAATGTAATAATATGTGCTAAATGTAATGTGTATCAGAATTAACACTTGGCCTATGAGAGACACAGAGTAATATAGGGCCCATTTGAATCCTAACACTGATATGTCATCCTGTTTATTTAAGAAAGTTATATACTATAATATTTCATAATATAGTTGAACAAAGTATCTGTTATATACATATGCATATTAAGCCACAATTCATTTTGCATTTGTAAGAAATTGAATATTATTTTAAGTAATTTGAAGGAAACACAATTCTTACAATTTGCATAACTGAGGTTCACAGGGAAAGTCCAATATCTCAACCCAGTTAAATTTGGCTAAATAGTATGTACCAATCAATATAAACACGTGCTTTAAAAAAGCTACCCTAGTTCTCATTCCTAGGAAACATCAGTTGTGTAGCACTTGGATTCATTTCTGTTCTCATACAATTTAATTACTGTAATAAAAATCTATGTCCACTTTTTGATGTGTCACTGCTGATAGCTTTAAAGTGTTATACCTCTCTCTTCCCCTCTGTCCTACATTTGGGAAAACTGTTAATAAAGCCCATGTGTTCTCTCCTTTGGTGAGAGTGGGAAATTCAAACCACACCAGAGTCCACCCACACAGAACTCTCAGCATGGCCTCACCCACTAAAAGTCATAAAATCTCAAGCCAGTCATTTTCCCCCTGCTCTCTCAAGCTACTTCAGACCTTCTTGGGAGGCCTGCTCTGCTCTTCCCAGAAAAACCTCATAATTTTATAAGTAATACATATTTTCATACTTTCTTGGTAGGGGTGTGTGTGTGTGTGTGTGTGTGTGTGTATGTGTGTGTGTGTGTGTGAAAGAGAGAGAGAGAGAGAGAGAGAGAGAAGTGTAGGGCTGCTCATTAGTCTTAACATTTGAACCACATTTTGGGTGGAGGCTTATCTGAATCCACAAAATGGATACAACAGTTTCATCTCCTAGATCTTGGCTATTTGATTCTCCTCTTCTGCTCCTTTCTTTGGGAGGGAAGTAAAAAGCTAAAATATGCATTCCCAGGTTATGCATAGAAGCTAACCTAAGGGAACTGCAGCTTTAATACAGCAAAAAGAACCCAGAGGAGAGTACAGAAGTGATATTATTATTAGCAGAAGTTGAAAACATTCACCTGCCTAATTCTGAGTTGGCTCTGGCATCAACAGTCTTTCTAGAATATGTTCAAACAGCATAATTAGCAGAGGGTGCTGAGAACAGCAGATTACTCTTTCTATGCCTACATTAGATTGGCCTCTTGCAGTGCATTAACATGAGGGTATGTGGCATCATTTCCAAGATGAATGTTAAGGAAATTAACATGGACAGGGGAAAGCAGGTTTTCTACACTTAAATAGCACATTCTCAAGAGGAGAAATGTCAACCTATGGCTTATTCATTGCACAATAGCTGTTTAAACTACAGCTTAGAATCTACTATGTGCCAAGCACTGTGCTAAACATTTTACATTTTGCATATATCATTATAAAATGCATCATTATTAGTGCCATTTTACTATTGGAAACCAAAAACAGATCCAGCAGTTGTCAGGGATAGAATTTCAACTGAGACTTACCCCATATTCAATGTCTATATTCTAATGAACTCATTCTAAGACTTCAGATTTACATTGTTAAGACTATAAAACTTTTTGCTTCCTGATAATTTCTGAATGTCTAATAGGCCTTTATGAAGTCAATTAGCTGGCAAGCTTAGGAAAGAAGCACATTTTTTTTCTACTGGAATATAGGGAGATATCTGTCATAGCTGATAGATGAAATATATAAAAACACTACATGGTATCCATTATTCATTTCAGCTCCATTGCCCTAAAGTAACATAACACCATGAATTTAGATGTAGAGCAAGACAATGGGATAAATGCTTTTAATTTTTTAAATAATTATGTCAAACTAGATATTCTGGGAACCGTGAGAAAGTAGAAAGTGTAGAAGTCATGTTGTTGACTTCAACATGCTTACAATATACCTAACATATGGCTCAGTAGTTTGTCTGATTGTTAATAACTTGAAACATTGATTTGTAACATCAATATAAATGGTTTCACATTACAAGTAAGGTAAGTATTTTAAAGTACTAACTTTTCAAGACTTCATTTTTTAGAGGAGTGAGATTCACAGTGAAATTGTGAAGGTATACAGATTTCCCATATGTAACATACTAGTTTTTAAGCATTAATTTTAATAATTCTTACATCCTGAGTTAGCATTTATTTTATACCCTTAGTCTTTGGAAAAAAAATGCTTCTGCTTAAAATAGCTTATTGGCTAAGAATCCATCATTTTAAAGAAAATTATGCATAATCAACAGGTATATAGTTTAAATGGAAAACAGCAGGGGGAGCTCAAAGACAGGTTGGACAAATTAGAAGTTGACTTCAAGAGTACTGAAAAATTATTTTAATAAAAATTTGAAGAGAAGGAATAATATATTGTTAAGTTATGAGATGATATTTTATACAATAATTTCCAGCAAAATAGCTAGCTAAACAGAGGAATAGTTTCCCATACAGAACACTTCAAAAGTCCAGAAAAAAAAAATTAATGCATAGAATCACTAGACATCGGTGAAATGAAAATTAAAATTACAATGAAATATCGCTACATATTACTCAACTAGAATGGTTAAAATGAAAAAGAGATAATATGAAGTGTTGACAAGAATGTGGAGCTCTTAGAAAATAGACAATATTTGTTGGAATCTAAACTGAAGAAGCTACTTGAGAAAACTGTCTGTCAGTCTTCAAAAAATGCATGCCTCATAATCAAGCAATTCCACTTCTGGTTATATACCCATCAGAAACATATATGCATTATACAAGAAGATGTATACAATAATGTTCATAGCAGCATGATTTGTAATAGTTTCAAATAAAAATAAAACAAATATTTACCAATAATAAAACGGGCCAGGCGCAGTGGCTCACACCTGTAATCCCAGCACTTTGGCAGGCTGGGGCGGGTGGATCGTTTGAGGTGAGGAGTTTGTGACCAGCCCGGCCAAAATGGTGAAACCCCGTCTCTACTAAAAATACAAAAATTAGCTGGGTGTAGTGGCGGGTGCCTGTAGTCCCAGCTACTTAGGATTTTGAGGCAGGAGAATTGCTTGAACCCTGGAGGCAGAGGCTGCAGTGAGCCGAGTTTGTGCCACTGCACTCCAGCCTGGGCAAAGCAGTGGAACTCTTTCTCAAAAATAAATAAATAAATAAAAATAAAAACAATAAAATGAATAAATAATTTATAACATATTTGTATGAAGATGAAAATAAACTACAACTACATATATAAAGACAAATGTTGCTTTAGGCCCAGGAGTTTGAGTCTAGCCTGGGCAACCAAGCGAGACCCAGTCTATACAAAAAAATAAAATAAAATTAGCCAGGTGTGGTGTTATATGTCTGCAGTCCTAGCCACTTGGGAGGGTGAGGCAGGAGGACTGCTTGAGCCCAGGAATTTGAGGCTGCAATGAGTTATGACTATGGTACTGTACTACAGCCTGGGTTACAGAGCAATACCCTGTCTCAAAACAAAACAAAACAAACAAACAAAAAAAAAGAAAGATAACTTTTCCAAATATGGTGTTGAGGAAAAGAAGCTAGAGAACAAAGAATACACTCTCTTTGGTAAATAATATGAATATTATCTTAGAAATCACGATAGTAGTTACTCTGGGGTGGGGGCAGAATCTTAAAGGTACACAAACGGGGGCTTCTACAGCTTAGTAATATACTGCTTATTAATCTAATTGCTGCTTACATGGGTATGTTATCTTCATGGAAATTTGCCACGTTTTACATTTAGGTTTGTGTGCTTTTTCCTGCTATGGTATAATTCAACAAAATTTGCTCTAAAATTATACGGGATGATTGCTTTAAAGCATTAAATTAAAAGTTTTTGAGGCTTGAAATTAAGGAAGCTTGGTCCCACAGGGATAACCAAGTACTAGAACTGTTTTTTGTTTTGTTTGTTTCTTTGTTTTTTTCCTGAAGGCATTTACCAATCCTTTGGGTTCCAGGGCAAGAATCTAAACAAGAGGCCTAAACAGAGAAAGAACTCACATTCAGACTTCACAGAAAGTCTTACACCCAAAAGTCAATACCTATAACTAGGCATACTACATACAATCTTTCATGCAGAACAAGACTTGTCTTGGTTTCGGGTAGCATATTTAAAACAAATATTTCTTTGGAAAATTTCTAATCACAAGTGTATACTTGTGATATGTAATATGGCACTGGATATTTGCGTGGCCCAAAAGTTGAACATTTCATTTAAAGTAAATGTATAGTTAGCTGCATGTTACTTAAATTATAAGCAAATCCTCTTTCGAAAAATACACTTTCAACACAGATAATTTCCAGAGATAAAATACTAAAGAGTATGAATTCACATATGTAAAAAAATATAGAAAATGCATAAAAAAATAAACTTGCCTGAGAGACAATCAGTGGAATAAACTGCACAGGTAGACCAATAAGATTACAGATACTGGAACTATCAAGGAACTAAAATAATATATTTAAGCTGTTTAAAGAAATGATAAAAAATTCAGTAAATGAGCAAAAGACCATAAAAATCAAAACACATATTTAGAATAAAGACCAATAGAACTTCTAAAATTGAATGGCTAATAACTGAAATTAGAAATTCAACAAACAGGTGAAACAACAAATTAGACTCTACTGAAGGTTGAATTCGTGAGCCAGAAAACATATGTGAATGAACCATTCAGAATGCAGTAGAAAAAGAAATGGAAAATATGAAAGCCAGGTTAAGATAGGTGAATGACAGAGTGGGGCCAACATAAGTCTTACTAGGGTTGGGATAGATTAAAAGGAATGGCAATGAGGCAGTATTTGACACAATAATAGCTAAGAATTTTCCAAAATAAATAAAAGACACCAACACTCATATTTAGGAATACCAATACATTTTAAGTAAACTTTTGAAAAACTCAATTCTGGACTCATTAGAGTGAAATTGTACAACAACAGAGATAAAAATAAGAATTTAAAAGCACCCAAAAAGAAAAAAGTAACACTGGTCAGAGTGAAAAGTGATTTCTCAAAAGACAAGTTAGTATCATATTTAAAGAGGTGAAGAGAAGTAGTTGTCAACCCAGTAATGTACACACAACAAAACTTCTTTCAAGTCTAAGCACAAAATAAGGATTGTAAGAAAACCACACATGAAGAGAATTCCCTACTACTGGAGACTCACTAGAGAAACTTCTAAAAGACATTTTTAAATAATAAGGATGGTCTCAGATGCAAAAAAAAAATGCTGAGCAAAGAAAATGGAAAATGTGTTAGAAAATGTTCATAAAAGATGACTTACTACAACTATAATAATAATAATGTCTACAGGGTAATGCAAATATGAAGAGAACAAAAATCTATTCTTTGGCATTTTCTCAGGAGGACAGTAAAAGGGTAAAGATATTATTTAACTTCAGCCTTAAGTTACATATTTAGAAAATTTTTTAGGGTTATTATTAAAATAATAGAATTAGAGTTTAAAACTTACAAACTAGAAGGAAAAATACAATGAGAAAAGTGAGGAAATCACTTTGATCTAAAATAATGCCAGAAAAGACGTGAAAAGAAAACAAACATTAGAAAGCAGGATAAATGGGAAGCCTAAATTAATACTTTTGAATATTATAATTATAATATTATAAACTTTATAATTTTATATTAAGTTATAAATATATAAAATATAAGTTTATATTATAAACTTTATTATTATAAACTTTATAAATTATATAAACTTATATATAATTATACTTTTGAATATAATTATATTTTTTGAATATTATAATTAATCCAGTGTTCATGAATTAACTAATAATTTCAGTTTAGTTTCAACAATGTCAAAGAATAGGTACTATGCAAATATCTCCTCTGTTAAAGATGAACAAAATTAGAAATTAATAGCAATGTATTTATTTAAAAACTTATTCCTTTGGAAAACATTTAAAAAGCACTTCTAAATAACACCTGAGTGAGAGAAGAAATCAAAGGGATTTATAAAATACTTAAAGTGAATAATAAATATATTATGCATCAAATATGTGGGATTGTCACTAAAGCAATAGAATTAAATCACTATATTAGAAATAAAGGCTAAAACTCAATGCACAAAGCAACTTACTTAGAAAAAATAGGAAAATAAACAAAAAATAAAGGAAAATCATAATTATAAAAACAAATACTAATAACAGAAAATACAGTAGTAGAAATTCAAAAACAAACATGAATATACTAATTAAGTAGTCTGTCAATTTGACACAAACGAGATAGAGAAATAGAGGAAAAGAGAAAACAGCAACAAAAAAATTTTAAAGAGAAAAGAGAAGAATGGGCATAGTATAAGAGACAGAGGTAGAGTTTTAGATAGGTAGGTAGCTAGCTAGCTAGTTAGGTAGACAGAAACGAAGGTAGAGATCATCTTAGTAGAGATAGACAGACATAGATAGATAAAAAAAGAGTAAAAATTTAAAGGAGGCATGACTTACCTGGAAAAATATAGAGACAGAAGATGTAAATGAAAGAAATATTTCCCAGGTATATGGAAACAGCAGGAAAATGTAACCCATCTTGGAGAAATCATAAGGGTCTGAGTGAAAACTCTTTAGTTAATCATAAGGGTCTGAGTGAAAACTCTTTAGTTAAGTGAAGCCAAAGGAGCACCCATGAAAAGTGGTGGCACTAGTGATTCCAGCAGATGAGCAAGGAGATCTGAAAATATAATTTCTCCTACTTAAACCGTTTTTTAAAATTCTTTCTGTTTCACTGTAAAACTTAAATCCAAGTACCGGTGATCATAAGATTTAATTAGAGAAAAATAGAATTTGACTCATTTGTGATGAAAGACAAAATAAAATAAGATTAAAAAGTAAGTTATCAAGCAGGTCTTACTCAAATAGCATCTTTTTGGTTACAAAATGACAAGGGACAGAAATATGATTGTAGAATTTGACCTAGTAATCCCAGTTCTTCAAGATTATTTTAGTAAAATAAAAGCAGTTTAATTTAAAAGATAAGGAAAACTTCTAAGGATGTTTCTAGAGCCATCATTTCTAATGATAGCAAATGATAAAAGAAGCTTGAAATCAAAAAAGACAAAAAGTTTCGATTAAGTCAGAATATTACACAGTAATCAAAATGATACATGAGAAGACTGTGTCAGAAGAAAGAGCAATATTTAAGGAATAATAATGTGGTTTAGAAAGTAAGATAAAAAGTATACAATTATTATTACAGCTCCATTAATATGCATACAACCAGTCAACACTGGGAAGGAAAAAAGAAAATAAAAATTGTTACATCTTGGTAGAATCATGGCTTAAGTAATTTTCAAAGTATTTTTCTATATATAATTAGGAACTAATAAATTTTTTAAATATTCTACTTGTACTTGTTGACTAATATGTACAATGGTAGCAGGGACAGACCATTAGCTTTTACATTATTTTTTTGAATTCATAAGAAATTCACAAAACTAGAAAACAAGTATAAATTCCTTAAAATGAGCTATATAAGTACAGTAGCTATGTTGCTTTTTTCACTTTGATAAATATGAAAATGAATAATAATTTTCAAAATGTGTAGAAGAGAACAGGTTACAAGGAAGTACGTGCTGTATCTTTATAATGAACAATGTCCGGTCAATTCAATTTCCTTAGGAGATAGAGGAATAGGTCAAGTTACAGCCCATTGGACAATATGATCTCAGAAACTTCCGTACATGATTAGCAATCTGAAAACACTGAATTTCTGTTCTATGGATTCAGCACTATATGATACCATTCTAATGAGGCCTTTAAAAAATATGGTAATTTGAGGTCTGAAGTGGGTTCAAAGATGTAACAAAGTTTGGCGCTCTAGAATATAGACAAAACATAACACAGGGGTGGATGTCTAAACTTTTGACTGTACCCAATCTTAACATCTGGTTTTTGGGCTCAACTGCTTACAGTCATGTAAAATGTCTCAAATGTTAATGACTCAGTGTTGAGAAAAAAGAAAAATTAAACTCTGCTGTTGAATACCAGGCTATAAAATCCTCATCTTTAGAGATTCTAAAAATATTCATAGACTACACCCTTTTGAATGCTGTGGCAACTTATCCCCTGAAAGGAGCAGGCTAAGTCAGGTGACATGAAGATATTTCCTCTGTTTCCATCAAGGTTGTCATTCCTCTCTGGGTCAGTCAAATCAAACTTGTAGCATGCATGTCTAATGCGGAATCACTGATCAATCAACGTGCTCTTTTCTGAGGAGTCATGGAGCTCCGTATGCCTTATGATATTTAGAAGGACATATTCCAGGAAGCTAACAATCAATGAAAGCTTTTTTCAAACAGACTTAATTAAAGAGAAGATGAACAGATGAATGAACTTGGGGTAAAGGTGTTCAAATGTCTCTCCAATTTTACTTCAAGAATGTTCAACCCCATTGAACAGATAAAACCAAAATTCTGGATATATAGATGTAGGCTTCATCTTTATTGAAGGGTTTAATATTGGGTTTCCTATTTCAAAGGAATGGAAACTGAAAAGATAATATTAATTCAGAAATCAGTGGACAGATGTCAAATCAAGGAACATTTGTAAAAAAAATTAGACTAATGTTCAAGTACAGATAGAGACATTTTCTGTAATAAAATCTTATCACAGAATAGCAATGCCACTGAACAGACAAGTATAAAGTAATACCAAGGACAAAGATAAAAACTTACTTCTATTTTTGAAAAGAAATTAGATGATGTCTAGTTTAAAAAAATATGTCAAGGTATAAGATTCCAATATTTTATTTGACTATACAGTTTAGGTTGTTTTTCCCATTAACATAGAAGCACATTACATATCGTTTTCAAAGTCTAAAAGTGTTCTTTTTTAAAAAAAAATGATAAATATGAAGGGCAAAATATTCATCTTAAACCATGAGATAAAAATATAGAGGTTTCTCATGCCACTATCTTTTTGGTAATCAATGATTGAATAGTGAATATTGGTTTACAGTGCAGCTATTTAATTATTAATACATTTGTTTTTTCTTAGAAGGATTTAATATTATTTTTATATTTTCTCCACTAAATATATCATGTCAAAATTATCTACAGGAATATGCCCAAAAGAATGATCAAAGCTTAGAAATATTTTGCAACTCTGTATATTAATATGAGATACAAAAACAGAATCAAGAATGATATTGACAAAAATCAGGTTAGCACATCATCTAGATGATAGGTTTTCAATCTCCTAAAAAATAATGCATTACATTAATTATGCATATTTGAGCTTTAATGAGAAAACATTGTAAGGATGAACAAAATCCTTTAACATCAGAGCTGACAGAGAGGTGAGAAACTGCCTAGTTCAACCTCCTTTCACAAATTAGGCAATTAAACTTGTAAAAGACAACATGATTTGTGCAGTTCATAACCTTCATGAGCAGGCTAATGTCTCACGTATTTTCTTCTGTACCCTGATATCTATGTAGCATAGAAAAAAAATCTCTTTGAATTGTTAAAGTAAAATGTCTTACATTGAAAGGCAGTGCTTCCACATGCTAAAGAGTAAGTAAGAATTTCAGAAAAACCATGAAACAATGTGAAAGAAATCAAACTGAGTGGTAACAAAATAAACACGCTTCACTGTGGACCACAGGATTTCATGAAGGATAATGACAGTCTTTCCCATGTTTCTAAGTTCGCTGTAAAGACACAGGTTTAAATCTCAGTAAGAGAGATTGAGATTCAGGTATAAAGGAAAACTTAAAGGGAAAGTCAGTATACTAGGTCCAAATGATTTCCTGAAAGGTTATGAAAATGATAGGCATATACCTATTAGTTAATTATGCTAAATCACTGCAGAATTCAGTGAAAGGTATATACTTTAAATGAAATCATGAAGCAAATTAAGCTTTTGACATAGGCCATTAAGTGACAAAACCAAGGTAAATGTTTACATTTTTCTTTTTTTCTTTTTCTTTTTTTTTTTTTTTTTTTTGAGACAGGGTCTTGCTCTGTCGCTCAGGCTGGAGTGCGGTGGCGCAATCTCGGCTCACTGCAAGCTCTGCCTCCCAGGTTCACACCATTCTCCTGCCTCAGCCTCCCGAGTAGCTGGGACTACAGGCGCCCGCCATCACGCCCAGCTAATTTTTAGTATTTTTAGTAGAGAGGGGGTTTCACCATGTTAGCCAGGATGGTCTCAATCTCCTGACTTTGTGATCCACCCGCCTCGGCCTCCCAAAGCACTGGGATTACAGGCGTGAGCCACTGCGCCCAGCCTACATTTTTCAATTTAGAATGTCGGTCTACCACCTCCTCTTGATAGGGAGTGGGAGGCTCTTACAAACTACTAGTGGCCCCACTTTTCCCAGTGGCCTCAAAAACATTTTATTTATTTATTTATGTATTTATTTAATTTATGTATTTATGTATTTATGTATGTATGTATGTATGTATGTATGTATGTATGTATTTATTTTTACCTCACCAGGATCTAAATCTGTTTTTAGTGGTTTGAAAACTGTTTCTAGGACTGAACTACTGAATTACATTTAAGATTGAACTAGTGAATCAGTGACTAAACAAAACAATTTTTTAAGAAACCATTCTCCTCATTGTTCAACAGACAAAAGCCAATGAATTTTATCACTTACTAGCTATGTGACTTTGGGCTAGTTATTTAACCTCCATGTACCTCTGTTTCTTCATCAGTAAGATGCTGACTATGATAGAATGTGTCTCAAAAACTAGTATAGAAGTGAGTTTCATGTAAAGAGCTTAGAATAAGAGGGTATACACCTAATTCATTTTATAATGAAACTTAAAAACATTAAGAATCCTCAAGGATTACATGAAGCCAATCTGAATCATAAAGACAGGTTAAAAAGTCTAAACCGACTGTTAGCAAATAAAGCAGCAATAAATACATATTTTTCTATGTACATATATGTGTATGCATATTTGTGTGTATATGGCATGAAAGGCTATAAACATGAGATGTTCTAATAATTCACGATGTTAAGAGATTAAAGGGGAAAAACCACAGAAAATTATTTAACTAAACAACCATTCATGATAAAAATGTATGGCAAATTTGGAATAGGAGGAAGTTACCAAAACTGATCAAAGATATCTAATCTTGATGGTGAAATATGGAAGCATGCTCTTTAAATGTAGGCACAAGTAAAGAACGCTTGTTCTCTCCATTTCTATTTAACAGTCTTTTGAAAGCATTGCTTTTTTTGGACACGCGTCCTCACTGTCACCTGGGAGCTTGTTAGAAATGCAGGCTCTCAGTGCCTGACCTACCACTGAACCAAGATCTTCCTTTTAAAAGGATCCCTCAGGGATTCATATTTTAAAGTCAGGGAAGCATCCATGCAGCCAGTCAATAAATCATTTTAAAAAGTGATATAAAATATAGAGTATAAAAATTGGAATGGAAGAAACAAATTTTTGTTATTCACAGATGATATGATTGTCTACAAAGAATACCTAAAAGAATCAGAAGAAACATTATTAAAAGTACATCAAAGTTTGAAAAGTTTCTAAATATTTGTTCGATATAAACATTATTAGATTTGGATATAGCTGCAGCAAGCATTTGGAAAATATAACTGAAAATTGTTGCCATTTTGCAATAGCAACAGAAGTCTACAGCGGATGTGAATAAAAAATGTATAAGATCTTTGTAACAAAATGTATAAAATGTACGAATAACACTAAAGGAGGCAATTAATAGAGAGATATGCCACAATTATAGTTAGACAGGTAAAACAGACCAACTGTACTGATGCGTGTCAAAGGTAGCTCTACAAGTCAGTGGGAAAATGATGGAGCAATCGATGGTGCAGAAATAACTAGTTAGCCATATGGGAAACATATAAAAGTGAATTTCTTCTCACACTGCACACAGAATTCAATTCCATATGTAAAAGAACATTACAGTAAAATAAAAAACTTGAAAATTTTTTAGAAGGAAAACATTATTTTAATTGTAATTCATGAACTATATGACAGAATGAAACAATGCCATTTTATATCATCTGGGACATTACTAGATGTAAAATAATTAAGTTTATTGACCTCTAAACCAGCCCAATAGGGAAAAAGGAAGTAAAGGGTAGCATCTTCTAGGCAAATGATGTTCCCATACATAGACCTGCCAGAGCATTTGCAGATTCCCTTTAGAATCGATGTTTGGTCTCTTGCCTGTCCCTCCTCCCCAGGCAGTCACTTTCTGTGGATTTTTTTCCCTCTTTCTTTAGCTTTTCCTTCTCAGTCCTGGCAATAAGCCTTCAACACCACACCATCACCACTCCACCAATTTTGGAGGGTTATGATTTTCAAAGGAACAAAATTTTTGGAGTTGAGTTCCAGCACTAACATATGCATGGACGAAGATAACAGTCTACAGCTTTCTGTTTTCCTCCTATTGCTCTAGAAGAAAATGCTGCCAAGGAAAAAGCTATTTCTAATTTTTTCATAGAAAAAAACTGCTACTAAAATATTTTTTTAAAAATCATTCTTTTCTTCGGGAAAAGATATTTCCAACACTTGTTGTGATCAAGAGAAATTGCAGAATATTTTTAAAATTCTTAAAAATCATACAGAAAAAAGAGCCCGCAAGAAATATGAGGAAGGCTTAGAAATAATTTTTATAGAAAAAGAAACATGAATCACTAACAATATTTTTAAGGCTTAAATGTATTACTTATCAGGGAAATTAAAATTTATTAAAAAATTAGTATCACGTTACCACTAGATTGACAAAAAAATTCTTTCAAAAGACATGAGAGCTTTTATAAACTTCATGTGATCACATATTCTTTCTCCAATACTCCTTGAGAACTACTAGATTATAAACATACATACGCATACATACGCACACACATAGGAACACACGCACATACACAGTCATTTAAGGTTAAAATACGGTAAACATTTTCTAAGTCACTTAAAATTATTGCTTGTGGATTTTTCGTCTAAAATATTAAACTCTTCCAATGTTTGAACTTAATAGTTATTGAGAAATATGAAAAACTATTAGCTTTCTTGATTTGATATAGTTAATATTGCTTATAAAGGAAAGAAAAAATGCTTGGCTACCAGGTCATCTCATTTTAAGATTACATTGATTAAACATGTAGTATAGAAAGGGCATCTAACCCCCATTTCACTAGCCAGCACTGAAAACTTCTTTAACCTTGCCTAAAATGCACACGTATTTTGAGAGTCTTTTTTTGTAAAAGAAGTATTAGATTTTTAATGTAAATTATAAGAAATGTAATGTTTACTAATGCTATCAAGAATGGCAGGTCAAATTCACCTGGTTTTTAAAGATCAAATGCCTACTTTTACAGTCACCTTTCAACCTTTGTTTTAGATTCTAGGATTCGTTTGTCACAGGTTTGCCTATTTGGGCCACAGCTTCCTTATATAGCGTACAGAGCAGCATTCAAAGGTAGTGTTAAAGTATATGGACTTGGGTGCTAGATCACTGTGCACTAACACCCAGCTCAGACACTTACTAGCTGTGTGACCTGGGGTAACTAACAGAGCCTCATTGAGCTTTGGTTTCCTCCCTAATAAAATGAAGCTGAAAGGAGGATATATTTCATAGGGTTGTAGCAGTTACATGAGTTAAAATACCTGAGCTGTTTAGAGCAGTGCCTGGTTCATAGCAGGTGATCTAGGAGTGTTATCGTTCTTCACATTATTCACATTTAATAGCAAATCGTACTGCAAAAAAATGGTGTCAATGTAATGGTCACTACAGGCAATCTAAGTTGCTTTTGCTCTTGACAGTATTTTACACCTTTAAAGTTTCCATTAAAAAAGAAAATGCTAATACCATTTATAAAACAGAAGAACAAAGAATTCCTTGACAATTTAAATATCTAAATTTATTAGTTAAATCAATTAATTATTTGTTGTTGCTGACTTCCACTAAAATGTGCCTAATAGTTTTATGAATGTCTTCCTATTCCAGTCAGTATTTTTAGCAGGTTTAATTCTCAGGCATTCCAATTGGATGTGCTGGAATTTGGCTCCTATTAACTCATGGTTTTGTCCTAGTGATAAATTTATCCTACCGGATTGAATAAGTACATATGTATGTACTTGTGTGTGTGTGTCTGTGTGTGTGTGTGTGTGTGTAAAAAATTTATACCAGTGGCAAAAATCGTGATTTCATTTTGCCAGTTTGCAAGGCAAAATGATGTTTGCTCTCTATTGTCTTTCTTTTGCTAAAAAAAAAAATAAAGCACGCTCGAGTATTTTTACCGTCTGCACACTCTTTAACCTCACGTCGTATTGTGTAGCTGAGTCATGATGAATACAACAAATACACATCCTTAATGTTCTGTTTTGTCAGTACTGGGCTGTGCACTATGGTGGCTGCCCAGGAGGAGGGGGACAGGACATGAGCACTCACATCAAGGATCTTATATCAATTTAGGAAGACAGAACTAAAACACCCAAAACAACAGTGAGCAATACCAAATGGTTTCAGTTCAACCCATGATAGTGTACAGGAGTCGAATAAACAACAGGAATGAAGGAGGGGAAGATGGCAATAGTCAGGGAATGTTTCATGGCTGAAGGGGTCACTTACCCCCAATTCAGGCATTCGACTACCAGCTTCATGATTCTGCCATATGCACATTTCTAAATCATGATTTTTGTTGTATCTGCGTCCCCTATATACTATTATTTATTTAAAAATTCTGTAATAGACTAGTTTTTTAAAAAACTGAAATAAAATGTCTTCATTTAAAGAAGAAACTTTATATCATAACTATAAATGGAAAGTCAGTAACTCTTGCCATAAATGCAGCGTAAACAGAACCTTATTAGTTTCTATCCAGATAATGTTGCCTTCCAAAGGCACTAGGCTAGAGGCCAGTGTTGTCTCTGTTTATAACACAAAGCAGGTATTAATAAGTGTTAGAGACTTAGTAATGCCAACATGAGACTTTCTGCTGTCCTTCCTTCTTCCCTACCATCTTTCTTCCCTTCCTTTCTTCTTTCAACTTTCCTCTTTCTCTCTCCCTCCTTCCTCCTCTTCCCTTCTTCCTTCCATCCTTCAGCAAATATTCATTGAGCACCTATTATGCGACAGGTACCATTCTAGGCACAAAGGATACAACAGTGAAAAAAATGGACAAAAGCTCTTGCCCTTATAGAGCTTACATTCTTGTTGGAGGAAGACAGTCAATAAACAGATAACAAAAGATACAGTAGGTCATAGGTGCTATGAATAAAAATACAGCAGGGAATGCCAAGGTGGAAGAAAAAGCATGAATAGGAAAGGATTACTGCTAAAGTAACATATGAGCGATGATCTGAAGGGCAGGATGGAACCAGCCATGCAGATATTTAGAGGAAGAGAATTCCCAGCACTGGGAACAGGTAGTGCAAAGGCTGTGATGCAGAACATGCTTGGCACATTCAGGGAACACTAATGAAGTCGGAGTGGAGAAGTGAGGGGGTGAGGCGGACAGTGGTTTGAGAAGATGTCAGATCCAGGTCACTTGAAAGGGGTGGTAGATATAGATCATGTAGAAGTTTAACAGACATAGCAAGAATTTGACTTTGACTCTAGATGGCATGCTATTGGATGGCTTTGAGCAGAGAGCAACACGATGTGAACTAATTATTGTTTTTGTAGAATAACTCTGCTATGAGAATATTACACTGGATGGGCAAAAGCACCAGTCAGAAAACTGGCTAGGAGGGTATTTCTGTTAATTTAAGAGAAAGATGATAGAATAGTCTTGTGGGAAGCACAGGAAGTAGTAAGAAATATTGGATTTTTTGGGCAATGTGTATCCACCACCTCCCAAATACACACACACACACACACAAATCTCTATCTCAGCACTTATGTATTTACAGTTTATAAATGAGGCTGTTTATGGGCGGGACACAGTACCTCACGCCTGTAATCCCAGCTCTTTCGGAGGCCGAGGCAGGCGGGGGGATCACTTGAGGTCAGGAGTTTGAGACCAGGCTGGCCAGCATGGTAAAACCTCATTTCTACTCAAAACACACAAAAAATTAGCTGGGCGTGGTGGCTGGCACCTGTAGTCCCAGCTACTTCAGAGGCTAAGGCAGGAGAACCGCTTGAACCTGGGAGGCAGAGGTTACAGTGAGCCAAGATCACACCACTGCACTCCAGCCTGGGCAACAGAGTGAGATTCTGTCAAAACAAACAAACAAAAGAAACATGAGACTGTTTATGGGGATGAGGCTGTTCTCCCTGCCCCAAATTTGTTGTCAGTGACTGGCAATCATGCCTTATTCATCTGTAAACCTTACTGACCACAGTGCCTGATAAAGGTGCTTAAAAAGGTTGTGCGACTGAATTTCAGATGAGTGGAATAATGAAAGGCACAGAGGAAAGAAGGCTCACAGTAGGTATTTGGGGCAAGAAGATCTATGTGGGAAGCGCAGAAGGGTCTGGGCATTGTGGTGAAGTGCCTTTCAGAGAAACTGAGGTTCACATTAGAATGCATTTCACATGAAAGAAGTAGAACTAAGAGAAGTATAAAAGGAGAATACATTTAAGATGATAGGAAAGAGGCCAAGTTTCATGGAACCTTTATTTAAAAACAAAAAAGAAATTCAATATAGGTTAGATTTAGGAAATCAGGATTAGGAAAGGGCTCAGGATTTACTACATAACTTTCATTTTTAAATCAGTAAAACATGCTGAAATCCTTATATTTCAAATATCAATTCACTGAATAATGTCAATATTTTGATTATTTTGCTGCTTTTAAGAGATAAAAAAGAGCCGTTCATAACTAATGGAATATGTATATGCACACAAACACACATATATACATGTATACACGTGTGTGTGTCTGTGTGTGTGTGTATATATATATATATATATATATATATAAAAGAAATTCCTCAATTTCAAAGACTGGCATAGAAACATTCCTACAGATACACGAGGATCATTTATACTCCTAGGATGAGGAGACATGCTGGCATCATGAAGGTTTACTGGGGTTAATTAGGTGTATTTCAAGGGAGATAAAGGAACAATAGGAGATCACTACTGAAAAGAAATATCTCTGCTGCAAAATAAAACTAATTGGAAACTGAGGCAGGACCAGGACAGCAGTAGAGAATGATGCACCACTGAGAATGGGGGAAGAGGAATTAAGGCAGGTAGACCTGGAAGAAAGCTGGCTGGAGGAGCAGATATCTTGTCTTTACATCAGTGCATTCCTGATGTATAAGGGAGACTCTCGGCCCATCTTGCATAAAGCAGTCAGGTCAGAGTAAAAGTAAAAACAGATGCATAACTGCCCAGTCTTTTGCTGGAAACGTGGAGACCCCAAGTCTGGTATGGAAGGGAGACAATGTCAACAGCTATTTTTGCAGGTAAAAGAGAGGATTTTTCTGTTTCCTAATCCAGGTCATCCTCATCTCTTGCCTTTACTTATAGACATAGCTTTCTAATTGGCCTTGCAGGTCAACACTTGCCCCTCTGTACACCATTCTTCTCCCAGCCAATTATTGGCCTCTAAACTCTTTTTGAATAAACAGCAAATCTTATATTATCTGTTTCAACCTCATTTCCTGACACTCTTTCCCCACTTTACCCCAAATTGCATAACTTCCTGGTTAAGTCTTTAAAAGTTGCCTGTTCTAACACTAACTTCTTCCTCCCTCCCCGACCCATCTCTACAGTTAAGTTTATGTCCTCTTCTTATTTGATCCTGTGGCACCTTCCACCTGTCTGTTATAATATTTGATACACTGTAATTCTAGATCTGTCGCCCCAGAATGTAGAGAAGTGTCTGGTACATGGTAAACACTTAAATATTTGTTAACCGTCGAAGGTTGAATGTTTACTATTGATGAACCGGAAGATAAAAAGATAGTAGCTGATAATTACTGAGAATGAAAGGGTTTTTACACTAATTTACATTTCAGATAAGGTACAGCTGGCTCTTAGAGATGTTAAAAACATCGAATAGGAACAAGTTTTCATTGAGATTAAAAGAAAACTCAGGTTTGAAATTATTATAGAACATTATATAATTTCCCATGTTCATAAATTTAAAGAATACAGTACACTTTAAACAAAACAGAGTTCACGTAAAGTATATTTGACAATCAGCTCAGCTTCTTGGTGAAAAAAATTAAAATTTGGAATAATTAATTGAATGGCTATAATTTAAATACTTTAAATATTTGTTCTTGAACTATAAATAACCACATAGAAATGTGAGAAAAATTAAATTTAAGAGGGCATTTATTTGGAGTGTACTTTTAAAGCAAGTCTTATGAATCATGGTAAATACTCTTACATATATATACTCAGGGTACTGGACTGCACTTTATTCTCCAACAAACCCAAGACTTAGAGACAGTTGCTAGCCACACACAAACAGTGTCACTGTCCACTATTTTACATAAACAGCAATTGAGTAGCAAGGGAGGGTGAATTCCCCAGTCCTGAGTTACTTCTGGGAGTGCCTCAGATGTTTAAGCTGCACATTAAGTAACTCATTTAGGCCCCCAGAGTAACTATTAATGCACCAAAGCTACAATTTGAGAAGACCTTTTATTTCCAAGAGAGCTGGAAGAATCTCTAACAATTTGTAATACGTGTTCTTATTAAATTGTGAATTCTGGGCAAAGAATCTTGTGAAGTAAAATTGCTTATGCCATTTCACATGAATGATATACAGGATGTGATTCTGAAATGTCTGCCATTTTCAGAGCATTACACATGGAGAGCTTCCTCAATTTTCAGAGGACCTCTACTGCTACAGGGACAGTTGCGGTTCACTTGAGTAAGAATTATCCTTAAAAGGGATAGAAAAATTCAGGAACAGAACAACATTGACTTCCCAAGACTCACAAGTTGTATATACCATTTAGAAAAACTTTTTAGCCTTGAAAAGGAACATTTTGTATTGTTAATATGAATATTTACGAAGCACTATCAGTAGGCTTAACTCAGTCCCTGCTCAATTAGCTTATAATTTAATTAGTCCTAAATGCAAATCCTCTAAATTGGGGTGGTTGGGTTTTGAAATGAATACCAACTAATATCATTACTGATGGCTCACTATCTTCTGCTTCTCTCTCTCATTTCTCTTTTCTTCTTACCTTATGCATACATTTTGCTGTCATACACCCACCCTTCCTCAACTGAAAGGATGTAAATCAAGGTACACCTGCAAAAGCAGAAGCCCTGTGGTCCACATTGAACTTTAAAATCCATACTAGTGTTTTGTACCTGAAAATTATAGGGATGTTTTGTGAATGTTTATAGATCTAACACAATTGTCAAATATCAGCTTCGAACCATGAAAACATTTCTAAGATATTACGCAAACTAAACTCTAAATTGAGTTCTCTGTTTCTATTTGAATTTCACATATCTAAATTTCCTATTTGTTTCTGAAAGAGCTCCACATCTGTGCTGGAGTTGGTTCACTGCACATTTCTTACAGGTTTAGATAGCACACCTTATTTTGTGCTACATTCGCTCTTGGGAGACTTCAGTTGTATTACAATCATAGATGGTCACTTACTAATATAGAAAGTAGAAAAAAAGGCTACCCGTTTGAAAACTATTTAATAACTTTAATAAGCTGCTTTGTAAATAAGTAAATAAAAAGATACACTTTCTTTTATCAAAGCAAACTCTTTGATATGGTCTGGTTCTGTGTCCTCAACTAAATGTCAACTTGAATTGTAATGAAAATTGTAATCCCCACGTTTTGGGAGAGGGTCCTCATGGGAGGTGATTAGATCATGGAAGAGATTCCCCCTTACTCTTCTAATAATAGTGAGTGACTTCTCTGGAGCTCTGATGGTTTTATAAGGGGATTCTTCCCCTCCACTCTGCACTTCTCTCTCCTGCTGCCATGTGAAGAAGAACATGTTTGCTTCCCCTTCCACCATGTTTGTAAGTTTCCTGAAGCCTCCCCAGTCTTGCGGGACTGTGAGTCAATTAAACCTGTTTCTTTTACAAATTACCCAGTCTCAGGCAGTTCTTTATAGCAGTGTGAGAAGAGATCAGTACAGTAAGTTAGTACTGAGAGTAGTGTGACACTACTGCAGATACCTGAAAATGTGGAAGCGACTTTGGAACTGGGTAACAGGCAGAGGTTGGAACAGTTTGGAGGGCTCAGAAGAAGACAGGAAAATGTGGGAAAGTTTGCAACTTCCTAGAGACTTGGAGGGCTCAGAAGACAGAAAGATGTGGGAAAGTTTGGAACGTCTGAGAAACTTGAATGGCTTTGACCAAAATGCTTATAGTGATATGAACAATGAAGTCCGGGCTGAGTTGGTCTGAGATGGAGATGAGGAACTTGTTAGAAACTGGAGTAAATGTCCCTCTTGCTATGCTTTAGCAAAGAGGCTGGTGGCATTTTGTCCCTGCCCTAGAGATCTGTGGAACTGTGAATTAGAGAGATGATTTAGAGTATCTGGTGGAAGAAAATTCAAAAGGAAGCACATCATAAAAATTTGAGAAATTTGCAGCCTGATGATGTGATAGAAAAGAAAAACCCATTTTCTGGGGAAAAAAATCCAGCCAGCTGCAGAAATTAGCATAAGTAATGAGGGGCCGAATGTTAATCACCAACACAATGAGGAAAATGTCTCTAGAGCCTGTTAGAGCCCTTCACAGCAGCCTCTCCTATTACAGGCCTGGAGGCCTAGGAGGAAAGATGTTATTTTGTGGGGTGGGCCTAGGGTCCCCCTGCTCTGTGCAGCCCTGCATCCCAGCTGTTCAGTCCCAACCATGGCTAAAAGGGGCCCACATACAGCTCAGGCCATTGCTTCAGAAGGTCCAAGCCTCAAGGCTTAGCAGGTTACACATGGTGTTGGGCCTGCAGGTGCACAGAAGTCAAGAACTGAGGTTTGGGAACCTCCACCTAGATTTCAGAGGATGTAAAGAAATGCCTGGATGTCCAGGCAAGAGCCTGCTACAGGGACGGGGCCCTCATGGAGAACCTCTGCTGGGGCAGTGCAGTAGGAAAATGTGGGGTGCAAGCTCCCACACAGAGTTCCCACTGGGGCACTGCATAGTGCAGCTGTGAGAAGAGGGCAACCATCCTCCAGACCCCAGAATGGTAGATCCACCAACAGCTTGCACTGTGCACCTGGAAAAGCTGCAGACATTCAATGCCAGCCCATGAAAGCAGCCAGGAGGGGGCTGTACCCTGAAAAACCACAGGGGTGGAGCTGCCAAAGTGGTGGGGACCCACCTCTTGCAACAGCATGACCTGGATGTAAGACATGGAGTCTAAGGAGATCCTTTTGGAACTTTAATGTTTAATGACTGCCCTATTGGATTTTGGACTTGCATGGGGCCTGTAGCCCCTTTGTTCTGGACAATTTCTCTCATTTAGAATGAATGTATTTACCCAATGCCTGTGCCTCCACTGTATCTAGGAAGTAACTAACTTGCTTTTGCTTTTACAGGCTCATAGGCAGAAGGGACTTGCCTTGTCTAGGTCGAGACTTTGGACTTGGACTATTGAGTTAATGCTGAAATGAGTCAAGACTTTGGGAGACTGTTGGGAAGGCATAATTGTGTTTTGAAATGTGAGAAAGATGAGATTTGGGAGGGGCAAAAGGTGGAATAATATGGTCTGGCTCTGTGTCCTCACCCAAATATCGAATTGTAATCCAAATTGTAATCCCCATGTTTTGGTGGAGGGAACCTCATGGGAGGTGATTAGATCATGGGAGCAGTTCCCCCCGCTGTTCTCATGATAGTGAGTGACTTCTCAGCAGATCTGATGGTTTTATAAGGGGCTTTTCCCCCCTTTCCTCTGCACTTCTCTCTCCTGCCGCCATGTGAATAAGGACGTGTTTGTTTCCCCTTCCACCATGATTTTAAGTTTCCTGAAGCCTTTCCAGTCATGCAGAACTGCGAGTCCATGAAACCTGTTTCCTTTATAAATTATCCAATCTCAAGTAGTTCTTTATAGCAGCATGCAAATGGACTAATACACCCTTGCAGTGATAAACATTTTCACCTTTTAAGAATAATCAAAAATAGATGTGCAGCAAAAATGTCATACCATCGCTTCCTGTGCCCTGTGATGCACAATGGAGCAATGCAGCACTCCTCACTAGATAAACATTCTCAAATAACAGTACAAGGCAAGCAGTCCTAGGAAGGCAGACCACAGAGCTTAGAAAAAGTACATGCTGCAGCTTGAAGTGCAAACCACAATGAGGCAGTGAAGAGCTTATGTCCACTCTCAATATAAAACATATCTCTGTTAAGTCCTCAAATGCCTATGGTTCTCTGCAGTCACCCATTAATGACAACTAGGGGACCAGGAAGGGGGATACATGGACTGGCATTGTCTGCTGCACCATTCCTGGTGGTTTGATTAAAAAACACTGAAACTGGAGGATAGGTTTAGAAAATAATTGTATGCTTGCTTCAATTCAGCTTTTCTCTCCACTTTTAAAGTCAGGTAAAGCCAAACTCATATATATATATTCTTATTATTTATAACAATTACTGTTTCAGGAGGTTGACATGTCTTGCTATCTAAAACCACTGAAAATTTGAATGTTGATCAACATTTAAAATAGCAACAGGAATCTTTTCCCATTGCTTAATTTTATTTTACTTTCTGAGACAGGGTCTTGCTCTATCTCCCTGGCTGGAGTGCAGTGGCGTGATCTCGGCTCACTGCAACCTCTGCCTCTCAGGCTCAAGCAATCCTCCCACCTCACCCACCCTAGTAGCTAGGAATACATGTGCATGCCACCATGCTTGGCTAATTTTTTGTATTTTTTTGTACATACGGGGTTTTGCCATATTGCCCAGGCTGGTCTCAAACTTCTGGGCTCAAGCAATCCACCAGCCTTGGCCTCCTAAAGTGCTGGGATTACAGGCATGAGCCATCATGCCTGGCCAATTTTATTTCTTACTTGTCCTTTTTTGTTTGTGTAGCCATTCTCCTATTGATAGACACTGTTCATTTTAATTTTTGACTATTACAAAGAATGTTTTTGGGAAATTTTTAAATTTTTTTCTCTTGCCAAATTAAAAGCTTATAACAGAAAATACAGGCAAAACGTGAATATATAAAAGTTTCTGCAATCCTACTTACCCTGAAATAACCACTGAATGGCATGGTGGTTGTTATGGCGTGTGTGTGCATGCAAGTGTGTTTACAACATTTATCTTTTTCTGAGTATAAGCTTATATGTAAATTTTAATTTACATATATGAATAGGCAAATACATAAATTTGTAAAAATTAAATGGTACTAAACATACTTTTTATAAGATCCTTTTTTAACCCTGTAAGGCTATTAAAATATTCAAAACACTATCCATTTTCTCGTACTATGTTCACAGAGTATTCATTTTAAAATAGCACTATAGAAGAGTATATTACAGCAGGCAAAGAAGTTCAGTTGAAAGTTATACTGCTAATATTTGAGAGAGATAAGAATGGATGAAGTTTGATGTACTTAATCCTACTGCAATAAAGTGAAGTTTCAAATATTTCAAGCCTTCATTGCAAAGTAAAATAAGACCTATTCTTATTTCTTCAAAAATTTTATATATTTAAGCAGGTAAGGTGTTTCCAGCTGAAAGAAATAATTTTATGGCCAGCTTTCCAAACCTTCCAAATTGTATATCACTTTCTTCTCTTCTAATTCTGCCATCTCAGATATTTAATTAATAAGAGCTGCTGTAGCAAGGGGCTTGTCTATAATTTTATTGTCAACATTTCTGAGTCATCTACTTCTGATTTGTTTTAAAATCAAAGGCAAGATATTTGGCTAACATACAATCACCATGAGCTAGGAATATAACAAATAAACCAATGACAGCCTTCTCTGATGCACCCTTACTTTCATCTGAACCATTTTGCTAAGAAAAATTAATTTATTTATTCATTAAAAGTCTTAAGTATCCTTCTGTTATATCTGAAACCTCAATTCCTCAACTCCTTTTTTGTAAGTTGGCCATCAGCCATCAACCGCCATCCAGTTAAAGTCAATGATGTGAACTGTATGCTTAAAGGTAAGCAAAATTCTTTTAAGTTCTGCTTTGAAAAGAGGGAACAAAACCCTTAGTGACAGGAGTTTGTAATCTAATAGGGGCACTGTGATTAAGTGACATAGTGAAGAACACATACATGTGTGCCAGGAAACAAATCTATACTGAGTACAATCAGAAACAGAGATCCTATCAGACATATGATAAAGCTTGCTTAAGGAAGCTTGAGGGAGGAGTGACAATCTTTATTATGGAAAAGGGTGTAGTTTGGGAAAATACTATTACATCAAGCTAAGAGAATGGATGACAGAATCAGGATATAAAAAGAGCATAAGGCCAAAATATAACCAGATGGAGTTAAATAGGGTCACATTTGAAGTCCTGCCCTTTGGTTAAAACAAAAACATCTAACTGAGCAGCTGCCAAGAAAGAAGGAGATGGTGCCTAAGTCAAGCCCTTTTAGTTAAGTGCATGACGTCACAACAATACAATGTGGCAGCCAGTGTCTATCTAATCTAACGTCACTTTCATTGATAAATAATCCCTAGGATGAGGCAAAGAAAAAAACAAAATCTCTATGATGCTCTGAGCTAACTGGATTACTTTAGGAATTTCTGGAATTTGCTCATTTTTGGGCCATTAAATTACAAAAGAAGGTTATGAGATAGGAGCTAGTCTAATGGGGAGTCACTAGAAAAGGAAAGAGATGGGATGGTATAATGGTAGCCAACTTAAGGAATAGAAAACATAGAGAACAGACCTGATGGTTACAGATACAAAAGTGTCACATGAAAATGGAATTTCAGGCAGTTGTGCGCTGGGTCACCAAAATGTCATTCCCAAAGTATACTCCATCGCACCTGGCCACTCTGCCCTTGACCCTCGACTCAGCCGAATATGACATATCTCTGGAAGCCCGGCAGATGCAAGCTGAACGGTTGGCCATAAGAGCCCAGCTGAAACAAGAGTACCTGCTTCAGTACAACAACCAACTCTAACCACCAAGGGCTCATCGAAGATCTTGCCTTGATTCGTTGGACCTATGCAAGATCAGCAAATGTCTATCCTAATTTCAGACTCACTCCTAAAACTCACTCTTGGGAGCTCTGTGTGGAATTGGGCCCCTCTTCTTCTGGTATTATGTTTTCAAAACTGACAGGGATAGGAAAGAAAAACTTATCCAGGAAGGAAAACTGGATGGAACATTTAACACCTCATATTAAGTCTGGGAATGATGACTATATGGATCTTGCTTAAATAAATCGTCTATTAATCATTAAAAAAAGAAAGAAAGGAAGAAAATGGAATTTCACTTGCCCTGTGTGTTTCCAAGACTCACAAGTAGGAGCAATGCTACTTAGAAGTTTCATGGAGGCCAAAGTTCAGTGAAAGCAAGACCAAGCCAATGACTCAGAGCCAGCCAATGACACATCCACACTGACCAGGAGAAGGATGTGCAGCAATAGGGGCACAAGCATTGACCTTTGAAGGGTCACATCATAGCTGTGTTAGCACTGAACCACAGGGCACTGGTGTCTTTTTTCATCCTGAAAATTCTGATTCAACAAAAAAGTTTGTTTCCTTCCCAATTTACCTTCCTTTGAACTAATTAAACTTCCGTCCTCTTCATCCCTCAACTATTAAATATTTAAAAATATGTTGACCAATTTAAGGTTTTGAAATAAAAAACATTATATGACCAAAAGGTCTGATAAATTCTCAAAAGCATAACACTGTCTACTTCTCTATAGGTATTTCCTGAGCACCAGATACTAAGCTCCCTTGATGAAAATAGCTTTTCAAAATATGATAAATATGCTAGTGCACTGTATTTGGAAAAATGTGAGGTCGTATGGACCTGTCAGGATGTAAAGAACATGCAATACTTGGTGTGTTTCCTAAGGAGTGCCCCAGGTATGGCCCCAGTGCTGTGCTTCTCACATTGAATACACATATGAAGCACCTGGGATCTTACTGCAATGCAGATGGTTACCCACTAGGTCAGGTTGGGGCCCAAGAATTTCTACCAAGTCCAGGTGATATTCATACTGCTGGTTCATGGATCACATTTTGAGTAGCAAGGTAAGGCATATTTCCCATGAAGCACCATTGCAGAATGTTTATTACTAGGCCAATATTTACCTAAGCTTTTCTTTGCTTTATATATTAACACTTCTATTGACACAGATCATAAAATTTCTGTTTTCCTTTCTTTGAAAATTAAAATATATGGTATACTAAAACTTAAAAAAAAAAGTCAGACAGTTTTTTTCCCCCAGGTACTTAAGAGGATACAAACCCATGAAACTTGGCCTCAATTAGATTACAGTGGTCCCTCAGGATCTTTGGGGATTGGTTCCAGGACTCCCTGCAGATACCAAAATCTATGGATGCTCAAGTTCCTTATATAAAATGACATAGTATTTGTATACAACCTATACACATCAATATACTTTAAAGCATTCCAGATTACTTATACCTAATACAATGTAAATGTTATGTCAATAGTTATTATGCTGCACTGTTTGGGGAATGACAAGAAAAGTCCATACATGTTCAGTATATACACAACCATATTATTAAAAAACAATTTTGGATTGAATACACAGATGTGGAACCCATGGATACGAAAGGCCTACTGTACTTGGAAGTATCAATAGGAAATTTCATCAAAATTGATGGCGAATTTTGCACAGAATTAACTCTCATTTTGTTTTTATTTATTTAGCGTATGTAAGTCGGTCTCTAATAATAAAATAATTACAATGACTATTTTTCTCCAGCTCTAAATTTATTATAGCAACAACTCAGGATCAAATATAATTTGAGATCCCTTTGAAGGGGTATAAGCTGTTAGTTGATAATGATGTTGAGTAGATGGTCCAAAAAGACTCAGTCTGAACATCCTCAATTGTTTGCCTTAGACCAAATTTTAAGTGATTGTCAGAATTCATCTTCTTTGAATACAGTGTATTGAATTTCTTAATGAACTCTCCAGCAAACATTAAAAAGTTAAGTGATGTTATTCGGGCAAGACTGTTTCCTTACAGAAAAATAAGAATGCCATCCGTGGAGTTTTGAAACTTTATCCTAACTCATCACACATGGTTCCCAGGGGAAGCTTGTACATATATTCTGAAGTAGAAACTGCTCTTTTAATGGTGATATTCAGAATCTAGTCAGGCTGATCATTGTCCTAGTCTCAGCTTTTAGCCTCCTGTTTCCTTCATCTGAAATGTTCTTGCCCTTCATCTCCTTCGAGCCTGTGCAAATGTTAACCTGGAGGGCTACCCTATTCAAAACTGCATCTCTACTGATACTTCCTGTGTCATTCCCTGACTTTTTTCCTTAGCACTTATCACTATCCAACATAGATTTTTTACTTATTTTTCTTCAATATTGTCTATCTTTTCTGTAGTTTTCTACTGCTGGTGTAACAAATTATCAGAAACTTAGTGATTTAACAATTAAAATGTATCATTTTATAGTTCTGTAGGTCGGAAGTCCAACACAGGTCTCAATGGGCTAAAATCAAGGTGTCTTCAGGGTTGCATTCCTGTCTGAATGGGCTAAGGGAGAATCTGCTTCCTTGCCCTTTCTATCTGTCCACATTCCTTGGCTCCTGGCACCCCCTTCCTTCATTTCCAGAGCCAACAAAGTTGCATCTGTCTGACCCTTCTTCTGTTATCACATCTCTCTCTAACCTAACCAGGGAAAAGTCTTTGCTTAGAAGGACTTGTGTGATTAGATTGGGCCCACCGGGCTAATACGGACACTACATCCCAAGGTCTGTGCCCCTAATCAAATCTGCGAAACGCTTTTTTGCATGTGAGGTAACGTTCATATAGTCCAGGGATTAGGCAGTGGAACTCTTTGCAGGGGCCATTATTTTGCCTATATTCATTGGAATGTAAGCTCCAAAAGGTCATGGATTTTTGTTTGATTCACTGTTATATTCCTAGCACTTACAGCAGCACCTGGTATATAGTATAAACTCAAAAAATATTTATTTCAGCAAATTAATGAAAGAAAATTGGATTGGGCTAATGATGTCATGACAAACACATATTTGAAGTGCAAGTGCTAGACACAGACCCTTACTAGATTTTTTTGTTTTGATTTTTGAGATGGAATATCACTCTCACCCAGGCTAGAGTGCCGTGGTACTATCTCAGCACATTGCAACCTCTGCCTCCTGGGTTCAAGCTATTCTCCTGCCTCAGCCTCTTGAGTAGCTGGGATTACAGGCACCTGCCACCACCATGCCCAGCTAATTCTGTATTTTTAGTAGAGATGGGGTTTCACCGTGTTGGCCAGGCTGGTCTTGAACTCCTGACGTCAGGGGATCTGCCTGCCTCAGCCTCCCAAAGTGTTGAGATTACAGATGTGAGCCAGTGCATCTGGCTAGCCTCTACTAGATGTTTGAAGAGTTAATCACTTGAATTAAATAAACCTTAGTCCTCATTTGAAAAACGAGACCATCACACTTTGCCCACTTCATAGAGTGGTTTAGAGAATCGGTCAATGTGAGCTGCATTGAAGTGGTCTGAAAATTCTTAGCTAAAGAAATGTAAATTATTGATACTATACTTTTTAAGTTGGTCTTAGTATCCTTATCTAAAAATTTAAGTTTATTTGAGCTCAAAATATCAGCAATTTTGGTCACAGTTCACTCCTCAGACTTTCAGAAACCCCATTCAAGATGCTGAAAAAGATACGTGGGAAAATCTTAAAGCATGGCGGTAGCCTTCTTTGGTTTCTTTTTTGCCAAACACACCATTTCTCAGGGTCACTGCCCTAGACTGGGTGTAGCATGACTGGACCATCTAAGAAGATGGTGGGATAACAGAAAGTTATTTGGAGTCTTCAGACCACAGTTTAGTCCAGGCTCTTTTTGACTGGGCATTTCCATTAGTATCTCCAAGCCACCCTGCTGCCTAGAGTTTATTATTCTCAGCCACATGTTATTAAAACATGTTAGCAAGTACTGCAGTGGTACAGAAGAAAGGCCCTTAGAGCCTTATTATTTCCTTAAGGTAGGACTAGAACATAATTTAACTAACACACTGCCTTCCTATAACTAAAATTTATAACCAGTATCATAGAAAAGACAGCATGCCCACAAATACTTGTAGAATTATTTTGCTGATCTTTCAAAAAATGGCACTTAGAACTTTTATCATGTATTTTTAGAATATTTATACAAGGAAATGAGCCTCTCCAATTTTATTGAAAACATTTGTCAATTTTATTAAATTTTTTAAAACTCAGAATTTGCTTGGAACTCATATGCTTATATTTACTAGAAGACTAAAAATCTAAAGGTTTAGGATAGAATTTTCTATGGCCTTAGCAAATCTGTAATGCCCAAATTAGAAAACAGTTATTTTTCTCCAGGATTGATGTAATTAAAAACACTAAAGGGTGGGGGGTGGGTGTCAAACAACAACAAAACAGTCTTAATATAGATGTGGTTTGTTTCTCTGGGCCTGTGACTATATACGGATATTTGGAAACGTTACAGTGTTTGGCGACAACAAAGCTATTCATTGTGAGTCAACAGATATGCATACTGTGGTGAAAACTCAACCAATAAAATTGTTAATTTAATGCAGTGATTCTCAAAGTGTGGTCTCCAGACTAGCAGCATTAGTGTCACTTGGGGTCTTATTAGAAGCACAAAATTGGAGGCTGTACCACAGATCTACAGAATTAGAAATTTTGGGGAAGGGTCCCGGTAATGTGTGGCTTATTGGCCCTTCCAGGTGATTCTGATGATCATTAGTGAATGCCCTTGTACTTTCTTACCTTAAAATGGCTTATAATCTTGTTTGATAATGTATATGAAAAAGCACAATTGCTTTTTAAAAGATGAAAATCTGAGTCAGCAATTAGGGCTAAGTCATATCTAAAAATCATGTGGGCAGAGTATTTTGAAAACCAGATATTTGAATCAGCTGAAAAAGCCTCTCCCTGCAACCCAAACCTAAAACCTCCCCTAAAACCCAAACCTAAAAGTATTATTTATTCAATAACTTACATAAATTATCCATGTAAAATAAACATTGTATATATTAAGAAATACTTTTCACATATTAATTGAAATCTAGCTTATTTTGTTGGAATCTTCTTTTGCATTTTAGACATATTTTCCAGAGATTGATTTTCTTGCTCTAAAATTGTATTGGAAACCCAAAAAAAGCAAAACCAAACAGACAAGCCAACAATACTCTCATATAATCAACTAGATTTTTAAAATCCAGAGTCTTAAAAATATGGGTATTTTCCCCTGTGAGTTAAATAAGCACAAAACAAACATATTATAAGGTCTATAGTTTTATTTTAGTAACTGGAAACACTATTTTGCCTGCATTCCAATTGTTATAATAAAGGTGAAGCGAAAGTCCTGAGACAGCCTCAAGGATCTGGCGGCTAATTCTTTCAACAGAACCAAGGACAGGGTCCCAGACGACGAGGTCTGTTTCAGCTGGGTCGCAGGTGAGTGTCCAGGGTATACAGAATGGGGTTGAAGACTCTTTCCACAAGAGCAGCAGAATAGTATGCACATGAAAGTACCCCATTACCAAGAGGCCTCGTGGGATGAACCTGTGTGCAATGGAGTTACACCATCCAGGACTTCCTGAGTAGAGGATTTTGGGTTATTGGTAGGCAATGGAGAGCCAATGAGATTTTAGGTTGTGGATTTACATATCACAGTCTCTTGTTAGAAAGGTGAACTCCTGCCAAAGTGTAAGCTCTAAACTGAATCTTACAGAGCCTGTTGTCAGGAAATTCTGGCAATTTCTAGCTTGACAAAAGGCCAGGCCAAAGCAATAGTGGTGGTGATGGAGGCCAGAATGTGAGAAACCTTTGGGCCAGGTTTGAATGTGATGGCTGAAGGAGAAAATAGGAAACAAGGTAAAATCTTGGGCTTCTTGTTAAGTATTTCTTAATATTGGGTACGATGCTTATTTTGCATTACTTATCCATGCTAACTATTGAGGACAACAAGATAATTTTGTGCTTAGATTGGTGCGTGTAGGGGGGGTCCTCTATCATGTATCTAGCTGATTCAAATCATTTTTTTCTAAATGATAGGAACGGGTGAAAAGTGATATCCCTGGGAGTCAGAGCAAGTATAGATCCATTTCTTAACCAGCAGTTCTTTAAGTGGAAGTCTGTGAACCTCTAAAGCAGCGGAGTCATGAAAGACATTTAAAAAATACATTCACCTGGGTCCTGTCCCCAGAAAGTCTGATGTCATTTTTTTGGGTGTCTGGCCCAGGCATCAGATTTTTTAAAGTTCCCCAGGTGATTGAAAGTGGATAAGAACTAATGCTTGAAAATATAAGTGAAGGCTTTTTTTCAATTAGATAATATAACTTTAATTTCATTCTGTTGATTTGCCTAATAATCTGTTGTGATGCTAATGAAACCAAAGTGTTACATATTTACCTCCTGGGGATGATGCAAAAACAAATAAGATAATATGTGTTAGAGTACATCAAGCTGATACTTATTTGGGCCCTGTTGTCAACAACAGTGTTTCAACATTTTCCTACAGGGAGTAAATGCTTACATAAATCACTGGGAAAATACAGCAAAGTAGCATAATTTCTTCGCTTTTACCTTTAACACGTGGGCTATAAAATTGTCTATAAAACACTATCTGCCACAACTTATAATAAATACATCCTTTTTATTGACATAAGATGGGTAAATATAGTTTTTAAAACGCATCAGAGGAGCTATAAAGGCAAACTGGATGTCAACACCCATTTTGAGGGGGTTAATTTTTCTTTCAGGAAGTTTATAAATGGCAGGTCCTGGAAATCCTAAAATCCCTAGATGGACTTTGCCTTGCACATACTTGACATTTAATAAAAATTCTGTAAATGCCTGAAAAAGATCAGCACATGTGTTGTCTTAATATAGTACAGTAACATTACATTGTTTGGGATGGGTTGTGCTGAAAAAGTTGATCTCTTCCAAGACTTAAAGAATAGTGTCTGAAATTTAGCAACAGGAAATCTGGGCAGATGTGTAATGAAAGTGCTACGAAATGATTAGAATATCTAAAACAAAGAATAAAAATACCATGGATTTGGTAATATTGGATACACAAATATGGAATATATCAAATACACATGAAGTTCTACCTGGAAAA
Organism: Symphalangus syndactylus; assembly: GCF_028878055.3. Lineage (NCBI taxonomy): Eukaryota > Metazoa > Chordata > Mammalia > Primates > Hylobatidae > Symphalangus > Symphalangus syndactylus. The sequence goes on along the minus strand of NC_072440.2, from coordinate 40,217,267 downwards.
TTTAAAAAATTAGCTTTTGGGCCGGGTGCGGTGGCTCACGCCTGTAATCCCAGCACTTTAGGAGGCCAAGGTGGGTGGATCACGAGGTCAGGAGATTGAGACCATCCTGGCTAACACGATGAAACCCTGTCTCTACTAAAAATAGAAAAAATTAGCTGGGCATGGTGGCGGGTGCCTGTAGTCCCAGCTACTCGGGAGGCTGAGGCAGGAGAATGGCATGAACCCGGTAGGCGCAGCTTGCAGTGAGCCAAGATCACGCCACTGCACTCCAGCCTGGGCGACAGTGTGAGACTCTGCCTCAAAAAAAAAAAAAATAGCTTTTGGCTACTTTTAAAGATTTTCAACATGAAAGTTGGAACTACCCAACTTTCAATGAAGAAGTCTTAGCTCTACGCATTTGCAATATTTAACTTCTCCCACTTTTTTCAAATCTCTTAGATTTCAGCTGTTACGACACATTTCTAAGACCTTTATTCAGACCCTTACAGGCTTTCAAAAAGACTCTCTTTTTTCTTTAATGAGATGTATTGTGTACCTATTACACTGAATGGCACTATGGAAAAACATGGATAATCTATATTTCTGTACTCTTTGTGAATGAGCTAAATACATTGTTTACCACCACAAATTTGGTACAACCTACTTGAAATAAGACTTCAGTTTTAAATATAATACTGTTCCACATAGTATGACAAATATATACTTGGTATATGAACCATTTGGTATGCTACAATACGACCCAACCCCAATTTAAGCAGGCTTATCTGAAGTTTACAGAAGATTTAATATAGTTTACTAGATGATTAAATATATGTATGGGTGTGCATGTATGTGCATGCACACATATTTTACTGAGTGGTTAATATAAAAGCTATGATAGGATGAGGATACTCTATAGCTAAGTACTATAGAGTAAAATAATTCTGAGGACCTGGACTAGGATAAAAAGCATGGAAAAGAAGATGAGATTTCCATAAAACAAGCTTTGACAGCTTTGACCAACTCCTGTCTGCCTGTAGTCTACATTATGTATGAGCAGAAAGTTTGTGTTTCACATAGAAGCTTTCCAGTTATTAATTAGGAAAATGTTTACATGTGGTATGTCACATGAGTAGGTTTATCTCCTTAGCAGACCAAAGTAATGCAGATATTAAAAAGAATATGTGGTCAGAAATAAATTATTCATGCTTCCTAACTTTTCTAATTTGGCAATTTGAAAACATTAATAGGATTTGGCCATTCTTAATTGTGTCGATGACAATCCTTGCTCTCTTTATTCTCAAGGCTAGTTGAAATTTATCTCATTTATATTAATTTTTCTGACTATCTGTGGCTTCTCAAAAGTAAAATAACTTTTGAAGCTTCCTAAGTATGGAGAAAATGTTAGGTGAAACTTTGCAGAATGATTTATAATTTATATGAGATTTTTTCTTTAGCTTTTGAGAACTATCACTTGAATATGTAATCATCAAACAGGTGGCCTTCCACTTATTTGATATGATAGAAGAAAACTTCTAACATTCCCATTTAAATGTTTTATTTGAAAATTCACTGCTATAATAACACTATAAAATTAAGGAGAGCTGTGTTGTAAATATAGTCCTTCTTTTTAAAAATGGGAACTCTTATTTTATCCTGTAGCTACTATATTCATCTACTCATTTTTAGTGTTGCTTTCAGCAAACAACATGTCTACAGTAAATATATTTACATTTTATGATTACAGGGAAGTGATTCCTAATGAAAATGAGAATAGAGTGCTCAAATTGGGGTTAGACCATCCCAGTTGTGTCATAGTTTCCATTGTTGAAATAAAATCCCAACTGAATAATAATAGGTCTTGTTAGTTGGCAGGCAGGTTTCATTGAGTAAACTAAGTTGCTTTCTAGGATTTTGTGCAGAAAAATTCTGCAATGCTAAAATTCACATAACACTTAAAACTGACATCAAGAGTAGTGCCCAATCACTATGGGAGTAATCAACGACTATAAAAGTTTTTTGGCTTTAGCCTCTGCTGTGAAAAAGCATGAAAAGTATTTATGAGAATAGAGAGGCCCAACGGATTGCATTTTCCAGTTTATTGGACATCTCTACTTGGACAACCACAGACTTCTCAGACCCTACTAGCCCAAATGGAACACATAATTTCACCCTCAAACCCACTCCTCTTGCTGGACCCCAAACTCAGTGAATGGCCTACTGTTCATCTAGTTGTCCCAAGTGTCTTCCTGTTCCTCGCTGTCACACATATTGAATAGCCAGTTCCCATTGAATCCATTTCCTAAGTAGCTATTTCCTAAATCTCTTTACTTTTTCATTCTCCCCTTGCTGCTGGTCCAAGCCATGAGTACTGGTCTGAATTATTGCAGCAATGTCCCAGCTGGTCTCCTTTCCTTCAGCACTGTCCTTCCCCAGTACACTCTCTACAGCACAGCCAAATACTACAACCTCAAAGGCTCTCCCTTTTGTTGGAATGAAGTCCGGAATTCTTAACATAGATAGCAAGGCCTGCTATTTTCTGTTCCCCATATTATTCTCAGCTTCATCTCCCATCATTCTCCAGAGCATGTGCAACTGTCCTCTCTGCACGCTAAACTCCACCATATGCATGTTCAGTAACGTGGTAATGTCAAGAACGCTCCACTTTCCAACTTTGCTTATGCTCTTCTCTCTGCCTGCCCTGTCCATCGTCTTGCTAATTTCTATTCACACTGTAGGCTTTAGTGCCTCTTCCATGAACCATTCCTGAACTCCACATCACCCAGTCCTAAAATCAAGGATGACTGCTTGCACAGCATCCTATATTCTGCCTCATCCTGAAAGTGATTATACTTCATTGTAATTGATGTTTACTCATCTAGCTTTACCATTGGACCTCTGGCTTCACAAGAGTCACGTATGTGAGTATCTTGCTCACTGTACAACCTTAGCCCATTATAGTGATAAGTCCACGGTAGGTGCTCCACAAATATTTGTTAAGTGAATTAATCTGAATGCAGTTATGTACAAAGACCACAGAGTTCAGATTTTTGTCTACGCCCTTAGCTATCATGTCAAAGAACTGCAGGGTAGTGCATGATAACTAGCTGTCGTCTTATTACAACGTACCTCCCTGCAATACAGTTTCACCCACCCTACCCCCTAAAAAAATTTTAATCACTAGCCAGATTTAAATCTATTTGACTCTACTTCTTTCAGTGTTGTTAAGAACTATAGCAGCCATCATTTAAGAAGAGAATTAAATTACTAATATCTGTCTACCCATTTCTCTGAGAAAATGAAATTACTTCTCTACAGAATTAAAACACCATTTCTTTGAACTTGATGAAGAAGCCAATTTTCTTTTGTGTTCCTGCCTCAAAAAAGAATATATGTCTAGACAGAATATTAGAGAAGTTATTCCATAAGATATACCTTTCTGCTAGAATAAACTTCATTATTCCTACAAAATTATGGAAGTAGCTGGCTATACTTCTCTGCTTACTTCTTAATTTTTAAAAAATAACAAAAACAACAAAACTAAATAAAAGAAAGTCTACCCCATATTTTCTAAAACAGAATTCTGCTAAAACACACACACACAGACACATACATACACAAACACACATACACAAACTATGAATTTCTATACCATTCTTCAAAATTCTAAATATTGTCAAAGTCATTTTAAGAGAAACAGAACTAGTTTAGTTAGTCTACATCTGTCCTGTGGTATTCTTTGCACCTGTGGATCTCAGACTCTAGCATACATCAGAGTGTCCTAGAGGTCTTTGTAAAATGCAGGTTGCTGGACTGCTCCCTTCCACCTAGAGTTTCTGATTCATTAGGCCTGAGATGGAACCAGATAACTTGCATCTCCAGCAAGTTCCTAGGTGATATTGATGCTAACCTGGGGAACACACTTTGAGATGTGGCTTATACGTGTAACTAACAGTAGGGAAGCACATTTGGTTCTGTGCATGCAGTTCTATCAGGCATTTTGACATGTGCTGTCCTCTTGTTCTCTTTCTTTCACTTTTTTTGGTACCAATATCTAACTCAGCATTACTGCCTAAATACATAAAGCCTGTATTCCATGTTGAAACTTAACAGCACAAGTGAACATCATTTAAAAAAAAAAAAAAAAAAAACAGAAAAAAAGAGGGCTATTTCTGCAAGTTAAAAAATTAAATGGAAAAACAACCCAAAAATTGCTCTAAGGGGATTTTGCCTTCAATAGCAAAACATGTTTTGCCTCAATTGTGATTTCTTTGTTCGGGAGCCAAGGTGGCAATTAAGCTGGCACAAGAAGCAGGAGCCATTTATTTAATATGATGATAGCGTAGCCCTTTGTAAATCCTGGAACAATGAGGGCCCACACATAGGCTCATTCCAAGTTCTAGTTCCTTCTCTTCCCCTGTTGCTCAGTGTGAATTCTCATAGCCACAAAGGAAGGGGAAGATTTTCAATCCTGTCACATCCTCCCCCATTTAAACCATTTATAGTCTTAACTTATAAGATATGAGTAAGAAATCTTCTTTAAACATTTTGCAGAGCTGATCATCAAATCTAACAAACTGGTCGTTCTGAAATCTCCTTTGCTCCAAAGACTTTCCATTAACCTCTGTGTCCTCTGTTGTATCACTGTGCTGAGAAGAGCAAGTTAAAGATCCAGTCTTAAGTGGGGCTTGGTGGTAGGATTATTTTTATCTTATAGATTTATTTCAATCTTCATTTTAGGAAGAAAAAAGACCTTAGGAAGGTCTAATTCTCATCAGTTCTAGTATAAGCTGAGTCAAGTAAGGGATCTCAGAATTTAAAGAAAGGGATGTCCTTAATAATGGCATCTGAAGAAGCAAGTGTACCATGCTGTGACAATTACAAGATACTACATCAGTTCCCATCCTCTACTAGGCTTTTAGGATGGAGACTCTGTCTGGTTCACTGCTTTATCTCTAGAATTTAGAATAGTGCTCAGAAAATAGAAGGCGCTCAATATGTAGCAATTATTGCCTGACTGGCTCTCTCTGTAAGCATTACAGGGAATGTACAACCAAAATTTATAAAGTGTAACACGACACCAAAATTCATAAATTAAATGTTACCAAAATAGATTGTTTTTACAAATGAAGAAAATTAATCAGAAGCTATCTTTTTAGAATATAACAACCTCTAACACCCAGTCTACAAATACGCCCATCATCAAACTTCTGGCAAATGTTCAAAATAAATAAATACCTATCATGACTTAAATCTCTGGCTTTATACTTCAACAGTGTTTATATGAGTAAAAACATTTTTGCTTAAGTTGCCCACCAGTTTATAATATGGGAAGGAATTCCCCATGTGATACTATCTCCTCCCCCTTTATATAGGGAATACAGGTTTGGCTACTTTCTCATAATTGTGCATACATCAGAGTGTCCTAGAGGTCTTTGTAAAATGCAGGTTGCTGGACTGCTCCCTTCCACCTAGAGTTTCTGATTCATTAGGCCTGAGATGGAACCAGATAACTTGCATCTCCAGCAAGTTCCTAGGTGATATTGATGCTAACCTGGGGAACACACTTTGAGATGTATGTTATTATTCCTACAAAATTATGGAAGTAGCTGGCTATACTTCTCTGCTTACTTCTTAATTTTTAAAAAATAACAAAAATAACAAAACTAAATAAAAGAAAGTCTACCCCATATTTTCTAAAACAGAATTCTGCTAAAACACACACACACAGACACATACATACACAAACACACATACACAAACTATCAAAAGGGCACATGCCCTTATAAAAGGGCAATCACATATATTATCAATGGTGTTGATAATATTATCAATGGTTTCCTAAAAGTAGCCTCTCCATTTTGCAAGTCTATCAACTTATAGTTCTTTACCTTCACTTCAGCTGAATCTACTCACTTCAGGCTCAGCCTGAGTTCCTGAAAGAGTCCTGCCAGGGTGGGACCCATTATAAGGACTTTAACTGCATCTACGTCATGGCACTCAGATGTGGATCTAGGGGTGACTGCTGGCTTCTGCATGATCTGCTCTTCTTCTCAGGCTGCCCATTCCCTGAGATCTACTTCATGGACACTAGATTCTGTGCCTGATGTTAGAATTAGGATGGCCTCATACCACAATGTTTTGTTGCCCCTTCTAGCTTTGGATCTCCTGTAACCCCAAATAGCCTAATCCACGCCAGGCTCTCTTATGCCCTTTTGATACTATTTCTCAAATGACTCACGAGACCAGCCTCTAAGGTCAAGCTACTTGTCCCAGATCTCTTCTAGTATCCTAGTGCTATTTTTTTTTTATCTGCCAAGTTCTGATTTCTTTTCCAGTCCCTGTTGCTATAATCCTACTGAATCCCTCACAGCCACCCAAATCCTGGCAAGGTATGATTTTACCATCTTAAGTTCATTTTCAGGGCTGAGCGTATAATAATGACTAGTCATGCAGCACCCAGTGATCACACTGTATGCAGAGTACAGACATTGGGATGGAGGAAGGGCAAAAAGAGGCCCTTGATACTGAAACATATTTTCAGAGAGTAATATAATTGGTGAATTCTCATATGCAGTGAGGATCAAATTGATGAACCATTTTAGCACTCCCACGAGAATTCTGCTACCTCATTTCTGCACAGAATTTCATCTTATGAAAAAGTTCCACAATTTTTAACATACTATAGCATCTCTTCATGCCAAGTAGTTTTGTATTTTAAGAATCACAAAATGCACTCATCAAATAATTTTGGCACATAATATGTATTTCTAAATTCCAGAACAAATCTCTCTCTTGAGGTTCTATTTAAAATACAACCTGGGCTTGTACACCATCCAGTATGATAGAAAAACATATAATCAATTCACAGAAGACCAGCACCTGTCCTACAGGTGCTAGAATTTGACATCTTGTTGAAATTAGATTGCAATTTAGTTATACAGTATGTAAGAACAAAGGCAGACTACAATATTTCCTGCTAGTGGACATCATTAAGGCCTCAGAGATGAAATGTGCAAAACTCTTCTAGAAATACTAATCAACTGAAACAAGCAGCCCCCAACACAGTAATGTGGTCAGTCTGCATGCTGCCAGGTAATTTACAATCCATGACAAGCAGAGCCAAATGAAAGTTATCTACATTTATTCTACTGGTAGAATAGAAGGGATGAGAGTGAAAAGGATCTGCTGAATCAGATCATGTTTGACTGAGGAGTGACAGGGAAGTTTTCTTCAATTAATAGCCAGCTGCATAATTTGAGCTAATGCCAGCTGGGCATTCATCATGAAATGACACAGAAATAAATTATTCTGTACTCAGGTGCTGGCATGGTGAAGTGAATTAATCCACTCAAATTTGGAGGAGGGAGAGAGAAAGTAGATTATGCTATCTGAATTTTTTGAGCCTGTTTTAGCCACACTTTAAGGATACTGAGGTTCGTGATAATTGTTAAAAAGTCCAAGTGGATCCGTTTAGGCTCAAATACTTGCTTGAATGAACAAATTCTTAGAAGGGAGGAAACAGAGTAGAAATGGCTTTATCAAGGTCATGGTGGTTATTTTCACCGATTGGTGAAATTCATATTCAACTCAGAAGGTCAGGGGGAAGTGGGCAAAAAGTGTCTTATTAAGAACAACACTATAGGGGAATTCTTGAGGGGGTAAAAAGGTGACTACAATGATATAAAGGAATCCAGGACAGGTTTAGAGAGGCCAACTGCCTGCTGGTTCATTCAGAAAAGATTAACAGACCCAGCTGCTGGGACTTTTCTGGCTAGGCGTCCTTCCCAGTGGTCACAAGTCAGTGCGTCTCCTGGCTTCTTGGCTACGTTCCCATCCGTCTGGATGGAAGAGCGCCCACCCACACGCCAGACCTTTTCCTTAGGGGAAAGTTACTGAGGTTCCACGTCAGGCAAACTTTGCTCACCCATCACTTCAAGTAAACAACTCTTCTATGGAGATTTCTTAGAGAAAAAATGCACTTGAAAGCATCTAACCAAAGCAATGAAGGTGGAAAACACAGAAGTTATGTGGGAATCTGAGTATAGAATATACAGACATAAAATAAGCTCTCCGAATGAGGAAGCAGTCACAGCTTGACCTCTGAATTGTTTGCTGTTTGTTCCTTCAATATTCAAACTGTAGCCCTGGAAATACAAACACAAACTTCTAAACACTCACAGGCCTGTGGCAACAAAATGCTACGTGCCAGCTTCACAACTGGGGCATGCAGACCATAAATCCTGTAGTGGCAGGAGGGGAGATGTGGAAATAGACTGTCATCATTCTGCAGCAAGGAAAACTAGGCACAAGGAAAAGGCAACTGGCAACACATTCCTGGATTCTCTCATTCATTGAAGAAGGAACTCAGGGATTGAATTACCCAATTGACGCTAGTTCTACCCAAGCCAGAGGGCAAAAGTTCCAAGACTGCCACAGGCCATGGTTGCTTGGAATTTAGGCAGAGTTGCTTGGTCCTTAGTGTGTAGCAGAGAGAAGTTCTGGAAAAGGAGCTCCTCACTGAGTCGGGTAACAAGCACTCCTATTCTGACATGGATTTCAGAGGACTCAGGGGACAACGTGCCCAGGATTTAACCCTTTTAATCAGTCAGCATGAGAGATAAATCTAATTTGACTATATGAGACTGATGAGAAACAGTCTTTGCCGTCTATAACACAAAAGGAAAAGGACAAAAGAAGAAGCCCATTACTTTTAGTTACATTCAGAGCAACAAAGAAATTCCTACAGTCACATAGCACCCGGTTCCATCAATGGTTGGTTAGTCTGGGAGATTCTAAGCTATTAGCTGGAAGCTCTCTCCACAGTGAGTAGTGGGAAGAAGCGAGCTGTTAGCTGAATTAGCAAGTGTTTTTTCAAATATCATATGTAGTGTCAATGTGTGTCCTAATTGTAACTCCCTCCCAATTCATCAATTTATAGCCAGAACATAGGCACAATTTCTACATATGAGATTGCATGACAGTGTTCTCAAGGATTAGTTTATTTCTTTCAACACATCCTTTTTAATACGAACTGCTTTATTTTCTAGCACTCACTACATCTCACTCAAATGTGTGGATGGCAACAGAAAATTTTGATCATTACTCAGAGTATTGTAAAAGAGCCTATTGCTTTGTATTGTTTTTATAATCGTTGTGGATCAGATGAAGCCTCTATTTCTATACCTGGGCTAAATAATACATACAGATGTATTAACAGACTGTTTATTGAAGTACTAACATATTTATATATAGTCTTACCTCTCCCATTCAGGGACCAGTTATCTAACTGATGATTTATTTTTCTACAATCTTTTCATTTTGACTTGTTCTTTATATAAAAAAAAAGAAGTGATACAATTGGAATCTGTTGTATAATGAGCATTTCCCAGGTCCTATGCTAGATACGTTTTATACATTATCATCTTTAACGTAACAGTCTTCTGAGGTTAAAATTCAATTACATAAAAAGCAAAAGAACCTCAGGGGTAAAGAGACAAGCCAAAATACAACTATGCCCTAGTTTTAACCCTGTATTTTTATTATGTTGTGGGGTAACTTTCATTTGCCTGTCTTCCTTAAAATTGTAACTTCTTTGAAGATGGGAACTCCATATTATTCATCTTTTCAGCTTCAGTGCCTAGAACAGTGCCTGGAACCTGGTAGGCAGTCAGAAATGTGAGAAGTAGATGTAGGCCATGCAGCCAGTCAGCAACAGTGCTGGGTTTTCAATGCAGAAATGTCTGATTCCAAGACCACCCATGTAAAAAAAAAAAAAAAAATGTTGCAGTTTATCAATGATGTGTGGCAAAAGAATGGGTGTTGATATTAGTTTACCAAGTTTCATTCTAGGTAGTTCACAACCAGGGGCTTCTCAAGAAATACTTGTTTACAGAATTCATGAATCCAAATTAGCTCTGTTTCCCAAAACCATAGATAACTGGAAACTAAAAATTGGATAAAAGTCAGCTTCAACAGAAGAAAAAAGAGTTTGTAATAAATATGAATGAGCATTTACTTTGTTAAATGATATGTGGGCTTTTCACCTAGATTACAGGAAAATTACTCTAGCATCAATTTTTACTTCGAACTTTGAAGAGCTTTATTGAGTAAAACCCAAAGTGCTCTCTGCATGAAAAATTCTAGTTTGCCCCTACTGTAAAAATTCACAATATAAATATAATTATGAGGGTATTTTCTTTAATAGCATCAGTCATTTAAAAATACAAATCTTTGAAGAAAAAAAATTTTTGACAAAGTAAAATAGCATTAAATCCTGTAAAAAGATTACAGGCACAAAACCTGAGGATTTTTTTTGTAAAGTTTTGTTGATGGAGTCACATACTCACTTGCATTAATTCTCTTTCCAAACCCTGACTCCACGCCTTCGTATTCCACTTGTAATAACTAATGTTAATAGCAAAAATATATTTATACTAGAATGAACAATAGGCATAAAACAGTTGTTTGGTTTACCAAATTCCCTTTCATTCACAGCTTAAAATGTAACCAATTTAGCTATGAGAATGCCAGCTTAGTTTATCCAATAACATAGTAAGCACTATTCCTAGAGCTCATAATTTTAGGAGCTCATAGAAATGTTAAATCTCTTTTAAAATCTGAAAAAATGAGTACAAAACAGTTTAGATTATATTTATCTTTACATAAATGCAGCTACAAAATATAATTTTGTATTTTTTATGAGGAGGGGACCCACAAAGCCAAAAGTGCATTGGGCTCATCAAAATCATAATGAGCTAGGGTATTTTTAATCTTTATAAAATTGCTATGGTATTATTCGTTGTTGGAATGCCAGGATCATGCTAATATTATGTGCCTTTTATTTCTTCTCACCCACTAAAAAAATCTAATCTCAAGAAAAAATATGGAAAAGTCTTATGAATTGGATTGGATATGAATAGGATGGATATATGACAGATATATACAGATATATGATGGGTATGAATAGGATGAATGGATATAAATCACAAATCCAATTTAACTGGGCAAGGAAAGAAAAAATTCCTAAGAAAGCCTTCCTTTCCCCTATCTCAAATCTTTTACCTGCAAAGCAACAATTCAGAAATGATTACAACTTCAGAGAACTGAAGGAAAAGATGAACTACCAGAATATTGTGGCTTCATAAAAACACCAATTTAGAAATGCTTACCCACAAAGCTTTTTTTTTCTCCTTAACACTGGATTTGCTAATTGAATTGAGCAAATCCTAAATCCAGCTGGATATCTCAGTATATAGTAACACCAAATTACTGAGTTAGTATTGAATTAATAATCTGAACTGGGTGAGTATACTCACTAACTTTAATCAAGTACTGAAAGGCTAGTATCGAAGCTAATGTCAGAAATGCCTTTCTCATACAGTACAGCATAACTAACAACAGTAGTTCTTGTGGGCATTATGCTTTCATGCCAACCAAGCCACAACTTGATTTTCTGACTGTGCTGCCTATGAGTTGGTTCCATGTTCATCCATTAATAGGATGTTGACTTATTAATAAATATATTATCTAATTCTTCCTCTAGCTCTAACTATTCTGTGGAATAGATAAAATAAGGAGTAAAAATAAAATACTTTCAATTTTGAAGTATTTGTTAAGTATCTTGGCATAGAAAAAGGCAAGAAGTAACATTTGAAATAAATTTGTAACATTATCTGTGAATTGTATTTATCTATGAACTTCTATCAGTCTTTTACAGGAAAAAAAGGGGCAGTATATACACAGTTCAAATACCAATAGTTGGAACAGAAATTTTTAGGATTCCTAGCACATTCTAAGTCTCTTTTTAAAAATTATAAAATCAAATTGGAATTTAACACCTTGCCTATATGAATGTCATAATAATATAGATTATATGAATTATATAAGAAAATAAGTAATGACAACCTCAAGTAAATGTTCACTTTTTTTCACAGCCAAATTTTGCCTTTTTTGACATTTTTATCTCAGAAAAGAGTTCCTTTTTCATTTCAAAATATCATTTTCACAATTATGCTGTGAAATATGTGGTCACCTGATATTATAGGAAAGCAGAACTTTAAAAGACTTAGAACTATATTCCTCCTTGTTGCGATGAGATATTCTTCACATATGACCATTTTTTCTGGTTACAGTGCATCTCTGAATACTTGTCATGCATCTTCTCCTCTTATTCTGATAAAGAATTCTGATTTTCCTTTGACGAATCCCCCACCTACTGATGGAACTGACCTCCACAACCGGGACACACAGAGGCCTGGTCAGTCAGTCACAATTGACTCAAGGTTGACCTACAATCCAAGTGCACACATTTCAAGTCAGCCCTGGGTTTTCCTTGGAACCACTGGGAGATGTATGCTTTCATGTCACAAGAATTACTACAGGCAGCCTTGTGCTGTCTGAGCTTTCTTCACTACCACATAGAGAAAGTCTTAGAAACACAGTGAGACAGAAGGAGAGAAAGAGAAAGACAGAGACAAACGCTGTAATCAAATCATGAGAGGGCTTGCAGCAATCCTCACAACCATTAAAACTAGCTGTACCCTTTGAATTTTTGAGTTTCAAGATGCTGTAAACTGCTATGTTGTTTAAGTCAGCTTAAATTCAGTTTCTATTACTTGCAACTAACGGAGAAAACTCTAATACTATATTTCACCACATGAATATTTTCAAGATTAAGGAATATAAAAGAAATCTTGATATGATGCAAGTTCACTTTTGCTTACTTTCTCTTTGCTGTCTTTATATTTGATTGACAACAAGGGACTCCAACTGTTGCTTGTTGCTCCACTGGGGAAAATTTATTTATTCATTCATTCCTTTGCTCATTCATTCAACAAATGCTTATTTCACACCCATTAGGTACCAGGCATCCACCTAGGTTCTAAAGATTCATAACTGAACAGAATAGACAAATGTTCTACCTTCATAAAGCTTACAATCTGGTGGGAGGGAGTCAACACTTAATTAATAAATAAATAAAAATCTAAGTGTGCTGAATAGCTACATGTGCTACAGAGAAAAATAATGCAGGAATGAGGATACAGAAAGTCTGTGCTTGAGGATAGGTTTTGATTAGTTGTTTTTAAAAATAGATGATCATGAAAGGTCTTATTAAGAAAGCGATATTTGAGCAAAGGCCTGAAAAAAATGGAGTTCTTTACTGGGGAAAGTATGGGTCCTACAACAGAGAATAGTGAGTCTCAGCTCTGTAGGGTGCATGGCAAACTTTCCTCACAGGAGTTCACCTAGTTACACAAGAGAGAAACTCCCATGATGCCCCACTAGAACTTTTTGCTGCTAGCTCTCTGAGGGAACTGGGCATATTTGTTTTGTTTCACAGGGCAAACAGAAATATGAGTTAGGGGTGGCTGTAGGTTCCACGAATCATTATTATTTTCAGTGTTCACTCTCTGGCGTAAAGGCTGTGATGTGAATTGCTGACTAATTTTATAAAGCACCTGGAGCTCCTCAGGGCAAAGGCACTATGTCAACACCAACATTAAATAAATAGCAATAATTGGCCAAATCCTCTAGTGGTATAAGGCAAATAAAATATGTTCCCTCTTGGAAGTTCATGACGTCTGCCAGGTTAAGCAAGAATGAGGCAAAGCACTTTTAGAAAGCTACTTTTTCTACCACTGTATATGGCCTCCAAACAGCCACTGTGAAATGTTAAGTGTTTAACAGCAAACTAAAAGTGAGTGTGTTTTTTATTCACTATTGCAACAAGGTACTAAATAACCACTTGAGATATTTATTGTACTTTATCATTTTCCAGGTAGTTTTACTTTTAGCTAGAAATAAGAGTAGAGGGGCGTTCATTTGATAATAAGAGCAGAACCATTTTCCACCAATTTTTAGAGCACATGCAAATCTCTTTAGCAAAAGGACTTTTTCAAGGGTTGAATCTCTTATAGTTTCTCAATGTGAATGTTAATTAAAGAAACCTACCAAAACCAAGAATGATTTCAAATGGTTATAGGGTTTCAAATGGTAGGTGAAACATGAAAATGTATATAACCTATTAACAAGATTTATTTGTGTCTCCAAGAATTCTATAGGGGAATGTACATTTCAGTGAAACTCTGTACCCACCCAACCCACTCCACAGCAAAACAGGCATTTGTGAGAAAGCACTATATATATATACACACACACACGCACACACACACACACACGCACAATTTATAAATAAACATCAGGATGTTAATTTTAACTGATTTTAACTAAAACAAGGGACAGCTCAGGATAAACTTGGTTTTACTCTACTAACTCCAAAGTTCAATGGAAAAAAACAACAGTTTTCTCAAGGTTATTAACCATCATTACTCATAGAATTATGAAATACTTTTGCTAAAAGCATTTAGAACTAATCTAGTATGATTCCTTTATTTCACAGATGAGGAAACGAAGTGTCACAGAGGTCCCTTTGCTAGGGGTAATCTATATGCTGAAAACCACCTATAACACTTTGAACCATACTTATTGTTGGCATTTTGTGATGTCCTTTTAGATGTTTTCCTTGAATGACTATATATTTTTTATTATAAGAATGGGCTCTCATTTTATGTATTTTTTATTTTTTCATTTAACATAATGAAAATCTACCATGTTAAAAATTATCCTTATGCATCAGTATCCTATCATACACATTTACCTTGATAACGTATCAAGTTATATTGTGCTAATTCCCGCTGCCAAATATTTGGCTCATTTTTTTTCTTGGCACATTTTCAGTTTTCCACTATAATAAACAATGATGTAGCTAAATCTTTTCACATATTCTTAATTTTTTTCTTAGGATAAATTCTTAGAAGTAAAATTGTTGGTTCATAGTGTGACTTGAATTCTCTTCTAGAAAGCTACTCAAACTTTCACTTTCATTGCTAATGAATAAGAATGTCCTGACTTTAGTCAATACATTGAATTTGTTATCATCTAGTTTTGACTTTGTTTTTCAATCTGGAATACTCATTAGACAAAATGTTAGTTCACTATTGTTTAATTTGTATTTCTTTAAAGTTAGGGTTTTATTCATGTAACCACCAATTGTGTTTCTTATAGATTGATTGTGTTCATTTTCCTGGAAGAAAGGTCATTTTTTTCCTTATTAATTTCTAAGAATTTTTTTTTTTTTTTGAGACAGAGTCTCACTCTGTTGCCCAGGCTGAAGTGCAGTGGCATGACTTAGCTTACTGCAACTTCCACCTACCAGGTTCAAGAGATTCTCCTACTTCAGCCTCCTAAGTAGCTGGGATTACAGGCACGTGCCACTACGACTGGCTAATATTTGTATTTTTTAGTAGAGATGGGGTTTCACCATGTTGGTCAGGCTGGTCTCAAACTCCTGACCTCATGATCCACCTGCCTCAGCCTCCCAAAGTGCTGGGATTACAGGCGTGAGCCACCGCACCTGGCCGATTTCTAAGGATTTCTAAGACATTAAAGTTAATGTCTTTTTAGTAACACTGGAAATAGAATCCCACCCGTTTCATTTGCCTTTATGTTTTCTTTATGGTGTTTTTGATGTGTAGAAAAATTTGATTCCTTAATGTATACATATCTATCAGACATTTTCTTCATGCTTTCTCGCCTTAGTGATATGCTTAGAAATATCTTCCCTATCTTGAAATTTAAATACTCATTTTTATTTTATTTTAGTAATTTTAACTAAACTACTTTTTAGCTGTTACATTAATAAAATTATACATTATATATTAATGAAATCTTTATTTAAATAAATATTTAATAAACTGTACATCCAATGTATATTTTATATAAGGTTTAAAGAAGGAATCTAACTTTATATTATTTTCCCAAATGATAGCTGTTGCTTTCAACACCATTTATTGAATAATCATCCCTTTTCTCATTGAATAAAATGCTACTTCAGTCACACACACACACACACACACAAATACATAAATGAGTCTTATTTGAAATCTATAGTCTATCCAAATCAACTTTATCTAATTCTTCACTTGAGCCACTGTCCTAATTCTTACAATATTATATATTACATGATATATATTATTATAATTGTTATAATATAATCTCTGGAATGATGTGTTCTACATCCTTCCAACCTTTACCCACTGTGCTTTATTTCAACTTTTTCTTGATTTTCCCATGTTAGCTTGATTTTTGAAATATTTTATTAAAATCAAAAATAAAATCTGATTGGAATTGCCTATAGTGGAATGAATATTGTGGATTGTTTAGCATTAGTTAAGACATTTTTGTTTTCTTCACAACAATACCAAAAAAATCCTTCTGATTTCTTATTATTTTCACTCATAAATATAGGTGTACTATGTTTTTGTGACTAGAATCTTGTGCTATTTAAAAAGAATTGGCTGGGCACAGTGACTCACACCTATAATCCCAGCACCTTGAGAAGTCAACACGGGCGGAATGCTTGAGCCCAGGAGTTTGAGACCAGCCTAGGAAACACAGCAAGACCCCATCTCTACAAAAAATTTTTAAAAAACTGTCCAGGGGTGGTGGTGGATGTCTGTAGACCCAGCTACTCAAGAGGCTGAAGCAGGAGAATTGCTTGAGTCTAGGAGGTGAAGGTTGCAGGGAGCTGAGATCGTGCCATTGTACTCCAGCCTGGACAACAGTAAGAAAATAAGTAAATAAAGAGGTGTTTTATTTTTTTCATTATAATTTCTAACTGATTATTACTTTCTATAAAAAAGCTAATAGCTCTCTAATATGTAATTTTGTATTTAGCTACCTATCTGAATTACTGAATCATTTCTAATAACATTTCAACTAATTCCTTTGGCTCTTCCAGGTAAATACTCACATAGCTATAAAGTCAGTTTTCATTTTATATTTTCTGTTTCAAGTTGTTGTACTAGAACAATAACTTGACAATAACTATATGACTTCCCAAACAAATATTACATACAAATATTATGTTACATCTTATTGCTTATAACTAAGCTGACTTTAATAGAAATGACTCACACTTAAAAATTGGTTTCACCATTGAAATAAACACTATATTCTTCTGTTGCTATTTCACTGCATCCTTTAAAAGAAACTAACAACAAATGGATATTAAGTTTTAGTCAAATGCCACCGTGGCACCTGCCAATACAAGTCTATTGCTTTCTCTTTCACCATAGTAATATGATGGATTCTGTGACCAGATTTTATCAAAATTAACTATATGTACATTTACAGACTCAACCTTATTTGACATGAGCATGAATCTTTTAACAAAATGCAAGATTCAATTTACCAAGTTGTATTTAAGATTTTGTCTACTGAAAAGTAAGATTGGTTGAGGGACTTCCTATTGCAAATAGGTCTACTTCATACAATGAATTGAAAAGTTGATTTTCTTTTCACAAACTCTAGAAAATTTATATAACATACTATTTGTTCCTTAAAAGTTTGGAAACATTTTCTCAGAAAGTCTCTGCGCCTGATATCTTTTGAAGGACTGTTTATTTAAAGCAATTTTTCTAATTTTTTTCCTGACAGATATTGCTTTGTCAAGGTTATATACTTCACTTTGTATCAAATGTGGAAATATATATATTTTTTGCAGGAAGGCATAATTTAATCAGGATTGTCTCTCTCTCTCTCTCTCTCTCTCCCTTTCCATATATACATGTTTCTGACTCATCCTAGGCCCCTCACTTTCCCTCACTCCCATAGAACTGTTTCACCAACTGTTAGGTATGACTGCTGTCTCATTCTCTCTCACCACAGAAAGCTGGGAGAGGCATTTCAGGAGGTGAGAAATAAAGCATCCTCTCTCAAGTTTTTGCCATCCCCCAAGAGTTATATGTGGGGTCTCCATGCCAACAGTCCACTCCTCTGAGATGGTTTTCCCTAATCACCCGCAAGTAACTTTCTACTTTCAACTTTAAAAGAGTGAGCAGGCCTCCCCTTCCTCATAACCTAGCTGTGAAGCGATTTAATAGGTGTTCCATGAAATTTAAAAGCAGTAGTAAGATTCCTAACAGAGACACTCCCCAACTGTCTCCATTCTCACGGCCTGTCTCTAGATATAGGGAGTTCTTTGGAACTAATTTCTGAAAGAACATGTACTTCTTCATATTACGTAACATTCTGAGCCACATTAAAATGAATGCTTAGTGAGATTTTTCAAGCAGATATTTAAATTATTGTATGCCACTAACTGAGAAAGATTAACAGGGCATAATAAGCTATACTTAATATTTTAGGAACGATATAGTAAACTATTGTTTAATAAATAAAAGGCAAGGCAAACGTTACAAAGTGAAACGTGGAAGAACTAAAGCTTCTAAAATAATTGAACCTTCCCTCCAGCAGACCCTCACAGAGCTCTGTCATTAACCAAGAGTATAACAAATAGAGCAAAGTATATAATATAATAATAGCCATAGTTTTTTGAGCTCTGGCCACATACCTGGCATAATGCTAGATGTTATACACATTAGCTTTCTTCCTCAGGGCAGCCCTAAGGAAAAAGAGCAAAGGAGGGCTGACATGGTTTATAGTTCCCATATGCCAGGCCCCAGGATGGATGAGTTTGTTGGAACTAGAGTCTCAGATCCTAAGTCCATAGAGTTAGGAAGACACAATTAATAAGGCAAAGTTCCTGCTCTTGACATTGTACCACTGTTTCAAGTTTGACTCAACTTTTTTTCTGAAAATAATGATTAACTTTTTATAGTTGTTTACAGCCTGCCAGGCACTGTTCTAAGAACTTTATATATATCAACTTCTCCTTGAATCTTCACAACCACTTTATAAAGTAAGTATCATGATGGCCCCCATCCCCCTCCATTTTATAGGGGAGAAAATTGAGGCTTAAAGAAGTGGCCTGCCCACAGATGGCAAGTGACCAGGCCAGAGTCCACACCCAGACTATTTAACTCTAGACTCCATTTAACTCTAGACTCTAAGCTTTTAATCACTAAACTTTCAGAAATGTCTACCGAGAAAGATGGCTGAATTTGGCGAGCAATATCTAAAATCAAGTCCAAAGGAATATGAATAAAAGCATCTGAAAGAGAAGGCTATGATTTCTCACACTATGGCTAGCGGTTTTCCGTAGGTGTCATCTATGCTGAATCTCCACTGGGCAGGAAACACGATGAAATACAACTGAAACTGAATGGAAAGTTAACCATGAAACGACTGGAGGAATCTCAGTCAGAAGCAGGTCTCACTTTACCAAGAGAGGTCAGTCATACTTGACAATAGAGGCTTTAGGACCCTTTTCGATGTTCCACACAGTAATTTAAACGATGCAGTAAAAACAGAAAAAGCAAAGAGTTAATAATCATCTGAATAAATGTGCTTCCATTCTAAACTTCCAAGGGGGTTAGGAGTGTAAGAAGACTAAATATTGTGGAAAGCAGCTTGGTGACACCTGAAGAGGCTAAAAACAGAACTACCATTCAACTCAGCAGTCCCATTCCTGGGTATATACCCAAAAGAATATAAATAATTCTACCATAAAGGCACATGCATGCATATGTTCACTGTAGCACTATTCACCATAGCAAAGACATGAAATCAACCTAAATGCCCATCAATGGCAGATTGGATAAAGAAAATGTGGTACAGGTACATAATGGAATGCTATACAGTCATAAAAAATGCAATGATGTCCTCTGCAAGAACATGGATGGAGCTAGAGGCATTATCCTTAGCAAACTAATGCAGGAACACAAAACCAAATACTGTATGCTCTCACTTATAAGCGGGAGCTAAATAATGAAAATACATGGACACAAGGAGGAACAACATACTGGGGCCTACCAGAGGGTGGAGGGTGGGACGAGGGAGACAATCAGAGAAAATAACTATTGGGTAGTAGGCTTAGTTCCTGGGTGATGAAATAATCTGTACAACAAACCCCCATGACAGGAACTTACCTGTATTAAAAAAAAATCTCCGTAGGTACCCCTGAACCTAAAATAAACGTTTTGTTTTTTAAAATAAGATGAAACGCATAGGGCAAAGGTAAATCTGTTTGTGGAAAAATAGCAGAAGGAAGCACTGTTTCCTGGCAATAAGTATAACTCTTTTCTTAAGGTCTGCCCTTCTCCTTACCCCTGATCTCCAACTTGTTGGAAAGCTAAGATTATTGACCTTCTGTGAACTCTGTATCTAGTTACCTTCTTTCGTTCACCCCTTTAGGGACTCAAGCAAACAGCATCACTGACACCAATGACAGTTTGGGATTCCAAGATGGCTATGCAAATTAATCCCTGTCTCTTCCTCCACTTCTACCCTCATCACTAATCCTCACTTCTCCTACAAAAGGACATTGTTGTGAAGCACCCTGGCCTTGTTTTCAGCTTGTGTGTTTTTGAGCCAGAGCTTCATTAGAATGTGACAATCTGTGCTCCTTGGGACCTTGGTCACCTCAATTTATTTGCTGGAAGATGTGGAATGATCCTATTTCACGTGAATATATAGCTCAGTTTCCTCTATTTTTCTAAATGTATCCCGATGTCTTTTGTGCTTTCTGGAAGGTATTGGAGTGTATGGACCTTGCTCTTGGTTAACATTAAAAAATAAGCTTTCTAGGCCGGGCGCGGTGGCTCACGCTTGTAATCCCAGCACTTTGGGAGGCCTAGGAGGGCGGATCACGAGGTCAGGAGATCGAGACCACGGTGAAACCCCGTCTCTACTAAAAATACAAAAAAATCAGCCGGGCATGGTGGCGGGCGCCTGTAGTCCCAGCTACTCGGAGAGGCTGAGGCAGGAGAATGGCGTGGACCCGGGAGGCGGAGCTTGCAGTGAGCCGAGATCACGCCACTGCACTCCAGCCTGGGTGACAGAGCAAGACTCCGTCTCAACAACAACAACAAAATAAATAAATAAGCTTTCTACATAATATTATGTAAAAAAGCTATGTTATTTCTTCACTTTTCTGACTACTAAGTTCTCTTGAGAGGCAGTGAGTGTCATACTGCACTGCTAGTGGCCTGCACATCTGAGATAGAGTATATCTTACATACTTGTGAATTAATTCCTAATCTCTGTCTAATATTCTATTTAAATTTTTTATTCAAATTCTCTCTCATTGTCTGTACATTTCTTTAGCACACACTAGATGTCTGCTGTGCCTGGTGACTCACTTATTCAGCACAGCAACCCTAAGAGACACACACATTTAGTATTGAAATATTAGAGTGGAGAGAACAATGGTGAGGCAATGAGGTTAAGAGACTTGTGCGTGGTCACATTCTTACCTTGGGAATTCTGCTTTGCTGTGAAGCAGTGGGTAAAGACATTGACTATTATAGCACTCATTTTTCTTTATCCAAACAGTATCCTAGGGGAGAATACATTTCAGGGTTCTGTACAAGGAAAACTTTGTCTTTCCTGAGAAATGGATGCTCTGTTCTTCTCGTCTAGCATTTCTTTTGTTTTCCTGCTAAGTTTGGCCACCATGTAACTAGGAGATGGGTTTCTGGGCTCCTTCAGAGGAAGCACTATGACTCTTATTGAAATATTCACTTTCTTTTCGCTCAATTTTCTCTTTTTAACATTCTGAATTCAAAAAAAATTATTGACTTTGTACTTTTTGTAACTTACTGCAAATCCTTTTCTAAATAGGCAGGGCATGAATAAAGAAAGGATGGGAGGATGGAAGGTAGGAAAGGAAGGAGAAAGGAAGAAAAGGAGGGTGGCAGGGAGAAAAAAACAAGTAGGCAAATACATAAAATGACTTACCTTTTATAATTTTAAATTATTCAAGTTTGTTTTCTAATAAATATAACCTTAATGCAATGTCATCTCTAAAAATCCTTTATACAAAGCTTTTCAAATAATAAAAGGAATATGAGTAAAATGCTGAAATAAATAAACTTTTTGCAGCCAAGAAGTCTATGATCTAACGTTTCTTGTTCACTATCTCTCAAGGTTCCCCAAGAGTAAACATATGCCATAAGGATTTTTGCTAAATCTAGTCTTAAAATAGGAACTATTCTAAAATTAAACTTCTACTTTTATCCATAAGGCCATTTATATCATTTTAAGCAATGTTGTAACAACTATTGGAAATACCACATGGTCTGGTTTTACATAAATTTGCAATGTATATTAGCCTCCATCACCCCCTACATTGGTATAGAAGCTTGTTCCAATGGTATCACATAGTGAGTTTTATTTTCTGGCCAGGTTGGCATTTTGAAATCTAGAATCTTTATATGCCACCCCTGCCGCCGTTGCTGACTGGCTGTGTGCCTAAAAGCCAGAGACACTGGGCAGGGTTAAAGATTGTGGCCAGGTTTTTTTTTTTTCCACTTTGTCAAATGTAAAAATACAATGATGGTTTGTAGAGTATACATTAGAAATAATTGAGTCAGTAGGTTTATGTCTACCAATGTATATCCTATGAGTTAATATAAACAGTTTACACTAACAATTGTAGGTGATGTATCCTTCTTTTAGTTGCTGATACTGTGAGAGAATAAGGCATTTTATTTCATTAAAGAATGAGCTAAAATAGCAATGTGGAAATACAGAAAATAAATACTGAAACCACACAATGCTAAACATGAATCAGCATTCCTATATTTGTAAGTGAAGTCACCTAAAGGGAAGAAAGTATAAACAGAAAAGGCAATAACTGCATCAGGGAAAATGAGAACTTATGGAAAGAAAAAGACCAGCAGTACCTGGATTCAGCTTTTCCGGTTGGAAAGATCTAGAGACATTAAAATCACACCTGTTTATAAAATTACGTATATTTAATACTGGAATATTATTGGTGGCTCTAGAGGGCATACACCTGGTTGTACAGGAACCATAAGGTTTAACAATACTACTAAATAAGGAATGTTTATAGATTTAGATTTATTGCAAACCATGCTTTCATTTTTTCTTCCTATAAATCTTTCCTGAGCATCTACTATATATTAAGTGCTATTCTAGCTGTGGAGATACAACAAGACAATAAATATGAACTTTTGTTGGGGTTCATATTCCAGTCGAAGGGATATGAATATTAAACAAAATAAATAGGTAAATTCGAAGGTATAACAGAAAATGACAAGGACTACAGAGAAAACTTTAGCAGGTGAGTCTGGGAGTGGGGTTAGGGATTAAGACTGCAGTTCTCAATCTAATGGATAGAAAATGTTACATTGAAGTAGCTTTTGGGTGAAGCCTTGAAGGAAGTGAGCCATGCAGATAACTGGGGAAAAGCATATCATTCTCTTGTTTAGCTATAAATGTGCTGAGAAAAAAAAAGTATTTTCTATATATAAGACTATTCCTCTGAAGCAGTAGCATGCAGATGACTGAGAATTGTAGAAGAGGTGCCAATGCCAACAATTTGAAGAAAAATAACATATTTTAATGTTGAAACAAATAGAGAAAAGTAAGGGATTGAAGAGATATTTTAAAGAGAAAACTGAAGGTGTTAAAAATGTGCATCTGATACCATAACTCCAGGCTACTCTTCCAGACACCAGGCTCACATGTTCAATTTCTTCTGGCATGAAAAATTCCAGTGGAAAAAGTCAAAAAAGGTCTTATCTCTCTGCTGAATCAGTCATGCTAGGGTAATAGCTGAATTCAGGAAAACTGAAAGAAACTAACATTCACTGAACTCATACTATATGTAAAACATCATAGACATAATCTGAATGTCCAATTTTAGAAGTACTTAAAAAACATGGATTTTATATAGCTCTAAGCCACATGAGGTGTGTATGGGGTTGGGGGTAGTGAACCTCAAAATTGTTTTTAAGCTAGACACTTCTTGAAAAAAAAAAAACTAAATGCAGCCTTCACTAATGGCAATAGGTGGAAAAAGAAAGAGTATGAGCCAGAAATACTCATATTTAAATCAAATCATGGCTCTGTGCTCTGTGGTCATGAGGAAACTGCTTAATATCATTTCCTTCATTTATTAAATGAGTCTATTAGCAACAACACATGTCAAATTCCTAACATGGTACCTGTCCATCCTTCACCTTATGAGATTATTATTAAATTTTACCTTTTAAGCAAAAATATTGATTTATTGAAAATACGGCCTAAAATATATGCCAATTATGCTACTTACTATAATAGTTTAAAATACAAAAACTTGAAAATAATATAATTCTTTGTTCACATGAGCCATGTTATGATTCCCAGTAATTTGGGACCCACTGATATGTGGGATTCATTTCAATGTTCTTCAAAATTATTTCATTACATGGACTTTGTTTAACTAAACAAACAGAAAAAAATTAAATACTTGTTCTGGAGAAGTTTCATGCTATTAACTTCAAAGCCCCTAGCCTCCAGTGGCCCTCTTGGATATAAGCCATAGATATGAGCGTGAATGACGCTGGTTGTTCTACATGAAACTTCCTGATGTGAAAACTTTTCACCTATAACCTCAAAAGTCAGCTATAGCTAATGGCTCGAGTATGTTTCCACAATACTGAACATTTTGATAAAATACACTTTACAGACTTCCTGATTAGAAAAGATTGAAAAAAATTAAATGTTTTCCTAAGATTATGTTGGAAATTTTGAGAAGCTTCTTACAGCACTCAAAAAGAGTTCTTGTGTATTTGTTGTTGTCTGGAACGACATCATCAAGGATCAATCACATTCTTTAAGGGCTAAGTACGTTCACAAAATTTCCATTTTTCTATCCAAAGCACATGGAAATAATTTACACATAAATGAAGAAACACGCCACCCTTTAAAAATACCAGTTTCTTGACATATAGTCCAATGGATTGCTACAATTTCAAGTCTTTAATAGATTCAAGGTGAAAGGAATGGCATGTCATTTGAAAGGGTTTCCAAAGCACAAGGGCAGCCTTGTTTTGCAATGTTTCTGAAATATTTGGTTTAGGATATGGCACCAGAGGGCTTGGCAGTGAATACTCCAAAGAAATGTAAAGTTTAATCAATCCATGAAAATCAGTCCCAGATGTGGCTTATGAGTGACACCATGTTTTTAAACATAATCTGGCATAAAAAGTTCAAAGGTAATAGATATCAGAAATCTATTCCTAGTGATAAAACTGTAGGTAAAGTTTATTTAAACCTTTATTATGAACCCACTACATGCATTATCTGTTTTATGTCTTATAGCATGTAAAAAGGTGAGAAAAACATACTGTCCTGAATATGCTACCAATCAGGTAGATTAAAGCAGAAAAAAAAAAAAAAACCCATTCATTCATTCACTCACTCATTCATTCAACAAGTATGTATTGAACTCCAATTCAGGGTTAGATTAGGTACTCTTTTGGCACCATGAATACAAGTGAGATCTGATTCTTGTTCTCTGCTATCTCTGCGACTTTTTGTCTTTAGTGGGGAGAAAAGACAGGTAAACAGTTGACTACAATGTAGTAAGAATTAGGTTCAAGTTTTCACAGGGTGTGGTGAAGCTCAGAGGAGAGAGCAGAGCACTGGTCCAGTCCTCAGGTCTGGGGCCTGGAGAATTGCCAAGGGAGATAGAGATTGAGCATAGTCAGGGAAGGGTAATCCCAGCAGATAAAGCAAACTGTGTAAATACAGGGAAAAGCTAGCAGGAAACAGGCAACAATAAATTCATTGTTTCTGGAGAGAGTCTTAATGGGACATGGCAAACAGGGAGAGGATACTAGTGAGAGAGCCAGGCGCTGCGTTCCTGATGGCCAAAAGGTCCTGTTGGAGAGTTTGTATTTTATCTTCAGGGATCTAGAAAGCCTTGAAAGATTTCAAGCAAAAAGATATTTAAAAACATGACAGAGTAAGAGAACACTAAGTTCCTCACTTGAAAGTTATGGCAGACATTTCAACTGTTCACCAGTTTCCAGTTTTCTTCTTCCAACCCCATAGGAAAATTGTACTTCCCTGACTCTTTGAGGTTAACAAAGTTGCATTGCTTTGGAAAATGAAATACGAACCACTTTTCGGGATGGAAGCATTTAATTGTGACTTCTGGAATCTCTAACCCTCTCTTCTGTCATGGTGACGGTAGACACCTGTGGTTTATATGGAGGCGCTGCTTTCGGCAGTCACGTGGAGACTGCTGGCCTGCGGGGTTCTCAGATCCACAGTGGGGTTGTCCGTTATTGGAATATTATTTTGCCTACCATGACTAATACACTTATTCAAGTAATGGAGATATTCTTATAATTAACAAGCTACTAGCTCTGATTTGTAATTTGCTCAATTAGACAAAGTTAAGTGTGTTCCTTGTTAAAAGTATTCACCTGTCTAAAGTTTCTTGTCTTAGTAAATCAAGTCACTGCTTCCAGATTTTGGAAGTGGTAATTAAGAGCATTTTGCTTATGTATTTACTTATAATTAGTTTTTGTTTTTGGAAATTTGAAAAATGCAGAGTTTAAAGAAGAGGCTGTACATTTATTCTAATTACTTTTAGAAAGAAGTAGTACATCAGTAATATGGTCTCAGTGTTAAAATATTTTAAAAGGGACCAGGCATGGTGGCTCATGCCTGTAATTCCAGCACTTTGGGCAGCTGAAGCAGGCAGATCACCTGTGGTCAGGAGTTTGAGAACAGCCTGACCAACATGGCAAAAACCCGTCTCTACTAAAAATTCAAAAAAATTAGCCAGGCGTGGTGGCATAATGCCTATAATCCCAGCTATTTGGGAGGCTGAGGCAGGAGAATCACTTGAACCCGGGAGGCAGAGGTTGCAGTGAGCTGAGATTGCACCACTGCACTCCAGCCTGGGCAACAAGAGCAAAACTCTGTTAACAAAAAAAAAAAAATAAAGAAAACATAGGTTAACTCCTAAAAGTGAATACTGTACATGTTTGTATGCATTTTATTCTTCGTACCTTGTGACTGCTGGCTACTTACTGCCTTTCTCCTAATACTAGTTTGTCTCTACCTCATATGTCAGTAAATGTTCAGAAATGCTGGAAGAATACAGAGAAAGCCCAAAGTGTTTATTGTTTGTTTGTTTGTCAGAAATGCATCTAAGTGTCTCCTTGCAAAATGAGAGAATTCATTGATTAGCCATTCTTTGGACATGCTCTTCAACGTCCTCTACCAGAAGGAATTTCATATTCCTATCACAAAAGGGAAATTGCTTATTCTTATGTTTATAAAATCAGATCTTTTATTTGATATATACTATGTGTATATATTATACAAATAAGCTTTTTTAAAAAAGATAACCATGAAGGAATTATTTCCTGAAATGGCAAAATGTAAATTTGCCTGTAAAATCAGACTGCCTTAGCCAATCTTTTGAGATTTGACCAGGATGATGCCATGGGTAAGGAAGCTAACCCTTTCAAATTGCATGAAAA
This sequence comes from Symphalangus syndactylus, assembly GCF_028878055.3. Lineage (NCBI taxonomy): Eukaryota > Metazoa > Chordata > Mammalia > Primates > Hylobatidae > Symphalangus > Symphalangus syndactylus. Next base: position 40,190,034 of record NC_072440.2, on the reverse strand, counting down.
TTAGAAGACAAATGAAGATGCTGTGAATGGAAATTCATTTCCAAATAAACCACTGGGATAAAAATCATTAGACTAATAGCTAGTTTCAAAATCTATGTTTTTCCATCTCTTTGTCACTCACAATTATTTCAAACACGTTCACTTTAAAGTACAGTATACATACCTAGTAAGGTTGAGTCATGTTTTAGAAAAATTCCTTAGAGTTTGTTTTTAAGCAAAACAGGACTGTTTTAAACAAAGCAGAACCTTAACAGAAAACTGGTAACAATGGCCAAGAAAAGCATCTTATTTTCTATTTTCTGTGTATAAGAAACCCTATTTCTCACTTTCTCATATGGTAACTATATCTCAGTGGAGTTGAATCCTCAGGACAACAGGGCATGTTATTGTGAGATATTTTACAGCTGGCTTAACCATTCTGTAAAATCAGAGATAGTGATTAGCCCAGAGGCTCTGTCTCACTTCCTTCCAGTGTTGCTTAGCTATTGATAAATATTAAAGTGCATGTGATTTGGCTGTTAAAATGAAGAAAGGATGTCAGAAAGCTATCAGTTTGCTGAATCAAACAGCATTGCCACAGGGCTCCAAGCTGGCAGGGCCCCTCTGGGCATTGCCAGGTCACCAAGGAAGTGGCTGGGTGAGGTGGCAACAGGTGTCAGACATGTTGCTGAGTAGATGATCTCAGCAGGCCTGAGGACAGAAGAGAAGGTTACCACATAAAGTGCTTAGCTGAGACCCCAGAGGAATTTCATCATCAAAGGAATTTGAGTAGAAAAAGGTTTCAAATTTCAGTTACCCAGGGTTGAAGCAGCAGGACTCATTGATAGAAAGAGAGAAGCAAATAAAAGCCCACACTAGTTAACATAACTCTCAAATAAGAATGCAATTATCTGCAGCCACAGTAGCCCATGGAAAGATATCCCTAACCAGTCATTCAGTTGAGACATAGGGACATCACCTGAGTGGAAAGGACCCCTACAGGTTGTGAAGGAATTATAAGTGACTGTTAGTGAGTGGTCACTATGTGCCAGACACAGTTGTAAGTGCTTTATGGCCATTAATTCATTCAATCTTCACAACAACACTCTGAGGTAAGTATTCTTATTTGCCTTATTCTACAGAGGTAGAAATGGAATCATAAAAAAGTGAAGACATCAGCCCTAGCTGATACAGCGAGTACAGAGGAGAGCCAGAATATAAACCTAAGAAGTCTGCCTGTATAAACCATGCTCTTAGCCACCAAGTTTCACCATCCCTCCCAGGGAGAAAATTGCAGAGCAGAAAAGTTCTGGTCTTACTACTAAAAAGAGATGCACATTATATACATGAAAAGATACCAAACATGACAACATAGAAAAATGATGGATGCCAAGTGAGTGCCAGGAACTATAGAGTTGTTGAAAGAGATTCACTGCAAAACAGGTTGGAATAAGCAAGACAAACTTGAGAAGTGGATTCTTGCATCGAGTGTGAACAAGCAGGGGCAGCGTGATGTGAAGTAAGGGAGCATGTACTCTACAGGCTTTAGCTTCAGAGGGGCTTGGGTCCAAATCCCAGCTCTGCCACTTACAAGTCATGTGAGCTTGGGTAAGTTACTTATTCTTTGTGTTCTAGTTTTCCTATCTGCAGGGATAGAAAAATGCTATTTCAAAACGCTATTCATGAAGATCAAGCAAAATTAGTTATAAGCAGATCTCAGCATACCTGGTACAAGGTACACATTTAATATGTGTACTATTATCCAACTAGGGAGAGATGGAAAAGGAGCTTCAGATGAGAGGAACAGCATACAAAATGATCTGCAAAAGCCAGAAATAAAACTTCTATGAGCTCAGTTCAAGCTGACTAGGGAGGTAAATGTCTGCCATGAACTTGGAAGTGAGAGAGAATCTCCCTTGGACACTCATTAAGGGGCCTCAAAGCCATGAAGAGTTGCCATGTGGTCTTTCCAGTCAATAAATAATTTTGTCCAAACACATGAGTGGAAGAAAAAATTAAGAGACACCCAGATGGGGAAAACCCATTCTCTTTGTGGTGAGACAATCTAGCCAGAAGGACACTCTCACCAGTTAGAGCTCTGCATATCCAAACAAGCACAGGGAAAGTGGAAGAACTGACCAGAAGAGGAGAAAACATGAATTAATTAATCAAAGAAACATCTGTGAGGTTCCAAGTAGGTGGCAGGTAGGCTGAGTGTTAGTGTCCAGTCAGGCAGGTGGTGATGACAAAGGGCCCCCAGGAAATTCCCATTTGTGTGAGTGAGAAAGGCAAGAAAACAGCATGCACAATGCTACTTGAGGAGCGGTGTTTGAAAAAGCGATGCACAGGTTGCAGGGGATGCACAGAAACTCGGGATGCAGCACTGGAGTGGGGTGAGAAGCTTCCAAGAAGAGACACGCCTTCTGATGTGTCTCAAAGGAAGAGGAGGGTCTCACCAGGCAAAGGGGTTGGGGGACACATTCTAGTCAGAAGGAACACCATGGACAAAGGTTGATGAATGAAGCAGAATGATATCTTTAAGAAGCTGCAAAACACTTTCTACCAGGAGGGTGCAGCTGGTGTGTGGCACATGAGGTTGTGAAATCAGGTCCTAAAGAGGCTGGAAGAATGTGTTGGAAGGAGATGGGCTCCACTTGGCTCTTAGGTCTCTGCAGAAGGAAAGAGAAGGAGAATGGGGCAGGTGGTGAGACTGGAGGCCTGTACACTATTTAGAAAGTTACTGGGCCAGGCACAGTGGCTAATGCCTATAATCCCAACATTTTGGGAGGCCGAACCAGGAGGATCACTTGAGCCTGGGAGATCAAAACCAGCTTGGGCAACATGGAAATACCCTATATTTACAAAAAAATAAAAAATGAGCCTGGCATGGTGGTTTGCACCTGTAGTCCCACCTGCTTGAGGGGTTGAAGTGGGAGGATAGCTTGAGCTCAGGAGGTTGAGGCTACAGTGAGCCATAACTGCACCACTGTACTCCAGTCTGGATGACTGAGTAAAACCCTGTCTACAAAAATGCTCCAAAACAACAACCGAAAAACCCCAGAAAGTTACTGCATGGAGCCCAGAGGAGAAATAGTTGCAGCATCACTGGGAGGTGTGGGTAGTGGGGTATAAAGGCTGTGGCGTAAGCCTGGTGAGGAAAGGCAAAGCACCTGATGCCCCTTGGCTTCAAGTACAGATGGCAAAGCAATTGGGCAAGGAAGGCCCTGGGCAGATGCTCAGGATGATTACAGCTTCAGAATGCCGAAGTGCAGCTGTGCCTATGTTTTCTTCCTCCTGTCCTCTGCCACACTGTCCTTCATCACCCTCTGGGGCACCTCCCCTCATCTGAGAATTGAGAAATGGAGGGAGAGTACATGAGTAAGTGGGGAGACACCAAGACAGCAGAGCATAGTGAAGAGAGGAGGAGAGGGGAAGCCAAACTTAAAAGAGACTCAAGGAAACTGGGAGTGCTTTTGCTAATGCCACTAGGAAAAAGAAATGTGAAAATAAAATTTTATATATAAACACAAACACATGCATATGTGTGGGTGGGTTAAACAACTATACCACCTCTTAGCCAGAATGATCTTTTCTAATTAGATTAGGAAATGAAAGTGTTAGAAGATTGAATGGGTAACATTTGCATTTTCCTTTTGAAAGATGGGCCATATTTTGACTTTAGGGGAAACACAGATGGGAAGTGCATTCTTGATCTTGGAAATGTTGTGATGATCCATCACTGTCAGGGTGAAGTAAGGATCTTTAGCATGGCCACCAGAGCCTTATCTCCCACCTCTGTGCCTGCCTCCACCCTGGCTCTTCTGCTGTCTTTATATTAAACATTTGTCCATTCACCACATAAGGTTCTCTCTCTTGCCTTCTTTTCCTGGTTAATTCTTACTGATCCTTCAAATCACAGCCTGAACTACCCATCCTCAGAGAAGACATTCCTGATTTTCCCCAAACAGATCAAAAAACCCCTCACAGATTTTTGAACCCTGCGTATTTTTCTCCCGTACTATCTGATCCAGTCAGTTTCGCGTGTGTGTGTGTGTGTGAGAGAGAGAGAGAGAGAGAGAGAGAGAATGAGAGAGAGAGAGAGAATTTGATTAATGCATGTCTTCCCCAGTTAATCATAAACTCCATACAGGCAAGAACCATGTCTGATTTGGCATCTACGAATGAGTGATGAATGCAAATAATGTGTGGCTATGGAGGGATGAGGTGTGGCCATGGAGGAAGATATGTCAGGGTGTGGTACAAGGTTAAGGAAACTGCAGCTAAAAAGGATGCCAACTTAATCTATGTTGGCCATTTTGCCTATCCTAAGTATTATGTTCACACTGTATTTCTTCTTTCTGGACTGAGAAAAAAAAACATGTTTGTATGTGGGGTCTTTTTTTCCTTCTAAAATATTAGACTGCAAACAAAGGCACTGCTGGGTAGTATATTTTTGTTAGCACTCCAAGGGAAAATGACTGTGTTCTTGAGCTCTCCGATTTTTACATTACATGTTTTCTACATGAGCTTTCAACCTAATGTAAGAATTCAATGCAAATTTGAGGCATATGAACTATTTTATGCAAGATCTTAAAATTGTTTTCCTTAGGACATTCATTGAAAGTATGGCTCATTACTGAAAATCTATTCTTCAGTGTGTTCCTAACCATCTAGCCACCTCAAAAAGAGTTGCTTTAATATCTGAAGCCAAATCGCTGCTTTCCTTTGTGATTACAAGGACTCTCTTGGTAAATCAGAGTATGGCCAATGTCCAGCTGCTAAAGGTGGAAACTACAAGTTACTATTCTCCTTAAGTTACCAGCAGGATAAGTCAACATGTAGTTCTTTGGTGTCTGTCAAGAAAGTACAGAGATTTATAGGTAAAGAAGTCAATTTTCTTATCATGGATATAGTTGTCATATGAACAGTATGCTGATTAGAAATAATGAAAGCAACAGATAAACTTAAATTGTGGAATTATCTGATAATTTCCATTATCCATGTCCCAAGTTAACTGCAAACAATATAAAGTTGACTATATCAATTTTTATGTACAGAAAAACATTTGGGACACAAATACATTTAAAAATATTATGAGTTTGCAGGGTAAAAAACATTTTGGGAAAAAAATTTTTCTAAGGCTTTGAGAAAAATTCAGCTTATATTTATGTATTTATATTTCAGTAAGGATAAATGGAACAGCACCACTGGAATTGAACAAGTAAGTAAGCAAATGATGGATGGTAGTTTTTCACTGTTGGAGTGGAAGATTATAGATAAGCAAGAGGAAGAAGCTAGAATGACCCACGTGGTAATGAGTTAGATTTGAAAATATCAGTATGAACTAATGCTTATCTATCTATCATCTATCTATTTATGCTTCCTGATTGTTAGATATGTGTACATACACAGGTTGGTATACACAAATATATGTCCTTGCTCTGTCAGCCAAGAAGGCCAAAAGGAAATGACAACCCAAAATCAATGAACACACCTATTGCTCAAATCTTGGTTTTTAATACCATTTTCCAAGGAAAGGAACCTGTGCTCCTTGGAGAAATGGCTGAATCTATGATGATGAAGGAGTTATATTGTTGATAAGCCTCAAGTATTGTGTAATGCTAGAAAGGATGAAAGTGCATCAAAACAAAACAAACAAAAAACAGAAAAAAACCATCACAATTGTGGGGATGTATCAAAGGGACACAAGAAATAGTACCCAATGGCCAAAACTGGAACAATTTCACAGCACAATGAGTATAACAGTAGTGGATTATAACCTTAGCATAAAATAAATATCCATGAGTCCATACTGTTATACATAAATGCTGAATAATTAAATGAGGGAGAATAAGCAAATCTTCCGTGGAGAAGAATTGCAAATATTTTATGTAGATTCTCTGCCTTCAAGGAGATGGAGTATAACACCCTCTTAAGTGTGGGTTGTTTATCATGACTTCCTTCCAAGGAGTAAGTATGAAAATAATAAAAATAAGGAAAAATAATGCATTTATAGTGGAAAAACCTGACCAAATCCACCTTGATCAGGTGATCAAGGTTAACATCTTTAGTCATGTTGACAGTGTGATGGAAAATGGCACATTACCCTCTTTGGTCTCTCTCCCCAAAACACTAACTACAGTCTAATCACGAAAAATCAATCAGAAAATTCCAGCCGGGAGACATTCTACAAAACATCTAATCAGTACTCCTCAAAACTGCCAAGGTCATCAAAAAACAAGGAAAATCTGAGAAAATTCTATAGCAAAGAGAAATGAAACATGAGAACTAAATGCAATGTGGTATCCTGAGTGGGGCCCTGGAATAGAAAAAAAGAACATTAGGTAAAACTAAGGATATATGAATGAGTTGGGACTTTAAATAATAATAATGTACCAATACTGGTTCTTTTATTGTAACAAAAGTATCATACTCATATAAGACTTTAATAAAAGGCAGTGGATGAGGGGTATATGGAAACTCCCTGCACTATCTTTGCCATTTTTCTGCAAATCCAAAGCTGTTTTAAAATAAAATTTATCTTTACAAAGCCCTGAAAGTCTATAAATTTAAAGTAAACTCGTACAATCAAATAGTAAGGCCTAATCTTACTGATATAAGCCAATATTTAATTTTCTAACCCAAAATACAAACTATTCTTCACATGGTAACCTCTATATCCATTTTCTATGTCTACATTTCTTTAGAAGATCATAAATCAGGCTATATTATCATTAATTAGAGCCAAGTTAAAATGTTAAAATTGCTAAACATATGACTCATTTAAACAAAGGTTTACTAAAAGACAGGAAGCAATTTACAGGAGGTATGCATTTTCTGCATGGTTGCACCTTTCAAGAAGAAAAAGAAAGCGATTAAGAATACCTTTGTTCTAAGATACAAAAACACCAGAAGGCTAAAAGTATGACATATAAAGTTTCACACCAAACAAAAAAGAGAAAAATTTCAGCAAATCAATGTTATCATCTACTTACAATTTTTTATCATTGCAAACAATGCATATTTGTCCATCCTTACTTCCCCACCTGGACCAATGCAGGCCATGTCATATGAAATGCCTGTTCTGACCATTAGAACATCCAGACTCATTCTGGGGCTTAATCTCTTTTACTGCAGGTGCATCCACTTGTTATATTTCAGATTAGCAGCCTCAAAGAACTAGCCTCTTCCCAGTACCCGCCCTTCAATTACCGCATCATTTTCTCTAACAATTGCAGTCTTTCAACCACTTTATATGTGACAAGGCACGAGCTTGCTTCCTCCCTTTTCACTCTCCTGAGTCCTCTTCAGTTTGTCTGCAGCCCAAAAGGAAGCACAATATTCCAGCTGAGGTCTGAATGATGCAGGGTCAAGTGCACTCATTAACCCTTTATTTTGGGTTATTCTAGTTCTATTAATACAGCTCAAGAGGTTATGTGAAATTTCCAAAATAGGTTCCATATTTTACCTTCAAAACTGTATGGCAGATACAAATGCTACATTATCTGTGATTACTGTGAATGAGGTTAGCACATTATTATGTGGTTGTGAATATCATACTTGGCTTCCTGGAGACAGAATATTCATGTATCAGGGCCCTCCTGTGATGACACAGTCAGTGGTGCCCTCACAATGGCATACCTTCTAGCCTTGTCTTATTCTTTAAAAAAAAAAAACAAAACCCACATTCTTTCATTGTTGTAGCTACACAGCTGTAAAATCAGAACTGAACATAATGGTGGGAAGAGAGTATTCTTTAATCTCAGTATTTAATTTCCTGATACTTTCTGGACTTCTGAAAGTATTAATACATGCATTCCCATGAGAAATATTACTGCTTCTCTAATAAATAAGGATGTCATACAAAATTAACAAATTAATAATTCAAGGACACATTCGGGTGCCAAAGAATATAGTTTTCTAATTTTTACAGGAAAATATGTAAAGCAATATAAAATTTTCATTTGCAAATTGTGCAAACTGTGTTAGAAAAAAATGACTTAATGCAGATAAGAGATTTCCTTGAAATGCTCTTAAAATCATGTTATTGATCCATGTAAGTCGGCTATATCAATTCTACTAATCAAGAAATAGGTATTTTAAACACAATGCTTTCAGGAGTATACAATACTGACAAATATGCAAAAAAAAATTACAAAACTCCAAGAAAATCAAGTAACAAATGCTAGCCAAATTTCTATCCGAACTAAGCTAACTCAGTGACATTATCGTTGTCTTTAATGGAGAAACATGAATAATGATAATCTTTAGTGAACTTAAATTAAGTAATACAATGAATAGCTATAAAATTTGTGGATCAGAATTAGAGGAGGGGAAAAACACATTAATCAAGTAGACATGTTAACAAAATAATGGATTAGTCAGGATTACATCTGAATAAATTAGCAAAGCAAAAGAAATACATTAAATATCTAATATTTAGTAACTTAGAAGAGAAAAAAATGTTGTGTATTTTACATACTAATTCATACACATGCCCAACAAATAACTACCGTTTCCAGGTCTTCATGTGCACCATAACATTTGTAATATATGAAACAAAAATTTGCTCCTCCCTGATGTATATTGGTATGAAAATCTTTTAAGGTAACATGAGAATGAAAGAGATTCTTTTTCATGCTAGACATAGAGGTTTTTAAACACATCATTTGGTTGATGTTAAAGCACATTTGCAATAGGCATTAGGGACCTCAACTTAAGAACAATATATGCCAGGCTGATGTACTGGACACTTCCTAAATACTGTACTCAGCAGTTCTGGAGCACTTAGCAATGATGAACTGGTGTGAAGACTCAGGTACTGAAAGACCATTTCCCTTTTTTTCTTGTATCTTTTGCTTGTCTTGATTGACGCCCTGAAGAAGCCAAGGATACAGAAGGGGTGGTGAAAGCACACAACCCAAATTACCCAAAGGAGCTGCTCAGAATGAACCTGAATGAAAACAGATTTTGGGGAGAGGTGGGGGAAAGTGGCCATAATCTTCAATATTCTTTTGAAGTGTTACTGCTTTCAAATTGTGATTTTTCTCAAGGTAAAGCTGTTTGACACAGATAGACTCATCTGTCAATCAAACATCTTTTACTCATGGCCAGGTCAAATACTTGACTATTCTAGTAGTGGTATCAAACTCTTAGTGCCAATATAAAACAGGCAACTCACCTAGCCAGGGAAAAGAAATAATAAGAAAATGAAAAAATGCACTGAGCCTTTATATCCTGTATTCAAGAACTGCATTTCTATTTGTTTTGTCATTGCTGTTTATGTGTTTTTGTTTTTGTTTTGTTTTATGATCAAATAAATTGTTTTAGGGGGATAATATATAATAGCCATGTCACACATTTCTGAAAGAACAACTTATTTCACCTGGCCCCATAAATGTAAATATTTCATAAATTCTGGAAGCTTTAGCATTCGTCTACATCCTCTTTCCAGACTGCTTGCTATTTCATAATCATTTTCATGATTTTCATTTTCCTTATGAATTGAATTTGTGCTTGAAATATTTCAAGCCTAAGGAAGCAATCTTGTGAGCTGACAGATCTTATTGGGAGCAACCTTGCTCAGAATTTTGACTTCCACTTCCACTGTTACACAACAAATGTCCATGAATAGACTCAACATTTGCCTCAAAAATTCAAGTCTCCTTAAGAATCACAAAAGGTTGTATCACCCTGTAAGACTGTTGCCATTACAAATGGCGTAGGACTCAGGATTCTAAAACCTAGCGCTATAATGGGCTATAAGTCAGGTTAAAGAAGTGAGAATGCTGTGCTTTTAACTTCAAAATTTGGCAAGACATACCATTTTTTAATAAGAAACATTTTTTATTTGGATTATCCTTTTCTTATACTATTTTACTATACTTTCTTTAATAGTATTTAATCAGATTTTAATGAAATCTGGTACATGGGCTTTTTTTTTTTTTTTTGAGAGGGAGTCTTGCTCTTTCGCCCAGGCCAGACTGCAGTGGCGCTATCTTGGCTCACTGCAGTCTCCACCTCCCGGGTTCACGCCATTCTCCTGCCTCGGCCTCCCAAGTAGCTGGGACTACAGGCGCCCGCCACCGCGCCCAGCTAATCTTTTGTATTTTTAGTAGAGACAGGATTTCACCGTGTTAGCCAAGATGGTCTCGACCTCCTGACCTCGTGATCCACCCACCTCGGCCTCCTAAAGTGCTGGGATTACAGGTGTGAGCCACCACGCCCAACCACTTTCTTTTAATTATAAACTAACAATAGTATTTACAATTTTCAAAGAACTTTCAAATATACTACAATCTTCCACAGAAATCCATAGGGAAAAAAAGGGACAGGAGAGGAACTAAAATATATCAAACAAACTAAGTTGAGCAGTTACCATGATTTATATATGTATATCATTCATCTTTATGCACAACTTAGGACAAATTTCTTTCTGATCTTAGTATCGTAAGTAGTGTGCTTCCCTGATCCATCTAGTTGTTTATCAATGGACACTGGGATTTGTGTTTAAGCTTCCTGATTTACCCTGGATCCTAGGAAGCTTAGTGAGAACTTTACATTCCATCTTGCATACCCTTGGACTTCATGGTCTGCTTAACTCTTGAAAGATGGAAGGCCCTCTGCCTCCCTTGAGATCTAAACAAAATTGATTCGAACTTCCTAATTTCATGACCAGTAAGAGTCCCAAAACTCATCTCTAAATTTCTGATAATTTCCTAAAGGCTGGGCTCATTGACCTGCTTTGCCAACACAACACAGCTCATTTTGATTCACATGCCACCAACACCATCAAAATCACTTACTCCAGGTACTCCCGAGGCTTCAAGTAAGACATACATATATTAGTGGTCTTCCCACCCCTAGCAACTCCCTGTGCCCTCCCCAATACCCCTCACCCACTGAACCACTGTCAGTACTGGGGAGGGATCTGTTTATGGAGTATACCCACAGTTCTCAGCCTTCCCAGGGCTAATTTTCCTCATCCTCTCCTCTCTCCTAATTTCTCTGACTCATCTCCATCATTCTCATTGGCTCTTTAGCACCAAATTCTTCTTCTGTTAGGCAGAGAATTTTTCATCCTCAGAGCCCTTGAGCACCTACCTATAGTCAAACCCTCAAGGGACTTTCTTCCTATCCCAAGGGCATGTTCAAAATAGCTCTTCTAGGCCAGCTGCAGTGGCTCACTCCTGTAATCCTAGCACTTTGGGAGGCTGAGACGGCTGGATCACCTGAGGTCAGGAGTTCAAGACTAGCCAGGCCAACATGGTGAAACCCCATCTTTACTAAAAATACAAAAATTAGCTGGGTGTGGCAGCTTGCACATGTAGTCCCAGCAACTCGGGAGGCTGAGCCAGGAGAACCTCTTGAAACTGGGAGGCGGAGGTTGCAGTGGGATGAGATCACACCACTGCACTCCAGCCTGGATAACAAAGGGAGACTGTCTCAAAAAAAAAAAAAAAAAAAAAAAAAAGAAAAAACAGAAAAAAAAAATATATGTATATATCTTCTAGCAAAGACATTTTTCTTCCTTCCCCAAGAGGATTCTGGTGCCGTTTGTAAAGGTAATATAATTTTTTTTTTTAACCTGTTACATACATATGTGAGTAGGAACCTCAAACCTTATTTCTCTTTGCCCGTCATCAACATTCTCACTATAAGTTACGCACATATAACTTTGTTGGTTGTCTTAAATGCTGCCTGGGAAAAGCTGGGGTTTAAAAATGACAAATTAAATAATGTATTATCTCACTGAATCCTTACAATAAATCTGGGTGATTGGAACTATTGTATTTTTCTCTTATAAATGAGTTAAGTGATGCTCATAAAAGGTGATTTGCTCAAAGTTAACCAGTCAACATCAGAGTTGAATTTGAACTTGGTTCAATACAGCTTTAAAGCATGGGATCTTTCCCTTGCATTGTACTACTGGCTAAGAGAGATAGGTGTGAAACCCCTTGAATGCTTTATCAAAATATACATGCCACTTCCTCTTCTTACCCACTCTTCAACCTCCAGATTTTCATACTCCTTATTACTTTCCCCCCACAAAGTCTTGCGTTTATTTCTGATAAATGATACAACTGCCTTCCCTAATGACATTCTCCAATCGTCACCATCTCCATCACACTGAGAATTACAGCTTTTTAAAACATTGAAGTTAATTTTTCAGGATGTTCTCTGACCAAGCTACATATAATGATATAAAATAGTTATTGATACTCTTTCATAATAAAGCGAGAATAAAACCTCATTCTATACATATGTAGTGTGACTGTAACCACTATGCTAAGGAATTGATATATTTAAAAACTCAAATATAGGATATGTATGCTGGAAGAATGAGAGAAATTAATTAATACTGATAATATTAATAAAAATTATCATTTCTACAATAAGACTAGAAAGGAGGAGGCCAGATGAGGCAGAGCTTTATGCTGTATTATATGTAATACAAAGCTAGTACATTTTCTTGGCAAGTGAAGAGATATTAGGGAGATGATTTTTAGAGCTTAGTTTCACAGTGAAAGATGTATAAAAAGAACGAAGAGCCACACGTAGAGGCTGGTCTATGTCTGAAGCCCACATCATGTACTGTGATGAAAAGTAATTAAAATGAAACATCAATGTTATAGATGCAGAAAGGGGCATAATCAAGCATCAGAGCCAGCTGTGGAGATAACTTACAGACTTTTATCTCACCAGCAAGATAAAACATATACGTCTTCAAGGAAAGATTCCTATATGAAAGTGAATGAGCTAGTTATTAGTTTTGAAGAAATGGTGTCTTAGATAAGGTGATTTTTAGCAATAGCATTTAGATTTTACAGAAACACCCAGTTCGGCAGGATGATTGCTTCTGCAAATCCAGTTAAACTCTCCCAAGTGCCAGATATCAAGATATGTGGGAATTATTTATGCTCAAGATGACAATTTTTATAGAAACATTATCTATCCCCCCAAAAACATGGGCTATCACCTAAAAACCTGAAATTAATATTAAAAGCCAGACATTCCCAGGACACAATTCTGGAAAAGTAATGTTTACTCTAAAATATTTTATTGAGCACCTACTATGTGTCAGGCACTGTGCTAAGAACTGAGAATCTAATGAAGCAGGGCCTGAGTAAGACAGCCATAAACAGAAAATCCATCCGTATAAGGTACACACTGACTCAACATGGGAGGGTACATCAGTCGATTCTTGCTGAGGCTTGAGAGATGAGGAGGAATAAATTATCCCTCATAATTCAAACTTAACCCAAGGTATTGTCCCTGTATTTAATGAACAAGAATGTGATATAGAAGAGGCAGTTTAGACCTCCAAGCAACCTATAGTTAATGGGTAAGATCTAGGTTGGAACTGGCCTGCCACTGATTACCCTAGGCAACCTGGTTAACCATTCACAGCTAGTTGCCTAATCTGTACTATAACAATATTACTTACTGAGTGACAGGTGTTCTAAGCACTAGACTGGTTTTCTCATTTAATCTTCACAGCAACCTTATGAAATGAGAACTATTTATTGTCCCTATGTTACAGATCATGGAGATGTTAGATAAGTGACCCAAGGTTGCACCCTTAGTAAGCAGATAATAAGCCCTTGCCACCGACTTGGGGGATGATTAAGTAAAATAATGTCTATAAAAAAATTAGTCTATACCTGGAATGGATAACCTTTTAAATGTGATAGTTATTATCTGTATTATTTTTTATAGCATACGCCCCCTACCTTATCTCAACACATAGCACAATAACATTATTTGAAAAATATAAAAAGTTATTTAATTTAAATTTCCTCTGACAATGTAATTTTTATTTATCATTCTTTTCTGTACACATAATTATTAAGAAAAAATTTTAAAAGTACCTATTAAGTGCAACACCATGCTGGGTATTGTGGTATAAAGTAGAAAAAAGTAGTTGAGGTGGCTACTGCAATGAATAGAACAGATTATAATGTTAATACCTGGTCTCAAAGGCTAGCTTGGTCTCAGAAAGTTCTCTGAAGCAAAAGGCTGTGTGCAGTGAAGATCTCACAGAATGTGGTTACCCTTTAAAATGATGACATCCTGAGGCAACTTAGCATTCAACCTCTCTCAAAAATCAAATCTGGCATGGATTATTTTCTAAAAAAATAGGACTTTTCCCACAAATATTTTCTTCTTTTAAAATTTACATACCCAAATGTTTAAGACTCCAATACCTTACTTTAGGACTTATAAGAGGTCTCTTTCACTGATCTCAATACCACTACGGTTTTCTCAATTTGCCCACTGTCATATTGCTAGCTTTCCTTTGTTCTCTAGAACATCAAGGGACTCTCCATCATTATGCCAATTATTTGTTTTAAACGTAGTGAGCAACCCAATGACAGGGTTCTTAAGATTGAGGACTTCATATCATGTTATTTCCTTAATTAAATGGAGGATATATGAAAAAGGAAGGGCCTGAGTGAGACCTTTATCAAGAGAAGAGTTGGGAAGATATGAGAAATGTATAGATTGCACATGGAATATGTTTTCTCAAATACTGTGGATATCAGCATTAATGGGCATAAAATTGCCGTCTTCCCCATGAAAAAGCCTGCCATTTAAAGTTAGGTTTTGTGGAGAAGGAATTAAGCAAAATACCCAAGGTAGACAGGCTAAGGATATTCCATAGGAGAGGCCAAATACTTGAGAAAAGCATCAGAGCTCAGTCCTGGAGGTGTTTGTTGATTTATGTGTGGTTTCTCTGCATTACTTTTAATGGAAGAACAATTATGCCTGAATAAGACAAAAATGAGTAAATTAACTAGGTAAGATATAAGATCATAGATTTTTATAGCACCTTAGTGATCAGTTAAGTCAACCTTCTCATTTTCACATTTAGAAAAGAAAAATACGGAAACTCAAGAGAGAGGAAGAATGAAGTTCCCTGACAAGTGACTAAGACTTCTTAGAATCTTATTTAGAGTTTTAGAGCCACAGTAAAAATTCTACAAAGAAAACTCTGTATAAAGTAGTGGTGAGCACTGAATGCTGACAATAATAGCGGAAGCTCTGCTGAGATGATTAGAAGAGATGAAAGGAATTCATAATATTGGCTAAAGTCACAGTATCCTCCAGGTTTTATTCTCATGACCTAGAAAATTATAAGGCTATTTAATAATATCTCTTAACTTACATATTTTATTTGTTATTTTCTCCTATTTATCTTGGAGACATAAAAGAGAATTTAAATGTATAAATATTTAAACTGGGTTATATCAGTTCTGGTTAAAGTCATATTATGTTTCCTTATTTCCAATACATTTCTCATAGACTGGTGACACTTTCAAGTAAGCTTCATAGCGGTTTTGAAGAAATTTTTGTAAAAGCAGGTTACATATATATGGATTTGTGACATTCTAACATAAACCACAGAAAGGTTCCTATTAAAAAGAGAGCAAAGCTGAATCATTTTGCTTTTTCTTCCCACTGTGATTTTTATTCATTTGAAGATAAAATTCAAAGCAAACATCTTAAAGCTTCTGTTTGTCACCAAAGAGTTATTTCAAGGCAGCATAGGAAATCTCACATTTTCAAAATCAGGTCATGAAAATGGAACTGCAATCTAATTAATATGCTCATAAAACAGTTTCCCCCACTACCAAATAAAACAACAACAATTAAGATCAACTCTGTATTCTTTGGAATCCCAAGAAACACAAACCATAGGAGAAATTCTCATCACAAAACAGTTTCAAATTTAATAATTAAGAATTGTAACATTTCTGTCACATCTCTACTCATTTCCCTGACATAATACTTTGTGTAAATAATTTCTGAAGTAGAGTAAAACGTCCTTTATTGACTGGATATATTCATTCAACAGCACTGACCTTTTTCCAACTTGTTTGACTCTCTTGTACTCTCTCTTCAATAACTTTTCCAATTCCCCCTAGTAGCTGTTCCATCATCTTACTAAGCTCCTCCACCTGCTCCTCCCTGGTCCTCTTTCTGAGATGTGATCTTGAATTCCATGTAATATTTCCCAGAGAAAATACAGGGCATAAAACAAAAACTCCCTCAGGCTCTCCTTCCACCTACCTAATCTCCACATTATCTGCATTCTCCCTCATTTTCCTCCCCCTATCTCAGAGGGTGTCATGTCCACAAGTTTCCCAGCTCTATATCAGAATGCTTCCGTAGGGACGTGCTTCCTACTCTTAAAAGTGCTTGGTGTTCTTCACTAGCTACTGTGTTTTTCTCCTCTCCTTCTCCTCTGTCCTCCCCTTCTCCTCCTCCTCCTTCGTTCTTATGCAAAATTTTGAAAGAAGTAGTTTGCACAACTTTTCTCTTTTATTACCCCTGAAATATAACTTACCCCCAGACACTCCCTTAAACCACTCTCTGAAGTATTATCAATATCTACTAATTCCCAAATCCATCAAATATATTTTCACTTTGAAACTTAAGGTATTTGGATCAAGTCAGTTAAGTTGTTTCTCCTTGTGAGTCCTGTAACACCTTGTATATATCTATATTAATATGCTCCATACTATACTGTAATTATTTGTTTCTGTGGCTGTTCTCCTTACTAGTTTAGGAGTATCTCCAAGGCAGGACTCTTATTACATTCATCTGGGCATCCCCTATGAATAAATAACTCAGTGTGCTCCACCTGTTCCAATATAATTCACCAACCATGACATTTCTCAGTAACTCAAGATATTGGGATATTTTATGATTAAAACGCTTCTTTGGCAATTGGATCTGATTTCAGATAATACTAATATTCTTTACTTGAGCACAAAATAAAGTTTAAAGACATACGATTAGTTGAATATTTTGAAGAAAGTAATAATTATGGCAGCAAAACCTAAAATGTGGATGATCTTTTATTTTTGGCAAAGCATTCTCAAAACCATTTCATCTGTCACAAAGTAAAGCTGGAGCCCGTATCAAAGCAGGGCCAGAGATAGGCAGTTTGAACAGGGCTCAACAATGCCCCGCAGAGATGGTGAATAGAGCTGAATTCATCTATGCTCCACACACCAAGTGTGTACCCAGAGGAAAGAATGACTTTTGCTTTGAACAGAGGCTCTGTCCATTCACCAAGTACTGTAGTTTGCATTTCTACTTCATCTGTTCAAAGTGTGACACCTTTCCTAATATATCGTCCAGAAAGACACTTTTTACTGAAAGGATCCTATAGGCCACAGGGACCTTGGAAACAGAGTTCACCACAAATTCCTTTTAAATTTCTCATTCTGAGAAAACAGAAAGAGCTGCTGACACAGTCTAAGTATAGGTCATTGTTCTAATACTAAAGGGAAGAGTTTCTCAAGGAAAGGCAATTCACATTCAGTAAGCATCCTACGTACTTAGCCAGACTGCTAAATAACAGGGTAAATCTGCTTATTTTCTCTGGTCTACTGCTAATCTAATTTTCAAAAAGATCCATAAACAAGAGTGCTAAGTCATCTGCCACAAGAACAATATGGTGGATTACAAATATATTGGGCTCTAAAATCAGGCCAGGCCTGGTTTTGAGTGGGTCAGCTTCCCTAGCAATAGATATATGAACTTCAGCAAGTTACCTAATCTCTGTGAGCATTACCTTCCTCATCTGCAAACAGGGACTTGGATAAGAAATTCTCAGAAAGTTATATTGCCATTAAAGGATGTAACTTATGTGAAAACATATGGCATGCAGAGGAGTGCTCAACAGTGTTGATCTCTTCCATGAAGTATATGACAGTTATACAAGAGATTTTGGCATGTCATTGTCAACATTCTAATAAATTCTTCTTTTATTTTTTTGAGACAGGGTCTTGCTCTGTTGACCAGGCTGGAGTGCAGTGGCATGATCACGGCTTATTGTAGCCTTAACCTTCTGAATTCAAGAGACACTCCCACCTCAGCCTCCCTGAGTAGCTGGGACCACAGGCATGAACCACCATGCCCAGCTACCTTTAAAAACATAGAGAGAGAGACAGGGTCTCACTATGTTGTTCAGGCTGGTCTCTAATAAATTGTTATTACCAATGTGCTATTACCAATGTGCTATGAGAGTTTCCTTAATAGCCTACTTCTTAACATGAAGTGGGTAAGTATCTGCTGTAATAGTTTTCAAAAGTGGTAAAAACTCAAAGAGCTTTCAGAAAGTCACACAAAACATTAACACTCCAGAAGCTGAATTAGAAACCTGGAGTGCTTTTTTTAAATTATTATTTTTTTAGTTTATTTATGTTTCCAGCCAATAGCCTGATTATGTAGACTCTGGATTATCTATCTTTGAAATCATATATGGAGATATATATATATATAAATATTACACAACAGAATCCCTAGTTGCAATATATTGTCTTGGGTATGTTTATAGTCTGGTACTTCTCAAACAACTGGAAACGTCATCTAACAGTCCATCAAGTTATAAGCAGTTGCAGCAGTTACAGCTTGGAGACATTTTTGAGCTATTGCAAAAATGTGGATAATGCTATAGCTAGACAGAGTATTAATGAACATTAACGTTTGTGGGGTATGATTGAAAGAGGAGAGAAAAGGATGAGGGATTTTTTAAAAAAGGAACATTCGACCTATGGCAATAAAAAACTGGTTGTTTAGTTTTTTTGGGTTCTTCTTCGCATCTCAGAATTTGAAACTATTTTCAATTTTCCTTTACTTGCCTATTTTTCTCTGAACCCAAATACCTCAGCATTAGTGTAAGTAACTCAGTAATAGTCAACTAAAAGGAAGAAGCAAAAAGGAGTGGAAAGTGAAGAATTTAAAAGATGCTAAAACATCATACATCCCTAGTAAATAATTTACATATGATGAGGAATAATTTCTTATTTTTTTCCTTCTGTAAGATTTCTAAGACCTCCCTGGCTTATGCCACTCAGTCCTTTGAAGATGTAACCTCGCAGCGATTTAAAGTGCACAAACTATTTTACTACAGCAGAAAGGCTGCTAGGACTAAAGACTATTTTTCATTTCCATAAGTTGTAAGCACATTGATATTACTAATAACAACTTTGCCCCTCTATCATAGCATTCTTAATCAAATTATTTTTAAAAACACTAAAACATAAGCATTTGTATTTTCATTTTTAAATTCCAAGGTATTACTAGAAAAAATTAAGGGGCATACAGCTGAAGGCAACAAAAGACAGTAAAATAGAAAGCCAAGAGAAAAGTTGTATGTTTAATAGGATCGATATCTCATATAACGGAAAATCTTTGCTACACTATATCTAAACCTGAATTTCTGCCTTAAACAATGGCTGACTTTATTATTGAGCCCTAGGGATTTGTGAACGAGATGAGTTTGTATAATTATGAGCTCCATCTAAACTTTATTGGTCCTAAGTGTTTACAAGTAAATTGTATTTGGCCCTAACAGGAATTCAGAATTAAGCTGGGAGTCTGGTATTTATATTTTAGAATTTCTGGGTTGTTCTGTAACCCAGAGGAAGAGATGTTAAAGAAGCAAGGTCAGCTATTACCTGCAATTTCACTGGAAGACAAGCAGACACTGCAATAATTTTAAGTTAACTAAAAGGAGCAAAGCTCCATTATCTGACATGAAACTTGATACATCATTTCCTTCAATGTATGCATAGTCATCAAACTCAATATTGCTCCCACCCACTAAAATTCTAATAAAATAAAATGTGTTGGTCAGAACACATACTCTGGAAAATGCACTTCTGGATTCAGTTTCTGTAATTTCAATGTATGAAGAGGAGAAAACCTTAAAAGATGAAACTTTATGAGGCTAGATAGGAAGGATTATCTTTTCATTAGAAGGCAGGCCATTTTGCCTTTCTCTGAATACATATTCATTATATTAGTAGATTTAAACATATATACATGCAAATTATGGACACATATATGAATATATTATCAATATACTGATATATATCTTGCTTCATTCCATAAAGGATTTAGATCAAAACAGAATAAAACAATATGAGTTAGTTTACAAATTGAATGCTTGGTCTATAGAGGAACGATCAAACAACTTTCTAGACTAAACCTTTTAGAAACTGACACCTGGAAAAGGACAGTCTAACAAAAGAATTTAGGGTCCTAGAAGAAGGAAAAAGAAGCCTCCATGTTGAGTGAAAGTGCCACAGTCACCTCATTTTGCCTCTTCACTAGAGTTACCTCTCAGCATCACAAAGACAGTTTAAAACATTTAGATGTCCTACCTTTAAAAATTAAACCCTAAGCACCAAATAAGCAAATCATTAATCACCTTTCACAATCATTAATCCCAAATCTTCCTCTGGTGTCCTCAGAGGGGCCCTCCGTGGCAGCATTCCACAGCCTTTCCTAGCCAGGGCCTTCAGCTTCTATCTTCCACTGTCCTTTTAGCCATGCGAATCCATCATTAAAATGATGCAAAGGTATTTAAATAAAATGCCCTCCTAAATTGTTTAGCTGTGAAATTCAATTGCACTCAACATAGCCTTGATGTTTCTGGCATGAAATGATAGTATTTTTACAAATAAGATTATAAAAAGTTGTTATATATCTTTTAAGTCAGGCAAAAAGCTGAACATGTTAGTCACACTGTGTTAGGTCATTCATGTTAGACCCTGGCATGTGATTCTAGGTCATAATGCTTCTAAAGGTCCTCTTAATTGCTGCTACATGAAATTTAAATTCCTAGAAAGCTGACTTGCATTTCCCTTCTTTCAACCATGCCATACATCTTCCTGAATGCCAGGCTACCTCTCCATTCTAACAACTAGCCAGAAGGAAAAATAAGAAGAGCTATATAGTACTTATCTATCCAGTGAGGCAAACCCTTATCTTTGTTTGGCTTGGCAGTAAAAAGGCTGAAAAGCCTAATGGAAAGAAGCCTTCACAATAATCCTCCAGCAAATATTTCTAATGTAGCTCCAAAGAAGAAAGACACATTCTTCATACCACTCTTTTAGCATGGAAGGGGTAGTGTCCTATTAAACCAAGTAATATGACCACTTATTAACTTTAACTCATAACTGATAAACAGTGAATTTGTAATACTATTGCTCAATAATCAACACACCAGCCCCAGGGCAGGAGGATGAGAGTCCAAGCAGGAACTCTGTGCATAGGCTTCTATTTCAATTACCACTTCTGGTAAACTTTTGAAGACTACCCTAGACCTCCTGTATCTCAGCTTTTTCTCATTCTTGCTTCTCAAGAAGCAGGACAGAAAGAGGACCAACACATGCCAAGTCCTGCCTCTCCAAAGGGTATAGAGCCTTTCTAGAGATCAGCTAGGGCTCGTGAAACCAAAGCACATATCTCTTTTACAATGTTTATTATTCCTTAGCACTGGCCTGTTGCCAACTTCTGATCGGCCCCTTCAGGAAGAAAAGGCCCTAAATGTGAGAATGAGGATAGGGGGAGTCTTTGGAGATGAAAAGAGCAATCTGGGAAGCCCTTTATTCTAAGCACGATAATTCACAAGCCTGAAATCTCATCCCATAGGGGATCTTACAGTAGGACAAAGGGAAAGGTTTTCTGCCAACAAACCCTTAGAATCTCTTACTGCAGTATTGGAAGGGGAGGTTATAAATAAGAGGAAAACGACAACAATTGGGAAAGTCAAGAACCAAGCACAAAATTAATTAGGTCACCTGGAAAAAAACCACCACCTTCTTCCTTTGACTCCAACATCATATTAATGAATCCTTCCGAGAGGCCCAGGAAGAGTAGTTATACAGAGCATTAACATTCTGCATTGGCTTAGTTTGGCCACAACAACAACAACAGATTGGTACGACATGCAGTGAAGCAGATGAAGGGTTACCTAGCTCCAGGCACAAAAGAAAACCACCAGGACTCTCAACTTCTCCATACAGCTTTCAAACATATGTGTTACAGATCTGGAGGAGCATGAATAAGCAAATTTGCATTCTTTCCAAAACTACAGAGTTGAATAGCTTATTTCTTTCCAGTCAAAAGTATAGGTGAGGCTAATGCAACAAAAATAAAAAGTGGTTATAATGGCAGGCATTCAAAGAGTACATGGATCCTATATATTACAACATAAACAAATGGGCTCAAACAACAGAACTTAGGTAGAAGAAAAACTGTTGCTTTGTAGCAAGGTACACTTGATAGAAAGGAGACTGGTAATTTCCCCTCCCAAGCAAATCTTAAGAGGTATAGAATGAACTCTGAAGAAAAGCCTGAGGCATAGAAGAAAAAAAATTGACAAACGCCTACTATGTGCAAAGAACTGTTTCCAGGATCTTTTAATCTCAAGATTAAAAACTACTGATGTGAATTTGTCTGTAAGAATAATGAGGACCTTATTGCTGATGCCTGACCGTCACCAACAGAATAAGCAGGCAATGGCACCAAGGCTCTCCCTGACTAGGAAACTCTGGTGATGCAGTTGGAAGTGGGCCACCGAGGTTTGCAGGCATGTCACCCAAGCGTTCTAGAGACTGGGGATAGTAGCTCTAGTCAGCGGGGTAGATACGCCACAGTATCGACTCTGGATGGATCTGGTGTTGTCAGAAAATAAGCACCTTCCTAGAATGGGAGAGGATGTCTCCCATCCTTCTCTGCAATGGATTTTTTAGCTGAAAGCCGAAAACTCTGTAACAAACCAGCAGGTGATTTTGGTGGTACCTTAAGCTCTCAGGGAGCTTTCATTTGAGACACTGTCATAAAAGCAGCTGGAAAACCCTCAGAAACCTGTATTTAGATATCTAGTATTCATCCAGAATCCAGCCAGAACATTTACCTGAAAGATATACTTTCAAAATCAGACAAACTGCATATCCAAAACAACCCATGTTAGCAGACACAAAGCCTTATTATGCATTCACAAAGTTTCTGCTATGAAAGTCAGAATCCAGCTGACCCTAAAGGTATGGCAAAAACAAGCAATTTTAAAATAATGACCTTTTGCTCTTATAAATACCCTCAGCAATGAGTTCCTATACATATTTAGTCATAAATTCCAGCAAGAAATGGCACATGATATCACATGTCCAGGGACCTTAATGCATTGCATTGAACCTTAATATATGACCAAATATCAAGGCACTAAGCAAGTTCTATGAGAGCCTGAGCACTTCCTGATTCATATGTTAGAATTCTACTGGTTCATTCTGGTAGAAATATTTCTTGAATAGCTAAAATATCCTTAACTGTGAGGCACCAACACATTCTAGTATTATTTTAAAATTGAGTCAACATTCTAAGTTTCCCTTAACCTTCTTTTGGAAATTCAGACAAATTGATATGAGATATCAGAAATTCACGTGTGCCCTTCCCCAGGGAATTTTCAAATAAAAATAGCAAAACAACAAAAAACAAACCCTAAGCCTTAAAAAAATTTATTAAATTGTTGCCATTATCAAAGCTTTTTTCTTCCTCCATGAAATATTAGCAATTTAAATGTTCTCAAGTCCTCATGCTTGGCTTATTTGGGGATGCTTCATATTAACAAAGTAATTTTTATTGCATAATCATTACTTTCTCAGACAACATTCTGTTTTGCACAGTTTACTTTTCATTCTCACTTGATACCAATACTCCAGTTCAAGACAAATCCTCATCTGGTACCTGTCATGAAATTTGATAATTCTGAGTTTTACAAACTGAAGGAATATTGATTACTTACCATATCCAGGAATGCCTTCTAAAGGGAAAATTATTCACGTGCATCATGTTCGCAGATCTTCTGTCATTAATATTTTTCTTGTCTCCTATGTTATGTGTAGTGATTTTTACAGATGAATTCCAACTCTCTTGTTTGAGCAGCTATTGTGGGCAATTATTGCAACAAGTATTGAATTCCAAAAAAAAAAAAAAAATCTCCCCCCACCAATAAAAACAAACAGCAATTACAAAAGGCCTTCCAGGATTTGAAAAAAGAAACATCACAGAGCACTGCAGGTATGGGTCCATCCATTTAGGTTCCACTAGTTAGTCAACATGCTAAAATAACCAGTTCAACTAGTAATCCTAAATGGTGGCAAATATTGTCCTGTTAAAATCTAACCGCCTTGAGTGTAAATTAATGCATCCTTATGGAAGGACTCTGGAATGTGGGAAGAAAGGAGTCAAAAGACAGTTTCTTGATATCCTTGTTAAAGAAGTGTTAGAAGGGAAATGGAAAACTTCAGGTTGCTTTGCCATGCTGTCCTTTAGAAATGAATATTGCTTTTTCTTCTTTCTTAGGCACATATTCATGTGTGGTCACTTTAACGCAGTGCTACCGTCTGAGACGTGTCGGACAAAGGCCTGGGCAGAGGGGCTAGAAACCATGTATCACCAAAGCCAACTTCTTTCCCAGATTTCAGAATTGCTGGTTCAACTGCAAAAGTAGGAAGGCAACGAGTAATTTCTGCTTTGCAGGACAAGATTACCATTAACTACCATCATGACTTCAGAAGGTGCTGTCACGATGAAATTCATTTCTGCTGCCTAACCCCATAATAAGGCTGCCTGTTCTCTTTAAGTAAAATGACTAAGCTATTGATCTTTTCACTGCAGAATCCCCTTTAATTTGTTATTATCAAAACCATGTGGGAGCTTTTCACATTTTGCCTTGGAAAGAAAATGAAATTCACAGCTGCAAGTCAGACGTTGTCTAAGAATTTCTTCCCCCGATGTCTTTCTTTTCTCTCTTTTTTTCTCTCTCTCTCAATCTCT
The DNA here is from genome assembly GCF_028878055.3 of Symphalangus syndactylus. Lineage (NCBI taxonomy): Eukaryota > Metazoa > Chordata > Mammalia > Primates > Hylobatidae > Symphalangus > Symphalangus syndactylus. Next base: position 40,165,413 of record NC_072440.2, on the reverse strand, counting down.
TTTGTTTTTCACCCCAAATTCAGTTTTCCAATAGGTGTCATTTATTCTGATGCTCTGACATCTTCTGAAAGATTCTCATGCCCAAGCTATACAGACCTTGCATGCTTTTAAAACACAATGGCAACAGGCTCCTGCTGGAGTCCCCCAGCGCCGAATTTCCAGCAGAACCTTTGGAATCCTCGCAGCCGCCTTGTCTGCCCTGGGCTGTGCCGCCCCAGCTCTGATCAGCTCAGGACACTTGCAGGCTCCGTGGTACTGTACATTAACTCTGCAGCAGCCTGGCTCGGCTGCAGAGACTGCTGCCTGACAAGGGATGTGCTGGCGTCAAGGGGGCCCTCTAGGTGGGTTCCCAGACATTGCAGAGCCGCGCACTCCTTGCTAGCCTCCAAGGAAGAGCAAGCAAAAGGGGTTAAAGGAATAGCTCGCCCTGGAAGAGCAGATTTCTTTCAGTAAGTAATTACCAGGCAAGAAAAGCTAAACAAGGAGAAGCCTGTAAAACACCTCGCAGGGAAATTACGCCTTAAACAAATACGGAGGCAGGATTTTTTGTTTGCTCGTTTTCCTTCTTACCCAATGAAAAAAAAAAAAAGAAATAAAAGAAGTCCAGAGATAATTAGCAAATGATAGAGTTTGGTGGATTTGACTCCTTAAGAAAAATACCGGGGTGGGGAAGCCTTGCTTACTTGATGATTTGTAACCATTTAGCTGCAGATGACCACATGGTGATTTTTGGACAGGAAGTCCTATGGAAGCCGGTTCTGCAGAAGTCAGTTGTACTTCAATTGCAATGGCGCATGCCATAAAACTGCTTGTTTGATTAGGGGGTGTGTAGATATGAGGAATGCTGAGATAAAACGTTGCAATCCCTATCATTGATGTTTTACATTTCCTCATTCTTGCTCCTTTGTTGCAAAAATCCTGTTCAATAATCCCCCAAAAGCACCCCATCACTGTTGATGCCATTTTGGAGCAAGAATAAAATAGTAAACTCTTGTAATAGTAGGTTGGCACTTAAATGGTATTTGTTTGAAATCAGTGGGAGAATGGACTTTGCAGTAGAAGTATACTCAACATTAATGTACCACTTTTAACTTAGGTATTTAAACAGGCGTTTATGCAATTGCTTGATATTAAATGGAATACCGGCAACATTTAATATAACATGCTATTATCTTTAGTTAGGATTTCCCCAGTGAGGTCCTGTCATTGCAGAAAATATTACCCAAGTTTGGGTGGAGGGCATGTCCCATAAATTCAAAACCTAATATAAAGAAAACTAATCTTAAAAACTGCCATAATTTGGGGAATTTTCATTTCGATCAAAAGATGATCCTAATAGCAGTATTCCTAGGAGGAAGAAGAAATGGGTGATTCCTTAAAAGCAATTTGAACTTGTAGGTTCAGAAAGATGCCACTGCAGCATAAAAGAATCTTGAGAATATTTATTGAGATTTCCTGTAGCCTAGGCAGTGTCCTCATGATCTCTTTTTGCTAAAGGGACTAAATCTCTTCCATAAGGTCATTTGTAATCTGGCCCAGAAAACTTCAGCCTACATTGTTTCAACAAGCTTTGAATGTTTTGAATCAAGTAATTGATATTTTGATATATTAGATATTTAAATATTATTATTTAAGATCTAGGAACATTTACAATGCCCCAGGTCCCATTCTAAGATAGTTACAGTATTACCCCATTTAATCCACACAACAACACTATGAGTAAAGGACTGTTACTAGCCCTGTTCTCTAGATGAGGCTATTGAGGCACTCAGATGTTAAGTAGCGTGTCTGAGGTTAAATATCTAGTGAGTCACTATCTGAATCAAGGAAGTCTGGCTCCAGAGCCTGTACACATTCCCACAATATTCTAGCACCTCTATAATCATAATACCACCTTGTTATACTTTTATACTTAAAAATATTATTGTTATATGTATTATTTTTGCATCACAGAATTATGCTGAGGAGATTTAAGACATTTATTATGCCCATTTGGAGATGCCAAAAAGATTGTATTTGTTAATTATCAGGCATCTTGTGAGCAGTAGATCTGGAAGAGAATTCAAATTATTTGACTCTGGTTAGTGATCTTTGATCATGATGATGACAATGATGGGTTTTAATTATCTTAAAACTAACATTTAGTCCTTATACAAGAGAGTAGGTCTCTATGGAAAGTAGCAAATGCAAAGATTTTTTAAAAAGATGTAAAAATATATTTTCCTTCGTAATGAACATCATTTATCTGACATTATTTTCTTAGTCCATTTTATTCTACTCTGTTCATATGTCAAAGCGTCACCTATGGGTGACAGGGTAGTAAGAATACCTCTGAATCTTTCTCCACTACCACACAGTTCAACATTCAATACTTGTTAGCTACACTTCCATCTGTGGGCAATGATATAAGCAAAGCATTTTAAAATACAAATGATTTGGTCATTAAACTACTAAATATACTTAAACTAAGAGGATATTTTAGCTGAATTTTTTTAAGTGAATTTTCCTTGGATTTTTATTTTTATACATGCAACTGTCTAGAATAAAGTCTAACAAATTAGAACAAAAGGAAACACAAATGAGAAACTATGATAAATAACAGAAAAGCCAAATTTCTGCTTAAAAGATAGCAAAGAAAAAAATGTAATTTATTTCACAGTTCAGAGACTCAAGACTACACGTTATTAAACAATCCAAAATTGAATATTTTTGCAGACTCAAGGCAACAAATATAAAAGAATAGGCTTGCTTAGAAAATACAAATAACTCATTTCCAGCATTTTATCCCATTTATATTAGAAAGAGGGTCTTAAGAGTTATGTCCAGTAATTTATAAGCTGATACTTTACAAATTTAATACTTCCTACATGTATGGCCTTCAAGAAACAACAGTTAGGCAGAAATAATAGGTTTGTAATTTAAAAACAAGTTGTCAAAAATGAAAAAATGTTTTTGGGCTAGGGTAATGCTAATCTATTTTGTTACACTAAAAGATAATCATCCTTTCATGAAACTTTTAAGAAATATCAGGAAGCAGTTCTGGTTGCTCTCGCCTGTAATCCTAGCTACTTGGAAGGCTGAGGCAGGAGGATAACTTGAGCCCAGTTCAAGACCAGGCTGGGAAACATAGACTCTGTCTCTAAAAAAATTAAAAAGAAATATCAGGAGTAACCATAAAAGGTTATCTTTACGGCTAATCTCAGCCCCATTATTTTTATCAATACAGGAGTGCAAATTATTAGCAGAGCACCATAAATTGGCATAACCTCAGTGAAGTCCCTACAGCTATGGAGTAACCTCAGCTCTACTAGAGCAAAGACTGGTTTGCTGTTTTGTTTTGTGTTTTTTTTTAAATTTTAATCCCACAGCAAGCACAAGAGTAAGTGAACTTATATTAACTACACTTAAATGAGGCTGATTTAAGAAAAAGCTCAATTAATTGATAAACTACAAACTCAGAGGAAACCAAAATATTGTCATTCAACATTTTCATTGAAAGATTGCTTAATGCATCCAGAATCAAAGCCAGAAGTATTAACTAGTCAGTGTCCCACGTCCTTTTCCAATAAAGCCCTTTTCTCTCATGGTTATAGGGTTATGCTCATAAGAGTGAAGGTTTTCAAACTAAGTTCCTGGGAATCTTATGGGTTTTCAAAGTTGCATCAGGTCAGCTGAGGGGCAAGGTACTTTGTGCTGGGTCTAGGAAGCCAGGTACTTTGTGCTGTTTCAACAAGAGCTCTTCTGCTTTAACTAGTTTTATCTCAAAGTTTGATAATATATACAAAAAAGTCTGGCTCTTTAAAAAAAATTACAAAAACGTAACAGTAGAAATACAGAATTAATACTTTCTACACAAATTCTTATCTCCGTATTATCACTTTCAGTATTTCATCCTCTTAAAATGCCTTCAACTTACACGCTTCCTTCACAATGAGCATAAAAGAATGATTAAGCTAAACCTTTATGCTAGTGTAAGTATAGCATAATAAAGTCACCCCCTAGTTTCTGAGGTTGGGTGTTACCTAGACTCTTTAGTCACTTGTACTTATCAGAGGGTGTGATGAGTTACTTCACTGATTTTCCCTGAGTTTCACTTTCAGAAAGTGACTTTAATGTCAAATGTTAAGGTATATGGTTTTGTCACCACTGCATTTTGGTATAATCAATAGCTAATGTCAATGTTTGCCTCTTAAATAACTTCGATGAAATAAAACTCCTGTATATTTAGACATCAAAGAATAAAGACCTAAAAGATGACTTATTTATCTTATACGAATACCAATAATCAGTTCAGATATTTTTGGAAAGTCCCCATTCTTTCAAGAGGCTGGATTACTTTTGTCCCTTAGATGTCAAAAACAAAACACTTGGTCCCTCTATTCTACATATTGGGTTCATATAAATATGTTTACACATACAAAAACCTCTATGTACTTTTCTTAGCACATTCTATATACTATTAATAATAGTATAAATATGTTATACACAAGGATATAGAAGCTACAGTCACCTGGATATCTTACAGGATGTGACTTCTTGCCTCAAGCTCCCCCCATAAATATATATTTTTTACCAATAAAAAATAAAATGTACATGAGCTTTTCACATGTGTGTATGTATGTGTAATTATACATTTTTTCTTTTTATTGCATGTATCACCAACTAATAAAGAGGTGAGTGCGCCATCAGAATGAGACCTGAGGTGACTGTGCTCCCATTCCCACCTCCCAGCAAGAAAAGAACATTCAAGACCAAATTCTCTATCTCACCTTTACAGAAAGCCAGTCCCCCAGGGACAGAACAGTGTCTTCTTCTCTATATTTATGACACCAAAAACATTGTTGGTACTCAGTCAATGTTAACTAATAACCATGTTGATAGTCATGACTTTCCACTTCTGGCAAGTTCTAGCAAAGTCTGAAGGCATGCTGTTCTGAACGTTTATAACTGAAATACGAGAAGCCTTTCATGAAGCCGCAGTTTCAGTTGCTGAGAGTCAGAGAACTGCATCATGTTTCAGCAAGTTGCTAGTAGCTACTACATTCAATTTCTACATATTCTCATAACCCAGGGTACAATCACCAATTGGAAAAGAAAAAATAAATTCATTAAACACCTAGTTTCATCACCTAAAACCAACAAATGCTTTGTTGGGACTTTTCATGATTCAACTAATATAAAAAGCCATTTTGGATCATATTCCTCAAGCTTAAATCTTCTAATCTTAAATGATAAGTAAATTCTTTTACAGAATAAAAATCTCATAATATGAAATATATTTCATAATTGGAATATTTAGAATGCTTGTTAAATTTCACTTTTAATATTTTTTTGGAAGTAGAAGGCTTAAATGCCTAATACTAAAATACAAAAAAGGCACTTAATATTTATACTTAAAAATCAAATGTGGAAAAATGTTCACAGCAAGTTTAAAGACAAAAAAGTCAAATGTCTATAACATCTTGGAGTCCTAAGATGTGAACCCTTATTTTCAGGTTCTGCCTTTTACTTTTTGTGTAATTTTGACCAACTCATGAAACCTCTGTGAGACACAATTTCCCTATCTCTAGCATGGAAGTAATACAAACTCTTAGATTATTATAATTTTAACTTATTATAATTTAAAATTTTTTAATTATAGAAAAATACTTTTTAATAAGAAGGGTTCTTTAAATGTTGTTTGCATGCACCTTTAAAATTTGCTTAGTAAAATATAATAAAATACAGATCATTTGTTTTGCAATTTACTTGAATCAAAATGGAAAAAAAAGAAAAAATACAAATAACATAATGTCGAAACTACCTTCTGAAATGGAATTACATTTCATTTATATCTTAAGCTTCTCTAAAGGCTTTGTATAATATTTGTTTAGAAAATTCAAAGGAGCAAAAATATTTCTCATGTAATAAAATAAAGCCCAACTTCAAAACTTACTCATATTATCAGCTGGGCATGTTGGCTCACACCTGTAATCCTCTCAAAAAAAAAAAAAAAAAAAAAGAGAAATGCTGTAAGAATGCATATTTGTTCTTTCATTTATTCTGATTAGATGTATCCAAAATAGATTTTCTTTCATTGGCAATTTAATTGATTGTTACTGATTGATAATTTAATTAAACTTCTGATGACAGTTCTTCTGTCACTCATACTCCCAGTAAAAAAGTAACATAATCCAGCTTTCAGTTCCTCACATAAGGAGCTTGGAAGTTGCCAATCTGTCCTAACAACAAAAAGGCTGAACAAACTGAAAAATCAACTCTTCTTAGATCCATAAGAGAAGTGAGGTCACAGAGCAAACTGCTGCCCAAACCACTGATGAGACAGACAGTAGGATATGGAGAATCACAACATACTGGAGCAGAAACCTCCAAAAGAACCGGTGCTGGGGCAGAAAAACCTGAACTATAATTGACAAATCGTTAGAGGCTGGCTGCAGGCAAGTCTGAAAGTTGAAAAACTCCAGAGGAACCCAGTAATAGGGAGGTCCCCACGATTCTGTGTGTTTTACTTCCATGAGCGCTACCAAGTTCTCACAGTAAATATTGGAGGAAAATTCTCTCATGCTTCCAGCAAGAGAAGGGAAAAAGTACACATCTTTAAATCTGCTGAAGCTTGGTTCTTCCTGAGGAGAAACTAGTTAATCAGAGCCTAACCTGCTGAGGTTTTTTGTTCCATTTTGTTTTGTTATATCAGAGCCTCACTGACCTGGGGAAAGAAAAATGCCCAACTCCAGCCCACTCTAGCCTACCATGAGGGAGAAATGAAATACTCAATTCCAGCCCACTTTAGCCATTCTCTCCCACCTATGGTATAAGAAAAAAAAGAAAAAAACCTGAAAAACACTTAGGAGATTCACAGTCCAGAGGCCCAGGCTCACCAAAAGACTGAAACCTAATTACAGAATGATAGAAAGCTTCCCCTCCACCGCCCCTTACCACACCACCACCCACATAACTTTTTTCTTTTTATTTATTTATTTATTTATTTAGGCAGAGTTTTTGTAGCTCAGGCTGGAGTGCAGTGGCACAATCTTGGCTCACTGCAACTTCCACCTCCTGGGTTCAAGCAATTCTCCTGCCTCAGCCTCCCCAGTAGCTAGGATTACAGGTATGAGTCACCATGCCTGGCTAATTTTTGTGTTTTTAGTAGAGATGAGGTTTTACCACATTGGCCACGCTGGTCTCAACCTCCTGACCTCAGGTGATCCACCTGCCTCCACCTCCCAAAGTGCTGGGATTACTAGGCATGAGCCACCACGCCTGGCCCACCCATATAACTTAAGGCCTATTTATAGGAGTTCCTTTTATCCAGTACATGCCCAGCTATGAAGAAAAAATTACAATGCATAGTTAAAGGCAAAGAACACAGTTTAAAGAGACAGGAGAGGCATCAGAACCAGACATGCCGGAGATGTTGGAATTATCCGTATGATACAAAAATGGCAGGTATACGTCAATATAAATTTGTGCAAACCCATAGAATATACAACACTAAGAGTAAATTCTAATGTAAACTATATGTTTTAGAGATAATGATGTATCAATGTAGGTTCAATTGTAAAAAATGTACCACTTTTGTGGGGGGATATTGATAATGGGGTGGCTATGCTTGTGTGGGGGTTGGAGTAAATGGAATATCTCCGGACCTTTCTGTGAATTTTGCTGTGAACCTAAAATTGCTTTAAAAAATAAAGTTTTTACAAAGTTACATGACAAGCATTAACATTTTATACCCAGAATATGTACTTTTTTTTTTTTTTTTTTTTTGAGACGAAGTCTTGCTCTGTCCCCCAGGCTGGAGTGCAGTGCCGCGAACTCGGCTCACTGCAAGCTCCGCCTCCCGGGTTCACGCCATTCTCCTGCCTCAGCCTCCCGAGTGGCTGGGACTACAGGTGCCCGCCACCACGCCCGGCTAATTTTTTGTATTTTTAGTAGAGACGGGGTTTCACCGTGTTAGCCAGGATGGTCTCGATCTCCTGACCTCGTGATCCGCCCGCCTTGGCCTCCCAAAGTGCTGGGATTACAGGCTTGAGCCACTGCACCCGGCCGTACAATTTTTATACAACTTCAAATTTATGGATGCTAAAATTGCTATTAGTAATGTCAATAGATTCCATTTTCTTTACAATTGCTTGAAGCAAAGACGTAATTTTCTCAAGAATGTTTATTTTAACACACATTTTGACAATCTAGTTATAAAATCTGAAATTTATCACATAGTTTCATTTTAAATAGATTCAATATCATTTAAAGTTTCTTTTTAAAGAGGAAACATTATTTCATTTAGGAAACCATGCAAGTTCAACATGGGAAATACAAAAATAAAATAAAATAAAATAAACACACAAGAAAGAATCAAGTCATCCACAATTCCACTCCCAAAAGACAAGTCAGTATATTTCCTTCCAGTCTTTCTCCCCTCCGGGAATAGTGGGTTTACCAACAATTTTTATGTTGTTGTAAGAATATTTCACCGACCTGAATTTGGTAAAAAGTACTGCCTGAGAAAGAACTCTTTCATTTGCCAGATGGCACATGGTAAAGAAATTACCATGAAAATACTCAAACCTCTCCACTCTCACAGGTTTACTGGGGAAGGCAGTTCAATCAGATGGGGCTTACAAAGGTTATTATTCTCTTTAAAACTCTTGTGATGAATTTTTACCAGTAGATGATCTCAAGAGGATATTCCTCTGGATGTTTCTATTCTTAACTCTTTAGTTTTGATCCACCTTTGGGTTTGCTTGTATATTTCTTTTTAAAAATCTTAAGTAGTATATCGTTGCATATACTACTATAGTAGTAGGACATAGTAGATATATTGTATGGAATATATTATATAAAACTAAGAAATTATTTTTCCTACTTTCAGAATGGAATAGACTGTGGTCTACCATATATATTGTCAATCTAACTTAACGCTTCTTTAATATTCTGCCAGTACTGGTTTTTAGTGCTTTTTAAAAATTATATGTGTATGTATTTTTGCAGTGTTTTCAGTCACTTTAACAGGAAGCTGGAAGAGGCTGCATCAGAGGCTGCAGGTAAAATGCCATTTAAAATCCAAAGGCCCCATCCACCACTTCTAACACATGCACATATATAATTACACATCATTGGCAGTTAACAGAGTTAGGTATAAAAGCAAATATGACTATGTTATTTACAAATACATATATTTGTATATATTTATAACATATGTATATTACATATATATATACAAACACATATATGAAACATTAAAAATGAAAATATTTCATTTAGAAAACCATGCAAGTTCAACTTGGGAAATACAAAAAAAAAATAAAAGAAACACACAAGGAAGACACATATACATGTATTTTTATTTCAGCATCTTGAATTGACTACGTAGAGACATTGCCACTCCATTTTTCAGTTATTTTTGAAATAGATGACTAAAGATTATCATTAGCATGTAGTGGGGTACATGCTCTAGGGGTAGTGGGGTTTTCTGGTCTGTTTCATCCTTGGTATATCCTCTAATGCCTAGAATAGGATCTGGTGCATAATAAGGACTCAGAGTCCTTATTATCTTGACATTGACTTTAAGTATTTTATTATCATAAATATTTAACAAATGAGTCTCTATACCAAACATGATTACTTATGTCTGCCTATGGTTCCTTCTAAAGACCTTGCCTTTCCTACACTTCACAATCATAAAATCTGATGGGAATAAGCATGATAACTTGACTCACTGACATCTGATTCATTTACTAGGCAGCACATATTAATATTCGCTCTTTGGAATGTGAAAGGTCCTAAGTGAAATTGAGACTCTAATCAGTTCAAGGTGGGGTTGAATCAAAATGTCCTGTAGACTCAGGGGCTGAAGTTACCATTTTGGGTTCAGTGCAAACTGGTAACTAAAGAGACAGTGGCAATTACAGGGAGAAGGCAGGAAACAGCAGAAACACAGAAGACAAAAAAAAATTGGTGACTGTATGGCCCCAAAGAGAGTAGCTGCCTTAATTTCAGTTTTCCTAATCCAATAGGCCCTGCTATACTTGTTTCTGTGAATTTCTGTATCTTCATAGTAACTATGTTCCCCCTTTTCTACAGGAGCTAGTCTGAGTCAGCTTCTTTTTTTTGCAATCAACATTGTGATGAGTCATCATATAAGAAAACTTATGTTGCTATTCATAAATTATTTCCTTCCCTCCTGAAATAAAGTCATTTAAAATTAATGCTATATTGTAATATTGAATAGCCACAATGAATGAACTTGACATTGAATTAATGGTTACATGATGAAGTGGCTTAAATTAAAATGCATAGAGTGACGTTAACAATGTATCTACATTTACATCCACATCTAGATGTTCTGGAGAGACTGTTCTTTTTCTCTGACTGACATCTATTATACTTCCAATCAAAATATTAGCTTCTCATTTTCTCGAACCCCTTTTCACAGTTTTCTTCATTAAATGTCAGTTTGTTTCAGATAAGGAGAGGTAAGAAAGAGAAAGAGAGAGAGAGAGAGAAAGAGACAGAGAGAGATTTTCGGAAAAGAGAAATACTGTGATATTTTTAGATTTATAGAGAGAATAATTTAGTACTCAAAAGGCAGAATTCCTTTTTAGGAAAAAAAGGATATTCAGATTAATTTTTTTCAAATAATCATTTGAAAGCTTAAAAATATAAAAATCTATTTAAACTAGAACCCAATAATTTAGAATAATTAATAGTTTCAAAGTCACTATAGTATAATTAAGTAGAATAATCTTTGCATTCAAGTGTAGAATAAATTCAATGCTAGTTATTAAATACTAGTTGCCCATTGTAGACAGATGCCCTCTCATTCACCTAGCATTTTACACACTCTTCCTTGCTGTTTTTAACATTCTGACTCGAGGGTGAATCTATAATGCTGAGCACTTGAAACTTTTAACTCGCCTGCCTCTCTCTATAATTGGCATATTCCATTCCTAAAAAAATCACAATAGACTATATAAATCACTTAATAGACACAACAAAGCAAAACATGAACAATACATGTCCCAAACTGATGAGACACAAAACTATTAATGTGAAACTGAATTGCCTAGCTCTGTATCTTACACTTTTCTCCCTGGGAAGCACATTTGAAATGTGGGAAATAATTCAATGGGGAATATAATGTGATTTTATCTGTTGTTTTTAGTTCCAAGATTTGTAAAATACATAAAGACACAAAAGAGCTTTAAATTTTTCGACAAAATAAAGTAGCAAACCCGATCAAATAGTAAATTCATTTTTAAGACTTCTCTTTTCTCACTGACCCTCCCTTTCCCTTTAGATTAGCAATCAAACAGGGACGGGAGCAAAAATAAAAAGCAGGAAGTGGGCAACACAGCACCTGACAAAAAAGGATTTTGTTATCAGAATCCTCAGCAAGTTTTATTGATGTTTGAAATTCCCAACTCATTTTCAAAATGAAAATGCTATAGGAAGCAGGAACAAAGTTAATGAAAATATAAATGCACCTTTCTCCTTGTCTTCCATAACCACTCACTGATTAGAGGCACAGTCCATTTGAGATGAGGCTGCTGCCACTGTGTGTGTGTGGGAGGGTTGAATATTTTTTGTTCTGGAAGGAGCAACTGTGATAGCCCCAAATTCCTGACAGCCTCTCTTCATAGACTGCAGGTATAGTGTGCAGGTGATAGTGCTAAACTAAACTCCCAGTCCAAGGGAGTCTAAAGGAGGAAGCTGTGAAGAAAAAGGAAAGTGAAACAGTGGACTGGGACAGAAGGACATTACTATTAATACTAATTTTCAGCCAGTGCAGTGGCTCACACATGTAATCCCGGTGCTTTGCGAGGCTGAGGCAAAAGGATCCTTTGAGCCCAGGAGTTCAAGGCTGTAGTGGGTGACAAAATGAGACCCTGTCTCTCATAATATAAAAAATAAAAATCCTAACTTTCCCATTCCCCTCAGTGACCTGCTGTTTCCCACACCTTGAATGCACGTCTCTTTTGAGATCCATTTGCTGGAGCAGAGGTGTTTTAAAGATCAGAAGCATATTTGCTAGGAGGCATAAATAATTTTCCCCTCAAATATTAGAGTAAGAAAGGGGAAGCATGCAAAAAAGATACAAATATGATAGGGTATTGTCAAGGTAGTTAAAAATATTTGTAAATGGATATCAATACTGTAACATATTTGTTGAAAATGAAGACATGTAGTAGATAGTAAAACGCTTTTTTTTTTTTTTTTTTGAGCTCTTGTTGCCCAGGCTGGAGCGCAATGGTGCAATCTTGGCTCACTGCAACCTCTGCCTCCCAGGTTTGAGTGATTCTGCTACCTTAGCCTCCCAAATAGCTGGGATTACAGGCACCACCACCACACCCAGCTGTTTTTATTTATTTATTTTTTATTTTTAGTAGAGATAGGGTTTCACCATGTTGGCCAGGCTGGTCTTGAACTCCTGACCTCAGGTGATCTGCCCACCTTGGTCTCCCAAGGTGTAAAACACATTTTATTTGCTTTCACACTGTCCCTTTAAGCTTTATTTATAAAGAACATCTTATGACTTTTCTGGGTACAGTTAGGCAATAGAGACCTTTGCATTCATGCTAAACCATCATCTCAGACTCTATCCAGAAATTAGAATGTCCATTTCAAATTGTAACCCAAAACTCTAAACTTGATTGAACCTACATTTTCTCCCCTCTCCCAGCTGGGCCCACCACAGAGTCTCTGCACGCAGTGGAGTAAGTGGGTGGCATTGAGACTGGGTTGCTCCTCCCCTTCCTTGGCTATCCAGACTGGCTAGCTGGTGGTATTGACTACTCTGCGATTGGAAGGCACAGAAAGAGGCGAGGAGAGGAAGAAAAGAGTTTTGTTTTGTTTTCTTGAATTAGTGCCATCATAAGATGGCATCACATATTGGAGACCTGGCAGATGTTGAAAGCTGCCTCATTGTCTCATGGGTACTTTTGTGGGTTCATCATTGGTATCCCTGCTGGGTCCGCTGGCTGCAACTCCTTTGACTCAAGCAAGAGCCTTGTTTTCCAAGTGCTGCTGATTAATCAGCCCCCCACCAAGGCCTTGGCTTTATAGTGGTTCCACCCCTACCAACTCTTGCTCTTGGAGCCAAACTGGCTTTCCCAGATGGTCCTCTCAGGAAGGACATCAAATGGCTGAAGACCAGGTCTCTCTTTGAGCTTGATGTGAGTTAGATAACTGCCACCCGCTTTAAGAGAGGGTAGGGTTGGACTCACAGCACTACTCAGTTCTCTCTCTTAAAAAAATATCTTCACAAGTTCTTGCTCAGGCATGAAAGGGTGCATTTTCTGCCTTTGGTCCTAGTGTCTAGCTATGAATGTCCATCCTGTGTAAATGAGGAGAGTAAGTCTGAGCAAAAGGACAAAGTGCTAAGATGGCAAAGCAGAACCTGGGTGATGCGTTTGAACCTCCTAAAAACCTACCCTGGAATAGCCTACCTTGAAAGTTCATGTTATAAGACAGTACATTTTCCTCATTTGTTTTTGTTAAGCCATTAAGCTGGGGGCTCCAGACTTGCAACCAAAGGCATCTTAACTTAAGAAGTTTACCATAAATATTTATTATAACCCACACAAGGGGTTGTCTCAGTAGGTAATCCAGTTAGACAGCAGAGGAAGCTTGTGTTTCCTCACTTTTCTTCTTCTTTCCAAGTAGCTGGTGGGTGAGCTCATCTGCTACAAAACACACTTTAAAATAAGATCTTTAAGTTAACTTTCAAATTGAAATTGCTATTATTGAAACAACAGTTGTGACAGCACCTGCGATAACAAATGTAAATAAAAACAAATAAAAGCTATGCTCAATTTGTGGACCCATCACTTCTCAGTAGGCTTGGATCTCTAGAGTTCATGGGGAGATGCAAGAGGTTTCTAATATTACAATGTATTACCAACATCCAGGGCAACAATCACATTTCATCTTAGAAAATCAGAAGATGATGTATGTGCCAAAAACCTTTGGAAACTGAATTGTGCTTTATGCTGAATTCTGTTTGGAGGATCAAGCAAGGACCTATTTTACTGTTCCAGCCTATGATGTGGGTGTGCTTATATTAAATCACTTTCAGAGAAACACTAGGTGACTAATTTGTGACAATGATATGTTTGCAGACTAACACATTCATAAGAACAGCAGAATAATGAGCTAATTTGTAACGTACCAGATGGAATTTACTGAAAGCTAGTGGCCTAAGCTATCATAATTGTCCTTTATAATCCAAGAAGTCATTTCTAGTAATCTTGCTACCCACAACACTGTTTTTCTATAAACAGGTCACAGTAGAACTAATCCTCTTCCCGTGAAGGCAGGCCTCTGTTATTTCAGTATGCTTGCAACTGGGGAGCTGCTGCAGTGTGTGGTTCTGGTTTTTTTTTTTTTTTTTTTTAAACTCCTATATCTGAATGGCACCCTGTAATGAGGGATTATTAATCTTAACTGTTCTCTAGCCCATGTCATTGTTGTTATTTTCTTTTGATGTTGTTTCTTCCATAATTCACACACATTTAGGTATATTCAAATTTATACTTGAACTGTCTTTCTTTTTCCTCTATGTTTGTGTGTTCCAGCTCACTGAAATAGGAACCGAATCCTCGGCACTTACGAGACTGCCCATCCCAAATCAATCCAGTGATTACTTTAACCCTCTTATCATTAGTCTCACTCCCTCTCCTTTAGTGCTCAACCAAAACTTGAGATTTATAAACGTGAACCCCAATTTCAGCTCTTTCTCCATTACATCTCCTCAGAGCCCAAGTGTAAACTAGCTAACTTGTACTGCTAGGTTAATAGAAATTTTTCTAAAAGAATAAATAATATCAATTTTCCTCAAACTCTTTCAAAAACTTGATGGGGGGGGGGAATACTTCCAAACTGATTTACAAATCTAGCATTGCCCTGATACCAAAGCCAGAGAAGGACACTACAAAAAAAGAAAACTACAGGTCAAAGTTTCTGATGAACATAGATGCAAAAATCCTCAACAAAGTACTAGCCAACTGAATTTAAAAACACAATAAAAAGACTGTTCACCATGATCAAGTGGGATTCATCCTTGGGATGCAAGGATGGCTCGACACACACAAATCATTACATGTAATATATCACATTAACAGAACAAAGGACAAAAACTATACGATCATTTCAATAGATGCAGAAAAAGCACTTGGCAAAATTGAACATCCTTTCATAATAAAAACACCTCAACGAATCAGGTATAGAAGGAATGTACTTCAACAAGCAAAGGCCATATATGACAAACACATAGTTAACACCATACTTAACAAGGAAAAGTTGAAAGCTTTTCCTTTAAGATCCAGAGCAAGAAAAGATGGCCACTCTTGCCACTTCTATTCATTATAATAGAAATTGCAGGATACAAAATCAACATACAAAAATCAGTAGTGTTAATATACACTCGCAGTGAACTACATGAAAAAGAAATTTTTAAAATCCCATTTACAATAGCTACAAAGCTGTATAACATTAAAGATGACACAAATGAATGCAAAGATAGTTCGTGTTCATAGATTGGAAGAATATTAAAATGTCCATATCTGAAGCAATCTACAAAACAATCTACAGATTCATTATAAGCCCTATCAAAATTCCAATACCATTCTTCACAGAAACAGAAAAAACAATACTAAATTTCATATGGAACCACAAAAGACACCAAATATCCAACTCAACCTTGAGCAAAAAGAACAATGCCAAAGGCATCACATTACCTGACTGCAAAATACACAGCAAAGTTGTAGTAACCAAAACAGCTTACTTTTTTTCTTACATAAAAACAGATATATAGACCAATGAAACATAATAGAGAGCCAGAAATAAACCCCTACATCTACAGTGAACTTATTTTCAACAAAAGTGCCAAGAAAATACATTGGGGAAAGCACAATCTCTTCAATAAATGGTGCTGGGAAAACTGTATATCCACATGCAGAAGAATAAATATAAACCTTTATCTCATACCATATATAAAAATCAACCCATAATGGATGAAAGACATAAATGTAAGAATAGGGGAAAAGCTATATGACACTGATCTAGGCAATGATTTTTTGAATGTGACTCCAAAACCAAAGGCAACAAAAGCCAAAATAGACAAGATTGCATCAAACTAAAAAGCTTCTGCACAACAAAGAAAATAATCAACTGAGTGAAGAGACAGCCTACAGATTAGGAGAAAATATTTACAAGCTATACCTCTAATAAGGAATTTGTATTCAAAAATATAAGGAACTCAAACAACTCAATGGCAAGAAAATAACCTTATTGAAAAAATGGGCAAAGGAACTAAAAAGACATTTTTCAAAAGACTTACAAATGGCCAACAGATATATGAAAAACTATTCAACATCACTAATCATCAGAAAAATGCATACTAAAACTACAATGATCTATCACTTCATGCTTGTTAGAATGGCTATTATCAGAAAGGCAAAAGATATTAAGTGTTGGCAAGAATGTGGAGAAAAGAGAACCCTTGTACACTGTTGATGTGAATGTAAATTAGTACAGCCATTATAAAAAAATATGGAATAATTAAAAATAGAACTACTGTATGATCCAGCAATCCCACTACTAGATATATATCCAGATAAATCCTGCATGATCTCATTCATATGTGAAATCTAAAACAGTTGAGCTGATAGAACTAGAGATTAGAATGGTAATTACCAGGGGCTGGGGCAACTGGAAATGGAGGTGCAAGTGTGATATTGATCAAAGGAAACAAAATTTCAGTTAGATAAGAAAAGTAAGTTCAAGAAATCTATTGTACAATATGGTGATTCTAGTCAATAACAATATGTTGTATTCTTGAAAAATGCTAACAGAGTGGATATTAAGTGTTTTCATCACAAAAATAACCGTGTGAGTTAATGCATGTTAATTTTCTAGATTTAGTCAGTCTACAATGTATATATACTTCAAAACATCATGTTGTAAATGATAAATACACAATTTTATTGGACAGTTAAAAATATAGATGTAATTTTAAAATTTACTTAGATGTAAATCCAGACATGCCATATGTTTGAATACAGTCTTGTAAAAACAGTTTTTCTGAAGAAAGTGTGATTTTCTGGAAGGAGCACAGGCTTTTAGTATCATCGGACAGACCTGAGTCTCTTATTACCACTTTATTTACCTTAGTCTCGTTTCCCAACCTTAACCGAATCTTAATTCTTTCATCTGGAAAACAACGATACATATCTCCTAGATTTCTTCAGGATTACATTAGAAGGTATAGATTAAATCATGCAGCACATGCAAGTACTCAATGCACAGATGTTTCCCTTGATTCCTCAAATGTTTGCCATTTAACCTGCTGACTGCAATGGTGAGAATGCTAAATTAGGGAAGCAAGAAAACAGCAGTGTAGAAATATGAGAAGGATGAATAACATAAGCTTCTAAGCAATTATTAATGCAACATAAGCTGGCAGGGTCGACTGTAAACAGCCATGGTATGGTTTTGGTATCATTTGCCTTAAGGGGAGTCTATAAATTACAGTAAGACCAATAACCCAGAAGAAAAATGGGACATGGATGCAAATAAGCATCACAGAAGGGGAACTATAAATAGTCAAAAGCCATTTGAAAAGATCTTCAATCTCACTGATAACCAAAAATAAATAAAACTACAATGAGGTATTTTGCCTATCACATTGGTTTAAGATTTTTTTAAAAGACTAAAAATATGCAATGATTGTGAGGGGGTGGGAAACAGTACACCCATACACAGTTGTTAGAAACATGGATTAGGAGAGACATTTTGGAGTACAATTTAACAAATTTTTAAAAATGTAAACCATACATACAATTTCAGAACAATTAAATTTGTAAGAGTTTTTCCTACAAGGCCGGGCGCGGTGGCTCACGCTTGTAATCCCAGCACTTTGGGAGGCCGAGGCGGGCGGATCACGAGGTCAGGAGATCGAGACCACGCTGAAACCCCGTCTCTACTAAAAATACAAAAAATTAGCTGGGCGTGGTGGCAGGAGCCTGTAATCCCAGCTACTCGGGAGGCTGAGGCAGGAGAATGGCGTGAACCTGGGAGGCGGAGCTTGCAGTGAGCCGAGATTGCGCCACTGCACTCCAGCCTGGGCGACAGAGCGAGACTCCGTCTCAAAAAAAAAAAAAAAAAAAAGTTTATCCTACAAAAATGATTGCTCAAGTGCACACAAACACACACACACACACACACATTCATTTTGGCCCTGTTTATAAGACCAACAAAACGACAACAAAAGCCTGTTTCTTTCTCTCTGACCAGATATTAAATTCCTGGGGAGAAGGTCAGACCTTTCTACCTCCTCCCCAGTAACTTCCAAACCCCTAAACATATAACAGGGTTGAAGGTGCTTAAAACTGCATATTGGATGACAAAAGATCAGAATATTTTTATTATATATAAAGACAATTATATAGATTTATAAAATTTGTAACTGATTTGCTATTTCCAAAGGTGAAAATAAGTATTCAATAATTGGCAATGCAAAAGTTTATTTTTTTCTATCCATTGAAATTTGTGAACATTCTACACAATAATTGAGTTTTATCAACTTTCCAAATATTTCTAATTTGTATTTCATATAATAAATTTGTTATTTCTAGAGACTTAAAGTATTTAAAGAAAATCAAAACATCCCATCAAACACAATTTTGTTCTCAAGTCTCTCTTTCTTCTTTTATTCTCCAACCCTGCCTCCCATGGTATATACAAAGCTTTGCTTTGCTGCCAGACTTTCTCTAACATCTAAAAAATGTAGAAAGCACCGTCATTATAGGCTAAAATTGATCTCATTTATCCCAGGAGTACCAAAATTCTCAAACAGGGGTTCAAACTCCTGTTACTATAATTCTTGGGACTGTTATTTCAATGAGAATCTAATTTTCTTGCAATAACAAACGGGGAGATGGGAGACAGTGTCTTCCAATTACAAAGACCATGCTCCTGACATTATCAGCAAAGCGTACCTCTCTATCACTTTCACCAGAAGTGGGTTTGGGCCTTAGTTACACCATCTGGACCAAAGTGACGTGAATTGCAGTGTATTCGTTAGTGGACTGTCTGATCTTGGCTATGAAACAGACTAAATGGAACTAATCCATCTAAAAGGGAAACTCACTAGACAGGTAGTCAGACCAACTTGGCTACTTTATTATAGATAGATCCAGTATTAAAAATAAGATCCAATATTTAAAAATAAAATAGTACCTTCTTTTTCAGGGAGAACTATACTAAATAAGAACAGTTGATATACATATATTCATATGTAGATACAGACATATATAGATATATACATATGTATATACATGAATATACATGAAGTAAGAGTGTTACAGTATTCTCAGAGCAATGTGCTAGGAGAACACCCTTTCATCTGTGTGAACCCCAGATCAACTGATATAAATTCTGTATTTGTATGTTTCTAGCACTATAAATGGAGCTGAGCTTCTCAAAAGAATACATTGTATTAACTGAAGGAATTCAATTAATAATTAGCACCGAAACTAATCAGCTTTCTTCCACATACCATTTAGAAACATGCAACAGTACATTGGAAATGGCAGCAGGGGGAGAGTGAAATAAAGATAATATTTTTTCAAGTCTGTCTTCTGGGGAAGACTTTGTGCACTGAGACTTAGACAAGTTATTTCCTTTAATACAATAACCTTATAAAGCATGTACTAATATTCCCCAGTTTATAGATGATGCATCTGAGGAACCTAGAGAGGTTAAGTTAATTGCCCGTGGACCTGGAGAGTAAATGGCTGAGCTGTGCTTGGACTCCAAAACCTACCTTTGCCCACCATACTGGGAGACCAGAAATATCCTGTGGATTTGGAGAAGGCTGGACAGGACTGGTTGGAGGGGATGTAATTATGGAAAGAGTAGATGGAGTAATAAAGAACATAACCTTCGTAAGTAGTAAATGCCAGGCACTGTGCTCAATACTTGACTCGCCTTTCCTCATTTAATCTTCCACAAAAGTACTACTAGTTTGTCCATTTTACAGCAAGGAAAACAAAGCACAGAATAGTTAAGCAAATCACCCAAAGTTACACAGCCAGTTAGCAAGTCTTACAGTGAACTCATAATATTATTTCATTGTTTATTTTCCCCATATTCATCTCTCTTTTTGTTTCCTATTTCTTTCTTACAGAAGGGGGGAAAGGGGACATGTTTTATAATTTACTGATTTCATATACCTTTGGAAGTTTTAGTGCCTTTTGGTTAAAAAGTAACCAATATTTTTCCCTACGTTTCAGATGCCAAGAGGCTATTTAGAGATATTGGGAGGCACTTTACTGACGTTCTGCTTATGTCAACAGATACGCATAGAATTAGGCTGTAATTTGATTCCTAACCCTATTGATGACTTCCTAAACCCTCATCAAAAACATTTTGTTTTAGTTCCCCATATGCAAAATCAAAATAAAGAGGTGTCTTTGTTTAAAAATGCTAATATATGATTTGGCAAAGGCTGACATTTTATCTTGTCTCCTTGGCTGCTGTTTTGGGATTATTCATCTAGCACTGACTGAGTGCCCAGCATCCATGCCCCTCCCCTTTCCTATTATCAGGCTGCTGCAGTGCAGTGTTGAAACATCTGATCATTTAGATCATTAAAAATCAATCCAATGACCAAATAGTTCTGTACGTTTTAGAGAAATGACAGAAAGTGCAGTATTAGATTGCTATTAACTTGCTCTGGGGTTTTCTTTTTACAGCTGCCAGGAAAGTCATTTGGTAAAATTGATTAAACCAGCATGCCAAGGAGGAGAGAGGAAAAGAGCAGAGAAATGCAAACACAGTGAGCTTGGAGGGGAGGGCAATGTTTTTCTTGGGAATGAAGTGAGATGTCACTAGAGGAGGCAGCAGGGGGTAGGTGGGAGGAGAAACCTTGCATATAGTGAGCATACTATAATTAGAGATATAAGAGATTCAAGATGGTAGGATACAAGGAACCACAATGCAGAAACAATAAAGGAAGAAGGAATGAAAAGGAAGCAAGCTATCCATGTGCTTCTAACATACTGTCTGCATTGGTTACACGGCACAGTTTGTCTGAATTAATCCAAGAAACATCACTGGTACAATAAGAAGCAGCTGATTTGAGGATTTCCACAGATAAAGCTCTTTCAATAGCAGGAGTAGGTAGGGAAGAGTGCCTAGTTTCCTACACAGTGTGGTTTATTTCTGTAAGAACAATTAACAAAGAAAAGAAAATAAACCTCTCTACTTGTACTCAATAAGACAATGAGTGCATAAAAATTCACACGTGCATTCCACTAATTTGTTATTATAGTGACCACACATATTCCTTCCCTCCAAATAGGAATTGTGTTCCCCTTACAGAATTGCATTTCTCCTTTAATATGTTTCAACAATTTTTTGATTAATCCAAAAAGAACCCTGGTATGTGAAATCAGAGAGTGCTGACAAGGATGGATTTTAATGTGGGGTTTCTGCCACTTTGCCTCTATTTCTAATTCCTCCCTATGTCCTATTTAAAGTCACACTTAGCTCACACAGCTCATGCTTCTAGAGAAGAGGGTAAGCAAAACCATCAAGAATTTATCTGCTGTATATTATGTCTGCTAACATTTCAAGTATAACAACCACCTAAACACAAGGGATTTAAAAACAGCATTAAAACTTTAAAAATAAAGAAAATATTCTGTAGATGAGTGCATGTATTTCCTTGGATATTGGACATTGAAAACGATAAGACGCAAGAACCATTTAATTGCATAGGAGAACACCAATACTAGTCTAAATGAAGTAACCCCCTTGAGAGAAGTTTTAAATTGCATTTACCCTGTACTGGGTATGCTACTTGGAAGAAGCTATGATTTAGACAGCAATTTTTGGCAGCCAAGATTTATATAAGAGTAAGCAGTCTTCTTGAATGGGAGTGGCAGCCAGCTTCCATGAAGTCCCCCACCTCCTGGCATTTAACATACATCTTTGTAGAGTCCCCCTCCCACTCTATCCCAGGATTGGTTATCAGACAGAAGTGATGACATGTCACTTTCAAGAAGGGATTATGAAAGATTGTGTTTGACTTCTGTCTTGGGATGTCTCTGTCTTTTGTCTCTGTCTCTATCTGCCTATCTGTCTCTCTCACCTCTCACTCTGGGGGATACAAGCTATAATACTGTGATTAGCCCTATAGAGAGGCCCACATGGCAAGGAGCTGAGGCTTTCCAACAACTATATAAGTCACTGAGGAAGCAGCTGAGCCTTGAGATTACTGTAGCCCAAGCCAACAACTCGTGAGAGACCCTTAGCCAGAACCACTTATTAATACAGAGAAATACTGAGCAATTTACATGATTGAAGATCATATGTAGAGAGATATGTCATAAAAGGCAGGATTGGATGGGAAGTAGAAGGATATAGATGCAAAACTTCAAGGAAGAATGTGTACTCATCATTGGTGCTATTCGTCACCATTCTCGGTTCTCCCTCTTCAAGGCACATGGCAAGATTGCACTTTCTTGCCCCTTTGAAGTTAGGCATGGTAACCTTACTTTGGCAAATAAAATGTGACCAGCATGAGAAACATGTATATCTCTCTAATTTGCATATGGACACACACACATATATATATATATGTACTGTTAATTTGAATATCACTATGATTTGATGAAACAAGACAAAAAAGAAAAAAGATATGTGAGCAGAAGCAATACGTGTCACTTCTGAGGGAAACCATTGAGGTCTGTGTATGAAGTGCCCTGTCTTCTGCCACAGTGACTGGGAACTTTTCCGACTGTGGTGTCTCCCATTAATTGTGTTCTTAAGTGAAGAGCAGAACCTTCTCCCTCCACCACAAACCTGTCATGAACATGTAGCTTGAGTGAGAAGTAAGCCTCTACTCTTCTAAGCTTCTGAGCTTTTGGTGTTGTTCC
Organism: Symphalangus syndactylus; assembly: GCF_028878055.3. NCBI lineage: Eukaryota > Metazoa > Chordata > Mammalia > Primates > Hylobatidae > Symphalangus > Symphalangus syndactylus. The sequence goes on along the minus strand of NC_072440.2, from coordinate 40,142,470 downwards.
TGTAGCCCATTCTCACTAAAACAGAAAATGGGTCTCTGACTGAGAATTCACTCTACAGAAAAAAGGAATCTGGTATGAATAACCCAAACCTCAGCCATAAACCCTGAGCTTCCTGAAAGGTGTAGTGGTTCTTGGCAGATTGTGGTGACTGGCATATGAACTCTCCTAATCATATCCCGGAAATACAAAGCGTTGTGTGTTAGAACTGAAAGAATTTTTTTCGCTAGATTCCTAGAATTTGAGAGCTCCAGAAGCAGCACAGCTGTTGGCTTCTCCTGAGAGAGCAAGAAGGGAGATGTACTTTCCTTTCTACTCTGCAGGTGAATAGTGTTCTGGTACTGCCCTAGATACAACAGAGAACGTTCATAGCTGGAACAAACTGGTTGGTGTCTGTCGTTAGGCAATCAAAAGACTAATGAACATGGGTCGAGGTCACTGGTAGAGCAGAGACCAGTACAAAGTGACATCCTGGGAAGATCCATGCAGGGGCAATTGCAAGGCAACCCCCACCAAGAGTCTCAGAGATGCTAAGTGAAAGAGGTTGTGTGAGTTACTGAGGTTTATGCTGGAGAAGATGAGCATAGAGCTATTGAGACTGGAGAACTGATTTTAATGTGACCTAATTTATATCTACCAGCTTGAAGATTAAACATCTAAAACCCTATCACTTCATTACTAATTAATTATGTGTTTGTTACAGTAATCTATCTGACATCACACTGTATCATGTGGCATTATACGGTTCCACCTTGATCAGCTTTCAACTCAAGAATTTAAAATCCTTTTCGCCAAGGTCTTATTTTGGTCTAGAATAGATTAATCTATTCTCAACTGCCAAATGTTTTTAGACACTATACAAATAACATTTTAACATATTCATTGATTCAAGGTTTAGTGGCTTACAATTCAGTGCAAAAAGACATGGTCAATGAAGCAAAGATGTGAGCAGTTCAGCTGAATTAACATTTTGAGTATATGCACATTAGTCCTTTGGATGGGATCATGCCTCAAACCCATTGAAATACACCTCAATGAAACAATAAGTAAGCGAAGGGGAAGAGGAGAATACACGAGGTTTTGAGTGGTGAAGACATGAAGTCTGTAAGGCTATGGAGAATAATTGAATGTGATATTTATATTTCAAAATAGGTAAAACTTGATAATGGCAGAAGGTAAGGAGTCAGTGGAGAAAAACAGAAAATGCTGGAAGAAAGAAACAGGGGCTAGGGGTACAAGGTCTCTTAGAAAGTGGGAAGAAATGGGATCTAGACCACAAATCTGGATGTCCTTACAGAGGATTCACATACAAATCTTATTCAAATACATCATGGATTCGTACTGAACCTTAAGGGTGGATTTTAATGACAACCTGGTTGTCTTAGTCCATTCAGGCTGCTATAACAAAATACCTGAGTAGCTTAGAAATAGCAGAAATTTATTGTTGACAGTCCTAGAAGCTAGGAAGTCCAAGATGAAGGCATCAGCAGATTGGATATCTGGTCTGCTTCCCTGTTGATGGACAACTGTCTTTTCACTGTAAGCTCACATGGCTCAAGGGGAAAAGGATCTAGACTTCTTTTGTAAGGGCACTAATCCCATTTGTAAGAACCCAGCCCTCATGACCTAATGACCTCCCAAAGCCCCACTTCCTAATACCATGATATTGGGGGTGAGGATTTCAAAATAAGAATTTTGGGAGGACACAAGCAGTCAGATGATAGCCCTGGTTTAACCCATGTGGCTCATGTTCTCTCCCCTATCACCCTTGCATTTCCCTTTGTAACACTCACCACAATCTGCACTTGTATATTCATTTATCTGGCTGAATGCCCATCTCCACACTAGGATACAAACTTCTTAAGGGCAGGGTTTACATCTGCTGTGGTCACTGTTACACAGTCTGCCTAGCACAGTGCCTGGTACACAGTAAATGTTCCATAAATATTAATATTTGTGGATTGATCAAATCAGGATAGATACAAGAACAAATTTAAGATTACTTAGCTTATTGTCCTGATCTCACTTTGGCCCACTTGCCTTTCTCACTTAAATGAAGTCCTAGAATGAACTGTGGCCCAGTAGTCCTTATACCTTTGTAAAACTTCATTGATATTGAGGGATTTCAATCCAGTTTTGATAATATAGCAGCCAAATCTATCCACATCACTAAAGCCAATCAGTCAGACTGTCATTCTTACTCTGATGCTATTTAGAATGTGCAATGAGCCACTGGATTCCACTTCCTAAAAACTAATTTCCCTAGAGCTTTTGCTCTATTATTTTATCCATGCCCCTGAGGTCAGAAGCTATGATTTTGTCTCTCCTGAACAGCACAATGTCTCATTAAAACTTCTTCCTATAAGCTTGAGTTTTTCTTTAGAACTGCAAGGAAGTTTCAAGGATCATGAAGGACCTTTGGTTCGATATCAGCTATTTTTAGTGCTTTGAGAGCAACAGCACAGTCAAGTTCATTAATGACCTCGAAACAATTAATTCAATATATATTCTGATTCCTTGATTGACACTGTGTTTTTTGTTTTTTTTTTTTTTTAGATTTGGAAAAAAAATTACTGCTTGTTCAATCTTTTAAAAATGGATGTTCTTATAATTTTTTTTTACATATTCCAACAACCAAGTTGGATTATCATATTTGAATACAAATACGGGCAAGTCTGATAATCCAACAATTTATATTTTATATGGCCTGCTTCTACCTAAGGAGAGGAAGATAGACAGCAATTATTTATCCATTCAACAAATTTTTATTAACTGCCCCCATATTCTAAGAACAACTCTAAAGGCCAGGGATACAGCAGTGAACTATGAAATAACTAGGGCTCTTGAGTTGTGGTAGGAGAGATGAAAAATAAACAAAAAGGAAAAGTGAGATCTATATAAGGATTATATGATAATGGGTTGCAGGGAGAACAATTTAAAAAGAAGAGGGGATGGGGAATGCCAGGAACAGGCACGGTGAAGATATAATTATTAAAAACAAAATAAAAGGATAGCCTCACTCTGAAGATATCCAAATAAAGGATGGAAAGAGGTGAGGAAAGAAAACAAGGACATATCAGGCTGATGCAAGTTCTGGTTGAAGGACTTGAGAGCATGAAATACCTGAAGCAGGACTTTGCTTGGACAGTTGTGGGAATGGAAGGAGACCAGAGTGACTGGACCAGAGGAGGAGGAGTAGGAGCTGAATCTGAGAGGCCACAGGAACAAATAGTAGATTATCATAAAGACCTTCAATTTCATTTTGAGGAAAATCAGAAGTTACTGAAGTATTCTGAGCAAAGAAGTGACCTGTTGCCACCTAGACTGGAGCAGCCTCACTCTGCTGAGGGGTGTGAAACAGGCTGAAGCAGGGACACTGGTCAGGAGGTGGTGCAGCAACACAGGTGGGAAAGTTGGTGGCCGGGACCAAGCTGGTAGCCATGGTGATGGTGAAAAATGGGCAAATTCTGGGTTCTATCTTGAAAGAACGCTGGCTGGATTTACAGATTGGATCGGAATTGGGAGTGTGAGAAGAAAAGAGTCAAAGACAACAACAAAGTTTGGTCTGAGATCAGGAAGGCTCCAGGAGGAGCAAGTTTGCTGGGAAAGAGCAAGACTTTGGTTTTGGACATGTTTGGTTTCAAGTATAGAGGAGACATCATGGTGGAAATAACAGGAAGGCAGTTGAATATGAAAGTCTGTATCAAGGGAGAGATCCAGATCAGTAGAGACTTGACAAACGATGGCATATAGACTTTGAAGTCTTGTGATTAGATGAGGTGTAAGAGATACACAGAAGGAGGACAGAAGACTGCAAGGACTAAGCTTGGGACATGTTGATGCTAAGACTTTGGAAAGCTGAGGAGGATGCAGCAAAGGAGGATGTAGAGTCCTCAAGGGAAAAGGGGGAAAGCCAGGGGAATGAGATGCCTTGAGACCCTGGGGAAGAGAGGTGTCTTCTCTAAACGGTAGGTATTGAGCATTGGTGTAGAGACACTTGCTTTGTAATATTTATTTGGTCATGGGATTCACATGCCTTGACTTACATAAAGGTTAACATTAAATTTAACTCGCATATTTTGGAGAATTGACCAATTTATAAGAGAGAAACAAGAGGAAAGAACAAATGCCAGAAATTATGAAATCTTCAAGATTAACTGATTACATATCAGTAAACCAAAATTAAATTAAGACTGCCATTAAATTAATTTAGTAATGCTCCACCATGAAGATTATCTTAATATTTGGCTCAACTAAAAAAAAACAAACTTTTAAAAAATTTTTTTACCAAAAAATTAATACATTAAGGGGGAAGCCATTCTCCATTCACATATTCCCATATATTATATAAGTTGGACTTTTTTCCAGGCAACTGCATAACTTAAATAAGTTCTGACCCATTTCTTAGTCACTGCACTGACTGGACTTGACCTGACTGGGGAGCAGACATTAAGTTCAAAGAACACTCTGCCCTGACATTAGCCCCATAGGAATAGGCCGCTTTAAAATGCAAATATGTAAAATTAAGAAGGAAGATAACTATATTGGAGTAAGCATCTTATTTTGGAGAAAAATTAGAACTGAATTTATGCCAATGATAATATTCAAGCTTTGTATTATCATAGAAATTATGATTTTGTTTTATCTTTTAACTAAAATCAAAGTCAAAGATTTCTTACAAGCATGAGAAAAATGAATTTAAAAATAAAATAGAGCTATATGAGATACGTGCAGCATTGCTTCTATTATTGCATACAATCATAGCTCAGAACTGTAACAGTCTATGTTACTACACCTAAAGCAACAATATACAAACTTGTATGTAATTGTATTTTCCCCTTTTAGAAATGGAGAGAATAATGCCAATCCTGTTTACCTAATCAGACAAGATTATGTATTTTAAAGCATTTTAAAAACTACAGAATATCGCACAACGTCAATGGAGTAATTCAGCATGACTTTCCTTTAATGGATGAAAAGTTTTAAAGCACTGGTTATTTTTCAGTTAGTAGGAAGGCATTTATCTGTAAATTCATACATCCTCAGGCCACTGTGCTGATATTCAAATTTAGTTATTCAAAATGTGGCTTTCAATTTTTTTTTTTTTTTTTTTGGTGATAGGGTCTCCCTCTATCATCTAGGCCTGAGTGCAGTGGCACAGTCTCAGTTCTGCAACCTCCACCTCTCAGGTTCAAGCAATTCTCAGGCCTCAGCCTCCTGAGTCGCTGAGACTACCGGCACGAACTACCACACCCAGCTAATTTTTGTATTTTTTGTAGAGACAGGGTTTTGCCATGTTGCTCAGGCTGGTCTCAAACTCTTGAGCTCAAGTGATCTGCAGGCCTGGACCTCCCAAGGTGCTGGGATTACAGGCATGAGCCACCACGTCTGGCTGGGATATTTTTATGTTGAACATTCCCATTCTAGCCATGCACTTCTTATCTGGACTTCATTAATATATATACATATGTTAGAGCAGCATTTTTGAGGTTAGAAGTTATGAATCAAACAGTAAGGTTTCCTGGGATATATTAGACAAAACAAAATTGAACACTGGTATGTTTGAATTGTGAGTAGTCCTGGTACACTATGACTTTCTGGTTCAGAGATAAAAGCCTTAAATGGCCTCTTAAACTTTAAGGATTCTTAGCCATTCAATATCTCCCTATGCCATTTTGATGAGACTAGTGTAAATGAATCACAGACACATAGATTAAATTCCCCATGAAATACTCATGACTATGAAAAATTTAAGAGAAAGTGTTTGGGTAAAGAGTCAAATATGTTTTACTGACTCCTCAATATTTTCAAGATGGACACAGACTCAGTCAGCACATTCAACACAAGCTAACAGTGACCAAAAGTGTCTGCATTTGCTGTTACATCACCAGTCTTCAAATCTCCTTGAATCGTGAGGAAGAAAAGCTCTTCAACAATACAGTTCACATTTTAGTCTCAGGAGCTGGGGTAATCTGATCTCCTGATTTTACTCTAGGCTTACTTTGAATGCGACCCTAGTAAGTTAACAATTCTTTATACTGCCTACTTTACACTCCTGACTAGCTAGTTAGCGAAATAGAAATGAGGGTTAGACCAAAAGAGGACTATCTTATAGCAAAGTATAGGTATAGGCGGTGTTCTATCTATTTAGTGAATTATTACAGAAGTCCTCAAAATGGCCTTCTAGGAGTCTAGAAAAAGTAAACGTATTTTCCATAAGCATCCACAGTCTGTTTTTTTTTTAATTATACTTTAAGGTTTAGGGTACATCTGCACAATGTGCAGGTTAGTTACATATGTATACTCGTGCCATATTGGTGTGCTGCACCCATTAACTCGTCAGTTAACATTAGGTATATCTCCTAATGCTATCCCTCCCCCCTCCCCCCACCCCACAACAGGCCCCAGTGTGTGATGTTCCCCTTCCTATGTCCATGTGTCTTAGTAGTAAAACCAAGAAATAATGTCTTCTGATTTTAATGCAAATTACACCCATTTCCAAACATGCTAGCTTTTTAAAACAGTATTTTTGATTAGGATTTACAATGGAATTTCAAAAATGCAGCCATTTACACTAGGTTGATTCTTCTTTCACTTTATGTACACGAGTGGTTTTTCAGCTTTAAAGTTTTAAAGAATTCAGCTCAGTATTTTGGTATTTCAGCACTTTCTATTTTGAAAATGAGTCAAATATTGATGTGGTCAGATCTATGATCCCTCAAACCATTAAAAGTTATAACTCTGTGATAAATATAATGTAGCAGTGTTCCAAATTGGCAACTCATATTAAATTTCAGAATAGGAATTACCTACAAAAAATTTCTAGGTCACCATACATCTATCTCTGTGATAATGTCATGCTCCCTAGTGATGCTCTCAAATGGTAGAATGAGTCTCTGGCCCTTGTCTTTTCAAATTTTATCCATGAAAATAAAAGTAAACTGCTAAAGATAATCTAGAATTTTGTACTCTAGCAGGTTTCAAATATAATTGCTTCTATGTTTTTTGGTATAAAGCTGCTCCCATGGAGATTATAATTCTGATGTTTTTCCTATTCTATGCATTTCAAGAGCTAAAATCAGTGTGGGAAAGGATATCTATATATATCTATACCTCTATATATATTCCAACTAAGATAATGAAGGGTTTACCTTTGTGTATTACTTAGACCTCATATATATATACCTTTGTGTATTATTTAGACCATATATATATATATATCTCCAAGATTTTAAAGTATTAGGTAATAAGTGCAAATAAGATTTTGTACTTTTTGTCATTTTCTTCTTTTAAATTATGCATCAGATTTTCTTGTCTCCAATTGCTCAGGGTGTATCTTCTCTTTTTATTTGCTATCAACATTATGACTAAAAATATATCCTCCAACATGTCTAAAAGTCTTATTTTAGATAGGTGGATTTCAAACCTTGCTTTGCTTATGGGTAAATTAGGCAAAGAGAGGGTGCTGTGGTGGAGGAGCTCCATTGTCCTCCATCTCCAACCTTGAAGAGCTCAATTTGGAAACCAGTGTGGTAGCCCTGTATAGTGAAAGTCATTTACTAACTTCTCTTCCACGGCAACCACAGTAAATATTATGCTACAATGTGGACTCTAAAATAAGAGATTAAAAGCTAATATTGATCTATGAATGTCTGACAATAATAGCACCATGAATAAACCCAAGTCCAACAACACTTTATTGCATCTCCCCCAGAATTCATGTGTTGAAGTCCTAACTCCTCATACCTGAGAATGTGACCTTATTGGAAATAGGGTTGTTGCAGGTATGATTCATTAAGTGAAGATGAAGACATATTGCAAAAGAGTAGGTCCCTAATCCAATGTGCCTCACAGCTTTATAAAAAGAACACCATGTGAAGAGACAAACATGTACACAGAAGGAACACCATGTGAAGACTGGACGGATGGTGCTACAAGCAAAGGAACTACCAGAAGCTACAAGAGAGAACTGGAACAGTTCCTTCCCTAGCTCCTTTACAGGGAGCATGGCCCTGCCAACACCTCGATCGTAGAATTCTCACCTCCATAACTGTGAGACAACACATTTCTGTTTAAATCACTCTGTTTGTAGTACTTTGTTTCAGCAGAAAACTCATACACCACTCATTCCTCCATTCTCTGCATTCTGACTTCAACTCCTACCATACCAATGAAGTGCTTTTCACTAAGTAGTGGCCTCTTTTCAAGTCAGTCAGCTCATTCTACTTCTAGCTTTTCAACTACTGACTTTCCTTGTAAAAAGCCTCTCTTGATCATTACTTTCTGATTTTTTTTTTTTTTTTTTTTTTTTACTAATAGTTCGGAATACTCCTTATTTCATTCCTTCAACAATCATTGAGAGTTTATGTGTCACGTAAAAAAAAGAATTCTTCGATGCATAAAAGTTTCTATGTTAAAGGAACTTAAAGTCGGGTGGGAGAGAGAAGTAAATCAATGAGTAGATTTTCATTGTACACAGTATGAGAATATACGGGAAGCCCTCTTAAGCCCATTCTACAGGTTTAGGCAGACATCCTTTTAAAAGGTGGTATATTAGACATGAGCTGGAACATGAGGAGGAGTTACCTCGACAGGAATGGAAGATGTAAGACCTGAGCCAAGGGGAAGAGGGCGTTCTAGGCAAAAAGAGCAAAGAAACAAAGGCCCAGAGACAAGAGAGAATCATGAACGCCAGAGAATTGTGATGAAAACTGTGTGCAGAATTCAAGAGAGGACCTAACAAAAGAATAGAACAGGTGTCGGGTTCTGACGGGCCATATATGCCGTGTTACAGCTTGGGCTCTATTCTGAAAGCAACAGAAAGTCACTGAAAAGTCTTAAGCAGGAAATATATATTATCATATTTATCCTCTAGAAAAAGAATGTTCTGAGCTTTGCGTGAAAAACAGATTAGTGGGAGCAAGCAAAGCCAAACACAGAGGATACAGTCAGGAGGTGGTGGTAACGTTTCAGAAGACAGATGATGGTGGCTGCTACGGTTTGAATGTTTCTCCCCTCCAAAACTCATATTGAAATTTAATAGTCATTGTAACAGTATTAAGAGGTGGGACCTTTAAGAGGTAATTAGGCCATGAGGGCTCCACCCTCAAGGGAGGCATTGGTGCCCTTATAAAAGGGCAAGTTCAGTCCCTTCTTGCTCTCTCCTGCCCTCTCACTTTCTGCCATATGATGTCGCAACAAGAAAGCCCTTGCAAGATGCTGGCACCTCGATATTGGACTTTCCAGCCTCCAGGACTGTAAGAAATAAGTTTCTGTTCATCATAAATTACCCAGTTTTAGGTAATTTGTTATAGCAACACAGACTGACTTAGCTTAACCTAAAGTAATACCCATGTATATAAAAAACGTTGGAGAATACTAGAGGTGAAACTGATATGACTTGACAATTGATTGGACATGAGGGATAAATAAAACGATTCAAAATGATTATCAAGTTTCTGGCTTGTACAATTTAATAAAATCTGATGTCACTCATTCACACTGAAATATGGGGGAGGAGAAAAGGGGGAAGTGGTAGAGCAGATTGGATGAGATGGGAAGGGAATGGAGGCAGGGAGGCTCTCTTGGACACATCAGTGAGTTTGGACATCTTGTGTAGACATATCTAAAATATAAGCCTAGGGTCTAGGATATCCAGATGAAAGACTGATAACAGGAATGCCTGAGAAGGCATGGATGTGAAGAAGACCACCAGCATATCACAATCATCTGTGGAATTTCTGAATAACTTAGGTGCCTGGGCCCCACTCCCTAGTAATTCTGATTCAGATGATCTAGCACAGCAAGTGGACGGCTGCATTTTAAAAGGCTTTGCAGGTGATTCTGATGCATAGCCATGGCTAAATACCTCTGGAATATGGAGTAAGAGCAGAAAGGGCTGACAAAAGAACACTGCCATTTCAGTGGTAGGCAGAGGATCAAGAAACCCCAAAGAAGACTGACAAACTGCAGGCTGTTAGCTAGGAGCCCATGGAGGAATAGACTGTTTTAAGCACAGAGAGTGGCCTACACTCTTCAAACACTGAAGAGAATCTGAGTAAAACAAAGACTAAGAAAAAATTTCCTGGATTTGGCACTAAAAATGTCAGTATATTTGGTGTAGGAAAGTGCAAAATTGAGAGTAGATGCAAAATTATTTGGCTGTTAGAGGGAGGAAGGCAGTAGGCAGAGGAGGACCCATGAAAATTTGCTTTAGCGTTGTTATGCTTTGCTTTTTGGAGGGAGTGTTTTAAGTATGTTTAAATGCCCATGTTAAAGACTTAGTTCACGGCTAAAGCTGGTGATCCAAGACAAGTGGCAGGTGAAGGAGCAAGTCAACTGAAAAGGCAGAAGCGGGTGGGATTCAAGGTACAGGAGCAGATTTCTACTTCCAACAGAAATAGGATGGAAACGTCCATGTGACCAAGAGACAGGGTTTTTATTGGGAAAAAAGGACACAAGGCTGACTAGAGAAATGAATGGGATTTTGGCAGTATTGAGGCTCCATCCAATTGGGTCTAGAGAGTATGAACTTGCTGTGGCACCAGTGTAAGTGGTTGCGTTTTTCTCTGGAAACACAAGGGTTAAAAATGGGGAGATCACACAGGTGGATTAATCCTGGCTTGTTATCTCCTGTTTGGGTTCATGAGGATAACAATGAAGGCTTAGCAAGAAAGCAGTTGAGAAATAAGACTATTAGGTCTTTAATAAGAGGAGCTAGAAAGAAAAACTATGCTAAGAGTGTGGGATATTTGAGTTTAAGATTTTGAGGTTGGTTGGAGCAGTTCTGGCTGATGACAAGGTTCAGAGTGTGGCCATGGAGGTGAATTGCCAAGGTAAAACTGAAGTCAAGGTCAGTGGATTTAAGGAAGGGTGATATGAGACAATAAGGCTTTGGTTCTCACCCTTGATTGCACATTAGGGTGATTTGGTGGCTATAAAATCTTTCAACACATCAGCCCCAGTGAAATCAGGATCTTTGTGGGTAGAACCAAAGCATGAACACTTTTTAAAAGTACAAAGATTGAGAACCACAGAACTCAGCTGTCTGTTTTGTCTAAATAAATTTTGAAGTCACTCAAGGTCATGAATTGTAGGGATATTTTTGGTTTCAAGACTTTTACTCAGCAAAGTATTGAGATGAAGAGAATGGCAAAATAGCCAGCATGGGGAAGTAACAAAGAATTCCAACAGCTCTTAAATATTTTGCGGTTTATTATAAAAAGATAAATGGAACGAGGATTGTATTGTCAGACTTCTTTCTTATGATAACCTAGAGAAATCTCCTATACTCTCATTTCCTCTTTTTTTTTTCTTTTGTGGCCCCCTAGAGTTGGAGTATAAATAAATCCCCACTTTCTTTGTAAAAGTTCAATTATAAAAGTTCAATTAGGCAAGTTAGAGCTGTAAGCCTATAAAACACTCCAGACTCAACTCTGCAATTTCCATCTTCACACTTCAGGTGGCTGTCTTAGATTTAGTTTCTTAGACTAGGGCCTGCCCTTATTAGTTTTTCAATTACCACCCTCTCCCAGAGACTGGGTAACTGATCAGGTCTATTCCAGAGGTTGTATATTAGCATTACCCTTTGCTTCACACAAAAAAAGCTCAAAATTAATGGATATCCTTTATGTTTCCTGGAGTGAGCACCTTCATCTGAGATGCATTGAATAGGAAGCCAGCTGAGTTCTTCTTGTCACCATGGTGACTTTAGCATCCCTGAATTATAGGTTCTCATAGGAGTTCACCCAGGTGAAGGCTTTGAATATGATCAGAAAGCAAACCTGCTAGGCCCCTAAATGATGCTTCAGCTTACGAAAGTATCAAAATAATGATTGGGTATTCCTTAGCATAGTGGCTAAGTCCTATTAGCTTCTCACTGATTAAATCTGAAAGATATTTTCCTCCCTGTTCTCCTTCCTGCAGCAACAAAGCCCAGGCTTTTCCTGGGAAGTCTAAGGTTGCAAAAGATCTTGGTTATAAACAACAGTAGTCAGAATGTCCCTAGCAAGCCAGGCTTTTGATTTATCAAGCATTCCCTGGCAGTGAGGCATCCAAATCATTTTACTTGACTTTTTCCTTACCTGATTAATCAGCAAAGAACAAGAACATGATGCTAAATTAGGCTGTGCAAGAATGAAAGCCAAAGTTTCCAAATTTTCTGTGCCCAACAACTATGTGATATCTTAGAAATGAACTCCCATCAGTAACATTAATGACTTAAATTTGTATTACTTTATAGGTTCAGTATACTTATGTTATAGTTCATATTTTCATATCTTTTATGTCATCTGATCTTTAAAAGATTTACAAGTATTGCCTCTTTTTAAAAGAAAATGACTTTTGGCTTCAGAAGATAAAACTTGCCAGAAGTTAAACCTGAAATTAAGTGGCTCACTGGACCCCAAGTTCAAAATCAGATATTTTGACTTAGAAAACAGAGTTCTTTCCACTACACTATTTTCTTTATATATATATATCTCTCTCTATATATATACACACACACACACATATACACACAAACACATACCCACACACTATATAAATGAATGTATGCATACACATATATATTTTAAGAGGAAAATATAATTCCATGGGAAAAAAAGTATTATTGCAGGTATCAATAACTATTTGGGACAAATTTAAAAGGTCTTAATTCTAATTTGCTGTGAAAAGTCATGCCAGAGTTATTACGGCATCAAAAAGTAAAACAAAACAAACAACTTCAGTTCCATCTGATGTAGCTGACTTTTTGATGATACTGAAACTGTGTAGCTCATCATCTCCATCCAAGTTCAGATCTCAAGTCTATGATCTTGGCTACCTTAATGTATGGCTATTGTTATCTTGATGATCACGTTGGCTTTGCTTTCAGCACACCTCAATCTCTCTCCCTTTCTTCTGACTTTCTCCACTCAAAACAAGAGGGGTATTTTTCTTTGACATTTGTCTCTCCCATGCCCAATCTTAAGGAAGACCTACTGTAGTTGCCAAAGGGCATCAGCACCTGGGAGACTATTTTAGAATGACTGACATCATTTTCCTGACACTCACCATCAGCCCAATTCTCAGACAACATAAGGTCTGAGAACACAGAGTTGGGTGCTATGAACTTAAAGAAGTACTTTAAACCACGGCAAATTCATCACTCCTCCAAAGTGCTGACTAATATCTTGGGGCTAGTTCTTTTTCAATTCAGCTCATATCCCATTATCACCACATCTCTTCAGTCTTTTTGTCCTGATTCTTTATCGTTATGATCACCACCCAGTAAGAAAACCCCTCCTTTGGCCTTGCTCTTACCATATTTCGTTGATATTATGATGACAATGACTGTGAGATGCATTATTAATTGCTTAATGGTTTTTCAGGAGAAAAATAAACACTAACCTTATTAAATGAGCACATCAATTGCATGACTCATCCAAATTTCAGAAACGTTAAAATAATAATGCTTCAAAATTGTCAAAAATACAGAATATCCTTGCTCACATCCTCATTTGGCATACTTTATTCTGCTGCAACATTTTCTGTAAGACCCTACCCTCTCACTTTCCTGTACCTCTAGTACAGTGTTGTTCAATCAAATTTTCTGTGGTGATGCTAATGTTCTAAAATCTGTGCTGTTCAATATTAGACAACTACATCTTATACCTATGCCAAACTTTTTCTTCCTACTCTAGCTTGTCCTGTTGCCCTCAATAGCAACCTTAATCACAGTGATAATTTCTTCAGATTCACCTCCACTTCACTTTAGAAAGACAAAGTCGTGGACTTGGTCACCTCCAGCCCTGCCTCCCAGTGCTTGGAGCTCTGTTGTTCTGCTCCATCTCTGAGGCTTGAAACTGTCTCAATTTCCCCTCTCTAAATAAATCTATTATCTTCCTATCACTTAAACTTCCTAGCTCACCCTGATCTTGGTATGTGCCCTCATGAGAACAACCAGGTCCCCAGAGTTCCAATTCCTGACCTTTTATAAAACTTGATACCCACTGCCTTCTGTACCTTCTAGACTGTTGAGCGTTACTAGAAAAAAAGATTAGTCATCTTGACTGAATGTTCCATGAATCATGCTATTTACATTTAAGGAGGGTTCAATGTTTCTCCACAATGCCATTTTTAACAAGTGATTGAAAAGCTTTATGTTACTTTTAAGTTCACACCATTACCTCACTTTCCTTGACTGTCAATAGAAAATAATAATGGCAATGATAGTAAAAATAGCTAACATTTCTGTGCATTTATAATGTGGTACATACTACTCTAAGCAGTTTATATGCATCATTTCAGTTAACTATCATAAATATTATTTGAGCTGTGTTCTATTGGCCTTACTATTTTTTATCACTTTACAGAAGACAAAATACATATAAAGTAGCCCCGTTGTGCTGAGAGAATAGAAGCCCTCTTACATGTAATTGATTTTATCCCTCATTTGAAACCACTACTCATTTTCTGTTCTTTTCCTGTATTTCAGAGAAATAAGGTTTTCCCTTTCCAGAATAAATGGATCCATGCACGCTCTTAATTCTATCCCCATTCTATCCTTCAGGACATTTCCCCTAATTCCATCCCCTGTTCCATCCTTTGGGGCCTTCTCTGTCTCTGACATCTTCAGTCTATCCCTCCTTTCCTTCACATACTCCTGCCCCTGCTCACAATAGTTCTTTCCACTCTATCTACAAATTCTCACTTAACGAATAGAAAGGCAAAAGATCTTCTCCCAAATTTGTCTTTTTTTTTTTTTTTTTTTTTTTTTTTCAGTCTCCTCCCTTTGCTTTACCCCTTTAAGCTTCCTGAGAGACTGGGAAGGGCAGTGTGATGCAGTGAGGAACATGTTCCCAGGCAGCCGTCAGGGAGGAGGCCATGGAGACGCTGTGGCACAAACATGGTAGTACTCAGCTTTAACGTGCAACAGATGAAAACGTCCAAGCAGATTGATGCACAGAGCAATTATGTGGCCTCTGCCTTCTTATGCAACTATTGAGACATTTGGTCTACATCTAATTAAGAATTATTCCTGGCAGTTTTTCAATTACATGGTTATTTCTTCATTTTGCCTGGTAGTTCTTTATTTCTCAAATGGTAGAACTCTTAGCATTCCTTTAAGCCTTTGCAGTATGATTTCTGTCTCTATCAATTCTGATTGCTATAATTGAGTTCCTAAAAAGTCAACATGTGACCAAGCTTTTTGGCTATGATTGTCATCTTTCTTAGCATTTAAATATAAGATGATCAGCCACCCTAATCTTCTATCCTTTTCAATTATAATGGAAACACTGCTTAAATTTATTGATAGGAATTCCACATCTTGGCTAATACACAATTCTAAGATGAGTCCTATTACCCTCAGCCCTGGTGTTACTCCACGATTATATTACTTTACCTGGAAAAAGGAATTTTTGTAGATGCAATTAAGGTTACTAATCAGCTGACCTTAAGATAAGAAGATTATCAGGGTGGGTCTAATCTAATCACATGAGTCCTATAAAACCTATAAAAGCAGAGTGCTTTCTTTAGCTAGAAGCAAAAGAGGAAGTCAGAGAGATGAAGTGTGAGAGGGGAGGTCTTCCATGGCTGAGATGAAGACGACCAATGGGGCAAGAATCCAAGAGTGGCCTCTAGGAGGTCACAGGGGGCTACAGCCAACAGCTAGCAAAAGAAGAGGGATTTCTCTCCTATAACTGCAAGAAACTGAATTCTTCCAACAGTGGCAGTAATGAGTTTGGGAGATGACCTTGATTCCAGATAAGATCACAGCTGGTTAGCACCTTAATTTCAGCCTTGAGCTTGAGACTCTGAGCAGATAAACCAGCACTGTTATCCTGAATTTCTGACCTAAAGAACTGAGACATTAAAGAAAAGGATATTGTTTTAAGTTGCTAAGTGTATGAAAATTTGTTACTCAACAATAAAAAAGACTACAGCCAAAACATCTGGATAATTAATTGCTGTATCCTTCATATCTTAGATAAGAAGAGGGTGTATCATAACTCTGAAACATAAATTTGTCAATTTTCCTTTAAAATAAAGGTTTGCTCAAGTGTAAATTGGAAAACATATGCTTTATTAAAAGAACATTCTCTTTCGAAAATAAATAGACGACTATATTATTCATGGATTCTTTATGGCATTACAAACCGATGACTGGGCGCGGTGGCTCACGCCTGTAATCCCAACACTTTGGGAGGCTGAGGCGGGTGGATCACGAGATCAGGAGATCAGGACCATCCTAGCTAACACGGTGAAACCCCCCGTCTCTACTAAAAAAGCAAAAATACAAAAAATTGGCCGGGTGTGGTGGTGGGCGCCTGTAGTCCCAGCTACTTGGGAGGCTGAGGCAGGAGAATGGCATGAACCTGGGAGGCAGAGCTTGCAGTGAGCCCAGATTGTGCCATTGTACTCCAGCCTGGGTGACAGAGTGAGACTCCATCTCAAAAAAAACAAAACAAAACAAACAAACAGAAAAACCGATGCCTGGTTTCCTTTTTAGGGTCTGTTAACATTAAAGTAATGTTTGTTGGATTCCATAAAATAACAATTGGCCTCTGAAGTATTTAATGAAATGAGGTTTCTATACATCAAACATTTATACAAAAGTCAACGAGAGAATGAGATGGTTTAAACAAAATGGTTCTATGGAACCATGGTAATGGTCATTTCATAATGTTTACGTGTATATCAAAACATCAAGTTGTTCACTGAAAATATATACAATTTCAATTTGTCAGTTATATCCCAACAAAGCTGAAAATACTATTGATTTGTTAAAAAATATATTGAACCACGGATTTCTTTATTCAAGAGTGACTGCTTTACAGAACAAATGAGCGACTTAATTTCTTAATTTGGAAATTCTATTATGTAATTTTAGTTAAGCTAACTGCAAGTTTGCAGTTTACAAAAATGGAAAGAAGCTTTTTTATAATAGTGAGATCCCATCTGTACAAATTTGTTTTTTAAATGCTAAACTAAAATAGAAGACATTAATATTTTAATAGTGAAAGGATGAGCATTAATTTAACGTTCAGTGGAAAAAATCATATTAACATCCAAATCATGTAACAAGTTATTTGCAGTATGAGAATAGAGTCAATATTTTGATTAAATAAATTAAGGTAATAACTTTAATGAACACTGAGCTAAAATACTAAAATGCATTGATGAATAGAGGCATGTTTAGACCCTGCAAATATATATGCTTCTATTGCTTCCTATGCCTCAAACATAAATAAGATCTTTCACTTCTATCTTAAGAATTATGCCTGATAAATATGCTCCTACTTTGCCTTTGTTGGCTCAATAATCCTCCAATTATAATGCTTCCGTTGTTTGTCTTATTCTTCAAAATAGCCCAAACAACCTATCAGGAAGCTTTGGATTTTGTACACATTTAATTTTTCATACTTCACCTATTCACTTCCTAATGAAGAGTCTACACTACAACCACATTCAGGCAATAAGAATTCAGTCAGGTAGCAACTTAGAGTCTAGCCCTTCCAGCAGCATTTTTAGTTCTTCAGGTAAATGTGCTTTGACTCACTGAAGTCATCAATTACCATTCCTCAAATTTAACTGGATGGTGATTAAGTTTGAAGGTGTGAATGGTATTCCAATAGAGAATACCCTGGGACCATGTATTCTTTTCAGAAAAGTCACAAAGCAGGTGGTACTGATATTTTGTCACTGTTCAAATATTAAAATGAAATAGAGGTTATTTAAAAACTGTTCCAAATTCTAGGGTTTTATCTTACTATTCTTTTTCCAAAACTGGAGCATATTCTAAGTTCATTGCCACATGTATTTCATATTTTATTCTTATCTAGCACTGAATTTTATATAAGCAATATGCTTTCTACCACTTTCTAACTGCATTATGTATTATCCCTTTGCCCCACCCCAAAGCCTTTTGTTCAGCCAGTGATATCAATGAATGCCTCCTTTAGGGGTATGGTTCAGGATTCAGTAACACATTGGAGTATGTGCTATTGCCTTGAAGCATTAGATTTTTATATGAAGCCAAAATAGTTTTATAAAATATAGATTGTTATTCATAGCAATGGTCTTTACTGCCAACCATGAGAGATGTTTACTAGCCTTTGGTTACTTTCTGAGCATAACATCACCCCAGCACTGCTTATCCCTAAGGCAGAGGCTGAACAAGGATGGTGAAAATCTATAGACTTTCCAGGGTTGAGGGAAGAAAAGAGCCCACACATGACACCTGCTGACCCCTTGCACCTGCACCCATATTTTATCCTCAAGTAAGGGATATCTCAGTTCATTGTCCTTAAAGACATGTTTCTCAGAGTCATTCTTAAAGTTGTGTAAAACAGAATCTGTACATTAATTACCCATGCCTACTGCTTATCTGAATAGCAAAGAGAACAACATTAAAATAAAAAATTGCTGCCACAGAATTCACTATGAATATGCTAATGGGACTCTCAAGACAACCCCTTTACAGCTTTTCAAAACTTCAGGGGGTATTTTTAACTTAATAATGGAAGAAAAAAATGCTTGCAATACACCCAATACACCTGTACCATAAAGAAGAACAAATCAACTGGGAGCTGTGCAGTGTCATGAGAGAGCAGCAATGCAGGGCAGTGTTGTGGAATTTGGCAGGCAGCACCGGGTCTGAACTGAATTATCACTATTATATCCTCATCTATGCTTCTATGTCTAGAAATGTCCCATACAACTTCCTGCAATAGCAGAAATGTTCTATATCTGTGCTGTCCAATACAATAGCCACTAATGGATATTTAAATTTAGATTTATTAAAATAAACTTGAAAATTTAGTTTCTTTCATGTATGGCTAGTGAATACCAATTTGGATAGAGAATGAGATTCTTTTTTAGATACTTATACCACCTATTATTTATTGAGCCCTAACCTGAAGCCAGAGGTTTATCCTTTTTTCCCACAAATATTGAATAAGGATCTATTTTGTACCAGGCACTGTTCTGCAAGCCCAGAATAGAACAACCTCCAAGACAAGTAGGGCCCTGGCACCATGGACTTTTCAGCCTAGTGTGGGGGATAGAAAAAGAATAAGAAAATAAATGATTCTATGATTTACTTTGGCATATTATATAGGGCAAGGGACTGTGTGTGCTAGGAAAGGGTAAGACTGTTCTTAGAAAAGGTAGTTGTATTAGTCCATTCTCATCCCACTAATAAAGACATACCTGACACTGGGTAATTTATAATGGAAAGAGGTTTAATTGACTCACAGTTCAGCATGGCGGGGGAAGCCTCAGGAAACTTACAACCATGGTGGAAGGGGAAGCAAACATGTCCTTCTTCACATAGCAGCAGCAAGGAGAAGTGCCAAACAAAAGGGGGAAAGCACCTTAAAAAACCATCAGATCTCATCACAACTCACTCACTATCAGGAGAACAGCATGAGTGTAACTGCCACCATGATTCAATTACCTCCCACTTGGTCCCTCCCACTACACATGGGGATTATGGGAACTACAATTCAGGATATTTTAGTGGGGACACAGCCAAACTACATCAGTGGTCAAGCATGGTCTGTCTGAGAAAGTGACTTCTGAGTGTTGTTATGGGTTGTACTGTGTCCCCCTATCAAAATTCATGTTGAAGCCTAACCTCTCAGTACCCCAGAATGGGACCTTATTTGGAAATAGGGTTTTTGCAGATGTTATTAGTTAAGATGAGGTCATATAGGAGTAAGATGCACCTTACTTCAGTGTGACTGGTGTCCTTGTAATAAAAGGGAAATTTGGACACAGAGACATGTACAGAGAGAAGACGAAGAGAAAACACAGAGAGAAGGCCATCTACAAGCTAAGAAAAGGACCTGAAACAGATCCTTCCTCACAGCCCTCAGAAAGAATCAACCTTGCCAACACCTTGACCTCAGACTCCTAGCTCAGAACGGTGAGATAATAAATTTGTTACTTAAGGCACCCAGCTTGTGGTATTTTCTATAGCAGCCCTAGCCAACTAATACAAGTAGCAACTTGATAAGGAAGCCATGCAAATTGTGCATGTCATTTAATCCTCACAGCTACCCTATGTGTTAGGCACTGGTGTGTCCATTTATCAGATGAGAATTTCAAGTTCAAAACTATGAAAATAATTTGCCTGAGGAAATATTGCTCTTATGTGGCAGAGTCAAGACAGAAGTCTGAGTTAGTATGATCCCTGGGTCTCAATGTTTCTTATTATACTCTTTTACTACCTTGATTTATCTAAATATACTCACATCTGATTCAATGACAATGAAACAATTAATTTTACAAGTAAATAGATTAGTTTATATGGTTATGTCTATACTTTAGTTTCAGTTAAAATAAAATTTTAAAGTCTAGCAAAGGTGTCTTATTTGGCTTTTTCTTCAAAACTAACTCTGTATTTGATTGTTGAATCTATCTGTGAATATTAACCTTTGAAGTATGGAGATACATACAGTTTTATGCATACACACACATACACACATAAGTCTATATATAATTTTAGTCTATTTTATAGCTTACATTTTAGATTAATTTAAGCATTGTGATGTAAAGTCTACAGTACTCTTTTCTCAGCCTTTTCCCCACTGCCTTCCCTTGTATTTTATGTGTCCAGCCTGACACTCATATTATCTTGCTTCAGGATACATCTATTTCTCAAAGTCATTTTTTTATAAGGACAGTCACAATCCCCTTTTAATGAATACAAGCATGTTTATAGACCCTCCCCTTCATCAAAGAGGCTTCAATGTTCTCTTAAAGAGTGTATGAAGCTGAAAATATATTCTGAAAATATAAGCTCAACACCTGACTTCCTGAAAATATGGGCGGTGGAAAGCCCTTATGAGTGGATAGCCCATGATTTGTTTGCTCAATTAGTGAAAAGAAACACTTCAATTGGCAAAAATGTTTGCCCAAATGAGAATGGCTTTATAGAAATGTTCTAAATATGGCCTGACTCTAATCAAGCAATGCCATCTGCTCGATAAGTGACAAGGTCATAACTTCTATAATAGAAGCAGTCTCCAGTGCCAGAAATGAATATACAGAAGTCCAACTGCTGCCTACACTAAATATGGCTACCTATGTTGTAGGAGGCCTGTACGTGTCTGTTAGCTTCAGGTATGATCTTATCAAGAGGTGCTTTGATTGGTCTTGATCCTGCTAATGATGAGGTGTAGACCCTTGGCTGACTCACTTAATATTCCTGACAATCATTTTTTTTTTTTCCCTAGAAAATGTAGCTAAGAATTTCTATGTCTCATGTTTGTGGTAGGGATAAAATGAGGTCATACTCTTGAAGACATCTTGTGAAATGCAAAGTAAAATGTAAGCAAAAGGCACATTTTTCCATCTGTAAGGAATGGTTCCTAGCATAAAAAATGACTTTGAAGTAGCTTTTGAGTACTTATTTTGTACCAAGCACATGGCCAATAACTTTATTTGCATTACATCATTTTATCTCATAATGACACTATCAATTATGTATTATTACAACTGCCATCTTTCAGAAGAGGCAACTAGTGCTTAAACGGTTTAGGTGAGTTGCCCAAAGTTCCCCAGCTAGTAAGTGCCAGAGACTAGATTTGAACCCACCTGTGTTCTTAACTATTTCTTCTCTTATCCCTTATGCCCCTGCCAACAATAAAAAAGAGGAACTATTTTTAAAACTATATTACTGAGATAATTTACTTGCTTTTGTTTGTGGAGACAAAAATTTTAAGATAATTATTTTTCAATTATAAGAGAATAAAGATGGCCAAATAGAAACAGCTCCAGCCTGCAGCTCCCAGCGAGATCAACACAGAATGCAGGCGATTTCTACATTTCCAACTGAGGTACCCAGCTCATCTCACTGGAACTGGTTAGACAGTGGGTGCAGCCCATAGAGGACAAGCAGAAGCAGAGTGGGGCGTCGCCTCACCTGGGAAGCACAAGGGGTTGGGAAACTCCCTCCTCTACCCAGGGGAAGTCGTGAGGGACCATGCCATGAGGAATGGTGCTAGCCAGCCCAGATACTATGCTTTTCCCATGGTCTTCACTACCCACAGACCAGGAGATTCTGTTGGGTGCCTACACCACAAGGGCCCTGGGTTTCAAGCACAAAACTGGGTGGCTGTTTGGGCAGACACTGAGCTAGCTGCAGGAGTTTTTTTTCATAACCCAATAGCACCTGGAATGCCAGTGAGACAGCCATTCAGTCCCCTGGAATGGGGCTTGAAGCCAGGGAGCCAAGGGGTCTTGCTCAGTGAATCCCGCACTGACAGAGCCCAGCAAGCTAAGATCCACTGGCTTGAAATTCTTGCTGCCAGTATAGCAGCCTGAAGTTGACCTGGAATGCTCTAGCTTGGTGTAGGGAGGGGTGTACACCATTACTGAGGCTTAAGTAGGTGGTTTTTCCCTCACAGTGTAAACAAAGCTGCCAGGAAGTTCAAACTGGGCAGAGCCCACCGCAGTTCCACAAAGTTGCTGTAGCCAGACTGCCTGTCTAGATTCTTCCTGTCTGGGCAGGGTATCTCTGAAAGAAAGGTAGCAGCCCCAGTCAGGGGCTTACAGATAAAACTCCCATCTCCCTGGAATAGAGCACCTGGGGGGAGGGGTGGCTCTGGGTGCAGCTTCAGCAGACTTAAATGTTCCTGCCTGCTGGCTCTGAAGAGAACAGCAGATCTCCCAGCACAGCCCTTGAGCTCTGCTAAGGAACAGACTCCCTCCTAAAATGGGCCCCTGACCCCTGTGCCTCCCAATGGAGAGATACCTCCCAGCAGGGGTTGACAGATACTTCATACAGGAGAGCTCTGGCTGGCATCTGGTGGGTGCCCCTCTGTGATGAAGCTTCCAGAGGAAGGAGCAGGCAGCAATTTTTGCTGTTCTGCAGCCTCTGCTAGTGATACTCAGGCAAACAGTGTGTGGAGTGGACCCCCAGAAAACTCCAGCAAACCTGCAGAAGAGGGGTCTGACTGTTAGAAGGAAAACTAACAAACAAAAAGCAATAGCATCAATATCAACAAAAAAGATGACCACGCAAAAACTCCATCTGAAGGTCACCAACAGCAAAGACCAAAGGTAGATAAATCCATGAAGATGAGGAAAAACCAGTGCAAAAAGGATGGAAATTCCAAAAAACAGAATGCCTCTTCTCCTCTGAAGGATCACAACTCCTCGCCAGCAAGGGAACAAAACTGGACGGAAAATGAGTTAGATCAATTCACAGAAATAGGCTTCAGAAGGTGGGTAATAACAAACTCTTCCAAGCTAGAGAAGTATGTTCTAACCTAATGCAAGGAAGCTAAGAACCTTGATAAAAGGTTAGTGGAATAGCTAACTAGAATAACCAGTTTAGAGAAGAACATAAATAACCTGATGGAGTTGAAAAAACACAGCACGAGAACATCGTGAATCTTAACATAGTATCAATAGCCAAACTGATCAAGTGGAAGAAAGGATATCAGAGATTGAAGATCAACTTAATGAAATAGAGCATGAAGACAAGATTAGATAAAAAAGAATGAAAGGGAATGAACAAAGCTTCCAAGAAATATGGGACTATGTAAAAAGCCAAACCTACATGTGATTAGTGTACCTGAAAGAGATGGGAAGAATGAAACCAAGTTGGAAAACACTTTTCAGGATATTTCCAGGAGAACTTCCCCAACCTAGCAAGACAGGCCAACATTCAAATTCAGAAAATACAGAGAACACCACAAAGATACTCCCTGAGAAGAGCAATCTCAAGACACATAATCGTGAGATTCACCAAGGTTTAAATGAAGGAAAAAATGTTAAGGGCAGCCAGAGAGACAGGTCGAGTTACCCACAAAGGGAAGCCCATCAGACTAACAGTGGATCTCTCTGCAGAAACCCTACAAGCCAGAAGAGAGTGGGGGCCAATATTCAACATTCTTAAAGAGAAGAATTTTCAACCCAGAATTTCATATCCAGCCAAACTAAGCTTCATAAATGAAGAAGAAATAAAATCCTTTACAAACAAGCAAATCCTGAGGGATTTTGTCACCACCAGGCCTGCCTTACAAGAGCTCCTGAAGGAAGCACTAAATATGGAAAGGAAAAACTGGTACTAGCCACTGCAAAAACATATCAAATTGTAGAGATCACTGACACTATGAAGAAACTGCATAATGGGCAAAATAAACAGCTAGCATCATAATGACAGGATCAAATTCACACATAACAATATTAACCTTAAATGTAAATGAGCTAAATGCCCCAATTAAATGGCACAGGCTGGCAAATTAGATAAAGAGTCAAGACCCATCAATGTGCTGTATTCAGTAGACTCATCTCACGTGCAAAGACACACATAGGCTCAAAAATAAAGGGATGGAGGAAGATTTACCAAGCAAACGGAAAGCAAAAAAAAAAAAAAAAAAAGAGGTGTTGCAATCCTAGTCTCTGATAAAACAGACTTTAAACCAAAAAAGATAAAAAAAGACAAAGAAGGGCATTACATAATGGTAAACGGATCAATGCAACAAGAAGAGCTAACTACCTTAAATATATATGCACCTGATACAAGAGCACCCAGATTCATAATGCAAGTTCCTAGAGACCTACAAAGAAACTCAGACTTCCACACAATACTAGTGGGAGACTTTAACACCCTACTGTCAATATTAGACAGATGAACGAGACAGAAAATTAACAAGAATATTCAGGACTTGAACTAAGATCTGGACCAAGTGGACTTAATAGACATCTACGAACTCTCCACCACAAATCAACAGAATATACATTCTTCTCAGCACAACATCACACTATTCTAAAATTGACCACATAATTGGAAATAAAACACTCCTCAGCAAATGCAAAAAACCAGAAATCATAACAAACAGTCTCTCAGACCACACGCAATCAAATTAGAACTCAGGATTAAGAACTCACTCAAAACAGCACAACTACATGGAAAATCAAAAACCTGCTCCTGAATGACTACTGGGTGAATAACGAAATGAAGGCAGAAATAAAGATGTTCTTTGAAACTAATAAGAACAAAGACACAATGTACCAGAATCTCTGGGACACAGCTAAAGCAGTGTTTAGAGGGAAATTTATAGCACTAAATGCCCACAAGAGAAAGCAGGAAAGATCTAAAATTGACACCCTAACATCACAATTAAAAGAACTAGAGAAGCAAGAGCGAATGTATTCAAAAGCTAGCAGAAGGCAAGAAATAACTAAGATCAGAGCAGAACTGAAGGAGACAGAGACAGGAAAAACCCTTCAAAAAATCAATGAATCCAGGAGCTGGTTTTTTGAAACAATTAACAAAACAGACCACTAGCCAGACCAATAAAGAAGAAAAGAGAGAAGAATCAAATAGACACAATAAATAAAAAATGATAAAGGGGATATCACCATTGATCCCATAGAAATACAAACTACCATCAGAGAATACTATAAACATCCCTACACAAATAAACTAGAAAATCTAGAAGAAATGGATAAATTCCTGGACACATACACCCTCCGAA
This sequence comes from Symphalangus syndactylus, assembly GCF_028878055.3. Taxonomy (NCBI): domain Eukaryota; kingdom Metazoa; phylum Chordata; class Mammalia; order Primates; family Hylobatidae; genus Symphalangus; species Symphalangus syndactylus. The sequence goes on along the minus strand of NC_072440.2, from coordinate 40,116,995 downwards.
GACTAAACCAGAAAGAAGTGGAATCCCTGAATAGACCAATAACAAATTCTGAAATTGAGGCAGTAATTAATAACTTACAAACCAAAAAAAGCCCAGGACCAGATGAATTCACAGCCAAATTCTACCAGAGGTACAAAGAGGAGCTGGTACCATTCCTTCTGAAACTATTCCAATCAACAGAAAAAGAGGGACTCCTCCTTAACTCATTTTATGAGGCCAGCATCATCCTGATACCAAAACCTAGCAGAGACGCAACAAAAAAAGAAAATCTCAGGCCACATATCCCTGATGAACATCAATGTGAAAATCCTCAGTAAAATACCAGCCATGCATTAAAAAGCTTATCCACCACGATCAAGTCGGCTTCATCCCTGGGATGCAAGGCTGGTTCAACATACGCAAATCAATAAACATAACCCATCACATAAACAAAACCAATGACAAAAACCACATGATCAACTCAATAGATGCAGAAAAGGCCTTCAATAAAATTCAACACTCCTTCATGCTAAAAACACTCAATAGGTATTGATGTAACATGTCTTGAAATAATAACTATTTATGACAAACCCACAGCCAATAACATACTGAACGAGCAAAAGCTGGAAGCATTCCCTTTGAAAACTGGCACAAGACAAGGATGCCCTTTCTCACCACTCCTATTCAACATAGTGTTGGAAGTTCTGGCCAGGGCAATCAGGCAAGAGAAAGAAATAAAATATATTCAAATAGGAAGAGAGGATGTCAAATTATCTCTCTTTGCAGATGACATGATTGTATATCTAGAAAACCCCATCGTCTCAGCCCAAAAACTCCTTAAGCTGATAAGCAACTTCAGCAAAGTCTCAGGATACAAACTCAATATGCAAAAATCACAATCATTCCTATACAGAAATAATAGACAAACAGAGAGCCAAATCATGAGCAAACTCCCATTCACAATTGCTACAAAGAGAATAAAATACCTAGGAATACAACTTACAAGGGATGTGAAGGACCTCTTCAAGTTGACTGGCCAAGGAAGTAAGAGAAGACACAAACAAATGGAAAAATATTCCATGCTCATGGATAGGAAGAATCAATATAGTGAAAATGGCCACACTGTTGGAAGTAATTTATAGATTCAATGCTATTCCCATCAAGCTACCACTGACTTTCTTCACAGAATTAGAAAAAACTACTTTAAATTTCATATGGAACTAAAAGAGAGCCTGTATTGCCAAGACAATCCTAAGCAAAAGAATAAACAAACAAACAAAAAACAAAGCTGGAAGCATCAAGCTACCTGACTTCAAACTATAAGGCTACAGTAACCACAACAGCGTGCTACTGGTACCAAAACAGGTGTATAGACCAATGGAACAGAACAGAGGCCTCAGAAACAACACCACACATCTACAACCATCTGACCTTTGACAAACCTGACAAAAACAAGCAATGGGGAATGGATTCCCTATTTAATAAATGCTGTTGGGAAAACTGGCTAGCCATATGCAGAAAACTGAAACTGGACCCCTTCCTCACACCTTATACAAAAATTAACTCAAGATGGATCAAAGACTTAGACATAAGACCTAAAATCATAAAAACCCTAGAAGAAAACCTAGGCAATACCATTCAGGACATAAGCATGGGCAAAGAGTTCATGACTAAAACACCAAAAGCAAAAGCAACAAAAGAGAAAATTGACAAATGGGATCTAACTAAACTAAAGACCTGCCCAGCAAAAAAAACCTATCATCAGAGTGAACAGGCTACAGAATGAGAGAAAAGTTTTGCAGTCTCCATCTGACAAAGGGCTAATATCCAGAATCTACAAAGAACTTAAACAAATTTACAAGAAACAAACCACCCCATCAAAAAGTGGACGAAGGATATGGACAGACAATTCTCAAAAGAAGACATTCATGCAGCCAACAAACATGAAAAAAACCTCATCATCACTGGTCATTAGAGAAATGCAAATCAAAACTACAATGAAATACCATCTCACACCAGTTAGAATGGCGATCATTAAAAAGTCAGGAAACAATAGATGCTGGAGAGGAGGTGGAGAAATAGGAATGCTTTTACACTGTTGTAGGAGTGTAAATTAGTTCAACCATTGTGGAAGACAGTGTGGCGATTTCTCAAGGATCTAGAAGTAGAAATCCATTTGACCTAGCAATCCCATTACTGGGTATATAATCCCAAAGGATTATAAATCATTCTACTATAGAGACACATGCACATGTATGTTTATTGCAGCACTATTCACAATAGCAAAGACTTGGAACCAGCAAAAATACCCATCAATGATAGACTAGATAAAGAAAATGTGACACATATACACCATGGAATATTTTGCAGACATAAAAAAAAAAATGAGTTCATGTCCTTTGCAGGGACTTGGAGGAAGCTTGAAACCATCATTCTTAGCAAACTAACACAGGAACCGAAAACCAAACACTGCATGTTCTCACTCATAAGTGGGAGTTGAACAATGAGAACATATGGGCACAGGGAGGGGAACATCACACACCGGGGCCTGTCGGTGGGTGGGGGGAAAGGGAAGAGATAACATTCGGAGAAATACCTAATGTAGATGGTGGGTTGATGGGTGCAGCAACCAAATCTGGTTTTCAATACTTCTGTTGAAAGCCATAAATATGATTTAATATGGACTATAATAAGGTACTATTCTGCTCTTCACTTCAAAGACACATCTTTTGAATATGGCAAGTAGCTAGGGAAATATCAAAAGTTCCAGTATTATTTAGTTATATTTTCCAAATTCTCCACTAATCTTTGTGTGTAGACATTTAACCAAATAAAATGATTCATATTACTTAATGTTGTTACTCACGCCAAATATATTTCATAATAAAAAAAGAGATCTGAGTGTATTGAGAGGATGGATAGGAAATGACAAAGAAAGTAATGTGATTTGAGAAGGGATTAGGTCTAATCAGTTGGGTTTATTTTTTTCTGGCAGTAATTAAGATATTTACTGAGGCAATGGGTTATCATAAAGCAAAAAACAAACTCCTAACCCACTCCACGAGATAGAATTTCATAAAAGCATTTCTATAAAAATGATGAATAGCCCACCAGAATCGAAATGTATGCAAACTGCAAAGCTAGTTGGAGGAGTGTGTGTGTTGCCTTGGTGTCTCAAGTCTATCAAAAAAGGGGAAAAAGAAAAGGTGACTTGCTGACTGAGCAAGTCTATGCCTAACATCAGATACTATAATACCACCATTAAAAAAGAAAGGAATTCATCATAAATGCTACTTAAAAGACAGTAAGAAGCCAACACACATGTTTGAGAACAAGTAACTCCTATCAGAGATCTTAACTGAGAGAGATACGGAGCTTAACCTGAGGGCAGCAGGGCTTCCTCAGTGCCCCCACCTTCTACCTCCCAATCCTTATAGTATCACTTTTCTTTAGCCTGCAAAGATATGTGTGAACACAATTTTTTTTTTTTTAAAGAAATGTAAGGACAAACACATTTGTAAATAGAGGGAATAGGACATAGTGGATTAAGGACAGTGTGTAGTGTTTTATATAAAAGAGCCTACAACAAATTTTCTTGGAAAAATGAGGCAGATATGAGATATTCTGAAGCACCCAATTCTCATAACTTTTAGGATATGAGTAAATTTGTTATACGGCATTGCACAGGTACTGAATTACAGGATTTTGGTCAGTCACAATTTCTTGCCAGAAGCACTATCTTTTGTAAAGGGCTACATAGCAGAATTTTTGTTCTATTTTAGTTTTATTTTGCTTTCGTTTTGTGGGAAGTAGGAAGAGAAAAATTCTTACTAAATTCCATTACCCAGAAATATTTTTACAGCCTAAAACATTTTCCACAAGTTTTTCTATGCACATTATTTAATAATTTAATTTTTATAATATTATTTCCAAATTATTATACATCTATAATACCAACGTAATGACTATTGTGTATAGTCTCGATATTACTGATCCATTTTTGAGATATTAAGGGTTTTTTCCTTTTTTTTACTATAATAAACAATATTGTGATGAACAGCTTCTTCACATACATTTTGGCTAATTTATCTGACTATGCCCTAAAGTTAAATTCCTATGAAGAAGAGAAAATCTTCTGTTTTGGAAAGACAATTGGTGCTTTAGAAAGATAGTTCTTGCTGGTGGCGATGGCTGGGTTGGGGGATAGAAAAGACTAAAGACTGAGAAGCCCATAACCAAAACTCAGGCAGTGGTAACAGAAGTGCAGATGAGGGAGAGCAGGAAAGATACTCAGAAGGCAGAATCAACAGGGTACAGAGACTGATCCACGGGAAGCTAAGGAGAGACTCAAGGAGAGAGAAAAGTCATGGGTGGCCTGAAGGCTTCTAGCGTGAACAACTGGGGAGTACATAACGAGTTTCAAATTGAACTTGCTGAGTCTGAGGTGCCTTCAAGGCATCCTGGTGGAAATGGTCAATGGGCAGTGCACAGTGGAAATATATAGCATTCCAGGACACAGACCCACACATTCCTGACAAACACAAATCAATCTGGTTTTAAAGGAGTTCATAATATCACCCCTGCCAATTTTAAATATAGTGTATATAGTGTGTGTGTGTGTGTGTGTGTGTGGTGGGATGGGGATTACACAGGAAGTTTCTTTGGTTGTTGTCCAGTCACTGCATTTGATGTACATTTGATGTAACAGCTTCTTTTTTTTTTTTTTTTTTAACATTAATGCCTCAACTTTAAAGAGCTTTAGTCTTATTATAAACACTACTGATTTAAAATTTGCAAATTTAAAACTAGAGTGAATATGGAAAAAGTTATTGAAAAGTAACAATCAATCAATCAATGCTCCCAGTGAAGAATAAACATCATCATAAGAATGCCCAATATTTGCAGTGTCTATTGTTTTTTGAAAAAGATTTACACAAGCATAAGACATTTGATTTTTACCATAACCTTGGAAGGCACATTAGTATTTATTGCTAATTTACAGAGCTAAGGAAACTGAGGTTCTGAAAAGCTAAACAACTTTTTTTTCTGTTGTTCATAGCTGGGAAATGCCCAAATTGAAACTTGAGCCCTGGCTTTCAGACTCTGGAGCCAGAGTTCTTCCCCTCGCCCTTCAGCTAGCTGCATTAAATCAGTCAATCAATAAATAACTTTTTATTGCCTTTTCTTTCCCTTCCTCCTCCTTATTCTCATCAAGATACTTTAAGTTTTGAATTCGAAATTTATCTTATTCTTATGGCAAAGTAGATTTCAAGTCATTTCATGGAAACTTATACAAGTGCCTGTGTGCTACAATGGCTGGGCCACAGCACTGGGCTCTCAGGCAGTCCCCGCTGTGGAGACACAGCCTGCTGTCCCATTGGACAGAGCCTCAACCCTGGCTGACTCACAGCCCTGTGTATGTCACTTGGCAGCTTTTTCCAGTAGCATGTCCTTCTACTACATTCTTTAGTCACCTTTCTCTACTGCACAAATCCTGCCCGATAATATGGGTGTGATTCAAGCCCACACAACTTTTTGGAACCTCATTCAATTGTCACCTCTTGCACAAAAAGCAAACAACAACAAACATTTTTGAGGGTGCCTGTTTATCAACAGTGTTCTCTAAAAATTTATCATAATGCCATTATCATTCTCTAACTCCATGGTTCAGATTTAAGGCAATTCTATATCTCTTTATTTATCTCTTGTGTAGTCTCCAGTCAACTTCATTCTCAGAGATTTATAGAAAATTTTTCCCATATACTGCTACTCAGAAGTCACATTTATTTTTCAGGTTTTTTAGGCTGAGTCTGACCTGAAAGCACTTTTTTTATGGGTTCAGTTTCCTTACTCTTGAAGGTTAAAGTGACTTTCTTTGGCTTCCTAATTTATTTTAGAAAGCCATTATAACTGTGACAGAAGAAATCTAACCAAAATAGCACAAAAATATTCTGACCAAACTCAGTTTTTACTTTTGGCTGAAAGCTATTTAATATATGTTTGGTGCCACTTAAAAAAAAAGTTTCATTGAGATGTAACTGAGATAAAATAAACTGCATATATTTTAAAGTGTACAACTTCACAATTACTGCAAACGTATACACCAGTGAGACCATCACCACAAGCAAGGGAATGAACATATCCATCACTCCCACACTGCCGACTTCCCGTGTGTTCCTTCAGAATCCCTCCTTTTCCCTTCTCTGCCACATATTCTGGAAAGGGAGAGCGAATAGTGTTAAAATTTCAAATTCTTTCCAGCTTTTCTATAAATCTAACTTTGTTTTAATAAAAATCACAATAGGAGTCTTAAAAAATGTAAAAACATTGTCCAGAAATAAAAGCACTTTAAAATGATGTTACAAATGAGGAAATAAGAAAACAGTGAACACATCAGTACAAAACCAGGCAAAGTCCATGGGCAGAGAATGCTCATCCCCCTAAAATGGCTAATAAAGAGACTGAAATCTAAATCTTACTAATAATCAAATAAATAAATGACAAAATAGCATATTCATTTACATTAATTTTTGGCAAAGATTCAGAAGACAATATCATGCTAAGAGTTTAAATATTAGAAGACAATATGATGCTAAGAGTTTAAAGCTTTTTGAAAGTAGACACTAATATATTGCTGAAAAATGTACAGATTTCCTTGTAACTACTGCAATATTAAATCTACATTATTTTTGATGTAGCAACTTATCTAGAAATTAATACTAAATAAATAAATGAACAATGGCAACAACTTGGGAGCAATATAAATGTCTGTCATTAGTAAACTAGTTAACTATCTAATGGTTCGTTCTTATAAAGGAATCACCAGAGGCCATTTAAATGGTAAAGGTTATCTGTATGAATTAAGTGGAAAGAAAAAGAGTGAACGAAAAGGAGATACATATAGAATGATTTCTTTTGTATACAAAAATAATCCAGTGTGTTTTTCAGGTATAGGAAGAACTGGAAAAAAACTATATAAAATTTAAGTAAAGTTTTCTCTGGGAATGGAAGTAAAACAGCTTTCACTTTTTACTATATATGTATTTAATTTTACTAAAAAATATTTACTACTTTTATAATTTCAAATGTTTTCATTTAATAATAATATGTATATATTCTTATTAAACTTATATAGTTTTCTATGTCCCTCTAAACATATGCACTGATACGGTTTGACTCTGTGTCCCCACCCAAATCTCATCTTGAATTATACTCCCATAATTTCCATGTGTTGTGGGGGACACCTGGTGGGAGATAATTTGAATCATGGGGGCAGTTTCCCCTATACTATTCTCATAGTGGTGAATAAGTCTTACAAGATCTGATGGTTTTATCAGGGTTTCCACTTTTGCATCTTCCACATTTTCTCTTGCCACAACCACGTAAGAAGTGCCTTTCACCTCCCACCATGATTCTGAGGCCTCCCCAGCCATGCGGAACTGTAAATCCAATTAAACCTTTTTCTTCCCAGTCTCAGGTATGTCTTTATTAGCATCATGAAAACAGACTAATACATGCACTAAGAAAAAAATCCTAAAAAATATACTACAAGGTGTTAGAGTCATTCTATAACCACAAGAAGTCTTGTAAAAAATTTGTTCATCTGATTTTTCTAATTTTGGTACAATTATTTGTTATAAGCTGTGTAACAAAATACTTCTAATAAACTCCTGTTTAGGTAAAATCAATATAACAAAAAATTACTTAAATAGTATAAAATAGTCAATCTCTACAATTTTTTTTTCCAAATGCTGACAATAACAATGACGTAAATACAGTCACTAGGGGGACTTCTGCTTCTTGCCCAAAGAAGCCAGGCTTATGCTTGCTCATGAAAGAATGGCAAAACTGGACAAAATGAACGAAACAACAGTTTTCAGACCTTAGGCAACAGTTAGCTTAGCACGGTGATTAGAGAAAATGAATGCAATGAGATGACGCCTATGGTTGCCCCAGTGCACATGCTGGAGAGTTTCCAGGTCCCAACATAAGGAGGAGGGATCACTGCCTGACCCCAAAGTCTCCCTAAGTTGAGGAGATGGAGCTGGGAATTCAGGGAGGTTAAGGCAACTAGAATTTGCTGAACAGAGGGAGACAGTGGCCCAGAGAGGGAACTCAGGGACATCTGCACAGGCCCCATCTTGAGTCTTCAGCTGAGTGTTGATCAGCCTGAGGAAGGTGAGATTTCTGGGAAAAAGCTGGAGGAAGGAATGACAAAGACACAAGAGGAAACTTTTGGGGGTGATATATATTTGTGTACTATCTCAGTTTTGGTAATTTTCTCACAGATGTGTATACCTATATCAAAATTGACTAAATTTTGTAATTTACATGTAGTTTATTATATATTTTTTTCCAGTGGAGTTTTAAAAACAATTTTGTAAAGAAAAAAAGTATGGTGAAAATGAACTGATGGGATAGGATATTACTCAAATTAGCTCTTTGTGTAAGCACAGTACAATTAACATCGATTTACATTTACATCTCTTCAGGTTAACAAGAAAACAAGTAAGGATGCCACCAAAAACACCTATATAATTTACATCCAAATGTAGTAAATTACTTTGAAAAATATTGGAAGTTTTTCCCTAGCAGATTAAAGTTTTCCTAACATGTGACTTTAATCATTGTCCTATTACTCTAAGAAATTGTAATTCACTAATAATACATAAGGCCATAGACCTGTGTCTGCCCCCTCCCTCAATATCAATAATACTCAACATTTGTAGAAGGTATATAAATGTTATGCACTTCAAGAAGAGAAGTATGCCAAGAGAGGTAATAATGCATGAGATAGAGTCTAGAGAATTTAGAACAAGCCTTGGTTTAGATGAAAATTAAGGGCTTCAGGGCTATTCTTCCAGTAGGACATTTGTAGAACAGGAAAGCCAGGTGACCATATTCTATAGGGCAGGCCTGAGCTTTATCTATTTCGTGGCTGGATGTTGCATGTTCTCTGAATCAGCAAATTGTCAGTGGGAGAAATTTATCTATATTGACTGCTCTCAACCAGCTTATTTAAGATAAAATAGTACCTTGGCAGGCAGCTGAAGAGATTTTTTGGTCCTGTATTGGTCTAAGTAATGGATGATTGATCTACAGTTAAACTGACCTGAAGGTCAGACTTCTAGGATTTCTCTCAGTCTCATGTTCTGAATCCATTGTTGTCTTTTAGGAATGGTTATATCAGAGGTACCTGACTCATCTTTGGCCAGAACAACAAGAGCAAATCTGGTATTACAGTATGTGGGCTGCAAATATAACATAATTAGTGCCTCCATATTTTGCTCTGCAGATTGTTCCTGAATTATGGTCCCACAGTCATGCTGCCTTGCTCACTGGAAGTTTCTATAATGAGAATTTAACCCACTTGTTTACACTGGAACTTAGTTCATAGGTTCTCATCACATTTATTTCAGGCTTTCAGGTAAAATATCCTGCCTATTTGAGCTTACAACATTTTTATTTCTTATGTAAACATGTGTGTATCTGTATGTGTATTTTAATCAATCAAATGACAGATTCTCAGCTTCTCGAGGACTATGCCGAAAAACCTAAAGGATAATCCAGATTACAAATAGCACATTCTGTTCAGTGAATTGGGCTTTCATCCCATTATCAGACAATGCCATTTGGTTCTTTAAAATTAATCAATGGGAATGTTTCACATGAAAGGGATTACTTCTTCCTATGCAAGTCAAAAAATTGGAAAACAAATGAACATTTAAAGCCTACTGGAGCCCACCTATTTGCCCCCTGAAAAGATTATGCTATTCAATGACTGGAGTGATTTAAAGAAGTAGTGTGATGTGTGAATTATTGGCTATCAAAAAGAACTTGTGGAGGAGACTTCATAAAATGAACTTCTAAGAAATACCCCTTGAGAAATGGTGCTGAACTCTAGGAAACAAATAGAACTATTTCTGTTTAACTGTAAGGACAGCTTCTGTGTTTCCTTAGGCAAACAGATTTCCTGTGGTCTAGAAATGTTTTGTCTACCACAGAGGTGGATTTACTGTGAGGCTAGGAAGGGTGAAGCTTCAGGGCCTCTCACTTGCATGAGCCCCTTCCTAAGGCACTGGAAAAGGCTCGAGGGGTGGGTTGGCATGATACTTTGCTTTTGGAATTTTGCATGAGTGAGACATTTTAACTGCAGAAGTTTAAGATCAATGTCTACATACTGATTTTGCCTTTATCACACTTTCCCCTTGGGTTAGGTAGCACTGGGGTGACTGTGGGCCATTTTGGGATCTGGCTAATTAGAAACTGAGTTAAAGATACATTTAGTTTCAGTTTGGTGTGATTATATTCTTGTGGTTCTCAGTCTCCTCCCTGTACTCTAAGGTTCTTGCTGGCTGTCTAGGTGTAGCTTCCACGAACACGCCTGATTACCAGGGTGCTGGTAACATGAAAGTGCAAGCCCAGAGATCACTCCAAAATCAATGTGCCCAGAGCTTCAGGCACCACAAGTCTGTGTGGAGTGAAGGAGACACAATGTTCAAAACATGTAAAGCCAGGAACCACTCTTTGAAAAATTCTTCCAAATCTTACAGTTCACAAACAAAAGACATTTGACAGAAATATTTCCCAAGTTTGGTCACAGTCCTAAGAATGTATATGAAATCACCCCAAAAAATTGAGAAACTTGATGTAACTTTTCTAAACTATCGGTAATAAAATGACAGATTACAATCAATCATACTAGAGAAAAGACTGCATTATCTTGTTATTCTCAACATAGAAAACATAATAGAATCATGCAAAATGAAGAGGCAATCAGAGAATAAACAGCCAAAACTACAGAGCCAAAAAAATCATAGAAATATATCAAGCAATTAATTTTCTAAAAATGAAGTTAATTTTATAAATTTTGTTATCCTTGCAGAATTTGTCAGCTTTATTAATTTTATAATCTGGTGTGATTTATTTTTATATCCTAAATAAATATTCAATCTCCACATTCAATACATATTCCAATGATGTATCCACTTCTCTTAAAAGGGACTCCTCGAGTTGTATAACCCATCAGTTGGTTTAAAGCCTGGACCCACTCCTTGTCAACTACAGTAGTTTCCCTGGGATATGAAGAGGTAACTTCCTTTATATTATGACTAAGTAATAAAATGGATATAAATCTATTAGCCGAACTGCAAATAGTGATATTCAGCATTTTAAGGGTCTGATTCTGTTGGATACACAGAAATATAAATAGGCCAAATCCTATGACAAATAAATTAATCAATTGATAAAATACTGTATCTTTTTCTTGATTACACTAAAAATTTAAAATATTATATTCCTTATACAACATTTTAAATTTAATTTGCCTTGTAAGTGTTGGTTGTATATGCATAGTTCTCCAGAAATATGTTTTTAGCTATCTTTACATATAAAACTGGGTTTTAGGTCCTCGATTTGTGGCAAATGTTTTGAACACTTGTTTGGCTTAAAATTCACAAACATATAAACTAGCAATGACATCATGATAGGCTTTGTGCATTGCTTACCAAAAGTGATAAAATTTGTAGACAATAGGCCAGGTGCGGTAGTTCATGCCTGTAATCCCAGCACTTTGGGAGGCCAAGGCGGGCGGATCACGAGGTCAGGAGATCGAGACCATCCTGGCTAACACGATGAAACCCCGTCTCTACTAAAACTACAAAAAATTAGCTGAGCGTGGTGGCACGAGCCTGTAGTCCCAGCTACTAGAGAGGCTGAGGCAGGAGAATCGCTTGAACCCGGGAGGTGGAGGTTGCAGTGAGCCGAGATTGCGCCACTGCACTCCAGCCTGGGCGATAGAGCAAGACTCTATCAAAAAAAAAAAAAAAAAAAATTGTAGACAACATATTTAACAAGTCTGTCATACTTGTTCAGCTCCATAATCCTTACTACAAAATGCACATAATCTGGCATATTCACAGCCTTCAACTTGAAATGGAAGCTTTCATCAAGTTCATCAAATTACACAAATCACACATGACAAAGGAGAGACCACAAAGCTGATGTACATTTATTAATAATTTATATGTTAATATCGGTAAACTAAAGCCAAATATAAAAATGAAACATATCATCAATGAAATCTTCAGATAATAAGGATAAGATTATTATTTTAAAACTGTAAATTTAGATACACTGAGGTCTGTATAATTCGTAGTAATACTTCCTATCTTTATATATTATTCATATATATACATTTTAAATGTATTTTTGAAATTAGGGATTTTTCAAAGTTTTTTTAAAAAAAATTAAAATAGTGATTTTAAATATACCTATACCTGTTTAAATATATCTGTAAAATGTTCAGGTTATAACACACATTAAATAACTAAAATTCGTCTTAAACCGTATCTTCTGCCACATCATTACACGTGCAGGAGATAACTGCAGATAAGACTGAAGAAGGTTGGAAGCTGAAGGTTTGCAGAGAACAAATGTTTTCGATACTTCCAGTTGTGAAAACACTTTAAGTATTCAGAAGAAAAGGTTGTATCATAAAATTATACATATGTGTTCACATTTAAAACCTCAATATTCTATAAAGATCTAAATTAAAATTAACTTAGAAAGTAATTTTGTCTTATGAGATGACTGAATGGAACTATTAAACACATAACTTATTTATATTATTTTATTTTTACATATCTTTGCAGGAAAAGGTATATGTAAAACGAGGTAGAACTAAATCAGTGATCCTTAACCCAGAATCACTACACTGTAATAGAAATATGAATGTGATTCCAGTGGTACATGTAAGTCTAAAATTAAATGCAAATTCTCTGTGTGATTATGTGTATATGTAGAGTTTCCGTAAGAGCCCTGCTACATCTACTTAGACTCTTGGATGATTCCAGAACTTCTAATAGAGTAAAACACACAAACCTTTTAGAAAATAAATTTCACTAAGAAGAAAAAGAAATGAAGTTCTAATTGTGTTGGTAGTGTCCCAGTCCCACCCACACATCACAAGAGAGAGAGAAAAAAAAATTCCAAGAAGGATTTGATAATTTCAAGGAACAAAGTGCTCAGGAGATATATTCACTGAACAATTCCCCAAGTGCTCATGTGTGAGCAATTCAAAAATTCTAAAAATACTCTTCAGTGACATCTCAATAGTTCTTCAAAATATGAGATTGAAAAACAAGTCCTTTTTCCAAGTCACACCCTTAAATATGGTTAACATTTTCATTACACAATAATTTTGAAGAGTTTTTGAGCCTATGGATACCTTAATAACCAAAATACTATGAATGTGAGCTTTTGTAGTCATTAAAGAATAAAGAGGATGACTAATGATTAATTTAAAGGTTATGAAAATGCTCTTGAATATTAATGATTAAACACACTAACTGATAGGCTGCATTTGGATCAACATTGACAGCAAGCTTCTTGTGAAGTCTGCTGGTCAAGTTATCATATCAGAGGTGCAGAAAGACAAGAAAATTCTCAAAAATGCTTCCACAAGAAGAATCTTTGAAGTAATTTAGGCATCTAGCCTCAAAAAAAAAAAAAAAAAAAAAAAAAAAAAAGGTTTAATGGAGGAAATTATTGCTGTATTCACTTTTATTATCAAGGCTAAGAAAGATTATTAGAATTATTTTGTATCTTTCTAGCAACACGCCTCATACCAAAGGAAGGAAGTGGCAGGGAAACAATTCATTACAAAGAATATTTTTCTAAAAATGAGTCCTAGGCAACAAGGAAAGAGCTTGTCTTAAGAGTTGATGTTCTCTCCTGAAAAGGCAATTTTAAGCATCAACAACATTCTGAGATGGATTTCTACACTGAGTGGGAAGTTGGATTCTTATATATAGGAAATCCCTGTCAGTACTTAAATTCTATGATTCTACGATTTATTAAGAATAGCCACTTGCGACTACATAGGACACAACCTGAAAACAGGGCAGCTGCCTACGGAAGGCCCTCAAATAGTTATGAGTGAATGCCGAATGTGAGGTGAAGAAACAGAGAGGTCATTAGAAAGGAAGTTGTGTACAAAACACAAGATTATACTGCCTTGGTGAATTTTGAACCACAGCCAAATTACCTTCTTCTCTGAGAAGATATGAGGAAGAGAATAAAGCTCTTCAAGGCAACAGCATGATATAAATCTAAAGCATTTTCATACTTTGGGTGTATGCTTGCATGCAGAAGTGTGAGCGGGGGGAGGAATCTTATAGGTGATAAGAAAAAGACGTCAGCAGGGCAGAGTGGTGAATGGCCTTCAAGATAAGGATAAGTAATTGAAATTGGCTAGGAAAGCAATAGGGAGCCAGAAGAAGGAATTGAAATGAGTAATGGGAAGCTAAAAGATTAGAAAAGCTAGACCGATTACCTTGGGAGGCAGGATTTTTAAATGATTAGAGATGGTAATGGCCAAAGGGGAGATTGTAGAATCGACGTAGGAAACAAAGACAAGGATGTATAGACCTATTCCCGAAACAGGAATAGTACCTTCATGAGGTCCCAGAGAGGCAGTTTGTAATAACAAAAAGGAGGCCTTCACTGAAGCCTGGGAGTTATATAACACTGGTCTAGGATGGCATGCCTACATGTCACCCTCGCTTGGTATCCATCAAGAAATGTTTGTTGCATGAGTGAAGAAAAAAACACAGTTCTATTCTTACATAAAATAATCATTTAAAATCACCAGTTGGGGAAACAACAATCAACTATTAGATTGTTAAAATGTTGATAGTTTGTCAACTTTTTTCTTAGCAATGACCCAATGTCACTGTAGTGTTTCTTCAGAACTGCTTAGACTTTTGTGTACAAGACCATCAGTTCTTAAGTTCTAAGCCTGAAAACAAATGTTCTTTATCTTGAATTTGTTTTCAATGTACAAAAGGTTTACATGAAAAATACAGGCAGGCTAATATTGCAAACAACATGTAATTTCAAAGAGGAAAAACATTCAGTACTTTCCCTCCCACTTTTTAAATTAGATTCAGTAACATGATTAACTTTTACCCACATGTTTTCAGAACTAAGATGAATAAATTAGAGGGGTGGTTCAATTTAAAACACCTTTTCCTTTTAGTAAATCTAACGTTTATGGTAGTCAATAAAAGAATTGCTCTTTTAGTCACAGAAAAGCCTCAGAAGCTAATTCTTCTCTTCCATTGATTGATGCAAATTATCTTTACAGGGAATTAATTTTAATAGTTAATGAAATGAGGAGGCTGAAGATGCAGAAATTAGTGCCTTGAGTTATCTTTGTGTGTCTGCAAGGGCTAACTCTGCACTCTGCTGTATAGCCAGCAATGACAAGTATCCTGAATTGACTGAGGAACAATCTGAAAAAAATTCACAGGGATCTTAAAAGACTCAGCAGCCTTTAGCCAATATCCATTCTTAAGTGTGATTTAAGTGACACTTCCAAGTCTTATAAAAAAAAAAATAAGTAAACATAACTTTAAATACCTAAGATTTCTGGTTAGTAAGGTCTACCTTGTTTAATGTTATAGTCGATTTTATTGTAGCAGCTTGATAAAAGATCACTACTTAATAAACAAGGTCATTCTGTTACCAATTTGAAATGTTGATTTCATGTATCTATGCACTTGCTTCTCCACAATTTGATGTTTTTGTGGTTGCCTCAGAAGCTGTGCAATAGCTAAATAAAGAAGAAAAAAATGTGACTAACCAGGCAACTGAACAACAGCCCAGCCCAAATGAATGTGTTGTTTTTATAAAGTGCTATTTGTATACATTCATTAATAAACTTTTATTTTATAAAAATAATTGCTAAATGAGAGCAAACCTTTTCAAATCAATGGACTGTTTCATTCTTTCTCAACCTCTAATACAGAAAACAAAGATCTTTTATGTCATATTTAGCACATGCTCAATAAATGTTCTTTATTTTTTATTTTCTTTAATACCGAGTGAAAAAATAATTTTATCTGACCTTCCTTCCAAAATTTTATTTGGCTGACAGAATGCTAGGCTTACATTGACAGGGAAGGTCACGTGGAGTACTTGGGTCATTCAATATATGAAACTTTTCCATGGAAAATACTAATAATTATAATTGTTGAGTGTAATAATAATCCTTATCTTGACATTAAAAGAAGTGCTGAGTTTTATGAAAATGATTATTTCCCTTCCTTCCTTATGATAACTAATGGCCTAATTCTTAAAAGTATTTTTGGAGAATCACTAGATTAGGGGACAGAAAGAAAGAAAAAAAGACAGAATAAAAGAAGGAAGGATTCTATCCACATGGCATTTCTCAGTGTCTGCTGGTTCCAAAATATAGCACCATTTGTAGTGGATGATGTGAAGATTCCCCTTCAAGAATGAAAGACTCATTTTCCTAGATTCCACAAGTGCTCTCAGCTGTCAGCCCTCTGTAAATTGCCTTAGCTAAAGAACACCATTTTGTTCCAGCATCTACTATCAAGTGACCAAGAATATAAAGGCCTAACCCTCTCACCCAAATTTAGGACAACTCTCAAGGGCATGCCAGCTTCAGAACTCCCTATTGGCTCTGCTGAGGCCTTCCTCAAGACTGCATTGCAGACCAGCTTCTTCTACCTGGTCCCATAATTCTGCCTTCTTCCATCCCCTCCATAGGTGTTGGTCCCAAGAACAGTCTCAAATATGCCTCTTGCTACCCTATCTCTTCTTCCTCAGAGGCAGTCTGCTTCTCTTGGAAACCTAATCTGTGAAGCACTCACTGACAACATTGAAAATACACCATTAGTCTCTGCCTGTGGCCATTCATTCCTTACAAGAGTTTACTACTAAAACTAAGCTACTGAAAAAATGAAGCTTAGACAAATTTTCACTTCTCCATATTTCCCCTTATGCACGTCTATCTCCTTTGATAGAATGCCACATAAGTATTCACACATATCAGCCTAGATTCTTTGCTTGCCCAACATGTTTGTGTTGTGTGCTCAGGATGTGTTACAATAAGCATGTGGAATACACTAAGAGAATTTGCCCCTGCAAAATATACAAAACTTTCACGGCTAATATTGATATCAATTTAAAATAGATATCAATGTTAACATAATTAAAAGGTGTGCATTTCACTGTGGCTTTTAAAATTTCCTTATGATTGTATATTTGTTTGAGAGATCTCAAGACTTCATTGTTTACTCATTCTTTTTCCCAGAACAGCAATCATAAAACCTTGTCTCCTCAACCATTCTTCAAATCTCAATACTTTCACTAATTGGAGCTCAGGAAACACTCATTTCAACACTCAATTCAGATCTTATTGCATATTTTTTCTTTTAATTCCATCAAGGAAACTGTCAGAAATATAAAAGCAGTTAACATAGGATTAACAAACAAAATGCTGAATTCTTTTATTTAGTAAGCCAGTGATTCTCTCCATGCCAAGTAAATATCTTAGTATTGCACAGCACATAAACTGAACTTATCCAACTGTTTGGTTATGCAAAACAAATCCATTGATATTTAATAATAGTAATTAGAATTTAAGTGTCACATTCCAGAAACATTTCCATCCAAAAAAGACACTTTATAGAAATACTAATTTTTTAAACTGAAAGATATCATCCAACATTTCAAAACTGAAACTTGTAAAATATAACTATTAGTTAGGTCTACATAGATGCACATTGAACTGACTATTCTTCAAATAATGTTAGCAAAAAATTTCGTTTTTTTTGTTGTTGTTGTTTGAGACAGAGTTTCACTCTGTTGCCAAGGCTGGAGTGCAGTGGCACAATCTCTGCTCACTGCAAGCTCTATCTCCTGTGTTAAAGCAATTCTGCCTTAGCCTCCCGAGTAGCTGGGACTACAGGCACCCGCCACCACGCCCGGCTAATTTTTGTATTTTTAGTTGAGATGGGGTTTCGCCACTCCCCGCCCAGCAAACAAATGTTTTTAAGGGCAGTAATTTCATGTGAGACTGTAATATAACTAAATTCCTAAGAGATTATTTGAATCCACCATGGTGAAAGTGATGTTTATATGTAGAAGTGGGGTGTGGTGTAAATAAACAATAAGCAGGACATGGTACTCTGTAGGACTGGAGATTCAGTGACAAGTCAAACAAGGAGGAGAGAATTCATACTTCAAAACACTTCCTATTATCAATTATTGCACATAGGATTTGTCCCAATTCTGCACTTGCCCAGTTTATTCTCAGAAAATACTTCAAGATTATGAAATTAGAACAGTTACTTCAAATGTATGCTTAACTATAATTCTAAATTAATTCATTACAATATCTATTTATGAGGGGGGAAGGAGAAAAGAGTGGAAAGAGAGAGAGAGAGGAGGGAAGAAGGAAGAGGAAAAGGGGGAAAGAAGAAGAAGGGAAGAGAGAGAAGGGGAGAGGAGAAGGGTGGGAGGGGAAAAGGGGAGGGGAGGCCAGGTGTGGTGGCTCACACCTATAATCCTAGCACTTTGGGAGGGTGAGGCCTGCAGATCCCTTAAGCCCAGGAGTTCAAGGCCAGCCTGCACAACATGGTGGAACCCCATCTCTACAAAATATATAAAAATTAGCCAGGCATGGTGCCATGCACTTGTATCCCCAGCTACTCTGGAGGCTGAGGTGGGAGAATGGCTTAAGCCCAAGAGGCAGAAGTTGCAGTAAGCTGAGATACTGCTACTGCACTCAGCTTGGGCAACAGAGCCAGACCAAGTCTCAAATAAATAAATATAAATAAAATGGGAAGGGGAAAGGGAGAGCAGGGGAGGGGAGGAGGGGAGAGGGAAGAATAAAATAATAATGACTCTCATCACCTAGCATTTTTCAGTACTTGCTGGTTTCAGACTATATTACCATATGCAAAAGAGTTGAGAGTTTCTCACCTATTACCTGCCCCTGGTCATTCGTCCTTGACAAAAGCATTAGTTTACTGACAGACTTTGTGGTTTGAGGTACTTTGTTAGCACGATTGCCTCCCATCCTATGTGGAGGTGTTGATTTGTATCAGGAAGGTCATGACTGGTTCCTCCCAAACTATTGGTCCAATAAATGAGGAGAGGTCACTACTTAGGAAAATTGTTCTATATTTAGTTTTAACAACTTTATAGAGATACAATTCAAATGCCACACAATCTGCCTATTTAAAATGTACAATTCAATGACTTTAGTGCATTCACAGAGTTGTGTCTCCATTAACACAATTTAGAATATTTTCACTACACCCCCCAAACCCTTTGGCTCTCAACCTTCAGTTCCCCATATCCCCTCCAACCCTAGGCAATCATTAATCTACTATAGAGTTGTCTATAGTGGACATTTCACTTAAATGGAATCATGAAATTATGTCATTTTGGCTTCTTTCACTTAGCATGTTTTCAAGGTTTATACATGTAATAGCATGCATTGATACTGAATTCTTTTTTATTGTTGAATAATATTCCATTGTATGAATATACCACATTTGTTTATCTGTTCATCAGTTGATGGCTATTTGGATTGTTTCCACTTTTTGGCTATTATGAATAATGTTGCTGTGAACACTTGTCTACATGTTTTCAATTCTTTTGGGTATATACCTAGAAGTAGAATTGCTGGATCATATAACTCTGTGTTTAACAATTTGAGGAACTGCAATATTCTACGTTTTTTTTCAACCATTGCCATATATCAAAAAAATAATTCTCTGAAAAAAAATTTAATTCCAAAGTCTGTCAGTATTGGTTTTGTTTGCGGCCACACATCTTAGACCAAAGCTCCTATTTAAAATTGTCTTAGTTGTTTAATGAATTAACACTGTAAGATCTTGATGTGCAAAAGAGATTCGTTAGATAGTCTTTCTTCTTGATATAATGTTCCAAATATTGCCAATAAAAATTAACTTAATTCCTTGAAGGTAGAAGCACTTACTGATAAGTTCCTCAGTGCAATACCTTTAGTGTTTTTTGTTGTCCTGGAACTTCAATATAAAATGTAATGCTGGAAAAATAATGCCACTAATAAAAATATGCAATATTTTACATCTATGTAATTGTTTACAACTTATCAGTAACTCCAACCTGAATATATTCACTTCACCCTTAGAGCAGTCATTTCCAACCTGCTTTATTTTGCTGTTGTTGTTGATGAGTTTGTTCTGTTTTGTTTTATTTTAGGCTTTAGCAGCCTGAAGCCATGGTTTTTAGCTTCTGTCTCTGTTGATAAGTGGAAAAGACGGATGAGGAAGGAGGTTTTCTGGCCCAACCAGAAACAGAAACTAAGAACCCATGACTGTATTTTCTCCCTTGGACACCCCCACCTTAGAGCATTTAAGCTAAAACTTCTCTAATAAAAATGATAAAATTAAGATTTAAGCAGGCTAAGCACTTCTAAATATTAAATAGATAGTTACACAGCTGGCTGGAACCTCATACTCCAAAGTTCAAGTCTAGATCACTTCAAGTTATATCTGTTCTAGGAGTTAAAGGAATAGTGCCCGGCTATGTTCATTTGTCCAGTCTCTACTGTCACCTTGCCTTTTTACTTCCCCCTCTCCTCCTACACACACAATACTCAGGTCACATGCTCAATTCATGCATATGCATATACAGCAAGTGCACACACCACACACACGTTTTCTATATACCACAGACACAGATGTACATTCCTCATACACAATCACCTCACAGACACACACATTCCACATACAGACACCTCACACACACTTCGGTCACAAAAAAACTCATGCACATGACATTCAAATATATATACATCACACACAGACTTCACATACACATTCACACCTTATACACACATACAATCAACTCACATATATACACACTCACAGAAGGGAAGAAAAGTTGTGAGTTTGCACCACCAGATTACAAGGTATTGGACCAAGGTTTCTAGGGAGGGGAAGTAGTGTGACAAGGACACTCATCCAAATCTCTCTTAACCTTCCTTTCTCCAGTGCTGGCCAGATAAGTGGAGTCAAGATATGCTTTCAATCTTATTAGAAAGCATCTGTTAAATCCACGTGTCATGTGGCTGACCAGAAAGCAGTTATAGCCAATGACACAGATCTGCTCTTAGGGAAAGAAAGTAGGAGTCCCTATCTCAAATCTAAACCACAGGTAGGATGCAGCACAGGAGGATGTGGGCATTCCTAACCCCTTAGCCATATTGTCACCACTACTTGTGAGAACTTTAGGAGGTTTCTTAAACTTTGAAACGTCAGCATCTTTATTATGATAATAATACTTACTGGCAAGTTAGGGGAAAAAATCACAAGTCTTGTATGGAATTGGGTGATTCTGCAGAGTTGCAATTGTGACAAATAAATTATACTTTCTGAGACACTCTTCAGTTTTAGCAATTACAATAGCAAATAATTATTATTCATAACAGTATTAACATAGCAAATGGTCATATTCCTTATAGAGATAGCACTTCCAAGTAGTCTTTAACATTTTTTCTAATTTGTCATTTCAATCTCTCAGAAAACATTGTCTTCTACAATACCTGCCTTTTACAATTGTCCTAAGGCCTAAGATCAAATACGCCACATAAAATATGAGGCACGTGGCAAGAATTCAATAAATGGTAGCTACTACTACTATTACAGCTATTTTCATCCCAACCAAATATATACTTGGAAATGTAATTGCAACACAAGATATTTTGGGATATTGAAAGGACAAATTTGAAAAACAAAATAAAGACTACTCGGAAGTGCTGTCTCTATAAGGAATATGACCATTTGCTATGTTATGAATACTGTTATGAATAATAATTCTTTGCTATTTTAATTGCTAAAATTGAAGAGTGTCTCAGAAAGTATAACTTGTCACAATTGTTAACACCATCGCAACTCTGCAGAACTGTACAATTCCATACAAGACTTGTGATTTCTTCCCCCATCTTGCCAATAGGTAGATTTTTTCATCACCAATAAATTAAGGCTATGCCTGTGCCTTACTCTCCAAATCATTAGCGCTCAAATAAATCTAAATCACTGAACAGAAGAAAGTTTTAAACAAAAAATAAATTTCATCATTTACTTTCTAAAAATAACAGCAGCTCTGCACATTTGCCTGTAAGCTTATAGTAATTATGCCATTCATATATACTATCTAAACATTTATATATAGTATATACATGGAACATATATACAATCTATATACTTTAACTCAATGAGGAGATATTGCTAACCTATTGATATTTAGTTCTTGCAGAATATTATTCAATAAAATCACAATTCTTCTTCAAACTAGTTCACGCTTATGTTATTAGTTAGCTCACAAGAGCAGTTTTATAAAATAAATTAAAAGATAATAAGTCTTCAAAGAGTGCTAATACATTCTGCATGTAGGCTTTTTCTGAATCACACTTTTATTGTATAAACACTGTTTGACATTTAGCAATCCAAATTTAATCAATGTTTTGTGTTATTCCTCTGCAAATTAACACAATTCTTATCACAGATACTGAAATATTTGAATTTCCTTATTACATAAAAATTTCTGTTGGCTTTAACCTCCCTATGTAAACTTATAAGCTGGTTTAAGGGGAAACTGAACTAATCCTGTGCTAGATTATCCTTAAGGTGAAGCTTAATAAACGTTTATTAAATAGAAAGCAACGTAAAAAATAATTATAAATATACCATTTACTGTTCGCTTACTCTATGCCAGGTATAAGGATAACAAATTTTTAAATATATCTTATTTAATCCTTTAAAAAAGCATATGGTAGTGATATTATTTTCTGCAACTTTTAGATTTAAAAAAACCCATGAATACATTATTTACTAAAGTGTCACACCTAGCAAGTGTTGATCCTGGGTTGCTGAATTCAAACCCTCAAGTCTGGAAACTCTATTCCATCTACCTAAGAACCCAAAATGGAGAGTCAGATTTTTTTTTTTTTTTTTTTTTTTTTTGAGACGGAGTCTCGCTCTGTCGCCCAGGCTGGAGTGCAGTGGCGCAATCTCGGCTCACTGCAAGCTCCGCCTCCCGGGGTCACGCCATTCTCCTGCCTCAGCCTCCTGAGTAGCTGGGACTACAGGCGCCCGCCACCACGCCCGGCTAATTTTTTTTTGTATTTTTAGTAAAGACGGGGTTTCACCGTGGTCTCGATCTCCTGACCTCGTGATCCGCCCGCCTCGGCCTCCCAAAGTGCTGGGATTACAAGCGTGAGCCACCGCGCCCGGCCAAGGGTGGTTTTATATTTATTTTTATAATTTATAATATATTTATATTTTT
Source organism: Symphalangus syndactylus (assembly GCF_028878055.3). Taxonomy (NCBI): domain Eukaryota; kingdom Metazoa; phylum Chordata; class Mammalia; order Primates; family Hylobatidae; genus Symphalangus; species Symphalangus syndactylus. Next base: position 40,093,862 of record NC_072440.2, on the reverse strand, counting down.
ATTTATAATCCCAGGAGCAGTTTGCCAGCACTGCATTTTCATGGTAATATTATCTTTTGTTTGTTTGTTTGTTTGTTTTTGGTCATCTAGCTCCTACAGTGGTACTCCTGAAGATTTAACATACTTTACTTTTACAAAGTTTTAATAACTATAAACATGTTGAACATTTTAAATTTCTGGCAACATAAATAATATTTTAAAATCAACAGATAAAAGGAATTCTGCTCACATTAAATAGCTTTTCATTAGTATTACTTTCTGAAGAGGGCAAATTATCAAATGATGTTTAAAAACTCCATTACCTGCTCCAAGTTAAGGGGCTAGACAAGGCACAGAATGAATACAGTGGGGGTGTGTCATTAGGATGCTAATTTACACAACAAAAATTAATGACAGATAAAGTCAGCAGCATGTTGACATGTCCAGCCCACATGCCCTACATTTTGTCTACTTACAAAGTGACATACGACTCTAGATGTTTGCATAAGCAACATGGAGATTCCCTTCTTTATTGCATGTTTAGGTTGCTAGTAATTGAGTCATACTCCTGAGCTAAATTAGGTAAATAAACTTGTGCATAAGGAAGTTACCATGCAATCCTATTAATTTTCCATATCAAGATATCCAGGAATAAAGCAGAACTTAGACAGATTCTAGAATAAATCACACATACGGCAACATTCTCACTTCTTCCTGGCCCACTGCATCTCTTGCATTCTTCACAGGTTTGTAAAAATCAGGTGAAAATAAACTAAGTGTGGTTCATTTCACACAGGAAAGAAAGTATAAATGAGCATTGTAGGCCAGGATAAAGCTGTGGCTGGGGATAGGCATTCTGTCCTTTTTGCCTGGGGTGCTAATTGTATGAACATTATATGCTATTATAGACTATATTATTGTTCTCAACAATTCACTCTTTTGCCACATGAATGTTCAGGCCTTCGGGGAGGGGGATATATTGCTGAGACGCACTGTCTGGTTAGCCACAAACTTGCTTGGGCTAATGGAATGTGAGTGGAGATGACAGTCTGTCATTTTAGATCAAAGGCTTTAAGAAGCATTACATGCTTCCCCCAGCCTCTTGCCCTTTTCCCTCGGCCACAGTTATGCTGTCAGAGTTCCAACCAGCTGTGTTCTGGGCAAGGTTGAGCCATTTCCTCTACTTTCTTCTAACGGATGGAATGGTCCGACCCATTGAATTGACAGGAAAACAAGAAAATACTTTGGCTGGAAAGAAACTCTTACAAGACCTCAGGCTAAACCCTAAGGAATTCAGACTTCTCTTTGAAAACCTCATTTGTCAATGGTCACAGTTCAGGAGAAAGAACAAGGTATACTGCAACATCTGGGCCTCGTTTTTGCTGACAATGGAGCAGACAGAGTGATTATCTGTAGCCTTATTTGCCCTGAATATCTGTTGTTTGTCAAAACCATTTGACTCCTTTTAGTTTCAGTTTCCCACACATATAATCTTATTACTCATAAAGTTTACACTAAAGCAAGGTTTAAAATGAAATCTCATGAGAATCAAATATCATTTGTACCCTTAGGTTGCCATTCTTAAAAAAGTTACATAAATTCAACAGAAAGAAAGCACTGTTTGAAGAAAACTACCTTATCGTCTCCTTTTAATTGCTTCTAAGAAACTGGGCAAACCACTCTCAATGTAAATAATTTGAACAATTACATATTCATTCTCGTTTAATTTTGTAATATTCCATATGTGAAACAATGGGGTAAATATGGAAGATGAGAGTGGGTGAGAGAGATTCCTAGATTCCAGAAAGACAACTTTTACTTCTGCTATTTATTATTAATTTTCTTCCTTTCAAAATAGTTTTGTAAATTGCAGCTATTTCTAATTCTACTCAAACCTTTGACAAAGGAGATGTATACACAAACACATTAAAGAAAAAAATAAACGGTTACATTTTAAGTTGGAAAATATTATTCCAGTTTAGTATATCCTAAGTTTAAAGAAAGTATTTATTGTGAGCCAAGGCTTCATATTAAATTTTGCAATTTGTCTCCTTAATACTTCTAGAACAAAAGTTAATTATTTCTTAACCACTTACATAGAAAATAACATTTAGAAATTACTCAACTCACTTATTTCTGCTGATATTTTTCTTTTTTTTTTTTTCTTTGAGATGGGAGTCTCACTCTGTCTCCAAGGCTGGAGTACAATGGCACGATCTTGGCTCACTGCGACCTCTGCCTCCTGGGTTCATGCGACTCTCCGGCCTCAGCCTCCAGAGTAGCTGGGATTACAGGTGCCTGCCACCATACCCAGCTAATTTTTGTATTTTTTTTTTTTTTTTCAGTAGAGATGGGGTGTCACTATGTTGGCCAGGCTGGTCTCAAACTCCTGACCTCAGGTGATCCACTTGCCTCAGCCTCCCAAAGTTCTGAGATAACAGGCGTGAGCCATCGTGCCCAGCCTCTGCTGATATTTTTCAAATAGAAAATCAATTTTAAGTTTTTCTTTATCATATGAAACAAATATTGAATAATCATTTTATTTAGTCTGTCTGATGCTTGCTTGATTATAATATTTCTAATAATCTATTAGATTTTATAATAAAAATTATAATAATTGTTTCTAAGCAAATGAACTATTTTACTGTATGTTCAACCTCCCACAGAACCCTGCATAATTTTCTAAATAATGGAATCTATGCAGCAGAAGGATCTATTTATAAATTCACTGCATTTTCAGTGTCATTATTGGGATATATTCCTGAGTAACTGCTGTGGAGACAAAGTGTCAAAATACACAGCAGAAATTTGAACCATATAAAGCCTGACGGGCCTGACAAAGGTTAACAGAATAACATAACATTCAGCTCTACTCCTTTTCTTACCCTCGTCTCATCTCAAAATACATGCAGGAAATGCCTCCATTTTCAACCTCCTTCGCATTCTGAAGAGAATGTAGAACTTTGTTTTAAAATTGAAGCCAATGTAACCAACATTTGCCTATTTTTAAAAGCTCTTCCTTCATTCTGATTGGCTTTAGAAACAGGCCTAATATTGACAAGAAATTTATAGAGTTAGTGAGAGTTTTCATGCTAATATCAGCATTTTATTCTTTTTTGCTCACTCAGTTCCCAAAGATGGATGTATACAAATGCTGTAGAACTTCATACATGCTTTCTTACCCCTTAATTTCCTCCTCCTCAAAAGATTAATAAGAAGCTCTGTTTATTGACGTTTTTGTGGTAAGAGTGATGTAAATATCTCAAGCCATATAATCAAGTTGTCATGTCGGTCTAGGCACCTACAATACAACTAGATCTGTGATTTACCAAGGTGCTATGTATGAATATATTTATTTTGACAAACACAAATCAGTTAATATTTTGACAAGTATATTTTGGTAAGTATAAATCACTTAATAACAGCTTTCATATATATTATTTCATTTTAGGTTTGAGAAGTAGTCAACAGTTGATTCATGAACTGCTTGCCTTGTGTGTAGAAAATTTAGCAGAGAGGAGAAAGAAGAAAGCAAGATAAATAGGCAAATGCCAGACTCATTCCTGCCATAATGGATTCATTTTACCTGTTTTATATATCAGAGCTTTGTGAAAAATGTCATTCGTAAAGAGAGGTTTTCTGATTTTTTAAAAAATAAAATTTGAAAATGTCTAGCAGAGAACTCAGTGCCTAAATCTCAGAAAATATTTAAGGATAGAGAGAAAACATGAAAAACATAAATAGTATCTGCAAATAAGGTTGATAAGTCTAACCTTTCTATACTTAAAAGAAATCCAGCTTCTTAAATGGCAGAGAAAATTCTGCATGCCAGATTACAATGAATATATTCCCCTCATTATCATTATCTTTAGATACTTCCAGTTTTCTGTGGACAGACTTTGTAAAATGCCGTCTATCTCCAAAAAGAATGTTACTAACACCTAAGGAAAAACAAGTTTGTAGAGTCATACATCTAATTACCAATATAAGGTAATGATTCCTTTCATTATCGTGACCCTTTGGCCCTGTGCAGTGACATGTCCCCCTGACATTTGACCCAAATAGTTCACACAAATAAAGTTGCAATGTCTCCGGTCAGACGTGAACTGATTGTCCTCCTAGGCTCTCCTGGGGTAGCAACAATTTGCCACAGCAGAAACTTGAGTGTGCACACTGAGTTCCCTCCAGGTATTTTGGCAAGTTTAAAAGCAACCATGACCTTGTCACTAATACCGATGGACAGACTTCTCTGCTTTATGTTAGCATAGCTGCTGGAGTAAGGTTACAATGTTCTGAGGACTATTATTGATGCTGACATTCCAAACAACTGTGAGTTGATGGAGTAATTATCTTATATTCCTGTGAACAGACTTTTTCTGCCTCAGGTCACTGAACCACTTTTTTTTTCCCAACATAAAATTTCTATCCAAAAAGTGATCTAACCCAACTGAGGAAAAAGATATAACTTCATCACATTCAGAATAATCTCTCCTCAGGTCCTCTACCAAAATCTTACGGTTGGTTTAGTTTCCATATTGCCCATGTATAGAAGCCAACAATTATTGCAGCATAACTTAGTACAAATAAGCTGAAATGACCTGCTATGATCTGAACATTGGCACCCTCCCAAAATTCAAATGTTGAAATCTAATCACCAATGCAACAGTGTTAGGAGGTAGGGCCTTTGGGAGGTAATTAGGTCATTAGGCCTCCAGCCTTGTGAACAGGATTAATGCACATATAAAAGAGGCTCCGTCTTCCAAGTTGTAGCTCCCTTGCCCCTTTTTCCAAGTGAGGACACAGCAAGAAGACACCATTAATGAACCAGAAACCTGGCCCTCACCAGACACCAAATCTGTAGCATGCTGATTTTGGACTCCCCAGCCTCCAGCGCTCTGAGAAATAAATTTCTATTGTTTATAAGCTACCCAGTTTTTTGTTTGTTTTTGAGACAGAGTCTCCCTCTGTCAGCCAGGCTGGAGTGCAGTGGCACAATCTCTGCTCACTGCAAGCTCTGCCTCCTGGGTTCAAGGGATTCTCCTGCCTCAGACTCCCGAGTAGCTGGGACTACAGGCATGCGCCACCATGCCCGGCTAATTTTTGTATTTTTAGTAGAGATGGGGTTTCACCATGTTGCCCAGGCTGGTCTCGAACTCTTGACCTCAGGTGATCCACCGGCCTCGGCCTCCCAAAGTGCTGGGATTACAGCCATGAACCACTGTGCCCAGCCATGCTACAGAGTTTATGCTATTTTATTGTAACAGTCCAAATGGACTAAGACATGACCTATCTTACTATCAGTGCCAAAAAGACTAATTCTACTATTCCCTGGGATCTGAAGATAATTTAATTGGCCTTTCTCTAAAAATAATAGTAACAACAAACAAACAAAAAATCTCCAAAAGTTTATTTTAGAAAAAAGGTCTAAGGAATTCTATATAGTTCTTGGTAATTTATTAAACATAGTCACAAATCTTTTGTTTCTCAGCAAGCAATAAATGGTCCCTGCCTAAGCAGGTTTTTAAAAGTTATTCCAAGGAGAAGCCATACAGTTCTGTCACTGCATTTGGATGCTGTTGCTGTGCACTTTATTCATAGGAATGCATAGCATGGCTTACTGGTACTGAAAAAGACTGCTGAACGGCAGATTTTAAAAAGAGTAAGCAACTGAATTGTAAAAGGTCCTAGCAATGATAGATTCCACAACCCGTTAGAAATTTGCCCCTACAACCCTCCTGACTTCTGAATTCCAAGAAGAGTGATGGTTTATAATTAGAATGATTGTGTTAGGGGCATGACAGATGCTGTCAGCTAGCCTTGATGTCAGAGTAAAATCTATGTTTCCTCGTTCATAGTCAAGCTCTTTTTCCACATGATGGACTGCAGCACCCTCTTTCTGATTACAGGCACTAGGCCTCATTGCATGTTGTAAACATATATAAGGCAGAGCCTAGGTGCGTGCAGATGATAATGTGTCAGTCTGGGTCAAGTGACAGCTTACGAAATGTCAAAATGAACAACAAAAACAGAGTAATTCTATGAAATGGACAATGCGGGTGGATATTACATATCAATATTATTAATGTCTAACTCAAAAATTTGATTTGCCACTGAAGTCCATTTAGCAAAACATACACATTGTCAGTCAGCCTGAGAATTTTCACTAGGCTTACCCCAATTCCCTCCTAGAATTTTTTTGGGGGGGGAGGTTCCGAAGGCATTATTTTTATTGTATTGTATTGTATTGCGTTGCATTGCATTGCATTGCATTGTATTGCATTTTTTGAGACAGAGTCGCACTCTGCCGCTCAGGCTAGAATGCAGTGGTGGGATCATGGCTCACTGTAGCCTTGACCTCCTGGGCTCAATTGATCCTCCCACCTCAGCCTCCAGAATAGCTGGAACTACAGGTGCACAGCACCACTTTGCTTCCAAGTTAGACATAACTACTTGCATGGTCTGCTTATATTCAAACTCAGCAAATCACACCCAGCATCTCCTCCCAATTTAGCATCTTCTCATGATATCTCTATTTCTGTTCCTGGATCATTATTCTCCCAGTCATTCAGACCCGAACCTGAGAATCATCTTAGATGTCTCACTCTTTTTCAAGCACCATATTAGTTTGTGTAATATGGTATCAAAACTTTGAAATTTCTGTAGCATCTGTCCCTGAGTCTTTCCATATCTATGGTCATCAAACTTAGCTCCACATTACCCCTTGCCGAGTCTATCCCACTAGCCTTAATATTTCTTAGATCACACCATCCAGTCGATGTTCCCACGAAACCATTCAAGATGGATCTTCCTGCAGCATTCCATCAATAGCTGCCTGCTAATTCTCTTCATCCTGTACTTGAGCTTAGCAGCTCACTGGCATTTTCCCCAAATTGTACCATACTTCCTGTTTTTGGGCCCTTGTCCAGTGTTCTTTCCTCTGTCTTGAATTTTTCTGTTTATACTTCTGTGGAAATCCTATCCATCCTTAAACCTTAAAGTGTTGCCAGTGTGTCCTTAAGACTGCATATAATGACTATAGCAGTTCAAGTCTCTTTGATGTTGACTGACTGATATTGAGGAAATATGTCAATTCTGTGGGATTCAGGTACTTCTCTGTAATTGGGAGTAAAGGGGGAAGAGGATAATACTTTCCCCGCCTCTGTCATATCTATCATAGAATAATTAAAATGAGCAAAAACTTTAAATGAGATGAATATGTAAAAGAAAGAATAAAAGCTAACATGCTATGCACAGTATAAAGCCTTACTGTGATCATCCTCTTTACTGTTATATATTCACCACATGCAGATGAAGCTTCCTCCTGGGATTCCACTGATTTTCATCACTATTATGGTCAATACTATGACTTCTCTTTCAGAATTAGTTACCAGATATGGTGGCTCATGCCTGTAACTCCAGAACTTTGGGAGGCCAAGGCTGGAGGATTGGTTGAGTTCAAAAGTTCAAGACCAGCCTGAGCAACATAGTGAGATCTTTTCTCTACAAAATTTAAAACAATAGCTAAACATGATGGCGCATGCCTGTAGTCCCAGCTACTCAGAGGCTGAGGCAGGAGGATCACTTCAGTCCAGGAGTTTGGGGCTACGGTGAGCCATGACTGCACCACTGCACTCCAGCCTGGACAACAGAGTGAGACCCTGCCTCAAGGAAAAAAAAAAAAAAAACACGAAGAAGAAAGAATTAGTTTACTGACTTAAAAACAGGCCTACTGAGGGTCACAGATTCTTTTGGAATATACATGCATATTTGGAGGACAGAATCGCAAACTGTTTGACATATTCAATTAGGGTATGAAGAAAATAAAAGGCTTTGGTTGTAATATGATCAGATGGCTAGTTCCCTTTATTCTTTACTTTTGAGATGGAGTTTCGCTCTTGTTGCTCAGGCTGGAGTGCAATGGCGCGATCTTGGCTCACTGCAACCTCTGCTCACCACAATCTCCACCTCCCAGGTTCAAGCAATTCTCCTGCCTCAGCCTCCCAAAAGTAGCTGGGATTATAGGCATCTGCCACCACACCCAGCTAATTTTGTATTTTTGGTAGATACATGGTTCTCCATGTTGGTCAGGCTGGTCTCAAACTCCCGACCTCAGGTTATCTGTCCGCCTTGGCCTCCCAAAATGCTGGGATTACAGGTGTGAGCCACCATGCCTTAGTTCCCTCTATTCTAATGTAAATAAATACTCTAAATAAATGTATAATTCAAAATAAATATTTACATAAATATTGACAGATGAAGTGCTTTTTGACTCATGCTGAAGTTAACTAGCTGCCCCTTGAAAAATTAGTTTTCTCCATTAAATTATTGAAATTTAACTAATTCTGGAGTTTTGCTATGGCATGCTGGACATAACAGGAACCATGGACTTGCTGACAGTCCTAGTCTAGGAGATTTCCTACAGCACCTGAAATACTTCAGGGGAGACCACCGTTTTCATTCCATATTTTGATGTTACAATATGAACCATAAACACTTTCTTTTATTTCTATTTTTTACTTTTTGCAAGACTAAATACCCTCCCCATAGTCCAGAATTGTATTCCTACTTTCTTCCTTTTTCACTTGAGAATGTAGAAACAATAAATAACTCGAGCCTACATTTTATCAGTCAGTGCCACCATTTAAAACACAGCATTTTGGGCATGATTTCATTTAACCCCTTAATTGTATAGTTATGATTCCATAACACTGCACATTGTCTATTCCTTAAAAGTTTCTTAAGTTTTACTTTCACATTATGCAAAATTAATTAATACTCCACTCTGTGGACTCTATGCCACCACATGACTATCAATGAATTCAGAAGAGGCAGTGGCAGTGTTGATAGAATGTAAACATAGCATTATGGTAGAGTACAGACTAGATTATCTGTTTCTCAGTTTTCTCCTCTAAAATATGGAAATAATAATAATATATCTAATTCAGAGTTGTTGTGAAGATTAATTGGTTTAATACATATAAAATGTTTAAAGTAGAGCCTGACACACAAGTACTCTGTAAGTATCATCTATTATTGTTTTGTTATTATTAAAGGACTCCATTATTTCACAAGGAAGGTTAAGCATCATTAATCTGAAAATCCAAAATGCAAAATGTTCCACAATCCAAAACTTTTTGAGTGCTGACATGATGTCGCAGGTGGAAAATTCCACACCTGATCTCATGTGACAAGTCACAGTCAAAACACAGCCAAAACTTTGTTTCACGTACAAAAGTATTTTAAAATATTGTATACAATTATTTTCAGCCTATGCTTATAAGGTATATATGAGACATAAATAAATTTTGTGTTTAGATGAAGGTCTTATCCCCAAGATATCTCACTATGTGTATGCGTGTATTCCAAAATCCCAAAAAAATTCAAAGGTTGAAACACTTCTAGTCCCAGGCATTTACGATAAGAGATATTCAACCTGTATATGTTAAACATATACTAATTCTTAAAGTTTTTGAGAGAAATGTAATTATAATAAAGTGGAAAAAACTCTATCAGGTATGAGTATTAATATTTTGGTTTAATTACTGCAATGATCAACATAGCTACTTTAATTATTATTCTTATGAGCCTTTTTACTTTTTTTTTTTTAATAGATGGGGTCTTGCTATGTTACCCAGTCTGGCCTTGAACTCTGGGTTCAAATGATCCTCCTGCCTCAGCCTCCCAAGTAGTTTGGATAACAGGTATGCACTATTACAACCAGCCCATGCTAATGAGAATTTTAATACATATACACACAACATATACCCACACACTTTCAACACACATTTTCATTATACAGAGTGTTTCCATAGGTAGAGTAGAATGAGATACGAGTTCTGGTTATTTAGCCTGACAACTGCAGCAGAGTCAAATACGGTTAGTGTATCTATCCTGGTTCATGTCCTGTTATCAATACAAGAGGCAAAGTATAAATGGAGATCAGGTTCTCATCTGGTTACGACTAACAGCATAGCCTTGATTGCCTGCTTTGAGTTAGGGGATCAAAGGAAGAAATCATCAGAGGTCCAAACAGCAACTCAGGCAGGCAGATCGCCATTTGAAAAAAAAATAGTAACTTCTCTACCTTAAGGAAGGATAACTCTTGTTTGGCTAGCTTGATTCCTTTCTAATTATAGAAATAAGCTTGGAGTGAGTAGCAGGTGATAAAAATACAAAGTATCATACAGAAGTTAATAAAGAAAACAATCATGATAATTACCTTTCTAAACAATAAAGAGAAACCAAGTATTTCTTCATATTAGAAATATAATACAATTTTACAGCCAGGCATGATGACTCACACCTGTAATCCCAACACTTCGGGAGACTGAGGCAGAAGGACTACTTGAGCCCAGGAATTCAAGATCAGCCTGGGCAACATGGCCAAACCCCTTCTCTACAAAAAAATACAAAAATGAGACAGGTGTAGTTGTGTGAGCCTGTAGTCCCAGCTATTTGAGGCGCTGAGGTGGGAGGATCACTGGAGCCCAGCAAGTCGAGGCTGCAGGAGCCATGATCATACCACTCCACTCCAGCCTGGGTGACAAAGGGAGACCCTGTCTCAAGAAAAAAAAAAAAAGTAAAGAAAGAATTTTTTTCAAAGAAACCCTTTACATTAAAAGCACTACTTATGATGGAATCTTTAGGAAATGCTAGAATTCCTTGTCCCTAGATTTTTTTCTAAAGGATTAAAATCTTCATTTTCTAGGAGAACCGACATTTAAATGTATAATTCCTAAACTCAAGATTTTTAAAAGATCTGAGTTGCTCAATAACTCTATAGCACACTCTTGAAGATAAGATATTCATGGACACTCCCTAAATCTTGGAAAGTCTTCAGGCTAACGGCAGGGCTGGAGCTCAAGTTGACGCAGAACCTCATTTCTGCTGGTAACAGCATGCCTAGCCAGGATTAAAAAAATTGCCAAGACCACACAGAAAGAGACTAGATGGTAAGTTGGATTTCTACTTCTCTTTGCAACTGAACGCCATTCTGAACTGCCTAAAGTTGGAGAAAGTGAAGAGAGGCCAAAACCAGCAACCATTAGGGCTCAGAGATAATTATTATGGAAAACCAACAAGCATTTACCTAATGATTCCCCAGAGTCACTCCTAGAGGAAGGAATGAAATGAAAAAGTTTATACCACCCACAAAACAAAGATTCAATGCAGTCAATGAACCAAAGAAGAAAAATTCAGTTCTGAAATGTGATAATACCCTGATATCCTCCTCAAATTTCTGGATATTCGGTTACATTATAATTGGCTTGATGCACATATTCTTAAAATACCAACACTCAATTAAATTCATCACCTAAGAAACATGGTCATCAGTAATTATCTTTGCGTAATCTCTTTTCATTTTTATTACTGCAGATTTTTTGTTTCTAAGTCCACAAAAGGAATCCTCAACTTGATGTAATACAAAAAGTCCAGAGTGTATCAAATTAATTTATCCAGAATGTAATCACCATACAGAAAAAATGATGCATATGATGTCTTAAAATTACATCCAGGTTTAAAGTGCTATAAAAAAGAGAAAGGGAAGGATGTTACTATTCTGAGTTGATGATATCTTACCATCCCAAACTGTAACCATTGAACATACACATTTATTGACAAACAGCTTTGAAGTCATAACAAGATGTCTCACAAATGTATTGCGTTTTGATGCACTAGTGTCTTAATTGTATGAAACAGCTACATCTCTGTTTTTCCATCTACAAAAAGGGCAATGAAAAGATATCCTTTCAGTCACTTTTAACTCAACTTTCTAAGTGTCTCCAATTTTATAAACATGAATCATACTCCTATAAAGAAGCCTTCCACTCCACCTTCACGAGTATAAATCTTTGATCAGGAAGTTTAAATGGACACTCTATATGCATCCTTGTGCTTTTGGGGATCTGACAATCCTTTTTTTGATGGAATAGTAAATGGTCCAACTGTTTGCCTAAGACTAGGCAGAATGCAATTTATCTTCTACTTGGTTTGCAGAAAATGACTATGTCAACTTTACCACATTTGCCAGTATTTCCATTCCTTAAGACATAGCTCACTGCCTAGGACCCAGTTTTCCAAGCAAGTAAAACTTGTTACTAATATGTTTTTGGAAAGCAAAAGAGACCTTCTGAATTACCACTTAGAGGCATACTTCACTTTTGTCCTCAGTAATGATTATTTCAATATACTGTTTACAAACCCAATTGTTACTCCCTTTTTGAATGCAAAGTAACACGTGCTAATTGTTGCTTTGATGATATTAATGAATCAAAGCCTTATGGGAAATACAATTGTCTCATCTTCCAGGTTTCTATGTGAAATACTCAGAACTGCACTTGGAAATTCCTGAGCAGCTTCATTCTAAGGGAAGCATGGCGCCATCTAGTGATCATACAGAAAATTACACTTATGCATTTTCCCTCTAGGCTCTGTATTAAAATGATGAGTTGGCCCATGCATTAGAATAGAAAGAAGAGAAATAGAATAAAAACTCCTAGAAACTTTACCTAGTTATTTGCTATATACACCATCCTGCATGGTCATTATTAAACATATATGGGTTATAACAATAATAGTATGACACTGTCCCTCTCTCGGGGTCACTTTTTTAACTTCAACTTACCATTGGTTTAGTCATGTAGTTTCCGAATTAAATATCTTCACATGGAACATTTAATTCCAACGACCTATATTTTTGGTTCATTAAAAGTTAATGAAGTTTTTGAAACAATTCCAAATGATCTGTAAAATATATTTACTTAAAAATGCTTCATTTTATTTCTCTAGTGATGCCCTGCTAGGATGCTACCTAAATTGTTAAATATTTAAAAACACAGAGGAAAAAGTAAGATGAAATAAATAGCATACTATTTAGAGATTAACCTATTCCTTAATATGGAAAATTATTACTCATTGTCAGAATAAAACACCTGATTGTATTTCTAGTTTAAGGATAATATTGTACAGATATCAATAGGATAAGATATGTTTGCCCTAAGCCGGGTTAGATGCCCACTCTGTCCCAAGAGGGTTTTTCCAGTTTTACCCTCTGGAAAGTTCTATGAAGACAAGGACCATGTCTGATGCATCTTTTCATCTCCATACACCACTATTCACCCAACCCTCGCCCCCACCAGCGCAATGCCTAGTATGTCATAGGAACTCAGGATGTTTCTTCAATGAACCAATAAATTATTATGTCTGTCTCTAAAATCATTATTTAGAGTCTATCTACCATGGGAAACAGCTTTTCACTTTTCTATTGTATGATTCTCTGCTCCTTTTCTGAGACAATCTCTACAAGTGGCACCTTATTTGATATTCACAGTGCCACCTCGTAAATTCTTTAAAATCTTGAGTATCCATGTCCGAATGGCTTTCTTTCCATGAGTTATCCATCTTACAGAAAGGGCATTATTCATCAACACATCATTTGATGAAATACATCCAAAAGGGTGGAAATGAGAAACTCTTATTTCTTACTCTTTTCAATAGGTAGTATTAATATTCTGTGACAAAGAGATATTAATAGTGTAACACGTAAGATATTATTCACAGTTTGAAACAGGTGCTTTTGGCATTATAGGCACTTGGCCACAATGCATAGTTTAATATTGTGTGGCTGAAAACAGCTAATTTATCTTGAAATGTTGCAGAGGAAACTTCCTTAATCACATTCTTACTGTCCAGTGGCATACATGTGTCATTATGAATCACATACTATCTATACCTACACTTCAACTACCTGTAACTAGATTTTCACTACGGGGTGTAATGAGTTTCAGTGAGAACGTTCAGATACCCCATTCCTCAAGTAAATATTCCAAAAGCATTTTATTTCACTGTAGAAGAAAATTTAGAAAAAATGGATTTCTCCTTCTCTAGTATTGCTGAATTGTGATTCAAATCAGCAATTTTTCCATAATACACAGTAAATATCTCAGAATACTACTTTTGCAGTACAAATATTGCCATGATGTAGAATAGAATGCTTTTTTTTAACCAACATCCCCATCAGTACATTCAACTCAGCCTTGCAGCTCCCACTCATAATGTCACAACTCTGTCCCTAAGTTAATTAAGTGTGTCTGCGAGCTGTAGCCTGAGTTATGAAGTTATCATTTCTCCACACTTTATAGCTGTTTGAAGGATATGAAATGGCAATGGACACTCATGATATTTTTGGCAAAATATCAAATGTTTTTGATGGAAAATGAAAGGGCTTTGGAGCCCTCTGACCTGGGTTCAAATCCTAACTCTTCTACTTTATAGCCTGAGCAAGTTACTTAAGTTTCTTTATGTGCATGTGGAGATGCTCTCGGACCCAAAGTTCTAATTTTGGCACATACCAATCTTTAAAAACAATAATAGTTTTCAAAGTAATTTTGAAATGTGTTGGTGAAAAACACAGGCTTTTTTTTTTGAGATAGGGTTTCTCACTCTGTCACCCAGGCTGGAGTGCAGTGGCACAATCATGGCTTACTGCAGTCTCGACCTCCCAGGCTCAAGAGATCCTCCCACCTCAGCCTCCCAAGTAGCAGGGGCTACAAGCATGTGCCACAACAGCTGGATAATTTTTTTTTGTATTTTCAGTAGAGACAGGGTCTCACTATGTTGCCCTGGCTGATCTCAAAATTCTGGGCTCCAGTTATCCTTCTGCCTCAGCCGCCCAAAGTGCTGGGATTACAGGCATGAGCCACCACACTCATCCAAAAAATATAGTGTTAAGAGATCACAATGTGACCTATAACATTTATATATTTAGAACACCTTTGGAGCTAACCAAGATTAGGGATCAAGATGTGTGTGTGTGTGTGTGTGTGTGTGTGTGTGTGTGTATATATAAATGTCTACAAGAGGCATTGTTATATGCATATTTTGACATGGAGTGTTAAAATTACCAATGTAACTGTACAAAATTTACAATCTCTCAAGTAATATATCTATACACACACACACACATTTAATAACACAAGCATGCACTTTTGTAAAATAGAAGACGTACGTTCTAAGCAAGGAGAGTGCAAACTGCATTTATTTTTCAAAAACAAGAAAAATACAGTCATGAGATGTTTTAAATAACTAGTTTTAATAAATCAATCCATATGGTTGCACACTTAGAGTTTTCTTAGAAATACATTTTACATTTAGCATTGACCTTGAAATGTCTAATATTTTCTAGGTATTTTTCACATATTTCTAAGGGCTAAAAATATTTATTCATTTATACTTTCATTCAGTCAATAGATATTTATTAACAGCTTTCTCTTGTCCAAGAACATGTTTGGGAGCAGTCAACTTTTGTTTTATGATACAGATTAAACCAAGGGGACATATTAATTTGTGATCAACTAATAAACCAACAGAGAGCTTCTAAAAGCTGAAGGATTTTCTAATTTTACAGAGCATAAAGAACCATTTAATTTATTTTAAATCTCAAACTATGCTGTGTTTCATAAGGAAAATAAAGGATATATAAGGTATATACACTTACGTATACATATATTTTTAGATATTTTTTAAATGGATATATAATAATTGTACGTAGGGATGTTTCAATACATACAATGCATAGTGATCAGATCAGGGTATTAGCATATGTTCCAACATTTTTCATTTCTTTGGGACTATTCAATATCCTCTAAGTATTTGAAAATATGTAATATATTGTTGTTAACTATAGTCATACTATAGTGCTAGGAACGCTACCACTTAGTCCTCCTATCTAGCTGTCATTTCGTATTCTTTAACAAATCTTTCTCTATCCTCCCCTTCCCCCTACTGTTTCCAGCCTCTAGTAATCTCTGTTCTCCTTTTTACTTCCATGAGATCAACTTTTTCTAGCTTACATTTTTTGAGTGAGAAAGGAGTAGAAAAGAAAATGTGGATGGCTTTAAAAGGAAAAAAAGAAAAAAAACAGCCCTATCTCCAAATACTCCAGTCTCGTGAATTGAAAAAAAAAAAGTTTAGATCTTTTTTTAATCAGTTGCTATCTATTTGTATATATACCCATAGAAAACCATAGTTAAAATGTAGGCATTATAATTCTAAGACATATGCACAGAAAGGCAAATGCTAGGGGGAACATATTTAAATGTTTCTCTGACATTTTTCAGTCTTATACAGTGATTTAATTTATATGCCATCCATATATCAGTGATCTGGACTCTATTGATCCACCTAAAAATCATCACCCTACTTAGCATTTTTCTAGTGTTTTCTAAGTAGACGTTTAAGGTTCTTTTTAATTAATCATCTTATTAACTCTTGTCGCACTAATAGAGACAGCAACCAACCTGAACCATCTGGGGCAGATGAGCAATGGAGATACACAGAAAGCTAAGTTGTGCTGAAAATAATTTTTGAGAAAGAACAATGGGAGTTGTGGAGTTCTCCAAATTACAAGTTGTAAAGCTCAGTTAAATTACTTTTTTGTACAATATAGACAGAAATGACAAAATGGCAGTTCTACATGACTGTAAAACTCAAACTGACCAAACGCTGACACTTGGTAAGAGCAGAATGTATACTGATATTATTATAATGATGTTTAGTAGAAGTGTTGAAAATAGAAAGGGTTTCTGAATTACCCAGCACCAACCAAGTATTGCAGGGATCCAGATCGCTCCAATACTCAGTGAGTTGTCCCCTTTGGCCCCTCCTAGATGTGACCCATCCAAGAGAAGTATTGTATTTCCCTAGTCTACATTGTTCCCACTTTGACACAGCCTATCATATACTTTTTTGTAAGTATGATTATCTCCTCCATTAAATTTTTAATGCTTGGGGACCAAAAATCTCATTTCTCTTTGTATGTTCAAGTGCTATTAAGCACATAAGTACTGAACAAATGCTAAATCAACAAATAAATAATCCCATGACTACTTAAAACTGAGGTGCTTGCATAAATCAGCAAGGCACTAAAATGATAAATTCATCCTCTAAGAATTGTTCAAATACCTTAAACTCAGTCTCAAAAGAGTAAAAAAAAATGTCTTGGCTTGCTTTCAAGAAATGAGCAATGTTGGCCGGGCACGGTGGCTCATGCTTGTAATCGCAGCACTTTGGGAGGCCGAGGCGGGCGGATCACAAGGTCAGGAGATCGAGACCACGGTGAAACCCCGTCTCTACTAAAAATACAAAAAAAAAAAAAAAATTAGCCGGGCGTGGTGGCGGGCGCCTGTAGTCCCAGCTACTCGGAGAGGCTGAGGCAGGAGAATGGCGTGAACCCGGGAGGCGGAGCTTGCAGTGAGCCGAGACTGCGCCACTGTACTCCAGCCTGGGTGACAGAGCGAGACTCCGTCTCAAAAAAAAAAAAAGAAATGAGCAATGTTAAATCAAATTCTTGCTAGATTATTTTCATGGTAATAGTTTTTTACAACTTCTTATTGTAAAAGTAATGACATTATTTCAAAATTTAATTAAGGTATAAATATAAATACAAGGAGATAAAGAATATTAATAATCCTATTGCTCAGGGGTGGTTTCATACTTTAGCTCATACACTTAAAAATGTGTAAAGAATTACATTACATGTAGTTTTGTGACAAATTTCAATGCTAGTATCTCTATCATTAAAAAAAATATGGAAGTACCACAATTTAGTCTGTTTTAATTTTTTGTTTGTTTTTGAGATGTAGTCTGGCTCTGTCGCCCAGGCTGGAGTGCAGTGGCACCATTTCAGCTCACTGCAACCTCTACCTCTGGGGTTCAAGTGCTTCTCCTGCCTCAGGCGCCTGAGTAGCTGGGATTATCGGCACCCGCCACAGTGCCTGGCTACTTTTGTATTTTTAGTAGAGACAGAGTTTCACCATGTTGGCCAGGCTGGTCTTAAATTTCTGACCTCAAGTGATCCACCAGCCTTGGCCTCCCAAAGTGCTGGGATTACAGGTGTGAGCCACCACACCTCGCCTGTTTTAAACACCAACCCTCCCTAGTCCTTTACTATTATCAACTCATTAGCAGTCAAAATACATACAATAATCTTTGCCTACTTATTGTTACTTGAGGATAAATGTCTACAAGAGGCATTGTTATATGCATATTTTGACATGCAGTGTTAAAATTACCAATGTAACTGTACAAAATTTACAATCTCTCAAGTAATATATATGTGCCTGTTTCCTTACCCCTTTCCTAGACTGAGCATTACCTATCTTTCTATTTCCAGTAAATTGTCAGATTAATCACAGAGAAGACTTAGAGACAGGCTTATTCACTTAGTTTATTTTCTCTCATGTGGCAAAAGGCAATAATAATAAAAGTCAATGTTTACTTTTAACTCATGATATGTATTACACAATCGGCCTCTCATAACTCCTCAATCCTTATTTTTATAACTCTGCAATCAGGAAGGAACAATAAAATTTAATTCCAATATTGCTAAACCTAGGATAATTTTGTAGACTAGAGTGTCTAAGTATCATAGTAACAATGGCTGAAAGAAAAGATGCTTTTCCATACCAACTGAAATATATGGATTATCTTGGTATATTGATTACTTCTCTATTGTAAAACAAAACAAAACTCTTCTAAATTTATTTTATGTTATTAGTTTTGGCCACATGAGAAACAGTAAGAAACTCCACTGCCAGTCCTCCAAATAGGTAATCAGATATATCTGTGGCTATCTTCCCTCCATAAACATTTCCTAGTGATTTTGTTAACTATAATTCTGTAATACAAACCCTTTGGGTCATACTCCTATAGACATCCCACAATATACGCACTCCACACAAAGAGATAAATGACAGTTATCTTCTGTAACCAAGCTCCTGCCAACTTAAGTTACGTATGAGAAAGATAACCTAATGGCAAGGCTGGCAAGTCATACTACTATGTGTACTAAACTCTTTCTCAACATCAAGTAACCAGACTTACAATGATTTAAATTACTACATGAAGACTTTCATGGAATAATGATTGAATATTTTGACTTATAACAAGACTAAGCATAAGAACATCACTATTTATTTGTGATTAATAATGTACATGTATATAACCCACATAAAAATACTATTAAACATATTATTGCTTTACTTTATACAAAGACCCTAATGAAAAGTCTTATAATTAATTATAGAAAGATAATTTTCTCTGAAGACATAAATATTATCAGGTTTCTCTATTTGCTATACCTTTGAGGAAGCTATTAATATTATAAGACCTAAACTTAACTCCAAATATGCAATATACTTTTACATTTGTGTTTCTAACTTAGCTTTACATAGCCTTTTCATCCATTTTTAAAGTTAGGATTGCTTAATTCCTTTTTTGAAACAAAAAGCATAAAAAATACAGAAATAATGTCATTGCTTTTATACCCAATTTTTATTATCTACAATAAAGATGTGATCATGTACAAACAACCAGATATCAAGAGCCACAAACCCACATGTGCATTTGGAATTTACTCAGAATTATGTTTGAAAATACTCATGCACTAACATTCGTCCCATTGTTTCCAGATTATCCTGAAGTTTGGTCCAAGACAAACTTGTTCAGATTTTCTGATTTAGATCACAGCTATATACTCTAGGAAAACATGGATACCTACCTCAGCTGAGTCTTAAATGGTGCTAGAGATTGCTTATTATTAAGGAAAGGAAATTATTAGTTCATATTTTAAACATAGAAACAGAAAATATCATTCCAGATTAATTGATTCAACTCTAGATGAAAACAAATTTATATATTAAAACAAATTAACTGACCCATATTTAAAATAAGTAACACAACCATATTGAAGTGAGTGGAAGTGGGTGTGAGAAAAGAACTAATCAAGTGAAATTTGAGCACAGAATTAGGCACATAAAACATAAATAATGCTAAAAGTCTACTTACTGAAATGCTTTTCTTTGCCTTCTCTTTTTCCACAGAGGCATGAGTGGGTAATTCTGAAACTAATTTTTGAAACTACATTCCACAGGTAAGAAAATCCTATGCAATATATATTGTGAATAATGGGAGCCAGACTTCTCACTGTAACTTCTCACAGAGTTACAGATATGAAAATGGAGAAGAACAGAATGAGCACTGCAATGATGGATTATCATTGTGAAATCCTAAGTTTAATGTATACAAATATCTGAATATGCCCATGGATATAGGTATGTGTGGGTATGTATATACATGCACACATTTATATTTGAGTATGTACATACATACACTTTCCCCCTAGATCTATCTACTAAAAGAACCTAGAAGCAAAAGCACACCTACTCTCCAAATTTTGATTTCTAAAAACCATTCTTGGCTGGGTGCGGTGGCTCACGCTTGTAATCCCAGCACTTTGGGAAGCTGAGGCGGGTGCATCACGAGGCCAGGAGATCGAGACCACGGTGAAACCCCGTCTCTACTAAAAATACAAAAAATTAGCCGGGCGTGGTGGCGGGCGCCTGTAGTCCCAGCTACTCGGAGAGGCTGAGGCAGGAGAATGGCGTGAACCCAGGAGGCGGAGCTTGCAGTGAGCCGAGATTGTGCCACTGCACTCCAGCCTGGGTGACAGAGCAAGACTCCGTCTCAAAAAAAAAAAAAAAAAAAAACAAAACAAAACCATTCTTTACTGAAAGGAACCAGAGAGCCCTAGAAAAGTAGCTGATTCCAAGGCTTGGATAAAAGAACAAGAGTCTCATATCTAAAACCAAGAAGTAAAAAAGTACTCAAACAATGATAGTAATGTGTTAAAATGACAAGGGAGTCAACTAGAAGTACCTTGTACTGTCCAAATACAGGACAGTATGAGGATTAAGATAAATAATGATATTAACTAACAATAGTAAAGGATAACAACCTGCTAAAGAATTCATGACTCCACACAGAAACAAGCACGAAGAAACATTTTTATGCATAATAGAAAGCCAACTAATAAAAGAAGAAATGATGAAATTACAAAATTTCCCCTTAGCAAACCACTACGGTTTGAATATGTCCCCCAAAGTTCACGTCTTGGAAGCTTAGACCAAAACGCAACAGTGTTAAGAGTTGGGACATTTAAGAGATGATTAGATCATGAGAGCATTCCCTTCCTGAATGGATTACTTTATCTGTTATCATCGGAATAAGTTCCTCATAAAAGAATGAGTTTGGGCCAGGTGCGGTGGCTAAGGCCTGTAATCCCAGCACTTTGGGAGGCTAAGGCGGGTGGATCACAAGGTCAGCAGATGGAGACCATCCTGGCTAACACGGTGAAACCCTGTCTCTACTAAACAAAATACAAAAAATTAGCCGGGCGCGGTGGCAGGTGCCTGTAGTCCCAGCTACTCGGGAAAGTGAGGCAGGAGAATGGCGAACCCGGGAGGTGGAGGTTGCAGTGAGCCGAGGTGGAGCCACTGCACTCCAGCCTGGGTGACAGAGCGAGACTCCGTCTCAAAAAAAAAAAAAAAAAAAAAAAAGAATTTGGCCCCCTTCTCCCTATTTCTTGCCCATGTGATACCTTTCATCATGTTACGATGCAGCAGGAAAAAGGACTGCACCAGATACAGCCCCTTGATCCTGAACTTCTCACCCTCCAGAACCATGAGTCAAATAAATTCTGTTCATTATACATTACCCAGTTTGTGGTATTCTGTTACAGCAGCATGAAACCAACAAAAACAGCAACCATCATAATAACACAAGTAACTGATTTAGACAGGAATCATCAACGGATTCCAAAGCTATTGGGTAAGAAATTGACGAATAACAGCAAATTTACGTGGTCTCATATTATCACGGTACAAAATGGTTTTTAATTACAAAGGAGGAAAATAGTAACTTTACAGTGGAGAAGTCTGGTAGGCACCACTTTAACCAAATGATCAAAGCTACATTTGTCAGTAATGGTACTAAACAACAGCATCTACCTCTGGATATAAGGACTTAGCATCACTACTGTGATATTCCTGCCCGAATTGTATGACCTGCCTATCATCCCCACGAAACACAAAATAAACTCAAATTGAAAGATAGTCTATGCTTTAGACTGAATGTCTGCGTTGCCTCCAAATTCATATGTTGAAACCTAATCAGCAATACGACGGTATTTACAGGTGTGGCCTTTTGGAAGTGATGAGATTATGAGGACACAGCCCTCATGAATGGGATTAATGCCCTTATAAAAGAGACCCCAGAGAACTCTCTCTTCCTTTCTGCCATGTAAAAACACAGCAAGGAGACAGCTATTTATGAGCTAGAAAGCTGATCCTCACCAGACAGAAAATCTGCTTAGCACAGATCATGGGACTTCTCAGCCTCCAGAACCGTGAGAAATAAATTTCTGTTGTTTATAAACCATGAAGACTATGGTAGTTTGTTATAGCAGCCCAAACAAATCAAGAGAGTGTACACAACAACTGGCATGTAATTCTTCAAAAATATAAATGTCATGAAATAGTCTTTCATGAAGACTCAGAAACTGCTCCAGTTTAAAGGATATTAAAGAGACATGACAACTGATTGCAAAGCATGATTTTGTAATTTCATTGGCTATACAGAACATTTTTGGGACAATTATTGAAATTTAGAGTAAAGTCTGTAGATTAGATAATAACATTTTATCCATGTTAATTTGCTAATTTTAACCACTGAACTGTACCTATGTGTGATAATTCCATGTTTTTAGGAATTATTTAAGTATTTAGAAGCAAGGGGTATCATGTCTACAACTTGCTCTTCATGTGTATCAATAAGCAAACGTGCATATGGGTAGACGGATACAAAGATGATTAGATAGACAGAAAGGTAGATATGAGAGACAGAGATTGTAAATGTAGTAAAATGTTAACATTTGGGGGATATTGATGAAGAGTATCTGGGAAATCTTTGTGCTATTCTTGCCACTTTACAGTAAATCTGAAATTACATCAAATTAAAAATCAAAATCAATATAATATATTAACTTTATGGCTTATAGATATTTAAAGTTAGAATTGTCAAGTGACATTCTGGTGAATGCTTCAACTAGTTACAACTAGTTTCCAAACATTATAAAGCACACTCAGCATAAAATCCTGCTTTTTGATACCTTACGTATTTTGAGGACAACTAGATTTTTCAGTTATGTCTTTATAACCACACTGTACAGAAAGTAAATACATATCGAGCAGAAAATAGTTATTCGTGACAAATCTCACACCTGAGATTAAGAGTCTGCTAAATCGTTCCATTACATTTTGGCCTTATGCCCTATATTTTTATCTTATTTTATCAAAATGCGATTTCTTCATTGTAATTTATTAGTAGATTTTAGATATAGACAACATATTTAAATATATAGTATCACTATCTTTTTGGTCTGGTAGAATCATACCATTTTAGTATGCCATAACAGAATTATATACATCAATATTTTTGTCATTCAGCCTGGCCCACATGACTCTGAGATGTTCTGAATTGGATTGGGCTCATAGAATAAAGTCCAAACTACTTGCCAAGACCAGATGCCCCATATAATCTGGCTTTAGGCCAATTTTGCAGATTTCTCTTTGACCGTAATCCCATAAATTCCCTATGACATGCAAGGATCTCTGTACTACAAACCTTTTCTATGCTCCTTCCTATAACCATGAACTTGAAAATGCTGCCTATTCAACTGTCAACTCCTAAGGAGCTGGTCATCCTCCAAGACAAGCTCAATGTCAAGTCCTGCTTTCAATCCTCCATCCCTCCCTGAGCACTGCCCTCCCTTCTTTCCCAAAAGGTTATTCTTCCTTCTTCTGTCTCCTCATATCTTTTGCTCATACTTCAAACATTTCTATGTCATATTTTAGTTAATGTATTCTATAGTATTATCTTTTCCATTAGACTGTCATGTTTTATCATTTTTTTTCTGATCCTCTCCCCGGCAGAGCATAGAAAGTTGTCTAGCACAAATGCAGCTCTCAATACCATTTTTTTGAATAAATGGATAACAAAAAACAATAAATATCATAGGAAAATACAAGAACTTTTAAATTACAAAAGAGAATGGTAATTATTAGCCACTAGGTTGTACAGAGTAACCTTCATGAAGGAAGTGATAACCGATTTGGGCATGAAGAATGAGTAAGATGTGGAGATAGAAGGCATTGTAATAGAAAATAAGAAACAGAAAGAACCAAGATCTAGCAGCCTCTGTGTGGGGGCCATGAGGATGTGCTGCAGACCTCCAACTATAGGAACTATAACCAGCAACAGGCCCCAACTGATGCCTCTGAGATTCACTGCAACATTTTAGCTAAGGCCATACCTCCCATGCCCTGCTTCCTGATATTTACTGAGCACAGAGGGCATATTGTGGCAGACACATTCCTGGGAAACAGGATTCCTCTGATGGCTGATTTTGGCTTGAGGACTCCCATATGCCTTTGGCTAGCCCAATCTAGGATGCTCTCACCAATTCTCTCTCCCTTCTTTACTCAGAGTCAAACTTGGATCATGCTTTGACGTTTCCCTCAGCCTTAACTGGCTGCCTCCTTATATTCCTCTACAAGGGCATTTCCTACAATTTTTGCATTTCGAATCCCATTTTGGCATGGGCTTCTTGAAAGACTCAGACTAACACATAGAGTATAGAGTATGTATGGAGTAAATAGGGAATTAAAGCTGATGAAGCAAATTGGGATTTTGTTATTGAGAACAACATGCCAATTCAATACATTGTGCCAAGGCAGGATAAATCTTTATTTTCTAATATGAACATAACTGTCCATGTAGTTTTTAGAGTTCACAAGTGGCAAGGAATTTATAACTTCCTTTTGAGAATTATTTCATAGTTTAATCATCTTTCACAGCTCACTTAGGTCTTCACTAAATCCTTTGTGATTTAAGATCATTTCTTCCAGTTCTTCTGTGGTGACAGATTACAGCCAACTTTAGACATACTAAATTAACTACATCAACTGTTAGTCATAACAGGAATTCCGTCTACAATATTATGCACACGTGGTCTTGCAGGGCCATTTGTCACTTTTTCTATTTGATACAAAATTATTTCTCATTAATAATCTAATCATGGAACACCTGTTTGTTAGGCACTGAAAAAATTTTCCCTGTTTGAAAGCAGAAGAACAAAGATTTGTATGTTTACGTCAGAGAGGATTGTGTGATTTCTAATAGGAAGTAAACAATTGTTTTTCTTTTCTCAAGTCTTTTAAACTACTCTGCCTTCTATTTACAGAGTAAGAAATTAAATCTTCAATTATTTAAAATAACATTTTATCTAATTAAAAATAACAGATTTTTTTTTCTGCCAAAGATTTGAAACAGAGATGGAAACATGTGTGGGAAATTCTGTTATCTTTCCAGATCTCTGCTTGAATAAAATAAAGGCATTTTCTGACCACGATAAGCACATTGTTTGATCCAAATCCTCCAAGTATGCAAATCAACAGGAAAAGTTCCAGCAGCAAGACTTACCCATCTGCATAGAGTTTCAAAAATGGTGATGTACTTACCTAAAATAGAAAGAGAGATGACATTAGTGACATTCATCGCAGCTTAGACACATAGTGAAAAACACATTCTAGAAGGCAGTTAGAGCATCTGTTCCCCTCACCATTGCCAAGACCCAGTTTTAAGGCTTTTGTTTATGACACAACAGGCCAGATGGTGGTGTCTCTCACTGTCCAAGTTTACTCTGAGTACACTTCACAGGTATTTGCTCAATAAATACTGAAAAAGATTATAAAAATCAACTAAGCAACAACTATGATTTAATAACAACAGCAAATTTAACATCTATTGAGGGCTTACTTGCCTGCCAAGCCCAGTGCAATATGCTTTGTGTATTTTCCCATTTACTCTTCAGATAGTGGATATGAGGTAAGTACTAATATTATACCTATTGTAAAGATGAAGTAAATGAGCTTAGGGAAGTTCATTAACTTGCCTAAAGTCACTCACACAACTAGAAAGTGTTGGAGCTGAAGTTTTCACAGGCTCTCAGATTCTAGAGCCCACTTTCAAAATCTTTATGCTATATTGCGAAAACCCATTGGGAAATAAAGACGTATATATATATATTATTAGCAGTACTTTGTTAAATAATACATTTTAAAAATAGAAATGATCACAATTTTAGAACTTGGGAAATGAACAATGCCTAGTACACAGTAGCTGTTCAATAATATCTGTTGAGTGAATGAAAGAATAAGCAAAGAAATGTCACTGATATTTAATAAATATACACAGGTTATATCTCAACACAACAAATATTTACCCACAGAGCACTCTACTGTACAGCTTATTCCTTTCTTCCTACAGATGACTATGTACCACTATTTTAATCTGCTGATTATTTGAAGGTGAGAACTAAATGCTCTTAAGTGAGAAAGATGATGGATCGATCTAGATGAAATGACCGGGGAGTTACCAAGGAGAGGATGGAATTGTCAAATCTTCAAATGGCATGTTACTCAACACATAAAATCCTTCTGTAATTGAAGAATCAATTAACAAACACCATTTAATAGTTCAATTTTCTTCAGCCTTTTGGTTACTCTTTTTGGTAGAGATTTTGATTAGCAACAAAATATTAAAGAAAGAACTAGCTAAGAGAAATAGAAACAGGAGACTGGATATTTGAAAGAATGCTGTAAATTGAAAAACAAGAAATACTCAGCACCTCAAATTCATAAAGAGATAATCATCAAGTTATCTCATGTTTTGACATTGATAACATATTCCAATGAATCAATTTTTAAAATAATTATAACACCCTAAAAGAAAATTACCCTCTAGTAGAATGCCACAAAGATACTCCTCCAGAAGAACAACTCGAAGACACATAATTGTCAGATTCACTAAAGTTGAAATGAAGGAAAAAATGTTAAGGGCAGCCAGGGAGAAAGGTCGGGTTACCCACAAAGGGAAGCCCATCAGACTAACAGCTGATCTCTCAGCAGAAACTCTACAAGCCAGAAGAGAGTGGGGGCCAAAATTCAACAATCTTAAAGAAAAGAATTTTCAACCCAGAATTTCCTATCCCGCCAAACTAAGCTTCATAAGTGAAGGAGAAATGAAATCCTTTACAGACAAGCAAATGCTGAGAGATTTTGTCACCACCAGGCCTAAAAGAGCTCCTGAAGGAAGCACTAAACATGGAAAGAACAACCAGTACCAACCACTGCAAAAACATGCCAAATTGTAAAGACCATCGATGCTAGGAAGAGACTGCATCAACCAACGAGCAAAATAACCAGCTAACACCATAATGACAGGATCAAATTCACACATAACAATATTAACCTTAAATGTAAATGGGCTAAATGCTCCAGTTAAAAGACACAAACTGGCAAATTGGATAAAGAGTCAAGACCCATCAGTGTGCTGTATTCAGGAAACCTATCTCATGTGCAGAGACACACATAGGCTCAAAATAAAGGGATGAAGAAGATCTACAAAGCAAATAGAAAACAAACAAACAAAAAAGCTTGGGTTGCAATCCTAGTCTCTGATAAAACAGACTTTCAACCAACAAAGATCAAAAGAGACAAAGAAGGCCATTATATAATGGTAGAGAGATCAATTCAACAAGAAGAGCTAACTATCCTAAATATATATGCACCCAATACAGGAGCACCCAGATTCATAAAGCAAGCCCTTAGAGACCTACAAATAGACTTAGACTCCCACACAATAATAATAGGAGACTTTAACACCCCACTGTCAACATTAGACAGATCAACGAGACAGAAAGTTAACAAGGATATCCAGGAATTGAACTCAGCTCTGCACCAAGAGGACCTAATAGACATCTACAGAACTCTCCACCACAAATCAACAGAATATACATTCTTCTCAGCACCACATTGCACTTATTCCAAAATCGACCATATAGTTGGAAGTAAAGCACTCCTCAGCAAATGTTAAAGAACAGAAATTAAAACAAACTGTCTCTCAGATCACAGTGCAATCAAACTAGAATTCAGGATTAAGAAACTCACTCAAAACCACTCAACTACATGGAAACTGAACAACTTGCTCCTGAATGACTACTGGGTACATAACGAAATGAAGGCAGAAATAAAGATGTTCTTTGAAACCAATGAGAACAAAGACACAACATACCAGAATCTCTGGGACACATTTAAAGCAGTGTATAGAGGGAAATTTATAGCACTAAATGCCTACAAGAGAAAGCAGGAAAGATCTAAAATTGACACCCTAACATCACAATTAAAAGAATTAGGAGAAGCAAGAGCAAATGCATTCAAAAGCTAACAGAAGGCAAGAAATAACTAAGATCAGAGCAGAACTGAGAGAGATAGAGACACAA
Organism: Symphalangus syndactylus; assembly: GCF_028878055.3. NCBI lineage: Eukaryota > Metazoa > Chordata > Mammalia > Primates > Hylobatidae > Symphalangus > Symphalangus syndactylus. Next base: position 40,065,646 of record NC_072440.2, on the reverse strand, counting down.
AAAAACCCTTCAAAAAATCAATGACTCCAGGAGCTGGTATTTTTAAAAGATCAACAAAATTGATAGACTGCTACCAAGACTAATAAAGAAGAAAGGGAGAAGAATCAAACAGACGCAATAAAAAATGATAAAGGGGATATCACCACTGATCCCATAGAAATACAAACTACTACCAGAGAATACTATAAACACCTATACGCAAATAAACTACAAAATCTAGAAGAAATGGATAAATTCCTCGACACATACACCCTCCCAAGACTAAACCAGGAAGAAGTTGAATCCCTCAATAGACCAATAACAGGCTCTGAAATTGAGGCAATAATTAATAGCCTACCAACAAAAAAAGTCCAGGACCAGAGGGATTTACAGCCAAATTCTACCAGAGGTACAAAGAGGAGCTGGTAACATTCCTTCTGAAACTATTCCAATCAATAGAAAAACAGGGAATCCTCCCTAACTCATTTTATAAGGCCAGCATCATCCTGATACCAAAGCCTGGCAGAGACACAACAAAAAAAGAGAATTTTAGACCAATATCCCTGATGAAGATTGATGGAAAAATTCTCAATAAAATACTGGCAAACTGAAACCAGCAGCACATCAAAAAGTTTATCCACCATGATCAAGTGGGCTTCATCCCTGGGATGCAAGGCTTGTTCAACATACGCAAATCAATAAACATAATCCATCATATAAACAGAACCAACGACAAAAGCCACGTGATTATCTCAATAGATGCAGAAAAGGCCTTTGACAAAATTCAACAACCCTTCATGCTAAAAACTCTCAATAAATTAGGTATTGATGGGATGTATCTCAAAATAATAAGAGCTATTTATGACAAACCCACAGCCAATACGGGCAAAAAGATGAATGGGCAGAAACTGGAAGCATTCCCTTTGAAAACTGGCACAAGACAGGGATGTCCTCTCTCACCACTCCTATTCAACATAGTATTGGAAGTTCTGGCCAGGGCACTCAGGCAGGAGAAGGAAATAAAGGGTATTCAATTAGGAAAAGAGGAAGCCAAATTGTCCCTGTTTGCAGATGACATGATTGTATATCTGGAAAACCCCATCGTCTCAGCCCAAAATCTCCTTAAGCTGATAAACAACTTCAGCAAAGTCTCAGGAAACAAAATCAACGTGCAAAAATCACAAGCATTCCTATACACAAGTAACAGACAAACAGAGAGCCAAATCATGAGTGAACTCCCATTCACAATTGCTTCAAAGAGAATAAAATATCTAGGAATCCAACTTACAAGGGATGTGAAGGACCTCTTCAAGGAGAATTAGGAACCACTGCTCAACGAAATAAAAGAAGACACAAAGAAATGGAAGAACATTCCATGCCCATAGATAGGAAGAATCAATATTGTGAAAATGGCCATACTGCCCAAGGTAATTTATAGATTCAATGCCACCCCCAACAAGCTACCAATGACTTTCTTCACAGAACTGGAAAAAAACTACTTTAAAGTTCATGTGGAACCAAAAAAGGGCCCACATTGCCAAGACAATCCTAAGCCAAAAGAACAAAGCTGGAAGCATCACGCTACCTGACTTCAAACTATACTACAAGGCTACAGTAACCAAAACAGCATGGTACTGGTACCAAAACAGACATATAGACTAATGGAACAGAACAGAGCCCTCAGAAATAATACTACACATCTTCAACCATCTGATCTTTGACAAACCTTATAAAAACAAGCAATGGGGAAAGGATTCTCTATTTAATAAATGGTGCTGGAAATACTGGCTAGCCATATGTAGAAAGCTGAAACTGGATCTCTTCCTTACACCTTATACAAAAATTAAATCAAGATGGATTAAAAACTTAAATGTTAGACCTAAAACCATAAAAACCCTAATAGAAAACCTAGGCAATACCATTCAGGACATAGGCACAGGCAAGGACTTCATGACTAAAACACCAAAAGCAATGGCAACAAAAGCCAAAATTGACAAATGGGATCTAATTAAACTCAAGAGCTTCTGCACAGCAAAAGAAACTACCATCAGAGTGAACAGGCAACCTACAAAATGGGAGAAAATTTTTACAATCTACCCATCTGAGAAAGGGCTAATACACAGAATCTACAAAGAACTTAAACAAATTTAGAAGAAAAAAATCAAACAACCACATCAAAAAGTGGGCGAAGGATATGAACAGACACTTCTCAAAAGAAGACATTTATGCAGCCAACAGACACATGAAAAAATGCTCATCATCACTGGCCATCAGAGAAATGCAAATCAAAACCACAATGAGATACCATCTCACACCAGTTAGAATGGCCATCATTAAAAAGTCAGGAAACAACAGGTGCTGGAGAGGATGTGGAGAAATAGGAACACTTTTACACTGTTGGTGTGACTGTAAACTAGTTCAACCATTGTGGAAGTCAGTGTGGCGATTCCTCAAGGATCTAGAACTAGAAATACAATTTGACCCAGCAATCCCATTACTGGGTATATACCCAAAGGATTATAAATCATGCTGCTATAAGACACATGCACACGTATGTTTATTGAGGCACTATTCACAATAGCAAAGACTTGGAACCAACCCAAATGTCCAACAACAATAGACTGGATTAAGAAAATGTGGCACATATACACCATGGAATACTATGCAGCCATGAAAAAGGATGAGTTCATGTCCTTTGTAGGGACATGGATGAAGCTGGAAACCATCATTCCGAGCAAACTATTGTAAGGACAGAAAACCAAACACTGCATGTTCTCAATCATAGGTGGGAATTGAACAAGGAGAACACTTGGACACAGGGTGGGGAACATCACACACTGGGTTCTGTCGTGGGGTGGGGGGAGGGGGCGGGATAGCATTAGTAGATATACCCAATGTAAATGACGAGTTAACGGGTGCAGCACACCAACATGGCACATGTATACATATGTAACAAACCTGCATGTTATGCTCACGTACCCTAGAACTTAAAGTATAATAAAAAAAAAAAAATGGGAAAAGAGACAGAGCCAAACTATTTTAAGATGATCTAGCCATGATGTGCAAAAAATAAGCTTAATAATATAATAATAAAAGTTGTATGTAATACTTTCCTTTCATTCAATAAATATTATTTTATATAGGAAGTTCATTTGATAATACATGTCAAGTCATAGGGGTGAGATAGGAAAGAGGCACATTTATGGCCTTCATTATTAAGCCATATGAGGGATAAGTTTAGAAAACAAAACAACCTGGGCAAGATATAAATTGGCTATAAGTAGGTCATAGATATTTATGTTTCTTGTTAAAATATGTGATAGGAAGAATTCATAGGCTTCATCCTCTGGCTTAAGATTGTGATATTAACTATTCATGTGGGAAAAGTTCTTCTTAATGTATAGGAAAAAAGGTTCTGATATGTAGAATATCCTTTGTTCCATTTTTGAATTGATAGTGCAATTGGTTAAGAAATAAGACATAGGAAGACTTGAGAACCTAGGTATTTTATAAAGTTTTAGAGAGGAGAGCTCTTGGTCTTCTCAGGAGGGTCTCAAGGATCTGCTTTTTACTGTTGTATTGTTTGTTCATGTAATTTGTGCTGCTTGCCTTGGTTTGACCATGGTTCTATAGCAAAGCAGAATTCCAAGGGGATTGGGTGAAAGAAGAACCCCTAAGTTATGGCTGGTTTTCCCAGAACCAGTTTCTTAAATAGCCTCTAAAATCTTCATCTTTTTCCAAATAAACATTATTAGTAATCTGTTTAAGAGTAACCCCCATCACCTCATATTACTCTCACATACTGAGCTTTTAATATACATCAAGAAGATTAAGCACACACCTCAGGTATTAAAATGTGTTTCCTCCACAATCTCATTTTATATCAAATATCAATATAGTTATCTCATGTTGTAGAGTATTACTGAACTAGATTCTATGTTGGCTGAGCTCTAATTTAAGTTTAGATACAGCTCAAGCCCTACATAGAAGCACATTTAAATGCATCGCTTTAGCTTGTTTCCATAGCATTTAAAGGTTCTGGCATTATGGAAATGATTTTGGAGGCATTCTGAGTGCCTCTGTTGATTTTACCAGACTTGTGACCTTAGGCAAATGGCTTAATTTCTCTTCCTCACTTTTCATTTTGCAATGAGAATATTAATATTAACCATTTATATAATTATAATCAAAGTTATGAGGCTAAAGTATGAGAAGAGTGACACAGACAGACAAGCATTTAAATAAGAAGTTGTTTGCTAAGGTCTATTTAATGTATTATAGTATGAGCAAGAAAAGTTTTCAGATTTTTGCACATTATAATATTAAAGCTGATATGGTTGGGAATATTTGCTAATTTAAAAATTATAAAGTTGTTCATCAGAATGATGTAAATACACTCTAGAAGACCCTGAAATTGTATATGTTTTCAAGTTTTGAATAAACAACGTAACTGAAGGAAAAAATAGTAAAAAAATAAATAAATAAAAGAAAGACAGAAAATTACCCACTAGTAATTCAAGTCCCCTTTTTCATAAGCTGGTGCCAGAGTAAAATAAACCAGTAAAACATGAGAGACTTCACTCAAACGTCCAGAACATTTACCAAAAATAGTCAACATGAAAAGTCTTTATACCTGCAATGTTTTCCACTGCTTTTCTCAGTATTATTTATAGATCTGAGTTATATATTAAATGTGGTTATTAAAGCTAAGCCAAAAAGAAGGAAAGCTGATAAAGTTTTAAGCAGTTTTGTTTCAAGATCAAACTGGACAGATCTGCAAAGAAAATCACAACTATTTGCAAATTTTACTGAAACAAATGGAACTTTTACATCAAATTCAATGTTTACCCTTAAAGATAATTGAACTTAATGATTCAAAACTTTAATTATGAGGTAGTTACAAATGTATGTGGTTCCATTTTGATAAAGACCTGGGAGAGGATCCAAGGAAAAAATTATTTGCAAAAACGTTAGGCAGGATTTGATGGAGTGCACTTGTTGAATACGAATGACTGAAAAGTATTTTTTAATCTACTTCCTTGTGATGATAATAAGGTTCTGTTTAACATTAGATCTGTCAATGAGCAGATAAAGGAAAGAATCTAAATAAGATTCACTTTCAATAAGAAGTCTGGAGTAGTCTATGGATTAGGATTTATACCTCCATTCTACTGAATATGTGGATCAGTTCTAAGAGAGAAAATATTATGAAAATAAGACATCAAAAGTTGATGCCTTAAGGGCTAAAGAATTATGGGCAACTCAGAAAATGAATAGCATTTGAATTTATACTTGGGGAGGAAAAAAACGACTTCAAAGAACAGTCATATTTATTCACTAGATTAAGGCAGACATTTTTCCAGTACAAAGTCTGCGACACAGTTCTTCACCCCTGCCCAATCCCAGCCTCCATTTTCAAATATCTTGGCCATTCAGCAGTTTCTTTTCAAACGAAATGAAAGAAAACAAAACTGTATTATTTTATTGAAATTCTAGTCACTTCCTTCACAAACTCCCAATAACTCGGTGTATTTATTCCTCTATAAAGTAACTGCAGATCAGAAGAATGAGTTATACACCAGGTTGGCCCTTCTTTGCCGGGAAGATGGTTAGGTGAGCTTGAAGTGAAGTCAGTAGTTGTGGTTTACTCTATGCCTATGTCTGGCACTGTGCAGTGAGCCTCTGTTCTTAAAGGAATCTTATTTTAATCTTCTTGGGAAGGCAAGACATTCATACTTGAAACAACTATTAAATGATGGAAAACAACTTATAATTAAATGTAAATTACATGGTGGAGACATCAAATGCTACAGGAATTAAAAGAAATGAAGAAAAGATGTTTCAGCTGTTGTGTAGGATTACAGCAATATGTTGTAACTGGGTGGGAGACTATTAAGAGACTCCTGATAGGGAATGTGCATCCAGTATATCTTCTTCTTGCCCACATTCAGAGTCCCACATAGAGATTTCTGGAAGAGCTTGGGAGCTGCTTCAGAACCAAGCCAATGTCTTGAGAAGGACAATGAATCTACGGTGATGTTTGAAGAGCAAGATTAAAAAGTATACTGTATCCCTATGACCATTTGCTCCTACAAATCACAGGTTATTAATTGATTATAACTAGTAACACACATAACAGTCTACTTCTAAAGGACTTTTGCCAAACATTACTATTAATAACTTTTGCTGAGGAATGTTCATTAATTCACACAATAACTACTCATAGGTCAGCTCTCCACCAAGGAGGCACAGAGAGGTGCTCATCATCATGAAACTTTCAAATTGTATTAAAGTCGGGACCCCCCAGGTATACTCATCTGACTTATATTTATATATAATCAAGGTCAGCAACTTTGAAATCTCCATGGTCTCTAACCTTTTAGGATCTTTTCTTTCAAAATTTAATAAGCAGCTCAAACCCCTATCTTTTATTTATCATAGAACCCAAACATTCAGGCTTCAATAATGCTTCTGCATTTTTGAAAAAAAAAAAAAAATCTAGTCAAGGATCATTTATTCCCATGTGAGTTTTCTACCAACTGCTACCTTACTGACCCACCCCTCATTTACAAGGGCCCCTTCTTTACTCTTAGCTCCTCACAGTATATTACAATTGCTCCCCCAAGGCAGGAACTGCACATTTTATTGCCATAGTATTATACCAAATGTCATCTCTGTGCATAACACATGTTATGTATGCAATATGTTTGTTGAAATAGCTGAATTGTTTCACTAGATATCTGATAGTTTAACTACTCAGGCCAATGGTCAAGTCACTCTTGTCTGGGCCCTAGCAACTCTCTGCATGATGCATATTGGACCTCGAAGTCCTTTCAAGATGAACTACACAGACTGATGACATATTCAAAAATGGTGTGTATTTGATTTTATTCTTTTATCTTTTTTGAGACATGGTCTGTGTCATCCAGGCTGAAGTGCAGTGGTACAAACACAGCTCACTGCAGCCTTGACCTCCTGGGCTCAAGTGATCTTCCCGCCTCAGCCCCCCAAGTAGCTGGGACTACAGACATGAGCCATCACACCTGGCTAATTTTTTGTTGTTGTATTTTTTGTAGAGATAGGGTTTCACCATGTTGCTCAGGCTGGACTCAAACTCCTGAGCTCAAGTGATCCACCTGCCTCAGCCTCCCAAAGTGCTGAGATTAAAGGCATGAGACCCTGCTCTTGGCTGATTTAATTATTGTTAAACTGATTTCATCTCATATTATCTGGCTCAAAGTCATTCAACTCGACGTGTGGAAATATTATGTTTTGAATCATTATGTGCTAATACCTTTAGTTACTGTCTTCTTTTTAAAATGGCAAAATAAAATATGATTTATACATATACAGGAAAGACGAGTAAGTTAACTTTTTAAAAAGTCAACTTTTGTTACTTACTATGGACTTGCTGGTTTACATGTATTATGCATTCTATCCTCCCAACAACCCTAGAAGGTAGGGGCATCTGGGAAATGAAAGGCTGAAAGTAAATAATATGAGATTATATAGCCAAGAATGGTAAAGCCAGGATTCAACTCAGGCCGTTTTTCCAGAGTCTTAGTGTATAACTGCCAATCCCTACTTCATTCATAATTTCATTTAATAAATGTCCATCAAATGACTACTATAATTGGGCACTTATTCTAGGGAAACATCAATGACTACACATCCTGGCCCACATGGAGCTTACATTCTATTGACGGGAGACAGACAATAAGCAATATCTTAATATACATTATACAGCATGAAAAAAAGTGACAAGTGCTGTGAAATTCATTGATGTGGAAACAGAGGGTAAGAATGGTGCTAGTGGAGAGGAATGCATTTGTAATGGTAAATAGAATGGTCAGGGAAGGCCTTGTTGAAAAAGTACATCTAAGCAATGATTTGAGTTATACTTTAACACATTTATTTGATGAGAAACCAGTAAAAGTTGAGAATACCATAGAGCAAAAAACTGCAGGAAAGTACTGAAGCTCTTGGTTTTTATAAGGTATTTATTCCAGTCTCATACTTTAGTCAAACTTGCACGTTTTGTCACTTGTATTATTTTTTTAAGTTCCTTGACCGGAATAACTGTGCTTCACACAACTTTAAACCCTTCCATAGTGCTTAGAAGAGTGGCTGTCACAACAAGAAGTATCTGTTGAAGGAATGAAGGACTAATGGAAAGAGATAAACATATGAGAAGTAAAAAACAGAAAAAAGACCACATCAATAGTTACAATCATTGGTAAGAAAACCCCAACATAGATCTAGTCTAGAAAATAAATTCAAGGAAGAGTCTTTTCTGATCGTAGTAATGAAACTGAGAGAACATATTTGGGAATAGAAAGAGAGTAGGTTTGCTAATCTTGATAATGAGAAAGCTGAATGAGAAAGCCTTCCTGATGGGGAGTAATTCAGGGTGAATCTAAATTAAAGGCCACACTGAGCAGACTGAATAAAGTTATTCAGCCATTGAATCAGTATTTACTGTGAGCCACCTAAGTACTAGGCACTAGAGGAAAATTCATTAATAGATAGTTCCTGAATTTATGTGCGTATATTCTACAAGAGAGAGCTATTAAATCAAAAAGTTACATAATCAATTAACTGTAATTGTCTTAAATGCCATAAAAGAGGCACACAGAGGGCCAAAGGGGCTTAATCTTTCTGGGGATACCAGGAAGGAGAACCTGAGATCTGAAGGGCAAGTGTGTGGGGGTGGAAGTGGAATAATAGGAACTTTCTATGTTCTATGTACTATAGGCATTCAATGAATATTTATCAAGAATTACTATGTTCCTGCACTACATGCACCAACACTTACCATCTCATTTACTCTTCGAAGCAAACCAATGAACAAAGTTTTACTATGCCCATTTAACAGAAGAGAAAATTGAGGCTCAGAGAGATAAAATATCTTGACCAATGTCACACAGGTTGTGAGACAAGATTCCAGTCCAAACCAGTTCAGGATTTTCCCATATCAGTCAAGTGTCAGGCAACCTGTTACCAAAATCTCTGCTATTGTGATGAGTTGTTATTATATACTTGCTAAGAAACAGCAGCCTAGGTAGGGGCTCAGAGTTGATTCAGTTCAGGGCAGGTTGATCTCAGCTAGAATAACCAATGAAAACCTCAGTTGAATTGACCCAGTGGATCTAGCCCTTGGTCCTACTTGATGTAACAAACTTGCCTGCCTTTATTTACTGATTTTATGCAGTGGACAAATACTGAAGCTCTACAGACATCAGTTTCAGCATTGTGAACATGAAAATGAATTATACATGCTCCTCTCTCAAGCAGCTTAGTCTAGTGAAGATTCAGACCCATAAAATAAATGGAGTTTAATATGGCAAATGTTACAAAAATATTACAAAAACAGTACAGAAAGCATTCAGCCCAGTATAAGAGGCTCCTAATTTTGCCTGAAGTCTTCTAAAAGAAACTGGTCTTTGGCTTGGAGGTTAAATGGAGCCACAGGATACTAAGCAGAGGGAGGGAGAGAAGCATTCTCTTTAGGGACAAGATAAAGTCTGCCATGTTTTTCAAACAGCAAAATGTTGGTTGGCGGAGATGTATCTGAGTGTGCTGGAGGCGAGGGAAATGGCCCTGTTCCCACTTAAGCAGATCACATAGTAATCATCTTGACCCCGGACTTTCTACATTGCATGGATATTTGAGAAGTTGACTATGTTGTGGTTTACTTTCTGGCATGAGCGCTTTAAAACTATTACCCAACATGAAGGGTCAAGCAGAAGGAAAGAGATCTGAATCACCACCACATACACCCACATTCAAATCCTATTACAGCAAACTTTACCTGTAAACTGACTTGTTTGAAAACATTAGAACACTAAATGTAAAAAGAATGACAGCCCACACATAGCACTTAGAGATATTTTTTCTATTTAGTTATTTATTTGAGGTTGAAAGATAGCAAGAACATGAAGAAATGGAATTTGCGTGACAGTCCCAAAGCAAATCTCTTCAGAAGAAAACCATAATTACATATGCAGCTCTCTTGACAGGGATGACAGCAGTGAATCAACATTCTGCTTCTGAAGACCTAAGTCAATATGCATTCGATTCAAAAAACTACCTTCATTAGCACAGACTATCATTAGTGATCACAGATTTATATAAGGCTGAAAAACCTAATCTCTGTGTCTCTGAAAACTGCACAACCACCTTAGCAGTTGCCTAATTTCCCTGAGAGTGGAGGTTTCACTTGGCCATTGGGCTCAAGAGGCCTTAAAGTGGGCAATTAGCTTGCTGGATTATGCAGTGTACTTTGTACCTCTTCATTACATTTTCCATCAGGCTCGAGTCAAACAGAAGAGCTTACAGTGTCAATGACTTTGACCATTTGAAATCTTGAAACAGAATTTCTTAACCTTTTCATTTCTACTGTTTCTCAATTGATCTATAGCTGGGGAAACGTAATTCTCTCATAATTCTGTTAAAAATTATATTAATAGTTCCATGGACAGACAGAAGCAGGTACGTTAAATTATCAAATTGAATTTGAGAGGGGAGAAATAGGAATCAGAAATTATGTAAATTAACAATTTAACATACTCAATGTGGCAATAAATTACAGCTTCGTAGCTGGTGGTTATGTCAACAATTAAAAGAAAAATAATAAAAGAGCTCTCTGGCCACATCTTCCAAAATTATATAAAACAGAATCATGACTTATTGGATCCCCAAATCATTTTTAAAGTATACCATCAGCTTTCCCTGTGGGGGTCTTCTATTAGAAAGATGGTATAAGACTGCAGGAAATTAAGAATGCAGGCTTTGGAGCTAAAAATGTCTGGTTCAAACACAAGCAGACCTGAGTATCCAAGAAGTGGTAGCTGTATATAATTATGATGGTGGTGGAGGTAATGGTGACTGCAGTGACCTAAACAAAAAAAGAGGAAGATAGAAAGGATGATTTGGTGATCAAAGATCAATGGAACCTTTGTTTATGCACACTGACTTTTGTCACTTTCCTGATAAGTACTTAAGAACCAATAATATAAAATAGGGACTATTTTACACCTCTTCTTCAACCTGTAGCAAAAAGGAATTCATTTTTTCAAAATCTTATCAAGGCTAGATTGATGTCAATTAAGTATCAGTATATCCCTCATTTCAGTCACCATCTACTGGTTAGATCCAAATTAGACAGTCTATCTCCTAAGAGAATCTTAATAGCTTCATTTGCACAGAAATGATAGACTACTGATCAGACAGCCTCAGGCAGGATCCCTTTAGTTTGAGTAGATAGATTTAATCTAATAGTGCACAGAAAATCTAATAGCTGGTCTCCTGGGATCCCTGGTCACAAATTTTAATACCCTGCACAATGAAATTGCATAACCGTTACTGAACTCTATCCTGTTGCCAACTAGGAATATCTAGAAAATCAATAAAAGGAAGAACAAAACATTCAGAACTGCAGGGCTGTGTGATTACAATGTCTATTGGTTCTGGTTTAAAGTGAAATCAATTAATTGCAAACACAACTAAAGTAACTTTGCAGTAGTTGGCTAAATAGAAAAACATGTTGTGGTATTATCATTTTACCAACAACCCAACTTTGGCCTATCATACCTATGACACTTTTATTTTCCTTCTATAAATCATGCCACAAAGGTTAAAAAATTAAATAACGACATAGGCCTTTTATTACAATCAAAATGGGTAAGAATGTGACTTCGCAGAGATTAAATAAAACAGCTATCTCTTCATGATTCACATTTATTGAATACCAAAAGTAATATGGGAGAAAAAAAATCACGTAGATTTCACAGGTATACTTTAGGTACCTAATAAATGAACAAAGAAGGAGAATAAGTGTATAGATATCTTATATAAATATATAGGCATATTTACTTATCTATTTACATGTATTTACATGCTAGATTTCCCCACCAATGCCGTGGACAGAACCTCAATTCCCTTATTACCTCCAAAATTTACACTGCCTTTCCCTAAACCTCACCTTCTTTGGTCTTATTTATCAATTACCAATATCTACTCAGTAAATGACTGGTCCCCTTCTCCAATTGCATTCAGATCACATGCCAATCATATCCACTAAACATTTATGAAATTAGCATTCTTCTCTCAATCCCTTAGAATCACGAACCTAGCTCAAGCCCATGTGATGTTTTGCCCAAGCCACAGCAGGCGCCAGCCACCTTTTACATTCCCAGCCTTCAATCTTGCCACTTACATATTCATTCTCCATTCAGCCCCTGGAATCTGATCTTGTCACATAATTGCTTGGAATGCTTCATGGTTTGAGGATGAACCCAAAATCCTTAACCTGGCTCACAAGGTCCCCAGAACCTAAACCTTATTTATCTCCTGGCTCATGTCTTGTCACTGAACTACTTAATCATCCCTTCATCACAAATACCATGGGATTCCTTGCATCAGTGCCTCTGTTCCTGCTATTCCTCTGCCTGAAATGCTCTTCCTATTCCTCTCTCCACTCCACATTCATTCTTTAAGACTCAGTTTAGGTCACACTTTTCACCCCAGAAAAGGTTAGGTTCTGCTTTTTGCCACTCCCATAAAATCTTGTGGATAGTGCTAATCATGGCACTCACTACACATTTTCCCTGATAATCTACATAAATATTTGCTTCCCCTACTCTAATTTGAACTACTTTAATCTCAATTCCCTGGGAGAAGGTTCTTATTTATATTATTTATCTATGTTAGTGTCTTCAGTATACCTAGAACATAGTACTGTAGATACCCATACAAGTTTTGTTGAATGAGTGAGTGAATGAGTGAGTGAATGCTTTTCTCTAGAACAATTGATACTGAAAAGTAAATGTAAGCACAATGGAGAAAACGCCATTCCTTAGAATTCAAGAATGAGTGTGAGGGATGAGCCCAAGGAGTTTCACAATTATGGAAAGTCACACTCAGATGGTGAGAATAGAAGTGCTGGCTGTGGACGGTGAAGACTCCAAGAGGAGCAACACAGAGGTGAGGAGATGGTACCAGCAAGACAAGAAGGCTGTGTGGTGCATAGTTGATGTGAATCTTCTTCACAACTTCTCAAAGCTTTAGTACAGATCACACATGCCAAGTGTTCTTGGATCCCTTGTGAAAAACAGCTCAATTCCCCTACAGCTTTGCATCCAGACTTGAGGCCCAGCGGAAGGTAAAAACATAGAAGATGGACACAGAGTTCTGGAGGCAGAGAGTGGCATAAAGGTGTCAGGTGTGGCCCTAACATAGAGGTCATGGCAAAAGTTAATCACCTTTCCAAGGGCCAAGAAAGCACTGGTCAATAGAAATATGACAGAAAAGAATGAAGCAGGAAGCTAGGTGAAAGAGGTTTTCATAAATCAACAGCAATATCACCTGGAAACAATTTTTGATTAGTTAGGCACTTACTAATTATTCTCTGCTTCTTTTTCTTTTTTGAGATGGAGTCTCACTCTGTCACCCAGGCTGGCGTGCAGTGGCACAATCTGGGCTCACTGCAAGCTCCCCCTCCCAGATTTACGTCATTCTCCTGCCTCTCAGCCTCTCCAGCAGCTGGGACTACAGGTGCCCGCCACCACACCCAGCTAATTTTTTGTATTTTTTAGTATAGACACGGTTTCACACTGTGTTAGCCAGGATGGTCTCGATCTCCTGACCTCATGATCCGCCCGCCTCGGCCTCCCAAAGTGCTGGGATTACAGGCGTGAGCCACTGCACCTGGCCAGTTATTCCCTACTTTTAAAATAAATTGTAATTGTGCTGAGAGAATAAAAAAATTAAAGGAAAGGGTTCAGTGAGCCGTGATTATGCAACTGCACTCCGGCCTGCTCAGTAGACAACAAACAAAGTTATCATTCAAAATGCTTCCCATGGCCAGATGGTAGCTCCTACCTGTAATACCTGTAATGTCCATACTTTGGGAGGCCAAGGCAGGAAGATCGCTTGAGTTCAGGAATTTGAGGCCAGCCTGGGCAACATGGCGAAACCTCATCTCTACAAAAAATACAAAATTTATCTGGGTGTTGTGGCACATGCCTGTAGTTCCAGCTACTTGAGAGGCTGAAGTGGGAGGATCACCTGAGCCAGGAGAGGTCAAGGTAGCAGTGAGCCATGATGGTGCCACTGCACTCCAGCCTGGGCAACAGAATGAGACCCTGTCTCCAAAAAAAAAAAAAAAAAAAAAAAAAAAAAAAAAAAAAAAAAAAAAAAAAATAAAAATAAAAATTACAGCAAAAAAACAAAAATCAAAAAAGCCAAAACACATCCAAGTACCATAAGTGAAAAAGTGAGCTTCTCAGCAGCCAATATGTAAAGGGAACATAATCTCTTACACAGTTTGGAATTACTCAGAAAATGTGGAACTGTCTTCAATCCTAAAGCATCACATAGAAATGTTCCCTGGGTCTCACTGGGACAACACGCTGAGCAATAGCTTTGCCAGAATGTTTTGTGAATATGGTATGATATCAAAAGTAATAAAGCTTTTTGGAAAATTAACTTTAGAATAATCACCTAAAAGTCTGCTGTTTTTGACCATAATTGCACATGGATATATTGCTTTATATAAATCACAAAGAATTGTCTATTTCACATCACATTTTACAACTTACATTGCAAACCTCACTTCAGCCTTGAGGTACAACTATCAATAAAAGAAACGTGTCTTATTTTTAAAACTTTTTATTATTCATATCCTTGGTGACTTTCAGACAATAATCAACATGTGGTTGGTATCACCTTAATGGAAGAAGTACCTTATACTTCAAACAACCCTCACCAAAAGAACAGATAATACATATGTATTGATACAGCATTACAAATCGATGATAATTCAAAAAGGCACCATGTGGCTTGTACTTGAGAAGGAATTTTCCCTTTGCATATTGAAGGGGGTTCTGGTGGTGTTTTCTTTGTCCCCAGCCGACTTCACAATGAAATGTTTCTACTTTGTACCCTTTGGGTTCAGTTGTTCAACCAGTTACAATTAGTTAGATTAGTAACTGGTTGAACAACTGTAATCAAAGAGCACAGATTGACTTGTTGTGGTCTACTAGAGAGAGATTTGCTAGTGGTGTTCAGCAGGGCTCTGTCCTCTTCAATGTGTGCATGAATGACTTGAAGCAACATACATACATTCAAGAAAAATTCATTAAACATTGAATCATCATCTAATATTTGCCTGCTATTATGACAGGTCCTGAGGGTACCAAGAAAATGTCAGTTATATGGCTCTGATGCAAAGCTGGAGAGAAGGAGAAGGAGTCAGAAGTAGAGGCAGAGAGAGTAAAAGAAAGGTGGAGAAAGTGAGAAAGTGAGAGAGAGAAAGAGAGGGAGGCCATGTTACACAACAGGAAATGTAACACATGACCTCCAGCTAGAAAAATTTGAATAAAAAAATATTTCAAGGAGTGCGAGGGAGGTAACCCTTACAATTATTAGAATGAACATTTACTCATTATCAACACTATGGAGCACATATTTGGGAATTCACCTTTATTTATGCCACACAATATTATGTAGGTGACAAGCTAACAAGTCTTATTTAACAATATAAACAAAAACACAAATACCCTACTTTATTAAACTGAAAGCAGAGGACTCTCATCTCCCCAAAGCCCAGGCCATGCCCTGATATTAATAAGGATACTAGGTGAAACTCCTTCTTTCAACATTTATTGTAATTAGTGAAAACATGCTTAATGGGACACCATCATCTACAAAGATGACACCATTTCTCAATCACTAATATTTCTGCCATGGACAGATTTCTGTATCAGGGGACACCTTTGTCATTTTGTCATCCAAATTTTGAGGATTCTTTTTCAATTCTCCAGCATTGACTGAGAATTTAAATGGTGCCAGCACTGTGCTGGAAACTGCATAAAAACTGAGATAACACACTTGAGTTCCTACTCTCAGAGAATCCACTTATTGGATTGCTTTGCTATAATTCATGAATCCAGTGAGATTAACTGTTATTTTCTGCTGTTCAAAAAACTATTTTTCCCCTTTTTGTACAGATCAGCAATAAACATTTGCATGGAGATTGTGTGGTGTCCATGAACAAGGCATTCAGTAGGGTCCAAGTCTAGACTTGAATGGTGTCTCTCACATTTTTGACTAAGAGACAATGTAGACATAAAAGTATCATAATCCAACATACATTCAAAATGGAAAAAATGGAACCAGAATACTTTAAAATGTTTCCTTTGAAATATGTGTGTGTTTCCTTCAGGTTTATTTTAGTTCTCTAAAACTCTGTAATACTGAATACTCCAACTACCAATATTAGTCAAAGCTGTTTAAAACCAGCCTTCCCTTATTTACAAAAGGC
This sequence comes from Symphalangus syndactylus, assembly GCF_028878055.3. Lineage (NCBI taxonomy): Eukaryota > Metazoa > Chordata > Mammalia > Primates > Hylobatidae > Symphalangus > Symphalangus syndactylus. Next base: position 40,049,343 of record NC_072440.2, on the reverse strand, counting down.
AGATTTTACAAGACAACTATCAAGGATAAACACAAAAAGAAATGAAAACTTTTCCATGTCTAGCAATTCGCCAGAGTAAACTGGCTGTATATTGAACACAGCTGTTTCTGTGAGAGATTTTTCTTTTTTTGGAATTTAATATTGACTGTGCTCTTGTGGCATGAATATAGCAAATGAAAGATTGTTCCAGGCCTGAGAAGAAGAGAGGCCAGAAACAATTGTTCCCCCAGGTCCTCCCCTTCCTTAATAACCAAACTGTTGTCTGGAGTCTCACTGAGTAAAAGCCCACCATTTTTCATGTCAATTACACACAAACAGGACTTTTCTTGTCACCTTCCCTAAACTGAGGAAGACACAAACCCAGCAGGAAGGCAGTTGTAAAGATAAATTTAAAAGTAAGAAGGCAAGCCTGAAATGCAAACATAGGAAAGAGCCTCTTATTCCCTACACTTCTCACTTTTCATTGACCATTGAAGGCTGTTTCTTACCAAATTGAATTCTTTGAAAAGAGAAACCATGACAATTTTCCCCAGGCTATGGTAAATATATTTTCCTGCACACTTAATTTTTGTTTCATAACAATCCTAATAAAATTAGATGCTTTTAGCACCTTACTTCAGAAGACCTTTCCTGCTAATTTGCCCAGAACCTATCTGGGTTACTAATATTAATAGTTCCATTTTATCAGGTACTTAACTTTGTGCCAGGAATTGTACACAGCACCCTATATACATTATGGTATTTATTCTTCCCAATAGTTTGAGGGAATCATGCTTGAATAGTAATCCACTGATCACTTCTTACTTTGATCTCTACTTATCCTTTTGTGGGATCAACTACGCAAAGCGGTGGATTACAGCACAGTGTTAAAGGGCAGTGCTCTTTAGATGGTCTGTATTTGAATCCTAGCTGCAAGAAGTTGGGCAAAGTACAAAATGAAGATAGTAGTGCTACCAATCTCAAAATATAATTCTGGAGATTAAATTAGATTTAATATGATTGTTTGGTCTATCTCTAGACTTGTACCTTGACCACTGGTACTCTTCCAGAGAATTTTTGATGTTTACAAGAATGGCAAAAACAAAATTCTATATACACCCTGATATCCCCAAATACACTAGTGCCCTGGGGATTGGCCATATGGGTTACTAGGTTCCATTTATTTGGTTATGGATGATGTTCTTCACCCAAGTTAATCCTTTCACAAGAGCTCATTTTTGTTCTTTTTCTTGCAGCTTCCCTCAGAAGAAGGTGTGGCCAGTGAGGATTTCAGGGTCACTTGTCCCCAGGTGATATGAGAGTTTCAGCTCAAGAAGTGCCTGGGTTGGATGTGGGGGCCAATTAAGACCTTTTCAGCCACTAGCTTAAGGCTAACCCAGCACAGACCCACCTTCTTGAACAACACTGGAAATCTGAGTAATTAAATGCTAGGATATCAGACATGATGTGATTAAATCTAAGGGTTGAAACGATGGAAATCTGACATTCTGTGCTCAAATTATAAGGTTATCAAATATGAAAACTAGAAATATCTCTCTTCTAGGCAAGAATGAGAACATAAGTCTACCCAAATGCGCTCTAGAGAGGTTTCAGGTTTAGCATCTTGCTTAAGGATGATGCTTCATGGTTTAGAGAGAAATGAATTCTAGAATGTATCATTTGCTTATAGGACATAATCCATATTTATAGAGATATTTTCAATATGGTAGAGCTAGTGGTAAGGTAGAAAGAACATAAAATTGACTATAAGGAAATATAAATCCTTTTCCTAGCTCCCTCTCCTTATGCACACATATATACATATTTGATAAAATAATGGCCCTGAATAAATATTAGAGTGGTTTTCTTAAAACCTAAAGAAAATTGTATGCATATCAGTGATGCTCAACTGTTTTTTATTATGGACAATAAAACCAAATTAGATTAATCATAAGGCAAAATTTCAAATGAAACCAGTAATACAGACGTAGTATCTGGTAAGGTTTTATAGCAGAACATCAGCAAGATAGCAGAAACAATGCATGAAGTAACCTCTCAACTTTGTTAGAGAATTTCTTTTATATTTCTTGATAAAATAGTTTTGTTACAGTTAGTAACATCATTTTAAAAACTGTATGTCTTCTTAGCTGTACACAGAAGTGAGGCCTGACTAACCAGAGATTTCAATATAAATATCTTCAAGTAAAAATGATATACTACATGTTCAGAGATAGCAAATGGAAAAACAGTGGATTGATTTTTACAACTCTTTGTGAATTAGTCCTTTAATGCAACAAACATTTATAGAATTACTGTTTTTCTTGGCACTGAGGGGAATAAAACATGAGAAACTACAGTCTCTGCCTTTATGGAGCTCTCAGTCTCGTGGAAACGCATCCACAAGATGGTCACATGCATATGTTGGTCTAGTTGCAGGCCTTAACAAACTATGGCCCTCAGGCCACATCTAGCCCATAGCCTGTTTTTGAAATAAGATTTTTTTTAGGTTTTTATTTTTTTGTTTTTAGTTCTGGGGTACATGCGCAGGATGCACGGGTTTGTTACATAGGTAGATGTGTGCCATAGTGGTTGCTGCACCTATCAAGCCATCACCTAGGTATTAAGACCAGCATGCATTAGCTATTTTTCCTAATACTTTCTCTCACTCAACCCCACTCCCCAACAGGCCCCAGTGTGTGTTGTTCCCCTCCCTGTGTCCATGTGATCTCATCGTTCAGCTCCCACTTATACGTGAGAACATTCATCCATGTCCCTGCAAAGGACATTATCTCATTCCTTTTTATGGCTGCATGGTATCCCACGGCGTGTATGTATTTGTACCACACTTTCTTCATCCAGTCTGTCATTAATGGGCATTTGGGTTGATTCCATGCCTTGCTATTGCAAATAGGGCTGTAATGAACATACCTGTGTATGTATCTTTGTAATAGAATGATTTATATTCCTTTCAGTATATACTCAGTAATGTGATTGTTGGGTCAAATCCTATTTCTGGTTCTAGATCTTTGAGGAATCGCCATACAGTCTTCCATAATGGTTGAACTAATTTACATTCCCACCAGCAGTGTAAAAGCATTCCTATTTTTCCACAACCTCACCAGCATCTGTTTCTTGACTATTTAATAATGGCCATTCTGACTGGTGTAAGATGGTATCTCATTGTGGTTTTGATTTGCATTTCTCAAATGATCAGTGATGTTGAGCTTTTTTTTTTCATGTTTGTTGGCTGCATGAATGTCTTCTTTTGAGAAGTGTCTGTTCATGTCCTTTCAAACAAACCCCACAGCTAGCAGAAGACAAGATCCAGAACAGAACTGAAGGAGATAGACATGAAAAGCCCTTTGAAAAATCAAGGAATACAGGAGCTGATTTTTTGAAAACATTAATAAAATAGACTACTAGCTAGACTAATAAAGAAGAAAGAGAGAAGAATCAAACAGACATAATAAAAAATGATCTTCCATGTAAGACGCTTATCACAATGTCTAAGGGACAGAAAGCTGGGAGTCTATGGAGCTTATGAGAATAGGCTTTATGACAGTTTGTGGCTCCTTGGCAACAAAAGCTTGCCGGTCAACAAAATTCAGTCCAAAATCTGCTTTCATTACTACATTAGACATGATGGCTTGGTTGTGGGAAAGGACATCTATGTACCTTATCCTCTTTCAATTAATGTAGACTATGATATTCACCAAAAAGCATCTGATAACCATGAAGGGTTAAATTAGCTATGTCAATTCATGATGACTAACTTAAAAATAAATTATTAATTTTGATAAAAGAGGTATTACCTAAGCTTCAATTAATGAACGTTCCACTTCTACTTAGGACCTGAAAGTCACCCTGAGTTTATGTCAATAGCATTGGCTCAAAAGTCTTAATTTCTCATCTGGCTTTTTTTTTGTTTTTAATCAAGGATATCCCCTCCTCCAACCCAAATATATTTTCAGCAACACTCATGCCAACCCTTATCTGGTGTTGAGAAGCTGTGAATTTGATAGTAGAATCATAACATTTTAGACTTAAAAAGTGCTTTAAAGAGCATCTACTTCTTCTACCCACTCAACTCATCGTTTTAAAGTTGAGGAAATGGAGTTCCATGGAAGTAAAGGAACTTGACTAAAATGATCAAGCTAGAGATTGAACCAGGATCAGAGCCCTTTCCCCTGCAGCCCGGGGAGAAAGAATTCATGTTGAGGAAATGAGGAAAAGTGTTTAATACTTTCAGCTAAGCATAAAATTCCTAAGAACTCTTCTCTATAAACAGAAAATCTAAACTCTCCAAAAGAATCACACCCCCTTAGCTTAACAAAGTCGCTGAAGTTATTTCACAGCTGAAAGCCAACTGACACTGATTCCTGGGTGGTTTTACTAAAATAGAATTTTCTGAAACGCAAACTCACCTCCCAAGGAAGAATACGGATTTGAAAGAGGAAAGGTGTTAGTGGTGCCAACAACTTGCTACTCTGCTGAGAAGCTTCCAGATAGCCAGAAACACAGCAGGGAGTAGCAAGAAACAGAAGTTACAGATGAAGCTGCTCTTTAGTCACAAACTTGTTTCTGACAGCTCTTGTTGAAAAACCTGGGGACAGCTGAACAGAAACGTTAGTCCAGAGGCAGCCTCAGGGCTCATGTGCTCAAGGCTCTCATCTCAGTGTAAATATTCCAACTTCCTCTCATCCTTCTCCTACTGAGGAGAGGAGGAGACCAAAGGGAGTAGACGATTTGAAGGCAGTTGCTAAATGAGAATCGCTGGGTGGTATGCAGAAAATAGCATGGTTAGCTTAGATCCCAACACCAGTTTTCAAAAATAAAGGAAGTAATAACCGTTAGCATAATGAGAATACAAATCCCAAGTCTCCATTACTTTAGACAGAACTCTGCAGGAGACCACCTAAGGAAAATCTGGGGGAAAAGAAGTTTCCAATCAATTGCAGCAGATTTAACTGATTCCCTTCTGTGGGCACAGCATGGTATTGAGAGCTTTGGGGATTATTAGGGAAAGAGAGGACATGCTTTCTTTCCTTGAGAGATTCTGATTCTGGGTGAGACATGGTGACTATGTGCATCTGAATATGCTACAAGGATATAAACAATTATACAATGAACCAGAACTATGCTGGCTCAGTGCCCAGGGAAGTGGGAAGAATTCAAGTCAGGACCTTGAGTCAGGGATGAAACAGGAACGGTTTTATGAAGAAGTCAATTTTTCAGCTGAGTTTTATACATGAAAGGTGATCTCGTTTAGCCGAAAGTACAGGAAGGGCCTGTACTTAGCATGAGAGGCAGGAAAGCAAGAAAGCCTTTATACAAAATATGGTAAAAGAATCAACAAAAGCTTCTGAAGCCTACATTTATATACAGAACTCATTCTTTATCCAAAATGTAATGTGGGGATTCATGAAGATGGCAGAACTCCAGTATTCTGCACAGTAATAATGCAATGAGCAAGTCTATGGCACTCTAATCCCTTAAAGTTTCATTTGTAAAATAATTATCCTTGTTCTCATAACAGGGAAAATAAAATCTTGGCTACAGTAACAAAATATATTATTTAACTTAATGTCAATGTTAAAAATAAAATAGTAAGAAACAGTCTGATATATTTCACAGTTATCGGGACTGTGATCGTAAATCCTATAACTGTCATATCCTGATTAACCTTTTAGGAGAAAAATACTCCATTTGTGTAATTCTAACACTGTTTTTGAGATGAAGCAAAATTTCTCATCAATATTTCTATTCTGACTGGATATTTAAAAGTCATATAACCTAATTTCAATTATGTTATAAAGAAAAGGGTTAACCAATAGCTACCACCTGAGGAGCACTGACTGAACAAGGCATATGGTAGGAATTTTACATGGTTTTATATGTGATACTAACAATAGCCTAACGAGGTACCATAACTTCATGTACATTTTACAGGGAAATGAAGATGTAGAAAGGTGAATGAATGTGCCCTTTCTCACAAGGCAGGCACTCCAAACCACAGCATATTAACCAATTTGAAAATCACCTCTTAGAGGGTTCTCTATTGTCTTCTCTAGTAGAAACTGCAGAGGAAAAGATACAAATTCCATTCTGCTTTACTTCTGCAGTAAGTATGGAAACGTATCTCACATTATTTCTTATTGGTGTCTTTTCAACTTTCCTATGTCTTCAGAGAATTCTTATCACTACGCTGGGAAAATTTTCTGCATGCTGACATATCACACTTCCAGGGAATTTTTGTTGATATAAGACCATTAGTTTGTCTCAAGAGTTCTCATAATTGCCCTTAGTATCACCCCTTAAGTCTCTTTCCACTGCAGTATTTATCTTCTTTTAAAAATAATAGCTAAATAAAAATTGACAATGTAAATTAGCTAAAAAAGTAAATAAAAAAATAAGTAATATATCCATTCTTTTATTTAGCCAGGCTGTAAATACTCCTCTGTTGCATAATCTTTCAATTCTTTCATCATACTTTCTTCTGCTGTCTTCACTCCCTTCAAATTGTCTGCATATTTTTTATCCACTAGGATTGAGTTTCTGTGGTTGAGGCTCTGCCTAAAAGCTAGTTGGGAATCACAATCAAAATGGATTGTTCATCATTTACTACAACCTAAATATAACTTCCTAGTTTTTGCCTAATACAAGATCTGCTCTTTATGCCTTCATCATTTCCAATGCCAAATTATTCCAGCAATTTTTAATTGGTAGCCTATTATTAATACACTATGCATCTTCTTTTGTATATTATGATATATTACTTCTTGTTGACATCTCAAACCAGAAAAAACTGGTTGAGGAAAATGCTTATAAAGCCTATATAATGTTCAGGTCCTATTCATTAGCAACTCTCATGAAATTTTCTTTGGTAAGGAAAGGAAAATGACATTTGTGTTTATTTGTGGATTTTACTTATCCATTCACTTTCCTTAGCTCTCATATTTGACTACAATTTCCTTTGCCAATTACATTATAAAAATCAAGTACATTTCCTTCAAGCCTTTTCAAAGTTTTCCCCAGTGACTTTTAATTTGACTTCTGATGCATGGACCTGCTTTGACAATATTTAAATAGAATATTAATACAAACTGATGCTTCTTTTCTACTCCTTTTAGGGTATATAAATTGATATCAGAAGGCTAAAATGACATCAAACAAAGTTATCCTGGAGCAGGCCATAAGTAAAGAATGGTAATCTTCAGCTCCACCTCTCTCTACCACATTCATTAACTTTCCATAGTCTCATAGTATTTTTCTAACCTTACGGTCTAAATGATCTCATTCTGTCTATCCATTTGTCTGCCTCTTTCTCTCCCTCTGCAAATTAGAGAACTACATTATACAAATATAAGAATAAAAGTTTATATTATTCATATATATATATATATTTAAGTTGTTTTATTCTAAGTTCTTTATGTTACTCATTAAAACCCCACCATTGTTACCAGGGATTTATAACAGATTTATTAGTCCACTGAATTTACCCAACATTACTACCAGGGATTTATAACAGAGTTATCAGTCTACTGAATCTATTCTGCCAAAAAATGTGCTGATACAGATTCTGCCCAATGAGCATAAAGCTATTTTTAAAAATATAATTATAATAATAGAACTATAATGTATATGCTATAGGGTTAATAGAATAAGTTTAACTTGCAAAACACCAAACACAAAATTAATTTCATAATTACTGAAACTAGAAGGCAAAGGTTCTGAGCAGGGGCCCAAGATTTATGCTTCAGGCATAATAACATTGGTGGACAAGGTTGTCACATTTCAGAGATGTGGTTCTCATATCTTATATTTAAAGTTACAATTATTATAATGAAAGAAATAAAGTTGACAACTGTTTAAAGAATTTTTGAGTGAATAGTTCAGTATAAATGTTTTACTATAACACTGGAACATTTAAAGTTACTTATCTAAGAATTTAAATTTCAACTGCTTTGGCATGGATATCATTATTCTGAGGTTAGAACTTCTGTGACATAAGCAACTGTTTTAGGAATTTGACAGCATTAAAACAAAGTTATAATAGTACTGTTCAAACTGGATGCAAGAACTCACAGGGAAAAAAACAATAAGTGAAGATTTGCAAAGATAGGCAACTTTGCTAGCAATTAGGAAAAAAGTAAATAATTAAAACAATAGTGACAGGCATATCTCATCTAACAGGCAAAAATTTTAAAAATCTGATATAAGGAAAATGGATGTGCTGTGGTCAATAGGCTGAGGCAGACATCAGGTCCAGCACGACTCAGTAAGTTTGGAGTGCAGGTGCACAACTCTGCACATTATGTAACCATGCCACGTAAGGCGCATTAGGTGATCCCCCATGTGAGCTTGTGCCTGGCTCAGAGCCACTATCGTCTGTAAAAGGTATAACTACCAGGCTGACACTGTACCTATGGTTTGCCCACGGCTCACACTCAGAGACACAGTAAAGGCATGTTGAAACTGTGCATGATTCCTCTAGTGTTTTTTCAGCTACCCACCACTCACCCACTGACTCCCCTCGGACCTCAGTTAGAACCTGACAATTGGCATCACGAACAGGATCCCAAGGTGGGTGAGCATTTGGTCCCTGCTGATTCTGGGTTGGCCATGTGGCCGCAACATGGGTTGTGGTACCTGGTCACAGCTGTGCTGTTGGAAACCTGGCCGGCGGTAGATGGCTCCCCCACGAGCATGGAAAAAGCACTGAAGCAGCTGGAAGTGCAGAGCACCGAGAAGGAATGAGCCTTTGACAGCAGAGTTGGATGGGTGTTTTTTCTGTGCTACAAGAAGTACACACCCAATCCCTGAGGGATGCAGAGCAGGAAAGGCTTTTCAGGCCCAGGCAGGGTGCCTGGAGGCCCAGCTACACAGCTTAAAAAAAGAGTTAGAAGCTGCCATGAACGGGGATCTCCAGGAGCAGGTGAGGTGCCTCAAGGCCTAGCATAGAGGTTGGAAAGGGAGTTAGAGGCTGTTGTGAATGCAGGCCTGGGTCCGTCATCTCAGCCAGAGACCCCTGCTTGGCCTGGGTCTGCACTGTAAAAAAGGGGAAGATGCCCCACCTGCAGGGCCTCCCCACCACGGAAGAAAATGGGGCCCCAACAAGTGACCCACTCACAGATGTGGATAGATTTGACTTTGGCCAGGGATGACTGAGAGAAAATCGATAAGCAGCCCAATGAAGTACTCTTAACTTTGTGGAGATAACTGTCTCAAGAGCAGCAATTCCAGGAAATGCAGAAGGGGAAGGAGGACATTGCTGTATGACCTGGTCCCACTCAGGTGCTTCAACTCAAAGACTACTTGCTGCAGCCAGGTGGAAATGTTGAGCTTTTTCTGTTTGATTAGGGAACTGGCAGAGGTGCCTGGGGCTTGGGGGGACACCAGACAAACAAAGGCCACATGTGAAATTAGCAATCCACTGGTCCTCCACCAACATACAGCGAGTGCTGGCACTGGTAAACACCAGCGCTGATACATTCTGGGGATGGATGTTTTACATGGCCTGACAGCCATCCCATCTATCACAGATTTGAGGGACTGCTTGATGATGGAATTTGGACAGTGCCACTATGTGGTGGACTTGATCAATGCATTTTCAATTAACATTGCTCTAGAGAGCCAGGAACAGTTTGCCTTCATGGGAAGGTGACAATGGACTTTATAGTGTTGCCGCAGGGCTATATGCATAGCCCCATCATATGTCATGGTCTTATTGATAATATTATGTTAACCTCTGATTCTCTTGCAGATTTAGAAGCGGCAATGCTCCTCTTGTCTAGAATTAAGATAGTGTGGCTGAGACTGCCTTCCTGGCAGCTAAATAGGCTATTCAGCAGGCACAAGCCCTATGGGTATGGGTAGTTGACCAAGGGTGCCCGTTTGAGTTGGATGTGCATGTGACCACAGATGGTTTTGGCTGGGGCCTGTGGCAGAGCATGGAGTGCTTGAGAACACCAGTAGGCTTTTGATCTCAACTATGGAAAGGAGCTGAGCTCCAGTATTCACTGATAGAGAAGCAGTTAGTAACTGCATATGCTGCCCTTCAGGCTCATGACAGCATCGCAGGACAGGCTACAGTTGTCGTGTAGATGAGTTACCTGATAGCAGGATGGATGCGTTCATGGATAACGACCCCCCGGACTGAGACAGTGCAGACATCCACTTTAGCAAAGTGGGGCACCTACTTGAAGCAGCAGAGTACACTGAGTACAAGTCCCTTAGCAGCAGAGTTGCAAGAGTTCTTGAGACCAGCAGTCCTAAAGCAAGATAAGGCCATGGGGCCTAAGGACATGGGGCCTGAAGCACCCCTAGATGCTGAGCCTTCACCATTTAAGGAAGGGCATCCCCCTATTCCCGATGGGGCATGGTACACAGATGGGTCTAGCTGGGGTGCTGCTACTGCCTGGACTGCTCACAGTCCAGCCTAGTACTGACTCCATACAGTTTCATACCGGATATGGACAAAGTAGTCAATGGGCTGAATTCAGAGCAATATGAATGGTGATCACGAAGGAGGTGACACATATGATAATCTGCACCAATAGCTGTGTGGTCTATCGAGGCTTAACCTTGTGGTTAGCCACCTGGAAAATACAGAAGTGGCTAGTTGGCCACTGGCCCATGTGGGGCTAGGCCATGTGGCAAGACCTATGGGAGGAAGGATGACCTCCTCTGACCAGGATGGAAACTGACGGTAACCTGTTGTTGCATGGCCCAATGCCCCTAAAGGTAGGGAAATAAAAACCTGGCTTAATGTATAAAGCAAATTCGGGTAACATCATCATGGGGTGTTTGCCCATCATAACCTGGAGTTGTTGCTCCTTGTATTACTGCTGTGGCCTCTGGGTCTGGGGTTCCACCCTGTGGGCATGTTTCTCCATTTAAAAGACCCTTCAGCCTAGGGAGTAGAATTTAAGGCCTATGTGTCAGACCTGTGTGTCCAGGGCCTTTGTCCCCAGAGCATACGTATAAGGCCTGTGTCTTAGACCTGTGTGTCCAAGGCCTATGTCTCCTTTGGCATTGAGGGTGGAGTGTAAGGAAAATGGATGTGCTGCTGTCAAAAATAGGCCGAAGCAGACATCCGGTCCAGCATGACTCAGTGAGTTTGGAGCACAGGCTCACAACTCTGCACATTATGTAACCACGCCACGTGAGGCACATTAGGTGATCACCCACGTAAGTTTGTGCTTGGATTGGAGCACTATTGTCTGTAAAAGGTACAACTACCGTGCTGATGCTGTACATACATCTTGCGCTCACGGCTCAAGGCCAGAGAGAGAGTAAAGCCATGTTGAAACTGTCTACAATTCCTCACGTGTTTTTCCAGCTACCCGCCACTTGCCCACTGACTCCGCTCGGACCTCAGAACCTGACATCTGACAAAATCAAGTGTTACAACAATGTGATAAACAGGTAACCCTCATACACTGACTGCCGGACAGTAAACTAGTATAGACATTGTGGAGAGGAATTGAGCATCGTATAGGGAAGTTAGTAATCCTCTTACTTTAAGATTCAGCAATTCAACCACTGGTCATGGACCTCAAAGAAACTCTCCAAATGAGAACAAGCAAACATGACAAGAATACTCACAGTAGTACTCATTCATTCATTTATTCATTCATTTCACAAATATCCATTGAGTTCACTGCTGTATTTGCTTGGGATATCTCTGGGACTGAAACAATTCTCCCTGTCTTCATTGTTATGTTCCAGGACACTGCTTTTGGATACTGAAAAGTTTAAAATCACCTTAACCACCAATGAGGCAACAAAGTAGTGTGTAATCATATAACGAAGCTATGTAACTCAAACTGTGTGCCTACTAAGCACACACCAGAAACTCCAGGAAATCACGACAGCTGTACACTCCAATTTTGGACTTGTTTTTGCATCAGTTTTCTGAAAGACTGTCATGGATGCAAGCATATTATTATTAGTCATTGATAAAAGAGCACAGAAAGAGGATGTGAGGAGAGCCCTTTTTTCCTTAGGGATAAAACCCTTTCATCTTGGCTTTCATGAAACCCATTACCAGGCAAAACTGATGCGAATTCCTGACTAGAAGAAAATGCCCTCCTGCCTTTATTCTCTCTCAGATGACTCCCCGTAATTGATCCCAGGAAATTTTCTCATTTTGCTGCCTTCCCTGCATCCAGCCTTCATTTACCCATGACCATCAGGCATTTGCATGGCCTTGATCTGGAAAAGCTGCCACCATTCCTAGTAGAGGATGAACATAAATTCTCACTCTCAGAAATGCAAATATTTCCCTTGCTTTGGGGACGCATAACTTCAGAGAAAAGCTAAGCACATAGAACACCCCATGTAAATTACCATCTCATACAACTCACTGTAACCTTATCATTATTTCTTATAAATACTATTTGTTTGTAAAGAATATAAAAAATTGAATTCCACATGCAAGATAAAGGCACAGCCACAATTTCAGAATGACATCTAATATTTCTGAAGTAATAAAATAAATGTAACCCTTTGGAAAAATAAAACATTTAAATAAAATAGTTACACATGCAATAGGAAACTTTGAAAAATTATTAGGATAGATCCAATATTACATTAAACTGAGGACAGCTCTTCACTGTGCTGGCTTCATTATGATATTTAAGAAATCTGACAGTTGCAATAATTAGAAACATTTAAGTTTGTTTCCATTCCAGCTAGCACAGACAAGCCCTTGACAAAACAATAATAGTGACAAGAGCCAACAATAGAACACTTACTGTAAAACAGCAGACATTGTCCTAAACACTATACATATATGTACTCATTCAGTACTCCAACAACCCTACTTTTGTAATCCCCGTTTTGCAGATGAGGGAGTTGAGGCAAATTGTCAGTTACCTTTACTAAATCAGCACGTCTCAACTTCAGTGTACATAAAAATCTGAATATGCTGTAAAATTGCAAATGCTCTAGCCATTCCCATAACCCACTCTGATTCAGTACTGTTGGTTTGGTATAGACTGCCCACAATCTAGTGTTACAATCTCCATTTTCGAGAGGTCTGAGGATTGGGCTTGGAAAACACTGCTCCAATTACAGTATTCCCAGTGATATTCCCATTTATCTTCAAAGCCTCTCTGATGTTTAGGTCATTGTTTCCATGTTTCTGAACATTCCATTTCGTTTCATTTCAGAGTAAGAATACTTATTTCAGTCCCAATGAATTTGATTACCTATTCTATGTCCATCTAAAGTTTAATCAAAACAAACTATATTGATATGTCTACACCTTAATTATGTCAGCTTGAACCAAAGACATAAGACTGTTGAAGAAAACTCATTTCTCTTTTCACAAGGAATCTCTTGTAACACATTCTTTAATTTTTAAAACACTCTGAATAGGAAATTCTCCAGAATGTCTCCTAAACAGACATTTGCTTAAGTAAGGATTACAACTCTTAAAGGCATACATGAAAAATTCAGAAATTCCTGACGAATGCTTGGCCATATCATCATTCAAACGCACATAAAGTAATATTTATCAGCACAATTTTTTTTCTTCAGGGCCCTCATAAAAGGAAGAGTCTTTGACTCCTTTGCAGAGCTATAAACCAAGAGTAACATCCATATTGTAAGAACGGAGGCTGTTAGAAAGATCTTAAGATTGTGCTCAACTAAAAGAAATTCATTTTCTTATTTTCACAGTGATGAAGAATGATTTTATACAATGAAAGAAACAAGCCATTGTTTTCTTCATCCATGGCAACATTCTCCCTGTCTTTCAAGAAAGATTGAAAATGTCTTTCAAATTGTAGTAATTTGAAAAGTTGTAAAAGATTATAAAATAGAGGCATATCTGTCAGATTTGGGGGAATAAATGTTTTCTGAAAAAGGTTCTCAGATCCTTTTGAAGGAAGTTTAAATTGAAGTACAATAAAGGTACCTGCTCTCTTCTGTTACAACTAAAGCCAGCCATTCTTAGAATTTAAAAAACAAAAAAGCCTCTTGTTTCTGGTTTCATGTAAGGAGACATGAGTGGCTTCAATGCGGAACAGGAGGTATCACTAAAGGGGTGAACTTTTGAGTCATGCCACGTACCAAAATGAATTTCTACCCCAAAACAATGGGACTATTCTAAACATGAGCCATTGGTATGCTGGTAAATATTTATCAGTTGGCTCTCCAGGAGAAAAAAAAGGCCTGATTTGTGCAGTATGTCAATTTCCATGGTGTAACTGCTATCAGCATGTCTGATTTCAAGCTACCAATGTGATGGTCCTAAATGTGGAGTTGGGAAGAGATTTGTAGCTGCACCTCATTATATAGTATTTTCACCACACAGATACGATGGACTACATAACCTCAAGAGCATGGATAATAGTAAAATATAATGAAATACTTAGGAACTAATGAGTTTTGAGTATTGATTATCTTTGCATTTCGTATAATTTATTTAATTGTGGGTTTATATAATTTAATAATGCCTGTGCTTTCCAACCAGGTCTCAAAATCATTGAATACCTAACAGTTAGCACTCCTGAGCTGGTACTACTACCTGGCTCTAGGCTACCATTGCATGTATCTCACCTTAAGCAAACCTTCCACAATACTGATCCACTTTTATACACATGCATTAATGAATGAAATTACAATATTATTTAAGTAGCAGTTTTATCCCATGAATACAGGCTAAGGTTTTATTAATATAATTCAATATCTACATATTTTATAGCATAACACTATACATTTCAGTGTTAAGAGATATTTTAGAGATCATCTGATCCAACCCTTCCTAAGACTAGCCATGACAACTATTGGGGATGCCATCTTTATTCATTCTCCTATTCCAAAATTCCAAAACTACCACTTCATGCAAAAAGCCACATTCAATTCAAACTCTGCTATTTCTCAAGAACATCCATAATTTTACTCAACTGGTATTTTTCCCGTAAAATTCTCCCAACCAGCATTCAACATACCAAATCAGTGGTATTCTCATTATCTTCTGTAAATGCTATGTTTATTCTCTCTTCTGAAGCTGTTTCTTCCACTCTGTCACACATTCATTCATTTGCATTTTCAAGGTGTGTATGTTTGTGTGTGTTTTAAGAGAATGGTAGACTATTTACACACTTGTTAAAATGCTCACTTTTTTAAAGAGATGGGATCTTGCTCTGTTGCCCAGGCTGGAGTGCAGTGGCATGATTGTGGCCCGCTGCAGCCTTAAAATGCTGGGTTCGAGCAATCCTCCCACCTCAGTCTCCTGAGTAGCCAGGTATGTGCTGTCATGCCAGGCTAATTATGTAGAGATAGGGTCTTGCTATGCTGCCCAGGCCTGTCTTGAACTCCTGGACTCAAGTGATCCTCCTGCTTCAGCTTCCCAAAGTGTTGGTATTATAGGTATGAGCCACTGTATCTGGCCCTAAAATGCTCATTTCAACTACAGAATAAGAGTACCTGAGCAACAGCATCTGGAAATCTGCTTTGTAAACAAGGACCCCTCAGGTAAGGGTAACATTTCTAAAGCTTCAAGATCAACTGATTTAGTGAGTGGTAACTAAATGCTAAGGTGAGAATAAGAGAACATGAAATACAAGATCGAGTGGTAACTAAATTTTAAGGTGAGAATAAGAGAACATGAAATACAAGATCAAGTGGTTTAATGGATATAAAGCTGTGAGCAACTCTGTGTTTTAAGTACAACAACATAATGGTGTTCAAGACCATCATTAAAGACAAGAAACACTGACCAGTGAAGGGAAACTCCTTCACAAAAGAGGGGAGGGCTAAGCCAAGTGCTGAAGAAAGTTCTCTTTTGCTGATTCTCAGGGGTCAAGGCCCAGAGTGGCTGAAAATGAAATTACATAGAGTCTAAACAAGGGCCTTAGTATGTTTAGACTTCTCTAAGATAGAATTTCCATTATTTGCTTGATAAGAATCAATTGGGTTCTATACAAATGTAGATTTCCAAGCACTGTCCTCTTGTATTAGAGGTTCTCATTTAGTAGGATGGAGAAGAGCTCAGAAACCCAGCAGTTTTAACCTAAAAGAAACTGTTATACGAGCAAGGGGCACAGAGAAGTCTTATTAATATATAGGGGAGTAACACCTTCAGATTTATGTTTTAAGCTAGTATTTATAAGTCTTATCTATTTTTCTCAGTTTAGATCAAGTTTAGCACCTAGTGAATCTTATCTGATTGTTATAGCCCAAACAGACCTCTTCATTTTATACATCATTAAACTTGGACTTTGAATTATACTTTTACTTATTTCCTGTGTATTATTATTTCTCTTCCATTGTCAACCATTAGGAATAGAAAGTTTGCCTCTCTGTATTCTTTGTAATGCCTGATGCAGGCATAAGAACACAGATACAAAAGAAATATCTGTAGATAAATTGGTTCTATGAATTCTCAGTACATAGCCCTAGTTTTTAGGCATGTTAATCTGGAATACAATTTTAAAAGCTAACGTTTAATGAGTGTTTATGTGCTAGGGACTACTGGAAGTAATTTACCTATATTATCTCATTTAATTCAATCAACAATATTATGAGGTAGATACTAGTATTGTCTCCATTTTACATATCAGAGAACTGGGGCTTAATCATTTTCCAAGGTAGGCTGGGTCCAGATCTTATGCCCTTTATTACCAAGCTACACTGCTTCTCCCTACCCTGCCCCCCTAAGAATGCTGTTTAAACAATGAATAGATAAAAGAAAGCAACAATGAAATTATCATCAGTAGCAATAATTTTTGAAATAATCAGGTCAGAGTCCTGTATAAAAGATGCTACTATAAACTATAAAGCAATCCAAATTATTCTAAATATTCCCAGGCTGAAATCTGCATCTGCCAGCTATGCATCATTGACTCCTACCTATGCTCTTGATTAAAAATCTCCTCTGTGTCTTCACATTCCCAATGGGAGTCGCATATCAGGAGGGGCACATCCATGGGTGCAGCAGAAGTGACAATACATCACAGCCTCGACATCTGTGACAAGCCCAGCCTTTTGACAGTCTAGTGAGGGGGTGTGCATCTTGAATATTACCAGATGTGTCACAATCTTTGTTCCCCAAATACTTACTCCCTTTTGGATAATGAAACAGCAGAAGACACTATTCAGAACAATTAAATAGGTTCGAATATTCCCATACCCTATAATTAATCTTCATTCAATCACAAGCATTTCTGTTCAATCTATTGCTTGAAATGAAATGCTAATAAGGCAAGAAAGCACGACTTTAGGACAATGCCAGAAAATGGCCTTCATTTCTCGTCTTTTGACATAAATAAGATGTTTTTGATCATATTAATGAGTGGGAAATGTGCAAGTCTCTAATACAAGATTCAGTTAAATTACATTCATCCTTGGAGATGAACAACCTGAATTTAAAAGGATAATTTAGGCTGAAAAAAAGTCAAAGCACAGTGCAACTAAAAGTTTATTCTAACTTAAAATATTCTAGAACCTTTGCAAATCTTCATTGTCACACATTTTCACCCTTTTTCTCCAGTAGTTTTTTTCCCACCTCCTGCCATTTCTTTAATTCTTTCCATGTTCCTATGATAGTTATATTTATTCTGGATTTCCTATGTCTTTAAAAATTATTTTAGGTGCTGGCTATTATCTATAAGAAATCTAAAGTGGGTAGAATGATCTGTCTCAAGACATTAAATATACCTTGTTGGGGTTTATTAATTATTTCTTAGGGAGTTACAAACAGTTTAGAGGGCTTATAGGTGAAATCTAGCATAAGAAATAATGCTATATGTTGAACATTTAAGCTCCTTGTATGCCAGGACATTACTAGGAATTTCACTTGAATCTAACTGGGCTCAGTATACTCCTATATACCGAAAGCCTTTATTGTTGAAGGTGCATAGTAGGAATTCAATATGTACACAGGGAATAAATGTGCTTGCCCTTTTTCTGTTGTTGAATGCTTTTGGAAATTCGAGGAATGAATGTGAATGCTTTCTTATGTTTTTACAATTTCTTCATTGTTATATAGTCATGGTTCAGCCTTCTTTATAAACTAATAATCTTACTAAATGCTTTCAACGCTGATCAGGAGGTGACTCAGCTCTGTGTCAAACACAGAAGGTACTGAAGTCACATCAAAACCAAAGCAATTTTCATCCCTGATATTCAGGTCTAGTGGAATAGAACAGGAAAAGAGAATCTGCATATACCTTCAATGTTCTTGGGTGACAGAATACCTTAAAAAAACAAATATACAAGGCGTTTCCTAGGACAGTCGAATGATGAAATATGGGTTTCAATCTTCTGGGTCCTCTAGTTTTCTCATGACCAGTATGTGAATGCAGGCAAATTACCTGAATAACTCAACATGTTTCCTTACCCATATAAGGAGGGTAAATACCTCATAGAATGTGGTAAAACTAAATGAGACATTACATGCAAAGCATTTAACACAGCGCCTAGAACAGAGTAAATGCTCAAGAAATATGGACTATTATTATATTTCTGGGATTTCGATAATTTTTACTAATGTGGATACAGATGAGGCAATCCTACAATGAGAAAAACACAAGTTGTGATGTGTGAGACTTATCATTTACACACAAATGGATATGGAAAATGGATTATGGATGCAATGTCCTTGATAGGAATGGCAAGGGCCTATTTGGGCATTATACTTTATTCCTGAATCATCCAAGAAATCCTATGACCAAAATACCCATATGGGTTTTCACATTAAAAAATATTTAAACACTTTCTTTAGAGATGCATTCTGAGACCCACTTAAGGAGCTGTCCAAACTAATATTGAATGCATTTGACATGACAGCTGGGTTTGAAAAAGTGCTTTCAGCAAAAGCAGAAGCCACTGGTTAACTTTTCTCCTTGTAGTTAATTATATTAAACAATTTTATCCCAAAAAGGGAAAGAGAGATTAAAATCCAGGTTATGGAGTATTCACTGAGGTTTTCTTTTCTTTTCTTTTTCCTTCTCTCCTTCCCTCAGGTAGCAGAAAATCATGAGCTTAAAAAGAAGCTGACCTGGCAATGTTTCCCAGACTTCTTTTATTCTTGACTTGGAAAAAGGAAAGATTGAGGGATTGAGGGATGGTGATTTTACTTGGTCCTTCTAGGACCTATTTGAAGACTGTTCTAGAGTCAGGTGTTGGTTGAGGTTCACAGCTAATTAATCACTGGAAACCTGGAGGGAGTAGCCTGAGGTATCATAATAACCTAGGTATGAAGGTTTCTACACCCCGAATAGCCAAATTGCTGGCTACTTCTGGGATTATCTGGACACCTGAATCCTAAAGAATATGAAGTCCCAGGATCACTTCCTCAAGATGTCAAATTACTCAGATAGAGAAAGATAATTTTTATCTTATTTTTTTTTCCTTTCCAACCTTTATTTTAGGTTTAGAGGGAACATAGGCAGCTTTATTACATGACTAAGTTGCATTTTGTAGGGGTGTACAGATCATTTTGTCACCCAGGTAATGGGCATAGCACATGATAGGTAGTTTTTTGAGAAAGATGATTTACAAGCAAGATTGGAAACAGAACAGGTAGCAGTTAGAAAGTAAATGTTTTTGTTTATTTATACTTAATTATGCATAAATAGAAGTGTAAATTATGAAGTCACGATGCAAGTAAATGCTTTTATTGGCTTGTCCACAGATGTCCTTCCTTCTCTAACCCCCTTTCTCTCAAAGTGGGTGTGAGTGCACCACCAGGTGGTGACATAATGAAGTGACACATAGGGCATATAATGTCAGGCTGGGGAGAATTTTGGAGGTTCCAAAGATTGCTGGAAATAACTGCACAAATATGGCTCTAGTACTAGAGCTTTCGTGTACTTGAGGTTTTATTTTTGTTTTTGCTGAATCCCAATACAAATATATAACAACAATTAAATTGCCATTTATGACTAGAATTTTAAAATCTAATTCAAACATACTTTCATCGAACCTGGCTCTGCTTTTCATTTATTTTGTCACACACGGCAAGTTATGTAATATTTTTGAACCTCACTTCTTCATCCATAAAATTCAGGATAATAATGGCTGCCATGAAATAGTTTAATTGGACCTAAGACTGACTATCTCTCCAAGATTCTTTCCTCTTCTCCCTCCATTCCCCACCATCTCCATTGCCTACTTTGTTCTTTGGCTTTACCTTTCCTTCTGGTTTGCCTGGGGGGGATAAATACCCACCTGCACATCATTTCCTCAGGCAGCGCTGCTCAGCCCATACCTCCGTGCTCATGCCAGGACTCATATAGCCTTTAGCCTTTGCATTCTCCACACTGTTTAGTGTCACTTGTTTCCCTGAGTTTTGCTCACTGCTGGGCCTGTAGCACTGGGTCCACATTTCTATGCATCTTATTAACCTAGGCATTACACCCAAGATATAAACACATTGTAGATACTCAGTGACTTTTTGTTGAATATTTTTAAAGTATAACAAAAAGCCTTTGAAATACCAAGCAAAAAAGAGTACGTAAAAGAGCAAGAGGACTTTCTGAAGGAGTATATTCATTGCCCAAAAAAGGAGATCTATCCCTTGAGAGAGAAGAGTAAATCTCTTCTACTCAGCTTGCAAATATGACTATTAAGATCAATGGAATGCACTGCATGTAAAGTTGATTTATAGCCCTGGTTCTTTGTAAATGTTAATAATAAACCTAATTTGAAATGTTATTTAAAAAGAAGTTACCATTTGAGTCTTAAGCATTTACTCTAAATCATTAAAAATTACTTTGTGTTCCTTTTTATTGGGATCTCTTGGATTTAGGAAACAATTTGAAATCCTAAGGGCTTTATTTAATTAAACAAACTCCATAAACATTAAAATTAGTTGTTTTTTTCATATAAATAACAGATAAGGTCCCTAAAAGATTGACTGGAACAAAGAAGACATTGATTTGAATCAGTCTCTAAACAATTATGTGACTTTGGCCAAATTAGTAAACTTCTGAGTCTCAATTTCCCCATGAAATGGTTAAGACCACCCTAAGGACTGCTATGAGGGTTGAATTATTAATGCGCACACCACTGTGTCTGGCACTGAGAAGGGTTAGCTCTTCTTTCATTTCATCCACACCTACTCTTCAACACATACATCTCTCTAAAGTCAATGTGTTTAATTTTTTTTTAAGTTCAATGCTAACAAATATTAAATGCTTCTTTTCCCAACACTATAATTTTAACAAATGAGTTTCAGGCATACTTAAAAATGAGTTTCAGGCATTAGATCATGTGAACATACTAATTATGTGGAAACATTTTTGTCCAACTTCTACATAAATCATAGCTTCAAATTATATGGTCATAAGCCTACAAGATACTCATTGCTATGCACTGAATTATGTCCCCTCCAAAATTCACTCATGGAAGCCCTAACCCTTTATGTAATAGTATTCGGAGATGGGTCTCTTGGGAGGTGATGAGATCATGAGGGTGGGGCCTGCATGATGGGATTGGTGCTCTTATAAGAAAAGACACCAGAGAGCTTGCTCTTTCTCTACCATGTCAGAAGGCACTGACTGCAAGCCAGGAAGAGGGCCCCCAACAGAACCCAAACATGCCAGCACCCTAATCTCAGAACTTTCAGCCCCCAGAACTATGAGAAAATTAATTTGTTGTTGTGTGAGTTATCTAGATTATAGTATTTTGTTGTAGCAGCTGGAGCTGACTAAAATCCTCATGTGCCAACGTAATATCGTTTTAGTTATAAATTTAATATTGATGCAACTGTAGCTAAAGGAATAAAATCTGTATGAGAAACAATATAACTTTTCAACAGTATGAAGATATGGTTCTTCTTATTCATAAGCACACATATACACTTGCATACATATTTGTAAACTATATTTTGAATATAGAAGATCAACTATATAGCCATCTAGTTTAACTCATTGATCAATTAATTCAACAGACTTGAGCGCCTGCTATGTGCCAGGCAATGCACTAAGCACCGATATACAAAGATGAGGGAGATACATTCTTATCTTAAGTGAGCCCACAGCCCAATAGAGGAGAAAGTCAAAACATAAGATATATAATAAGGTATGATAAATGCTCAAGATTATAACTAATATAATATTGAAAGTTGTTCTCATACTGTAGAACTGTTCTTCCCTAAAACTGTATCAACTCCACCTAAATTAATCCAACAATAGCCTCCTGACATTTTTACTTAGGGAGACTTACTTAGCAGGCATCTAAGGCAGAATAAAGCGTTTACCTCAGCTTTTCTATCAACAATGTTAGAAGTGGAAAATACAACATAATTTTTGAGTTTCAGCTCCTGTCAATTTAAATGAAAATAGACAGTTGGTTCAGCATATGTTGATTTCTTAAAA
Organism: Symphalangus syndactylus; assembly: GCF_028878055.3. Lineage (NCBI taxonomy): Eukaryota > Metazoa > Chordata > Mammalia > Primates > Hylobatidae > Symphalangus > Symphalangus syndactylus. Next base: position 40,027,030 of record NC_072440.2, on the reverse strand, counting down.
TCAGAAATAGATTTTCCCAGCAATACGCCTCAGGGAAAATAAAATGTGTGGGCTGGTTTATCCAACCATTAAAAGTAAGCTTCCAGCTGATGTTTGATTACATTCATGAAGAAAAAAATATTGTAATGAGAACATTCAATTACTCTTTCCTCAGGAGTAAAAATTTCTGGTCTGAGAATTTGTTTCAAATCAGTGGTTAGAACATAAACAAACAAATAAAAAAGGGGAAATAAGTGAGAAGGAGATCCTCAGAATAGCTACTAAATTTGAGCAGGCAGAGCATGGTTTCTGGAGCCCAAAAGCCTGTTTAAAGTCCTGACTCTAATGTCTACTGGTAAGGTGCTGGTGGGCAGGTTTCTTAACCTCTGTGAGCATGTTCAGTTTACTCAGCAGTAACATGGAACCAAATAAGACCCATTGATAGAGTTGCTCAAAAGTTCAAGAGAATAATTTGAATTCTCTTTCTCTCAATGCATGCCACGTGTCTGACCTATGACAGCCTCTCAATACTTGGCAGACAATAGGAATAATTATTATTGGAAACAAGAGGAATCAAATTGTCCTTGTTTGCAGATGATATGATTGTATATCTAGAAAACCCCATTGTCTCAGCCCAAAATCTCCTTAAGCTGATAAGCAACTTCAGCAAAGTCTCAGGATACAAAATCAATGTACAAAAATCACAAGCATTCTTGTGCACCAATCACAGACAAACAGAGAGCCAAATCAAGAGTGAACTCCCATTCACAATTGCTTCAAAGAGAATAAAATACCTAGGAATCCAACTTACAAGGGATGTGAAGGACCTCTTCAAGGAGAACTACAAACCACTGCTCAATGAAATAAAAGAGGATACAAACAAATGGAAGAACATTCCATGCTCATGGGTTGGAAGAATCAATATCGTGAAAATGGCCATACTGCCCAAGGTAATTTATAGATACAATACCATCCCCATCAAGCTACCAATGACTTTCTTCACAGAATTGGAAAAAACTACTTTAAAGTTCATATGGAACCAAAAAAGAGCCTGCATCACCAAGTCAATCCTAAGCCAAAAGAACAAAGCTGGAGGCATCACACTACCTGACTTCAAACTATACTACAAGGCTACAGTAACCAAAACAGCATGGTACTGGTACCACAACAGAAACAGATCAATGGATCAGAACAGAGCCCTCAGAAGTAATGCCACATATCTACAACCATCTGATCTTTGACAAACCTGACAAAAACAAACAATGGGAAAAGGATTCCCTATTTAATAAATGGTGCTGGGAAAACTGGCTAGCCATATGTAGAAAGCTGAAACTGGATCCCTTCCTTACACCTTATACAAAAATTAATTCAAGATGGATTAAAGACTTACATTTTAGACCTAAAACCAGAAAAACCCTAGAAGAAAACCTAGGCAATACCATTCAGGACATAGGCATGGGCAAGGACTTCATGTCTAAAACACCAAAAGCAATGGCAACAAAAGCCAAAATTGACAAATGGGATCTAATTAAACTCAAGAGCTTCTGCACAGCAAAAGAAACTACCATCACAGTGAACAGGCAACCTACACAATGGGAGAAAATTTTTGCAACCTACTCATCTGACAAAGGGCTAATATCCAGAATCTACAATGAACTCAAACAAATTTACAAGAAAAAAACAAACAACCCCATCAAAAAGTGGGCGAAGGACATGAACAGACATTTCTCAAAAGAAGACATTTATGCAGCCAAAAAACACATGAAAAAATGCTCATCATCACTGGCTATCAGAGAAATGCAAATCAAAGCCACAATGAGATACCATCTCACACCAGTTAGAACAGCCATTATTAAAAAGTCAGGAAACAACAGGTGCTAGAGAGGATGTGGAGAAATAGGAACACTTTTACACTGTTGGTGGGACTGTAAACTAGTTCAACCATTGTGGAAGTCAGTGTGGCGATTCCTCAGGGATCTAGAACTAGAAATACCATTTGACCCAGCCATCCCATTACTGGGTATATACCCAAAGGACTATAAATCATGCTGCTATAAAGACACATGCACACAGATGTTTATTGCCGCACTATTCACAATAGCAAAGAGTTGGAACCAACCCAAATGTCCAACAACGATAGACTGGATTAAGAAAATGTGGCACATATACACCATAGAATACTATGCAGCCATAAAAAATGATGAGTTCTTGTCCTTTGTAGGGACATGGATGAAACTGGAAACCATCATTCTCAGTAAACTATCTCAAGGACAAAAAACCAAACACCTCATGTTCTCACTCATAGGTGGGAATTGAACAATGAGAACACATGGACACAGGAAGGGGAACATCACACTCTGGGGACTGTTGTGGGATGGGGGGAGGGGGGAGGGACAGCATTAGGAGATACACCTAATGCTAAATGACGAGTTAATGGGTGCAGGAAATCAACATGACACATGGATACATATGTAACAAACCTGCACATTGTGCACATGTACCCTAAAACTTAAAGTATAATAATAATAATAAAACGAAGTAACAGCAACTTGAAAGATTACCATTGGCTTCATTGAAATAGGATCTTTGCATTTTGCCTTCTTTATCTTTGCATCTTGTCTTCTTTCTACTTTCTCTTCACACATGTGACCTAATAACAATAGTGTCTGTAGTAACTGTTGTGTTATCATACAGTAGCACCCAATTTTGTAGGTCTTATTTTACTTAATTTGTAGTCAGTAAACATATTATCCTCCTTTGATAGATGAGGAAATTGAGGCATAGACACGTTAAATGTCTTTCCCAGGTCACACAGTTTGGAAGAGATGACATTAAGACTTGAGCTCTGATCTATCCCAACTCTAAAGTTCATGGTAATATGAACATAATATAAAAGAGAACATAGTATAATACAAAAGAACATAAAAATAATACAACTTATACAATCTTAACTTCCAATTCAGCCCTCCAATGTAATCTGAAAGATCTTTGGTTTGATTTAAAAATGAAGTCGAATCTCTGTATGGCATTTCTCCCCAGAGGCTCAAACAAGTAAACATTCTACCCTGATGTTGTTCTTTCCTTTTCTCTCCTTTCAAGTTATTCAAATGCTCAGTAATAAGCAGCTTTCAACTGAATATGGTGGGGCAAAGCCAGCTGCTCTTTCTCCATGTGGTAGCTCAGATGGACACCTCACTCTTGGTGTTACTGTGTAGCTGTACTCCCTTAATAGCCTGGCCAGCTGTCCTACATAAACAATTATTCATGATTTTAAATTATTAATAATTTAGAAGGAAAAGAGATTTCCTGTGACTAATACAGCACAATATAGTACACAAAATTGGGTTTGAATATTTGTTGTCTGCACATCCTCTATAGTTATAAAATGTAACTAATGATTTGTGTTTAATTTGTCTCTCAATCCAATTTTGGTAGAGTAAGATTTAAAATAAATGGCTGTAGATTTCCTAATTTGATCAGGGACTCTCAGTTGTTACAAGTACATATGTTATTTCATATAAATGTGAAAAAAATACTTTGTTTTTATATGAGATCCACTTCTTATGCTTATAATATTATGGTTCCCTGATGTTATTAATGTGAAAGTGTTTAGAGAATTTCCTCTGAAAATGTCATCCTATCCCTACACAACCCAAGATGATTGCAATAGTTTCACAAATGTCATGGTTTATAACCTTACGTTTATGAAGAAACTGTTGACATCCTATCTTTAGAGAATGAGAAAGAAAGAGGAATCATTCTGAACAGATTAATTCCAGGAAGCATCTTGGCCTGACACATTGGCCTGCCTAGACTGGGTAGATTCTACTAATATGTCTTTCCAATTCATTTGTTGACTATATTTAGCTTTATAAAGTTAAAGGTGAAAGAGTCTGAATGTTTAATATAGCATCTACTCCAATGGTTCTGAAACACTAAATCTTCTCCTTGAGAAAGTTTGCACCAGTCCAATAGAAAGTTTCGTATATTTGTGATTAAGCTACGTTTATCATATTAGAAGCACGATTCATTTTTCTGACATGATCTTAACCATTTTTAAAATTTATAATATCCATGATTTTATCAAAGGATAAATGTAGAGTATAGAATCTTTTCAAAAATGAGCTCACCTGGCAAACTAAAAGTAGGCAGTGTAAGTCGCCACATTCCAAAAATCAATATTTAAAATTGTAAAGTCCAGAAACAGATGAGGTCTATAGTTTTACTAGTGGAACCACTAATAGAGTGACTTGAGTATTTTTTTTTCACTTAGTATATTTTAATTATCTTCATAAGAAAATGCCTATGAAAGTAAGTCTAGAAAACCCAATATCAGCCTGCCAATATTTATATTATTCAGAGGGATGTATATATATCTGAATCTTTTGTTGTTTTCCTATATAATTCCAGCTATATTTAATTCTAGTTACAAATTAATTAAAAATACCACTCAACTTTTCTGGGCATGGGGTTGTAACCATGAAACCAACTTCTTATGCCTTCTGAAACCAAGTCAAAGTTCAGACACCTTGAAAATGCAGTCTTTTGTACACAGATGTACAAAAAAAGCCCCAGAATAGAAACCTAATTGTGAGTCCTTAGATAACTAGGACTAGAAATCCTTCATCGCTACACTCCTGGTGCTTAGGACAACAGTGACAGGTAAAGGCACTCCACAGATTATGGAATGAGCAGATTCTAAGAGTCAATACTTAGGGCGAACCTTGCTCTATCACAATACTTCTCAGTAATGTAAATGATACTGCAGACCCAGTAATATAATTCATTCCAAGCCAGAAAACTTCAGGAATGTGCAAGCTGAAATGGGGAAGAAATAAGTCAAATCCTTTATCACTGAGAAGAGAAACCAAGGGAGAAGCAGGTATGGAGTTCCAATATGTGCAAAGCTTCGTAGATACTAAACTGGGGAAAACCAGGTTAAAGTGAAATAACATTACAGCTATATACAAAACATGTTTCTGCTTCCAAACCAGGGTAATTAAAAAATTAGAATGCAGTTATTTCTTTTATTAGTATTAGCTATTAGTTGAGATTGATTTTTAAACTTTAAAACACAGTCACTTTAATTACAAACTTTTATTTTCAGACTCACGTATGCATGGAATAGTGGAGAGTAGAGACATTTATTATTTAAACTAGCTCTGACAATGAGATTCATTTAACAAGCTATTTCAGATCAAAACAGGATTGGGGACTATCAATCAGTTTCCTCATTCTCCCTTTTCATTTTTGGATCAGCTATAAATAGGCACAGAATGTGTCCATTTGGCATCTTCTGTGGCTTCCAGGGTTTAATTTCCACACTCCTTGATATCACAGAATCACTTTGAAGAACAGAGAGGTTGCAGATCAATTATTGTAGTCATGTGCCATATAGACTTTGTGTGACTTACCCCAGAACATTTGTCTATTTTAATAAACGGAGGTCATGATAGTGCAGAAAAGGAAAAACTTTTTATTAATCTGAATTTAGCATATTTATGGTATTATACCCCTAACATAATTGTATACAGGTAATATCATCTGATATTTTGTTTGAAAACCCTTATGTTATATTGCTTTTCATATCTCACCAACTAACTGCTTTTCTAATCCCACCAGATTTAGTGGTGTTCACTTAACTATAAGACTGTGGCTGACACTGCTGATTGTACATAAAATATCCATTCCCCCTTTCATTCTTATTTATATAAGCCTAATGTTAATCACCCAAAAATATGTCTAGTTAAAAACACAAGCTCCTCAGCTTCCCTGGAAGGTAGGGGCAAGTATATGAAATTGTTCTTGCCAAAGAACAGGTTGTCAGAGAGGGGCAAGGCAGCTGGGTTTATAATAAGCTGGGGATTCCTAGGAAATCCTTGTTTCCCTGATACAGACACCATCCCTTCCTACTTCCTTTCCATTTCTCTTCTTTACCCTGGAATGAGGAGATAGCACTGTGGGAGCAGTAACACCCATGCTCGTGAGATGACAAGCACAGGACAGGCCCATATGCTGAGGATGGCAGGCACAGAAGAAAGAATAAAAGGAAGTCACGTATTTGAGGATATCTTAGAATCACTGTACTAGCCCTAGTTTGCTACCTCCTGATACCCTTTTCCACAAGACCAACAAACACTAGATGATTCAACCATTGTTAGTTTTCTATTGCTTATAGCTGAATGCATTTCAAACTGATAGAAGAGACTTTCTAATGATTTTGCAATAAAGACTTTTAGCACACCTGCCATACTTTTAAAACATGGCCATTTTGAAGGAGCTGGTGCCAGACTACAATATTTCAAGCAATTGCCTTCTTCCTAAGTTTATTACATTGAGACACGTTAATTTGGGTTTTGTTGGAGTTAATGTTTCCTTCAGTCATTTCTTTGCTTACAAAATACTTTTTAAAGTAAATATACACAAGTTATCTACCTTAGAAAACGCAAAAAAGCGGATATTTGTAAGTCATCTAAGTCAGCTTTTGCTTCCCTTCCTAAACTATTCATTAATTTGGTGTAAAGTGCATTATAATTGAATGTTGTTCTTCTATTTCATGGACACCAGTTGTCATGCTAATGTGCACAAAAGGTTTTTTCCAGCGTGAATGCATCAAGTAAATCCCAATCATTGCCACTGCAAATGCTGACAGACTAAACAAAATTGCTGACATCTTCCAAAATCTGTCTAGATAGATCACCGCTGCACAAACATCATTGCAGTTCCTAATGAAAAAGCAAATAATTCCCATTTGGCATTTATCTTGTTAATTTCAAAATAATAATTATTATTTAATTATATCTAGGCATTTCCTATAATTCTCTTATAATTCATTGTACATAGTGTGAATTTCAATAAAATTCACTTTCCTCTTCCTCTATTTTACCTAACGATTAAAAATGAAGCAAGCTAACCTGTCCTTCTCTGAAAACCTGTACATTAATCTATGCTTACATCTTTTGTAAAAAGCTATATTTTATTATTTTATTGTTAAACTGCACTGTGTATTTCAAATGTCAGGAGACATTCACACACACACACACACACACACACACACACACACACACAGAGAGAGAGAGAAAGGGAGAGAAAACAAAGAGACAGAATTTCCTCCCTACCAAAAGGGCTTTGTTTTCATCAGCAAGTTTTTTTTGGCTCATTGAACTAAATTCACAAATTAACAAAACCCCACTATGAAGATCTGATGGAAGAAGGAATGGAAAACTCTTGACCTTTTGGATCCCAGTCCCCTGACCGGCCCTTTTCATCTTCCCTTATTAAATGGAAATGATCAGTATCAGCTTTCAGATTTAGGCAAGACAGCTAAAAGCAAAATCTTGCCTTCTGAAAAAGATGGTAAAGGAAAACTTGGAGGTAATTAAATAATGAAATCTGTTTAAATGAACCTATTTATGTCAATGAAATAGGCAGAATCATTCATTATGTAAATATGACCTTTAAGGACATATCACAAGTAAGTTGTGAATAATATCCCCATGAATAATTGGGAATTGATGGTATTTAATATTTATTAAGTGACTTTTATATGGATTTAAGTAAATCAATTCCATGGGCCCAGTGATGGTATCCATTTAATGATTTATTCAGCCTCTAAATATGGTAAGTAATGTTCTGTATGACAGTGAGCTAGCAATTGCACAATGGAGAATTCAAAATGAATAAGGCACTGTCGTTGTTTGCAAAGTTTTCATGTGGCAAATCCCTTAAGGAGAAAATAACACTTATTTACAGGATGAAAAAATCAGCTCCACATAGTTGATCAGCATTTAGAGTTTGAAATAATAATTGGGTGAGGTCTTGAGGGATGGATTTTGATTGGTTGTGATATTAGAAAGAGAATTTCAAGTATATGGAAGGTCAAAATCCAAGGGCAATGAAAGTTCAGAAAAGTAATGCTTTTGAGCTGGGATACATGCAAAAGGTGAGATAAAATCCTGGACAGATAGGATAAAACCACGACTTTAAAGGGCTCATTGAAGAGTTTAGATTATTTTGAGAAGCCAGTCATGGAGACAGAACAAATGGATGAGATATAGCATAATAAGTTCCAGTGTCTCCCATACCCCAAATAAGGATGTACATGAATTATAATCTAACAAAAGAGAAGGAAGCTTGGAAAGTGTTAGGATTCTATTTCTTTCTGCTTTTTCTACTTATGATTACATGGATTAGAATGTTATCTGCTGTGCTGAAACAGAGTTGAAATGTTACTTTAAGTAATCTGGTAAGTATGTTATTAAAATGACTATTTTACCAAGATTCAAAAAATTTAAATGTCAACATATGCCTAATCATCAATGTTGTTTTTGTGAATGGAAATAGCATCCATATCACCATCTTTTCCTTCCTCTTTCTTCCCTTCACGTTCTTTAACTTCCTAATTATTTAACCTTTGTGGATGAGTATTAAGCATGTAAGTAAGAAAATACCAATTTTATTACTTTTTAAGTGCTGAAATAATTATTTTTAATGAGAGTATTATTGACAACCACTTCTTGATTATTACTGAAAGAGTAAACTTGAGTTTTGAACCAATGGGTTAAGGATTAAATCTGCATTAATCTAAATAGGGAATTTTAAGGGCTTTTATAACCAGAGTCTATGGAATTATAAACTTCTATTTAGTGAAATAGATGATCAGAATCACCTTTCAATTTCATGGTCTGATGTAAAAAATATTCTCCCAGAAACAGATACAGGGCTATAATCCTCAGATTACATGCACACCCAAACACACATACACAGGTTTGTATATATTTGCCACCTCCAAACCAGGTGCTGGTTTTATTTAAAGCATTCTCTATGTTCAAACCATGGTTGACAGTTTAAGAAAAGAACCAATAGGATAAAATATAGCATATTCTATTCACAGCAACAGACTGAAATAGACTCAATATCTGATGTTGAACTTTTCAGATATATACAGAAAATTACATATAAGTTATAACTCACACAGCTCTTCTATCTCCTTATTCTATTTGTCCTAAGAATTTACAATATAATTACGTTCCTTCAAGTAAGAGACATTACAGTGCTGCACTGCTGAGACAAGCTATAAAGAAAAGGAAAGTGTTTTGATTTTGTCTACTGTGGTCTCCTTGTAGCCCTGGAATGTGAAAATGTACAAAATAATCTAATATCTCGTAAACAAAGTAAAGTGGGTTTTTTGGTCAGGTATTTTCTAGATAGATACGAGAGAACTGTCAAGCAGCAAAAGATATTAAGATAACTCCGTGTATTAAGTCATTACAATTTCATAGGATATGTCATGGACTTAAAAAAATTTTCGCTTTTCCTTTTGTAAAGTCACAGTTAAAAAACACAGAAAGAAAAGAGTTTGGAAATGCGTGAGGGAGAGACGATAAAAGCTCTCTACAACTGGTTCAGAGATTAACCTGAGTGAGTCCAGTCACATGCAAAGGCTTGTGGAGTTCTAGACTGCCATGTCCGTAATTGAATTTCAAACTGGCTTTACATATTCCCAGAGAGAGCATACACCATGATGTGCTCATGAATGCAAGCCTTAATAGGAATTACATACTTTCATAAGCATTGTGCTTATAAAACCCCTTGAACCCTATTAATCCTATATTGAGGTTTTACGTTTCTTCTACTCAGAAAAATATCAGATTTATCTATTGCCCATAGGATATTTGTTTTAAAGTGATACACTTCAGTTGGGCCTGTCTCCTGAAGAAGTTTTGTATAAAAATTATTCACTTTAATGCCAATGGAATAGTTGAGTACAGAATCCCATTAATGTATCATAGAGTGATATTGCAGTGATGAAACATAAATCTTAAAGCTGTGAATCTCTGCACATAAACAGATTGGAAGTTTAGACTTGAGATGAATGTAAAGGAATGATTACTAATGTCAAAGAATGTAATTTGAGGAAATATTTTGTTTTCTATTAACTGTATGCAGGCAATCTGCAGCCGAAAGTTTGAGTTCTAAATTATTCACCAACTGCCTTGAAGTACCATCAAACGAATTCTAAGATGTAACACTTTAGGGGGATCCTTTTGCCTCAATTTTTTAAGTCAGTGGAATAGGACTCTTCAATATATCAAACTCAGAAATTAAACAAGCTTTACAAAATAAGAAAGTGAGAATGGTACATTTTATAAATAACACTGAGATTACATATCTTGCGTTATTCACCAAAATATATTTCAGATGGAATAGATTTAGTTTTTCTAAATATAAAAAGCAAGCATGCTAAGCAAAATATCTATCATAGAAACAAAACTTCTTTTTTTCGAGAACGGAATCTCGCTTCATGGCCCAGGCTGGAGTGCAGTGGCCCGATCTCAGCTCACTGAAACCTCCACCTCCCTGGTTCAAGTGATGCTCCCGCCTCAGCCTCCTGAGTAACTGAGATTACAGGCATGTACCACCACACCCAGATAATTTTTTAATATTTTTAGTAGACACGGGATTTCACCATGTTGGTCAGGCTGGTCTTTAACTCCTTATCTCAAACGATCCACCTGCCTCGGCCTCCCAAAGTTCTAGGATTACAGGTGTGAGCCACACCATGCCTGGCCAAAACAAAACTTCTTTACAATAAAAATTTAAAAAACAAAAAGCAAAAGACCGGAAATAGTTGCTTAAAATAGACAAATTTCTGTGACAAAAAGAAATAAAATACATGTATAAGAAAACAAACCAACAGATAAACATTGATTCATCAGGTAGATGTTGAAAGATTCCAGCAGAGAGTTTAGGCAAATGGAAATATAAAGGGTAAACAAACAAAGGAAAAATAATATTGAGATAGTATTTTATACCATCTAAAGAGAAAACATGTTGAGAAAATTACTATATTCAATACAGCTAAACTAACAGAATATTCTGGGGCGCTGTAACTTGATATAAATTCCTTCGAAAATAATTCTTACAATTGGCCGGGTGCAGTGGCTCACTCTTGTAATCCCAGCACTTTGGGGGGCTGAGGCGGGTGGATCACCTGAGGTCAGGAGTTTGAGACCAGCCTGGCCAACATGGTGAAACACTGTCTCTACTAAAAATTCAAAAACTAGCTGGGCATGGTGGTGCACACCTGTAATCCTAGGTACTCGGGAGACTGAGGCACGAGAATTGCTTGAACCCGGGAGGCGGAGGTTGCAGAGAGCTGAGATCACGCCACTGCACTCCAGCCTGGGTGACAGAGTGAGATTGTGTCTCAAAGACAAAAAAGAAAAGAAAAAGAAAAAAGGAAATGATTGACAAAATACAGGAGAAATCATGAAAGAAGCAATCAGTTCCACAGAGGTTAAAAGGTATGTGCAATAAAGATGTTCACAGCAGCATTAACTATTCCAGCAAACACCTGGAAACATTCCAAATATCTAACATTTGAAGAATAATTATTTCAAAGGTAGGATTATAATGGTTTTAAAATTTTCTTCTTTGCACTTTTTGGAGGCAGTCTTCAAACATTTAATACAAAAGTCTTACTTTGGTAATCAGAAAATTACCTGTTAACAAACATTTAAAAATAATATAATATGTGCATAATATAATATGAAAAATGGATATAAATGTGTTAGGTTACAGATGTTTTTCATAGCAATGAGAAATTACTAAGGAAACGATTTAATACTGTTATACTCTGAAATTCTCTTTAGTAATTCTGCATTTACACAATAACATTTAATTAATTATAGCACTATTGTCTAATTGAGTACAATGACTTTGATGACATAACATAAAGCCTAGGCTTTTAAAGTCACATTCCCGGAAGTGAGGGCATTTGGAATAATCTGTTTATAAAAACGTTAAAATGTTATTTTATGACTATTCTTGGTTTTGTATAGTTTCTGCTATATTACAAAATGGCTTTTGGTATGTATTTAATTCCCTAGCTTTGTTTATAGTAGGGTCATTCATGCATATTGGACAGACTCCTGAAATTTTTGCCTAGAAATCAGCCATGAAATTTGAAAGAAAAAAATTGTGACCTGGGCAAGTTCCTTAATCTTACTATCATTTTCAATATTTGTATAAAGAAAGAGTTGACATACATAATTTCTTAGCACTCTAATAGGCCACGGTATTCTGAAAAACAACTTTACAAATGTAAGAAATTAATAACAATATTTCATTAATCTTAAATTCTCACAGTACAGTAAAACATATTGTTAGTCTTATCTATAAAATTTGAAATGTCCACATGAAAATTAAAAATGAGCCCATTTAGATTTTGCAAAGATCTGAATGTTTAATATTATTTTTATATATTGCTATTGATCTGATGTTTAAATCATTAGCTGGATTTTTACCATTTTAATGAGTATAAATGAATACGTATATATGAACATGTATGAATCCATATAGTTATGCAGATTCACATACATACTATATATAATCAACATAACATAGAATCAAAATATTATGTCTTTTGACTTCCTAGTTTTACAAAGGCAGCATTAGATAAAGCTATATTTCTCAAAACACATTTGTTTTTCAAGAAAAAATATGCAGAGCCCTATTTTTCTACCAGTTCATATTATACATTAAAGATCTATTATGCACTTGCTACTGATGTTAGAATACTTTAAAATTCAGTGAGCAAGAGATACAGTTTCTATGGCATATTTTGCTTCAAATATCCACATGCATAAACATGCATAGATTGTGGGACAATTATTATTTAAATAAATGTCTCAATTTTTTATAGACAGGCTAGGTGATACATGCAATGCTCAGTAATACACGCAACGCTGAGCAACACATGCAACAGCATACATAAGCTGACATATTTGTGCCAAACATCACATTTGTCATACAATGTATTCTGTTGTCAGATTTGCAGCATATGGGGCAATACAATATAAGAATGACAAATTTTGAAGAAAAAGAGTTCCTTTCCCCATGAATAGGACAGAGAAAAGTGGTGTAATATTTATTATAATAAATATCTTAGTAAAACATATAAAATGCAATCATGGGGGGGAAGGCAGAATTATTTGTTTTCCAAAGTGCAAAAAAGGAACTGTCTCTTTTGAATACACACCTATGTAAGAACATGCTCAAGAAAAGTAAACACATCAGGGTGGAGCCAAGATGGCCGAATAGGAACAGCTCCGGTCTCCAGCTCCCAGCCCCAGCGACACAGAAGACGGGTGATTTCTGCATTTCTGCTTGAGGTACCGGTTTCATCTCACTAGGGAGTGCCTAACAGTGGGTTCAGGACAGTCGGTGAAGCGCACTGTGCGCGAGCCGAAGCAGGGCGAGGCATTGCCTCACTTGGGAAGCGCAAGGGGTCAGGGAGTTCCGTTTCCTAGTCAAAGAAAGGGAAAACAGACGGCACCTGGAATATCGGGTCAGTCCCGTCCTAATACTGCGCTTTTCCAACGGGCCTGGAAAACGGCACACTAGGAGATTGTGTCCCGCACCTGGCTCGGAGGGTCCTATGCCCACAGAGTCTTGCTGATTGCTAGCACAGCAGTCTGAGATCACGCTGCAAGGCGGCAACGAGGCTGGGGGAGGGGCGCCCGCCATTGCCCAGGCTTGCTTAGGTAAACAAAGCAGCCAGGAAGCTCGAACTGGGTGGAGCCCACCACAGCTCAAGGAGGCCCGCCTGCCTCTGTAGGCTCCACCTCTGGGGGCAGGGCACAGACAACCAAAAACTCAGGGAGAACCTCCACACCCTTAAATGTCCCTGTCTGACTGACAGCTTTGAAGAGAGTAGTGGTTCTCCCAGCACGCAGCTGGAGATCTGAGAACGGACAGACTGCCTCCTAAAGTGGGTCCCTCACCCCTGAGCAGCCTAACTGGGAGGCACCCCCCCAGTGGGACAGACTGACACCTCATTCAACCGGGTACTCCTCTGAGACAAAACTTTCAGAGGAACTATCAGACAGCTGAATTTGTGGTCTCACGAAAATCCGCTGTTCTGCAGCCACCGGTGCTGACACCCAGCCAAACAGGGTCTGGAGTGGACCTCTAGTAAACTCCAACAGACCTGCAGCTGAGGGTCTTGTCTGGTAGAAGGAAAATTAACAAACAGAAAGGACATCCACACCAAAAACCCATCTGTACATCACCATCATCGAAGACAAAAAGTAGACAAAACCACAAAGATGGGGAAAAAACAGACCAAAAAAACTGGAAACTCTAAAAAACAGAGCACCTCTCCTCCTCCAAAGGAACGCACTTCCTCACCAGCAACGGAACAAAGCTGGATGGAGGATGACTTTGATGAGTTGAGAGAAGAAGGCTTCAGACGATCAAACTACTCTGAGCTACGAGAGGAAATTCAAAACAATAGCAAAGAAGTTAAAAACTTTGAAAAAAAATTAGAAGAATGGATAACTAGAATAACCAATGGAGAGAAGGGCTTAAAGGAGATGATGGAGCTGAAAGCCAAGTTTCGAGAACTACGCGAAGAATGCAGAAGCCTCAGTAGCAGATGCGATCAACTGGAAGAAAGGGTATCGCTGATAGAAGATGAAATGAATGAAATGAAGAGAGAAGGGAAGTTTAGAGAAAAAAGAATAAAAAGAAATGAACAAAGCCTCCAAGAAATTTGGGACTATGTGAAAAGACCAAACCTACGTCTGATTGGTGTACCTGAAAATGATGGGGAGAATGGAACCAAGTTGGAAAACACTCTGCAAGATATTATCCAGGAGAACTTCCCCAATCTAGCAAGGCAGGCCAGCATTCAGATTCAGGAAATACAGAGAACGCCACAAAGATACTCCTCGAGAAGGGCAACTCCAAGACACATAATTGTCAGATTCACCAAAGTGGAAATGAAGGAAAAAATGTTAAGGGCAGCCAGAGAGAAAGGTCGGGTTACCCACAAAGGGAAGCCCATCAGACTAACAGGTGATCTCTCAGCAGAAACTCTACAAGCCAGAAGAGAGTGGGGGCCGATATTCAACATTCTTAAAGAAAAGAATTTTCAACCCAGAATTTCCTATCCCGCCAAACTAAGCTTCATAAGTGAAGGAGAAATAAAATACTTTACAGACAAGCAAACGCTGAGTGATTTTGTCACCACCAGGCCTGCCCTAAAAGAGCTCCTGAAGGAAGCACTAAACATGGAAAGGAACAACCGGTACCAGCCCCTGCAAAAACATGCCAAATTGTAAAGACCATCAAGGCTAGGAAGAAACTATAGCAACTAACGAGCAAAATAACCAACTAACATCATAATGACAGGATCAGATTCACACATAACAATATTCACGTTAAATGTAAATGGGCTAAATGCTCCAATCAAAAGACACAGACTGGCAAACTGGATAAGGAGTCAGGACCCATCAGTGTGCTGTATTCAGGAAACCCATCTCACGTGCAGAGACACACATAGACTCAAAATAAAGGGATGGAGGAAGATCTATCAAGCAACTGGAAAACAAAAAAAGGCAGGGGTTGCAATCCTAGTCTCTGATAAAATAGACTTTAAACCAACAAAGATCAAAAGAGACAAAGAAGGCCATTACATAATGGTAAAGGGATCAATTCAACAAGAAGAGCTAACTATCCTAAATATATATGCACCCAACACAGGAGCACCCAGATTCATAAAGCAAGTCCTCAGTGACCTACAAAGGGACTTAAACTCCCACACAATAATAATGGGAGATTTTAACACCCCACTGTCAGCATTAGACAGATCAACGAGACAGAAAGTTAACAAGGATATCCAGGAATTGAACTCAGCTCTACATAAAGTGGACCTAATAGACATCTACAGAACTCTCCACCCCAAATCAGCAGAATATACATTTTTTTCAGCACCACACCACACCTATTCCAAAATTGACCACATAGTTGGAAGTAAAGCTCTTCTCAGCAAATGTAAAAGAACAGAGATTATAACAAACTGTCTCTCAGACCACAGTGCAATCAAACTAGAACTCAGGATTAAGAAACTCAGTCAAAACCGCTCAACTACATGGAAACTGAACAACCTGCTCCTGAATGACTATTGGGTACATAATGAAATGAAGGCAGAAATAAAGATGTTCTTTGAAACCAACGAGAACAAAGACACAACATACCAGAATCTCTGGGACACGTTCAAAGCAGTGTGTAGAGGGAAATTTATAGCACTAAATGCCCACAAGAGAAAGCAGGAAAGATCCAAAATTGACACCCTAACATCACAATTAAAAGAACTAGAAAAGCAAGAGCAAACACATTCAAAAGCTAGCAGAAGGCTAGAAATAACTAAAATCAGAGCAGAACTGAAGGAAATAGAGACACAAAAAACCCTTGAAAAAATTAATGAATCCAGGAGCTGGTTTTTTGAAAAGATCAACAAAATTGATGGACCGCTAGCAAGACTAATAAAGAAGAAAAGAGAGAAGAATCAAATAGATGCAATAAAAAACGAAAAAGGGGATATCACCACCGATCCCACAGAAATACAATCTACCATCAGAGAATACTACAAACACCTCTATGCAAATAAACTAGAAAATCTGGAAGAAATGGATAAATTCCTCGACAAATACACCCTCCCAAGACTAAACCAGGAAGAAGTTGAATCTCTGAATAGACCAATAACAGGTTCTGAAATTGTGGCAATAATCAATAGCTTACCAACCAAAAAGAGTCCAGGACCTGATGGATTCACAGCTGAATTCTACCAGAGGTACAAGGAGGAACTGGTACCATTCCTTCTGAAACTATTCCAATCGATAGAAAAAGAGGGAATCCTCCCTAACACATTTTACGAAGCCAGCATCGTCCTGATACCAAAACCTGGCAGAGACATAACCAAAAAAGAGAATTTCAGACCAATATCCTTGATGAACATTGATGCAAAAATCCTCAATAAAATACTGGCAAACCGAATCCAGCAGCACATCAAAAAGCTTATCCACCATGATCAAGTGGGCTTCATCCCTGGGATGCAAGGCTGGTTCAACATATGCAAATCAATAAATGTAATCCAGCATATAAACAGAACCAAAGACAAAAACCACATGATTATCTCAATAGATGCAGAAAAGGCCTTTGACAAAATTCAACAACCCTTCATGCTAAAAACTCTCAATAAATTAGGTATTGATGGGACGTATCTCAAAATAATAAGAGCTATCTATGACAAACCCACAGCCAATATCATACTGAATGGGCAAAAACTGGAAGCATTCCCTCTGAAAACTGGCACAAGACAGGGATGCCCTCTCTCACCACTCCTATTCAACATAGTGCTGGAAGTTCTGGCCAGAGCAATCAGGCAGGAGAAGGAAATAAAGGGTATTCAATTAGGAAAAGAGGAAGTCAAATTGTCCCTGTTTGCAGATGACATGATTGTATATCTAGAAAACCCCATTGTCTCAGCCCAAAATCTCCTTAAGCTGATTAGCAACTTCAGCAAAGTCTCAGGATACAAAATTAATGTACAAAAATCACAAGCATTCTTGTACACCAATAACAGACAAACAGAGAGCCAAATCATGAGTGAACTCCCATTCACAATTGCTTCAAAGAGAATAAAATACCTAGGAATCCAACTTACCAGGGATGTGAAGGACCTCTTCAAGGAGAACTACAAACCACTGCTCAATGAAATAAAAGAGGATACAAACAAATGGAAGAACATTCCATGCTCATGGGTTGGAAGAATCAATATCGTGAAAATGGCCATACTGCCCAAGGTAATTTATAGATTCAATGCCATCCCCATCAAGCTACCAATGACTTTCTTCACAGAATTGGAAAAAACTACTTTAAAGTTCATATGGAACCAAAAAAGAGCCCGCATCGCCAAGTCAATCCTAAGCCAAAAGAACAAAGCTGGAGGCATCACGCTACCTGACTTTAAACTATACTACAAGGCTACAGTAACCAAAACAGCATGGTACTGGTACCACAACAGAGACATAGATCAATGGAACAGAACAGAGCCCTCAGAAATGATGCCACATAGCTACAACTATCTGATCTTTGACAAACCTGACAAAAACAAGAAATGGGAAAAGGATTCCCTATTTAATAAATGGTGCTGGGAAAACTGGCTAGCCATATGTAGAAAGCTGCAACTGGATCCCTTCCTTACACCTTATACAAAAATTAATTCAAGATGGATTAAAGACTTATATGTTAGACCTAAAACCATTAAAATCCTACAAGAAAACCTAGGCAATACCATTCAGGACATAGGCGTGGGCAAGGACTTCATGTCTAAAACACCAAAAGCAATGGCAACAAAAGCCAAAATCGACAAATGGGATCTCATTAAACTAAAGAGCTTCTGCACAGCAAAAGAAACTATCATCAGAGTGAACAGGCAACCTACACAATGGGAGAAAATTTTTGCAACCTACTCATCTGACAAAGGGCTAATATCCAGAATCTACAATGAACTCAAACAAATTTACAAGAAAAAAACAAACAACCCCATCAAAAAGTGGGCAGAGGACATGAACAGACACTTCTCAAAAGAAGACATTTATGCAGCCAAAAAACACACGAAGAAATGCTCCTCATCACTGGCCATCAGAGAAATGCAAATCAAAACCACAGTGAGATACCATCTCACACCAGTTAGAATGGCCATCATTAAAAAATCAGGAAACAACAGGTGCTGGAGAGGATGTGGAGAAATAGGAACACTTTTACACTGTTGGTGGGACTGTAAACTAGTTCAACCATTGTGGAAGTCAGTGTGGCGATTCCTCAGGGATCTAGAACTAGAAATACCATTTGACCCAGCCATCCCATTACTGGGTATATACCCAAAGGACTATAAATCATGCTGCTATAAAGACACATGCACACGTATGTTTATTGCGGCACTATTCACAATAGCAAAGAGTTGGAACCAACCCAAATGTCCAACAATGATAGACTGGATTAAGAAAATGTGGCACATATACACCATGGAATACTATGCAGCCATAAAAAATGATGAGTTCGTGTCCTTTGTAGGGACATGGATGAAACTGGAAAACATCATTCTCAGTAAACTATCGCAAGGACAAAAAACCAAACACCTCATGTTCTCACTCATAGGTGGGAATTGAACAATGAGAACTCATGGACACAGGAAGGGGAACATCACGCTCCGGGGACTCTTGTGGGGTGGGGGGAGGGGGGAGGGACAGCATTAGGAGATACACCTAATGCTAAATGACGAATTAATGGGTGCAGGAAATCAACATGGCACATGGATACATATGTAACAAACCTGCACATTGTGCACATATACCCTAAAACCCTAAAGTATAATAAAAAAAAAAAAAAAAAAGAAAAGTAAACACATAATAGTAGTTACCTCTGGGTGGGAAGGGAAAGTGATACAGTTGGGGAAGGGTACACTAGGGGCCCCAGTTTTACCTTTAGTGTTGTATGGCTTGAACTCTTTGATGCATAAATGGCTACACTATCATCTATTTTTACATGCCTGAAATATTTAATATTTTAACATAATAGTATAAAATATATTTCTATACTCTAGAGTATATTTATCTTTAATATTCTATAATTTGTAAAATAATACATATTAGTTTGTCATTCATGTTCATTCTAAACACTATGCATACTTCTTACTCATTTACTTTTTATCCTTTTCAATCTGTATCAAAATAGTAGAGCTTTACACAAATTTTTATCTAAATATCATCTTTCAATTATTTTCACAGTGATTAAAAACAAAGTTTAAAAAAAAAACTAGAAAAAAATAAAGGTGAACATTAACCTGAGGATGAGGAAAGCTTTTATACGAATGAAAGTCATAGATCAAATTTTCCAAAAGAAAAGTGATTCTTTTGTCTATAGTCGTATATTAAAAAGCAATGTAATAAATTAGATGGCAAGCAACAAACTGAGAAAAATATTTTTGCCAAAAGTATGATGGAGAAAGGGCTGGGTGCAGTGGCCCACACTTGTAATCCCAGCACTTTGGGAGGCCAAGGCAGGTAGATCTCTCGAGGTCAGGAGTTCGAGACTGACCTAGGCAACATGGTGAAACCCCGTTTTTACTAAAAATACAAAAATTAGCTGGGTGTAGTGGTGCACACCTGTAGTCCCAGCTACTCGGGAGGCTGAGATGAGAGGATTGCTTGAACCCAAAAGGCAGAGGTTGCAATGAGCCAAGATTGTGCCACTGCACTTCAGCCTGGGTGACAGAATGAGACTCTGTGCCAAAACAACAACAACAACAACAACAAAGACAGGAAAGGTTAATGTCTCAATAAGACACTAACGTACAATTCACAATAGAAAATTCTTATACACTATAAAAATATTTGCAGCCTCAATGTTAATCAATTGAAATAAATTAGATTTTATCTAACATATTAATTTTATAAATACTTAACTGTAAAAAACTCAATATTTGAGACAGTGCAGTGATACAGCAATACAGCAGTGTAATACACTACAAGCACACTGCTAACAGTCTCTGAAAAGCAGAACACAATGTCACCTTTAGAACGTTCTTTAACTCTATACATCATACTTCTGAGAATGCATCTTTATGCACCAATCCAGGATTGACCTTCAAGTATGTTTATCTTTTTTTTTTTTTTTTGGTGCATGATTCACTTTATTATGATATTCACTTTATTGTTGTGGTCTGGAACCAAGCTTGCAATGTCTTTGAGATGTGCCTATATATAAAAATTTGCAAAAAGTTGGAAGAATTTATACTCCCTCCCATTTTCTCTCTGCTGTAACTTCACAGAACTTCTTTTTTTCTGTTTTAAATAATTAAAAACAGCCGATGTCCAATATGAAAAGAATGGTTGAATAAAAGGTAGGAATATAAAATCATGTTATAGAAGTTTATAGAATATAGGATGGTATGAAATAACAGAAATATAAATCTCATTTTACTATTTTTAAAGATTAAACATTAAAATTCTCATTGGAAGTTGAAGGTTTGAATCCTAATCACTCTAACACTGTATAATTGCATTATAAAATATTTTCTTTACACATTCTAACATAAGAGTTAGTGTGTCACTAGATAAAAGTTCCAGATGAGTTATTTATAAAAGTAGAAAATACTTTATTGCTGCTGGTGTCCTGAAACTGAATAATAAATTCATCTATAAATCATTTAGTACCTTAATGTCTGTGGGCCCACTTATTGTGTTAAGTGCAGAAAATTATTAACAGTCTGGACTTTCTAAGTACATAATTTTCTATTGTTTATTCTTTGTATTATAAAGTGCCCACATGTTCAAAATATTTTTGATAGTGACCAAGTAGTCTACTTCTTTGATGTACTGGAACAGTCATCCATTGTTTTATTGCTGGTATTTTTGTTCTAAAAGGGAAAAGAGTGTGGAAAAGGATAATGGATTACTTTATAAGCATTGTCTTCACGACTTAGCAACAATAATCAATACTCAAAAACTTTTAAATTCTTAACACATTTATACCTTGTAAATAGGGGCACAATTACGTGGAATTTATAGGCAGTTTGCTTTTCTTGTACCATCACTCAATTTTTTGAATTAAAGATTTTATATGAGACTTCGGAATTAATGATACAAAGATGCATGAATGAAAATAGAGATAAACCCAATTGTGAAATTAAATATACAATCAGTAGCTAAGAACCAAGAGACAATGATGCTTCAGCAACCTTAGGAATTATTCAGGTAAAGAGGGGCAAGCACAGCACTTTGCACTGAAGAGGACTTTAGAGATCAACTACCCAACACTCTCCTTTTAAATTAGAGGAAACTGAGCCTATGAGGATTTAAGTAATTTGCCTGTGATCACTCAGCTAGCTAGTAGCATAGGAGGAACAACAATAAAGGTCTAGATTTACAGTAAATTTCTCCATTAATTCATTTCTACATAACTGCTTCTTGCTTTCAATGCACCTAGTATAAGTCAAAGTCAGGTATGCAATATGGAAAATGGTATGGTCTCTTTGCACTCCAAATCCAGGATCAAAACAACAGAAAAATACCAGAGAGACAAAAACAAAACAAACAAACAAAAACCTCAAGAGGGCACTGAGCAGAGATACTGAATGAATTACAAGCTCTTCCCACTCTCCTTCTGTTCCCATCCCCAAAGGCTCTGGGTCAGACTAAAAAGACCACCGAACTACATCAAACAATTTGTGTCTATGTCCCACATTTTCCTAAATGTGTGACCTTAGACACTTTTCTGTGCCACCCTGAACCTCAGTTTTATCATCTAGTCAAAACTCAAGACGATCTCTGAAAGGTCCCTTCTTCCTCTATGTCACCACGCAGCTGAAATACACCAGGATTTGCCCTGCCTTGTCTTTCTGTTCTTTTTAAAACCCCTTGTCCAGTCAATAAGCCCAGTTTTTAAAAATTCTTGCAGTTTCTATTCAAAAGAAAAAAAAATCTAAAGCGTGTGTCTAATAACAAGTGCTCTCAATATGACCATAATTGTACTATTGACATTTTGGTGTTTCAGAGTAATACAATTTACTGAAAAAGAAGAATTAACTCTGGCTATATAAAGTTGCCGTATATTTATTTAAAATTTCATGTATTTTCTTCCACAAAACTTGATTTTCCTCTTTCAAATCATAGGAGATGAAGAACTTTTCATTAGTAACACGAAGGCTACTGACTACATGTTGAAAAGATTCATCTTTACATATCTAGGTTCTTCCCTTTTAATCAACATGAAATTACGTTTTTCTAGTAGTTAAAACTAAACATTCTCTTAGTAAAATACAGAAGATAACAGGAGAAGAAAAAGCTGACTATGGAAAATTTTTCTAACTGTATGTCATCTAAGTTTAACGGTAAACTTTTAGTAGCCTCTTGGGTCCTAAAATGCTCCAAATGAATTCATAATCTGAATGGGCTTTTAAACAACATTGGGATCAGGAGTCCGGCGCTACTGTCTCTAGAGTAAACATATTGTTAAGAATGGTTTGCACCAGAAGGATCTTCTCTCACCGGTATTACTGTTGTTGTTACTGATAACAATATCATCATCATCATCTTTTTTTTGTGGGGGGAGAGGGTGTGGGTGGAGTTTTGCTCTTGTTGCCCAGGAGGGAGTACAATGGCACAGTCTCTGCTCACTGCAACCTCCACCTCCCAGGTTCAAGTGATTCTCCTGCCTCAGCCTCCTGAGTAGCTGGGATTACAGGCATGTGCTACCATACTTGGCGAATTTTTGTATTTTTAGTAGAGGCGGGGTTTCACCATGTTGGTCAGGCTGGTCTCAAACTCCTGACCTCAGGTGATCCACCTGCCTTGGCCTCCCAAAGTGCTGGGATTACAGGCATAAGCCACTGCGTCCGGCCATCTTTTTTGCATATAATCATTTATAAAGTACATACCCCACAAATTATGTTTAGACACATAGACAACCATTCTATACTATTCATGCATGTTATTTATTCCTATTTAGCAAATGAGAAAGCCAATTCTCAGAAGGATTATGAGATTTACTCCATTTTATATCCAAAATATAATAAACCAGGCTTTGAACAACCCTAATTCTAGAACTTCTTTTATCTGTACCTCAATATGGTAAGCATTATGTGATGTAGGCACAAGGGTTTTCTATTTTCATACCAGGTGTGCAGTAATCAGGCATTCTAAATTTAGCCCAAGAAACACACTTAGGTAATGCCCTGAAACAGTCATTGCTATTCCTTATCTGGGAATTCTGTTATGATTTTGCATTTGCAAAAATAGTCATTCTATAATATAGAAGTATTCTTTCACACTGGCCTCCCACATTGCTGGAAATATTTCTTTATATTTACTCTTCCCCCAAAAAAGAATGAGTGGGAAACATAGTTAATATTTATTTTGAAAGAAAATAGGGCTTAATAAAGGGAACAATTACATATTTAAGTCAAGGTAGATTAATAGCTGAGGTTTACCACTTAGCACACTGCAAACAAAATCTAACATGATACTATCGCACTAATACTAGAGCAATCATTACACCAGTAGGTGTGCCAAATGTGGAACTCGATAACAAAGCCTACTTAAAATGATCAAGTATTATAAGTTAGTACATGATCAGTGATTATTCTATAAAGTGGGGTTGGGGAAGCTAATCAAACCCTAAACATTTTTCCTTATTCTTCATAATCAAAACACATTACAGGTAGACAAAAGTTAAATATAAAAAGAGAGCCCCCCAAAAATGGTAAAGTATAAAAAGATTTAAGAAGCTTAAAATAGAGTCACATTTCTAAACATGACATAAAAGCACACAGAGGAATCACTGTTAAACGTTGATCTATTCAAAACATTTTAGAGACAAAAGATTAAATAACTCCACCAAAAAATGAGTACATAACTTGAATAGACATTTCTCCAAAGATGATATACAGATGGCCAACAAGTACATGAAAAGCTGCCCAACATTACTAATCGTCAGAGAGATACAAATCAAAACCTCAATAAGATATCATTTCATGCCCATTAGGATAGCTGGTGTAAACACACACACACGTAAGTATTGACAGAATGTGGAGAAATTGAGCCCTTGTGCACTGTTGATAGGATTGTAAAATGGTGCAACCACTACAGAAAACAGTATGAAAAAATATTAAAAATAGAACTATCTTAAGACACACTTAGATATATATCCCAAAAGAATTAAAAGCAGGGTCTTAAAGAGACATTTGTGCAAGTTCCTTCTCTCAAAAGCAGACTCATATGGTACGAGCCCATGTGACTGCTGAACGGAGTCCAAATGTTCTTTATTTCCTTTCATTGAGCACTACAATCATCACTCAAATCATTACGCTTCAATCAGCCTGACACAGAACTGTGTTCTTTAGAACTCGTAGAGAGTACTATGTAACAATGAAGATCAGAAAATGTCTTTGGAAGCATGGAACCAGACAGAACAAAAGATGACAGACAGACAGACAGACAGATAGATAGATAGATAGATAGATATAGATCGATAATAGATCCATAGATAGAATGCAGTTAATAAGGTGATTTATGTAATCTAAATGTTTAATGTCAGCTTGTTAACCAATAGTTCCTCACTCTCATAAACAATGTTTGAATACACCCTGCCAATTGTTTATGCCTGCTCAAATTCTTACCAGTCCTACCATCTGATTGACCTGTCAACTCAATCTCTTTAAAATGTTGCATCTTAGTTCTGATGCATTAAGTGTAGATTTTGTATGTTAATTCATAATGGAGGAATCTTATTTCTCTGATTTCGACATCTCTTCTTTCCCACTGTACTGTATGCAAGCAGTATAGAACACTTTGGAGTCAATTGTGACTGTAATATTAATTCTAGACAAGCTATGACAGAAGACACATTGCGGCAGAATATACTTTAATATTCCTATATTGTAACCGACAACTTTTGATCACTTTACAAGGTCAAACTTTGTTATTGCTGAGCATCACAGTAATCCAATGGCTATAATAAAAAGCTGATGACCTTAACTTTCCAGGTGGCCCCTAGTATAAAGCCTGACTTTGATGTATCTAAACAAACATAAATATAAACTCATGATGAGGTCTATTAGAATCATAAAATCTTCTGAGAGGAAGCTATCTAGAGCCACCCTGCTTAAGAGATTTAAAAGCAGACAGATCAAAGCATGTGTCATTGAGAATCCTGCTGGTTGTCATGACAGAGGGGGTAAAATTGCAAACCCATTCAGCTGTATCCATTACTGCAATGACCTGGAATAGACTAGGATGATGAAAATGAAGGGTGAGTAGCATTGGGTCATAATAAGAGTAATCACATGTCATGTGACAGTAGTATTGAATTTTTCTTTTGTACAGCAAAGACAGTGTTGTATTTTTTTCCTGGATAGCTATGGTAACAAGCTTTATTTCTGAATGCCTGATTTCCTGTCTATAGACCCACACATCTGAGTAATATGCCTATCCCAAACATTCATTATGATATCAAGGATGAGTCAAAAAACAAGATGAACATATGCCAAACAATTTTATGTGAAGGGTAAAATCTGTATTTCCATTGATTACCAAACTGAATTTTGCACAGGTAAAAAAGCAATGGTGTCACATAATCCTGCATCTTATTAGCTTTCACATCCCATGCTTTCTTTAATGAATATGGTGTTCAGATTATATAGTTAGGGAAAGAAGAGGCTAAAAATGCCTATATATCTAGCATGCTGAAAGAAAAAGTCTAGAATAGAAAGGTTCTCTTTTCAGGATAAGCCACTCTAGAAGTTAGAGCTTAGGACAATTTCTAGGGGAAAAATTCTTGGGTGATGCTGGTTATAATTCTATGCTCCGTGGAGCCTTCAAATGACGTGTATTTCTTAGAATTCTCCCTTTAAAATATATTCCTCTTCAAATTGATGCTATACCTCTTTTAAATGGGCCACCCTGTATATTCTGAATGAGCTTTTTCCAGTAAAGAACTGTGTTGATGTAAATCTACGTTGGCAAGAGCGTCATCAGAGTCAGCTGGGAGTGACAGGCATGTTCTAGCCAATTCTGGACAGTGTTGAAATATGCTTCCCAGGCTGCAAGAGCAAATGCACAAAAGCAAGCCCACGTCTTGACAGGGGTGACGTGCTGATCAGCAAAGCCCTGGCTCTGTGAGAACATAAAATACGCACCAGGAGCATTTCTTGAGGAG
This sequence comes from Symphalangus syndactylus, assembly GCF_028878055.3. Taxonomy (NCBI): domain Eukaryota; kingdom Metazoa; phylum Chordata; class Mammalia; order Primates; family Hylobatidae; genus Symphalangus; species Symphalangus syndactylus. Next base: position 40,000,486 of record NC_072440.2, on the reverse strand, counting down.
AAGCCAACCAATCAATCATAGCAAGAGCCACATAATCCTTACAGGTTAAAAGGTGCCAGAGCTTACCCTTTTCCTTAGGGCAAAAAAAAAAAAAAAAAAACAAAGTTCGCACATGTTGCTTGCAGGGTGCACTCCTAAGACACAGAAGATCATATTTCCTAATAACAGCCAGCCAGTACACCTAATATAAATATGCAAGCAGGCAGTAAGAACCAACAATTCAAACTCCAAAGAGAAAGCTATACATTTCACATTTGTTTTATTAACAATTATGATAATGAAAATATTCCTGTATAAATGTTAAAACCTGGCATCATCTTGTAAAAGTATTTCATGCCAACACATAAAACCTATTTATTTAAGAAAAGCAATATCATTGTGATAATTATGTGTATAAACTGTTGTGACAAATGCAATATATATATTTTTTTCAAAAATATTTTTCAGTTCTTCAGTATCTAGGCTGAACATCATGTTCAAGAACAGAATTTTGTGTCCAATTCATGGAAAAAATGGCAATTTCATATTAGAAAATCTGTGCCAGGGCTATACATCTGCAAACTAGCAATTTCCCAATTGTTTTTCTTTATCTTCTGTCATGTCTCATTCTTGGAGCATACATATACAGCCAAGATGTGAGACTAATATGACTTTACCAGACAGGAATGTTGAAGTGAAGATGACTGGGCAGAACTGGCCAGTCTGGTACCCACCACCTCTCCCCTCCATTTCTATAAATGCAGTGAGGATGAATTACTGTTTCTGGAACTAATTAAATAGACCAAAGAAATTGGCCATCCCAGCAGAGGAGTTTGTGCTTGTCTGACTACACGGGCTTAAAACCAAGGTCCTTGTCTTAAATACACAACCATCACCACACAAAGTCCAAGACTGCCAGGTCATTGCTCATCACCAGATGGTTCTGTAAATCCCCTACTCTGAAATCCCCAGCCTTCCCCAAATCCCGCAAACTCGCCAATGTGACTCCTAGCATTCAGTCTGTCATCAGCAAAATCTCCTATATGCTCCTGTATCTTCAGCATGTTCTCTGACTTTCCTGCACCGTCTTGCTCTGACACTACTGGCTGCCCACTGAGGATATGGATTTACTTCAGCCCTCTGATGCAGTGGCTATTTTTCCTTCCACATGTTTGTACCTCCGCCCCTAATGAAGTAGGAGTCTTTCTCATTCTTCTCTGCTGCTTCCAGACCATGATCTCTTCCTTGCCCTAAAATGTCTTTGTAACTCACATCATTAATCTGCTCCCCTCCTATTCCAGTTTTCTACTGACCCCCAGGTCTCTCCTCTCAGTCTTTAAACATTTTAGCCCTGTCTCTCCCCAGCGCAAACTCTTACATAACTCATAATGATCTTTTCCTCCCACGGTCTCCCAGTTTCTGGATCTCCCTTCAGATAATCTTATCTGAAACCTCCTTTCATTACCACAAGCAAGGCCTTGCCATGACAGAAAACTGTGCCCCATAACCACTGTTAAGCATTTCTCCACACCTTCTCTCTTTCTAGCTCATCCCCTCCAGTATTCTGACTCCAAAAATCTTCCAAACCCAATGAGTCCTCCAGTGCATTGACCTTAGAAGTTGTTCTGACCCTCACCAAACCTATGTCCCCTTTTCCTTAGTGAGCTTAGAGTAAATACGGCAGCATAATCACTTCTTTGCATATCCTTTTAAAACTCAGACTTCACTGAAATATCGCACCTCGTTAAACCAACCTTTTTCAAACTGTGGTTGTTGTGGCCTAAGCAGTCAATGATAGTTGAGGAAAAACACAACCATGATGACTTTGAATTTGTAACTCCTGGCCTGAGGGGGCTCCTTAGTGCAGTCTGGGAATTCCACATTTCTCTAGACAAAGCACTCTCTCCTCCCAGAGATGATGGATCATTTCACACCTTCTCTCTCCTCAAACCTCCAACATCTGTTCTCTTTCTATCTTTACATTGATGAGCTTATTATTTTATCACAAAATAGAAGGAATTAAGAGACACTTTTCATACACTCTGAAACCAGATCTATCAAGATACTGACCTTCTATACTCTCAGACTCTCCTACTCTTCTTTATCATTTATTGTGAGGACTGAGCAATCAGCACACCCATTAAGGGCAACTCCTTGGTTTGTGCACTGTCTGAACTTCTCCCCACCCCTTTTCCCCCAAAGCCTCCTCAAGAATATTGCTCCTGCAATTGTCCCCAATTTCTCATGATCAAATGTCCCCTTTCTACTGCTTCTTCCTCAAAACCATACAAACATAATACAATTGACAACACACCCTTTGCCCATATCTCATTTTTCTTCCTATCCCCTCCAACTGACTTTACAGCAAAACTCCAGGAGTTAACAATTGCCACCACTTCTTTTCTCATCATCTCTTGAATCCATTTGACTTAGTCCTTCTATAAGGAGGCCTTCACCTCCAGATACTCACAATTTTGAGTAGTCCTCTCTCACACTGAACCAGGATTGGCACATGTGAGCAGAAGAATATGGCAGAGTAATAGTGTGTTGCTGCCAAGTCTGGGTCATAAAAGTCATTGTGGCTTCTACCTCGCACTCTCTTGAATCATTGACTCCTGTGCATGAGGTAATGCCATCCCATTACTGGGTATATACCCAAAGGATTATAAATTATGCTGCTATAAAGACACATGCACACGTATGTTTATTGAGGCACTATTCACAATAGCAAAGACCTGGAACCAACCCAAATGTCCAACAATGATAGACTGGATTAAGAAAATATGGCACATATACACCATGGAATACTATGCAACCATAAAAAATGATGAGTTCATGTCCTTTGTAGGGACATGGATGAAGCTGGAAACCATCATTCTCAGCAAACTATCACAAGGACAAAAAAAACAAACATTGCATGTTCTCACTTATAGGTGGGAATTGAATAATGAGAACACATGGACACAGGAAGGGGGACATCACACACTGGGACCTGTTGTGGGGTGGAGGGAGGGGGGTAGGGATAGCATTAGGAGATATACCTCATGTAAATGATGAGTTAATGGGTGCAGCACACCAACATGGCACATGTATACATATGTAACAAACCTGCACATTGTGCACATGTACCCTAGAACTTAAAGTACAAAAAAAAAAAAAAAAAAAGAACACCCAGCCCTTTGGAGGAGCACAAACAGTGAGGAACTGAAGTCTTCTGCCAACAGCAAGGCTGCCTGCAGACAGCACCATCTTAGAAACTGATCTTCCAGCCCCAGATACGGCTTCAGATGACTATAGCCTTCACTGACAGCTTTAGTGCAATTTCTTCTAGGAACTTTAGTCAGAACCAGCCAGCTAAACTGCTCCCTGATTTCTCAGAAACTGTATGCAATAATAAATGCTTCTTGGTTTAAGCATTGGGGAAATTTGTTATATTCCACTCTAGTCAGTCCTGTATCATCACTACTCTACCGATCGACTTGTGTTGTATGCCACCAATTGGCTGCATGTTGCCAATGCAATGATCAATTCTCAGTTGTTATTTTAGTTGAGCAGCATCTGCCACAGTTTATCACTTTTTTGTTGTTGTTGTTTGTTTGTTTTTGAGACAGAGTCTTGCTCTGTCGCCCAGGCTGGAGTGCAGTGGCACGATCTCAGCTCATTGCAACCTCTGCCTCCCGGGTTCAAGTGATGATTCTCCTGCCTCAGACTCCCCAAGTAGCTGGGATTACAGGCGCCTGCCACCACACCTGGCTGATTTTTGTAATTTTAAATCGAGACAAGGTTTGGCCAGGCTGGTCTCAAACTCCTGACCTCAGGTGAGCCACCCAGAGTGCTGGGATTACAGCCATGAGCTACCATGCCCAGCCACTTATTTCTTCCCGAAACACTTTGTTCATTTGGCCTCCAGATATCACTCTCAATTTTTCTTCAACCTCACTGGCCTCTCTGCTGAGTTTTCCTCATTTTCCTGATTTCTAGATTTTAAAGTGCCCCAACTGTCTCAGGTCTTTTCTCTATATATACTTGCTCCCTGGGTGATTCATCCAGACTTATCACTTTTAATACCACCTATATTTTAATAACTCTCAAGTGTTCATCTCAAGTGCTAATCTCTGCTCCAAACTTCAGACCCATACATTCAGTTATCTAAGTGATACCTCCATGCAGAAATCTAAGAGGCATTCCCAAAATAAACTTTTTAAAACTAAACTCCTGACCCACCTCCCCTAAAAATTCTCCTTCCACAATCTTCCTCAGCTTGACAGATGACAACTACATTCTACCTGTTGCTAAGTCCACAAACTTAAGAGTTATTCTTGATTCTTCTTTCTCACTCTTCACATCCAATGCATCCACAAATTCTGTTGGCTGTGTCTTCAAATGGTAGACAGAATTATGACCATTTTTTTTTTTTTTTTTTTTTACCACTTTTACCTCTACTTCTCTAGTCCACACTGCCATTACATGTTACCTAAGTTACTTCAATAGTTTAGCTAGTCTCTGCTTCCATTTTCCCCACATCTATAGTTTCTACACAGGAGCCTGGATGATTCTTCCAAAACTTGTGATAGACTGTGTCCCTTCCTAACACAGACATTCCTACTACTAACACTTTTTGCTTCAATACATCACAGTCATCACCAAGGAATGACCGAAGTCTTTACTACAGGCTCAAAGCACTATGTGATCTGATTCCTTTCTGTGGCTCCTACCTCATTTTCTATAACTTTCCCCCCTCCCTCAAATACGCCAATCACATACTGGCTCAGGGCCTTTGCACTTGGTACTTCTTCTGCCTGAAGTGTACTTCTCCTGGATAATCATATAGCTCGTTCAGTCATCTCTTTCAGATCTCTGCTGAAATGTCTTATGTACAACTCTATAACTCCTTACTCTGACTTATTCTTCTATACTGCACTTGTCTTTCTCTGACCCACTGGAATATTTATTTGCATGTTGTCTTCTCCTTTACTAGAATATGTGCCCTTTAGCCTGGTGCAGTGGCTCATGCCTATAATCCCAGCACTTTGGGAGGCCGAGGCTGGAGAATGGCTTGAGCCCAGAAGTTTGAGACCAGCCTGGGCAACATAGTGAGACCCCCATCCCTACAAAAAACAAAAAGTTATGTAGGCCTGGTAGCATGTGCCCGTAGTCCCAGCTACCTGAGAGGTAGAGGTGGGAGGGTCTCTTGAGCCCAGAGACCAGGAGGTCAAGGCTTAGGTGAGCAGTGATCATGCCACTTTAGGCAGCCCGGGCAAAAAAGTAAGACCCTGTCTAAAAAAAAAAAAAAAAAATATATATATATATATATATATATATATATATGCATGCCCCAATGTAGGGAAGACTGTCTATTTCATTCAGTGCTCTATCTCCAGAAGAACAATAGGTACACAGAAAACACTCAAATTACTTTTTGAATTGATGAAAAGAAAATAGGATATTTAGCTCCTGACTCTCACCTTGGTGAGCTAGTGATAAAATAGAGAAAATTACCTTCAGAGTAAGACGGTTTTCTGTGTCCAGCCCCTCAGAACTGCTAGATGTGTTCTAAGAATTGTGTACTTTTGCAATTCAGTAAGAAGGAAGGCACAGTCCTCACGTAAATAATGCCTCTGTTCTATGCATTGGAACACAAGTGCCACTAGTAGAATTAACACATCTGATTTGAATGAAAACAGCATTGTGTATTCTATTTCAGAAGGATTATCTTGGGAAAAGTAGAAGAGCAGTAGCTAGCTGAAAGATGGTATAGATTGGTCTAATTGAACTGAGTCTCAGAGTCCAACTATTGAAAGTGCTCAGTGCACATACTTGTGGCTTAGCAAGCTTAGCATGGGGTAGGAACTCAAAATCTCACTTCCTGTTATGTGGAGTGAAGCTGATAGGAAAGATAACATCATCATGTTTCTTTTATACATATAAATCCCTGGTGTGTGTGTGTGTGCGTGCATGAGAGTGAGTGAGCGAGAGCGAGAAAGAGAGAGATGTTAGCAATCCTTCAAAATCTGATTCCAACCTACCTTCCCTAGAGGCACTCAAACTCACCTAAACCCCATGTAATCCCCGTATTTGTTCACACTATTCCCTTGGTGAGAAAACACCTCCTGTCACTTCCCCTCCTTCCATACTTCACTCCAGTTCTCTCCCTGCTGAAATCTCCCACGTTTCACATTCATATCAAATTCCTTCCTAGGCCCCTCTCTCTTTGTAAAATGTGATAATAAAACTTAAACCTAATCAAGTTGCAGTGACTATTAAATGCGATTATCTAAGACAATGCTCAGTATGGTGCCTGGGACTTCTTTGTGACTATTCCATCTCACTCATGAGGTCTTAAGTGATTCCTGGTACCAGATACAATCTCTCCCTCCCATAAATTCCAATCACTGTTTATGCTTAGTTATGGCAACTATTGTTTTATGGTTGAGTGATCATATTCTATTACCTGTTAGATCATAATCCTTGAGAACAAAGACAATGTCCCAATAACATCTCATATAGTAATTTGTACAGTGTAGACAAGAGTATGTGAGTCAAATTAAGCTTCTAGATTTCAGTAGGCTCAGATCACCTGCACTGTTCTATCAACAGTATGTTTACATTTTATTTGAAAGTACTACTGTCTTTCAAGAGGCCTTTTTGTTAACTATATCATTTGAACTTTTACATAATTTTATGAAACGTGTATGAATTAGTAATAGTTCCACTTACAGATGAACTTAATTGTGATTGGTGGAATTTAAATAACCCTAGGATCCCACAGTGAGTAGCAGAGTTGGACTATGCAATAGATTTCTGAACCTTTTTGTATATCACAGGACTGTGCTAGGTGCTAGGGATACACCTGTGAATGAGGTAGAACTGGTTCTCTCCTTCACAAAGTTTATTCCCTAGGGCAGTAGTTCTCAATTGAAAACAATCCCTTGTCCCCTATAAGGGAAAACTGGCAGTGCTTGGAGACATTTTGAATTTTCACCTCATGGTGGAAATTAATGTCATCTAGTGGGCAGTGGCCAGGGACGTTCTTAACCTCCTACAATGCACAGGATGGCCCCCACCACAAAGCAACATTCTGGCCCAGTCATCAGTTCTGCTGGGGCTGAGCAACCCTGCTCTAGATTCGGCTTCAAAACGAAGGATGTGAAGTATCCATAGGACACAATAACACACAGGGTTGTAGAGACAGGTGCGAAACTGATGACAGATGCTTAGATGCCACGTTAAGGGGTGTGAACTTTATCCTACAGAGCAGGGATTGGCAAATTATGGTCAGTGGACAAAATTCAGCCCATTTGTTTTTCCAAATAAAGCTTTATTGGAACATACCAATGTCCATTTGTATATTTGTGGCTTCTTTTGCACTACCGTGGTAGGGTTGAATAGTTGCCCCAGAGACCATAGGGTCCACAAAGCCTACACTATTTATTTTCTGGCCCTTTTGCTCACCTCTGCTATAGACAGTGGGCAATCAAAGCAGAACTGTAGGATAATTAATGAGACAGTATAAGTAGGACATCCTTAATGGGAAGGGGCTAGTGGCACAAAGACAAGTTAGAATGTTATTGAAATAGATCAAACACAAATCTAAGTATTAAAATACCTGGTGGTATTGGGAGAGAACAGAACAGCAAGAGATAGTAGATGAAATAATCCACAGGCCTAGGCAGAAGGAGGGCAAGGCAGAAGTCAAAGACGATTTTTTCTGGTTCTTTGGGAAGATAATGGCCGGCTAAACAAAAGCAGAAAAATCCACAAGTGGGGCACAGTAAGCTTGGTTTTGCACATGTCAAATTTAAAGTAAGAGTAGATCTTCCACGTGGAAATGTCCAGAGGAGGCATATGGAACTTGAGCCTGGGAAATGCAGTTTAAGAGTAGGGTTTTGTTAAAAGAGCTGACAGTTGGAATTGAACAGAGGAGAGACACTTGTGGTGCAGGGGACATACTGAATAATGTCAAAGGAATAACTGTGGAACTGGGGGTACTTTGAATTAAGGCGCTGGAAACAGAGACAATGAAAAAAAAAAAAGACAGATCTCATAGGAATAAAGTTAATCCAGTGAATGAGACAGTATCAACAAGGAGAGGTGAGCATCGATTTCAAATGCTAATAATATTTTGCCATGACTAATACTGTGCATATCAGTAAGTGACTTTAAATGCAAAGGCAATGCTGCTTTAAGTTTGTTTGTGTATGTACGTGCTCATTTGCAAAAAAAAAAAAAAACTCTCAAGATGAATGTAAGATAATGTTTCTCTTTAATTTATAGCTGGTCCAACTCTGAATTTTCTTGAAACTTATATTTTTTTACTTCAATGCATATCATTGTCTTCTGAAGTTTCATCAACAGTGTAAAATGAGGAGCTTATGAATCAAGATGTTCTTTTAAGTTCGGGTACAGTGGCTCATGCCTGTAATCCCAGTACTTTGGGAAGCTGAGACAGGCAGATCACTTGAGGTCAGGAGTTCGAGACCAGCCTGGCAAACATGGTGAAACCCCCTCTCTTCTAAAAATACAAAAATTAGCCGGGTATGGTGGTGCATACCTGTAATCCTAGCTACTCAGGAGGCTGAGGCAGGAAAATTGCTTGAACCCAGGAGGCAGAGGTTGCAGTGAGCTGAGATCGTGCCATTGCACTCCAGCCTGGGCAACAGAGTGAGACTGTCTAAAAAGATATCCCTTTAAGACAGTTTCTCAACGTACGGCTTCCACATCACCTGTAGGGCTTACAAAGTCCACTTCTTGGGTATCACATCAGACTTATTGTGGGTGCAGGGCTGGCTTCACAGGTGTGACCCGTGAAGTTGTACAGGATCCTACTCTGAGAAGGGCCTTGTGCTGGATTGAATGCAGTGCTGTTGACCTCATGAAATTTGTGATATTTATTTGCGTAAGGGGTCCTGTATTTTCACTTTACCTGGGCCCTACAAATTATGTAGCCAGTGCTGTGTGAGCATTCTAGCATGGAAAAAAATGAGTTTACAGAGTAAAAAAGATTACAGAGTAGAAAAATTTGGTTCCTTACTTAGCTCTCATTTATTTGCATTGAGATATACTTTTAAAACACCCATGTTTACACTCTTTGGAAGTAAAACTTGGAATCTACCATTGGCAGGTATAGAATTTTCCATGGAACAGTCCTATTTTTTTTTTTTTTTTGCATCTGTGCAGCTACCAGGTAGGAACTTAATAATTGCAGTGTGGGAAAATAGAGTACCAACATACTTTCTGCTTATGGATTAGCATCACCCAATCCAAGTTCAGTGTTTACCTGCAACTAAGGGATTGAGAACAGAAGAACTTCTGCAAGAACAAATGTCCCTCTTCCTATGGTGGAAGTATCAGTGGTTCAGGTTGGTATATTAGACAGTTTGAGGTTGTACAAAGATGGTGTTTGGCATAGCTGATGTGGCTTATTGAATTTTAAAATGTTGAATTAAATAAGGAGAAGGTTATTTCCTTTCCAAATCCCTTTCAGTCATTCTTATTACCTTAAGAAGAAAGACTTAATTGTGGTCTTTCATATGTCTATATTATTTGCTAAATGCCGTTTTAAACAGAGAACAGACCTCGGGCTCAGAGTCTTTGGAAGGTCATGGTTATGTAGCTAAACTTGAATCTATTTTGCCTTGTTTATTGTATATTTTTTCAATTATCTTCTATGCATAATAAATGATGCTAGTTCCAAATTACAGTAATATACAAAGCTTTATTTTTAAACATATGGACTTTTAAATAAAAATGTAAGTCTACTAAAAATATTGAATGCAAACAGTACAGATGGCCCACAGTTGCACCTAAAATTGTGAAGGTGATTCAAGAATGATCAATGTGTTAATGAAACTGCTATTGTTATTAGTAAGAGGGCTTTATTAAAGGAAGCCTGGTTCTATTCAGAGGAGAACTGTAGAAATCAGCCTTATGTGTTATCAGCCTGCAATTCATATATATTTTAGTTATTAGTATCCATAAATCATACACTGTTCTATTTGGCACTCACTCAATAGAAGGTCATAAAAAAAAAATCACACTGCATAAAATAAAGCAAAGTAAAACAAATACTATTAACCTAAAGAAGGCAAACAAGCAGGAATGATAATCCAAGTAATCTTAAGTCAGAAAGTTGCTTACTTCAAAAGGTCAACAATACACACTTCACCATTTATAAATGTGAGATTAGCCATGTAAGAAAATGAAAAAAAAAAAAAAAAAAAAAAAAACTGGTACCCTACTAATAATAATATAAAGAGGAAGCTACTTTATTTTAATAATAGCTAATTTAATCAGAGGGTTATCTCAAAAGGGTAATGGGAAAAAATTGGTCTGAAATTACTGCAATTTAAAAATGATATATATAATATTTAACTGTATAAAAAACATTTACATTAAAATAATATTTCTATGCTAAACCTCTTCAGAAAGGTTTTCTATTATTTAATTTTAGTTCTTCTGAAGATCTACTTTGGAAAAATGGTACTTAATTGCTGCCAGTTAAAATTTCTCCAAATTAAAACACTGAAAATGAAACTATGAAGGGTGTTTTTTTTTTTTTAAATTTCTCCTCAAAATCTTGACATTTCTTTTGTAAGCTTAGGTCTTGATATATAATTTAACTGTTACAAATTCTAAAAGATAAGGATTAGTCATCAGAATTTAACAAGCTAGTTATTCAGTAATTTCCCAAGAATCATAGATACATTTACACAGATTTTTTTCAGAAATATAATAGGCATAAATAATTTTCAAAGTATAAGCTAAATATTAAAATGCATGTATTTGACAAATTGTGACAGAATAATAAGATACAGAATCATTCTTATACACCAAAGCCAACTATACCAATCTATGTGCATATAAACCCAAAACACACACACACACACACACACACACACACACACACACACTGAGTCATGGTGACAAAGTCCACACAAATGGTTAATCATTGAGTTCAAAGTTTCTTTCCACTATGGCAATCAAAACCAACATCACCAGGACTTCTAGTCTGGAAGGGTATGGATCCCCCTGAGTGTTCAGCATAAAAGGCACAGCAACAGCAGGTATGTTTCTCAATCGATCAAAAAACAACTATTTATTGAATGTATATTATACAGGTGGCACTTGCACCTTCACAGTGGATACAACGATTGATGAATGTGGAGGTTCTTTTTTTTTTTTTTTTTTTTTTGAGAAGGCATCTCCTCTGTTGTGCAATGGTGCAATCTCAGCTCAATGCAACCTCTGCCTCCCAGGTTCAAGTGATTCTCCTGCCTCAGCCTCCTGAGTAGCTGGGATTACAGGCATGCACAACCACGCCCAGCTAATTTTTGTATTTTTAGTAGAGACGAGGTTTCACCATGTTGAACAGGCTGGTCTCAAACTCCTGACCTCAAGTGATCCACGTGCCTCAGCCTCCCAAAGTGCTGGGATTACAGGCATGAACCACCGCACCCGGCCGGTTCTTACTTTTTAGGAACTTACAGTCCAGCTACATATTTGAAATACAGACATGAACTAGAAGACAGCATAACATAGAAAATGACAAATAAATGTCAACACATTCAGTCTGAGAGCCCAAGGAAAGAAAGACTGCACCCAATGAAGGTAGGTAGTTTCGGCCCTGTATACATTTGCTTACAAAAACCAAAAGTCAGACCACCAACTCAAATGTTTCCACTTTGTTTGCTCTTATTAAGGCTTACACTTTTTAAATAATACATTGAATCAAAGAAAACAATCTCTGAAACACTATTTTTGAGAAGAAAGACAACAACATTAGCTTCTAGTCCCAGAGATATTTCCATTCTAAAAGGAAATATCTCAAGTCAAAAGGACTATTCTATGATGTGGAATTTGGCACGAAGGCTGGCAAAGTGGAAATGGAAGGATAGTGCTTTGAGGTAAGATGGGTCTTGGTCCTCCCCGATCTGACCACCTAGATCACTCAAAGAGAGCCTGTGAGTCAGGCCAGATCTTGTTACCAAGCAGTTTGCTGCTCTGTTGCTTAGTGACTTGAACCAGCCGGCCATCTTTCCCAGCTGGCTTTTCTAGAGTCAAACCTTAATAGATTTCTGACTTGATCTTTCTCCTTAGAGCTCAAGTCTTTTATTTTTTCTTTCCCTGAATGATTGACTATAAAATTATTCTCTGGTTGGCTTTGTTTTTACACCTCTTATGTAAAAACAACCCTGAATCAAATGTTCTCCATTGACCCCTTTTCACCAAGGACATATATTTCTCCTACACACACATAATTTTATAAGAATATTTTTATAAGGATGTCAACTTCTATACAAGCCACATATGTAAACTAATAAACTGAGATTCCACACCAGAAAAGGGCTCGGTCTCTACCTTTCTGTTAACTACTATTTTGTAAAATCTTTGAATATTCATTGTTATAACTTCAATATACATGCAGGGTAGGGTAATAAATGTGAATGTGATTCTTAGCCCAAAGGAAGGTAATGCTGAAAGAAAGAACACAGGAAGGAGAGTTAGGAAGACTTGGGTTCAAGTTTTAATGCTGTTGGTTTCATAGCTGTTTAGCTGAATGATCTTGGTTATGTAGGAACTTTTTCTGGGCCTCAGCAGCTGCATATGTAAAGTACAGTTAGTAATACTTACATCCAACCTTGGTTGTTTTAAGGGGTTAATGTACACAAAGTACCTGACACATGGCAGGAGCTAAATTATTGACGTTTATGTTATAATTAATCTAAGGTTATAAAGCTATATTATTATGAACCTAAGTTTTTTTATTCCAAAATGAAATCATGTAATTTCTTCTCAGGTCAACTTTTCAAGATCTCCTTTTGAAAATACGTGCCTCAGGCCGGGCCTGGTGGATCACGCTTGTAATCCCAGCACTTTGGGAGGCCGAGGCGGGTGGATCACGAGGTCAGGAGATCGAGACCACGGTGAAACCCCATCTCTACTAAAAAAAAAAATACAAAAAATTAGCCGGGCGTGGTGGCGGGCGCTTGTAGTCCCAGCTACTCGGAGAGGCTGAGGCAGGAGAATGGAGTGAACCAGGGAGGCGGAGCTTGCAGTGAGCCAAGATTGCGCCACTGCACTCCAGCCTGGGCGACAGAGTGAGACTCCGTCTCAAAAAAAAAAAAAAAAAAAAATACGTGCCTCATCTGAAATACTTGGTGAGTATTTATATCCTTAAAACTGCACATAAAATTATTTTTCTGTTTTGCTTATTTACAGTATTAGAGACTGATGTGTTAAGATGGTACAAAATTGAAGTCTAGTAAAAGAGAGTTTTAAATTAGAATCTTTACAGTGATCTATACATTTCCCTATTTGTTACCTAAAATTATGCCTTTCAGATGGTGGCCTAAGGTAAATACCACCAATACCTTCATTCTGAAGGCCCTGAAGCCTATTTATGAGTCATAGAATTATTAAATAATTCTGTTTCCTGTTTTTACCCATGTAGCATCTACCTTACTCTCCTACAGCAGCAAGTTGGAACTTGTTTCTAATTGCTTATCTTAAATAGACTGTAGTTTGTTATCACTTTGTAAATTTAATTAGTCATTACTTTTTACCTGTAAATGCCAAATGCCTTTATAACCGTATGACTTATTAATAGAGTCTCCAAGTCAAAAAGGTTGAATAACTAAGGTCAAGTATCAAACGGCCAGAAGACCTGGAAATATGTGGTTTCAATATACTGAATGAATCCCAGCTTTAAAAACATGATTTTTTAAAAAGCAAAACCATTAAAAAAGACATAATTTTGCTACATTAGAGATAGTAAAGCTACTTCCTGAAAGTGCTACTTGAAGAACAAATTTGGTAGCTTCCTATCTAAGAAAAAAAAAAGTACTGAAACTCCTTTAGTTATCTGAACACATAGGAGCTTTTCAATTATAAAGAAATTTACACAAAGAATAATTTTAAAAAAAATCAAAGCCATGATTTACATTATTTTAATGAACTACTTTGAGATTCAAGTTTTTATTTTCTTCTTATCAACATTTCTGCCAAGTTTGCAAGACCGTGTCTTCTTAAGAAGAGATTTTACCATCAGTAGCAATGGCTTCAGCTCGTACAAACAGGCTTCACATCTTTTCTCTTTAAGATAAATGTCAATGGTCCTGGGAAGTACACATGAGTAATAAGCTGCAAGGTTATCCAAGGTTTTCTTCACTTTTTTCTCAATGCCAATTGTCATAATGTAATCCCTGTAATTCCTTAAACATGACAAGCCAATCGGCATGTTCTTTAAAAGGAAAATCTTCCTCAAGTCTTTTGATTTTGTGGAAAGCCAACTATGCCTTTCAAATGGTACAGACACCCTCAACTTGCAGCGCCTCCACCTCTCATGATTCCCACAGAGGGTAACAGCCCCTTATACCACAGACATGGCTGAAGGTTAGGGCTGACTGGTCTTCCCTAAACATTCCAGCAGCACTTCCTGGTGTGCCTCTCAGATATTTCCCCCAGAAACTTGCTCCCCACCTTCTGGTATTACACTTTGCCTACAGCCCTCCTCTGGGTTCCTAGCTCCCAGGAGACTGGCAGCAATGTTCTTCTCCGGGTATTTTTACCGTAAGAGACCGAGAAAAGATAACCTTAAAGCTAAGTAGGGCAGAAGTAAGAGAGATGGACGAGGGAGAAAGAGACCTCAAAGAGAAATCACTAAATAATGGCTTTGAAAATCTACTCAGTTGTTTGTGTGTGTATATGTGTATTTTTACTCTACAAACTCTAAGTGGCTGTATTTCTCTTTTATAGGTGACAAATGGTTTATTTCCCCTTCTGTGACTTACAAATTTATAATATATTTCTCTCTTAACAACCATAAAAACAACTACAGTTGCTGAAGAAATAATGACTCAGAAAGCAAATGTTTACTTTTAAATATGAGCAACTTTATATCTAATGCCAATGCCTGATAGAGAGAAATTTATAGTAAACAAAAATTATGGCCAAAATCACTTATTTAGCTTCCTAAACACATTTAAGATTTATTAAAAGTCTCCTAAAAGGCCTTTTGAAAGTCCACCTAAAGAAATTATTTTGTTGTGAAGATTGTTACTAAGTACTTCTTCTGTTGGATATGTTTTAATTAAAAATACACATGTGTACACAAGAATTATTAAAATATACATTTGAGTATTACCTAGTTACCATGATTCCTAAAGATATCCTACTGCCTAATTTCACTTATATACACGCTGGAACATTTTCCTCCATTCGGTGCATCGAGCACAGTATAAATTGACAATGTTTTCATCTAGTCCTTAATCAGGAATATAATCCCCATGAAATTACTTATATTAGAAAACTGTATTTGATTTTAATTATATTTGGAATTAAAAATGTTTTTGAGAGATATATCGTAAATAACAAACCTGATGCATCTTAGTGAATGCTACTCATGAATATTAGTTTTTAATCGTTAATGTTTTCAAAGTAGCTTGAAAATATTTCACTATATAGCCTAAATTGACTGTTAAATTCAGGAAATTACATCTTCATTTCCATTATAGTAAAATGACTCAATGTTTTTCATTGTGACATTCACTTAGATTGGAGTGTGATACTGACAGCTATAGTAACAATATTTTGAGAGTATAAACAGTTGGGTTTTTAGAGGCAAATTGACATAGAGTTGTGCATTGCTTATTCTAAGTTCTGAGAAACGTGTCATTAGGCAATTTCATCATTTTGCAGACACGTTAGAGTGTACTTACACAAACCTAGATGGTATAGCCTATTATACCTAGGCTATATGGCATAGCCCATTGCTCCTAGCGTACAAACCTGTACAGCATGTTATTCTACTGATTATTGTGGGCAAGCATAACAAAATGGTTAAGTATTTGTATATCTAAACATAGACAAGGTACAGTTAAAAATACAGTATAAAAGATAAAAAATGATATACCTGTATGGGGCACTGACCATGAATGGAGCTTACAGGACTGGAAGGTGCTCTGGGCGACTCAGTGAGTGAGTGGTGGGTGAATGTGAAGGCCTAGGACATTTCCACACACTACTACAGACTTTATAAACACTGTACACTTAGGCTACACTTAATTTATAAATATTTTTATTTCTTTGATATAAGTTAATTTTGGTTACTGTAACTTTTTACTTTATACAACTCTTAATTTTCTTTTAATTTTTTGGCTCTTTTGTAATAACAGCTTAAAACACTAACATTATACAGCTGCACAAAAATATTTTCTTTATATCTTTATTCTATAAGCTTTTATTTTTAATTTTTTTTTTTACTTTTTAAATATTTTTGTTAGAAACTAAGACACAAACACACATTAGCCTAGGCTCACACAAGGTCAGGATCATCAGTATCACTATCTTCCTCCTCCGTCTCTTGTCCCACTGGAAGGTCTTCTGGGGCAGTAACATGCATGGAGCTGTCATCTCCTATGAGAACAATGCCCTCTTCTAGATACCTCTTGAGGGACCTACCTAAGGCTGTTTTATAGTTAACTTTTGTATATAAGTAGGAGGAGTACTCTTTAAAATAATGATAAAAAATACATAAACCAGCAACATAGTTATTATTAAGTGTAATACATAACTATATATGCTATACGTTTATAGAACTGATAGCACGGTAGGTTTGTTCACACCAGCATGCCCACAAACACAAGAGTAATGCATTGTGCTATGACTTCACTAGGTGATTGGAATTTTTCTGGTCCGTTATAATATTATGGGACCACCATCATATATGCAGTCCATCATTGACTGAAATGCTATTACATGTGTGTACTGTTGAGCATTTTAAAAAATGATCCAGGTATATATATATATATGTGTGTGTATATATGTAGGTATATAGATATATATATATGTGTGTATGTGTGTGTATATATATATATAGGTATACAGGTATATATATATAGGTACATATATGTATATATGTATACATATACACACATATTTTATATATATATTCACAACTCAATTCCTATACTATGTACTAAAAAAGAGCAAGCTGCTCAAGGATATATATATATTTTTTTTTTGATATACACACACACATATATATGTATATAAATAAATAAAAATACACATTGCTTGCTCTTTCTCATTTTATAGTATGGCATATTATGGTAGACATATATACATGTATCATCTCTATATATAAAATGGTAAACACACAAACAGGACACATACATATGAAGTTAAAAGATAATGACATTCAAGGAAGAACACACTGCCTTCAGGATCCTCTGGGAAGGAAGAAGAATAGGATGGGTGATAGCTTTAGACATTCTCTGTAACATTTTATTCTTAAAAAAATAAAAGAACTGATGCAAACAATGACAAAATTTTGACATTTTAAAAATCTGAGTCATGGATATATAGATGTGTATTATAAAAATATGAAAAAATTATAACTTAAGTGATTATAATACTAAATTACTTTTTAAAATAATATGTGAAGATAACAGGTTTTATGATTTAAATATGACTAAACAGCAACTTTTAAGTTCCCAAAGACCGAAAACCAGCATTTCTACCTTGTTCTTCTAAAACTTTATTTAGGCCTTACACCCCAAAACTGTGCTTAAAATTCAATGAAGAGAAAAGCCTGAAGAATATGAAGAACTTCCTGATTTCAATTTTCCTGAAATAAACTAGTACTGGAAGTTAAGTTTTCTTCACCAGAGATTCCACTGACTTTGTAGTTCCTGCTGATGATAGAGGGAATCCCCTACCAGATGAAATCTGAGTCATGTCTATAATCACTAGAACTACAAGGTATTACATGTTAAGTAAAAGCAGTCAAACAGATTAGTGAAAAGCAGAGACACAAGAGAGTTCTAATCCTAACAGATAGTGCCAGACCAAAACCAGTGCTCAACACATACTAGCTAGTGATAAAACTATTACTAATAAGTATTGAGAGTATCAGAGACAAGAGGCGCAATAGAAATCTGTTCCTTGAAAGAAGGAACAGATTACTTCCAGTTGGGAGAACTGGAGGAACCTTTTAGGAAAACCAGGAATTTGAAAGATGTATTTTTGCAGTGGGCAGAGAAGAGACACCAAACCCCACAGTTCTGCTTCAGTAGTATCTCTCCTTTCTGCCTTCTCCTTTCCTACAGTAATAAAACTGACATACACTCGTTTCTTTCAACTCTTGTCTCTTCACTTCACTCTAATTCATCCACAAATGACTGACAGAGTAATCATCTAGAAATTTAAACATGATCATAAAGGTTCATGCAGACCAAGGCTGGAATAATGGGCATAGAGTGCATAATAAAAAAAAATACTAGCTTATAATGACACCCACTAAGGGTCCAGCCCTGTGCAACCACTTAATTTGCACATAATTGTACTTAATTAAACCACAACTCCCAATAGATACTATTCCCAGAAAACTGCGTAACGGGGAAACTGAAGCACATGTTAAGTAACTTGACCAAAGTCACACAATTACTAAATGCAAAGTAAGAATTTAAGTTTAGTCTCTTTTCTAACTGCTTTGGTGCTGAGTGACACAGCACCTAGAGTATGGTGTCAATTCAGTAGCTCCTCTTTAAATGGATATGAAAACCCAAGAGAAGTCTAGACAAAAACTACCTGGTAAATATAGCATATAGAAATGAAATAACAGGATGTTTACTTAAGAAAAGAGAAGTCCCTTTTTTTTTTTTTTTTGAGACAGAGTCTCGCTCTGTCACCCAGGCTGGAGTGCAGTGGCACAATCATGGGTCACTGCAACCTCCACCTCCTGAGTTCAAGTGATTCTCGTGACTCAGCCTCCTGTGGAGCTGGGATTACAGGGACGCATCACCATGCCTGGCTAATTTTTTGTATTTTTAGTAGAGACGGCGTTTCACCATGTTGCCCAGGCTGGTCTCGAACTCCTGAGCTCAGGGACTCCGCCCTCCTCAGCCTCCCAAAGTGCTAGGATTATAGGCATGAGCCACCATGCTTAGCCCAAGAGAAGTCTTTTTTAAGAGCATGAGAACACTAAAATATTGATTAATGAATTTGTTTAGCAGACATTTATTAAGCTTCCACCATTGACCAGCCATCATGCCAAGCATGGGTATACCAAGATGAATGAACAGAGCCCTGGTTCTCTGGTGGGTTACTCCAAGCCACTTGCCTTAGGGCTTCATAATGGAAGGGAGCAAAAATTCAAGCTGTAGGATTCCCAGAGCAGATCTTGGATCCATGGATGACAGTTACAGGGAAGGAGACTTCTACTGTTTAGAAGCAAGGTCTTTCCAATCAACAGCCCTGTCAAACCACAGAAGTGCTTCTGTATAATCTTCATCAAGGAGGTTTGACAAGAGGTTCAAGGACTTGTTATTAGATGTTATTCTAAGAATTCAACCATGGCATATGTTATTACAGATGTTATCCTAAGAATTCAACCATGGCATAGAGGGTAAATCAGTAGACCTTAACATACTATATAACCAAGATAGGTTAGCCACCAGCACTATTTTACCTTATGCCTTGGAACAGAGCTATGTTTCCCAGCCTCCTTTGCAGTTAGATGTGGCCACAGAACTGAGTTCCAGCCAGAAGAATACGAGTATAAGTGACATGTGCACTTCTAGGCCTGCCTCATAAAAGCTCACACATGCCATCCTCTTTCATGGTCTTTCTCCTGATTCATCTGAGCCTGGCAACCTTGGGAATCACAAGTTGCAAATAATGGAACCACATGATGGTAGAATTCCAGGTCCCTGAGGCACCCAGTGGCTAGGGCAGGCTGCCTCCCCACAAAAAGCAGAAGAAATAAAAATTCACATTGTCAATCCAAAGAGATTTGGAGAATATTTTGTAGAACAGCAAGATTATCTTAGCTAAAACAGATGCCTTCCAATATTATTGATTTATTCTACCATGGTATAAATTATTGGAAACCAACAAATGGTTCTTGCTCAACTTTGTAATAATTAGGTACAGAATAAACATGTTAGACTCAGTAGGCATTAAACGTATGCATAGCGAATGGAGGGGAATACCAGGAGCAGGAAACCAGCACTGTGAGGCAGAACACTGTAGTAGCAACAAATTAGATACAAATATATTTACATTTATATTTATGTCAGAACAATTCGAAACATATTTTCAAAATTCTCCATAGTGCTTAGTACAAACTGTGAAAGCACAAATGAGATTTTTGTCAAAAGATGCCTGTGGATATTATGAACCTCTTGGGGCTCATTCAACCAATATGGAAAACTTGAGATACTCTTTCCAACTCCCTTGCCTGATGGACTAAAAGTCCATAGGGGAAACTGCTTCCTTCTGAGTTACTGAAAATCGATACCACGATTTTTATTTCTGGTTTCCATTGCTCTCTTTATGCTTTTCTTAATGGGCTGTGACCTGATACACTAAAATGAAATATTGATAGAAATTGTGCTCATGAAGTTTTTCTAAACAGCACCAGAAAAGGAAGTGCCAGAAATGTCAGAAGAAAGCCTATTTTCACGGGATTTCCTGCCTTCCTTACATCCCAACATGTCTAAATAGTTCAGATAACCTCCAGCTGAACTCTAGGTTGCTCCACTCAGACTGAAATCAAACAGCTGAGTTGAGGGCCACTCATTCAGCAATTGGTGCAATTTAGACTGAAATCAAACAGCTGAGTTGAGGGCCACTCATTCAGCAATAGGTGCAATTTAGGAACTGCAGTGATAAAGTAGCGCAACCAAAAAGGACACTGGACACGGAAATTCTGGTCCTGGCTCTGTAGGAACTCATGCCAGCTCTCCTGCTCTGGCACCCGATGCCTGGCCTTGGGCCAACCTTCTCCTTCAGTGCATCTCCCAGTGTTTATTCATACCTTTCTTTTATTCACTGCTTGTTGCTCACAATTTTTTCCAAAAAAAAAAAAAAAAAAAAAAAAAAAAAAAAATCTTCCTCAAAGAGAAGCCATCATTTCCCAATAATTTATTTAAGACAGAAAAAGTCAATGTTTGTCTCACTCCTCTTATGGCCATTATATCTACCAAACTCAGAAATGCCATCTAGGTGTTGAAATCTTGGGGACAATAAGAACACTTTGCCAATCAGAGATCTAGCTACTTAAAACCAAATTTTTGAGGTTGGTCATGTCTTTGGGTGTGACATGCCTTTTTTATTTCCTTTGTCATGACTTTCATCTATAACATTAATGCTTTCCTGAGCATAGTCTTGTCACTAGTTTAGATTTTAATTCCTTTTACTTTTTGCTGCTTTCCTTCTAAAAGCCTCGTTTCTGCTTTTTTTCCCCCCATTGCTAACGTACGTACTGTTTAATTAGTTATGGCAAAACTGTATAAAAATTATTTAGTCATACAGTTTCTCAGCTAACACACTCATTCTTGTTTTCTTTATCATAATTTATACTTATCAAAATGTAGATGTAATGTATAGAACCTACTATTACCTGAAATTAACTAAGTGTGTAACACAGACCTAGTACTCGGACTCACTGATCAGAGCTTGGAATGGCCTCTACTCAGGCAGAAACTCCAAATACTCCAAATAAGCTCACATGATGGTCTGTTTTAATATTTGGGTTTTTCTTCTTCTTTTTTTTTTTTTCAAGAGCAGGAAAAGATCACGAATTCTCCAGAAAAACACATGGAAGCATATGCATGAAACAAATTCACCCATTATAAAGAAGATAAAAATATTCACAAAGAAAATAAAAAGATTGGCAAAATATTCTAATAATCCAAATTCAAAGAACACAACAATACCACCAAGTACCAGCCTGCAACTTTCTGCGTAGAATTCCTAATCCCTTTCTTCTGTCCTTTGGAAAGGCATGTTTAAGATTATGCATACTGTATATCAAAGTCAGGAGTGAGGAAGGGCTTTATGAAGACACACCATTACACACACACTATACGTGTCTCTGTTCAAGTGGGGATCATGCAGAAAATAGAGCAAACTATGCTTTTCCTCCCCTCATTTCTGGTCCTTTCTTTCCTCAGCTGTTGGGGAACCTGGCAGGGAAATTAGTTTAAGGAATCAAAGAAACGCCACCACGTACGTATGGGAACAAAACTGCATTCTCATTTGACATCTGGCATCCAATTTTCTTGTAGGAACTTGCAATAGGAATTGAACTTTGAGAACCACCCACCTCAACCACTCCTAGTACCAGTCTCCAGGATTCTTGCCCTGACTTGGACATTTGTGGCATTTATGGTTAAGGGAGATTACTTGGCCATAAATCCCCGGTGAGGAATGATGATGGTCCTCCCTCCCTACCCGCAAAATTAAAGGCGCGAGAGCAGGAATCCCTGAAGGGAAACGGCCACCATTTCTGCGTGGTCTGCTCAAACCTTACCATGTATGTGCCACCGTGAAACGCCGCTGTTTGGGGATGTTGCTGCTGAGAAGCATTCTGCGCAGAAGCCTGGGGGAATTTCTCGGAGAGATCACTGGAGAGAGCTTGGGAGAAACCGATTTCCTCGCTGTCTTGGACTTCTCATGCTGCAACAGGTTTTCTCGCAAGGATTTCACAAGGTCTTCGTTCAGCCACGGGTTTGGACAATGCGGATTATCCACTTCAGGTACTGTTAAGGTGTCCGGGCTTGTCTGCTGAGCCATTTTCCTGGTCAACTTTGTACAGTTGGCAAGAATCCAGGGCAACGTGGTTCCCTCGCTCACGGTCCGGGAAATGTCCAGGGAAGCAGGTCGGAGCCTGCTGCTGTTAGTGCATTCAGTCGCCTGCCTCAGTCTCTCTGGAGAGCCTGGGGCTGGGTGCAGAGGAGGCGAGCGCACTCCTCCGCGGAAGCGTATTAAACGTCACCCCTCCTCTCCCAAGCCCCTGCCAAAGATCACTGACAAGCTTGCATAGCAAATGAACAAGGAGGGAAAGCACCGCGCTCGCAGGGCTTTGTCCGTTCTACAAAGCAGCCTGTTAAACTATTGGAACTAATGCGCCGCAGCTGCGCCAGTGACTTCTGCTGCTTATGTACATAAAAAGTCCTGGGGGGAGGGCTTAACCATCAGATGCCTGCTGCTGGGTTGTTTGGCTAGTCTTTCCATTTGCTTATTCCTGAATCCAAAGGAAAGAAAAACTTTGAACTTGACCTTCCTCTCCCGCAGGGCTATTTATCTCCCTACAGTCCACGTTCATAAAAGAAAAATGCCAATCCTTTGTTTTTTCTCTTTTTTTTTAATAAGGGAAAAATAAACAAGCCCTAGCTACACAAGGAGAAATACTTCCCTGCTTACTAAACTCAATCTGATGAACCACATAAGACAAATCCCATGAGAATGAAATTGACTTTTTCTCCCTTTGTCTCTAGTTAGAACCCAAACCAACAAAAGGTTTCAAAATACTACACGTGGAACGCTTTACAGGTTGCAGTTGTGTTCAACAACCTTATTAATTATGGCCCTTTCAAAGAACTAACAACACTATTTAGACTCACAAATGATATATGTTTTCTCTTTGCATTTAAACTAATGCCCCTCCAGAAGGACAGATAGTTTTCATAAGAGTAGTTTCAATTACTATTTGTGATATATACAATTTTATGTATTCAACTATAAGATGGTGGAATACATCTAGCTTTTCGTGATTTCCTTTATTGCCTTTTAATGTAAGATTTTTATGTGCGATGAATAGAGCTTCAACAAACTTATTCAGAGTGCTTAAAAGAAATAATTTTGCAATTGGAAAAAAAGTAAAAATGTTGTAACAAGAAAGTATGAAGTAAAGCCTGTTAAATCTCATTTATGTGGACACTAGAAGTGCAGACATTAAACAGCATTGGAAAGAAACTCAAACCTTTGCATAGGGAAGTTCCCAGTAGCTTAGTGATGCTACAGACCATGCAGGATCGAAATCAAATCACATTTCTAACGATCTAGGAATATTTTATGTTTTTTTAAAACACAATAACTTAGGGAGCTACAAAATGCATCCAGAAAAAAAAAAAATGGAGACTGGAATGATTCTTTTTGTTTCCTATTAGGTCAATTTTAAAAGTTTCTTCTGTTTCCCTGCCCCCTGGTTGCTCCACTTTAAGTTCCAATTCCTTGCCTTTTAAATGTTTACAGAAAAGTGTACTCTGAAGTTCTATTCACAGAAGCACAGGGTCAACCACTTGGTCCATCTTTCCTGTTAGCATGCCCACAACAATTCAATGACACATAAGTGCTATGACTTCATCAAAAAATGTTAGACAAATATTTGAATTTGAAGAATCAGGGTATGATTATTCTTATCCTCATAATTTTTACCAATATAAAAGTTTTTGTCACTTTACATCATTAAGTGGCAAAGTATGTGTGTGCGTGTGTGTATTATCTATATATATACTATATCTATTTCTATAAAGTGGGTTGAGGGACTGACAACGGCCTTAGAAGTTGTGCAAAACAGGTGTGCAATGCTTGCCCTCAAGGAGCTTGTAACTTAATGGAAAGGATTGGACAATACTTAGAAAAACGTACCAGAACAACTGGAAAATGGAATAATCAGATGCAGAAAAGTACAATGAAAATGAAATGCATATATGATGAGAAAACTCTGGGTAAAGTTTAAGAAGGGAAGGTTCAGAAATTGATGGAAAGAAAGAAGTGCACTTTAGGAGTAAAAACTAGAATGGACAAATGCAATTAAAAATGTATTTGTACATGTTTTTAGTTTTGTGCAAAACAAAACAAACAACAACAAAATTAAAGGCTCAGCAGTCTGTAGACACAAAGCCTGTTCAGGTTCAAAGAAATAAAAAATTCAGATGATAGGATAAGTGAGAAAAACTAATATGTATTAAACTGAAATGGCAAAAAAAAATTTTAGAAAAAATCTCTAGTTTCTGAAGGCTCAGTTCCATTCAACAAACATTTATGGGCATTTATTTTTTTGCCAGGCACTATAATGGGTGCTCTAGGGTATTTAAAGATTAGCTTGGCCAGGTGTGGTGGCTCACACCTGTAATCTCATCACTTTGGGAGGCCAATGCAGGAAGATCACTTGAGCTCAGGAATTCAAGACTAGCCTGGGTAACATAGCAAGACCCCATCTCTATAAAACATTAACAAATAGCTGAGTGTGGTGGCATGCGTCTGTAGTCCCAGCGCTACTCAGGAGGCTGAGATGGGAGGATTGCTTGAGCCTGGGAGGTTGAGGCAGCAGTGAGCCATGATCATGCCACTGCACTCAAGACTGCATGACAGAGCGAGACCCAGCCTCAAAATAAATAAATAAAAAGATTAGCTTGATATTATATCTCTATATCTGCCCTTGGGGAGCTTATAGCCTAATAGGATAGACAAGTGCAAAATGATTGACATGAAAAAGTGTAGCCCAAGTACCCAGATGAGATCCTGGAGGCTGGAGATATTTAAATGTCTGGCTCTAAGTAGAGAAAAGTGACTCTTAGTGACCAAGTAAAGGAAGAGATGATACTAAGAATGATATGGGCAACAGAGCGAAACTCCATCTCAAAAAAAAAAAAAAAAAAGAAAAGAAAAAAAGAAAGAATGATATGGGCAATAATAGGGAAATTCATTGAGTTCAAGGGACTCTGGGTTCTAGTTCTTGCTTTCAGCCACCTTGTAGAAGAACTTATGTTATGAAGAGTAAACTATTTACATGCTGATCTTCTCATAAATAGTATGCCATATAGAATGTTCAGAGAGTCTGGGCACTTTGTTAATGATCACAATTAAGCTAAATTGTAGATATAACAATATTCTATTCAAAATGCATTGATCATTATGGCTAAACATGGACAAAAGCATTCTGCAGATCTCCCGTTTCTTTGGTGTGTGTTAAAGGATTTCAGTGTATTTGGTGGGTGCAAAAGTAATTACAATTTTTGCCATTAAAAGTAATGAAGCAGGATTGAGAGTTTCTTTACAGGTCCCCATATCCCATTATTATTATTGATTCAATTTCCTAATGCTTACTATTACCCTCCTAAATCTGCCAAATGATATGATATGCATACTGCTTTTTAAAAATACAAAATTAATTTTGTTTTGAGAATTCTTGGCCAGTCCTTGAAATAACTTGAAAAAGCCTGCAGTGTTTCAAAGTTATGCTTGAAAATTGCTGCCTTAGGAAACACAAATTGTGAGGTTCTGAAGATAACCAAAGGTGGGTGAGTTTTGGACAGACTGGCAATTTTTTTCTTATGTTAAGGCAGAGGGTCAGAGGGCGCTCTTCCAACAGGAGCACTCCACAGCTTGTGTTTTTCACAAAATCTCTTTAAAATTAGCTGCCAGGAACTTGTCTGAAAAACACTGTACTGTAAGTGACAGCCAAATAAGGCCTCAGGTTTTAACAAGTGGAAATTTGAAAGTGGGCGAAATGTTTTGATAAAGTCACCCACGCCTAGAACAGCAGATAACATCTCTTAACTTCATAAAAGTTTTCCTAGATACCTCTTTGTGGATTTTCAAAATTTGTGGGTTTTTTAGACTATTTGGAATCCTTGAAAATGTTTTGTCTCATTAATCGTTTATAGGTGATAACAAGGAAGATGAGATTTTCACAGGTTCTGAGACAAAAAGTGTGCTTTTCTCTAGGTAAAAACAAGCAAGGCTAGATTTCCCACAATGGAAAGGGAGCAATGATGTGGCTCATTCAAAAGGATGGAAGAAATGATTTATACTCAGCTATGGAAAACATTGTATGCTTCTCCAAACTATGTTCTAATTAGATAAAGAAGGGTTAAAAGGAGATCGCTTTCAAATTGTCCACAGGATATAGTCCATGGAAACGACCTGATAGAGGGAGAGGTTATGTTGTCTACTGGGTAAGAAGGTATGGGCTAATTTTAGAAATGAAAAGGTCATTTTGAACCGCAGAAGTACTAGTTACTAATTGTGTTACTTTACTTTTCAGTGGCTCAGTTCCAGATCTGTGAAATAGGATGATAATAATGAGGATGATGATAGTAGTAGCTATTGCATAAGAACACTACAAGGATTAAATGTGTTAATCCCTGTGATATAAAGTGTTTAGGAGAGTGCCTGGTACAGAATAACCACCCAATAAATAAAAATCTACCGCTATGTGATACAAGGAACTTAGAGAAATTCACACTTAGTAGATATCAATTATGTACCAGGAACTTTGCATTTTATTTCCCTTAATCCTTGCAATCACACTTAGGGTGTTGTTTTTGTACTACAATTTTAGAGATGAGGGCATAAGGAGGTTAAATAACTTGCCAGAGGTCATATAGTTTACCAATGCCATAAATGGGATTTAAATCTGTGTCTATGAGGTGCCAGAGCCTCTATTTTGACTCTACATTATACAAACCCAAAAGGAAAGCAGATCTAGTATTTAAAATTGATTATGGTTAGTTCTATGGAAAACAGTAGACACCTGAGTCCCCTGAGTTCTTGATCTAGTTAACACTAAATTTTGCCCTTGGCTACTCTCAGAATATACACCGAGTCCACCTGTAAAGCCTGCCAAGTCATGAAGTTCTTTCTGAGGCATGGTATTGAAGTAAGGGCAGCTGAAGGTGGAATTCCTGAGATGTTTTTTGTTTTTATGATTTTTTTTCTCATCTATATACCTGTCTTCTTTCAATATGAAGATGTTTTAATTAAATTCCATGATAGTTTTCCACTTAACCAAATAATATATTCTAAAATTATTTTATCTTAAATTTTCATCATGATTGTTTTTCATTATAAATTTTGATGATAAAATTATATCATCCCCTTATATAAAAGCACATCTGAACACTGTAGAATGTGGTTTTTCAAATCATCATCATCGACCTTTTATTAGGTACTGGGCTAGTAGGCGGAGATTTCCAAAAAAGTAAAATACCTACTTTAGAAGGGAATATAAACAAAACTCCCAACAAAGAAAATAAACACTAAGAATCAAATTAATAATAGAAACGATTGGTGCCTCCTGGGTTAAAAGGAGTGACCAATAACTTATCTAGACAGAGAATAACTCAAAAACAAGGCAGCGCTTGAATTAAGTCTTCAAAGAAGGTACATATGGAGGAATAATGATAGGTTTGGAGAGACAGGTAGTTTAGGGGAGGTAAGATGCATTGGATTTTTAGACTTTTTACTATGGAAAAATCAGTAAAATTTACATGGTAGATGGGTAAACAATATATAAAGAGATTTAAATAAGTTTAACCTGGTTTTAATATGTTCTATAATTTGCAAAAGGAGGATTCTAAAGATCTTATTTCAATATGTCCTACTCAATATGAATTTGTGCAGAAATGGAAAGAAAGTGAGTACAAGAGTTAGAAAGATCTGTTCATTGGCTCTATGTAAGCTTGTAAGTCAATAGAGAAGTCAAAAATTCATCGGATATTTCTTATACATTCCACCCAATTAAACATCAAGAGCCAGTAAACAGTTTAAGAGTTTCTAGATTTCATTGAACAAAACAAATATATGTCTTGATTTACATGAGAGCTATATTTTGAGCATATGTTGTGCTCTTCTAAGATCAATTGATTTTAATAAAAAGATCAAATCTAGTTATATGGGTTTTTTTTTCCCTAGATTAAAACTACATGTTAGAGTGATCTCTGCTGAAATAGTCATTATTTCACTTGAAAGAAACGTTAACATTTTATAGGGCACAACTTATAATGGCATTTTTTTCTTTTTTTTTTTTTTTTTTTTTTTTCTGAGACACAGTCTGGCTTTGTTGTCCAGGCTGGAGTGCAGTGGTGCCATCTCAGCTCACTGCAACCTCCACCTTCTGGGTTCAAGTGATTCTCCTGCCTCAGCCTCCTGAGTAGCGAGTAGCTGGGATTACAGGCACCAACCACCATGCCGGGTTAATTTTCATGTTTTTAGCAGAGATAGGGTTTCACCACATTGGCCAGACTTCTCTCAAACTCCTGACCTCAAGTGATCCTCCCGCCTCGGCCTACCAAAGTGCTGGGATTACAGGTATGAGCCACTATGCCTGGCCTATACCAGCAATTTTAACACAGCATGTTTATTTTATTTCAGAGAAAAGTTGCAATACAATTTAGGTAAGAACCTTCCCTTTCCTCCTAATATAGTCATTCTAAAAATTCTAATAATGAACGGAAATTTCTTCTAATTATTTTGCTAAAAGGAAACCCCAGAATGCCCTCTCTAAAT
Source organism: Symphalangus syndactylus (assembly GCF_028878055.3). Lineage (NCBI taxonomy): Eukaryota > Metazoa > Chordata > Mammalia > Primates > Hylobatidae > Symphalangus > Symphalangus syndactylus. The sequence continues at coordinate 39,971,428 of NC_072440.2, read as the reverse complement.
ATTACTCTAACTTCAAAGAAGAAAATAAGTTTTGATAGCCACTAAATGTTCAACATATTATAATACCCTGTATTTCTGGGTTTTATTTCGGTGAGAGGAATAACCAAACATTTTGTCTGCAACATGTCAACAACAACAACAACAACAAAAATCCCATATCTCTATCTATACTAGATCATCCCTTAGCCTATTGAATTACTGAGAAAAAAATAACTAGATGTAAGTGCAAAACACTAGTGCACTAAGCATAAGCACTTTGCATTATTACATGATTTGATCATTACAATCATTCTAACAAGGTGGTCACTGTTACCCACATTTTAAATCTGAGAAAACTGATATACAAAAAAAAAATTAAATAACTTCCTTGAAGTCATCCACACCAAATGATCTCTAATCCTCAAGGTCATAATAAAAAGATTTTCAAACTCCCCAAAATTGTTCATTGTATTACAAACACCAGACATTTAGTGCACAAAAGATCTTGGGTGGAACTTCAGAGTCCTTGTGCATAATGAAAGGTGACAAGAAGAAACAAATGTTTGTTGTCTTTGTCCACATAACAGACATGATAAGGAACAAAATCCAATATGTATCCTAAATTCAGAGGAATATAACACAATAGTGATCTATTCAAAACTCAACACCAAGGAACACATTTCCTTATCTTTCTCTTTCATTCGCTGTACCCACCCCCAACCAGCCCCCAAGACAGGATTTTTTTTAGAATCTTTCTCAAATTAGTATAATATAACTGGATAACTTCCCTCTGATCCCCATACATAACATCTGTTTCAGTCATTCTGTTTTTTGAATATGGTTTCTATGAGACAATGTATTTCACTGAACATGTCTATAATTCATAGATTTTTAATTGTAGTTGGAAATTTTTTCTAAAGGTAAACATATCTAAACAATGATTTCTCATAAGGAAATCATATTTTCAGAAATAACATTTTTTCATACCTAACTATAAGGAATCTTCTGAAACCTAGATGTTTATGTGGGAAGCTTTACAAAAGGCATTATGGAAACCAGAGTTGTATTCCCCATTTTGTAATAAGTTAGCGAAGTCACCTTGAACAAGTTCATTAAACTTCTCTGGAACTCACTTTCCCAGTATAAAGTCATATAACTTTACTAAGGTTTAATAACTTAAAAAAAATCTTATCCTAGTGTTGAATTGGGAGTTTCATTTGTCATTTAAGAAAAACAAGTATCACGTGCATCCTGAGCCAATACAGTCTCTTCCACTTGCATGCGGTGTTATTATATACCACAAATGATTTAGAAGAAAAATGAAAAACAAGATATTCAATGTTTAGGAAATTGAAGATGGAAAACAAGAGAGTGCTACAAAAAATAAGTGCCTTACTGATGCTTTTGTGGCTCTGAAACTTGGGAAACTTTTTTCCCCAACTAGGTAAAAAATTTGTTCTGATATCTGAGTCACAGCTTGGAAGACAGAGTGGGAGAGCAATGCCTGAGTTAATTTCATATTTGAAATCAAAGCATTGTTTTACTTCTAAAATAGTGAAACTACACAGATAGGTATATTCACTGTTACATAATAAGTCAAATTTTCTAAAACATCAGGGCTTAAGTTACCTTTTAGACAATTTCAGAGGAACCTCTCCACTCACATTTCACAAAGCATGTCTCACCAAAGATGAGTTTTGCCTAATTTTAATGAATGTTTCATAAAAAAAAAGCATTTTGTGATTTAAAAAATATACGGAGCTGGGTTGAATACAACTAAATGGGGTTCCTCAGAGTAAGAGCTCTCCGTCTTTTAATATGTTAATGTGATTAGTGAATGTAGACTTGCCTGGCTGTAAATCCACCTGCATCCTCCAGCATGTCCAGAGATTAATGTTTCCAGGAACCCTTCACTGGACTTTCCACAAACATCTCCTTGAACATAGCTGATAGATAATGCAAACCTTCCTGATTTTCTGGTGTGCGTTCTTTTTTCTTTTTGTTGAACTGCAGCCAAACGGAATGTTTCCAGCAGAATGATGACTTAGTTCGGGTACTGGCTGCCCTGGTAATAGCCTCCATTAGAATCAGGTTATTGTTATGGTACTGCTCTCAAGCTAATTTCACCCTCCTCTGCAATTGGTGTATCTCCAAATGTAAAAGACATAACCTTAGCAAAGGCTATGAGAGGGATGGGGCCATGCATCTAAATGACAGCTTTGTAGACAGAAGCCTGTCGGGAGGCTGTGGACAAACTAACAGGACAGAAAAATATTGGACTAGATGGTACTGTTGGTAAGAAGATGTATAAAGGCAACTGGAGGCCAGGCAGGTGCTCTTCAAACATTGATGGACCTACAGATCACCTGGAGACCACGCTAACATAAAGATTCTGATTCAGTACATCTGGGGGGAGGCTCGAGCTCCTGAATTTCCAAAGCTCCCACGGGATGCTATTGCCTGTCCATAGATTGCTCCACATGTATCTTGGCCTTCGAGTATGTAGGGATTGATGGCTAATGAATACAGCAAGAGAAGGCAATTAACTTGGACACAGGTGATCCTATTTCTTTATATTCAGGCATTTGTGTAATGTTTAAATTCACTGCTGATATTTTATTAAATCATGCAATTTCTAAAATAACTTATATAACAATATTACATAACAAAATCATAAACCATTTTTTTCAAAAGCGCATCTACACTCTAAAAGATTCCATTCTAGAAGCAAACTTTGCTATATTAAATCCACACTTTTTAGATGAGACAAAAAAGAAAAGTTGAAATAAACTCTTTTGCAGGTGTTGTGAATATCTATGTCTGTTAATAAATTATAAATTAAAAGTAATAATTACATAATTGAAAGGTAAACTTTAAGACTTATAGACTGTTTTCTGAATGTAATTTATTTAATTATTCTACAAGCATTTAATAAGACACACTATGTGCTAGGTTCTGTGGGTCCAGTGAAGACATGGTCTTTGTGTATCTGGGGATACAAGATTCATTCTTTGCTATACTCACAGTCTCCTGGGACTTTCAGTCTAGTCTACTGTGCAGTATGAAACATACCAAGGACACTTACCATCAAGATTCACTACCACACTATTGACCTATTATCTAAAGAATTAAGAAAGTATGCATCCGCCAACTCGATACACCTAGCCTTATAGTCAATCTATGGATAACTGTAAAAGCGGGTATATGCTTTTCTTTCTGGGGCTTCCCAAGAAGTTATTCTGACCTGGAAGTGCTCAAGTGGTTGCTAAATTATGAATATCAATTTGAATTTCTTTCTGAAATTATTATTTTAAGCTCTAGTAAATACATATGAATGTTACACCAATATTATAAAGGCATATATTCTAGTTAGGCTAATAACCACCATTTATATTCTGTAATTATATAAACATTGCATAAGCCAACTAGCAATTATCTAATCAGTTATAAGGGAAATCAACCTACGACAAAGAAATCCTCTTGATACACCCCTGGTGAAAACACTTCAGTCTAAACAGCAGTTGCCTCATGATTCTTGTACTTTAAATGCTGGGAATATAGTAAGTGTTCAATAGACACTAGACATAGGTAGAAAAGGAAGGAGGAAATGATTTTGCCATTTGTTTTACTATTTTTTATGATTTTAGATAGTTAACAGGCTAAAAAAGGGTAGGGTGTTCAAATCAATGTACACTGATCTATCTACTAAAATTCTACATTGTTTTAGAAATCCTTTTGCTAGGCCAGTGCAGTGGCTCATGCTTGTAATCCCAGCACTTTGGGAGGCCAAGTTGGGCTAATCACCTGAGGTCAGGAATTTGAGACCAAACTGGCCAACATAACGAAAACCGTTTCTATTAAAAATACAAAAATTAGCTGGGCATGGTGGCACATGCTGTAATCCCAGCTACTTGGGAGGCTGAGGCATGAGAATCTCTTGGACCTAGGAGGCAGAGGTTGCAGTGAGCCGAGATTGCACCGCTGCACTCCAGCCTGGGCAACAGAGCAAAACTCTGACTCGGAAAAAAAAATAAATAAGTAAAAAAAATTCTTTTACTAGGCATGCTTTTCATTTTAACAGTGTATTTGTTTTAAATTAGCTAGATAATATATGATATATTCTCATTGTAAAAATGTTAAAAGTTCTGCAGAACTCTAAAGTTTCCGTAGACCACCATCCCCAAACTCAACCTTCCCCCAGGTAACTCTGTCATCAGTTGTGTTTATTCTTCTAGATCTTCACTCTCCATTACAGTGGCCACCATCCAAATGTTGCTATTAGGACGTGACATGAGGTTTGTAGAATTGATAAATGAAATTTTTATTTTTATTTAATTTTATTAATTTAAATTTAAATAGCATCATGTGGCTAGTGGCTACCATAGGGGACAATAAATTCTAGACCTCCATGTGATGTCATAAATAATTCTATGCCTATAGGATCATATATTACTGTTTTCTGAGGCTTCTTAAAAACATAGTGTTACATTTAATGATCCATCAGCAATTTATCTTTTCACTCAACAAAGATCTCTTGCTATTTTTAGCTGATGCATAGTATTCAATAGTATGGTTATTTCATATTTCATTTAGCCATTTCCCTACTGGAGGGCATTCAGGTTTCCAGCTTTTGACTATTACAAAGAACACTCTTGCAAAACTCATTGGGAATACATGCCAAGTATTTTCTTTAATAATCGATACTTAGAAGTAGGATTAAGTGATAAGATATCAGCATTTTTAAATTTTAATAGAAACTGCCAAATTGTTCTCCAAAGTAGGTTATTCAATTTACACTCCCACCAACAGTCTTTGAGATCCCACGTTTTTTTTCCTCAAACAGCCTTATGTTGCCATCAATTTCCCTGTACTAGTTGTCAATGCCTTTTTTCCCTCCAGAATATCTTCTATTTCTTAGGCAGAAGAAATTAAGAAGAGCATCAGTGAGCCAGGCACGGTGGCTCACGCCTGTAATCCCAGCACTTTGGGAGGCCAAGGTGGGTGGATTACCTGAGGTCAGGAGTTCAAGACCAGCCTGGCCAACATGGCGAAACCCCGTCTCTACTAAAAATATTTAAAAAAATAGCTGGGCGTGGTGCGCTGCACCTGTAATCCTAGCTACTCAGGAGGCTGAGGCAGGAGAATTGCTTGAACACAGGAGGCAGAGGTTGCAGTGAGCTGAGATCTCACCACTGCACTCCAGCCTGGAAGTGGGAAGATGTATTTCATGTTGCTTCTGAGTCAATGTTCGATTTTAGCTCTTTAACAATTTTAATTGACCAAGCATTTCCCAGGACTCTCTCTAATGTGACAATGCCTACACATTATAGAAGGGTTTTGAGAAGGAAAAAGCATTAACTTTCTTTTTCGGTAATTTTCTGGCACTACTCAGTAAAATATGTTTTAAATTGCTTTTCCTATAATAAAGATAGATTGTGCTAAGCATGTATTCTTTGTGCCTAGTCCCATTTTTACACATCAGTGTAGAATTTGTAATGCCTGGTCAGGACTCTATTGCTAGTTTGTATAACTTTTTCCTTGAGCAAAATCAATGGTCTATAGATAAGGCCTCAGCCATAAACTTACTGAATTCTGGCCTGACAGCAATGTTGCTGCAGCATCCTTAGATAACTAGTTTTATGTGAATGAAAGAATGAGAGTATAGTTTTGACTAAGTCATATTTGTCCTGGAGCCTGAGGCGAGCCAACTCTCTAGGGCTCAGTTTCCTCATCTAAAAGTGATGGTGAGCCAAGCGCAGTGGCTCACGCCTAAAATCCCAGCACTTTGGGAGGGTGGATCACCTGAGGTCAGGAGTTCAAGATCAGCCTGACCAACATGGTGAACGCCTGTCTCTACTAAAAATACAAAATTAGCCACATTTGGTGGCAGGTGCCTGTAATCCCAGCTACTCAGGAGGCTGAGGCAGGAGAATCGCTTGAACCTGGGAGGCAGAGGTTGTGGTGAGCCGAGGTCACACGGCTGCACTCCAGCATGGGTGACAAGAGTGAAACTCCTTCTCAAAAAAGAAAAAAAAAAAGAAAAAAAAAAAAAACAATGGCGGTGATAGAACAGAAGACCACAAAGGTAATCAAACTAAAGTTGTAATTGAAAAAGGAGTGTAATTCCTACATGATCGTTTTATGGAGGAACTATGTCTTACTTAGTGGTTAAGTAAGACAAAAGTGAAACAATAAAAATGTATGTTGGAACAAGGCAATTTCTTTGCTGCATCTGGAAAGTCTAGAAGTCTGTTTCCCCCAAATTTTTTGTGCTGTTTACAATTTAATGGTTGCAGACATGATGTACAACTTTAATAACATTTTCTTAATCAGTTTCTAGACAGTCAACAACATTAAACAAAAAATCAATTCCTGGGCCGAGCTCAGTAGCTCATGCCTGTAATCCCAGCACTTTGGGAGGCCAAGGCAGGTGGATTACGAGGTCAGGAGTTCAAGACCAGCCTGGCCAAGATGGTAAAACGTCGTCTCTACTAAAAATGCAAATATTAGCCAGGCATAGTGGCGGGCACCTGTAATCCCAGCTACTCGGGAGGCCAAGGCAGAGAATCGCTTGAATCCAGGAGGCGGAGGTTGCAGTGAGCCGAGATCGCACCACTGCACTCCAGCCTGGGCGACAGAGCGAGACTCCAACTCAAATAATAAAAAAAAAAAAAATCAATTCCTTATTTGTGACATATGCTGATTTCCATGGTATAAATACCTGGACTAAAGCTGAGTTTAAGCTACCAACGTTACATCAGCCTATGTGGAGTTGGGTAGAAATGCAAAGTTACATATCATTTTATACAGTGTTTACATCATACAGATGCAATAAACAAATGGCCTCACAAACAGAGATAACAGAATGTAGTAAAACACTTAGGAAGGGATGAGAGTTTTGAGTATGTATTATGTTTTTCAGATAACTTGAAGTTTACATAATTAAACTTTGGATAATTGATGCATTAACAATTTGCTTAACAAATTTCTGGACATTAAAAATAGGTTCCTGTGAGTCAGTTCAGACCAACTCTAAAATACTGCTGCTTTTTCACCATATAGACATCCTCGAGTCTGAAAAACCTGTTCCTCTGTGATTTTCTAAGAACTATGTTTTTTTGATTGATTTTTAGAAGTTCTTTATAGTTTCTAGATGTGAGACCTTTTCAGATACAAGTATTGCTAATATCTTAGGCTTAGTACCCACTTTTTAAAAGGGAACTTGACAAATCTGGGATTTTAGTGTAGCACGTAAGTCTTCAATAAATGTTTGGTTAAATAATTCCCCATAAAAGATACTGACATGGAGAGATTACATGAGCCCCTGGATACTTAAGCCATATATTACTTTTATATGGAAACATTTCAGAGAAGGAAGTCTCTCATTTTGTCTTAATAGCATGTTTCACTCTCTCACAGGCCCATAAATAGCCTACTCTAGTGATTACCACCTTTTCTAGAGCTGCAAGACCAGGAAGATCAGAATCACAGACTTTTGAGATTATGAAGGAATTTGTAGTCCTAATGGTCCTGTCCACCTTAATAGTATACATTACATATGATACCCAGCAGCATCCTTTCTGCCAAAGTAATACAATTTATGCCTTCATTTAAGAAATAGTAAATGATAAGCAATTTTGCTATAACAACTCATGAGAATTTTATGACTGTATTTGGAGACTTGTGGGAGTAAAGACCAGGGATGAAAGACAAGGAAATGTAAATCCAATTTACGTAATAGAATATGATGACCCAACATCTCCTTTTTGCTGTGTGGGTTTATATTGGCCCCCCTTCACTCAGGCTTTGGACTTTACCATTTCCTGCTCTTCCTCCTCCAACTTCCCTTTGCATCCTGGCCCCTTCCAAACTATGTTAGTATGGATGTGTTAATGTATTACTCCATCCAACAGACTATAACTCATATTACCCAGGAGATTCTAGAAACAATGTCTGAACACATCACAGAAACTAAAATGAGGAGAAGCTCAGGCACTAGCAGAAGGCCTGGTTTTGGTATTCTTCCATCTACAGCTGTACAGCTGCATTCTTAACCTTGGCCGCATATTAGAATCACCCGGAGAATTTTATAAATTTCAGTGCCTGGGCCACACCACCCCAGACCAGATAAATAAGAATCTCTCAGGGTGCGACCCAGGCATCAGTTTTTTTGTAAAGCTCCTCAAGTTATTCCCATGTGTAGTCAAGATTGGGAGCCATCCAAGGTTGAGGTGTATTGATATAAACCAGCATCCACATCTATAAATTAAGGCCATTTATTTTACACAGTCTTGAATAAAAAATGAGCATCTGTCTTCCACTATTGTGAGGAAGCACAGTCCCTTAAAGTAATGGTAGGCAATAATTCTTTCCTTCTCTGGGCTACATAATCTTGGCTCTTCTCTCATGCTTTCACTCTCTTAAACTTCCTTCCTTAGGCTCCTGCACCAATCTTCAATTCACTTGGGGTGTCCTAGTCTAAAACACTTATTTCGTTTGAAAGGAAACATATCAATTTCTATCTAAATTGGAGTAAGATTCAATTCAGATGTGTTTATTTACAAAACATAAGTTGTTATTTATCTGTGTTTAATTGATCCTGGAACCAGTTAAAAAATTATCCTTAACATTCCATGTAAAGAACCAGGCAACTTGGCCGGGCACGGTGGCTCACACCTGTAACCCCAGCACTTTGGGAGGCCAAGGCAGGCGAATTGGTTGAGATCAGGAGTTCACGACCAGCCTGGGCAACATGGCGAAACCCTATCTCTACAAAAAATTAGTGGGTATGGTGGTGTGCACCTGTGGTCCTAGCTATTTGGGAGGCTGAGGTGGGAAGATGGTTTCAGCCTGGAAGGTCAAGGCTGCAGTGAGCTGGTAATTGGGCCACTGCACTCCAGCCTGAGTGACAGAGTGAGACAATCTCAAAAATAAAAAAATAAAAATAAAACCAGCCAACTTGTCTGAGCTCACAAAGGTTTTAGGACTCATCTGTGTAAGACAGAAGTGACTGTATGTCAGGAAACAGGATGAGGATTTCCCTCCCATAACCCACAGCTCTCCAAGAGAACAAAGAGGTACATGTCTCTGATTCCCAAAAGCAACTTCCAATTTTTTTTTTTTTTTAAAAAAGGATTGTGCTTTTCAAATTTATGGAAGTAAATCAAAGACCTCAGTAATTCATGGATTAGGAGCAGAAGATTAAAGTCAGTACAAATGATATTCTAAATAGGCAGAAGGGGGCTCAAATTCCTCTCAATTCTTTCTGATTGAATGAAAAGTAAAGAATAAAATCTCTGGCAGAAGAATATAATGAAGGGCATGGCGTGGAACAGTTTGAAAGCTGCATTTCTCAAATCTGTATTGTATAAACCAGGCATTACCTTTTGTATTTGTTAAGCTAATTTATTTTAATATTAGTATTGAAAACATGTTTGCGTTGTTATTAACATAGGAATTAGGCAGTATTTTGGAGAGCCTCTTTTGAGGGAACAAATGTACAATCAGTCTTTAAAAATGTAAAAGAAAATACAAATTGTATTTTTCTACCAATAAATTGATATCAAGCACGTTTTAAAATGGGTGATGTGGTTTGGCTGTGTCCCCACCCAAATCTCATCTTGAATTGTAGCTCCCATGATTCCCATGTGTTGTGGGAGGGACCTGGCGGGAGATAATTGAATCATGGGGGCAATTTCCCCCATACTGTTCTCATGGTAGTGAATAAGTCTCATAAGATCTGATGGCTTTATAAGGGGAACACCCTTTTTCATAGTTTTTCTCTCATTTTCTCTCATGTCTGCCACTATGTAAGACATGCCTTTTGCCTTCTATCATGATTGTGAGGCCTCCCCAGTCACGTGGAACTGTAAGTCCATTAAACCTGTTTTTCTTTATAAACTACCCAGTCTTGAGTATGTCTTTATCAGCAATGTGAGAATGAACTAATGCAATGGGCAAATATTTAGGAAAATTTTACTCAATACAAAGAAATTCTGGCCTCAAAACTGACATGATTTTTATATATACAATACCATGTACAAATAGTTTATAACTTAATCCACATTCTCTCCTTTCATAAGCACATAAGAAGAATACAAGCATACCTGTGGTATGGCAAATGGAAAGACTACTTACTATTCCCAATTTTTAGTAAATCTAGCTTTAATTTGTGATTATAAGCAAATGTTTTTCCTAGTCAAATTCTGACCATAGTATTTCTAAAAATTAACACTTCATTCATTGATTCACTAACTCATTCATACAGCTAAGATTTATTGAGCACCTACTAGGTTCTAAGAATGTATTAGTGGAAAAAGCACAAAGATATATAGATCTGGATCACTGACCTCTTCTACTACTCAGAAGGGAATCTGACCCATTACGTAACAGCCAAGAATGCTGAGCTACTGAAACACTCTTTCACTTCTTGGTGTTATTTCAGAGGATGAAGATGAGGAAGGGGATGCTATGTACATGATTAGTGGACAGACAGGTGGCTGTTTTAAAAACCACCTCTAGACAAAATAATTTGCAATAGCTCTGATAAGAAAGATGTCAACACAATTAGCTTTTGTATGCATTTTAAAAATTTTGGTATGGACTTTCCAGTGAAGGTTTTGTAAACTGATATCTCATCCATACCAAAGGATGGTACCATGTTTTTGCAGGTGGTACTCTAATGTTCGACTTTGTGAAGTAAAGTATGTGGTTTACTTGTGATGCAACTCCTGCATTTGTTGCCAATGGCAACGGTTGTTTTCTTCATTAGGTTTCATGTGGTTGGTCAGGTTATGTCATGAGAATTGCATTGAGAAAAATTATGAGTTTGTTGAGTGCCAGCTCTCTGCAGTGAGAATGGTTGGGGGTGAGGGTGGGGGGAGCTGGCAGTGTTTCTTCTGATAGGAGAATAGAAATGCAGACTCGTGGGCACTCTACACAAGCCTTTCCACATCAACTGGCCTCCCCTCTCCCCATCCCCAGCATCTATTTCCTAGCCTTTAGAAAATTGCATACATGTGTCTGGAAAGTTCCATCAATCAGTTCTTTCTGCAGCACTCCACATTTCTGTGGCTTCAGAAAACCTTGAATTGTAATCTCCCTCTTTTCTCAGGATGCGTCACTGAGAAAAACTTAAATCAACTATAATTTTCAACAGATTCTAAACAGGGATTTAGAAAGATAAGGTGGTTACTGAATTGAATTATAATAAATTCAGGCTGTAGTCCAATTGCTTCCAGCTCTTCCCCTCCCTCTGCAGGCTAACAAGTGTTTCCAAAGCCATAGGGCATTAAGAATCCTGAAACAGCTAATTAACAGGGCTGCTCTACATCACATGAAGCATGTGGGTTCCAGGCAGCTGTAAAACCTCAGCTTCCTGAGGCTATCTGAGTGATGATAGAGCACTTGGAATTGGATCTTGACATTCTGCTCCCTGCCTGTGGCAGAAAATAACCTTTTTAACAGGGACTTTAGGTGAGGATAGTACTTCGGGCACAAAAAAGTCTCATTGCCATGACTATGAAAAAGTACATGAACATTTCCTCATGTTCAGACTGTGACTCACGACTGGCCTGTTAATGGACAGAGGAAGCCTCAGGCGTTCTCATGACACATTGTCCAACCAAGTGAAATGCGGGATTGGTGAGATGATTTTTCATAGCTTTGAATCAACTATCTTCCAAAAGGCAGATAAAACCAAGATAAAAGAGGTCATTGATGCCCTTTTTCAACATTTTTTTTCCACCTATCTAAAGATTTCACCATGAGAAATAGAGGACTAGCCTACTATATTTCACAGGGAAATAAACAAAAGCGATAATAAAAACTTAGCATTTTTTCAAAAACATTGGACATGTTGACATGAATTGGTCTCATCACACATAGATCTGAGTATAAATTATGTGCTTTATTAATAAAATAATCTGTCACACTGACAAAGCAGTCTTATCCCTTGCCTCCAGCCTATAATCCATTTCCCATAATGTTATAACAAAAGTCTTTCTAAAACATGTCATTCCTCTACTTGAATAACCTTGATTTCCTCCTTTGTTTCATGGTAGATAATCTGCATATTTCTTATGCTCCTTATACCAAGGCTTTCACTACCAGATTCACAGCCCTGTAACTTCCTCTCAGGGGACCGGGGAGAATATTCTGGAGCTACAGAAATTTAGTTGCCGACATGCCATGTCCATTTAAACCTATTACCACATCTTCGCATTCACTTTCTTTCTGCTGAGTTCTTCGTTTTATTTTACGGTGCTGATTCAATGTCACTTGCTTTGGGAATACTTTCTTCACCTCTCAAACAGAAGGAATCATACCCTTTGTCACTTGTATTCACTACTCTATCACCCATACACATAGGTAGGTCTGTGACTTACCTTTTTGTCCCAGATGTCTTTATCATCTGTAATATACAGAAGGAAGGTGATAAATGACTTGCTGAAGGATAGATGGACAGATAAATGGATGGAATTAGATCATTGAACTATACGTAAAAGCTCTTATAATTCTATAATTTATTTTTATGATTTATTTTTAATGAGGTGCTTTTGAAGTGATTACTAGAAAATATACCAATTAGCAGCCACAGTTAATATTCAGTGACATTTAAAATTTCAAGTGAGATTTTAATTCACTCCTTGAATATGTATGTCTTTTATCTAGGCATCTCACTACAACGTCCTTAGAAGTGGCATAGACTGAAATATAAAAGCTGGGTGTATCAAGCAACTAAAATCTGATTTGATGGTTAAAAAGTAAGAGATACATCTTAAAAATGCATATGTAAAGCCAAAGCGGGGAATGATGCTAATATATTGAGTGACATATGAGCATAGAAAATTATCCACTGATGCTAACAGTAGGCTGAATTAAAAGTATAATAGGAACAAGGTAAAGCACAACATTTGCTTAAAATAATAAGCTATGTATAAAACCCAACATTCTCAGCAATAGAAAAATGAAAAAAATGCATTCTAGTATGGCATATCTCCATAAGATAGACATCATGGAAGACTTTAAAATGATGGCTTTGATGAAGTTTAACAAGTTTAATGATTTCGTAAAAATGTTCACGGTACAGTGTCATTTCAAAGTAAAAAAGAGACAAGGTTTGAAAAGGTCTAGTTAAAGACTATTTGCAGGGGATTTAGTGACCTCTTTGGAGAGAGCTCCTTGTACTGAAGAAGGAGCTGGGCACATAGAGCTGAGCCCAATAACAAAACCTTGGCTGTCTGAAGGAAGGAGGCATTCCAAATGGAATATGGCAGCTGCACTTGAATGCTTTTCCAGGGATGAATCTCTGGATCCTGGGAGAAGCAGAGAGCTTTTAAGTAAAGAGATGTTGCATATAATTCCGTACAGTATCAGAAACAAAGGGAGAAATGTTAACAACCATTGGAGCAGCTACAAAGCCAAAGCACGGCCTTGCGATAGCTGCTTGACTCCCTGGGTAACAATGAGACCTGATAAGCCTTGGAGAGCTGCTGGTTCTGGTGGAAGAGCAGTGGTTCCAAGAAGGGGGCGTGTTCTTGTGAGACACATTTGGAACTCCCAGAAATAATGAGATAGATTGTGTAGAAGAATTGCTTCAGCAAATGTGGGAAAAAACTAATGAAATTTAAATTATTATAGTTAGCATAACCTTCCTTGTTGCATTAGGCTAGAAAGTCCTGGCAAAATTTAAAGATTCCCTCACATAGCTATAGAATAGGAAAAATTAGAAAGTTCACTTATCAAAAGCTTGTTATAGGTAGTGATATGGGCTTTACAAAAAGAAAATAAAGTAAAAAATACTCAATAATACAAAATCCAAAATAAACACAAGGTGATCATAGACCTCTTTAACTTCAACAGTACAATACTGTTTCACAGCAAACAATCAGTTCACTGTTACCTGAGCTTGGTTAGGATTTGCCTGAAGTAGCCACACATTTTGTAGGAACAGAGATACTGATGAATTCAGAAATATTTCATGAGAGAAGCATTTCCCGAACTGGGAAGCCTCACCTAAGAAATACGTTCAGATGGGCATGACAGTTGTTTCAAGTGGTGAAGACCATTTCCAAGAAGAAAATTCACAAAAACCTTTCGTTCAGAATTAAGAACAATAAAGTGTACAATACAGAGAAGCAGGCGCACAGCTCAGTATAAAGGATGGTTTCTAAAAGGCCAGAGCTGTCTCATGACAGATCAAGCTGCCTGGAAAGGCAGTATGCGTTATGTCATCTATGTTCCCAGGAAGAAGCTACCAGACATGTGCTCGAGGCAAGTTCTGTGCCAGAGGAGTGATGAGCCTGCGTGACGTCTACATTCCTTCCAGTGCTAAGATTCAAGATCCTCAGATTTATGTCTGGTGAAAAACAGTATTACTCAGAATGATTGTAATTTTCTTGGCTACATGGAAGTCATACAGTATATTTAATTAGTCATTATATTCCCAGCTTTATACAGGTATGAATCTATTCCTGATGGGAGTGAAAACTATGCCCTGAATGCAAGTAAGTGGCATTTTAATCTAAGATAAAATAGAAATCCTTGATTTAGTTCCATGAGTTCTAGGTCTCTGAAGGTCTTCATATTTAACGGCTGGCATCTTTACTTGCTCCTTCAGGGTTCTGCAAAACAGGAGTTTGGGGTCAGCGTTCTTCCAGGGGTAGAGTCAGGTCCTGATTCGATTTCATCCAGAACCAAAGTTACGTTGCTCTGATCTTAGAGTACACAGAGCTATAGCACTGAAAATAATTTTGAGCCTTATAAGCTAATGTGATATTTCTTTTAGTGTGATCAATGGAAGTTAAAAAGCAAGAAGAGTTCTTTCTGTACTTTTCTGCACTTGGTGGGAGTGTCATTGGAGAGAGTTTGGGGAGGGAGGAACTGACACCATTCCTGTCTACTTTATGCCAAACCTGTGACAGAGACACACAGAGCCTGGAGAGCTACTGGAGTATCTCTATCTGTAGACAAGGAAACAGGAGCTTACAGGGGACAGTAGTTTAGTGACATGTAGAGCCCAGGTTAAAACACAGCTCTGTCAAATCAAACCTTGTCTACTTTCAAACAACTGAACACAACAAAATAATTATATGAGTGTTTTTAAATGTTGTATTTCAGTTATGGAAAAAAGAATCCACTCACGTTTATTTTGGAATTATTAAAGTAGCCCAGAATCAAGATTTAAGTGGAAATATTTAAGACCAAAGGCACTTTTTTTTCTTACCTTCAAAATATTTTGGGCTTCATGTGAAACTAAAGCCTTTAAAAAGATGACCTCAAAGATTGAAAAGAAAAGCAGATAAGCGATTTCTCAGTAAAGAAAGATTGCTACAAAATCACTGTAGACTGTATGGAAATTTCAAAGGGTGTTGAAAATGTACTCTGATGCCCAAAGTGAATAACAGGATGTGTGACTAAAGCTGTTGACCTACGACCAGCTAACTCACCTCAGAACCTACGGAGCTGCTGACGTTACTTCTCGTTTTCTTTCTCTTTCCCCTTCCTCTCTTTGTCCTTATTTTTGATTCCACCCTCTGCCTCCATTCTGCTTCCTCTTCTTCGATGCTTTCTGTCATCCCATCTTCCTTCTTTATTGTTTCTGTAATTGAGCCTAATATGAAATTCATTATGAAACTAACATGACCCTAATATGAAAACGTGTAATAGATCACGAAAAACTTCCTGTCTCCTACTATGTGTCCTGTTAAACCCAGGTGGCTGCAATCTGTTTCTTTCTCTGATAATAATTTTGCTTTCATTGTCCTCAGCGTGGGTTCTTCTGAGCTCACTCCACCCTCGCCCTGGGATGTGTGCCCATGTGGCAAGGACAGGGAGGTGGGAGTGCACTGTTAATTCTCTTCCTGAGAAAGAGAATGCGCCTTGCCCCTGCCTGAGGAAGACTTCCAAGTACACAGACTCAGAGTCCTGACAGTACGTCCAGCATCACAGAAAAATCTGCCATGGTATTTTATTCCTAATTGTTCCTAATGTCAACAGAATAACATCTAAGAGAATTCACATAAATCTCTTGTTGAGAAATTTACTGTTAACAGGAGCTTAATACTTTGAAATGCATGTACAGCCTAAATATGTTGTCCTTGGATGGAGAACACATTACTTATTAAAAGCCAGGAGAACAAACACTCTACTTGATCTTAGCCAAAGGCTAAAAAGCTATGAATATAATGGTGGGAGTTCACGGTGCTGAGAGCAACACAAAGCCACTTTAGAGAACCTGCACTGTGAATTCTGGTTCTTCTCAGCTGATGGCATTGCGTGCTTTCTTTAACCTCATGATTCTGTGTTTTAGAATGAAGACATTGTGCTGCTAACCCTCATAAAAACAGGGTAAATGGTGGAGAGGCCAAGCACACCCTCAACCCATATCAGAAGAATAATCCCTCAAACTCCCAGAGTTATTTGACATTATTAACATGATCTATAGCATTCATTTTATTTATTCTTTCAAAAATATTTCTAGAGTACCTTCTCAGTTATAGTCAGTCACAGGACTGGGCCCTGTAAGGGTTAAAAATAAATACTGAAATATAAGCAATATAAAATACATTCCTGCTCCTAAAGTTACAGGTCTAGGAGGGAGCAGACAGCCTTGGGCTTAGAATCCTAAGACTTGATTCAAGCACTGCTTCTGCCACTCACTCTCTGAGTGACCTTAGGCAACTCACTCACACCTCTGATTCTCACTTTCTCTCCTCACAAAATACAGATTATATCCAGCTCCCGGGATGTTATGAGACAAAACAAGAGAATGTGTGAGAAACTGCCCTGGGTACTCTGACTACACAAAAATAATGCAGTGCAACTAAAGTATTTTCAAAGTCTCGTGTAGGATACAATGTGTGGCTCCGAAACACAACCAATGAAAATAGAAGAGGGACCTCAGACAAGCAAATGGTGACTTTGCTGAAGCAGCGACAACGGAAGTCAGTTCTATGGGCTCAGAGAAGAGAGAAATCCGTGAGTAATAAGGGTATAAAGGGCTTCCCTGGGGAAGAAACGTGGCACAGAAATGGAACTAAGATTAATTAAGGATGGGTAATAGGCTGGTAGGCATTATTTCCATTGTACTCATGTGGAAGCTAAGGCTTGGAAATGTTTCATAACAAGTCTGAGGCCACAGTAGAACCAATACGTGGCAACGCCTACCTTTAAAACCAGTTTACTTTTATTATTTTTTCATTTCAAATTCCAGGCACTTAAAATACTAGCAACCAACTTTGAGGCTCAAAGAAGCTGTGTGTGTGTGTGTGTGTGTGTGTGTGTGTGTGTGTTTTGAGGAAGTGGGCATGGAGTGAAGGAGAAAAGTAAGAACACCACATGGAAAAAGCACTAACAAGGATGGCCAATGCATCAATGCATGTGATGTATTTGGGGGATTATGGATGGAAAATCCAGCTGGCATAGAGGTTTGTGCCGTGAAGAAGAAGAACGCAAGGTGGTAAAATCATGCTGAGAATAAGTGAATATGCAAAGGAGTTTGGACATTTTCCACTACAAAGTAAGGCCTCTTTGGAAATCTTCAAACAGAGGAGTGATCTAATCCAGGTGGTTTTCAGAAGATGGGTTTGTCATCATGTAAACTAATTGAATGGGGAAGAAACAGAACAAAAAGGCCCTTGATCTGCAGAGATATGGCTCTGGCTTAGGGTAGAAGAGACAGAAGGACAGGAACTGGTATGAAGGGAGATTTGAGAAAAGAGTGACTGATTGGAATTGGAATTGGAGCTGAAGGCGGCTGTGTTAAAAAATGACTGTAGGCTTCAAGCTTAGGTGGCAGAACGAATGATCATGACATTCACAGAAGTGGGGAAGTCAGGAGGATGCTGATTTGCAGGGAAGAAGAGTCAGCTTACACCCACTGAGTTCAAGTGGCAAGACAGTCAAATGGAATGTCCGATAGGTAGGCAATCGGAGCAAGACTAGCAATCTGATTGCAGACTCAGGAGTCCCCGAGGAACCTGAGTGAGTTCTGTGGAGGTGCATGATTTCCATGGACGCAACACACTCGGAGGCAGAATGACTCAGGAAACACGCCCTGGGAGATGTCCAGCATCCAGCTGTGAATACCACAAACTTTTGTCTATAGTGATGATGAAATATTGACTCTGGAATTTTGGATTTTGTGCCTTAAGGGAAGCTTGCAAATGGTGGCCAAGCACCTAGAGAGAGAACTAGTCATATGATTTGTTTATTTCATGCCTGCTGAATAATTGTTTAGTTAATAAATGTCCTTATGTAAATCAGAATTTAATCTAAGATGCTTTTATTCTAATTAGGTGGTGACATTATAAGGAAGCGGTTAACTCCTCTCACCTCCAACTTCACTGGCAGTTACCAATGTCCAACCAAAACAACCCAAATGTGTTCATAATAATATTGGTTTAGGTCAGTTGCCAAAACAGTTGAACATGAACATCTAGCCTTTTGAAGGATGGAGATTCATTCATAATAGTTCAACCAAAAAGAAAAGAATGGTTTTAGAAACGTTTTCCAGGCACATTTAATGCAAAGGAAAGCTCTAGTCAAACAATTATCTGCTTGACTTGTTCATTTCATGTGGATAGGGATTAGACCTTCTGATCAACATCTGCCTACGCAACATTTATCTATATATGAAATGGCTTTTTTAATGTAAGGAATTTTTTCCCCTTAGGGGCTCATAGATTAAGCCATGGTGACAGAGAGCAATTGCATTTTTAAGTGTTACTACTTAGGTATAAATGGTGATCATCTGATTTAATCCCTATCCCAGTGGACCATCATGAAAATATAGCTCATATATATAGCTCCTATGGTGTTCAGGATGTTACCATGTGGTATTTGCCAATATGGGACATTGCACTCATGTGTATATACACACATGCACAGACACACATGCACAGGCACATGCACACACACAGATGCACATACAGACATGGACACAGACATACACACAGACATGGACAGATACACAGACACACACACAGAGGCTCGCACACACACACACACACTCACACACACACACACACACACAGACACACAGACAACTCTAGCTATCTCTGAGGTAATTCAACAAGCCCTGCAGTTGGCTTCATCTTTATATTCAGAACTTGTTTTTTATCTTTCCTTTGAAGAGTAATCCTATCTGAGACAGAAAGAGGATGAGTCACAATGAGGCAAAACTCTGTAGGTAGAAATGTGCATAAATGCACTTCTCTAAGATGCTCATGAAGAAAAGACAAAAGAACAGCCATGTCGCTGAGACGCCATCTGTGAGGCTGGCACAGTGAGGCACGACATCCCTGGTGCTTCCCGGCAGCCTGCGAGGGCTGCCTCCTTCCTTCCCTCCCTCCCTCCTGCTTGCAGGGCCACTTTCAGAGCCTTCCCTCAGGGCTTATGTTCCACTGACCTATAAATGTTCACTGTAATTATACCAGTTGTCACCTCCTGCATTGTCCACCATTCTTCTTGCCCTTCTGTATTTTTAAAAAGTTTGTCTTCAAAATAGCATGCTTTACAGTAAAAATCTCAAGTGAAAATATAATAAAACAAACAAAACATAGTTCATTAAGGCATTCAAAACAACTCTTTGTCACAACAGTTTAAAAAACAGTGAAATAATGACGAATTGTGCAAAAAAATGTTAAAGATGCCATCTCTGATCCTTCATATAACACTTTTTTTCAGCTGGAAAAATCCAAGAATGAATGAAAGAGCTTGTGGATAGGCCCAGACAGTGGGCAGCATGGCTCTTCTCCAGCCTGGGACACAGCTCATCACTCAGGGTGGATCCTGGAGAGAAGCTGCCTGAGTTCAGCCTTTGCCCATATCCCAGTACTCACTGTGTGCACTCAGAGGAGCTTTCGTGTATCTGCGAGACCCTGTTTCCTCATCTGCAATACCGGGACTCATATCCTAGCAAGGGCTCTGAAAACTAGATCAGCTAATGTAAGGCTTGGCCATGTATTTTCTCAAGAATCGTTGCTGTGAAAGAGCCAGTGAAGTCACAGAGGGTAAAGTCAATGGTCAACCTTCCTCATTAATGAATATTGATTGAGCATTCACCATTTAGTAGTCAGCTCCTCTAAGTCTGACCGTTTTTAGTTTCTCCCGACACCTGTCATGTAAGAGGCTCTACACGTGAGGATAGACTTAGGGGGCAGTTGGTTCCTCTTTGTGGACATAGAACAGGAAGAATAAAGAGATCTCAGAAGGAAAAGGAAAGTGGGAGGAGCCTGAGTCTGTGGGTTCCCCAGTGGATCACGCTGAAAGAAGACCTGGCAGACACTTAACCTCTGCAGCAAATGCATGAAAGTAGAAAGATGAAGCCAACTTTCCAAAAACTTTTATGAAATTACTTCAGTGAGAAGATCTATTAAATAAATTACAGTCATTCTATAAAAATAGAATTCTATGTTACTTACAAAATATTACAGTAGAAATCAGTCAATCCAATCCCCTATTGGGCAGAAGGGAAACTTGCCTCGGGCCACACTGTCGGCTGGGGTCCTTGGCACGGTACTACGTCTCCACCTCCACGCACTACCCCGGTTCAGAGCTGGTGCTATGGGTTGAATTGTGTCTCTGCAAAAATAGGCTGAAGTTCCAACCCCAGTACCTCAGAAAGGGACTTTGCTTGGAAATAGGGTCTTTAGAGAGGTAATCGAGTTAAAATAAGGTCATTAGAGTGGGCCTTATCCGATGTGAGGGGTATTCTTATAAAATGGGGAAATACAGACACACACATATGCAGGAGGAAGGCACTATGAAGAAACAAAGAGAGAAGATGGCTATCCAAGGAGAGAGGCCTGGAACAAATCCTTCCCTCACAGTTCTCAGAAAGAAACAACCTTGATAAACACACTACTTTTGGATTTCTGGCCTCCAGAACTGTGGGACAATGCATTTTGGCTCTTGTAAGCCACCTAGGTTGTGACACTTCCTTACAGCAGCCCTAGGAAATGAATACAATTGGGGACCAGGGTTTTAGTCAAAAGATCAGGGAGGAAGTCTGTTGTCTTGGGAGGAATTTCTAGATTATAGGAGTCACTGAATATCGTAACTTTGAAAAATCCATTTCGAATCTCACCAGAAACACAAAAGCCTGTAGAAATCCAATTATACAAATTTATAGTCTAGAAAAGGAGAAAAAAAATGAAATTACTCCTCATGCACATTTAAGGAGAGTTTAGGACTGGAAAATAAACAAGGCTCTGGTAATTGGGGAGTGCGGTGCTAACGACACAGTTGCAGGTACGTGGCTGTGTGGGTTTGAGCCTTGGCTCTGCCTTTTACCACCTCCGTGACCTTCAGTCACTGCCCTCACTGGTCTTCAGCTTTCTCCAAGAAGAATGTCGTGTGTCCTCTTGGAGGCCATGCCCTGAGGTGCTCAGCACAGGGTTTCACACAGTGACTATTAACTGGATTTTAGCTCCTATTATAATTACTAATAGCAGATAATTGCCTTATTAAAAAAATTAAAGGCACGCCCCCAAAAGTTAAGAACACATGTACTTGTTTGCTTTTCATCTTCTTAGATGACACTGATTTTAAGTTTTATTTGTATGTAATTCATTCCATCTCTCTTCTTCAGGAATATTTCTTTCATTTGAAAACAGCGTAATACCTAAATATGCAAGACATGGATATCCCACCAAGCTATCTAGTTATGCCCAAACCTAAACAAGTAGAAAGCCCTTATGTACAAAGTGATTCTCTTCACGAACTTGGAAATGTTTCAAACTCAGGTTGCTGATTTCTGATTTGGACCAGCCTGTCGCAATACCAAATCACCTTTGAATAAACTTATCCTCTCAACTTTTATTGTTCAGAATTGATTTCGAGGATAGAAATTCAATTTCCTTCTCATGTATACCTGAGCTGTTGCACCAATTTGTCAGGCCAAACCTAAAATGCAGCACTTCACAGATGGAGGAGAGACATTCTCTCTAAAAAAAAAAAAAGTCAACCAAGTCAGAAGTTGTGAAGCTGCTGAAAAAAGCAAAAATAAACACTTGCAAGCAGGAAAATAGAAGATCCTGTTGCTTGTGGGAAATAGATTTTCGAGAAGTTAGATCAGCTGGAAATATTGTCATGGACATGCCAAAAGGCAAGTGAAGGAAATGTACTGAATATTGTTAGCTTTGCACTAAGAGAATCTCAGGAAGCAGTTCCCAAGAGTGCCACCCACATGCATGCAAGGACCAGCTCGTTAGATGCTTTGGGCAAATAACAATTGTTCTGTAGAGTTATTTTGTTGTGCTGGAGCCATTAAGTGCTCCTTGCTACATGAAATGGTATATAGCCCTTCAAATGGGGCATTTAGCAATATAAATATATTTACCCTGTCTGTTCTTGAGGATCACTCTTTACCTTTGAGAATATGTCTTCTAAGGCACGAGAGACATCCAGAGATAGAGGGCTGCTGATATTAATAACACATAAACTTTGGGTGAAGGCATAGGGGAAGCCAGCCCTCACTAGAACTCCACTGCGCAGGCACCCCGATCTCACACTGCCAGCCTCCACAACCGTGAGAAAATAAACATCTGTTGTTTAAGCATACCCTCTCTTCATAGGGATTATTGGAGCCTAGAAGAGTGGATGGACACTTTTCATTATTACTATTATTATTTACTAGATTATCACCCCAACAGAATAGGAGCTGAATTCCTTTTTGCAAGTAGGTGTTCAATAATTATTTGTTGAATGAATGAATGCTATGGCTACTATATGGAATTTCTAGGTCAAATAGGAGCAGAAGGCTGGGGGTGTGGTGGCTTGCACTTGTAATTCCAGCACTTTGGGAGTCCGAGGCTAGAGGATCGCTTACACCTAGGAGTTACTAGCCTGGACAACATAGGGAGACTCCATGTCTACAAAAAATAATAAAAAAAATAGCCAGGTGTGGTCACCCGCACTTGTAATCCCAGCTACACGGGAGGCTGAAGCAGGAGGATCACTTGCACCTGGGAGGTTGAGGCTGCAGTGAGCTATGATTGCACCACTACACTCCAGCTGGGATGACAGAACAAGACTCCATCTCTCTCTCTCTATATATATATATATAAATTGTGTGTGTGTGTGTATGTGTGTATGTGTGTGTATGAGATGAAGAGCAAAATTCAATTTAGTCATCATAACCCCATGTAATCACCAAAAAAAAATTTTAAAAGCTATTTATAACCAAAAACATCTTCTATCAAGTGGCAGTGCTATTACATGAAAGGCTATTTTGTTCTGCTGAGCACTTGCATAGTTCTGGGAGTTAAAAGGTGGGTGGAGCAGGAGAGACATAAAGCACTAAATGCCATTAAGTAAGAAAAATCTGGAGTTTCTATAAGCAATTTTTGAAGTAGGAGAGGTATGGAAGGGTAGGAATGGGAGAAAAAACCCAAGCAAACTAGCAAAAGGCTGACACCTTCCATACAGAAATCACTGCGTAACTGACTTTTTAAGAATGTGAAAGTCTAAACACAATCGCATCTCACATTATGGTGAACATTGCTTCCATTTCTTCAAACCATCAGTAAAGTGTGGTACAATGCAGAAATCCCATGTGTGAACAAGTTTCGTTTTGTTGGGGGAGAGGGGAGGCTGGTGGTTGGGAAAACTAAGGAAGGGGCTCAATTCTACCTTGGACCTCTGTGATATGGAAAAAAGAGACCACGACAGCTACTGTGAGAGAACTCCTAAACACAACCAATTTGGCTGAAGCAGAGATGTGTGGGGCCTGGTGTGATCAAGGATTCATAAAAGCTTTGGAGAGAAGGCAGAACTTTTCACAATCTGTACGATGGGGATTGCAGCCAATTTTATTTATCCCTCAGGAAATAGGGTGAACCCAGTTGACCCCCAGGGGAAAAAATTCCCTATCTCATAAACAATAAAAATCTTAACTAAAGTTTAATGTGATAGCAACCAGAAACAAGGCTTCCTGTTGTCCTCAGACAACCGAAAGTTCATATTCACACACACAAGTAACCACACCCCCAGCCCCTGCACTGTGCAAGTGAACAGTTTCATTGATAACTTTGGTGTCTGTTTTGATCTTGGAGATCTTGGAGTTAACTGCAGAGAACTACTGGAGTGGATTTTATGAAGATGTATTTTACAAATGCTTATGTGTAATGATGAGGGAACTTGAAGAAAGTAGAAACAAACAGTAAAACCACATGGGAAGAATTCCCGCAGAACATGAGAAACAGGACCTGACTTAATGAATAAAATAACAGATGGCATCTCATTTTTTATTGGGTGTGTAAAGAATGAGAACCTGAAATGCAGGTTTGGTTATTCAAGTGAATTAGTAAAGGAGATTTATGGTTTTGGAAGAATCAACAGTCATGGGGGGGGGCAGGAAATGGTTATAAGTGACTTTTAGATTCTGTGCTTGGGTGACTAACGACATAGCATAGTAAACCATCAGACCATATCATGCAAACAGCCTGTGTGAATTAATTTTGCTTTGCTTTGTCTTGCTGGGGAAATTAGAAGGCTTAAACAAAGCAGAGAGAAGACATCTATTGGATTGTCCAAAATGACTGTAAAATTTTTGGCAATGTGGTATCCATACCAGGCAACTACAACTTCTGTCTTATTTGGTTTAGATACCCAAGGAAGTACCTGGGTACTCTGAAATTTACTCCGAGATACAAATCTTCAATTATTCACAAGCTGGCAGCACAGGTCTTTAAGTCTATTGTCCTTGTACTTCCCTAGAACACATCATCTTGGCACCAGATCTGCTTTACCTCTCAGAAGTTTAGAGCAAACTTCTATGAAAGGCAGGACTTTTAACACTCCTTCACTGTGGAGCGTTTAAAAAGGCTAGAATGGGGAGAAAAATGAATTGCTCAATAAGTAGTATATGGAAGAAAGGTCTATGTTAAATGAAGGGAGGTCTAGTCATTAAAAAAGAAAAAGAAATCTCAAGCCACAGAGTTTTTATCGTGTGCCTCAGCCACTGGGAAAACAGTTTCAGTGTAGTATATATGAAATGTTTCCGATTAGAATCAAAGTTCCCACGATAGAACATGTGTGACAATACTAACTAAACACTACCATCTAGTGGCCAGTTTTGAGAATTACAAAAGCTCGCAAAGTGCATTGAAAACACCGTGAAAGAAATGCAATAACCAATGAAAAGATGTTTAACTTTCCCTTAGTATCAGGGAAAATAATTGATCACATTATATAGTAAATGAAGATACGTGTATCAGGTGCTGCTATTCTCAATTACTCTTAAAACTTAGATGGGCTTGCAGGGAGTCTCGAGTGCATGTTTTGCTGTTTATAGCACCAGTGTAGAGATATTTCCACCAATGACAAATAGGCTGTAAAACATAAAATCCTTTAGAAAAGTGACAAAAATACAATCAGTATGAGGATTTTGCTTCCTCTTCCCCTCCCCACCGCTACCTCTCTACTATCTCTCACACCTAACACCTCTCACAAGTTGCTGTTTTGTATAGCTGGCATAGCTGGAGGAGTAGAAAGAGTGAGCTCACAGTCAGAAAACCTGAGTGGCACCCTTGTTCCACACACTTCTGGCTGTTTAAGCCTAGGTTAGTCACTTAACTTTTCTAAGACTCACTTTCTAAAAATACGCAAATATGTAAATTGTTGCTCTTCCAGTCTCCCTGGGTTTAGGGGAAAATAGAATGTGTACAAAAATGCATTGTAAATGCAAATGTGCCATACAAAACTGCTATTAGTTTTAAAATCTCTAAGTGAGGATGATGAGGATATGAATCTGATATTTGAAGGTGCTAAACATTTTTTTAAATTTTTTTCAAAACGTCATTTTTCTTAATATTGTTGATTTCCTGAGACAAATATCTTTGATCTGGGTTGAATAATTGTGTGAATTCTCAAGTTTATCCTGCCCCTGTACATGCAGCAAAAGAAAGCTAATTATTTGTCCAAGTCTTTACATTGAATCAAAGACAAGACTGAGAACAACTGTCATAGCTTGAGTGTTGAAGTTTATCATTCTAGGAATCCTATTGCGTTGTTCATGTTTTCCCAGTAGTTTCAGTAAGTAATGTAAACCCATGAATCTAAATTATAAAATGGCTACAGGTAAACTATGCCACCAAATTTCACATCATATTTCATTATTCTAAGATACAAGGGCAGAACCTAAAGAAAGGGTGAAATAAAATGGACTTACATTAGACTTACTGACAGCATCATTGTTTGAGAAAGAGCTATTTCCTAGGTATATTTTAGGAACTTATCTGGTGATATCTATCTATCTACTAACTTTGGGAGTGGGGTGGAATTGATTCTTTTTACAAGATTAGTGAAGTTAGAAACAACTAGTTTCTAATGGATTAAATGTAACCTATTTTCAAGTATCTTCATGTAACTGAAATCACTCTGTTTTATTTTCCAAACCAGTGGAATAGACACAGAGTCATTACAATCAGAATGGCATGGCATTGTTACAAATCTTAGTATTAAAGCAATTCTTCTGTTTTTATGTGTAATTATTTTATAATGGAAAATGTCCCTCAAAATCAGACGACTTTTTCCACAATGAATCATCTACTCCAAACAACCCTGTTCCAATAATTAATGACAAGAACAACAAACTCTTACCCACCAGATCCTTATGGTAAAGCTAACTTGAGACAGGAAATGCACAACTCAGCAGAGTTCATTGTTTTTCATTTCTAGGTCAGAACAAGTTTATCTAAGACACCAAATAAAGTTCATGCTTTGTGCAACGTGCAAACGACAGTTCATTATATCTTCTTGTTTCACAGAGAAAAACTCAGAAGGAAAACATCTACAGGGGATACAAATAAAGAAGGGTCAGGTGTTTCTGAAAATAATCTTCCAGAAAAAAAAAAGTGGCCCTCTTGAAAGCCATCAGGAAAAAAGTGCTTAAGAAACTCTAAAACATTTTTATGTATTAGAATCACCTGGGTACTTTCGGTAATCTCTATACCCAGATCACAGCCCACATCAATTAGAAGAGAACCTCTGGGACACGAACATCAGTTTTTTGTTTTGTTTTGTTTTTGTTTTCATTTTTTTTTTTTAAGTTCTCTAGGTGACGCCAACATGCAGCCACATTCCAGAAACACTTTAGTTAAGAAATACATACTTTGAAGCATGAAAGTAATGTACTTTTTGGGGAAAACAGTCATTATATGATCACAGATTATTTTTATAACTTCCATATTCTCTCTTTTTTTTTTTTTCCTTTTTGAGACAGAGTCTCACTCTGTTGCCCA
The DNA here is from genome assembly GCF_028878055.3 of Symphalangus syndactylus. Classification (NCBI taxonomy): domain Eukaryota; kingdom Metazoa; phylum Chordata; class Mammalia; order Primates; family Hylobatidae; genus Symphalangus; species Symphalangus syndactylus. The sequence continues at coordinate 39,944,201 of NC_072440.2, read as the reverse complement.
GGCTGGAGTGCAGTGGCATGATCTCGGCTCACTGCAACCTCTACCTCTCAGGTTCAAGCGATTCTCCTGCCTCAGCCTGCCAAGTAGCTGGGATTACAGGTGCACACCACCATGCCCGGCTAATTTTTGTATTTTTAGTAGAGAGGGGGTATCACCACGTTACCCAGGATGGTCTTGATCTCCTGACCTCATGATCTGCCCGCCTCAGCCTCCCAAAGTGTTGGGATTACAGGTGTGAGCCACTGCGCCCAGCCTGCATATTCTTATATAAGCAAGAAGCAAGAATTCATTTTATCAGTATGTAAGCTGTGAACAAAACACATGCAGGTGAGAAGCAGGGACTACAAGGATAAAATCAATGGGCCAGCAGAGAATACAGTGCATGAATTCAATAGTCCCTGCAGTGCTCCCTGCTAGGCAGTGCAGGGATAGAGACAAATAGTGGCCTGATGCCTTTAATAAGCTGATAAATAGCTGGGGCCACCAATATGTAAACAAAGCAAGACCATAGAAAACATGCTCCACATGAGTTACATGCAGAGTTGTGGTGTAGGGCAGAGGAAGATAATAGATGCTAATGATTTAGGATGGTAAATATGACAACAAGAGTAAAATCTCTACCTGGTTGATTCCAAGGAGTTTGAAAACATCAATGCATGAATGACCAGAGGAATCCTCACCAGGGGAGTATGGCACAGGAATATAAATGTGACTTGATGTGCAGGCTCTAAGGCAGTGGTTCTCAAAATGTGGAGCCAGCTCTGCAGCATCAGTGTCACCTGAGAGCTCATTAGAAGGTACACAATTGGATCCCGCCACAGACCTACGAAATCAAAAATTCTGGGGATGGGGCCCAGAAACTCCTTTTTTTTTTATTTCAATTTGTCTCTGTCACTCAGGCTGGAGTGCAGTGGCGCCATCTTGGCTCACTGCAACCTCCACCTCCCGGGTTCAAGCAATTCTCCTGCCTCAGCCTCCCAAGTAGCTGAGATTACAGGTGCCCGCCACCAGGCACAGCTAATTTTTGTATTTTTAGTCGAGATGGGGTTTCACCATGTTGGCCAGGCTGGTCTCGAATTCCTGACCTCAAGTGATCCGCCTGCCTTGGCCTCTGAAAGTGCTGGGATTACAGGTGTGAGCCACCGCGCCTGGCCCCAGCAATGAGTTCTTACAGCCACTTCAGGGGATTCTGGCACTCCAGGTAATTCTGATGCATCCTAAAGTTTGAGAACCAGTGCTCTAAGGTTTTCCTTGAAAATAAACAAATACACGAAATTGGCCATTTTATCATCCACATTCACTAAAGTAGAGGGTAGTATGTATTCACTCATACTTCAACACAGACAAGGTTACGTGGGCTAGGAACCATTCCACAGGACAGCAATCTTAGGTAAGGTCTTAAAATGGGAAACAGAAAATTAGTTGTTTTAAAAAGTGAGGGAGTAAACAGTAATATTAATGCAAACTTGCGGACTGCAGGTGCTCAAAAAATAGTTACAAACTTGTATTTTATATATAGCTTATAGTATTTTAGACTTCTGGAATGACCATTTCCCACTTTCTTTTTAATCCCTTTTATTGATTCATTTTCTATTTCTATAATTTTTGGGGTACAGTGGGTTTTGTTTACATGGATACATTCATTAGTAGTGATTTCTGATATTTTGGTGCATCCATCACTTGAGCAGTGTACACTGTACCCAATATGTAGTCTTTTATTTCTCATCTTCTCCCAATCTCTCCCCTGTCCCCAAAGTCCATTATTTCATTCTTATGCCTTTGTGTCCTCGGTGCTTAGCTCCCACTTGTAAGTGAAAACATGATATTTGGTTTTGCATTCTTGAGTTACTTCTCTTAGAATAATGGCCTCCACTTCCACCCAAGCTGCTGCCAAAGACATTATTTGGTTTCTTTTTACGGCTGAGTAGTATTCTGTGGGGCATATATACCACATTTTCTTTATCCACTCGTTGGTCGATGGGCAACTAGGTTGGTTGCCTATTTTTGCAATTGTGAATTGGACAGGCCTGTGCATGTGATCTTTCTCACAGAATGACTTCTTTCCCCTTGGGTGAATACCCAGTAGTGGATTAAACCCTAACTTTTAATGTTTACCTTAATTTTAAAAATACAATCAGCCAAACACAAAAATGAATAAATTACAACTCCATTCCATACTTGGATAAATCTCACAAACCTACTCAAAGAAGCTAAACTCAGAAGAGTACACAGAATATTACTTCATTTCATAAAACTTAAAAACGAGGAAATCCCCCTTGTTTTTGGTATCAGAAGTCCAATAGTGATTATTCTGGGAGTGCCAATAGCATTCTGTTTCTTTTTCTATTTTTTGTTTTTTCTTTTGAGACAAAATCTCGCTCTGTCACCCAGGCTGGAGTGCAATGGCCTGATCTCAGCTCACTGCAACCTCTGCCTCCCAGGTTCAAGCGATTCTCCCACCTCAGCCTCCCAAGTAGCTGGGACTACAGGCACACACCACCATGCCTGGCTAATTTTTTGTATTTTTAGCAGAGACGGGGTTTCACCATGTTGGCAAGACTGATCTCAAATTCCTGACCTCAAGTGATCCACCCACCTCGGTCTCCCAAAGTGCTGGGATTACAGGCATGAGCCACCATGCCCTACTACATTCTGTTTCTTAATCTACGATACATTTGAAACAGAAGACTTTCAAAATGTATGTAATGACCCCGTGTCTAGTCCACTGGTTTGGGAAATAAAACAGATTTATTTCAGTCGCATGAAGCTACTTGAAAGTAGGTTACATTTAATGAATTAAAAACTAGTTGTTTCTAACTTCACTAATCTTGTAAAAAGAATCAATTCCACCCCACCCCTAAAGTCAGTAGATAGATATCACCAGATAAAAGTTCCTAAAATATACCTAGGAAATAGTTCTTTCTCAAATAACAATGGTGTCAGGAAGTATAATCTACAAAGCCCCCTTCTATTTCACACTTTCTTTAGCTTCTGGTGAGCCAAGTGTGTTCACTTAGTGAAAATTCATTGACTTTTACACTTACAATTTGTACACCTGCATTAATGTATGTTTTGATGCAAAGTTCAAAAAATATAAGAATAGGATGAATGCTATGTTAGAGTTTAAGAAGTCAGGACATTTTCACTTCCCTTTGGCATTTAAAGATGTGTTGGATGTTGGGGTACTGCTCTCAGTGAATGCTGGAGACAGGCAATGGCATATCATCTAATACAGTGAACAAAGGCAAGTGAATAGGGATATTTAGTCCTTGGGATTCTAAAAATCTCAAAGAAGACCACAGGAATGAATGGTCAGTTTCTGACGATGCAAGGCAATTTATTCTGGCTTTAATAAGACCTGAGTTAGGACAAGGCAAAACTGTGAAGTAGATGAGATTGTGAACAGTCCCCAAAATAACTGTTGGGTGGCCTCTGCCTGCGAGCACTTTTGCCGCCTCCCCGTCTGTCAGGGTCACTCTCCTGTTGAGTCTCTGCCACTGTTTCCAGCCATTCCCCAAATCTTGATTTAATGCTTCTTTGCCCCTCTACCACTATTCCTCCCTACTGCCCCTCTTATCCTCCGTATCTCCTTCCTTTGCATCAAAACCTACCTGTTCTCTGTTTTGTTATCTCAGAATCTTTGTTATTAGCCAGTTCACTAAACCACTGGGCTCCCCAGCCATGCTAACAGGCTGGTCGGAGCTGAGAAGCTCTAAGCTGGTTATGAAACTGAGGGAGCTTCACTCAGACAGCATTCCTCTCCAAAGCCGTATCTGGATTTTACTGGGGCCTGAGGACCTTAATGAAAGGGGGAACCAACTTGCCTTGGAGCCAAGGTTCTCTGGCTAGCATAGAGGTGGCACAGTATTGACTTGCTCTACCTCACTGTTGTCACTGATGTCCCTAGACATACCCTGAGCTTTTTTCTGGAGACCTGGAAACAGTAAATACTATAGCAAGCCCCCACTTATCAAAAGGAGCAGCCTGCCAAAAGCAATGTTGCTTTTAGACAAGTAATGTTTTAAGGCATAAACTGAAGGGCTAATGGAACAGCCATTGTTCTAATGGATTTTTAATGAAGTGTAAAGTTCTCAGCCGATTGATAGTCAACAAGGTGTGAAATTTTACAGAAATATTGCATTACTGTGAAATTAATCTCTTTCATTCAAGTTTATTATTTCTTGAATCTAAAAGTCAAGAAAAGTATGAGAAAGATGTCTATTAAAATTTCTACTTCCCTATAATTAATAGGAAATAGTTATAGGACTATAGTTAATAACAATGTATTATATTTTTGAAAATTGTTAAGAGAGTGGATTTTAAGTGTTTTCACCACAAAAATGATAAGTATGTGAGGTTATACATTTAATTAGCTCAATTTAGCCATTATACAATGTGTACATATTTCAAAACAATATATACACAATGAATACATACAATTTTTTTAAAAAATAAAATTTCTATTTTCCTTTAAATACCATTTGAAGTCAAGAGAAAAAGTATTTTTCCTTGGTTTTATTTTATGGACAAAGTTACAGAAGTGGAAGGGGACATCATAAAGGCAGGACTTTTCTGAGCTCAGTTTCATTGACTGCCCAGGTGCCCTGGGAGTGATAATGACCTAGTAGCAACCAGCTAGCCCCTTTCTGGCCAGCAGTGTGAGATCAATGCTCCAGGGCACCGGGTTCTAAGCCCAGAGATTCCGCATCTAAGCCACTTGGGTTCAATACCCCTCTTAGACCAGACAAAAGGAGGTCCTGCCCTGGGAGCCTTAGAAGCCCTACTCTTTCCCTTCTCCAGTCCTGCTTCTTCCTTTGTAGGATCCTTGGAATATGGTCACACAGAGCCCCAAACCAATGTACTTTTAGACCATGACCTGGGAGCTCACGGCCCATATCAGCTAACAGGGCCTGTGAGGTCCCATTTCCCCCATGCTTCTTCTAGGGTGCAGACACGTCACCACTGTGCACACCCCTATGCCTGGGGGTAGCTACATATGTAGTATGAGGGTAGGAGGTATTGGGCCAAAACGCAGACACCTGGGCTGGCTTGTCCCGCCCCACACACAGAGGTGCTTTGTGGTTCCAGATAAAGCCAGATGGGAAGAGAAGAGCAGAGCGGTGGCCCTTTCCCTCAACACTGAGGGATTGGAATTGCTGAATTGGAATCCGGCCTTCCAGATAATTATGAAAGCATATTTGTCAAGGAAAAATGACAGGCCTTTAACACTGAGGGAGCAGATAGAACTGAAACATTCAGGTTCTGCATTGGAACTTGACCTTCCAGGTCTCTGTATAGGCTTAAGTTGTCAAGGAAGTAGGCCAGAGCTTCCTTCACAGTTGGTGAGGCTGATTTACAACTTTTAAATATTTAGACAAGTGGTATGCAGGCTCCCACCTGTATTCTTAGCTAACAATCTCAAAATTTCAGAAGCAGCCTGCTCTGAGCCCTACCCAAGACCTACAGAGCCAGAAGTCTGTGGTGGGGTTGGGAAATCTGAATTTTAAGAAGCTTTTCGGATGATGGGTGCCCATCATTCATTTGCCTATTGCTACCTTAGACCCTCATCTCCACTGTCATTTTTTAAATGCTGAGACCATGTGTCAACAAAGTAGTGTTGAGTAACTCATTTGTAAAAAGTGGAAGCAGAAAAACGACAGATTTCACTGGAACACTAGGCACGTGCCAAACCCAGCTCTGTTCTGCTCAGGAAACAGGCTTCCTGGGCCCCCATGGGCTTGTGGCTTCCAGTCTGATTTTCCTCAGCCCAGTGACATCCTGTGGGACAGCTGTCATTGTCCTCCATAGTCATTCCAAGTTCAGATAATGCTCCCTCTTCGATAGAACTTTCTCTTTTAAGATTGGCCATTCTTATTTACTGGTTCCTGAGGCCAATTTTTGACCCAATATCTATTTTCTTCTCCTAATTCCTCTACTCTGCAATGCCCACCATTTTGGTTTTAACATACAAGTGTTTAAACTAGAGCCCTTTGATTTCTCCTGGTAGGTGAGAAACAGTATTTGTTCGTGCAAAGCCTGCTAATAAACCGGCAGTACATTGAGATCACCTGGGGAGTCACAAAATTCCCAAGCCTAAGCCCCATTCCAACGTGTTACATCTTGATCTATGACGTGTGTGTGTGTGTGTGTATGTATGTGTGTGTGTGTGTTAAAAGCATGTGGAACAGATAAGTTTCCATTATTCTGCTCACGCATCAAAAGTTTCAAAGAACCCTTTTCCCCAGATACCCAGAGATTTTGGCCATTCCTTTAGTATTTTTACAGCATTAAACAAAGACTGATTATGAATATAACCCCAGTTTATTGAACTGTGTGCATTCTCTTAATGCCTGCACATGCTGCTTGCAAGAGTGGCCTCACACCAAAATGTACCCCAAGTTCTTCTGTAAAGACACTTTGCAGCCAAGGACAGCTAGCACCAACACTACTGTCTTCCAGAATTTTAAGTGGAGGCTGAAACGCTGAATTAGTTAAAACTCCCAGGCCTTCTTGGTTAGGACAGTGTTCTTGCATTCTTTGTTTTGGCAGGGGGGCCGGGGGCACTATTCAAAACATTCTAGTGACATATCGAGTCACTACCCTGTAATTTAAAATTCTGATGTAATATATAAACTTTGTGGAAGTCGAAAAGTTGTGCTTTAAATTTAAGTACCATGCCTTAGTTGGCGCCTCTAACCTAGGGAGTTGGACATTGCTAATGATTTGCCCTCATTAAGGAAAGATCTTTGAGATACTTCTATCCATTAAATACTGTTGAGGTGATTCCTATTCTAGCTAGTTGGTATAGAGCACCACCATTTTCAAAATTACTAAGGAAAAATCACACCTAAATTAAGCCAAAGAGACTGATATAAACCCATCAAAATTGGGATATAAAGGGCTTTGGGCAATAAAACCAAAATCGTTTGTTAGTTGTGAGAAAACTTAAATCTTACCCTCTAGTTTAATGTTTAAAGTGTCGAAGGAGCTACAAAATACAAATTTCCCAGTAAAGAAGAAAATCAAGAAAAAGAAGACAGTAATATAATAAATCATACCATTTGTCAAATTTACGCTGGGTAATTCCTATTTTCTCAATTTCAGCAAATAGGAGTAATTTTAGGATACAGCATTGCCTGCCTGGATTATAACGATGTGCCAAGAGGCTGAGCATGTATCTCTTATGTACATCTCCAGACTGTGCAAGTGGAGCTCAGGTTGGATTTGGCATCAAGGTCCAAGTTTAGTCATTAATCTATTGATGAAAACTGTACTTTAAATTCCCCCATTGAAGAAGGGACAAAATTCAGTTCTATCAAGCAGTCTTCTTTGTACAGCTCTGTTCTACTCCTGACTTAGATTCAGAGTCAGAGAACCAGAGTTAGTACTCACTCCAAACTATTAGCCTTTCATCTAGGGCCCGAGGTCTATCTCTGCCTAGAGAGCATGTGGGAACCCCTCGATAGCCTTACGGCATTGTTTATTATTATAAAAGGATAATTCACATATTGAATAAAAATTGTATATTGCTTGAAAGGCAATTAAGCGACTTCTCATAAGTCACGTGGATCCTGAAGTGTCTATTATGTTTTAGAAATCCAAAGATAATTGTAATTCCACTGCCTGGTTAAGTCATGTTCAAGAAACAGAGCTCCTTAGGGCTGCTCGTCAATCCTCTCAGCGGCCAGCAGATGGCGCACACTTCTCAGAAATATCAAAACGTGGCGTTGGAAAACCGAATTCCGTGGGGGAAGGCCGGCCTCCTATAACACAAAGCTGTCTTTCCGTAAAAATCAGTCGGCCTTCACAGGGTTACAGACAATTATTCATTATGTACACGAGCAATGACGTTCAGCAATGTATACAGTTGCTGGCAGTCCTAAAGTGGGATATGGAACAGAATGGTTCATTCCCATTTTTACGTATTTGAATTTATTTCTTCTCTGGGTACTGTAAGCAAATGAATGTTATTGATTTTTCCTTATGTGTTAAGTGCTGCACCGATATTTTAAATGAGGACTCTTTTCTACTGGGAACTTATAATGAAAAGATGGAGCAATAGAAATAGAAAATCTCTGGGCCATCTCCTTGGTTAAGGTTAGCAGGTTAGTCCTTTGGTCTAGCTCTGCTCTTCAGAACCATGGACCATGCATTTGCTCCCACCCCTGGGATCCACCGTCTCTCCCTGGCTCCTTCCAGGTCCACCAGCCTCACGGTCACTGCAGTCTCAGACCACCTGAAACGCAGAAGCCCCGCCTATTTTGCTAGCTCCCTGGTTCCTACGTATTCCCATTTTTGTGGCTCATTTAAAGAATAAAACAATACGAACTTTAATGGCTATTTGTACTTTTTAAAAATCAGTGCATTTTCATTTGTGTACTCTTGTGGATTCGGGCAACAGCTGAAAAATCAGAATAATTTCTATCTTTATTGATCTTGAACAAATGCTCTAAGATGGATATATTTAGCAGATGGACTCGCTTGTCATGTGGGCTTCTTTTCCCAAATGCAGATGGGATGGAAGTTGACATGAGGAGGCAGTATAATAAGTTAGGAAGAATCTGGACAAAGGTATAAAGGAGCTAAACACAGGCTGCAGAATGTGGAGTGAAGGGCTGGCACAGGTAACTCAAGGAGAAGGCAGAGAGAAGGAAAGTGATAGCAAAGAGGCAAAGGGAATTGACTGACATCCAGGGAAATGTGTGACTTTGTCCAGAATGTCCTGAAAACCGTGTGCCGTGGGACAGACCTAAGACCTGGACTATATTGATAAAAAGAAACATGATTTTCCCTGGAGAATTGTAGACCGATCAGCAACACTCCTAAGCTCTGTCCTCTCAACTTTCCACTCTACTTCATTATCCACCAAGCTACTTTTCCCACCTCTGTTCAATTGATTTCGGAAAGAGATGCACATACCAAAAATATGCAAGTCTGCCACAGATTTATCCTCTCTCACTTTAGCTGTGTCCTCAGTCGCCATTTTAATCACTCTCAAAGAATGCTCTCCCCTATTAGCCACAATGGCTATTTCAAAACGCTCTTTTCAAACTCCCTGACCTGGCTGGCCTTCACTCTCATTAAATGACTTCGTGTCCTACTTTCCTGACTCTCAGCCTCTCTCCACGAGCTCAGGCTTCCAGGAAGCCGTCATGTCCCCAGCCTCTCTGCCTTCGTGAATGATCCTCCTCTTGTCTCAGGCTAACCTCCTGTCCAGCTGCATGAAGCTGAAGAACAGAGTAGAAACCATGTGAGTTTCAGACTCTGGAGTTTTAGGTTTGAATCTTGGAGCTGCCAATACCTAGGCACATGCTTCTGGGCAAGGTACGTAACTTTTCTAAGACTCCATTTTCTCATCTGTAAAAATGTGGTGATAATACAACCTCTTTTGTATGATATGGGAATTTCCTGTATGTTATTTGTGAAAACGCTTTCCCTACTACTTAGCAATAAATTCCCTCATATCTCTACCAGTTGACTGTGAAGAATTTTAAGCCCAGGAAGTACATTACTTTTCCCATCATGAGGGTTGAGCCTAGGACGAGGAAAGTGACTGAGTCCTGGTCCAGCAAACCTGTGAACCTACCCTCTCTTATGTCCCAACCGCTGCCATCTTTTCTGATAGTACCATTTTGTTCTCATTTTTAGGCTCTACTATGTCCTCCTGTGCCTTACAGTGGCCTTTCCTCCCTCTGCATGTCTGTTCTTGGATGATCCTGTGCACTGTGACAACTCTAGCCTTGGAGGTGAATCTCAGGTCCACGTCTCAAACCTGAAAGGCATCTCCTCTCATCTGCTACTGCTTTCAAGGAGATGCTCTTCAGGTGCCACTGATTCTGGTGTGCCAAAAAGGCGCATCTGCAGGATGGTTGTAGCCCTGTTTATAAATTCACAGGCTCAATTTCAAGACTTTATGAGACCCTCAAATGTATCAAGTGGGGCCAGGCGTGGTGGCACCTGTAATCTGAAATCCCAGCACTTTGGGAGGCTGAGGTGGATGGATCACCTGAGGTCAGGAGTTTGAGACCAGCCTGGCCAACATGGTGAAACCCCGTCTCTACTAAAAATACAGAAACTAGCCAGGCGTGGTGGCACATGCCTGTAATCCCAGCTACTCGGGAGGCTGAGGCAGGAGAATGGCTTGAACCTGGGAGGCGGAGGTTGCAGTGAGCCGAGATCGTGTCACTGTACTCTAGCCCAGGCGACAAAGTGAGACTCCATCTCAAAAAAAAAAAAAAAAAAAAAAACGTAACAAGTGAGAGAAGTGAGATAAAACTAAATCCAGTTTATAGGAAAGCCATTCCTTCAGCCAATGCAATGCTATCTCTTATCTTCAACCTGAAGCACAAGCTGATATTATTTTGCAATCTTCTCATTAGCAGCTCAAACAGCTGTCTCTGCCAGTAATATACACAATCGAAGGGATGCCAGAGGGCAAGCACCGAAACTGGCTGCAAAGAAGGGAAACCGTTCCCCAATTTTTTGCCAAGTCAGGCTGCTGTATTTCATTTAAAGTGGGAGACACAGTAATATTCCTAAATTCTGATACCAATAAGGTTGTTTATCCCTTCTATACCTGGGAGACTTGCTGCTAATATTTTTTCTCATTTGTTTCTAAGCTCTTAATGCCCTATGCAGGGGGCTATTTTCTGGGCATTTGCTTACGGTCCAAGGACAATCTGTTTGGATGCTTACTTGCTGTTCTGGTTAAGCAAACCTAATGGTTCTTGACTTCCTTACAACCATCGGAGAGTTTTGGCAAAGATTACTAACCAAGTCAAGTTAAAATTGGCTCAAGCCTCTCCTACATGAATGTCACCAATAATTGTTGCTGTCTCTTTATTACACGTCTTTGAGGCACTGACTACCTCCATAAAACTGTAGAAGGCATATGTGTATATATGCTATATATAATGATTACCCACCAATATCAGCTTTAATGTTTTCCTCTCCACCTAATTTCCTTTTGCTGTTCAATTTTCACAAGCATAGACGTGTACACACACACACACACACACACACACACACACACGAATATGCCTGTCATTGGTTACCTTTCCCCTGGGGAATTAAAATCCGTATGATTCAATAAGGTAGATTTATTTGCCATTAGCAGACAAATATGAAAATAATTCCTAAGCCAATAAAATTATTTTCAAGTTTTTCGGTTTTCCTTTTTTCTTGTAATGGCAAGAACATTTGACTAAGAGTCTACTGTATTCACAAAAGCAACGGGAAAAAAACTCAGGCCTGTTAAGGAAACTCTCCTATAAAATCAAATTGCAAATTTTTCAAAGTTGCCAATGCTTGGCATATCACTGTCTGGGCGGGATAATCTGTTCTTACCAGTCTCAACTCAGAAATAACCTATTTATGATGGCAACCATCATCTTGGCCTCAGGGAGGCACTATAGGTCCCTTAATGTATCTAAGGCACAGCTGAAATACTTAAAAATTACCTCTGAAAGTCTGAAAATGACAGAATAGAAAAAGAACTCACAGAAGATAACATAAAACTCTATATTCTGGCCCTAAGTTAATGTAAGAGATTCACACGCCTTAGGAAGAGGAGATAATTTAGCTATTGCACTTAGAAAAATAAGTAAATAAATATGAGTTAGAGATGTGGTTGGTGACACTTTTTTTCCTCTGGGTCTCTTCCTTATTTTCCCCTTGCTCCTTCCTGGCACTAGGGAGTGGCAAACAATGGACTCCTTTATTTATTAAAAAAAAAAAAAAAAAAAGACAGCTTTTATAAATAAAGCTTTATTGGGACACAGCCATTCCCATTTGTTTACTTATTATCTATGGCTGCTTGCATGTTGCGTCAGAGTCAAGTAGTTGTGACGGAGACTGTCTGTCCCACAAAACTTAAAATATTTACTCTTGAGCCTTTTACAGAACAATTTGGCTGACCCCTGCATGCTATCTATAGTATTTAACAATGGATATGAAAGTGACAATGGTAGATATGAGGAAATTTGACATGTGTCCAGCCAGCCAGGATAGGGGCCAGTTTCCGAAGACACATGTCTAGAATATGATGAAATCACCACCTGCCAGTGAGTCACATGCAGGCAAATGACACCAACAGAAGAAACCTAGGAAGCATATCCAGAAACTATAAAGTACTGGTCATGAACCTTGCAGGGGAGGACATAACTGGTGTTCGCATCTTTGCTTCCAGTTGAGAGTTCACCAAAGAAAAAAACAACAAATAAAATCCAGACCTCTCGCCACAGAAGGGGGTTTGGCTTCAGGCAGGGGCTTAGGGCTCTCTGCTGGGGACCAGCTGCACTTCACAATGTTGCAAAGCCTGCATTTGTTCAGAAATGTAATTCCTGATCTGATTACAAGAGTTCAAAGCTGAAAATGTGGTAAGGAGGAGGAAAAAAAATGGGTTATGATGGCAGACTTTGTGGTGGTGGTAAGGGGGCATGATAATAATAATATTGAAGAAGTGCCCTAGTAATTTACATGAGAAGGGACTGGGAAGGTGGCTAAGAACAGCAGAGTCCCAGATATACACACGTTTTTGCACAGAGTCTGGCTAATAACACAAATGAGAGATTTTAGCATAATAATGCTGTATTATCAAGGAAATAGACATCCCATCTGTGGGGAAACTGTCAACATGAGAGATAATTGTGGTAGAGAAGAGATCTAGAAATGAAGGATAACAAAAGAACTGAAATAATAGGCGCAAGTCCCTGGCCCTCCTATGTGTCACAGTCCAGGGGAAGAGGAGAGCTGATGGGAGACCTCGGTTGGGAAAATCTTATCCATTCCAAATGGAGGAAAGATCAATCTCTGAAATTATTTCATAGTTGATTTTAGCATTGGTCCCCGAAAACATTTCAGAACTCACTTAATCAGCAGATGGTTTTAGAACGCAAGAGGGTGAAGTTATGCTCCGGGCAGCAGGCCTGGTTCGTGAGGATGGACCACAGGTGCAGTGTGGAAGGTAGGTGGGTAGGCTCCAGAGCTAGTCTGCTGGGTTCCAAGTTGGCTGTCTTACTTCCTAGCTCTGAGAACTCTGCAAATTACTTAACTTCACTCTTCCTCAGTGTTTTCAGTTCTCAAGTGGGCATAGTAATGAAATGGGGTGGTTGTAGGGATTCAGTTAATACATATAAAAGAGTTAGAACAAATCAGGCTGAGATTAGTGCCACGCAATTGTTAGCTCGTGTTCCTGGTACAACTATCAGACCAGGGGCCAGGAGAATGCTACAGATCTGGCTGAAACTGAATTTCAACAAAGCATTTCACAAATGCATACATAATACAGCCAAGGATCTGCTGGAAAAGTGGTCTGAGGAACACAAATACATATTTTACAACTAGAAATACATTTCAGCCTAAAGAGATTTCTTTAATTTCAAGCCTTGTGATTATTCTCAGCCCTGTCCTGATCGGCATTCTTCATCAAGAAGACCTGAAATTATTTTATTGTAAAAATTGTGAGTATTGTGAAGTATTCCAAGCATACAAAAATAACTTTCGGCATTTAGAACTGACAACAATGTGGAAAAGCCATATATATCTAAAGCATGAGTGAATTCTTTCTTACTGAACCTATTCAGATAAAGACTGAAAGACCTGGTAGTGAAGGGTTGGAAGTGTCACATGAGGTATATATTGAGATGAACTTTGAAAATTCTATTCGCACATGCAGATGTTTATGAAGTATTTTATATGCGTTAGGCATTGTCCTAGGTACTTGGAATGTATGTAAACAAAATAAACACCTGTTTCGTGGAACTTACGTTCAGGTGGACTCCTTAATAACCTGAAAGTTCTAGGAATCACTAGATTTTGGTTTCATTCTAAAGTTTGTCACTCACTATATGTAAACCTGATAAGCTCCCTCATTTTTTTCTCATCTGGAAAATGGCGATAAAATGCCATCCCTTCATATTTAGGATCATTCATCCACTCAACAAGTAATTCCTACTTTGTGCTGTGCTCTTGGGAAAAAGAAATGAATGAGAGAAGGATCCTGCCCTCATGGTACTCATATCTTACATTAACCGGAAGATAAAATAAGGCACTTACCAAAAATACCAATATTTACATATCAGTGAAAGGCTATGCTATTATATCTAATGATATCAGCATGGCCTGTGAGTCTTTGGTGGTCTTTTTGGGGATACACAATGTAGATTTTGGCTGTTACCTAAGCCATTCTCCAATCTTATAGCCCTCACTACTGCTATGTACACAGATAGTCTGCTCCACACTCAGAAAGGTAGGGACGACACCCTAGGATTTCCATAAAACTTAGAAGGATTTCCTTCCTAAAAAATACCCAGTTTTGCTGCCAAACCCTCCTCCCCTCCTACATGAAGGCCTGAGTCAAGAGATGTCGTGGGTGGGAGAAGTTACCCTGCATGTCACCAGAACCTGAGCATGCACACTTTAAAATGAATTTCCAAATGCAAATATGTTCCTAGATCCACAACATGGCAAGTGGGATGCAGAGGCCTGGTCCCTGGAGGAGGAGCCAGCATTGATGCGTGGAGAGCAGTGTCCTCTCACAGGGGTAAGTGAGCGTGGGTAAATCACCACTCCCATGATCTCCTCTCCATCTGCTCTCCCCACTCTGGGAACACTGGTGTGCTGCTCCACCTCCTTCTGCCCTCTCCTGGGAGGGGCTCCAGAGGATGACAGGCAAGGCACCTAAATTCCCAGCTGACGGAAACGTGAGTGTACTCAGTAGCTAAAGGTGGCTCAGGAAGTTTGGAAGATTAGACGAGATGGTTCTCCCTCTCCCTCATTTAGACCACACACATTTTCCAACATGTAAGGGAGAAGAGGGAGCTCTTTATTTTTTATTTATCCAACAAATATGTATTGAACATCTACCATGTGTGGGACAGTGTCTTAGGTATTCGGAATACAACAAAGAAGAACCTCAAATCCTTACTGGCATTTAGATTACTAATACTGGGAGGAGCGGGAAACACACATAGTAAACACATTGATGACATATTAAATATATGCTGGGTCACTGCTATGGACTGTATTGCATCCCTCACCCCAATTCATACGTTGAAGTGTTGATATGTTCCTATCAATTCATATGTTCCTATTAGCTCATATGTTCATATGTTGAACTCTCAATGTGACTATATCTGAAGATAGGGCTTTTAGTCGGTAATTAAGTTTAAATGTGGTCATAAGGGTAGGGTCCTAATCTGACCTTTATAAGAAGAGGCAAAGAGCTTTCTCTTTCTCCCTACACAGGCAGGCAGGTGCACGTATGCGCGCACACACACACACATGGAAAGGCCATGTGAGGACATAGTGAAAAGGTGTCTGTGTCTGCAGGCCAAGAAGAGACCCATAGCCAGCACTGAACCAAGCTGGCACACTGATCTCAAACTTCCAGCCTCCAGAACTGTGAGAAAATAAATGATTGTTATTTAAGCCAGCCCATCTGGTGTTTTGCTTTGTAGCCTTGCTAACACTGTCAGGTAGCCATAAGTGTGCTGAAGAAAACCCAAGTGGAATAAAGGGCAGAGAGAGATCAAGAGAGGTAGTTAGGGAGACACTCTGAGGAGGGACATTGAGCAGAGAGCCCAGTGAAGCTCCCATGTATCCAAAGGCAAGCCCTGGCCTGGAGTTTAAGAGTGGCAACACTCAGGCACAGCAGGGTTTGTCTTTAGAAGCAAATGGGATTGCTGTTTTATCAGCATATTTTTGAAAAATAGACTGTTCTCTTGCAGAGAGGAAATGTGTAACTGGTGATCACTTAGCTGTGTGAGCTTGGGCACGTCCCTTAAATCTCGTGTCCCAGTTTGCTCAGCTGTGAAGTGGGATAATCATCACCTTTACCTTGTTAGGTTGTTGGGATGTTTCAATGAGTTACTATATGTAAAGTGCATGGACCCATGCCTGAAACACAGTCAGTGCTCGATAAATAGTAGCTAGTATTATTGCTAACAATACAACTACTATCTCTACTGTTATAACAACTGCTACTACTATTACTACTGGAAAGCCACAGGCAGAATATTAGAAAAGAAATTTCAGTAATGGCATCTTTCAATTAAATCTTCTCTGAGCATCCTGGGCCTCACTACCTCTGGGAAAATAACTTTGCTTCTTTGTCTCCCCCAGCTCCATCAGAAGAGCCAAACCAATGATTAAGCTCGTGTGTTGTGAACTGCAAAGTCATGTGAACAATTTCAAAGCCATCAGTGACAAAGGCTTTCTCCTGATGGATCTTTCTGCCCGTTGAACTAGAACACTCATGGAAACATGTTCGGGCTCCCTCACTCCATGTAGGTCAGACTACAGGTAAAATGTCCTTTCTGGTACCAAAAACTCTTATCAGGATGTAGAATTTTCCTCTAGTTTCCCTGAGGAAGAGCAAAAAAAAAAAAAGTAGATGAAAAAAAAACACAAGAAATAGAGTAGCAGGAGTGAAAGAGAAAAATTGAAACGAAAGAGATAAATAGGGAGGGAGTTTTAAGGACCATTAGTAATTTACTGTGGTCTGCAATGTGCAATCAAAATGGACCTGGAGAAGGGGATTATATGGGCAGACGTTGTCTACTTTGATTTATACGTGCCTAATATTGGTAGATCTTTAAAGAAGTTACTTTGTATAAAGTTTATTTGAGTGCATTAAAATGAGTAAATAATATTGAAAAATGTTTTCATCCAGGCTATGCCTTTATGGAGGCAATTTTACAATTTCTTAAAGTGAAGTGGAATTGTTTTGAATCTGCCAGACTGTAAGTTTCCTAAGGGCAGAAGCTATGCATGTTTTATTTTGAGTATTCTCGCCTTCTCAATGCCTGGTGAAACTGGGTTCTTATATGGTCAATAGCTGCTTATCTAGCAGTTATCTGGCAGCTTCTTGCATGTTTTCTTCAAAAGGACTCCAAATCTACTACTTTCCATAGACTTTTACTTTTTTTCTCCCATTCTTCCAGAAATTTTTTTCAACATGTTGTCATCAGAATTGTACACACCACAGCATTGCCCATCAAACAGACTTATTACTCATAAATGCTGATGTGATTTCTACATGATAATGTAGAGTTGTGCTCCTTGATTTTGGTACAATTTTATGGAAAGCAGGTGGTCTACCCATCATTTTATTTTGCCTTTTGGAGGAAAACTGGATATTTGGTGCTAGGTATGACTGTACAAAATCTTCCTTGCTAATGTGATTACACTGTGAGTCAAATGAAGACTTGAAGGGGGAAAAAGAATTTTGAAAATGAGGTCCTTTAGCAAGACTATTTATTTGGACAGTAGCTATCTTTCCCCTCTGTAGCTATGAAATTAAGTGGGAGAGGAGGTGGTAAAAAACAACCAGAAATTAGAAAGTTTTAAGGCAAGCGTGTGCAAATTAGAACTGCAGTAGAATGTGTTGATTTCTAATTTGAGGCAATTTCCCTAGAGACAACAGAGGCGTTCTGAAAAGACCATAGGATTTATCATCAGAAGCTATGCATTCATTTTCTGCTACTGCTGCATACTAGTGGTTTTGCCTTCAACAGTCATTTGACCTTGAGCAGCCCCTTGGCCTGTCAGAAACACAATGTCCTTGTGTGTAAGATGAAAACAACAATATCTGACTCCCAAAGGGATGATGAAGATGCTATGGATGGGTGCTTTATGAACAATCAACCAATAGTTAAATACCTTTTCCAGGATTCATGTCTATGTTTCTTTTTCTTGCCTTTCCCATTTTCTAAAATCTTCAAGACAATGTTATTATTTCTTCACACACACATCCTCCATTTCGACCTTCTGCCCACTCCTGTTGTTTATCTTTTCATTCGTTTTTATTCAAGTGGCTGCTAAGGGCTACTCTGCAAGGTGCATGAACACACTCTCCTCAGGCTATCCCCAAATCAGGACAAGTCAGCTCAGATGAGGCTCACTTTTGCTGAACTTCAGATGCTTTTCTCATTTTCCTTACAATTCTCTCCTATTTTTTGAAGTTTAGAGGAAGAAAACTGCCTGGATGCTAAGTGTTGAAGGAATCAGACAGAGCTTGTTACAAACAATCTGGGTTTCTAAGTAAAAAGCAACATGAAATCCTTTTACCCACATTCAGATAGGTCTCTTGTGTTTCTTGAAGAGCAGTCATGGGACTAGCTAACAACCAGGGGTATCAGTGGAAAATACTTTCCTTCCTCTGACACGAACATGCAGGAAAAGTCTTAATGGGACATTGCAGTTGTTTTGCAAAAAAATGAAAGAAAAATCATTCTATGGGCTTGTTCCTTTTGACACGGTAGCGCTCAACTCCCAATATATATCTATGTATCTTATTCAGGATACTAAATGAACATTAAAATACTGTTGGTGTTTAAGGTCTCAGTAAGAGATAACTACTCATAACCTGGTTTGGGTTTATAGGAGTTCATAAAATATTCCAAGAACATCTAAGCTTTCATTCCCTTGTATTGAATCTAGTTTACAGCAAGGGAAGTATAATAAATGAAAATTAGGGCCAGGCGCGTTGGCTCACACCTGTAATCCCAGCACTTTGAGAGGCTGAGGTGGGCAGATCACTTGAGATCAGGAGTTTGAGACCATCCTGGCCAACATGGTGAAACCCCGTCTCTACTAAAAATACAAAAACTAGCTGGGCGTGGTGGCAGGCACCTGTAGTCCCAGCTGCTTGGGAGGCTGAGGCAGGAGAATCACTTGAACCCAGGAGGCAGAGATTGCAGTGAGCATTGATCGTGCCACTGCACTCCAGCCTCAGTGACAGAGCAAGATTCTGTCTCAACAACAACAACAACAACAACAACAACAAGAAAAGAAAAAGAAATAGAAAATTAGGATTTGACAAAAACACAAATTTTAAGAGGAAGATTACAAGATTACTCGCTAAGTTAGTGATGCCAAAAAAGGTAACTCCATTTCGAATCAATTATGGCTTATTTATTTAAAATGTCTCACTTTTAAAGTGGAGACATCCATTTACACATTTACATTGAATAAATAAAGACTATTTCATTTACTAAGTTTATGGATTACAACTAATTTATTTATATTGTTGCTTAATAGTTTTTGGATGTGTACAATTCTGAAGAAATAAACTAAAATACGCCAGTATAATCATGTGTTTTAAATAAAGTTTCCTTACATTTCTAATAGTTTTTGTCTTATAGTTTTAGTTGCTACATTGTTGAGCACATGTGCATTTCAAATAATTTTAACTTCATCATTTCTATCCCATGGTGTGCTAGTAAATGGTTAACAATTTGCTGTAGAGGAGAGGAGGAAGAAAGCCATGATTAGTGTAAATATCACACTGTGGCCAATTTCAATACGATGTTATTGAACATGGAGTTAGGAAGAAATGTTAGCCATAGGCTCCTACAAGCTGGTACCTGCCAACGCCCTAATACCACTGATTTTACCTTTTTTGGTGTTTAAACTTGATGTTTCCCCTTGTCTAATCTTAATATTGTTACTACTGAATTGTTTTGGTTGGGATTTGCCCTACATCTTTGAATATTTCTTTATTCCCAATAGTTATAAATAAATTTTCAATGTTTCCCACAAATTGTATATAATGATTTGTGTGTGCATGTGTTTTGGAATGACAGGCTACTGTTTATTTAATCTGATACTGAGGAAAAATTGGTCTATTTATATATGATATAATATGGATTTTACTTACTTTTTGTTATTTATATGTTATTAGAAAGGGCATATATAATTAAACTTTATACTCAAAGAATTAGAGATAGGGAAACCCAGTTTTACGAACATCCAAGTAAATGCAGACAATTCTCTTTATTGAAACAACGGATGAGTAAAACTATTGTAATATTGTTTTATTTTGTTTTCTATATGCTTTTCACAGTGAAGGTAGATTAATCTCACTTTATATTGGAGGTAATGATTTTTAAGAATTTTTATTATACTAGAATTTATTATATTTCATTTTATTTATATTTTATGTAACTTCCCCTTTTTTAAACCAATGTAATATCTTAGCTTTTAGAAAAAGTGAGTAGAGAGGCAAAGAGTAGACCATGAAGGAAATGGTGAACTTTGGCATATTTAATACTTGTTCAAATGTGATGTTTAAAATGTTGCTACTAAATAGATCTTTACCACTCTAATTTGAAGACTCTTCTCCCAAATAAGGCATTTTACAAGGACTGCTGAAACCACAGCTGCCCAGCTGTGAGTGGAAGCCACTCTGCATACCTGTCCAATCCAGCTTTATACATGGCCTAAAACAATGCAGCCCCTGATAACTGATTGTCATTGACTGCTTGGCAGCTTCAAGTATGACAGTCAAGTTCCAGCAACTGTCTCAAACTAAGGCTGTCTCATAGAGTCATCATGGTTCCCCAAAGTGGCTAGTAAGCAGTAGGGATGGAAAATGCTTTCCTCAGCTAGACTGACTGCTGAAATCCTGGCTCATCTAATTGCCATTTTTCCTAATGGTCTTGTTACTTAAAAGAGTTGTACCCTGGTTTACAGAATGGACAGCCGTCCTTACAAATCAGTGTTTTTAACAAAGCAGGCTTGATTTTCTCTAGCTATAGAGCTGCAGTGCCTTCTACTCTTTTCAAGATTATCTGAAGCTTCGGCAGATTTGTACTGCTTCGTGCTGTGTCTCTTCTCAACTCAGGTCCTAGGGGTTCTTGGAGCTTTAAAAAGAGTTTCATCTCTCACCTAAGGCTAATAAAATCAAACTCATGTCTCTCTCACCCCCTGTTTAATGCCTTCCCGTATAATTCTCCAATTTGTAGACTCCAGCCAAGGGCCAATAAAGCAATTTCCCCCACATTTCATGATTTCCTGCTTATAATGCATTCTTTTTTTTCCATTCTTTGAAAAACAACATTAACAATGATGCTTTTAGTTGATCTCCAACTGCCTGCAGAATGCAAGAATGGAGGGAAGGACAGAGCTTGCCCAGCAAAGCTTTAGCCAAGAGAGGAGTTGAGCAGCTTGGGAGCTTCTCCTTTTCCCCAGAGGCTCCATCTGAAAGCCTTAAGCAGCCTCTGGAACCTTTGCGATTCAACACTAGAACAGTCTTTACATATTTTTCTGCTCCTACCTCATGAAACAGACAGAGAGGTCTTTCTAAAAATGTAAATCAGTTTTGTCATTCTGCTAGGAACCCTTCTGTAGTTTCTGGCTGCACTTCAAAAACATCCCATCTCACCTCCAAGTCTGCAAGTTCCTTGAGCCCTGCCTACTTTTCTGATGTCCTCTCATACCACTCTCCCTCAGACTCATTACTACTTAACCCTTCCATTTTTTTTTTTTTAAGATAACAAGCCATTCTTTGGGACCTTTGCTATTTTTCTATCTAGAATGCTGCTCTTCTCACAGAAATTCATCTGGCTGGCTCTTGCCTATCATCCTCATGTCAGCAAAATTGCATTTCAGAAAAGCCTTCTTTGGCTGGTTGATTTAACGTAGTCTCTGTCACTCTCCATTGCATCACCCGGTTTTACTGTCTTCATAGCAGTTCTCACTGTGGGAAAACATCTTGTTCATTTATTTGTCAAGTAGTTTATTTTTTGACTCTTCTTTCAAGAGCAGCACTGTCCAGCAGAAAGGCAAGCAACCTATGTGATTGTAATTTTTCTAGTAGCCACAAGTAAAAGAAACAAAACACATTTTCGTTGTATATTTTATTTCACCTAATACAATCAACAGCTATCACTTTGATGTGTGATCAATATTAAAAATTTTATTAATGAGATATTTTACGTTCTCCTCTTTTATACAAAGTCCTTGAAATCCAATGTGAACGTCGCTCTTCTAGTACATCTCCACTGGAACTGGCCACATTTCAAGTGCTCCACCACGACACAGGCTGGTGGTTACTGTACTGGACAGTGAAGCTCTAGAATGTAACCCTTCTGTGAGCAGGGACCTTTCCGGTCTTGTTCACTGCAGCATCCCTTATGTTTATAGAAAGACTAGTGCCTGGCACACAGTGGCCATTCAAATAAATATTTGTTGAGTAAGAGAATAGTTCAAATATTTGTTGAGTAAGAGAATAGTTCAAAGAATTTAGAGATCACAATGGAATTCTTAAGTAAAGATTGACTATCTATCTTTATATACAATTTCAAAGGCTTTCAGAAATCTATATAAATCAATTAATTAACTTGGATAATGACAAGTACTGATTTAATAATGTAAGCATGAATTTGGTGGGAAGGTCCCAGTCTTTTGTATCCTTCACAATCTCCTGGATATTGCTCAGCTCCCCTTTGGCACCTACTGAGCCCTTACATGCAATGCCCTCTCCCTGCTCACCTCACTGGAGCCTTATCATCCCAGCTCAAATTCTCACTACAATGAGAAGCAGGCCTCCTCCAGGCACACTTGGACACACCTTCACTTGGGATCCCACTGCACTGTGGATAGTGATATATTATAGCGTTATACCTGTTTTCTTTTTTTTTTTTTTGTTTTTTTTTTTTTTCCCATTACATGATACTTTGTTTATTTAAATAGTTATAATTATTTTAGATATTTTACTTTCTTGATTTTATTATTAAGCACAAATAACATTGTACTTAAAGTTTTTTTTTTTTTTTTTCTAGGTAATTAAGTTTTTTTTTTTTTTTTATTATACTTTAGGGTTTTAGGGTACATGTGCACAATGTGCAGGTTTGTTACATATGTATCCATGTGCCATGTTGATTTCCTGCACCCATTAACTCGTCATTTAGCATTAGGTGTATCTCCTAATGCTGTCCCTCCCCCCTCCCCCCACCCCACAACAGTCCCCGGAGCGTGATGTTCCCCTTCCTGTGTCCATGAGTTCTCATTGTTCAATTCCCACCTATGAGTGAGAACATGCGGTGTTTGGTTTTTTTGTCCAAGAAATGGGGAAAGGATTCCCTATTTAATAAATGGTGCTGGGAAAACTGGCTAGCCATATGTAGAAAGCTGCAACTGGATCCCTTCCTTACACCTTATACAAAAATTAATTCAAGATGGATTAAAGACTTATATGTTAGACCTAAAACCATTAAAATCCTACAAGAAAACCTAGGCAATACCATTCAGGACATAGGCGTGGGCAAGGACTTCATGTCTAAAACACCAAAAGCAATGGCAACAAAAGCCAAAATCGACAAATGGGATCTCATTAAACTAAAGAGCTTCTGCACAGCAAAAGAAACTATCATCAGAGTGAACAGGCAACCTACACAATGGGAGAAAATTTTTGCAACCTACTCATCTGACAAAGGGCTAATATCCAGAATCTACAATGAACTCAAACAAATTTACAAGAAAAAAACAAACAACCCCATCAAAAAGTGGGCAGAGGACATGAACAGACACTTCTCAAAAGAAGACATTTATGCAGCCAAAAAACACATGAAGAAATGCTCCTCATCACTGGCCATCAGAGAAATGCAAATCAAAACCACAGTGAGATACCATCTCACACCAGTTAGAATGGCCATCATTAAAAAGTCAGGAAACAACAGGTGCTGGAGAGGATGTGGAGAAATAGGAACACTTTTACACTGTTGGTGGGACTGTAAACTAGTTCAACCATTGTGGAAGTCAGTGTGGCGATTCCTCAGGGATCTAGAACTAGAAATACCATTTGACCCAGCCATCCCATTACTGGGTATATACCCAAAGGACTATAAATCATGCTGCTATAAAGACACATGCACACGTATGTTTATTGCGGCACTATTCACAATAGCAAAGAGTTGGAACCAACCCAAATGTCCAACAACGATAGACTGGATTAAGAAAATGTGGCACATATACACCATGGAATACTATGCAGCCATAAAAAATGATGAGTTCATGTCCTTTGTAGGGACATGGATGAAACTGGAAAACATCATTCTCAGTAAACTATCGCAAGGACAAAAAATATACCTGTTTTCTTAAAATAGAGGTGTCCTCTTTCTTTGTCTCAGTTTCTGAAAGGAGACTTCTGATACCACTCTTGGATTGGTAATAGCACTAGAGCATCACTTTGGACTTCTTCATGGGAAGACATAATTAATTTACCTGATTAGTAAGATTAAAAAAGTCTGATGTCTACTGGTCTCTGTGTGTCAACTGGGTGCAATTAGTGTATCTCAGCTGTCCTTACCCCAGAGAGAAAGGAGTGTAACTGACTTCACAGAGCCTTTCACATGTGATACATTGGAGGGAAAATGTTAAGTATACAAAAGTATCCAATAAAAATAAAAAATATCTTTATTGTTGAAAAATCTGGATTGGACATTGTAAGTAAAGGGTTAGCATCAGGTCTGAGCTAACCCAGGCCTACCCCGAAGAACCATCTCAGAGTTGCCTTCTCACAGCACTCATAGTTTAGAATCTACAGGGTTGAGATGAACACAGCATGCCATGTCTGCCTTGTTGCTGGTGGCACTGCGCATGGGTGGGGGAGCTGCAGGGTAGCATAGAGGCCTGGGCATCTAAACCAGAACAGTTTTGAAAGACTAGTTGGAAACTGAGGACACAGTCTCTGTGGTAAAGTGACCCCCAGGTGTTTAGTTCTTGTCCATGGTGGTCGCACACACTCTGTGAGGAAGCAATGGAAGCTGTGTACCTGGGTGGGTTCTGGCTCATCTGATGACATTAAGATGCTTCACCTGCTGTGTCTGTTGTCCTGTATCCTTCCATAAAGCTATAGAACTGTAGTATTAGGCTAAAGCTTATTGTGCCTTCTGAGTTGAACAACTTGGACTGTACTTAACTGATACTTTAACAACCACTGTATCAGGGCAGAGACCTGCAGCCAGGATCAGGCTTTCTAATTATTCCCCTCATCTTAGTCCTGAGTATCAGTGCTCATGGAGGACACTTACTCAATTGTTCTGCAATTAATTGAGGCTTCCTTCTCACCCACCCAGTCCACTGGGGAAAGCTGGTGATGGGAATAAGAAATGAGAGAACAAGATCCCCTGTGCTCATGGCTTCTAAGCACACCTTTACCCCATTGGAAGGCTTGAACCAAGAGATGTCAAATTCTTGCCACTTGCCAGTTAAATCAATCAATTCCTCATGGATAGGAGTGACTCAGGGTGGAAAGAATTTGTGTTTCTCTGTTACAAATTCAGAGAATAAGGAACATGGGGCTGCTAATATTTTGTAAGCATGATTCTCTCTCCAGTGCAATACTCACTCCTTCAAGTCTGGGCCTTGTTCACCTCTATATCCCTAGCCAAGAACTCCAGTAATAATTTCAATAAATACATGAATTTAAAGTGAATGACTATTCAATCATCAGCCCTTAATTCCTACACTATACAAATTTTATTAAGTTTCACTTCACCAAAATTTACAGTAGAAGCTACGCAAAGATTATATGTATGAGATTTGTATTGCTTCTTTCTTCTGAAGATCTCCAAGTTGTGTACATGAAAAACATTTATGCAAAATTAATCTCATTCATGTTCTTGCTAGTCTGCAAAGTCGGAACTATCATCAGTGTGGGAAAATTGAGAACATTTTGAATAAGTACCAAGTACCAAAGAGGCTATTTCAATTTTTGCAATTTCCCACAAAAGCCAAGTGTTTTGGGAATCATAAAGATCAGTTTCTGTAAACCCGTGTAGCTCTTAACACAGCAGTCAATTCCGAGCAAAGGAGTAGAGGCTGGGAAAATAGAAAATAGTCAGAAAAGACTGCTTTTTTAATAGATAAAGGAAAGTATCCGCACAAGAAAACGCTACTATCAAATCGGTGCCAAATAGGAATATACGATAAAGAAATTATTTGAATAATCTGACTAATAGGATATCTAAGAGCTCTTCCTGACACACTGTGAAGTTACCATTGAACAGGAATCATCTATAGGAATGTTACAGATGTCACAGGAGAGGATTGATAAGAGTTGAGTCTAAGGAAATATACAAAAACATCTAGACTGTTACTCAAGCCAAAACTTTGGGGACATGATTAATTTTCAATCCAGATTTAAGGTAAATTATCTGATTTGAACTTCGAACTTATGATCAGATAAAAAATTTTGATTGCCTCTGTGGTCATTTTTTTGCTAAGACAGGCCCAATTAACACGAGATAAAAAAGCAAGGTAAGCAATAGTAGTTGACACTGGTTAAATATTAGCCTGACTTAATTAATTAAAGCTAGATAGTATAGTGATCCTGTGAAAAGAATAAGGCATGAGTCAACAAGCAGAAGTAGTCTATGAGCCAGAATCTCTTAATGCACTCAACTAAGTTTGTGGAAAGCAAGAATGATTTCAGGACCCTAAAGAAGTATTCTGTTGCAGTAGCCTGCAAGTGTTAAACATTGTTGCATCATTGAAATGTGTCTTTATCTGATCACAGATACTAAAATTAATCTTCAGTCATCTTCAGGATTATTATGCACATGCTTTACTTTCAAGTTCAACTGCACAACATCTTGCTGATTAATTAAACCATTCAATGTCTGTTTACACGTTTCACAATTTTGTCTAATCCTCACTCAATTTTACTGCCCAGCAGGAGGATGCTAATTTAGAAACAGAAAATACTCATCAAGAAAATATAATTTAGAAAGAGAAGACCAGGGACAGAAGAATCAGTTCAGGTCAGGGCTAGTTCAGGTCTAATTCTGAGAGATGATGCTGGGTGCTCAGGAGAAGCGTCAGAGAAAGGATGGGCAGCTGGGTCCCATCCAGCTGGGTCCAAACAGCTCAACCAGAATTTGATCTCCACAAAATGCCCTCCATTGTTTTCTTTGAAATAGTGTGGCTGAAAAATAATATCATAAAACCTCCCATTAAAATGTACATACGAAAAACACATTAAAATAAAAAATTGGCTCTTGGAATTATCTCTGTCATTTCCACTTGTATTAAGACAGTTAATTGAGGTCATATTGTATTTGTTAACTTATTATTTTCACATAATTGTTTATAGAGATCAGGAGAAACTATATGCTTAATAGAAAATATAAATGCTTGCCTGACAGCAGAGGGTTGGTGAAGAGAAAAGTAACAAAACAAATGGAAAAAAAGAAAAAAGATGGCTCAAATAAAATACTTAGTAAAAATGATTTGAGGCCAAGTTAAAAAAAAATCTGGTGAATGGCTTTTTAAAGATCTAAAGCAATTTCAAAACCTAAGAGAAAAGAGAGAGAAAAAAAGATCTAGAAATAGAGCAAAATGGAACTAGAAAAATACTGGCTTGAAAATGTGAAACTATAAATCTAAAATTAAAACTTCCAGATATATGTTATAGAAAATATTTTTTTCCTTTTTGTAAGGAGCTAAGGATTTGGGAGTGAGGGGGTAATCAGACTGTAAGCAAAACTAAAGATGACTAAAAAGAAATGTGAGGGTATAAAATATATCTATTTTTTCTTTTTGGTAATGCTTTATGAAATGTTCCAAAGTAATGACCTAGAGAAGGCAGACCCTTATTTTCAGGAGGTATCTGTGCCTCAAGAGTCTGGGATGCCCTTCAAGATTTGTCCTATGAGTCTGCTGCAGGGCATGGTTCTATGCATGGTTCTTTAATTTGGGGCTGACTCAGAACTCCTATCACTGCTTTTGAAGCTGGGGGAGCTGCAGATCAGCAGGTACTGGCAAACCTCAGCAAGAGTCCTTTTAAGAGCCAAAAAATATTGGCCTGACCCCATCGTGCGTCCTGTTATATACAACTGGGGAAATAAAACACACCTAGGGATTCTGGGAACAAAACAGTATGAACACTGCATCTCATGAGCCCTCGTAGATAAAGCACTGAGTAACACTGTGAGGTAAAAGTAAGTTATGTCCATTAGAGGACTGGCAGGTAGGCCTCCTTCCAAGGGCCGGTTCTGATTCATTCATGGCGGCTGTCTGGAGCACTTCTTTGGGATTGATTCCTAGGCTAAGTCTCAAATCGAAGAGAAAAATACTGGAAAAAATAAATGTATAAATAAAATTTATAATATAAATATAATTTATATTATAAACTTTCTATTTATAATAGAAGTCATTCTTAACACATATTTGTCACTCCTGAGATAAATAGTATCTAGAGAGATTTACTTGTGTTGTTGATGGAATAACCCAAAGTAATTGTAGTGAGATTAAGCATATAGTCCCAGAAAGACATCATATACCTATACACACACACACACACACACACGCACGCACATGCACACACACTTGTAACAAGGGATGCAGGATACAGTCACAGGAAAACACTTTGTTTGAAAAATAGCACACATTAGAATAGATACTTTTTTTGGTTTATTTAAAAATTGGTTCCTTAATAATCAACTGCTGGTAGATTAGATTTTTCTGTATTTAAAAAATAGCTTAGGGAAGAAATCCATTTGTATATATACCCAATTATGTAAATTACTTAACATTTACACAATTATGTGAATTACTTCCTTACTCTCTTCACAATTAATTATCTCTGTAGCCAGCTGTGTGGGGGGCTGGCAGCTCCTGTTATATCACAGCTGTTTTTCCCACATTTCAGCAGCACTCTTTTCCGGTTTGTCAGGGATCCCAGAAAGAAAAGTAACTCTCATTACAAGAAATCTTGAGATTTTGGTTAACCACAAAGAACTAATAGCCTCATTCTAATGCACATTCCATTGAAAAAAACATAAAAAATCATTAGTTAGACCTACAAACATTTTGTCAGTGCCTATGTTAAGGCATTTTAAAACCCTTCACAAAATCACTATTCTAATCTAATTATACAATGATCCCTTATTGCTCAATTTTTTACTAGTCTATTTAAGTAGTTTTTATTTGTTATTTGCATTTCCCATATTACTTAAAAAGCAGTAGGGCAAGAGTGGCCATGGATAAACCTGGCATCACACATACCTAATGGATGTATGTGCAATTGGAATTCACCTTGTTTCTTTAAAATACCCTGCAAAGGTAGTTTTTGTTTTTAATTTAAAAAAAAATCTCCTTTAGCATTGTTTCTTCTTAAAATTCTGAGGTAAGAAGATATATAACTGAAATGCTCAGTGTCACACTGTTACTGCATGCTTGTCCCTATTTAGTTACCAGACAAGTACACTGTTTACAAGTACAGCAAGCCTTAGTAGAAACATCAGTATGGGATGTGCTCATATTGGCAAGAAGTGCATAAGAGAACTGACAAGCCTTTGTGTATTTGAGTTAATGACAAGCTGACAGATAGCATCTTTTCACCCGTAATTGGACAACAAAAGGACCAGAAGAGAGACAGGCTCCCTTGCTAGTGTTCCAGCACCTCATTTGTTAGCTACCTCACTCTTTACCATTAAGGATATAAGGATTAATACCGCTTGAGTTTTTTCTAATGTCTACATTATTTTTAAGCCTAAACTATAGAAACATAAAACTCAAAAGGCTGAAAAAGAAGGTTTAATTTTCAAAATTAGCAATTTCTAAAAAAATCTATGAATCAACCATGGAAAAATAAACTTATTCATTCCAAACTTATCTTTCAGTCATCATCCAAGAAAGCAATGTCTGCCATTGTAGTTGGAGACATTAAGGGAAGATTAACAGGTAAAGATGACTTTCAATCAGATATCTTTGTTATTGTCATCATCTTCTTCATGTAGCCTTTACCAAATACCTTTCTGTACATTTCATTAATACCCAGCTGCTGCTTTGGGCCTTAACAAATTAGAATATCCCACACTGACAGAGAGATAAAGAACGTGTAGCGAATTGAAAAACATCAAATATATGGATCAAAAAGGTAAAGTGCACATTCTCATTTTTTTTTTTTTTTTTTTTTTTTTTTTTTTTTTTTTTTTTTTGAGACGGAGTCTTGCTCTGTCACCCAGGCTGGAGTGCAGTGGCGCGATCTCGGCTCACTGCAAGCTCCGCCTCCCGGGTTCACACCATTCTCCTGCCTCAGCCTCTCCGAGTAGCTGGGACTACAGGCGCCCGCCACCACGCCCGGCTAATTTTTTGTATTTTTGGTAGAGACGGGGTTTCACCGTGGTCTCGATCTCCTGACCTCGTGATCCGCCCGCCTCGGCCTCCCAAAGTGCTGGGATTACAAGCGTGAGCCACCGCGCCCGGCCAACATTCTCATTTTATGAATAGGAAAGTACTGCAAAACGGAGAGCCATGAGAATTGTTATTTTAATTGGGTTCAGGTTTCAGTTAAACAGTTTTTCTTTTCTAACTATAGAAATTTTAAAAATAGCTTAGTAATACTTCAAAATAAAATTGTGTTCACCTATCATTTTAATGGTTAAGAAACTATCCCTGTAGCACAATTTAGCTAGGGCACAGATAGCAAGAAGCTGTAAATGTGCTAAAAGGGCTTTTCTTTTGGGACAGTAATGGTTTGACTAGAAGCCTCAGCATATTAAAAATACAAGGGTTTATAACTTGCTTAAAGAAGGAGAAAGAATAGTTTCTGAAATGGAATGAGAAAAGGTCAGAAACAAAAACAATCTATTTTTTAAGAGATTGGTTTAGAAGAGGCATATTATTTAGAAATTATTGTTGCCTGACAAGAAAACACTAGAATAGAAAAATAGCACTTTTTGGCTTATGGGAGGAAAGCTCACAGGGCCATTAAAATCGAAAAGTTAGTACATGCAGATAGAATGGTCAAGATGAGGCCAGACTTGCTGCCACAGAGGTCATAAATTATTCTCAAAAAAAAAAAAAAAACCGGGCAAATAAGATGAACAACATCACTGACTTCCAAGCTTGGTGGCCAAGAACAAGATTCTTTGAAAGAACGGGTTATTTTTAATAATGATAACAACAACAATGGTAGTTTGTAGTAAATGTTTCAAATGCATCAGGCTCCATGTCAGAAGTTTGACATGCGCTATCTCCTGTAATCACTGCACCAATCTGATGTAGTGGTAGACTCATAAACATTACAATCCCCTTTTAAATATGGGAAAACAGGCTTAGTGAGGTTATATAGTTTCACTTTGGTTACATTCTAAGTTTCAGAGACAGTAGTTGAACTCTTCTTGGATTCTATAGCTCTTGGATCTGTTCTAGTTACTGTTCCACATTCTCTGAGCTATCTACTGCCTTTAAATGAAAGTGAAATCTTAAGAAGCACTTGCAAAACGCAGTGCAGGAAGAAAGCACAGATTGCCTAGTAGTTAGTCTCAAGAGAAATATGATCCCAGTAGAGTTGACACAGTACAGCAAACTGCAAAATATATCAGATAAAAAGAAGAGCTTTGATTATGAAGCCTTTGACTCAGCAGCATAAGTCAGCACCAGAAAGGGCTCTACGAGACAAGCCAGAGACGAATGAGAAACAGAAACGTGGGCATAGCAGAATGGCAGCCATTCATATAGAAATACATATCTATCTGAATTTCAACTTAAGTAAACACTGGGGTAGCCGAAAGAGTGATGGTAGCCTACCTATTCTGAAATTTTACTGCTAGAAAAGACCATTGGTCTGGCAAGGAAAAGTGCGGGGTCGAAAAATCAAATGGCATTAGGCAGTTCAAGCACAAAGCCTGAGGTCCGCTCTGGCCATTTGTGGCTTTTGCTGGAATAGAAATTCCTGAACTCGCATAGACTCAAAGCAATGTGGTTTAGTGCCTTGGTGAGGATTACTTTTGTTTGATTCTGCCAGACCTCTAATTCACTAACATCATTGTCCTAAGTTCCATGTGGAAACTCAGGTGCAGAGTGGATTTCTTAAGAAGGTGTTGGGATCATGGAAGAGAGAAACTGGAAAATGAGTCGTGATTAAAATGCTCTTTTTTAGAAGCTGTTTTATGACACCAGACTGCAAGAATTAAAATCACATTAGGATGTCAGTAGCAACATTTACACACTGCCTAAACCAGCCATGGCCACTCTTTTCATAATCATGAATCCCCATTGCTTCTACAGAATATGTTTAGACAATATATGTAGGATATATATGTGTAAGTCAGTCGATTTGAAACATTGTAACAGTGATTCCTAAAATTAGAGTATTACAAAATAGCCCTGAGATATCAAAAGCCTAAACATTTATGTAAAGGCGACTTCTAATCTCATTTTTAAAGTTTGGTACTTTCTATTACTGTGAAAGAAATATGGATTGGCTATCAAGGGACTTCCACCACTAACCAATATTGGACAAAGATCATCTCACTTCTCTGTGTGTCTATGTCTTCACTTTTAAAGTGAGAGAGACAGGCTGAGTGTTTATACTAGAAAAAGCTTTAATTTCAAGGAAATCTGACTAGAATCCCAACATGGAAAAACAGATGAAAATGGATCCGTTCGTTGAAGCAGAGATGGGGGCCAGAAGGAACGTAAGGATGAAATGGAGGGATGGGGGAAATGGAGAGGTCAGTGAAGGTCTGACAAGTAGAAGCATCAGTGGCAGTGACATAGTTAAACTGGGAAACAAACAGGACTTGGCAACTGGAAGGCAGGCTGTCTGAGCTAGGGATTTTGGGAGCAGACCGGTGTTGCATCTTATGGACAGATGGCAAGGGCCAGAGTGTACTGGCATCTGTGGTGCAGAGAAGACGATTTGTGTGAAGGAAACCACATGGCTCTGGTGATGAATGGGTTGACATATGGAATTAAGTTGGAAAGAGTGACTGACCTGATGCAGAAGATTCTGGAAAGGCAGTGAGTGACAGCACAAGGAGGGAAAAATGGGGTCAACTTAGTACCAGCCCCCAGCAAGGAGAGGGAAGAAAAATTTGGAAATGACAATGGAGGAAAAAGCAGACTGTGACTCAGTCCCCCAACCCTGAGGTGAGTGGAGTTGAAAGAGTCAACAGTAAATCACTGGGAGATCCACAGGGGAATAGGTGATGTCAGTTAAGTCAATTACAAATAATTTTCAAATTTCAAATAAGAAAACTCAGACAGGACTTTCTGAGAAGCCTTTGGGTTTACTGAGTGTAAAGAAGAAATTCTTTCTGGAATTACTGAATGGTAGCCGTGTTTCTCCTCCAGGCATTATCCAATATCAATGAGTTTGAGATTTATAGTTGGCTCAGATTCCATTGGTCGGTCAGGGTGGTGATGTGTGTGGTATGTGCGGTGTGTCGCAGGCAGTGGGAAAGGGGTGTGAGAGAGGAGGTCAGATCTGGTCTCCTGAAAAATCGCTTACAGGATTATAAAAACCACTATGCTCAAGCATCACATATAGGTATTCAAAAATGCATATGATAAATATAGATAACTTGATTTTTCTCTTGTGTATTCAGTTGATATGCTAAGGCAATAATTTTGGTCAAGAGAAACACACAACAAAGCTCTAAGTGGCAGGTCTGAAACAACGTTATGTCAGTTATTAACTGACAAGAAACCAGCAAATGTTTATAATTGGAAGAAAAAATCAATAGTTTTTTATGACAAAGTTCAGCATCAGAATGATCTGGAGACTGCCCTACAGAATTAAAGGCTCATAATACCAAGCTGCATTTCTCTGAAATAACCAAATACAAATGCAGTCTCCCTCTGCCACTTCTCTCTGTCTAAGCAAATCCACCCACTGCAAAAGGAACCAAAGGAACAAGAAAACTACACCGTAAGTACCAAAAATGATGACTTTATTGAACACCTATTGTACTTACTTTGCTTTATTGTCCACAGCTAATGCCATGCTCCCGCCACTCCCACCTCCCATCTTACCCATCAAAAGAGCGAGGCACTGTAGGAAGGGAACATGCTATGCTACATACTATTGGATAATATCATCAGCTGGACAGTATTGACATCTTTACATACATAAAATAATGATCACAGTTGCATTAGAATAACCACATTAGCAAAAGATTTAAAATGAGATAATTGTACAGGGAACCATTTAAAATGGAATGATTATATTTTAATTTTACATCTGATTGTGCAAAGTTGTAAATGGAATCCAGAGGCTGTGTGGAGTAGAGAGGAAAATGAATTCACCAACCCGTGAATAATTATCCTTTGTAAACTCCAAATTCAAAGGCTAAACATTTACTATGCTTCATGCTCTTTGATCGTACTCTTTAGGCAAAGAAAGCGTTGACTGAGCATTGTTCCCCAGTAAGGCTTGTGAAAATCAAATACATTTCTGAACTGTAAATACAATTTCATAAGTTAATAGTCACTAATAGCTTGTAATTAACGAGTAGCATATTAGGTAAATAAACCACGTTGAAATTTCAGCTGAAGCTTCATACTTGAAGGGTTCTCCTTTCAATTATTCTGAAGGCAGTGAAGTCTGTGTCCCCAGATTTTTTGGGAATTTGCTTGCACATTTTACCATCTACCATCTCAAAACTCTCTTCCATTTGCTACTTTCTCCATCCCCTTTAAAATCTGCTTTCAGGAAAGGATCTAAAAATATAATACACAATCAGATAGTCCTTGAATTTTAAATGGTGCAACAAGCTTTGTGCTAGTGAACAGAGCAATGCAATTTAGTTGAAAGACAGCGGGTGATTTTGGAGAAAGGAAGTGGGAGCCATATTGGCCTAGGTTTGAGTCCTTGATTTGTTATTTGCTGGATACATATTCTTGAGAAATTACTCAATCTTTCTGATCTTTAATTTCCTCATTTACAAAATGAAGATAATCATTACCAAGACAACTCTAGCTTCTGTGGAACTTTGTGCATATTGGAAAAGGCTTTCCCTCCAGGTAGACTCATCTTCTTGGGTTCATAGATCAAGAGGAGTGCAGCCTGGATTTGAGCCCCATCATCCCTCAGGCAAATGCCTTTATTCAGTACACAAACAGTACTAGAATACATGACAGCCCTGATGACAGTTACCTTGCTGGGCTGTTACCATCATGAAAGGAAATGGTATATGTGAACATGCCTTATTGCTGGGCTATGGCCCAGTCATTACTAATTTTTTCAAAGCATTTTCTTAGAGTTCTTTCATCTGTATCATATCATGTGTATATGTATCATAATCATACACACCTGCATACATATACACCATTTAATAAGTTGGATAACATGTAAATAATAAATTTATGTTAATAAGTAATTCATAAATAATAATAAATGTACTTGAAACAGAGCATGGAGCAGGGTGACTACCTTTCTCAGGGTAGGTGCCCACAGAGGCAAGTTGCTTATCACTTACAGAAAGGCCAAGTGTGATTATCTGGTGGAGTCAGTTTGTGGTCAATGTTAGGTAGGAGCTTCTGCTCAGAGTAGATGGTCCTGGGCTTGAAATCTATGTGGGTGACTTATTCTGGAAACTATTCTATAACTTGAAAGCAGGCTGCTACAGAGTTGTATTATTAATATAATTTGGTAGTGCCCAAAAAACTGGAGCCTGACTGCCTGGGTCATTTCCTACATCTATCGCTTTGTGTTGTGTGACTCAGGCCAGGTTGCTTATCTCTGTTTCAGATACCTCATCTATAAAATATGCTAAAATAAAATAAATAGGAGAGAGGAGGAATAACATCTATTGAGGCTGTTGTGAAGACTTCATGCATTAATTTAGACAAAGGTTTAGAACAGTGCCTTACACATAACCAGTGGGAGGTACGTGTTCATCGTTGTCATCATCATCACCATCATCATCTTCACCATCAGTATCATTATTACAATAGCATCAGCATCATTACAATACTTAGCACAGTATTTATTATTTACGTAACCATGTTTTAAATGATGGCCCTCTTTTCTGATATTATTATTTTCCTAACTTATCTGTATCTCTAATTTTTCTTCAACAAAAATGTATTTCTTTGAAGTAAAAACAACAGAATTTGCAATAATAAAATAGTGGTAAAAATTATCTTGGTGCTAAGAAATAAATACAAGAAGATATCAGAAATAATCTCTTCTACCAAGAATGTAAATATGTCGATGGGGAGTCAGAGTATATTATAAACAAATAAATAGGCAGAGTGTCAACAGGAATTGGTTTGAAGGCTGAGCTCAGCTTCTTACCTTGCCCTGCAGCCATTTTGAGGCTATACTCACTACTTTGTCCATCTTACCACTTCCAAGATGTATGTATGTATGTATATATGTATGTATGTATGTATGTATCTATCTATCTATCTATCTATCTATCTATCTATCTATCTATCATCTATCTATCTATCTATCATCTGTCTAGTAGATATCTAGAGATAGAGCAAAAGGAAATAGAGATAGAGGGAGAAAGAACAGGACAGCATGACAGAGAGAAAGAGAAATGTTTTGCTAAGTGTTTTGTGTTGATATGGGGAAGAGAAGTCACATCCACACTAGATAGCTCCATAATAAAATTCTCATCATACATCCTGGTTTTTCTTTACTTCTTTGCACTCTCAGAGGCTCTTTGGCCCCTTCCTCTATCATCCCCCTACATTCTGTCTCAGAGGTTCGTCTATCATAACGTCGAGGCTTCTTGGAAAATATTCACACTTTTGCTTCTCCATGTTACGCTTCACTTCCTCCCCACCTTTCCCCAACTTCAAAACCTTTACCATTTACAGTTCTCCATCTCTCATTCAAGGCTTCCTTCACCCAGGCTCATTCTAACCCCACTTCCCTAAATTACACACTTACTACGTAAATGTGTAAACTGTCTATCCAGTCAGTCCTGGTTTTTCATTTATTCAACACATATTTATTGAGCAACTACTATGTACCAGGCACCAAGCCAGGAACTATCTGTCTAATTCTACCCCCTGTCCAGTGTCTAGCCAGGTCTAACTCTCTGCCTCCTCTGGAACTGCTATGTAGCACTTAGTGTCCACAGAAGCTATCTTAGCCTTTAACTGTTTTATGCATGGACATTTTCCTAACTGGACTCTCCTT
Organism: Symphalangus syndactylus; assembly: GCF_028878055.3. NCBI lineage: Eukaryota > Metazoa > Chordata > Mammalia > Primates > Hylobatidae > Symphalangus > Symphalangus syndactylus. The sequence goes on along the minus strand of NC_072440.2, from coordinate 39,907,528 downwards.
GCAAGAAAGAGCTTGTCATATATGTCTAGGTGTTCAGTCTGTCATCTAGAATATATGCTCCACTAGGGCAGGAATGTGCATTTCCGTTTTGTTCCTTTGTGAAGCCAAGTGCTGGGAACGTGTTTATTATATGACTGATGCCCAGAAACATTTTCTAAAATGATGAATGAATCTCCCTCAGCACCTAGCAGGATATTAAGCACGTATCATGTGCTTTAAATCAACACTGAGACAACTGAGTGTTTAACATAAACTATGAGATTTTTCCCTAAATGTCTACAAAACTACATAACCTTTGAGCAGTTCCAAAAAATACTGTTTTTGTGCCCAAGGACATACTAACAGATTCCAGAGTTTCCATGCAGTTGTGGCAAGAATAACTAGGACACCATTGCTCCTTAAAGATGAAAGTTCACCAATATTTTGAAAAGTACAAATAATTACCAAATGAACTCATTCTTCTACACATTATTCACAGCTTATCAGTTGTATGCATGGCTCACTGACAGGTTCTACTTTCAAGGATTTCATTAATTGTATTACTTGGTGTTACTAACAACACTGCTCAGTAATGATGACAATTTGTTGACCATCAAAGATAGTTGTTTATAGTTTACACACTTTAGTTAGAATGCTAGAATAATGCTATCATTTCATAATCAAGTATTGTTTGACACTTAAAAAAAAAAACTAGGATCTTACAAATAACTCAGTGTATAAAGACAAAAAAGTGCAGTTGTTCTGATGACACTGGAAGAAGGAGAGTAAAAGGAGTACAGAGCCCCACCTGCTTACTGCACCTCCTTCACCTTCACTCAAGGCATCCCCACCTCCACGTGGCACTAAGCAGAACCCTACAGTCATGCAGAACACAGTTCAAATTACACTGAACCAGCACCAGCTTCTTACCTAACATAGAAGAAAGGAATGTCAAAGAGGTTAAGAGACCTGCCAAATATCTTTCATATCCCCATAAGGGATGCCGGATCTCCAGTCCAGGGGTGTTTCCATCATGCTATAACTGCCCCTAAACCAAGGTCATCACTGACAATTGGCATTCTTGCCTAAATTATTCCAGGCATTTTCACACCTCCAAGGAGGGGTGCCTACTTCCATCCTACTAGGCTTGTTTTGATTCCTCTCTCTACTTTCCCTTCGGTTTTGAATCTAGTTTTTAGGAAATATCAGATTACCAATTTGTTTAACTTTTTTTCCATGACCCTTTAATTGTTATCCTGAAACTTCCGTCATGAAGGTAGTTATATTAGCACTTAGAGGTGTTCTAGCATACTATTTAGTGCCTATAGAATGCTTTTCACCTCAAAGGCAACTGTCTACAGGGCAATTTTCATGGATGAAAGACGTAGGCAAACAGTCACATATGTTGGTGCATTTATAAAGCAGTTTCATTTAAAGCCCCAAGGCCTTAAATGGTACCTTGACAAACAGATGTCTATTCTTTTTATTACTATTATACATTTACACAGACACACATCATTAGTTCTTTATTGACATCCTGTTTTATTTTTATCTGGTTTTAATGCTAGCTGTGAATGTCATCATAAAACTGTCTTCTAGAATACCTGCTGATAGGGAAGAGGAAAAGGATGAATCAAAACTTGGTACCATATGGGGGAGGAGAGCCCTCAGGCTCCCTGCTGCCTGCATGGCTGAACAGCAGATGAAACACACACTGAACGTTCCACTGAACGTTGAGTCAGTGGAAGATGGAGCTTGCAATGCTGTCTTGGAGAGCATCAGTGCTCCCAGCTTAGCATTGAAATGCAGCCTGGTGGTCACTGGAGTTCTCAGCTCTGATGTCTGACTTCCACAGTCCTGGGGAAAACCCCAGGCCTGTGGCTGCTGCAGGAAATGCAATTAGGGCCTCTGAGAGAGAGAAAACCAACATTTAATTGGTTCATCCCAAGTTAACTACCAACAGTTGACCTTCTCTCCGCCACCTCCTGCCTGGTTGATACCACTCAGTTTTTTTTTTTTTTTTTTTTTTTTTTTTTTTAGTCTTTTGCTGTCATTTTTGTTATACTTTATTTCTTTCCTTACCATTCAATTTTGCTTTTGGAGGAAAGCTCTCAAGAAAGACACTTTCAGGACCATCCGGATTATCTAATTTCAATGAGTGACTGAACTTCAAAGATGTAATTTAGGCTCTCCCAAGCTGCTCAATGATATGATGCAGTGTTGCTTTAGACTGTACATTATTTTTCATATGGTGGAAGTGTAATGTGAATCATTCTAATAGCTCCTGGCATCACATCCACCTACTGTCTCTCTTTGTGCAAGTAATATTCATGCATGTGAGCAGTGTGCATCAAAGAGCATATAGGAAATCACAGTGGGACTGTGGGGATAGCATGGCTTCCACAAAAGTCATTTAACTGTAGCTTGCATCCATAGAAATATAGTGCCCACCACAAGGAGAGGTTATAAACTGGACTGCTCCAGTCACGCTATATGTGTAGCTAAGTGTTAAGTTTTGTCCAGACACATTTTAAGATGAGTATTGAAATACTGTCATTTAGAATACAATCTGAGTTCTTGTCCTGTGGCAGGGGGTTCCGCATGTGCATTATCAGGCCATCTCCCAACACTTTCCCCCTCTGAGCATCTTTTTGTTCCTGGCTCAGGCCTAGCTCATTCTACCCAGGGCCTTTCACTTACAAAGTCCTCCTGCTTCAAAACCTCTTCCTCTTCCATGCTAGTTAATTATCCCCATTCAAGTCTTAGAGAAACCTCCCTGAACATCAAATCTGAAGGCTTGTCTTCTACTTTCACACGTGCACTGCCATGCACGCGCACATGCGCACACACACACACACACACACACATCCCTTGTCACTCTCCTATCTCCCTTTGTCATTTTCATCTTGGCACGAATCACTCTCTGAAATGATCCTCTGTGCGTGTGTGTGTGTAATGCTTATCTTATCATCTGATTCCTTTGCTCCTCTGTAAGCCTCATGAGAGGAGGGGCCTTCCCTTCCTTGTTTCTCACCATATCACCAGCTCCTAGAGCAGTGCTGACACATGGCAGGAACTCAGTGATTATCTGTTCAATGAATCATAAGTAAATGAAGAGAGTATGTCTGGTGTTGGCTGACCAGGGTGGTGAAGGGACAGAAGGGGCTTATCTGAAAAACTACTGAAGCATAGGGAATTTGAGCCTGGAAAAAGGGAGATTTAGAGAAGTCATGATAATTGTCCTAAACAATTTGAGAGATCGCCACACAGAAGAGGGTGTGGTGAGGTCAGAGGCAGGGAATCTGGGCACGTACTCTTCAGCCCTTGTTAGGGACAACATTATGACAAATAGAGTTCTTGAAAAGGATGGGCTTCTTGGTAATATAGTGCTTTCTGGAAATGTGAAGTATTCACGGGAAAAGCTTGAAGTAACTATCTGGTGTAGAAGGTAATTCCATTTTGGAAATAAGAGTATATAGGAGTTATAGATGACAGAAAATTGATTCTTGAAGAAAGATTACTTATTCTAATTCTTCACTCAATGGAAGAACCAAAGAGTAAGAGAGGTAAAATGTTTTGTCCCAAGGTGTAGCAAACACTGTTGGCTGACTAATCCCACACCTATTCCCCGAATTATTGTCTCTTACTCATTTTCAATGTAGAGTGTGGGAATGCTAAAAACTAATTTGCCTGGTTTCTCTTGCACTTGCGGTGGCCAGTGACATAATTCTAGCCCATGAGAAGTGAATGAAGGACAGTGGGGACTTCTAAGATATCTTTGCTTTCTTGATGAAGAAACAGGGTGGCTATTGCTGTCTCTCATTCTGCTTCTTGAACTGGAAGTGGGTGTGAGGGAAGGAGCTACAGTAGTCATTTTGTGACCATTAGAGAAGCACTGAGATGCTGCCTCTAACGTTGTACTGAACCAAGGCCAGCATCTGACTCCTTTTAGACTTCCTTATTTGTTTTAAAAGACTGTCAGTGGGGTTTACTTGCAGCCAAAAGCATTTCTGACTGACACACAGATATTACAGAAAGTGGCAAAGTTTAGATTAATTTTATATTTCCTAATGCTCAGGCAGGTAGATTTTTCATTACACATACTAACTCATTTGTCAACTATTATTAAATGCCTACTGTGTTCCAGTCACAGGGCTAGGATCTGGGGAATTTGTTGGAGTCACTGGCAATACAAAAATCTATCATGCTAGAAAGGAAACACTAGTGAAGACATGATTACAATTCAGTGAGGTGAGGGCTATGACAGAGGAATACACAGGACACCAGGACAACAGAGAAGCCCAAGTTCCAAAGTGGGAACAGAGAGAGCAGCCTCAAAAATGACATCTACTTAGAGTTAAGACTTAACTAAACAGTAGAAGTTAACCAGATGGGGGGAGGTAAAGGAGTCTCTAGGCAGAAAGAGATTGTAGTGCAGAGAGCAAGGTCCACTCAAGAAGCTGCAGTTTGGCAAGACTGAAACTCCTTGTGTGTGCAGGAAGGGGGCTGCAGAGGGATGAAGTGGGAGGTGTTAAAATGTGAATCTGGAGGGATAAGTAGGAGCCAGGTAAGAAAAGGGTTTCCTTTGCCTAGGTGATATGTTGGAATGGTTTCCAGGAATAGGTGCTAGGAAGTTATTGAAGGTTCAAAAGTAGGGAAATGACTGATCAGATTGGCATTTCTGAGTGATCACCCTGGTTTCCAGGTGGAACATGCACTGGAGGGGACTGGTTGTTAAGGCGCTTCAAGACTGAAAGTCAGGGAGGTGAGGTCGGAGGCAGAGATGGTGGGACTTGAAATTTTAGAGGACATCTTCAAAATGTTAAGAAGGCAGAAGTGAACTGACTTGGGGATGATTAGGTAGAGAGTCTAAGGCAGAGACAAGGGTGACTGAAAGGATGGTACCACCTATCCAAACTTAGGGAAATATCACACCTCCTCAAGACTTTAGTGTATTCCATGTGTAGAGTCTGTTTTCTATTCCTAAATCTACCTCCCTAGAAAAAGTACCAATGAAATAAAACATCAAGTGATTTGAGCACCAAGTGGGAATCTGGGGATTCCTTAACTGGGATGCTGATTTTCATATGCTAATATTTTTTCTATATGTACTTCCTTATATTTTAAGTGGAATATGCATTCCTAGAAATTTTACAATAATTTCATATTATGTAAAGATAATTGAATAAAATAGTCCCTGTTGCTAGTAATCATAAAGATAAATTTAATTTCCACTGGCCACATAGTAATTTGTCTCATTATCTTATAGTCACAGCTTGTACACATATAATAATGTCACCAAATGTCACTTAAAATATTTTTCTTTTTAAATGTTAAAATGATTCTTTACGGTTAGTTTAACAAAAGCTTTTTTAAACTCACATTCACATTTTCAAATATAAAGTGAGTTTCAGTAGTACTTGTGTTTCATTGCTAAACTTTTGAATTCTGCTTTTTTCCTTAATGATAAAACTAGCATCACAATGATTACTTCTCATCTATATTCATAAATGTACCTAATGGCTACACTGGCCAAATATCTAACATAATTTCAATTTCTAGAAATCAGCATTTCTAGACCACAATCTCCCCAAAATATTTTTAAAATGATTTCTTATATTTTTTGCTAACATTTCACTAATTGTATAAAAAATATAAAATTTATTTATTTATTTTTTTACCTCAGGAAACATATGGTGTAAATGCTTAAGGAAATGTGAGTCATGTCTTTGATGAGGCAACTACTAAAAAATCAGCTCCTTCTGCTACAATATAAATAGCATGATAAGCCCTATCAAAGGTCAAAATCTAATTTTAAAATATGTATTTCAAGAATTTTTATTTTAGCCATCTTACCATGAATTAGAAATATGGTCGGTTCAGTGGCCAACTCTGACATTTTCTAGTGCACTTGCTTTTCAGTTTTTGGAGCAAGAGAGAGGAAATACAGTTTGTTATATTTCAACTCAAAGATCTCTGAGATATTGCAGAGCCAAAAAAAAAAAAAATCTTCTCTATCCATTCCCTACCCTACTCCCCCCCAGAAAAATCCTTTCACCTCCCAAACAATTTCTAAAAATACATTTTTCTTTTTTGTTAACTGCTCTCTTGAAACTTGAAGATGTGTCTGAAGGATTTGGTTGTCAATGTTACTTATTTCTAAGCTCCCATCTGGTTCTCAAAAAACTCTTTCCTCCTCTTCCTAAGTGAACACCTCTGAAAGTTGTAATGGATTTGGCAGTAGGCAAGCTGCCTATGTTTATCACTCTGAGCACACAGGTGATGCCACCTATGAAAAACAGCACTTGGCACCCCCAGCCATCTCCGTCTAACTGTGAGCTTCAAGTCCACTGGGTGCTTGGGAAGGAGAGCTGATTAAATACCCTATCCAGGAAGGAGCTAGACTGACAGCCAAGAGTTCAGGCTACTTGCTTGCACACTACTTGCAATCGAGACCTGTGACAAGAAAGGAATTTTGCTCCCCTCGATTTTTAGATATAAGAAAATTGAGGTACAGGGAGGTTAATTGCTTTAATGCCTCCATAATTTAAACACTAGATTTCTTGCTCAATGTTTAGTGATGAAACATATCAGAGTAGGTCTGTTATACTCACCACCCTTGACTGAAGCTGGGCTTCATTTCCACTGACTGATCCCCTTGTTTGTACAGATTATGTGCAGCTAATTCCTGAGCTTGTTTTTCAACCTCTCAAACACCTGGAGTACAGAATTTGATTCCTTCAAAGAGACTGCTCAAATTCATTTGTTTTTGCAAGTACCATGAATACGTTTTTAATTAATTATTATTATAAGAGAATACGTATTTATTGTGGTGAATTTTAGAGCTAAGAAAAGGGACAAAGAATCTCTAACTCATCCATACTTTCTCACCCAGAGATATCCATGGCTAACAGATGGATGTATTTACTTCTAGTCTTTTAAGATATGCATATATATTTCCAAAACTGATACTATGCTATATAAACACCTATCCTGATTTTCCCATTTAATATTTTATGGTATGCAGTTTTCCATTTTTTAACATTTCAAATATTCTTTGTAAACAGGTATTTTAATAATTGCATAATAGGGTATGCATAGGCCATTAAACTCAGCAGTGCATGATCTGGCCAGGTCAGTACTCCAGCCTTACCCTCAGACACTGGAAATTGCTATCCTTTCATTTAGGCCTCCTTCATATATCTGGTTCTTCCTGCCTGGAAAATCCTTCCTTGTGGCAGGCACAATTTTAAGACGGCCCCCAAGATTCTATCCTCTACATGCATGTCCTATATGATCTCCTTCTCTTACGTGTGAGCCTAATCACAAGCAGGATGAACAGTCACTCCCATGATTAGGTTATGATGTATGGAGAAGGTGGAGGGACTTTGCTGATGTAATTAAGGGTCTCAAATCAGTTGATTTTTGAGTTAACCAAAAATGGCAATTATTTTGGGTGGGCCTGACTGAATCAGAAGAACATCCATAAGGAGGAGTTGGGCCCTTCCTGAAGAGGAACTTCCTCTTGCTGGTCTTGAAGTAAGTGGCCACGTTGTGAGAGGATCTGCCAAAGGCTGAGGAACTGCAGGTGGCCTCAAGGGGCTGAGAGCTGCCCCAGGCTGGCGATCAGCAAGAAAGTGGGAACCTCCGTCCTAAAACCACAGCAACTAAATTCTGCCAACAGCTTGAAGGAGCTTGAAAGAGGACCCTGAGCCCCAGACATGAATGCTGTCTGCAAACACCTGATGTCAGCCTCGTGAAACTCTGATACACATCTGACTCCTGACCCAGGGAAAACATGAGATAATGAATGTTGCTTTAAGCCACTGAGTTAGTGGTAGTTTCTGACCCAGCAATAGAAAACCAATGCATCCCCTTTTTCTTTTCCTCTGGTAACTTCCACTCAGCTTTCAGGTCTGAGCTTTGAGATCCCTTCCTTCAAGGAGCCATCCCTGGTGCCACCTATTTATTGTCCCAGCTCATTTTCACTTCTTCCATGAACAGCAATCACAGATAGAATGGCAGTTGCCTATTTTCTCACCTGCATGTCTCTTGCATGATAAACAAGTGTGGATACTGAGCCTCAGAGAGGTGAAGATCTATTTGTTTGATGGCTAAAATATATTGGGACATCTCAGGAAACAGCAACACATGTGAATACAATGCAAACTTAAATTTTAGCAGATTTGCCAACACAAGACGTGGCTGGAACAAAAATACAGTAAATTTACCATAATGTGTAACATTTAATGTATTATCTGAAACCAATTTCAGATAATACTACTGAAGCAAATTTCATCGAATAATTCATGTGTGCATTAGCTGTGTGGATACGGAACCTGATTCTATATACAATTTACTACACGGCCTTGTCAGTTTTTATGTAAAAATCACTTAGAGTGAATAAAACTGCCTATTTATGGTAATTTCTCATTTATGAATTTCTTCTGAAGAAAACACACAGTTCTTTTCCCTGGGTTTCAAAGCCTGGTTAGCCGACAGGATCCCAGAAGCAGTTATGTGCTGGAGCTGAGTGACTCATCTGGGAGATTACAGTAGGTGAGCATGCTCCACATGCTAATTGCATCAAGCTGAAACCATTCAGATATTGGGAATAAAAGCAAATAGAAGGATGATATTTTAATTCTGCATGAAATGTAGGGGTTAAAATAATAACTCCGCTAAAATAGATACAAAAGCTCAATGACTCTCTGCTTTTTTTAGGACGAGTAAGGGAAAAAACTAAATTAAAAATCACTAGATTATATGCAAAACTGCCTATTTATTTACCTTACCGATGGTGGTACTGGATACACACTGAAAAGTTTAGCATTAATTGGCTTTTGATAAGGACAAAATTCTGCATTTTCAGCGCTGCTGGACTGATGAGTTAGAATTACAGTGTTTCCTAAAACTCATCAGTTCCCTCTAATTGGGTCTGTCCAGGAGAAGAGCTGTCAGATCGGAGAAGAATTCAACAATTCTCAAGCTTTGTTTCATAAAAACCACCTGGGATGCTTGTTTTAATGTTCCTATTCCCAAGCCTTTCCATAGAAATTCTGACTCCTTAGGTTTGAGGTGGGGCCTTATCATATATGTTTTAAATAAGCTTTCAAGATGATTATGATACAGGTAGTTAAGCTCTTACATTTTCAGAACCACTGAGTAGACCATTTAAGATATTTGTCATCATTGCTTCTCAGAAGACTTGCTCCTAAGACCAGAAGATATTTGCCTGGTGTCTGCTCTGCCTGAGAAAGAATCTTCAATGTGCATGGGGTCCTGTAATGCACATGGGGAGTAGAGAGCTCCTGGGCCTACAGGGGACAAGTGGGGTGCAAAGGCTAAAACGTCAAATGGAGATCCCAGTGAATTAGAGTCACCTAAAGAAAAGCCACCATTTAATGTGCAGCATTCTTGGTAGGTGGGAATGTGAGCAGGGTGTTGCCAGATTTGCTGTTTTCTAGAGAAACAGAAAACATGAATTTTTATGTAAACTCCCTTGATTTTTTGAAAAACACTGGGTTTTAAAAATAAAATCTGTAATTGGAGTAAGGGCTGCGAGTTTTCAACCTCTGCCTTAATTCATCAGGATAATTCTCCATAAAATTCGAGAAATGGCAGAGCCTATTTCATTGACAGAGGTGGTGACAGGAGAACAGGAATATGAACTCCATGGGTGACAGATGGAAGGGAATACCCAGGCACACAATGCTGCTCAAGGAAAGACAATTGAGCTGCCTTTTCATACAACTCGGCGCTGTGAGGAGGACGTGTTTTCTAGTGTCCAGAATATGAAACCTGTAAAAATTGGATTTCTTCTTCCTCCTCCTCCTTCTCTTCTGCAAAAGGTTTTCAGATCTTCATTCCCATTGTATCTCACACCTAATCACCCATGATCCTGTGGAGTAGGTCAACTCAAGGTTGGATCTACAATATTTTAAAATGCTATAAAGTAGATTTCAGTCCCTGAGTTGGATTCAACCTCATTCTTCAGGCTGGCCAGTAACTGACACGGTCTTTGGCTGTGCAGAATGCTAAGTGTGAGGTGTATGGGGAGGGTACCAGTTCACGTAAGGCTACATGCCAGACTGTTAGCTGTGTTCCAGGGATAACAGGAACCTTTCTTTTTCACCAGTCAAATTATTCACGAGTCATGGTACCTTTTAGAAATATTAGAAACCATCTAAACCTCTCAAATATCAAACTACTTTTCTTCCTGAAGTGTCAGTTTCTTCTGAACGTGTTGTTTTTGGAGAAAATCCTGGACAGCACTGATAATTCCCAAATTAGGCAAACAACCAGGAAAACCTCTATAATCTGAGCCCAACAACTCCATATGGCAAATTTGACAGAAGTCTGCTCTGAAAGTCCTGCCTGAAACCATTGGCCTGCGCCAAGTTATAGAAAAATCAAGGCAATGCCAATTCCTCTGCTCCAAAACCACTAAGATCAAATACTATTTTGAGCTTCTCGGCACAGCTTTTTTAGTGTGAATACCATAAATACAAAAATGTATCTGCTATGCGGGGCAGGAAGGTTCAAGTATTTCATTATGTTTCTTATTTCATAACATATAATTGAGATCTTCGTGATTACAATGGGATATTTCTAAATCCATTGGTGAGCATTATAAAGAGCAATTCTTCAAAAGAAAGCAAGGCTTAGCTGAACTGTGAACATGTTTTTGATGATAAAAATCTGGCTGGTTTTATCCCTAAAGCTATTTTTTTATTTTAAAAGCTTTAAAAAATAAGAGTCACTGGTCACCTAATTGCATAAAGAAAAGACCCTCTAGTGACAGTTTTTGCCTTTGGGATATCTGATAGGTCAAATTACCTAATGCTTGTACTTATCTTGTATATTGTAATTTCAAGTGAATTTAGTGCTTAAAAAATTAATGTAATGACAGAAGGTGTTCTGACAACTCACCTGTTTCATTGTCTTCATAGCACTCCTGTTGTTTGAGCATTATCATTGCTAGTTGCATTAAATCCATTATTTTTGGTGTGCCAATATTCAGTTAAAATATACACACACATATATTAGGACATGTCTGTCTTTATGTAAGTTTTTGCAGCCACTAAAAATGATGTTCACAAAAAAATTTTAATGACATAGCAAAATACCTTTCTAATGCGATTAAATGCAGATTACCAAACTGCATATATCTATGTACGTGTAGAAAATAAAGGAAAATATATCACAGTTTTAACAATAAATAACCTATAATAATGGTATTAAGAGTGAGTAAAGCACATCAAAACTACAATGAGATACCACTTCACACCCCTTAGGAGGGCTATTATAGGAAGTATTTTTAAGAGAAGATAATGCATCCATTAGAATAGAAATATCAGCTGTAAAGTGTTAAAAAAACACTGGGTTTTAAAAATAAAATCTGTAACTGGGGTAAGGGCTGCGGGTTTTCAACCTCTGCCTTAATTCATCAGGATAATTCTCCATAAAATTTGAGAAATGGCAGAGCCTATTTCGTTGACAGTAGTGGTGACATGAGAACAGGAATATGAACTCCATGGGTGAGAGATGGAAGGGAATACCCAGGCACACAATGCTGCTCAAGGAAAGACAATTGAGCTGCCTTTTCATACAACTCAGCGCTGTGAGGAAGACATGTTTTCTAGTGTCCAGAATATGAAACCTGTAAAAGTTGTTTTTTTACAGATACACAACTGTTTAAAATCTAAAATGTATTAAATTCATGCATTTTGGCAGTAGGCAGGTGGGAGAAATAAGATAAAAGACTCATTAATCATTCATTTAAACATTTGGTTTAAATGGTCATCTGGAAAACTAAAAAAATTATAGAATGCTTTTTCAAGAAACAAATCATTATTTAATAGAGATCATCTTGAGTATGGGATGGTGTTGAAACTGTTTTATTTTATATGATTTTGAGTTATTAAACAATGACTGATGATAAAAATAAAAATTTAAAGAAACAAGAGCAACAAAGAGACATGAAGTTTTAATATTTCCAGTAAAACATAAATAACTTGTAAAGAAAAGGAGTTCATGTAGAAATGTGCTCTGTGTTCATGAAATTCATTGTTTATATCCACAGGCTCCTAGAAAATATGAGTGTCCCCTGCGAGCTGCACTCATCTCTATTATTTATATTTTTTATTGACTTGTTTTAAAAAGTACAAAGATGAGCCTCAGCCTGATTTTCCTAAAGGTCAAATTTCTTAAATTACCATCAGTGAGTTTTTTTTTACCAACATTAAGAGTAATAGAAATGAATTTATTTTCTCAATTTTCCAAATCATATATGGACAAAAGAGAGTTCAAAGTTTGGTGCCTGATGTTTTCTGGTGTTTTTGTCTCTTATTTATTTTGTTTTTTTAAGAGATAATTTCTGAAGTGTCTAATGCATAAAAACGTTTTGAAACTCTTCTGTAAAACTCAATTTTTGTTATAGTTTGAAGTTGGATGACATGGGATTTTTAAAGTTAAGCTGGGTGCTATGATTTGTTGCTAAAAGCAAGTAGTATAGAAAACAAAATATTTAGGCAGTGTTCTCATTGTCTGGGTTCTATACATATGGGCAGTTGATATATTTACTTGGTAATATGAAGCAAATAAGCTGGTCATGAGACTGGAAAGAAGTTTGGAAAGGAAGAGGGGGGCAAAATATACCTATATCCATACTAGAGATTTGCACTGATTAATGTGTTGATTAGCCAGCAGTTTGACATATCCCAACTTCCTTTGTCCCAGGAGAAATAAATCCAATGTCAGATTATCAACTTCCTCCCTCTACTCTTTAACACATACATACTGACACATGCACACACATGTGCACACCCACATATTTAAAAAAATAAAATTCAACTGATTTGGTCAGACACACTGAAAACTGGTTAATAGATTAGAATAATCAAAGTTGTTATTTTTAAGCTAGTTGCATAGAGAATAACAAAGAGGGTTATGCCAGAACCTCCAAACTTTTCTTGAGTCTATGTTTTTAGTCAGTATGCACATCGGGTTAGGAGTGCCCGTTCGTAAAATGAGCATGGCAAGAAGATTTACCACAAAGGGTTGTTATAAGAATAAAATTGAACTATCCAATGTGTGATTTAGCACCGTGGCTGCCTCGATTTTAGGACTTGCATAGTCACTTTTATCCGTCGTTCTTATTTCAGGCAAAGAGAACAGGAAAAGCAAAGGAATAGAGACGTGAAATTGATTAGGATGTTTTGGGGAAACATTAAGAGGTCCAGCATGACTAAAATAAAAAAATAGTTGGGGGAGGTGAAGGGGAATGAAAGGGATGACGCCAGAGATGGTACAGATTATGTCCTCAAGCGCCTTTACCTGCAGGGTTATAACCGTGGGAGGTGTCACGCCTTTAAGGAGGCTATTTGAAGCGTTTTGAAAGGGATGACATTGGAAACAAGGACAGCAGTTATAAAGCTACCGCAGAGGTCCAACAGGAGATGAGAACTTGAATAGACTATGGCAGTGGGCATGACAGAGAATGGAAATATTCCAGAAATCTCTTTCATTTTTTTAAATATGTGTTTTGTTGTTGTTAACTGAGGTTAACAAGAAAGCCCAGATGATATTTGCCTCCTGCTATTCATGGCACCTCCTATATTGCATCAGGATTGCCCAACAGAATAGGGCAGAAGCAATGATGTGTAACTTTTGAAGTTGGGTCCTATAATACATTGCTGCTTTCCTCTCATCCTCTTTGATGTCTCCATCCAGTGTAAATCAGCAATCATGTTATGAAGACACTCATGCAGCCTGGAGAGCATTTCATTTGCAGAAGAAATGAGACCTCCCTGCAACAGCCAATACCAACTTGATCATGTGAGTAAATCACCTTAGAAGCACATCCTCCAGCCCCAGTCAAGCCTTTATATTTCTATTACCCCGACTGACTTCTTAACTGCAACTTCATATGAGTGCCAAAGCCATAACCACTGAAGAAAGATGCTTCTGAATTCTTGACCCATAGAAACTGAGAAGTTAGTTATGCTATTGTTTTAAACCACTAAGTTTTGGGGTAATTAATCACCCCATAACAGTAAACAAACAGAGATTGATCTTATTTGCACATAGACCTGGTATGTTAGACAGATTCTAAGATTCCCATCTCCTTGTGTTCAGGCCTTGTGTAATTTCCACTTCCGAAGTGTAGATAGAATCTGTGAATACAATAAAATACCACTCCTTTGATTCTGTTTTTTCAGATATAATTAAGGTTACTAAACAGCTGGCTTTGAGTTAATAAAAAGGACTATTTTGCTGGTGGGCCAGATATAATCATATAAAACCTTTAAATCTGGGTTTAGAGGTCAGGGTGAAATGAAGTCAGAGAATCCAAGCAGTAGGAAGATTCTTCTGTTGGCCTTGAAGGAGTAAACTGCCATATTGTGAAGAGGGTTACATGGTACAGAATGGCAAGTGGTCTCTAGGAACACCAGTCTGTCAGTCACAAGTGACTGAATTCTGCCAACAACCTGGATGAGCTTCAAAGAGAAACAACCCACATACCACGAAGATCCTTAAGCTGCCCCATGGAGAAGACCACCCAACAAAGAATTGAAGTCTCCTGCCAACAGCTAGCACTAATGTGCCAGCCATGTGAGGGAGCCATCTTGGAAGTGAAACTTCCAGCTCTAGTCAAGTATTCAGAAGAATGCAGTCCTGATGTATATGACTGTAATATCATGACAGAGTCAGCTATAATCACCCAGCGAAGTGTCTTTAAATTACTACGGACCTAAAGAAACTGTGGGCCTAATAAAATTTCATTATTGTTTTAAGCTGCTAAATTTTGGGTATATGCAGCAATAGGTAACTAATTAAGAGGTGTACAGGACAGTTTCTAAAAATTGAGTCCCCTCTCCAGGTTACAGTGGACAATCAGTTTGCAACAGAGAGACAGGGAAAAAAAAAGAGTCATTCAGTAGTATTTTAGAGGAGGTTTCCAGACAAGCACAGGCTAAATCTGTGGTTCTTGTTCCCACAGATAATTGATTATATGTCTCTGATTAAAAAAGTGATGGCTACAATAATAATGGGAGATTTTAACACCCCACTGTCAACATTAGACAGATCAATGAGATGGAAAGTTAACAAGCATACCCAGGAATTGAAATCAGCTCTGCACCAAGTGGACCTAATAGACATCTACAGAACTCTCCACCCCAAATCAACAGAATATACATTTTGTTCAGCACCACACCACACCTATTCCAAAATTGACCACATAGTTGGAAGTAAAGCTCTCCTCAGCAAATGTAAAAGATCAGAAATTATAACAAACTGTCTGTCAGACCACAGTTCAATCAAACTAGAACTCAGGATTAAGAAACTCACTCAAAACCGCTCAACTACATGGAAACTGAACAACTTGCTCCTGAATGACTACTGGGTACATAACGAAATGAAGGCAGAAATAAAGATGTTCTTTGAAACCAACGAGAACAAAGACACAACATACCAGAATCACTGGGACACATTCAAAGCAGTGTGTAGAGGGAAATTTATAGCACTAAATGCCCACAAGAGAAAGCAGGAAAGATCCAAAATTGACACCCTAACATCACAATTAAAAGAACTAGAAAAGCTAGAGCAAACACATTCAAAAGCTAGCAGAAGGCAAGAAATAACTAAAATCAGAGCAGAACTGAAGGAAATAGAGACACAAAAAACCCTTCAAAAAATTAATGAATCCAGGAGCTGGTTTTTTGAAAAGACCAACAAAATTGATAGACCACTAGCAAGACTAATAAAGAAGAAAAGAGAGAAGAATCAAACAGACACAATAAAAAATGATAAAGGCGATATCACCACCGATCCCACAGAAATACAAACTACCATCAGAGAATACTACAAACACCTCTACGCAAATAAACTAGAAAATCTAGAAGAAATGGATAAATTCCTCGACACATACACCCTCCCAAGACTAAACCAGGAAGAAGTTGAATCTCTGAATAGACCAATAACAGGCTCTGAAATTGTGGCAATAATCAATAGCTTACCAAGCAAAAAGAGTCCAGGACCTGATGGATTCACAGCCGAATTCTACCAGAGGTACAAGGAGGAGCTGGTACCATTCCTTCTGAAACTATTCCAATCGATAGAAAAAGAGGGAATCCTCCCTAACATATTTTATGAGGCCAGCATCATCCTGATACCAAAGCCTGGCAGAGACACAACAAAAGAAGAGAATTTTAGACCAATATCCTTGATGAACATTGATGCAAAAATCCTCAGTAAAATACTGGCAAACCGAATCCAGCAGCACATCAAAAAGCTTATCCACCATGATCAAGTGGGCTTCATCCCTGGGATGCAAGGCTGGTTCAACATACGTAAATCAATAAATGTAATCCAGCATATAAACAGAACCAAAGACAAAAACCACATGATTATCTCAATAGATGCAGAAAAGGCCTTTGACAAAATTCAACAACCCTGCATGCTAAAAACTCTCAATAAATTAGGTATTGATGGGACGTATCTCAAAATAATAAGAGCTATCTATGACAAACCCACAGCCAATATCATACTGAATGGGCAAAAACTGGAAGCATTCCCTTTGAAAACTGGCACAAGACAGGGATGCCCTCTCTCACCACTTCTATTCAACATAGTGTTGGAAGTTCTGGCCAGGGCAATCAGGCAGGAGAAGGAAATAAAGGGTATTCAATTAGGAAAAGAGGAAGTCAAATTGTCCCTGTTTGCAGATGACATGATTGTATATCTAGAAAACCCCATCGTCTCAGCCCAAAATCTCCTTAAGCTGATAAGCAACTTCAGCAAAGTCTCAGGATACAAAATCAATGTACAAAAATCACAAGCATTCTTGTACACCAATCACAGACAAACAGAGAGCCAAATCATGAGTGAACTCCCATTCACAATTGCTTCAAAGAGAATAAAATACCTAGGAATCCAACTTACAAGGGATGTGAAGGACCTCTTCAAGGAGAACTACAAACCACTGCTCAATGAAATAAAAGAGGATACAAACAAATGGAAGAACATTTCATGCTCATGGGAAGGAAGAATCAATATCGTGATAATAGCCATACTGCCCAAGGTAATTTATAGATTCAATGCCATCCCCATCAAGCTACCAATGACTTTCTTCACAGAATTGGAAAAAACTACTTTAAAGCTCGTGTGGAACCAAAAAAGAGCCTGCATCGCCAAGTCAATCCCAAGCCAAAAGAACAAAGCTGGAGGCATCACGCTACCTGACTTCAAACTATACTACAAGGCTACAGTAACCAAAACATCACGGTACTGGTACCACAACAGAGACATAGATCAATGGAACAGAACAGAGTCCTCAGAAACGATGCCACATATCTACAACTATCTGATCTTTGACAAACCTGACAAAAACAAGAAATGGGGAAAGGATTCCCTATTTAATAAATGGTGCTGGGAAAACTGGCTAGCCATATGTAGAAAGCTGAAACTGGATCCCTTCCTTACACCTTATACAAAAATTAAATCAAGATGGATTAAAAACTTAAATGTTAGACCTAAAACCATTAAAATCCTACAAGAAAACCTAGGCAATACCATTCAGGACATAGGCGTGGGCAAGGACTTCATGTCTAAAACACCAAAAGCAACGGCAACAAACCCAAAATTGACAAATGGGATCTAATTAAACTAAAGAGCTTCTGCACAGCAAAAGAAACTACCATCAGAGTGAACAGGCAACCTACAGAATGGGAGAAAATTTTTGCAACCTACTCATCTGACAAAGGGCTAATATCCAGAATCTACAATGAACTCAAACAAATTTACAAGAAAAAAACAAACAACCCCATCAAAAAGTGGGCGAAGGACATGAACAGACACTTCTCAAAAGAAGACATTTATGCAGCCAAAAAACATATGAAAAAATGCTCATCATCACTGGCCATCAGAGAAATGCAAATCAAAACCACAATGAGATACCATCTCACACCAGTTAGAATGGCGATCATTAAAAAGTCAGGAAACAACAGGTGCTGGAGAGGATGTGGAGAAATAGGAACACTTTTACACTGTTGGTGGGACTGTAAACTAGTTCAACCGTTGTGGAAGTCAGTGTGGCGATTCCTCAGGGATCTAGAACTAGAAATACCATTTGACCCAGCCATCCCATTACTGGGTATATACCCAAAGGACTATAAATCATGCTGCTATAAAGACACATGCACACAGATGTTTATTGCCGCACTATTCACAATAGCAAAGACTTGGAACCAACCCAAATGTCCAACAATGATAGACTGGATTAAGAAAATGTGGCACATATACACCATGGAATACTATGCAGCCATAAAAAATGATGAGTTCATGTCCTTTGTAGGGACATGGATGAAACTGGAAAACATCATTCTCGGTAAACTATTGCAAGGACAAAAAACCAAACGCTGCATGTTCTCACTCATAGGTGGGAATTGAACAATGAGAACTCATGGACACAGGAAGGGGAGCATCACACTCTGGGGACTGTTGTGGGGTGGGGGTAGGTGGGAGGGACAGCATTAGGAGATATACCTAATGCTAAATGATGAGTTAATGGGTGCAGCAAACCAACATGACACATGGATACATATGTAACAAACCTGCACATTGTGCACATGTACCCTAAAACCTAAAGTATAATAATAATAAAAATAAAAATAAAAATAAGGAAATGTGGCACATATACACCATGGAATACTATGCAGCCACAAAAAATTATGAGTTCATGTCCTTTGTAGGGACACGGATGAAACTGGAAACCATCATTCTCAGTAAACTATCTCAAGGACAAAAAACCAAACACCCCATGTTCTCACTCATAGGTGGGAATTGAACAGTGAGATCACATGGACACAGGAAGGGGAACATCACATTCCGGGGACTGTTGTGGGGTAGGGGGAGTGGGGAGGGACAGCATTAGGAGATATACATAATGCTAAATGATGAGTTAATGGGTGCAGCACACCAACATGGCACATGGACACATATGTAACAAACCTGCACATTGTGCACATGTACCCTAAAACTTAAAATATAATAATAATAAAAAAAAGAAAATGACAACAACCACACACAAAAAACTTTATAATTGAAGTATAGCATACAGAAAAAAGTGCATAAATCAAAAGTGTTCAGCTTAATAAATTATCAAAAAGTAAAAAAAAAAAAAAGTTATGGCTAAGGACAAAAGACTTTGACAACTGGACCAGATGAAACGATTAAGAGTTCTCTCTCTGGGCTCTTCTCCTTAACACTTTGATTATCTTTAACACTCCCTTAACACCTTTCTTTATATGTCTTGTACAAAAACAGCAGCAAAGTAGAAGAAAAATCCTTTCAGACCAAATAATGACAAAGTGGAAACACATGCCTCTTAGACACAGTGAACATCGTGATATGAAGGACTCCTTTGTACTGCCGAACAGTGACTGTATTCTGGGAGGAGGAATTTAAATGCTATACAGAAGTGTAACTTCAACTCTGCTAATTTTTCACTGAATTTCAAGAGAAATTTAATGTTTGTAAAATTAGA